>NC_077245.1:61537785-62787785 GCF_947179165.1 Solanum dulcamara
AAGATTTCACACATGACTTATGCGCTCTCTTTTGCTTCTTTAGAATTGCACAAAACATGTCGTTCATCAAGACCACTATTCAATTCATTGATATTGATCAAGATCGGTTCTCGAATGTACAAGTGAACAATGGACACAACCATAGAAATTTAAGTAGAGGTGTAACCCACAAATTTCCAAAGACAAATATATACAAACAATTTACTTAACCAAGTATTATTTACAACCCAAATTGGAAGAGTTTCCAAAATCAAAATAGCAAATGGTTTAGGTACCTAAGGTACCCTCACCCTACTAAAACAAATAAAGTACTATCCTCAATGCAAAAAGTAAAAAAACAAGTAAAGAAGATAAAGATAAGTATCCCCCTATCTGGCTAAGCCTGAGGATATCTCTAGATCATAGGGGCGTCCTTAACTGGGGTATCAGTGCTCGGTGTCTTACTAGTGGTGGTAGAAGGTGCTACCACATGTGATGGATCATTAGAAGGCATAGGAGGTGGTTCCATAGGAGAAGGATTAGCAAGGTACTGTTCTACTGCTACCTGAAGCTGCACATCCTCAAAATCAGCAAGGCCCTCATAAGTATCCTTATCTTTCAACTTAGTCAATCCCAAGTCCTCTTTATCTATATGATGAGGCTTCTCATTGTCATCACCAACAACAAAATTAACTCCGATAATAGAAGCCCGAGGAACAACACCACTAATAATAGAATCATCTTCGGTCATAGATGCCTGATGAACAACAGAACCAAAAACCCCTTGAGTAGGAGGAACCTCAGAACTCAGACCCTTAGGGGCATCAACACCACCCCACAACATCATAATATCTATGGACCTAAGCTCGTCCACATCCTTTCTCAACCCGACAATGTCAGTTCGAATGGACTCCAAATTAGTAGAAGGTCCCTCAACCTTTTCCCGCTCCTCAACTAAAACAATAAGAGTAGATAGCTTTTCAACAATCTCTATAGCTTGGCTTGCAGTCCCTCTACCTCAGCTCATAAGGTTAGAACATCAGCCTCAATGGAAATGGAAATCATAGAAAGGAAAGCAACCTCTAGCCTCGAAGCTTGTACATATGTTGAGTGGTCCAAATTGCCCATCTTATATAACATAGCCTACATCAAAGGAGTCCGGGATGTGGTGCTAACTGGAGGGATTGTGGAAGTAGAAGGGGTAGCGGATGGACCTAACACATTGGGAGTGGGAGGCACAGTGCTAGCCTCCAAGGCCTCCGTATCAATGACCAGTGTAGTATCAAATGGTAGTGGCCTCCTCCTAGCCTCAACACCACACAAATAATCTGCCCCAATCTTGTGGATGTCACTAGACGATGCGGTAGCCACCCTCAAGTCAGTAGCCTCAATAAATAGAACTCTCGCTCGCTCATACAAATCTGTAATTAGAACAGGAAATAATAATGAGATCTAGTGATGTCAAGCCGTCAAAAAGATCTCAGGGACGATGATCGCACCCAAGTTCAAGCCCTCCTTAGCAATAATACTCCCCAACAAAGCTACCTTGGGTTGTCAAAGGATAGACTCATTTTGACCTAGCATCAATGTGCTCTTCATAAAGCCAAACCAATAACGAGCATCCACATTAATGTCTTTCTTCTCTATCACAGTGCCCTCTTCAATTAACAAAGAAGTAATATTAGAAATCAATGGGGCTAGAAAACCTTTTAAGTCATCTAACGTGCGGCTTTTAAGTTTTTCTGCTAAGGAATGATGATAACGGTATGTTTACCCCAATGAATCATTAATATCAGTTTTACTGCTCTTCACTTCTTTGCCACGAATAGTCATAACCTCAAGTGGGCCTGTTGCACTAGTTTTTTTCTTGCCTTTTAGAAGTGCATTAGCATAGGCCTCATAAAACTCCTGAACCGACACTGGACATATAGAATCCAAGCTCTAGTGAACCACTCGAATTGATAAAATGAAATAGTTCTCCAAATATGGGGGTATCTGTCGACTACTCCATCAGTATAGAGTCATTTCTCTTCCAAAATTATACGAAAACCTACAGCCTTTAGCCTATTCATCGAGCGAGGTCAACAACGGGGACCAACTCTTTAGCCATTGCATTATCAGTCGCTATAAAACACATTTCAATATGGACGCACTCGTGGCCTTGTTCTTTAACTAAAGGAACAGACTGAGACCCCATAATAGGGGCATGAACTTAGATTGTGGGCCCCTCACCTTGTTATCTTGGTATTTCATCATCGGATGAGGAGTCATGAGAACCAGAATTATCAACCAAATGACACTTTTTTCCCTTTTCCAGTGTCCTTTGCACTAACATGGGCAGGTCTACGAGGTTTGGATGGTTCAGTTATAGTAATACCTCGAGCTGGTTTGCGAGATTGAGGTAATCTTATTTATAGGACGACGCACTAGTTACTTATCCCTGGCCATTCTTGCACGCTAGTCATTCATCACAAGAGAAAATTCAGTGATAGGTTACTCCAAAACCAAGTACAATTGCAAATATAAAGGGTAAAGGTACTAAGGAAGGCTGAAGCTCACCAAATTAATCGGCGAGTCGCCAAGGGAAAAAAGCAGGCTTAGTCGAGCTTACAAAACTCAGGAGTTCCAAACAAAAGCATAGTAGGTGAGGTAGAGGCCTTTTAGGAAAGACGCCGAACCATTTCAGCGAGTAGAAAGAATCTCACCGAAAGTCATAAGAATATTTTGGCTAAAACCTCATAGCAAAGGGGGAAAGGCAATGGGAATCATAGAAGGGAGAGCCGCCAAGTTGCATCGACGAGCCAGTAGTAGCTCACCAAATTATTCAGGAAGAACTGGCAACTAGGAGAGAAAAAAGGGTGAGAGATCTAAACCCTTGACAACTCACAAAAGAACTCAGCGAGCACGCTCGAGTTTGCTTAAGAGCCCATAAACAACAATGTCCCAATTTTCAAAGTATCAATCCCCTGCACAAGTATTTCACATTATCTCACATGCAATTTGTATAGAATTTATGCAACCCATTTGCTAACCAATGTCATAGGTACTAAGACTTCCCTACGAGACTAACCAATTCACCACAATTTGACAAAATTATCCTTTAGAATGATATCACCCATCTATCATCTTGAAAAATCAAGAATATATGGGTCCAGGGTTAATTAGACTTCACCAACATACATTATCAGATCTACATGAACTCCCTAGTAGTTTATATCAAGGACCCACACTTAAAACTCAAAGCAAATGTGCAAATACGAGCTATGACTCACATGTAAGCAATGAAATCAAGAATTGAACACATACCAGAGTAATCAAACAAATCAAAATCATGGAATCATGCTCATTTCACAAAGGGTTAAGAACACATTGATTGCCTAAAGCATTACCCAAATATTATAGATGAAGTGATAATGAAACTAGAGAACCAACCTATGAAAATAAGTTTTAGTGATAGAAGGAGAAAGTTAATCACACAGGAACAATCCACCCAAATTTAATAAAAATGAGAATCAAAGTACAGGACCAACTTAAAATAGATGAAAATAGGAGAGGTGAAGAGTGTAGGAAGAGGAAGGAGCAAAATTTGAAGAGTTGGAAATTTAAATGAAAGGAGACCTTTTAAGTTCCAAGTTTCCGTTCAAATCGGTGAGAATTCCATAACGTCGCCAAAATGAATGGCAAGTCGCCAATAGAGCCTATGCTCACTGAAATTGAGAGGCTTCCCTAGGTAAACATATATTGGATTAGCGAGCCAAAAGAAGCTCGCCGACAGGCTTTGGCGTATCGCGGAATAAAGCCTCATCTTGACCTCCCCTTCAATAGTAGCCACATTTTTGACAGCTCAGAAGGCAGTGTAAGAGGATCTAGCATATTGGGTTGATGAGTCGCTGACAAGCAGGTAAGATCGTCTAAATGTCCAGAACCTCCAGGAATTTTTGAGGTCATCTGAAAGTCCAGAAAGTGAGCTACTATAAGTCCTCCATATGACTTCACCAAGTCGCCAAATGAGATATGGGCTCGCCTCAATGTCTAAAACCTCCAGGAAATTCTGAGTCATCAAGAGGCCCAGAAGGAGATATTTAGTGGGCTCGCTCAGTGATTTTGACATGTCACCAAATATTGTCTTAGTTTTCCCATTTCGGCGCGCCCATGAATTCCAACTTCAACCTACACAATAAATACACATTATTCAAAAACAACTAAAAACTTGGGTTGCCTCCCAAGAAGTTCCTTAGTTAACATCGTGGCACAACGTGGACATACATTCAAGCGTCATCCAAATAAACCACCTCAATCATCCCTAAACTCAGGCCTTTACCGAAATATAACTTGAAGCGCTACCCATTAACTTTGAATGCCAGCCCTTCTTTGTTCTCAACCTCAATGGCACCATTTGCAAACACACGAGCCTCTCTAAAGGGTCCATACCATTTGGACTTCAACTTCCCAAGAAATAGTCGGAGATGAGAGTTGAAAAGAAATACAAAGTTACCCACTCTAAAGTCTCATTTTAGAATTTTAGTATCATCCCATTTGTTCATTGTTGCCTTATAAATAGCTGACCTATCATATGCTCAAAGTCAAAACTCCTCAAAGTCGTGAAGTTGATCAACTCTCCCCTTTGATATTGCATCCTAATTCAAATCCATACCTTTCAATGCCCATAAGGCCTTATTTTCTAACTCAACCGACAAGTGACAAGCCTTACCGAATATCAGCTGATACGGAGACATTCCAATTGGTGTTTTGTAAGAATTTTGGTAGGAATACAAGGCATCGTCCAACCTTCGTAACAAATCAGACCTATTTCTATTTATGGTCTTGTCCAGGATAGCCTTGATTTCACGATTTGACACTTCTACTTACCATTAGTTTGTGGATGATAGGGAGTGACAACTTTATGAGTGACTCCATACTTGATCAGTAATGATGCAAACATGCGATTGCAAGAGTGAGATACACAATCACTTATAATAGCTCATGGTTTCCCAAACCTTGTGAATAGATACCTCTTGAGGAATTACACTACATTTTACCCCTCATTGTTAGGTAATGCCATCACCTCTACCCATTTCGTCATATAATCCACAGCAACCAAAATATATTTTTTCCCGTAGAAACTTACAAAGGGCCCCATAAAATCAATCCCCCATACATCAAACAACTCAACCTCCAAAATTAGGGTAAGAGGAAACTCATGTCGTCTAGACATACCTCATTGCTTTAGGCACTAATCACACTTTCGCGTGAATACATTCACATCATAATACAAAGAGAGCCAATAGTAGCTACTTTAAAGAACTTTGGCTGCAGTTCGGACCCAACTATGGTGACCACCTATTGGCGATGAATGACAAGCACTAAGAATTTCTTCAACCTCCACCTCTGGAATACATCTTCGGATAATATGGTCAGCACATTCTCTGAACAAGTAGGGTTCATCCATTTTTGAAAATTTAAACCATCCGGGATAATCCCACAAGCTATAAAGTTTGTGAAATCCACATACCATGGGAGCAAACTATGAGATATACCAAATACCATTTTGTCCAAAAAGGCTTCCTCAATCTCTTTTTCTCCGGAAACAACCACTTCTGGTTAAAGTATTGATAAATGGTCAACTACCTATTTTTCGGCACAAGAAGGAATTTACACAAGCCTCTTCAAACTCAAACACACTTTATTTCTCAAGAAATATCCACAATGGATAGGCCATCTTAGAAAAGTCTTTAATGAACCGTCAATAAACCCAGCATGATCTAAGAAACTCCGAACACCCTTCACCAAAATAGGAGGAGGTAACTTAGTGATCACTTCCACTTTCGCTTGATCCATTTGAATAACATTGCCCGATATTTTGTGACCATCACAATAACTTATTTAACCATGAAGTGACACTTCTCCCAATTTATCACAAGATTAGTTTCGACACAACTTTTCAACACTTGGCTAAGATGCTCAAGAAAAGCATCAAATGTATCTCCCACCACCTAGAAATCATCCATAACGACTTCTATTGTGTCTTCTACCATGACAAAAATGGAGAGCATACATCTTTGAAAAGTCACGGGAGCAATACATAACCCAAAAGGCATCCGCCTAAAAGTAAAATTGTCATATGGGCATGTGAAAGTAGTTTTCTCGTGATCCTCGGGAGCAATTAAAATCTTATTGTACCCAGATTATCCATCCAAAAAATAGTACCAACCACGACCCATAAGATGATCAAATATTTGGTCCATTAAAGGCATATGGAAGTGGTTTTTTCTATGCAAAAATTCATTTTTCGGTAATCCATATATACCCTCCGATCGGTCACTAGACATATCGATACAAGTTAATTCTTTTTATTAGGCATGACTGTCATGCCGCCCTTTTTAGGAATGCATTATACCAGGCTCACCCATTTACTATCAGCAATGGGATACACAACAACCGCATCAAGCCACTTGATGATTTCTTTTTTCACCACTTCTTGCACTGGAGGGTTTACCTCTATTGGTGCTCAATGCTAGGCTTTTTATCACTCGCTAGCTGGATTTTGTGTGTACACACATCGGGAGGAATGCCTACAATGTTGGCAATTATCCACCCGATGGCTTTGATGAATTTCCTCAACACACTCACAAGAGCTTTCACTTGTTCCTCAACAAAATCAGCAGCTATTATGATGGGAAATGTATCATTGGCCCCAAAAAATACATATTTAAGATGAGATCTAAGTACCTTAAGTTCAAGCTTGGGCGGTTCATTTATAGACGGTTTGGCGGGTGGTGAGTCCCTATTCTTAAAATCAATCTCTAACCTCATCGGGTTTTTGGGGTAGGACCCAATACCCGTAAGTGCTGCCACTACTTCATCTTAGTCAGGAATTTCTTCCCCACCATAATGAAGCAACACCGGCACTAATGACTACCCAACATTAGATACTTCTTTCATAGTTTCCACAACTTTATCCACAATATCAATCACAGAGATGACATAAAGATCACTAGCTTGTTTTATTGACTTGCAAACATTAAAAGTGACTTCCTCACCATTGACCCAAAATTCCAGTTCGCTACTCGCCACATCAACCAAAGCTCTTTCAGTAGCCAAGAAAGGTCTACCAAGAATAATGGGAACCTCTACATCAATTTCACAATCAAGAATAATAAAATCCTCTGAGAAGACGAATTTATCGACCTGTACCAAGATATCATAGAGAATACTAATAGGACGCTTGATTGATCGATCTGCCATGAGCAACCACATAGTAGTAGGCTTGGGTTCACCCAAATTGAGTTATTTGAAAATGTCATAGGGCATCAAATTTATGCTTGTGCCTACATAGTGCCTTGGTGAATTGGTATAGACCTATAGTACACGGGATGGTAAAAACCTCTAGATCATCTTTCTTCACCATAATATTACTTGATATAATTGCACTACAGTTGCGGAATACTTCAATAGTTTTAAAATCCATATTATGCTTCTTTTTTTGTCCCTAGCTCCTTCATAAACTTGGCATACCCGGACATCTCCAATAATGCTTCTAATGGAAAGAGTCTTGAAAATCGAGAGAAACTTTTGGAACTTGATATCCTCATATTTATTTTTCAAATGTTGAGGAAAAAGAGGGTTCACATTTGGAAGTGGCATTGTATAAACCATCGGTGGGACAACACCCACATTGGACTTTTGAGACACACCATAATCAAGCTCTTTCGGTGCATCATTCACTTCATTGGATTGATCATTATTGAGCTCTTCGCTAGCTCATCACTTTCGAATACCCTTAGTCTTCCCTTTGGTTGAACTTGTCACCTCATTATTAGGAACTTCCTTACCGACAACTTTGCTACTTTTTTTCATTGTGCGTTGTATTTCTTAAGATTAGCAATGGTATCACTTGGGAGACCACCTTTTGGCCTTAGGTTTAGATGAGCTAAAATCTGACCCATTTGAGCTTCCAATTGCTTGATTGATACCAAATGCCGAGTGACTATTTGGTTTAAGAAAGAAAAACCAGCCTTCATCTCCTTTAACACCTTATCCAACCCCTCAACCTTGTTCAAGATTCTAGTAAGCATATGATCCGTACGAAAGTTTTCCACATCAGCACTCACCTCCTTAGTCTTTTGATAAGGAGGAACATATCTGTTATGATCACCATGACCTTTCCTCCAAGCATTTCCTCTATTGTGCCAATCCCTATCTCTCCAACTGCTTTCATGTTCCCTGTTTCAACCTTGGTTCCCACCTGACCTTGGATAGGCCGGTCGGGAACCTCCCGACTAATTTGCTAGAAATTGCACTTCCTCATTGTGCATAGCATCGAACTTGAAATCTTCCGGGTTTAACCCAATATTTGCATCTACTACATTCATCACTTTATATCCTCCACCCATAACATTTTTGGAGAACAAATCAGACTGGGTCATCATTTTTTCCATATTCTCATTGCATTCATGATTCTTCTCCAATTATTCCTTAGTCAATTCAATATGAAGAGGAGAAATATGTTCTTCTTGAGTGTGCAAAGCATGATTAATCTTCGTCATTTCATTAATCAATACTGCAGCAATGGCAAAGGGTTGGCGCATAATGTCCATGATATGATCACGATTAATCTTTATCATTCTATGAATGCTCATTTCTTTACCTAGAAAAGACAAAATTACACAAACAATAGTAAAGTAGTCCTACTACAAATAACTAGATTACAAACAACTTCAATAAAAGAAATCTAATCACCGCTCCCCGGCAACAACACCATTTTTTATAACGCTCAAACTACATTTCTTATGATTTAGAGTGTAGGCGATCATTAGGAATATAAACCCAATGTATAAGGTCAGAGTCGAATCTAATAAGGAACAGTTAGGAGTAGAATTTGATCAAGAAGAAAGAACGTGTTCCAAACTTTTATAGCATAAAAGCAATTGAATTAAGACATAATTTAGATCTATAAGTTTGGGTTATCAATTTCGGAGAGTTAACAAGATTTAATAATAACACGAATAATACCAATATAGGTTGTAACAAGTTAGAAAAGGCTTCTAGGGGAGGTGCAAAGTTAATACTGTTGTTCGGATAAGGGTAGATGCATATCTCAACGTCATTAATATTCAATGCATATCGCCCTTCTTGTTCTTCATATGATATATTTTCCACAAATCATTAGGCGAGCACGATGTGGGTCACCTATTTATACTTGGCAAGTCGCCGAAGTTCCTGTTGTAGTTGTTGGCCTTATATTCTGGGCCAATTAGCGAGTTTATGTATTTATTTGGCGATTCGCCAACAGCTCTTTATGAGCTTCAACATGCACTTTGCTCATTTTTGCCCCTTTTTTAGCTCTTTTCTTCAACATTATGCTCATATCTTGTCCTTAACTCCTTGCATCTGCAAATGATCGCTTTAGAGTCAATATTAGATATAATGTAGGCAAAGATGACACTGTTTGATTGAGTTTTGAGCTATAAATGAGTTTGAATTCTCGACTCATCATACACCATAAATGAAGCTTTTGGAATTTGAACATGTCATCCTACGATCCTCATCTACTCAACATAGGACCTTATACGGTTCGTAGATGGCACTCGACTTCGTCCCACACTTAGCCAAATTTTAACCCATTTGTTCCTTCCTAGGTGCCTTGTCTATGGCTCGTCAAAAATTTTATAGATTGTCAAAAGGGATCTTCTCAGAAACATAAAATTTCCTAAGTTCCCACATCCAGTTTCTGCAACTTTTTCCTTAACTTGACTTTCCAAATTCAAGGCTCTTACAATATCTCCCCCTTAGGGACATTCTCCTTGAATGAGAACTCAACTAGCATGAATAGAGTATGGAAAGAGACTATTAGCCCAACATGAATGCAATGACACATTAAGAATGCATAAACCATGGAATATTCAATCCCAAGTTAAAATATGACTAAAAATCAATTTCATGAACATGCATGCATATGAAATACATGGAAAATCTGTAATGTAGTGAATTATGAGGAAACTAATTACCTCAAGTTGGAACGAAGGGAAAAATATGGGAATAATGTATCATTATATCAGTCTCGGTCTCCCATGTAGCACCTTCAACCTCTTGGTTCCTCCACAACACTTTAACGGATGCCACTTCCTTATTCCTCAATTTCTGGACTTGTCAGTCTAAAATCTCAACTGGAACTTCCTCATAGGACAAACTCTCTTTTACTCTAACGCTCTCTAAAGTCACAATACTATTGGTATATCCAATGCACTTCTTCAACAATAAGAAATGAAACAACAGATGCACTGGTGCCAACTATGCAGGTAAGTCCAACTCATATGCTACCTTGCCAATAAGCCTCAAAATTTGATATGGGCCTACATATTAGGGACTAAGCTTCCCCTTCTTACCAAAACTTATACGACTAAGCTTTTCTTTCTTACCAAAACTCATACACCCTTCATGGGTGAGATTTTTAAGTAAACTCAATCATCAATCTCAAATTCAAGTTCCCTTCTCCTCACATTGGTATAAAACGTTTATCGTCTTTGGGCAGTCTCTAATCTCTCTCAAATGAGTCTAAATTTCTCTATAGCATCATGTACCAACTCGGGTCCTATCAAAGAGACCTCACCCACCTCAAACCAACCAATAGGAGATCTATATCTCTTACCACACAAAACCTCAAATGGATCCATTTGGATACAAGAATGGTAGTTATTATTGTAAGCAAACTCTAACAATGGTAGGTGTTCATTCTAATTACCTTTGAACTCAATCATACATACTCTTAAAATATTCTCCAAAGTTTGAATAGTTCTTTCTTCTTGACCATCTGCTTGCAGGTCCAAAGAGACACAACTCAATCCAACCCGTGAGGCATCACAATATACAACAAACCCATTCGGACCTTTCGACGATGTCAAAATAGGAGTCGACGTAAGATGATCCTTTAATGTTAGGGAACTTCTTTCACACTCATCCGACCATTGGAACATCACCTTATCTTGGGTCAACTTAGTCAAAAGTGATGCAATAGACGAAAATCCTTCTACAAACCATTTATAATATCGGCCAAATCCAAAAAGCTATGAATATTCGAAGAAGACAATTGTCTAGGCCAACTCTTTACCGCCTTCATATTTTTGGATCAACCATGATACCAGATCCAAAAAATACCACGAACCTCAACCAAAATTTATATTTACTAAACTTGGCAAAATAGTTCCTTGTCCTTCAAAATTTGCAACACAATTCTTAGGTGACCCATATGTTATTTATTTTAAGAATAAATCAATATATCATCAATAAAGATCACCACAAACATGTCTAGGTATGGCTTGAAAATCCGATTCATCAAGTCTATCAAAATAGCAAGAGCATTAGTCAACCTGAATGATATAACCAAAAACTCAAAATGATTATACCTTGTTCAAAATATCATCTTGGGAATGTCATATTCCGTCACCCTCAATTGGTGATAACCGGACCAGAGATCAATTTTGGAGAAGTAACTTGCACCTTGGAGTTTATCAAACAAATCATCCATTCTTGGAATGAGATACTTGTTCTTTATGGTGACCTTATTCAATTCCCAGTAGCACCTGTGAAGTGACCCATCTTTCTTTCTTACAAACAACATGAGAGCAACCCATGGTAATATACTTGTCCTTATGAAACCCTTATCTAACAAATATTTAAATTGTTCCTTTAACTCCTTAAGTTCTGATGGGGCCATACAGTAAGCAGAGATAGAGATATGTTGGGTGTTTGGAAGAAGATCTATACAGAAATCGATTTCCCTTTTGGAGAAATACCAAGCAAATCATCATGAAACACATCAGGGATTCATTTACAATGGTAACTGACTCAATAGTAGGAGCCTTGGAATTTGTATCCCTAAATTGCACTAAATAATAGATATATCCCTTAGAAATCATTTTTCGGGATTTTAGGAACGACATGAACCAACCCCTAAATACTAAACCATTACTCTTCCATTCAAGAACTGGCTCATTAGGAAATTGGAATTTGACCATACGGGTACTACAATCAATAGATGCATAAGAAGCATGTAGCTAATCTATGCCAAGAATGACATCAAAATTAGTCATGTCAAGTTCAACAACATCACATGGGATTATTTTATGCAAGATCGACACGGGACAATTTCTATAGATTCTCTTGACTAGAACTAAATCACCAATGGGGGTATAAACCAAAAAAAGCTCTAGAAAGATTTTGGGACATATATCAAATCTTATATCAAGGTAAGGAGTAACAAAAGAAAATATGACACTCGGATCAAGTAAAGTATAAACATCAAAGTCAAAGATCCGCAACATACCCATAACCATATTGGGAGACTCCTCAACATCTTGTCTAGCTTGGAGTGCATAGAACCCACTTTGGCATGGGCCACCACTTTGTTGAGCTTGTCCACCTAGAGTAGCTTGACCTTGAGGACGTCCTTCTCTCCCCTTGTTTACAGCATTAGGGCATTTGAAGACCTTGTGCCCCACTTTACCACATCTGAAACAAGCATCCGTACCAAACAAGCATTTGCCTCTATGGTTTTTCCCACACTTGGAACACTTGGGAGGAGCAGACCCACTAACACCACCACTCTAAGCCTTAGGGTTGGTAAGCCTATCTTTGTCAAACCTTTGGCCCGAAGCTTGTGAGGAACCTTGGAGTTGAAACCATTGGCCTTGTTGGAAATGACTATTACCACCACCAAACTTAGATTGAGAAAACCCACCTTCAAATCGGTCCCTTTTGGACTCCTTCACCTTCCTCTCCTTAATTTTCTCCCCTTCTATTTGTTCGGCATATGCCATGAGCCTAGAAATATCCATCTCTTTGAAAAGCATTATGGTCTGGCATTTTTTCATCATCAAGTCCGACACTCTAGAAATAAACTCACTCATTCGGGCATGGGAGTTGGCTACCAAAGAAAGAGCATACTTGGAAAACTTTGTGAACTTGAGGGCATATTCCCTCACACTCATTTACCTTTCTTGATATTGATAAACTCCAACACTTTCACCTCCCTTAATTCAAGTGGAAAGAAGCAGCCAAGAAATTCAACCTTGAAGTTCTCCCAACCTATGGGACCCTCTTCAACCTTTTCGGTCTTCCATTGATTGAACTATATTTGAGCAATACCCTTAAGTTTGTAGGCTGCCAACTCTACCCTTTCCTCCTAAGAAAACCCATGATAACAATAATATTTTACACCTCATCAACAAAATCTTGGGGATCCTCATCAATCTTGGACCCATGAAACTCGGGAGGGTTCATTCTTGTAAAGTCCCTAACCCTTGAAGCCAGTGTAGCCGCATTTGGAGAAGCCAACACCCCTTGGTTCACTTGAGTAGTCATAGCTTGGGCTAGTATAGAAATGGTGGTTTGGAATTCGGCATGAGTAACTTGATCAGCTAGAGGATCATTAGGAGATTGAGGGGCTTGTACTTCATTAGCATTAACCCATCTTTGGTGTGGAGCTCCTCTTGGAGGTATTTTCTGAAAATCAAAAAGAACAATTGTTAGAGGGAAAATACTTAGAATACACTCTATCGCACGACATATATCATGAAAGAACTGAAGATTTCCTAAAATGCCTCATAGCCTCCTACTCATATATGTGGCGTTCTTCAATAAGACTCTACTTGATGCTGCATGTTGGACTCCCTAGAACACTTCAAAGCCTTGTGCTCTAATACAAAGTTTGTCATGACCCAAGCTAGGACCTAGGTGTGACACGGCGATTAGGATTCCCGAATAAACCTCAACTAATCCTCTTAGCATATCATAAGCATACATAAGGTAAGAATAAGTGAAAACTCATAGAAATCTAAGAACATAAAATAGCTAGAATGACACAAGATAACATAGACTCCATACACATATCCAACATACCTCTACATGAACTACATAGGAGGGGACTAAGACATGTTCCTAGCTCACCCTAAAAGAAAACAAAATGACATAAAATGGAATAGTATCAATGTACCAACATGGTCTAACAATGACAAAAAGGAAAGATAGACTCATCTTGCCCTCGAAGCATGATGACTCACCACACAATCTTCAACAAGTCACCAACTAGTCATGAGAAGAGCATGGAGCATCCATCCCTACATTGTGATATAATGTAGGCAATAAAGCATGTGTTATTATTTCTGAATGCACTAAGTATGTAGGCAATGCAATGCATAATAAAATCATGTTATGTAAATAACCATTTCAAATAGCATGATAGGAGAGGTAGTAAAATCATAAGCAGACATGAGAAGGATCAATGAACAATGAACCATCAGAGTATAATATAAAAGTAAAGGATAGGATTAGTAATTTAAAATATCATAAGGGGCAATACATATGTGGAAGATAACCATAACCGACATTTAAGATCATGCGAGCTATAACATGGAATCTAATATAACTCCCACATCGAGAAGAGAGAGGCTACTTTCCAAGGTAGGCTCTGTATCATTGTCATCATCATGTGCTATATACGGATCCACTAGCTAGGCCGTAAAGGCAAAACTATGATGGCAACGTAGTTAAGGAACTAGAGATTTCTACTAAGGACTCCTTAGATCGATCCCCCACCTCAAAGTCCTCTCGGTGCTAAGTCAACATCCAACGGAATACATATCATTATACATCATACTTGTCATAGATCATAAGCTTTTCATAAAACATAATCATACTTGTCTCGAAAACATTAACCTATCATGTGGAGAGGCAATCAAACTACCAATCCAATTCATAAAAACCTGTTCATAGGAATAGCTTATTATCATGTGATTCATGTAATGTGGATGTACGTCTTTCATCATTACGAATCTTATTTCATAAGAGTATCATTAGGTCTTAATTCACTTTTTTCATAAAATTTGCTTGAACACTTGAAAATCCATGATCATAACTTATACTTGAAACTAAGGTGAAAACATAGATTCACAATTAGTTGACCTAGAAATCATGAAATTGAATTGAAAACATGCATAATTATAAATTTTTATCAACTAATACATAATTCATGAAAGTAATATCAATTGGAAGTATAATTAAAAATAACCATCTTCCATATCATGAACCCTAAAGAGTGATGTAGTAAATTCATAAAGAAACTCTTCAATTCCATGCAATAATAATTAATTCATATTGAAATATGATCATAATCATAATTTAAATCATAATTGAAATTGACACCATCAAACCCATAAAAATACATACTTGGATTGATTGAAAAAGTAGAGAATTTGTTGGGCTCCATGCGTGAAAGATACCCTTGGATGAATACCCACATACCTTGGATAAGAAACTAGAAGTAACTTGAAGAAATTTTGAGTTTTTGATGAAGATCTTGAGTGAATTGCTTGAAGTCTTTAATGGTGATTTGAAAGCTTTTGTAGAGAGAGAATTATTTGAAATAGATTAATTGTGAAAGAATGAGGGAGAATAGGGGTTTAGGTTAGTTAATAGGGTTGAATTAAATACTAAAAACGCTCAGTCTCATTAATTAATAGGTAGGGAATTGCCTAAAGTGCCCCTACTTAAAAATTGAATTCAGATAAAAACGGGCACCCAAGCCCGCGACGCGGAGTTGTTCACTAACAGGGCAATTTTGGGCGAATGAGAATCTGGCCAAATTTTGATCAGGAGGGAAAAAATGAAGTTTGCGAGAGCAGGTCCGTGACACGGACCTGTTGCGTACTCCTCTAGAAGTGCCATTTTTGAAAAAATTAATTTTCTGAGATATTTGACCTAAAAATCTACCTAGGCCATTTTTACAATGCTTAACCTTATTATTTCATATTCCCACCTTCAAACGCTAAGAATATTACAATAGCTTATGGATTAAACAAGTTGGAAAGGATGAAACTACCCTCCTTAAAGGACTAGCGGAGACCTCTTTGCGAGATCGGTCGAGCTCGCCGTCCAAGTTGGCGAGTCGCGGATCTCCTGGACTAGCTCGCCTACTTAAACCTCAATTTGATAAAGAAATCTATGAACAATTTAGCGAGGCACTTTTGCTCGCCAAAATTCCTTGATGAATCGCCGAATTTACCCCAACCTTGCTATCTTTATTTCGTTTACTTCCAACTTCTATGAAAGATTTGGCGAGAATGACTATCTCGCCAAGTCATCTCGGCAAGTCGTCAACCATCCATCCATCTCGCCAATATTTCTTATTTCTAAGCAATATTTTCATAATATTTTGGCGATGCACTTCAGCTCGCCAAGTGATTTGGAGTCGCCAGACTTGGCCCTTTTCTCACCAATCTGTCCTGACCTCTGAGCAAATTTTCAGAACCAAAGGGCTAGCTTTTTGACCCCTTTTGGCGAGTTTCATAAGCTACTGGGCGAGATTCAGACTTCAAATTTTCACTATTTATTTTAACTCAAAATTTTGACTTTTCAACTTTCAGAGCGTCATAATTTACCTATCAATTGACTCTGGTGGAAAAGGATGATGTCTATCACTCGAATTTAAACTATTCAAGTGCATGGAAGCATTGCTAGGCTCCCTCATATTGTAATCAGGCACACTCCAATCCAAACCTTCATACTGTGATTGTCTTTCCACTTCTGCCACTATTTATTCTGGGAATGCATTCTTTAAAAAACAATATTTAAATTTAAATATTTAGTATCACGAAGATAAAACTCACTATCAGTGGATTGTTGAACAATAGGACAATGCTCAGTTGATACGTACATATCAAGCGTCCGTACATTAATTTTTTTAGCAAAACTTTCAACACCGCGAAAAAATAAAGATAAGCAATCATCATTTCAAATACATGTCTCATCATACATTGGACGCTCATCTGATGTAAAGTAAGTTGAATATCACACAATAATAACAACTACATTTTCTAGATCATTTATACCCATTTTCTTCCTTAATAACCGCTACAAACGCTCATAGTTAAAAGATAAGGAAAATATTTAGACTGCTAGAGAACGTTGGTTGTATCGTATAGAACCACCTTCATGCACAATATCCCCCCCGCCCCCCCAAATATAAATTTACTCTCACTTTGATATCATCCATTTTGTTTTGATTAAACAAAACAATCTAAAGATTGAAATTTTTTAGACAAATGAAAAAAGTTAAATATTTTAATAAGGTGAATTTTTGGGTGAGGAGAATGATTGAACTTTTGAATAAAGCGAATAAATGAAATTGATCATCAATATATGGCAAATTACTCAACTGCACAAATAAATAAAAAACACTTACTGTCAAGCAATATAATAACTGAGTAATTTGCTTACGATGAAGCTATTTTTTAACTTTTATATTTTATCACTATATATGAACTTCACTTTATTTTTGGTCATTGCACGTGAACTTGTAAGTTTGCCTCACGTGAATGTTGCCTGTGCAACGAATTAAAAAAAAAAACAAATTCACTCCACGAGCAACGATTTTATCACACACACATATATTAAGAAACTTGCTGCTGTAGCACTGATTTAATTATTTTAGAAAAAATAAATTTGGAAATCGCTGTTGCAGAAGCGATTTTAATTTTTGAAAAAAAATTAACAAATTTCAGTGACTGAACACTGTTAACAACTATTAAAATTACAAAAGATCTCGATCCCTCAAGAACGAATTGTCCCTTTTGATTTAAAAACAAAAATTAAATGGCTCTTTTGACTTCGGACTCTATGAAATTGCAACTAGTATTAACAAGGATTGTATCAATGTCAAAATTGAGATGATTTTGATTTGCATACCTTTATGTTGAACTAAGATTGTTATATGATCCATTATTGAAATCGTAAAAGGTGAAACCACAACTCGAATTTATAGATATGATTTTTGGGGTTTGTTTTAACTAAGTTGAATTAAATTTGGGGAGATGCTTTTAGTTGCTCTGTTTCGGCTGAGTCTATTTCACTTGAAGGTTTGTCAAAATGAGGAATTTGTGTAATTAATATAGAGGGCACTAAAGGGATAGGTGGTTGTAACTAATTTGCTTTTGTGAACAACTATTTTTGGGACGAATTAAAGTCTTCATAAATTCACAACATTTTAGTTTTTTACGTCTAATATATATGTTGTAATCTATTTCTTTCCTAAAAAAAAATCTTTTGGAATGTAAGTATTCAACATGATGAAACAAATGAAATAATACTCAAGCAAGGACATTTGAGGCATAATCAAATACCTAGTGCTGACCAACAAGGGTTGTGATAGAGTGATAAGTACTCCTTCATCCTTAACCAAGAAGTCTCGGGTTTGAGTTTCCTTGGGTAAGGAGTCGTCTTTATTATGGAGCGTTTTCCCTCAATGTGGGACTTCCCGGCGCGAATCCAAATTTAGTCGGGCTCCAATGTGGGTATCGGACACGAATGAGAACCAAAAAAATATTACCTAGTGCTAGATTATTAAATACAATTTAAGGGATGGTAGAATTGTTTTTTTATATAACAAATGGGTTTTCAGATACAAACTAAAGAAAAATAATTTTGCTAGGTAAATTCATTAAGTTGACCGACCACTTAAGAA
Source organism: Solanum dulcamara (assembly GCF_947179165.1). Classification (NCBI taxonomy): domain Eukaryota; kingdom Viridiplantae; phylum Streptophyta; class Magnoliopsida; order Solanales; family Solanaceae; genus Solanum; species Solanum dulcamara. The sequence goes on from NC_077245.1 coordinate 61,556,279, forward strand.
TTTAACTCTCACTTGAGATAGTTTCGATATGCTTTGCATCCATCTATAAATACACCGGTCTTTAGATGTGAAACTAAATTATGATAAGTGAATGTGTTAGAAAGAAGCAAGACAAACCTAAAATTACATCAAAGAAAGTTAAAGATAAGAAACCATGTGGAAAAAAAGGATAACACAACGAAAAAGAAAAAAGAACGAAGAAAAAGATCTATATAGGTAATACGAAGGTTTTAAACTCATATAGAACTAATTATTATGATTGCTACTATTAGTATTATTTATAATATTGTTAACATTTTTTTTTCGATACAACTTCAAGGGAGAAATTTATGTCTTTTCTCCTTAATTTATAATTATGAAGAAGAAATGAGAATTCATATACGCAACCGAACTTGTTTGGAGGCATAGTAGTTGTTAAACTTAAAAGCCACCAGATCACGACTAAAAATTGCTTAAAAGAATTTATAATACACAAGAACATATTCAGGTCAAAATCGCCACCTTGAAATCTGTTAAATGAGTCAAAAAGGAAATTTGCAAGAAAAGAAAGAAAAGTCACAATGGTGACTTTTATAAACTTTGTCAAACTCCAATAGTCTAGGAATGAGGTAGCTAGCAATGATCTAAATAAGACAAAAACACCAGGTGATGATCTTTAGCTGGAATGTGAAAAACCGGAGCTCAGAGGAAATAGATCGCTCCATCGCGCTGTAACCTCAAGACAATATCTAAAAACCGATAGCATATCTTGTTTGGTTATCCCAGTAGAGTTTTGATTGCTTCACCATTTCAGTTCGTTCAGAAGCATGTCTTTCCTTCCAATACTGCTTAAATCTGAAAATTATAAGCAAATAAGCAATTTCCTAACATTTTACTGTCACCTTTGAAAAATTTAGCGTATAAATTAGTAAAAGAATGAACAAATAAAGCTACCTGTTGATAGGAAAAATATATACTAATACTTTATGTTACTCACCTCTTCTTTTGAAGCAAATCTAATTCCATCATATGCACTGCATTAGCATAAGTTCCAACCTGCAACAATAAATTACTTCTTGTTTACCTTTTACTTGGAGAGCCAAGGGATAACTAGTTCAGCTTCAGTAAAACTTCAAAAAACGTTTTCCATGTAAAGCCAAATATTTTAGCAAGAAAACGCTTACCACAAATAAGAGGGGATAGTAATGGGAATAGAAAAGCCCGCTGGACTGGCCCCTTAAGGACCAATCGGCAGCAGGCCCACTAGGGACCCGACAGGCTGCTGGTACCGATACTTAAAATTTTATTATTATTATTTTATATGTTTCCCATCGTTGCTAATGGCTAAAAACAGTCGTTTGGCCCATCAAAACCCCAAAACACCCCCTGAAAATTTATAAAATTACACTTCTACACTAATTCTCAACTATAAATACTCCAATCCTTAATGTTTTTCCCATCAATCTTAGGGTGTGCTTGGTGTCGAGGAAAAACTGTTTTTCAATTTCCCCTTGTTTAAATGGTCAGAATGCTTTGAAATATATTCTCTAGGAAAGCAAGTTTCTTAAAATGAGGAAAATGACTTCCCTCGTGAAAGTACAAAAAACAAGTTTCATAAGTAACATTCCAAGTATATTGTCTTCTCCCACCCACCTAATGCCCCCAACCCCTTGATCATCCCACCCCCACTCCCTACCCTGCCCCATAGTGTTTTGCTCAATTACATACAAATGTTCTATGCACACCTGACCCTCCCCAGACACCATTTGTGGAACTATATGGAGTGTGTTGTTATTCATTACCATACTAAATATTACAAAATAAGCAAGAAACCCACTTATTTTCCAAGTAAACATTTTTCTTCATACCAAACACTAGTATCTCTCCAATTTCTTCATACCAATACACACATCTTATGGAGTTCCCAGCACACTCTTAGTGCTGTTTTGAATACTTTGACATTTCAGAAGGAAAAAAAAAAGGGGGGGGGGGGGGGGGGGGGTTGGAGGCATGTGATAATTAAAGGGTGGAGGAGGACATGGTGGGCAGTGGTTATAATAGTGGTGAGAAGTAGGGAGTGGAAATCTATCAATAGGAGGAAAAGTTATTGTCGGAGAGTGGTAAAACAAAGAATTAGCTCGTTCGTCTGGTAATACATTTTAAATTACGTGAAACCGAGTCCATCTTGAGAGGTTCTTTCATATAGATATTCACGGTTCTTTTCCAAACTGAAATGCATGTTTGCTCTCAGAGGCAAATTAGCAAGACAGAAAATATCAAAGAGAAATTCAACTCCAGCATATCTGACGATATTTACACAGGGAGCCTCTCCGAGAAGCTTATTTTCAAAAATCAAATTGAGCTTCACAATGAAGGCATACCAGAACCTTGACTTGGCTAAACCAGAAACTCCAAGTGGTATTTGCATTCGATAAATTTGTTATTTAGTTTTTTTTTCTTTTTTCTTTTTGTAATTGCTAGATAGGAAAGGCATACTTATATGACGATCCAAAGCTTACAAAATTCCAGCGTTCATTATAAAAGGAATGCCACATATGTGCAGAGTTGGAGGAGAAGAGTTAAAGCAGATTTTTTTTTCAGAATGCACTCTAGGATTAAGAAATGATGCTACTGCATAATATATGCTCTCAAAGTAACTGAAAGAAATAAAATTGTGTAACAGTGCTAACCTCTCTGCAAACTGGACATTTTGACATGTTACTTGCAGCCTTAATACCTTGGAATATCATCACAGAAGCTGCAGTGCAAGCACAAGATTTGCAGAAAAGATGCCCACAGCCTAAAGCGTATGGATTGAAGACCGTATCCTAGAAATCATGAACAAGTGAATTATTAATATCCTGTCAAGGAAAGGGATTCCATATCATGGTTAACCGAAAAAAAGGGGGTGTGCTTACCAAACAGATTGGACAAGTCAGATCATACTCTAATTTCACAGAATCTGGAAACATCAAAGTCATAATAGACCCTGTATCACTGAGATTGCAAGAAAATTGGCTGAAAATCTCATTAGACTTCCCACCATTCGATTCATTGAAATTCAAATACAAAGCCCCTAGTTCTATCAACCATGGTGATTGTAGAATCTCAAGGCGTTCAGAACGCATCTTTGACTTAAAGTTCCTTCCATTCACAGAGCTGTGAATCTACATAAACATGTCCCTATTTAAATAGAGTACACATAAAATATCTGCTTAAGAAAAATGTAGTACAGTCGCTTACTTTATCATATTTCTTAAGAATCTTTTGCATGGCAATAGCATTCATCATGGCATATTCAATTAGTATTCGGCACTCTTGCATCATCGCCTGCTGATCATTCTTGAAACATTGACGCAACGTTACCAGATATTTTTGTATTCCTGGAGCAGTATGAAGTTGGAGAAGTCTTCTCACTCTAGAACTGAAGCAACCAGCTATATCAGAAGCCTCCTTTTTCAATTCAGAGAAGAAGTTCTGATCACACACTAGAAGAATTTAAAAGTGCATAGTTAGAGACTGTAACAAAGGATAATCAAATGAAGCATGTTAAATATAATGGTACCCAAAAATCGAAGTATATGGATCCTGCAAAACTAGCGAACAGAGAAAAGATTACACATCTAAAATGCTATTTTAAGGTATAAACAAAAATGAAAAAAAAAGAACATGCAGACTGTGATTGAGAAAAATCAAAGAATTTTTTTTGGTTCTAAAATACTCATTAGCTGCAGCAAGATCCTATTTCTGGATATAGCAACAGAGAGAATACTCTTACAAGCTACCCCATTGAAAATGGACAATACCATCTGGTATAACTTGTAACTGATATCGAAGAAGAAACGAAAATATAGGCAACATATATATTTTCTCAACTTTGACTTCAATTCCTGAAGATACATTTGGTCAGCCTCTAGAGGGAGCTTTTAGGGTATTAAAATTGACTTAGTTTTACCTAATGGTACACTCGCTGAAAATTCTGTAGTGTGGACGCATCTTCATTTTCGAAAAGATACAAATATTCACAATATTGGTATAAGTTTATTCAATAGCTTAAAATAAAATAACCAGAGTGTTTCCAAATGCTTTTCCCGGAAATGCAGTGACTTATTCCAAACAACGACGGATCCCGTACTTCCATTAAGGGGGTCCAAAAATTAAAAATGTAGCACAAGAGAGTTGAACTTGGAACTTCAAGGTGAATTTTGTACCCCTAAACCACTTAGCCAAATCTCTTGTGTTCAGATGATTCAAAGTCTACAAATGTAGAAAAAAAAACTACTTAATGTATATAGTGTAATTTTTTTCCGAGGGGGTTCGGGTGAACACCCTCCAGCCCCTAGATCCGCCATGATTCCGAAAATACTTTCTAGAAGCCCTCACTCTCCAGGCCTATGTAATGGAATCATCAATTGCATAGTTATTCAGTGTTGCACTGCTCATATATTCAGTCTTTGAAACTGCTCAAAGCCCATGTTTGACAACATCATGACATGAAGAAACAATAATTTTCATAAAGATGCTCCAATCATAAGAAAGAGGACTAGATGGCTACATCCGCGAAATTGCAAACCTGAAGTAATTACCGTTTCCCCAGCATCCTACAGTCCCCTCTTTGGTCCTCCTGAGAAATTTGCAGCTACATACACCATCAACATAAGCAATAAAAGAGGTAGAGATGCATAGAATTAGAACATATGCTTTCCATTAGTCATCATGAGAGAACTATTAGCAATCCTTCTGCATTTATCACCCCCTTCTTCTGCCCATCACCTTATCCGGAAAGCCTCTTTAACCCCTCTCACGGGAATTTTCGAGGTCCATTTTGAATATAACAGTTGATTCATCCTTATTCCTAACATTATCCACCAACTCACTATCAACCATGACACATCAAGTTTCTGCCTATATAACACAAAAAATTTCTGAACCCAAGGTTGTAGGTCCAAAGACACATTGTTCGTACAGAATTGAGTTACCTCTGAACAAGCCAGATCAAAGTAGAGTTGATACATCATTCCTAACACACTCAACACCATAAATATCCTCAAATAGTCTTTTAAGTGGACTCTGCAATATCCCAGAAAGTCTCAAGAAAAGACGTGACGAAACCAGCAGAAGTGAAGCATCATATCTCCCTACATATATATTATATTAAAATTGGGAATGTCTTAAGCTAAAAGTTTAAATTACCAACATACCTTTCTAAATAATTTAAATATCTTATTTATAAAAGAAAATCCTATTGCTTCACACTCCTTGGTCAATAGCCACAAACATTCAACTCATACTAGAACTTGTCTTGATCAAGACAACCCAAAGATCGGGAATAGCTTCTCCAAATTAGTTGTTGTTCTTCTTTTTTAACCTGTGAGACAACAACTTTTAAAGGCACCATACGTCTTCAGGTAACAAAATATTAATTATTTATGCTTTATATCCCATATATCATTGTCATTTTCCTTGCTTATTTTAATCTTTGTTCCTGGTTATTCCAATTGTGTACCCGAAACTGTCAATTATAGCTTTCCTACTCAGGGACGAGCTCATTTTTATTTTAAACGAGGAAAAGAGAAAAATCAAACTCTTAAGTTTATTATCGTATTAATATGTCACCATATTAAGCATAGCTTATAAGGTAATTTCTATATACATTATACATAGACAGAATGATCTAGCTCTATTAATTACGTGCATTTCAACAAATGACGGGTATTCTCAACACTTCGATAAGTTCAGTGTTTTCAACTTTTCGTTATGTGTGAAGCTGCTTATTAGCAGTGGCGTCAAAAATAAGAATGTAGTGCTTGAGATTCAAACTTGGAACCTCAAGGTGGATTTTTAATCCCTCAACCACTAAGTCAACCTCTAATCTTATGTTTTGGAGGTTCAAAATCTATATATATAGATATAAAAAAAATTAAAATACCTTATAGATATCGTGTAATTTATTACATGAGAGCCCCCTCACTACCCTATAAATCCACCCTTGCTCATTAGTATAACTAATTTATTATTTATTGATATTGGTGTTACTTCATTTTTTTTCATGAATATTATAATATTCTCAGTTTCTAGGTCCACTCTAACTTATTTGAGTGAGTTACATACGAAGAAAAGTATTTTAAAGATTTTTGTGAAAAAAATATACTATCTTTAAAAATCATGTTAATGTTATATATATAGCCGCAACTGTCCACCTTTTTGTTCATTCTCAAGCTAGATTTTATTAACACCTTTGATTTTCTCTACCTCTTAATGGAGACAATAAAAAATAAATATACATTTAAGTTAGAGCATAGGGAAAATTCTTGTATTACCTCCTCATTCTAAATAATTTAACAAAAAATACCTCTACGTATCTTACCATAAAAGTAAAAACTCCTAAACTAAAAAATGGAATTACCTAAATATTCTTTTAAATAATTTAATGTCCTACATATAAAAATAAATAAAAAATAAAAAATAAAAACATCACGTTAATATTCTGAAGTATTTTCTGCCAAAAGTTGTGTTCCTATGATTAGTAACTAACTTCCCTCCATGAATTGGAGACACCCTTTGGTTTAGAAATGAAGAATGTATTCATTAAATGTGATTCCAGCAGCCAACAACGTTAAACAAAAACCACTCTTCCTAACCTTATGCTTATTACTTCTTCACTACCATTCATTACCAACACTGAAGAAAAATGCATAAATACATTGTGGGCTTGGGCAGTAATTTGGTCGGGTAAATGTGTTGTCACTGTTGAAAGCTAATTTTAAAACAATCTAACATTTTTGAGTCTTTTGAAACCAAAACTTCAAAACAAACTTCCAAAAAGTATTACATTTTCTTCGACATTGAGTTTTTTTCCTAATTAAAGATTGTGCCTTCTGCATTCCACTGCTTAAATTTATGTCCTATCAACAATTCTCTCTCGGGTCAAGTGAAGTGCATTAAGGACGAGCATGGAAAAGTATTGGTAGAGGAGACCCTCATTAAACATAAATGAGGGTCATACTTCCATAAACTCTTGAATGAAGAAGGGGACAGAGAGATTATACTGGGAGATTTGGAACATATAGGGAGGCGTCACGATTTTGGGTGTTGCGTGAGTATTACGGTCGAGGAGGTTAAGAGTGTTGTTCGTAGGTTGCGCTGGGGAAGAGCGACCGGACCTGATGAGATTCCTGGGGAATTTTGGAAGAGTGCGAGCTCGGTAGGTTTGGAATGCCTGACTAGGTTATTCAATGTCATCTTTAAGATGGCAACGATGCCCGAAGAATGGAGGTCAAGCGTAATGATCCCCCTATACAAAAACACTGGGGATATCCAGAGCTGCAACAACTATAGAGGTATCAAGCTTCTAAGCCATACTATGAAAGTGTGGGAAAGAGTGGTGGAGATGAGGGTCAGGAGAGGCATGTCTATTTCAAAGAACCCGTTCGGATTTATGCCGGGACGCTCAACTACAGAAGCCATCAATCTTATGAGGAGAGTGGTGGAGCAGGATAGGGAGAGGAAGAGGGACTTGCATATGGTATTCATCGACCTAGAAAAGGCTTACGATAAAGTTCCACGAGAGATACTATGGAGATGTCTGGAGGCTAAAGGTATACCTATGGCGTACATTAGGGTGATCAAGGACATGTATGAGGGTGCCAAAACTAGGGTAAGGACAGTAGGAGGGGACTCAGAGCACTTTCCAGTCGGGATGGGGTTGCATCAAGGATCAGCTCTCAGTCTATTTTTATTTGCCTTGGGGATGGATGGATTGACGTGATAAATTCAACGTGAGGTGCCATGGTGTATGCTTTGAGCGTACGACATAGTCCTGATCGATGAGACTCGTAGTGGAGTTAACGCTAAGCTGGAGGATTGGACACATACCTTAGAGTCTAAAGGGTTTAAGCTCAGTAGGACCAAGATAGAGGTACTTAGAGTGCAAGTTCAGTGAGACATTTCAGGAGGTTGGTGCGGAAGTTAGGCTTGGTGACCAGGCCATCCAAAAGAAAAGTAGTTTCAAGTACCTTGGGTCTATCATGCAAGTCAGCGGGGAGATTGACGATGATGTCACACACCATATTGGGGAAGGGTGGATGAAATGGAGGCTCTCTTCTGATGTGCTATGTGACAAGAAGGTGCCACCACAACTTAAGGGCAAGTTCTACAAAGTGGTGGTTAAACCGGCTATGTTATATGGGGCGGAGTGTTGGCCAGTTAAGGTCTCTCATGTTCAAAAGATGAAAGTTGCCGAGATGAAAATGTTGAGATGGATGTGTGGGCATACCAGGAGCGATAGGATTAGAAACGAGGCTATTCGGGACAAGGTAGGCGTGGCCTAGATGGAAGACAAGATGCGGAAAATGCGACTGAGATAGTTTGAGCATGTGAAGAGGAGAGACACAGATGCCCCAGTGCGGAGGTGTGAGAGGTTGGTTATGGATGGTTTCAGGAGAGGTAGGGGTAGGCCGAAGAAATATTGGGGAGAGGTGATTAGACAGGACATGACGCAGTTACAGCTTACCGAGGACATGACCTTAGATAGGAGGATGTGGAGGACCCACATTAGGGTAGAAGGCTAGTACATAGTCTCGTTATTCCTCCCTATTAGTAGGCGCATTAGCGCACTATAATTTCTTGTGCTCTGATTTCTATTATTATCTATCACTTTCTGTACTTTGATTATTCTATTTTATCTCTGTCGCTCTCGTTATTTGCTTTTCCATATATGCCTTATCTAACCTCTTTCTATGCTTTTATTGAGCCGAGGGTCTTTCGAAAACAGTCGTCCTACCTTGGTAGGAGTAAGGTCTGCGTACACTTTACCCTCCTCAGACCTCACGTTGTGGGATTTCACTGGGTTGTTGTTGTTGTTTATTTTATAACAAAATTTTATGGCCACTTAGTGGGTTGAATCTCGATTAAAGAGCTTAACTTTTGATTTTCCGAAGATCATAGAGAATCTAAAGCTTATTAAAGAATGTGACTTTCAACATTATCTACTAAAAAATAATTTTAGAAAGGAAATATATCAAAGTTTAATTGAAAGTGTAATGGCTAAAACATAGATAGAGTTGTGCAAGAGTGCTATCTATCGACATTTATCATATAGCTAAATAAAATATCTTTCTATGTATTAAATACTTTATGTATATAGATTCGGAAAAAAATAACATGAACTACGCATGCAATGCACATGCAGAGAGACTAGTACCCAAAAAAGCACCTACTTTCTCTTCCTTCTCTAAAAGCCTTTAGAGCAGATTGCAAATATCCTCAAACATAGAGCTCCAGATTGGGTTACTCATAAATAGCCTTCAAATGAAGTATCATTATATTTGGAAAAGTCATGTGCATCAAAGAAATGGAAACACTCTCCCTCTCTATCTTGAACCTAGCTCTGCCAGCTTGGATGAACAAAGCATGTACCCGGTGTAATTGATAAATCGATGTATCAACACAACCCCATTTGAAGTGTTAGTGTTCGTTATTGGATGTTCTCTATTAACTAATCTATAACATACAACTATATGATTTTATTCTGCTCTTTCTATGGAGGGGTGACTCAAAGCATTACCTTGTAAAGAGCTACTAGCCAAAATCTTCGACGGGCCAAGTTAAGCAAGTTTTGGTCGAGCATCAATTGAAATATCATCTCTCAAATTACAAGGACTCTCATTTCCAACATTAAGCCTATTTAGAGGTCTAAAATGTTTTATTTCTTTAAATCTATGCAATATCTTGTTTCCCTCTTTTCCCATCACTTTTTCACTATCATACATAACCTCATAAAAAACATATCGTCCTTGTTTACACTTTCCGAACATATAAAAGAAAATGATCAAAGGTCTATCCCATAAAAAATCTCCCTAGAATTTTGTACCAAGTAAAGATTCCAGTTTCAATTTTGAAATGCCTCATATACCAATTTGTGAGAATGAAGGAGTTATTACGCAGCAGCAGCAGAAAGGTTAAGCTAACTTCACATTCTAAGTTCAAGGTAACCAATTCATGAATACAAAATTGTACTCAAATATGTGAGGTTAGCCATCTTCTGACAATAATTATATGTGATACTTAATATGAAACCTTCCGCTAGTTACATTAAGTCACGACAATTTCCTTGCATTTTTATTCATTTATTCAATGTCTTTGGGAAACAATCTCCTTGTCTTCACAAGGCAAGGGTAAGGTTTGCATACACCACCCTCCACAGACCCCACTTGCTTGCGGGATTATATTGGGTATTTGCTTATTCACTCTAGGATGCATTTGCTCTTAAGTGAAACTACATGCATGTCTTTTCTCCAAGAAAGATATGAGGGAGATGTAGCCATCGAAAAAAAATTGTGGGACTCTACAAGACAAGCCCAATCTTTGTTAGGGTTCATGGAGGCTACTCTACCCTAAACTCTATGTCACCCCTATATAAAAGGGTAACATATTCCCTTGAATAGGCATTTTGAAATCCCATAAACTCTTGAGATATTCAAAAAAAGATATCAAAGCATCAAATACTGCCTTTGTCAAAGCCGCAACTTAACATTCTTTGCGATCAAATACATCGTACGGAGGTCCAAATTATCCTATTTTCGAGAAATAATCACGAAGAAAAATTAGAGAGAAGAACAATCAAGAAAGGAACAAAATTGTACTCACAAATATTCATCAATAAAATCTTTATTTCACTATATTTTATTTGTGATAGAAATTTATTTTTCTATCACTTTTAAAATTTGTTGAAAACAGGAGAAACAAATGGTAAAAACCACAAAGTTTCACGGCAAGCTATAATTTAATAAGGATACAAGCTAGCAGGTTAACATTTGTGTATATGAAAATCAAATTCGAGGAATAGAATAAATCAACATAACAGCAACAGCAGAAACAAAAAAAGAAAAAAAAACAAATTCCAATGTGCTACTATTGATTTAAAAAAAATTGAAAAAAAAAAGGGAAAAGAAATAGGTACATTGGCAAGATTCAAACTGGCAAGGTTGATGATGATCATCATGTGGTTCTCCATTGGAATTGGATTCCTTCAAAGCAGCCCTACAAGCCCTGCAACTCTTGAGAACCTTTTTCAGCCTTTTGTATTCGACATGCGGAGAAAATTTGTCTGAACCTTCTTCCGCCTGTAGATACTCCATGAAAGTTTCTCCAAACTTCATGATTAATTAATTTTTCCCAAACCCAACCCAATAAATATAATAATTCAGAATATTTCCCTAAATCGAAGATCGTTATAGAAAATACTCTTTGTTATATATAGTGGGTGGGTTATATGTTTAACCTGAGAAATAATCTTTTCTTTTTGTTTCAAATTCAAATTTTTCTGCTCATTCCTTTTAGGTTTTTATTTATTCCTTATTTTCCAAGGAAATCAACAAACGGTTTATTGCATGTCATGCACGTGTCTCTAATTTCTCTAAATTGTGCGATGGCAAACTATCTTAGAGAAAAATAAAATCATAGAAAAATTATTATTTTTATTATATTAATTTAACTATCTTTTGAAAAATATAATTATCATTTAGCTTATTTTAAGTAATATATTCTTAACCAAAAAGTTTATGAAATTAAGCATTAGCAAAATAATTATGCTTTCAAAGAATTGTTATAACAATTACTTTTTTATTTTAAAAAATGTTAAAATTCAAAAGTTTCAGTCTAGAAAATAATATTGGAAACTTGATATTACTTCACTCACCTTAAAAAGTTACTTGGCAAATGGCAACTGACATCTATTGAAAAAATAGGCATTTGTTTTAATGGCAACTGACATTTATTGGGAAAAAAAAATAGGCATTTGTTTTAATTTCTTTATGCTAAATCTCATACAATGTTTTCTAGTTTTATCCTCTTGGTCAACAGTTTTCGAGTTATGAATACATTTTAGTATTCCTAAATTCATAAACAGCATAATAATAATAATAATAATAATAATAATAATAATAATAATAATAATAATAATAATAATTATTATTATTATTATTATTATTATTATTATTATGATGATGATGATGATTTTACAAAGCTATTAACAGAAGTTACACACGTTAATTTACATATTATCAACGTCTTTGCAGTCATAATAAGATAGGCTCTTTTTTATATTCACACAAAGTATAATAATAATTATTTCACAAAGCTATTAATAGAAGTTACGCATGTAAATTTACATATTATCAAGTTCTTTGCCGTGATAATAAGATAGACTCTTTTAGTATAAAAAGAAAAAGAATAACTTAACTAATTTTTAATCTTTGATGAATGAAGTTAGAGTAGATGTTCGAACATTATTAATCTTAAATGTCATTTATTTAGTTGACTTAAAAATTAACATATCAAATTTTATACAAAAGTATCTCATAGTTCTTGTATAGTGCATCTTTAAAAAAAGTACCAATTTATATATTATTATCATGCCCTAAATCTGATCATACACGTATCGCTAATTTATCTAAGTATTACAATGGAGAAATATGTTAGAAGAAAAAAAATTATAAAAAATTATTATCTTATTTATTTTTAATTTAACTATCTTAAGAAACATATAACTATCATTTAGCTTATTTTTTAAGTAATATATTCCTAACCAAAAAGTTTATGAAATTAAACACTAACTAAATGATTATGCTTCAATGAATTATTATTTCAGTTGTTTTTTTGATAAAGTAAAGTTATAATTCTTAAACTTCGATTAGAAAGATAATGTTGAAATTAGTTCGCTCATCTTAAAGAGTTAATGGCATTTATTGTTGATAAAATAGGCCTCAATTTTCATTTCTTTAATGGTAAATCTCATGTACAAAGAAGAGACAATCTATAAGTTTTTTAATTGTGAATATATCTTAGCATTTCTAAATTCATAAAAACTATAATAATAATTCGATTTCACAAAACTATTAACAGAAGTTACACATATTATCAAGTTCTTTGCAATCATAATACCATAGAACCTTTAGTATAAAAAGAAAATAGACATTAAGTGCTAAGAAACCACACTAAAAGATTATTATAAATATAGCAAAACATGATAAATGCCCCATTCTCATTAAATAATCCATTAGTACATAATTAAAGCCACTGCACAGTTTGACTAATATTCTAACTTATCTTAAAATCAATACCTAAATAAATAATATGTATCTCCGTAACCTAATAAGTTACCAAATGACTACGCAAAATAATACCCACAATACCTTTACTTGCTTAGGATAATTGTGATTAAATGCCAACCAAATCAATCCAGATTTTAAGTGAAATACTGACGATAAGAAATAATATTTTTTATGTGCCAAGAGAGTCTACAGACTATTACCATATCTTATGATCATAATAATAAGTACAGTAATCATGTTGGAAGTAATTTAAGGTCTAAAATATATTTAGCCATTCTTTACTCATATTATAGTATTTTTAATTATTTTTTGAGTATTAATTATATTAATTTATACTTAATATAATATTGTTACAACGTAGAAATAAAATAGTATAAAGATGAAGAAATTTGGAGCAAAAATAAATTAAAAGAAAAAGGAAAAAAAGAAAAAGAGGAGTGCGACAAGTTGGGTGTCACGCCCCGAGCCTACACCCTGGACATTGCTGGCACTTGAAGACCATTGTTGGTCCTAAGCGAACCCTTAGTCTAGCTGACTACTGAACGGAATACTATACATGAATGCGGAAGCTTTAAAAGATGAGCAATTAAAATCATTTAAAGATATCTGATGCAAAAGTTTGGAATCAATCTGAATATAAATAATAATATTAATAATGTTTAAAATTTCTGAATACAAAAGACTAAACTGACTCACTAACTTGGACTATCTATGAATCTTCTACTAAGTGAAGATAGTTGTCGAGACAAGACTCACGGCTACCTAACTATAAAATAAATAAACTAAACTGACTAAACTGGAGCCCTCCGAAAGCAAGGAGATCTCACCAATTGTTGATGGAAGGAGATCTTACAGAAGTGTGTGATTGTGAATACCTCAATCTGCATCATAAAATGATGCATCACCAAATGGCATCAGTACATGGAATGTACGGTATGTAATAAAACTGAATGATACAATAACTGAACTGAATACTTATGCTGAAAGGAATGCTAAAAATAACTTGACTTAAAGTAAACCATGAATGTAATGAAAACATGTAGAACTTCACAATAAAGCTGAATGGTGGGTGGGTGCGCGTGCGCGTGCGCGCACGTGTGTGTGTGCGTGTGCGTGTGCGTGTGTGTGTGTGCGCGTGTGCGTGTGCGTGTGTGATGAAAATAATTGAAAATAATAACTTTACTTTTTGGAAAGTTTTTTTAATAGACAGCCATCACTACACTAAAAGAAATTTGGTCTTTAACGACCACTACTTAACGAAGGGAGATGGATCTGATCGTTGTAAATACATACACTTACAACGACCAAAAAAAATTCCGGTCACTAAAATTTATTTTTGACTAATCACTAGCCTAGGGATAATACACTCGTCGTTAAAACTATAATATTCGGTCGTTGATGCAAATAAGTGTGCAAGATCAGGTGGTGCATTAATTATCCCACTAATATTTTTAACACGGAATGACCTGGAAGACCTTTGTACTTGGCTCCATTTGTAAGTTGGACTCTTATACTTACGACTTTGCCAACTAAACCCTTAAACTCATTGAAACGCAATATTTTAAACTCATTTCTCATCCTGTGTGAGTGTAGTACACCAATTCATTTTTAATGACACATAAGAAATTAGATGTTAAAAAAATGCTACTTTTGCATATTCTAAAATTTTTGAACATTATTTTCTCCATATTTGCTCTCAAATTGAGTACCCAATTCATGTCAAAAGGGTGGAATTCTTACCTATTTGACTTGTATTTCACCCTATAGGTTCACAAACACAAACCCAACAAATCTTCATTACAATTTTAAATTTATTTTATAAATTCACAAAACCCATTTATTATACTTGAAGCTTCATCAAGCTTATCAATAAAGTTTTTCAATTTTTCAATACCCACTATCAATCTTTACATTAACTCATACAAAATTCAAAAAATACTCACAAAAATGAGATTTTAAGATTGGAATGTGGCAAAACGAAAAGGGCTAGGGGTGGTACTGGTTTGCATCAAAAGAAAAGAATTTTGAGAAAGTATTTAGGGGATAGGCAGTGATGCTGGGGCATTAAGAAGAAGAAGGAGGTGAGAATAATAGGTGGATTCAAAGAAGAAAGAAAGAAGTGGAATGGAGAGAAGAAATTTGGTTGGGTTGGGGGAGGGGGCGGGGGTGGCGGCGGCAGTGAGATGAAGCTTTGAAGAAGATGACTTCTTCTTCTTTTTTTGGTGTTTTTTATTATATTTTTTAATATAAAATATTATTTTCACTTGCTTTAAAATGTGTAGAATCACGCATTATTCCAAGTCAGCAATATTAATGCCACATGTGTTTGGTTAATGGTAATAGGTGTATAAAATATTGTGTTTCAGTAAATTTAAGGGTTTAGTTGGCAAAGTCGTAAGTATAAGAGGCCAACTTACAAACGGAGCCAAGTACAAAGGCCTCCCAGGTCATTTTGCCTTTTTTAAACCACTAATAACTTACTCCTAAAATTAGTTATCCCATTAATTATTTAAAACCACTATACTCCCATATTAAATAAATTTAAAAAAAAAGGAAAGAGAAAGTTTTACTCCTGTACTTCTCTAGGGTTAGTTTTTATTTTTCATCAATGCATTCTACAAGCACCCCATAACTTTCGAGTAGGGTTTTGATCGAGAAAAAATCCTCTAGAACCATGTGATAGTGATAGCGGTGGATTCGGACTGCAAGATAAGGCTGGAAGCTTGATCCCCAACAACGATTAAGGAAGATAAATCTATTTTGTTGATTGTATTAAGGATGAGTATATTTTTGAATATATGACTATACAAAGATATTGATTTCGTGACTAAGGGTATCATGCTTTTGGGTTGAATTATTTTTTAATATGTTATCAGTTTAATACCCCACCAGATATTTTTTTAATTAATGGATTTCTTAGCAGTTGTGTATATCTTTAATTTCAGTTTAACTATACTACTTCAGTAACCTTTATATTTATGTATATTTGATTTTGAGTGTAACAACCCCTAAAATGTTGTATATCGGTATTTTAATTCTCGATGAAAATAATACAGCCTCTATATTTTGGGCATAACTTTTCTTAGTTTGTTCCAAATTAGGTGATTCAAATTTCTGAGTAACCACAACATCATTACCTATAACTTTCATGAAGAACACATCTTAAGATTCGGAGTATAAGTAGATCAAATAAATTAATCTTTGCAAGATATAGTGTTGTGACGGAATTGAGTGTTTATAGAAAAAAAATCATATCTCATTGTAGGTTTCTCCAAATTGGTTGATTCTTGAACGATATGAAAATAGACTTCCATATCTACAATTCTTATGAAGACACCAAATCCTAATAAGGAATTTATCTTATTCAAACGCAGCTTCAAAAAAGAGTATTCTGTTAAAAAGAACTCATCTTACCTACCATGGAAACATCTAGATACATTTGACATCATTCATGACATAAATTGTCCTCCATTTAACATCATCCATGACATCAATATATTCCATTAAAATTTTAGATTTTTCTTTATAATTATTTTATTTATTGTTAGGTCCCTCTTGCCCACCTATAAATACCCACCTTATTTCCTCATTTTATTCATCAAGCTTTCTTAAGCATTTCTTCTCTCTATATACTTCTTCTCAAATATAGTTTTAGTTTTAGTAGTATAAAAATACTACTCCGGTTATTCTTATACTCCGGGTAGTACACAAAACGATCCGGCGAGAAGAAAAGGCTAGGGGTCCAAGAGTGTTTCAATTCAGAGTAAACCTTCGGATTTAAGGTATGTAAGGCTTTCATAGCATTGGATTGAGTTCGTCCATGCGCCCAATATTTAAATTTATTATAATTGAGTTATAGTTGAGTTTTATCCAAATCTTGAATTCTAGATAAATTAATTCTTCTTCTATTGAGTTTGATATATTTATGCATTAATATTATTATTATTGTTATCTCTCATATTATTGGAATTATTGTTCATGGCTACTTTCCCATGAATCCTAATTGATTTGATGTTCATGAATATTTTTACATATGTTTTGAGTAAAGATGTTGCCTTTTTATTATTTTCATTGATAAAAAGAAAGTTATATGAATTAATACTATATATGTATTTTATTGAGTTTTAAAAGAGCATAAGAGTTGAGTTTGAATGAATTTGAGCAAATGATATTTTGAGCAAGATATTTTGATGAGATGTAAATGATGTTTTTTGGAAGTATAATGATTGATGAACATGAAATGAGATGAGTTTGATGATTTAAATTAAAGTCCAATGAGACTAGATGATGAGTTTAATATGAGCACATATTTTGGGAGTAGTATTGAGCACCGAGTTGGGTAAGAGTTTAAATGACTCAAACCCCAGAACTACGTAGCCAACGTAGGATGGAGGCTATGCCTCTTAAGTCCCAAAAAGAGGACTTTGATGAGTGGATCCAAGATGGTGATGTCCTTTACCCTGGTAAGGTATTGGATGGATGTGGCAACGGCATCGCTTCGTTGTATCATCGCTAGCTCATAAGTGATGGTTGTCGGTTAGAGAAACTCCCAACTGAGTAAGCATTGCTTATTACTATTATTTTTATTATTATATTTTAAACTTGCATTACATATTGATGTTGAGATGATGTTGAGTTTTGAGCTGAGTTTTCTTGAGAGGAGTTTATTGATATCTGTCCTTATCTTCCTGCCATTTTACATACTCGTACATTCCATGTACTGACGTCATTCGACCTGCATCGTTTTATGATGCAGATACAGGTGTTAGAGATCCTCAACAGGCGTTTCGTTGAAGATCATTATTTTTCAGCTATTTGGTGAGTCCTTCTTGTATTCGGAGGAACTCTTTATCCTTTAATTATTGTTGAGTATTATGTTTCTTTTAAGGTAGACATGGACATGTCATTGGCACCATCTAAGAGTATTAGAGGCTTCATAGACAGAGTTTGATGATGTAATCGGAGTAGTTCTCCTTAGAAACTACTTCTTCTAAGAATTATCTATTTTTCCTTTGATTATGATAAGCCCACATTAGTATTCTTAAGTCTTCCGCTGATGAGTAAATAAGAAATGAGACCAAGTGGTTCTCTCGGAAGCCAGAAATGGTTTCTGAGTGCCGGTCATGCCCAGGGTACCCTCTTGGGGCGTGACAAACTTGGTGCACAGAGTTCAAGAGTCCTAGGGTGTCTATGAAGCCGTGTCTAGTAGAGTCTTGTTTATGGGTGTGTCGTGCACCACACTTATAATCAGGAAGCTATAAGACATTAGGAATTATTTCACTACTTTCATAATCTAAGTTCGTGCGATAGAGTTTAACTCTATAAAAGCTTTCTTTCTAATTCGTGCGTTTACACATTTCAGACATGCCTCCTAAACGTTCAGCTAGTCAGAGAAACGCTACCAGCACTGAGGTTCCACAGTCAGTGATGCCTCCACGGAGAACTAGGGGCCGACCTGCAAAGTCTACTGAGGTACCCCAAGTACCTACTGTTCAGACCACTCCTACTTCTGAGGAAGATTTTCGAGGAGCGATTGATATGCTCACCCAGTTGGTGGCTGCTCGAAATAGTAGCCAGAATTCACCAACTCCTAGTTCTAGTTATCAAGAGTCGTCTGTTGCCACGAGGATCAGAGATTTTCTAAGAATGAATCCACCGGTCTTCACGGGTTCCAACGTTGATGAAGACCCCCAAAATTACATTGATGAGATGTGAAAGATACTAAAAGCGATGCATGCTACAGATATCGAGGGGGTTGAGGTTGTGTCTTATCAACTCAAGGATGTGGCAAATATCTGGTATAACCAGTGGGAAGAAATTAGAGGTGAGGATGCAGAGCCTTCTCTTTGGGATGAGTTTGAGAGAGCATTTCTTGATAACTTCTTTCCCCAAGAGCTACATGAAGCAAAAATTGAGGAGTTTGTGAACCTCAAGCAAGAGAGTATGACTGTGAAAGAGTATAGTTTGAAGTTTATTCAATTGTCCAAATATGCCCCAGAAATGATTCCTCATATGAGGTCTAAGATGAGGAAGTTTGTCTCTGGCCTAGGCAAACATGTAAAGAAAGAATGTAAGGCAATGCTAATGATTTCTGACATGGATTTTTCTAAATTGATGGTGTATGCTCAGCAGGTTGAGGATGACAAGAAAAAGGACCAAGAGGAACACCTAAGCAAGAAGGCTAAGTCTGCTGGGCATGAGAATGAGCAGAAGTAAGGGAAGGGTAACAAGTCTTTCTTTCAGAAAAGATCTTCCAATTATGCACCTTCCCCAACAAATGCTTTTACACCTAATACTAGGTATGATCAGAGATCGCTAAGTCACCAAAACTTCCGATCTCGGGGTTCTCAGTCCCAATTAAGTATGGCTCAAGGTTCTAGAGGGAAACCACCATGTGCTAGATGTGGGAGGCTCCATTTGGGAGAGTGTCGTGTGGGCACCAATGCTTGCTACGGATGTGGAAAGATAGGCCACTTCCAGAATGAGTATCCTTCAAAGAGGTAGGGAGATAGAAGTAGTAGAGCTCAGTTTTCTTCTGCAGCTCCACAGAATAGAGGTAATCATAGAGGTGCACATTCAAGTGCAGGTGGGGGAACCAACCGTCTATATGCTATGGGTAGTTGTCAAGACTAAGAGAATGCACCCGATGTTGTTACTGGTATGCTCCGAGTCCTTTCTTTTGATGTGTATGCATTACTTGATCCGGGTGCTATATTATCTTTTGTGACTCCTTACTTGGCTAGTAAATTTAAGATCCTTCCTGAGTGTCTTCTTGAGCCTTTCAGCGTGTCTGCTCTTGTTGGTGAGTCTGTCTTAGCTGAAAGGGTCTATAGAAATTGTACTGTATCAATCTATCATAGGGATACCATGGCTGACTTAGTTGAGTTAGACATGGTTGATTTTGATGTGATTCTTGGCATGGACTGGCTTTATTCTTGTTATGCTTCAGTTGATTGTAGGACCCGAATTGTCAAGTTTCAATTTCCAAACGAGCCTATCTTAGAGTGGAAGGGGAATTCTGTAGTGCCTAGGGGTAAATTTATTTCCTACCTTAAGGCCAGAAAATTAATCTCTAAGGGATGTATATATCATATAGTCCGAGTCAAAAATATTAATGATCAGACTCCATATCTTGAGTCAGTTCCCATTGTGAATGAGTTTCCTGAAGTCTTTCCTAAGGATCTACACGAAATCCCTCCTGATAGAGAGATAGACTTTGGTATTGATGTCCTTCCTGATACACAACCTATCTCCATTCCTCCTTATAGGATGGCTCCTACTGAGTTGAAAGAGTTGAAAGAACAACTGAAAGACCTCCTAGATAAGGGGTTTATTAGGCCAAGTGTCTCACCTTGGGGCGCTCCTGTCCTATTCGTGCGAAAGAAAGATGGGTCCCTTAGAATGTGCATTGATTACCGATAACTAAACAAGGTCACCATTAAAAACAAGTACCCTCTCCCCAGAATAGATGATTTATTTGACCAACTTCAGGGTGCCACATGCTTCTTAAGATAGACCTCAGATCAGGCTATCACCAGTTGAAAGTAAGAGAATGTGACATCCCGAAGACGGCTTTTCGAACCCGCTATGGTCATTTTGAGTTTCTTGTTATGCCCTTTAGATTGACAAATGCTCCAGCAGCTTTTATGGACCTCATGAACCGAGTATTCAAGCCATACCTAGATATGTTTGTAATTATCTTCATCGATGATATTTTGGTCTACTCTAGAAGTAAGAGTGAGCATGCTAATCACCTTAGGATTATCCTTCAAACTCTTAAGGAGGAGGAGTTGTATGCTAAGTTTTCAAAGTGTGAGTTTTGGCTTGAGTCTGTAGCATTTCTAGGCCATATTATATCTGGGGATGGAATCCAAGTTGATACTCAAAAGATTGAGGCAGTTAAGAACTGGCCCCGACCCACCTCTCCAACCGACATAAGAAGTTTCTTAGGTTTGGCTGGTTACTATAGGAGGTTTGTTGAGGGATTTTCATCCATATCCTCACCATTGACTAAGCTGACTCAGAAAAAGGCTAAGTTTCAATGGTCTGATGCTTGTGAGAAAAGTTTTCAAGAGTTGAAAGCTAGATTGACTACTGCTCCAGTACTATCCCTACCCGAAGGAACGGATGATTTTGTAATCTATTGTGATGCTTCAAGAGTTGGGTTGGGATGTGTATTGATGCAGAAAGGTAAGGTCATTGCCTATGCCTCCAGACAGCTTAAGACTCATGAGAGAAACTACCCCACTCATGACCTTGAGTTGGCAACTGTGGTATTTTCTCTTAAGATCTGGCATCACTATCTTTATGGTGTACATGGGGATGTGTTCACATACCATAAGAGCTTATAGTACGTATTCAGCTAGAAGGAGCTGAATTTGAGGCAGAGGAGATGGCTAGAGTTGCTCAAGAATTATGACATAAGCATTCTCTACCACCCAGGTAAAGCAAATGTAGTTGCTGATGCTCTTAGCAGTTTATCTTTGGGGAGTACAACCCATGTGGAAGAGGAAAAGAAGGAGTTGGCAAAGGAAGTGCATAGACTTGCACGTTTAGGAGTTCAACTTATTGACTCTAGTGAGGGTGAGACAATAGTACGAAATGGAGCATAATCATCTCTAGTTGTAGAGGTGAAAGAAAAGCAAGATCAGGATCCCATTCTTCTTCAACTGAAGGATGAGGTTCACAAGCAGAAGGTAATGGCTTTTACCAAAGGGGGAGATGGAGTGTTGAGATATCAAGAAAGGTTATGTGTTCCAAGTGTTGATGGTATTCGGGAGAGAATCATGAAAGAAGCCCATAATTCTAAGTATTCCATCCATCCAGGTTCAACAAAGATGTATCATGACTTGAGAGAAGTATACTGGTGGAGTGGAATGAAGAGAGATATAGCAGAGTTTGTGTCCAAGTGCCCGAATTGGCAACAAGTTAAAGTTGAGCACCAAAGGCCTTGTAGAGTGGCTCAGAATATAGAGATCCCGGAATGGAAGTGGGAAATGATCAATATGGACTTCATTACCGGTTTACCACGAACCCACAAACAACCTGACTCTATTTGGGTGATTGTGAATAGGATGACTAAATCGGCCCATTTCTTGTCGGTTAAGACTACGAACACTGCAGAAGATTATGCCAAACTGTATCTTAGAGAGATTGTAAGACTGCATGGAGTTCCTTTGTCTATCATCTCTGATAGGGGAGCTCAATTTACTACTTAGTTTTGGAAGTCATTTTAGAAGGGCTTGGGTTCAAGAGTGAACCTTAGTATTGCTTTTCATCCACAAACAGATAGCCAGGCAGAGCGTACGATACAGACTTTGGAGGATATGTTAAGAGCCTGTGTCATTGACTTCAAAGGTAATTGGGATGATCATTTACCTCTTATTGAGTTTGCATACAATAATAGTTTCCATTCGAGTATTCAAATGGCTCCTTATGAAGCTCTGTATAGGAGGAGATGTAGATCACCAATTAGTTGGTTTGAAATTGGTGAAGCTGAGTTGATTGGACCAGACTTGGTTCACCAAGCTATGGAGAAGGTGAAAACCATACAAGAGAGGTTGAGAACTGCTCAAAGTCGCCAGAAATCCTACACTGATGTTAGAAGAAGAGATTTGGAGTTGAAGTGTACGATTGGATATACTTGAAAGTTTCACCCATAAAGGGTGTGATGAGATTTGGAAAGAAAGGGAAGCTTATTCCCCGCTACATTGGTCCTTATCAGATTATGAGCAGGGTAGGTAACGTAGCCTATGAATTAGAGTTGCCTCCAGAATTAGCTACTATTCATCCCGTGTTTCACATCTCTATGCTTAAGAAGTGTTTGGGAGGTCCTTCACTTGTTTTCCCAGCTGAGAGCATTTGGGTGAAAGAGAGTTTGAGTTATGAAGAAATTCCAGTTCAAATTCTTGATCGTCAGGTTCGCAAATTAAGAACTAAGGAAGTGGCATCTGTCAAAGTCCTATAGCGAAATCAATTTGTTGAAGAGGCCACATGGGAAGTTGAAGAAGATATGAAGGCTAACTATCCTCATCTATTTATGCCTTCTGATGACGATATTCAAGGTAATATTCCTTACTTCTACCTTTGAGTCGATGTTTATTCTTGAGTTTGAGTCATTGACCATTTGAGTATCGGAGTTGATGTATTGATGATATTCATTCTTTATGTCTCCTATTTTCATCTTCATTCGAGGACGAATGATCCCAAGGGGGAGATATTGTAACAACCCCTAAAATGTTGTATGTCGGTATTTTAATTCTCGATGAAAATAATACAGCCTCTGTATTTTGGGCATAACTTTTCTTAGTTTATACCAAATTAGGTGATTCAAATTTCTGAGTAACCACAACATCATTACCTATAACTTTCATGAAGAACACATCTTAAGATTCGGAGTATAAGTAGATCAAATAAATTAATCTTTGCAAGATATAGTGTTGTGACGGAATTGAGTGTTTATAGAAAGAAATTCATATCTCATTGTAGGTTTCTCCAAATTGGTTGATTCTTGAACGATATGAAAATAGACTTCCATATCTACAATTCTTATGAAGACACCAAATCCTAATAAGGAATTTATCTTATTCAAACGCAGCTTCAAAAAAGAGTATTCTGTTAAAAAGAACTCATCTTACCTACCATGGAAACATCTAGATACATTTGACATCATTCATGACATAAATTGTCCTCCATTTAACATCATCCATGACATCAATATATTCCATTAAAATTTTAGATTTTTCTTTATAATTATTTTATTTATTGTTAGGTCCCTCTTGCCCACCTATAAATACCCACCTTATTTCCTCATTTTATTCATCAAGCTTTCTTAAGCATTTCTTCTCTCTATATACTTCTTCTCAAATATAGTTTTAGTTTTAGTAGTATAAAAATACTACTCCGGTTATTCTTATACTCCGGGTAGTACACAAAACGATCCGGCGAGAAGAAAAGGCTAGGGGTCCAAGAGTGTTTCAATTCGGAGTAAACCTTCGGATTTAAGGTATGTAAGGCTTTCATAGCATTGGATTGAGTTCGTCCATGCGCCCAATATTTAAATTTATTATAATTGAGTTATAGTTGAGTTTTATCCAAATCTTGAATTCTAGATGAATTAATTCTTCTTCTATTGAGTTTGATATATTTATGCATTAATATTATTATTATTGTTATCTCTCATATTATTGGAATTATTGTTCATGGCTACTTTCCCATGAATCCTAATTGATTTGATGTTCATGAATATTTTTACATATGTTTTGAGTAAAGATGTTGCCTTTTTATTATTTTCATTGATAAAAAGAAAGTTATATGAATTAATACTATATATGTATTTTATTGAGTTTTAAAAGAGCATAAGAGTTGAGTTTGAATGAATTTGAGCAAATGATATTTTGAGCAAGATATTTTGATGAGATGTAAATGATGTTTTTTGGAAGTATAATGATTGATGAACATGAAATGAGATGAGTTTGATGATTTAAATTAAAGTCCAATGAGACTAGATGATGAGTTTAATATGAGCACATATTTTGGGAGTAGTATTGAGCACCGAGTTGGGTAAGAGTTTAAATGACTCAAACCCCAGAACTACGTAGCCAACGTAGGATGGAGGCTATGCCTCTTAAGTCCCAAAAAGAGGACTTTGATGAGTGGATCCAAGATGGTGATGTCCTTTACCCTGGCAAGGTATTGGATGGATGTGGCAACGGCATCGCTTCGTTGTATCATCGCTAGCTCATAAGTGATGGTTGTCGGTTAGAGAAACTCCCAACTGAGTAAGTATTGCTTATTACTATTATTTTTATTATTATATTTTAAACTTGCATTACATATTGATGTTGAGATGATGTTGAGTTTTGAGCTGAGTTTTCTTGAGAGGAGTTTATTGATATCTGTCCTTATCTTCCTGCCATTTTACATACTCGTACATTTCACGTACTGACGTCATTCGACCTGCATCGTTTTATGATGCAGATACAGGTGTTAGAGATCCTCAACAGGCGTTTCGTTGAAGATCATTATTTTTCAGCTATTTGGTGAGTCCTTCTTGTATTCGGAGGAACTCTTTATCCTTTAATTATTGTTGAGTATTATGTTTCTTTTAAGGTAGACATGGACATGTCATTGGCACCATCTAAGAGTATTAGAGGCTTCATAGACAGAGTTTGATGATGTAATCGGAGTAGTTCTCCTTAGAAACTACTTCTTCTAAGAATTATCTATTTTTCCTTTGATTATGATAAGCCCACATTAGTATTCTTAAGTCTTTCGCTGATGAGTAAATAAGAAATGAGACCAAGTGGTTCTCTCGGAAGCCAGAAATAGTTTCTGAGTACCGGCCATGCCCAGGGTACCCTCTTGGGGCGTGACATTGAGCATCCGATGTGTGAGAATCAATCAATTGAAATGTCAAATAAATCGATGATAATGCTTAATGTTGTTGGTTTTGATGATTTAACAAACTAAGGGAACATGTAAGGGACTTGATCCCTTTGAGGACTCTGAGTTTATAATGACAGCAGAGAATAGTACAAAATAGATCCTGCCAAATCTGCAGGTCTATTGTGTGCGCGATCGAGTCCCTTTGCAGAAGAAAGTTGTCTATCCAATAGAAAATATCCAAGACAATGTATATCTTCTATATATGTATACATTCTCAACAACATTTCCTCGGCTTTTCAGAATCACTGAAAAAGAAAAATCTTGAAGCTTTTTCTCTCTGAAATCTGCTCTTAATGAAGACGAAGGACCTGGTAGAGTTATAAGTAGTTTGTTCTTATTTTAGAGTCTTGATTTCGTGGTATAAATCTTTGTAAGATCTATTCCTAATTTATAAAGGAATTAGATCAGTTTTTATGTTTGTTTTCTTGTCAAAGTAACTAGAGTTAGTAATGGAGACTACTTAATGTCTAAGTCAGTTAGGGTGTTGATTTAGTGAGCAATGGAGTTATTGCTTAGATCTGGTTGCAATAGAGTTGTTGCAGTAAGGGGAGTAGGGATTGGGAGTGCAATTCCTTGATTGCAAGAGTTTGTAATCTAAATCCTTGACTCATTTGATTAGTGAAGATTGGAGGTGAAATCCTATGAGACATGTCATGGTTTTTCTCCCTTGAGCAAGGAGTTTTTCACATAAAATTATGTGTCTGATTTTACATTTTTTTCTTTAATTTTCTACACAGTTTTTTCATAAGGGACCAGGTCCCTAACGTTTAGTGGACGCATATATTTTAACAATTGGTATTATAGCAGGTTTTCTCTATCTGGTTAACACCACGAGAAGTTCCTGTAAAAATGGTTGCTCCACTTAATTTTGAAGAAAGCCAATCATCAACAAGACCCCCTCGATTTAATGGTCAATTTAATAATTGGTGGAAGAATCGCATGCATGATTTCTTCATGGCTGAGAATAGTGAACTGTGGGATATTATTCTTGATGGTCCTTATGTTCCCACTATTGAGGAGAAAGAAAGAGATATCATCAGGATTGTCCTTAAAACTCGTAGGCAGTACAATGAGGATGATAGGAAAAAGATTGAGAAGAACTACAAGGCTAAGAAATTATTGGTGTGTGGCATTGGTGCTGAGGAGTACAACAGAATCGCTGATAGTGAATCTGCAAAAGAAATTTGGGACTATTTGAAGATTGTTCATGAAGGGACTAAACAAGTAAAGGAATCTAAGGTGGACATTTTGACCACTCAATATGAAAACTTCACCATGAAAGAAGGAGATTCGATCTATGACATGCATACCAGGTTCTCTTCTATCATAATGAGCTTTGAAGTTTGGGTGAACCCATTCATCCTAGTAAGCAAGTTAGAAAAATTCTTGGAATTCTTTCCAAGTCATAGGCCAGCAAAGTGATACCATAACTGAAGCTAAGGACCTGAAGGTTCTCACAATGGATGCCTTGATTGGGAGTCTCCAAACCCATGAACTAAATTGAGCATAGGATGGTCTGAAAAAGGAGACCAAGCAGGAGGAGTCACTTGCTCTAAAGGTGACTCCAAGTGAACTTTCAGCTGAAGATGAAGACATGGCCTATTTGACAAAGAGATTTCATAAGATAGTGAGAAAACACGATGGATTTGCTAAGAAGGGCAACTCTAGTTGACCTGCAAATGCCATTGATTTGTGTCATAAAAGTGGCAATCCAGGGAACTTCATTAGAGATTGCCCAATGTATGAGATGGAGTATAAAGAATATGTCAAAACCAGAGGAGACTAAAGAAGGGACCTAATCCTTGATAAAAAGGGAAAAAGGGTTGCAATTGACTATGTTATTAAGAAGGCTCTTGCTGTTTGGGAAAATTCCTCAAGCGATTATGAGGAGTCTACTCATCCTGAAGATGCTTCCATGGTAGCAGTAAAAGATGATAAAGAAGTGTTCGATTTTGATATTTGCATTTATGGCATAGTCTGATGATAAGGGAGTTGAATTTAAAGCTGAAACAGAGGTAACTCTTGTTGTCCTCAAACAAAACTTACACGTTTATTCTGCTAAAAGATTGAGAAGCTTAACAGTTGTGTTGATTGACTCAATCACAAAGTTAACAAATAAGAAAGATATGTGAATAATAGCATAAATATTTTTTAAGATAAAAAGCTTGCCCTAGTTGCTCAAATCTCTAATTTGAAAGAGAAAATTATGTCCCTAATAGCTAATAATGTAGAGATTGATCTTAAGCTCAAAAAGTTGAACAAAAATAGTGAAAATTACAAAAATGAAGCTAGAAGTTTATAGGCTGAGCTTAAAGAGAAGCTAAATAAGTCTGAGATGAAACTATCTAATCTGGAAGAGCAAATAATGGTTTTGATAGATGATAATGTAGAGCTTAATCTTGAACTTAAGAAGTTGAACAAAAGTAGTGAAAATTGAAATGACGAAGCTAGAAGTTTACAAGTTGAGCTTGAATAGAATTTAAATGAGGCTGAAATAAAACTATCTAATCCCGGAATAGATAATAGTGTTAATAGCTGATAATGCAAAACTTAACCATTAGCTTTAAAAATTTAACAAAAGTTGTTCTAAAGGGAAGGGTGAGGCTAGTAATTTACAGTTGGAGCTTGAAGATAATTTGAATGAAGCTGAAGTGAAGCTGGCTATGGCACTTAAAAGAAATGCTCAACTTGAAAATGATCCCGTTCAGTCAAAACAAGAGTTGAACAAGTCGCTAAAATGGACTACCTCATCAAAAATACTTGAAAATATGACTAGTCAAGGGTACAGTGGTAGAAGAGGACTAGGAAGCCTGAACATCAGTCTTTCTCACAATCCTCATAGCAAGTATGTATTTGTATCTGACAAACTCTTGTGCCTTTATTGTGGAAGGAATGGCCATATGAAGGATGACTGTTAAGCTTGGAAAAGATCTCAAGAAAAAAGATAACTTACCTTACTGGACCAAAAACTCTCTTATTATACCTTTATCTAAATATTGGGTACTCAGATTGAAATGGGTTCCCAAATCTAACAACTGATCTACGTTGCAGGGAAGTGAAAGTCAGTATTGGTTCTAGGACAAGTGCAAGCACATGACTCGAAAGATTGAAAACTTCCTCTCACTCAAGGCACTTCAAGGTGGAGGTGTCTCATTTGGTAATGGCTATCTAAAGGAAGAAGTGTGTGTGAAATAGTCCCTTGGATTTGATGATGTTGATCATCCAAATCACGTCCTTAAAATCTAGAGGCAAGGAGTTCCTTATTGTTTAGGTGTATATTGTTGACATTATTTTTGGAACCACTTCTGAATCACTAAGTGAATAGTTTGCTAATCTCATGGGAAGTAAGTTTAAAATAAGCATGATGGGAGAACTGAGTTTCTTTTTGGGTCTGCAAATCAAGAAGACACCAAATGGAACTTCTATTTATCAAGAAAAGTATATCAAGAAGCTACTCAAAAATTTTCATATCATGGATGCAAAGCCCATTGATACTCTCATAGGGACTAATTCAAAATTGGATGCAGATGGTACTGATCCTGCAGTAAATAAAACTATGTATAGAGGTATAGTTGGCTCTTTGTTATATCTAACTTCCAGTAGGCCTGATATTGTATTCAGTGTTGGTATGTGTGCAAGATTCTAGGCTTATCCAAAGGAATTACATCTGTAGTCTGCCTAGAGAATTCTGAGATATTTGAAGAAAACTAGGGACCTGGTCCTATTTTATCCATCAAGAGATTCTTTTGATTTGGTTGAATATGCAAATATAGATTATGTTGGTCACCAAGTTGACAGGAAGACAACATCAAGAATGGCTCATTTTCTGGGTGCATCTCTTATTTTTTAGGGTACCAAGAAGTAGAATTTTATTGCTCTTTCAACAGTTAAAGCTAAATGTGTGGAAGCTTCATCATGTTGTGCACAATTATTGTGGATTAAACAGCAACTTGAAGATTTTGGAGTAGTCACCCAAATAATTCCTCTTCTATGTGACAACACCAGTGCATTGAACATGGCAAAGAATCCAGTGCAACACAAGAGGACCAAGCATATTGATGTCAGGCATCACTTTCTGAGAGACAATATTAAGAAGGGAAACATTGCTATGCAGTTTTGTAAAACTGACGATCAAATTATTGATATCTTCACCAAGGCATTGAACATGGATCAATTTGAGAAGAACAAACTGAAATTAGGGATGCTGAAGCAGAACTGATCTGGGTTTATCTAAAGCCCACAATCCACACTGACTACAATTAGGATGTAGGTATCTTTGATCTTTACATTGCATTATTTTATGAAAGTCAATCTTGTATCTATGCAGGTATACACTCACAAGAAATGAGCTTGAATAAAAGGAGAATTGGAGGAGCAGGGTAAATCATTCCTAACTTGTAGATAGGGACTTGGTCCTATCTCAAGGTTAGTACTCCTTACATTCCATTATTAAGTGCTTATGTGAACCATTATGATTGCCACGTGCCAGTCATCTATCTTCTGACCATTTTTCCATCAGTTAAACTCAATCGTCGTGATCTTTACGAAGGGAAATGACATACCTCTTCCTTTCCTTTTATATACCTTCACTATTTCCACATTTTCAAAAATTAAAACCCTATTCCATTCTAAGAAATTTATCTCTTTCTCTCTAAAACTTCATCTCTCATTATTTGCCTTCAGATCCTAAAAGTGACTAACCCTAGTTGAAACACTCAAGATATTCTTAAGGTTCTTCAAGAAATTGACCTTTCTGCATTTCTAAGTAGTTCCAACATTCCTTCTTATTATACTCCTCCTTCAACCCTTTCTACAAGTGAAGTGTCTAAAAATCTTGTTACTGATGCCTCTATACAAGTCAGTACCAAGATTTCCCCATTGTCTCTTATACTCTGGACTTTAATAAGCCTTAGAACATGTCTCTAGATGATTCTACTCAATCCAAAATTCCTTTTGAACTTGAGTTATCATTGTCTCTATCTCGTCTGCCTTCAACTGATGTTACAAAGCAACACTTTGAAGGGGATTTTCCTGAAAGCAAAAGAAATGATTCAAATATTTTGGCAATGAGTGAGGAACTGATAGTTGATAACTTGGCTGCAGAGAGTCTTACAATCATGAAGGACAAAGTTGTTCCTTTATTCTCAGAAGAAGAACCAGGTAATGCCAATCTTCCTCTTTCTAAAGAACTTCTTTCTAACTTAGACAAGATTCCGTAATTGCCCCACCCTTTATGAGTGATATTGACGATGAAGATCATGAGTACAATATGCCCCTGTCCTGGGAATTAAAAGAAAAATGGTGCCTATATCAAGAAAAGGGAAGGAGAAAGTGATTGAGACTACATGATCGAAGCCAAAATCCCATCCTACTACAAGAATCTCGTCAAAGAAACTGATGTGTGATGCTATGAAAGTAAGACAAGGAAAAAAACACTGAGAGAAGAAGAAAAAATTGTTAATGATTAATGAGACTGTCATGCCTAAGAAGGGGACATCATTGAGGTGTCTAAAGGAAACAGTGACAGTGAGACTAAGTCAGACAAGATTGAGGAAATTGCTGAGAGAAAACCAAGGAAGGCTCTTCTTAAGGGGAAATGAGCCACAAAGCGAAGGACAAGAAAAGTCTGTACAAAAAGGTCGGTTATCAAGAAGAAGAAAAGAAAAGGAGATGAACAAAAAGAAGAAAAAAGCAAACCAAATGAAAAAGAGACTCATCTCCTAATATAGATGAACTAGATATAGATGAGTTATTTGCTGCATCTGAACCTGAGCCTGACAAGGGACCAGGTTCCAGTAGTAAAAAGATAAAAATTGAGAAGGAACTATCCAAAGAAGAAAGAGTTGCCATTTTGAGGACTCAAAAATTATTAAATGGTAAGGTGTTCGACACTGATATCATGAAAAAACTAGGGATGATTGAGTTGCTTGATGCTATGGAGCTTTAGGGGTGGACTCACCAATTTTTAAACCATGTTGAGTGCTAAGGATGGAGAAATTACTAAGCTCAAGGCACAACTTGCTATGGCAAAAATAGAGGGACCAAGTTCTTCTGAACTACAGGCCCTTAAGGAAGAGAATGCCAGTCTTGCTGTACAGGTCTTCAATCTTAAAGACAAGCTGATTCAATACCATGAGAACTCTGCTTATCATTTATCCCTCATTCCCAAGTTTCTTACTTAGAAACCCCCATCCTCTAAGTGTCAACTTCTGAAACTCCCCTGATTTCCTTGATCTAGTCACAATGGTTAATATTTGTAATTTTTTTGTAATGTATTGAATAATGTCCTTTAACCTATTCTGAATGAATAATTTTGTTCTTCTTTCAACTTCTTACTTCATTGTTGATTGCTTTGTGCTTTTGTTGCCCTTAGTGTCTATGAACTTCTAAAAATTTGCATGCTTTGTTCTTAGTTTATTGTTTTTCCTTTTTTATGATGTCAAAAAGGGAAATATATTGTAAGATGAGGATGGCTGAGGATGATCTTAGAATAAGTAATTGGTGAGATAGTAAGTTGCTTCTGGTTTGAGGGATCTGGTACTAGTTGAAAGGGGAATATTAGTGAAAGGGGGAATTGCTTCTGCATGCTAATCTAGTTGAAACATGAAATTGTTTCTGCATGCAATTAAAATGAAAAAAGATTATTGTAAACAAGGCTTGAGTTTGTCATCATCAAAAAAAGGGAAAATTGATAATGCTTAATGTTGTTGGTTTTGATGATTTAATAAACTAAGGAAATAGGTAAGGGACCTAATCTCTTTGAGGACTCTAAGTTGATAATGACAACAGACAATAGTACAAAATAGACCTTGCCAAATCTATAGGTCTATTGTGTGCGCGGCTGAGTCCTTTTGCAAGAGGACAGTTGTCTATCTAATAAAAAACATCCAAAATAATGTATATCTTTTATATATATACATTCTCAATAACATTTCCTCTTTAGCTTTTCAGAATTACTGAAAAAGAAAAATCTTGAAGCTCTTGCTCTCTGAAATCTTCTCTTGAAGAAGACAAAGGAACTGGTAGAGTTATAAGTAGTTTATTCTTGTTTTAGAGTCTTGATTTCGTGGTATAAATCTTTGTAAGATCTATTCCTAATTTATAAAGGAATTAGATCAGTTTTTTTATTTGTTGTCTTGTCAAAGTACTAGATTTAGTTATGGAGACTACTTGAAGTCTAAGTCAGCTAGGGTGTTGATTTAATGAGAAATAGAGTTATTACTTAGATCTGGTTGCAACAGAGTTGTTGCAATGAAGGGAGTAGGGATTTGGAGTGCAGTTCCTTGATTGCAAGAGTTTGTAATCTAAATCCTTCGCTCGTTTGATTAGTGAAGATTGGAGGTGAAATTCTGTGAGACAGGTCGTGGTTTTTCTCCCTTGAGCAAGGAGTTTTCCACGTAAAATCGTGTGTCTGATTTTATGTTCTTGTTCTTTAATTTTCTGTACGATTTTTTGATAAGGTACCCGGTCTCTGACGTTTAGTGGACGTATACATTTTAACAATAGGTATCCTTGTCTGTGAATTAGAGTTGTTAGATTTTGTGTTTCAATTTTTGTTTTCTCTTTGTGCTAAACCTCTTTTCCAATTGTGATCGTTTTTCAATTTTCTATGCTTAAAAATTTTATAAATTAATTTCACTCTTATTTACTTCCCATGTATTGATTGTATTAAATTAGTGAGGCACTCCGAATATAATTACAATATACTCGGTGTATTCCCAAATAGTGAGGTCTGGAGACAATAGAGTATACGCAGACCTTACCTCTATTATAAAGGTGAGGTAGAGATGTTATTTCCGATAGACTCTCGGCTCAAGACAAAAATATACTAAAGTAGCGAGGCCATCCTAATATGCCATTGAATATTATGATTCGATTTTTGATATTTATACTTCAAAAATAAGAGTAAGGAAAAAATAAGAGTTATTTATCATAATAGATAAAACTTTGGTTCGAGAAATAAACGTAAAATCTTCAAGGCATCTACCAAATCATTCTAATTACCCAAACTATAATTTCAATTTCAACTTTAGTCATCAATATAGAAAAACACACAATAGAAAACATAATATAAATGGAGTTATGTGCTATAAAGGGTGGAGTGTTCTTGAGGAACTTGAATGAGCAATTAATTATTATTAGCTTAATGAGAAGCATCTCATACCTTTACTTATGGCATGTTATATATAGCAAATAGGAATAGCAGATAGGAATAAGTTTTGAGATTTATCAATTTATCAATATAAAAAGGAATAAGTTTTGATTTTTACAGATTTTATGAAACTGAAAAATAAGTCACCATGTGATGTTTCTCTTTCGGAATCGGGATAAAATTATTGACAAGCACCATCACTATCAAAAAATTACTATTTTTAATTAAAAAATGTTCGGTGGCTAATTTCACAGATATATTGATTGAATAGGTGGGAAAAAAGTAATAATGTTTAGCGTTATTTATGAGATTGGTATTTCTTGTTCTCAATTTAGCATCCCAACTTTGTAAAAATTATATTTGAGCAGTTTTTTCGTTTGGTTGTAAGTTGATTTAAATATATTTTGTTTGAACCATTCTCTATGCTTAATTGTTCAGCTTTAAAGCTATCTATTTTTATTTCTAAGAATAAAACTCTTTAGGGAGAGGATCAAGGTTGAGGGATTAGGGGAAACTAAGGCTCATATATGATTCTTAATTTTTAGATAATTCTCCAGAATGCATTTGACATTTATTTCTTTTAAAAATATATATTATTATGAACTTCATGAAACAACCAACATGTGACTTGCAACATGAACAACATAAGATTCCTAAGGGACCTTAATCATAAAATTTAATTGTCTCTTATTTTTTTAAAAGAACTACACTTTATTAGTTGGAATGAGTGTTAGATTAATCATTCACTATTTGGGTTTAATTTTATATAACAGATTTTTCAGAAAGTTTATTTGGATTTCTCTAAACAAAGTTAGTAACGATTCTGCCCATTAGAGTGATTTTATATATTATTTAGTAGCTGATGATGTTTGTTTTTCCAATCAAAAGAAGGAGAAGAAGAAAAAAGTAAAACCTACTTGGTGTCTATGCACTGGTAGGTGAATCTTAGTACTATCAAAGGACTTATACAAGCAGACAAATTTGTTAGTTCATTTGTTTGAAGATGCAATACTATGTGCTATTTATGCGAAGCGTGTTACCCTTAGTAAATTTTCTCTTCAACTCTTCCTTTTTTTTTAATTTTTTTATAATGATATTTTTCTCTCTATCCGCTTGACCTTTCTTGACATCCCCCTATTCATTTTCTTGTTGCTCTGATTCAGAGGAAAAGACAGATATGCTTTGATTTTGTCTAGCAATGAGAGACAGACTTTCAGTGTTGTAACTATAGGTGTTGTATTTGATTTACTTTCTTGACTAGTAGATTATTTTAGCTCTGAATAATATGCTATTAGTGTCAGCAATGTGAAATATTTTCTAATGTACTTTTTTATTTATCAGTGATTTAAATTGGACTTGTGATGTATGATGTATAGGTATATATTTGTCGAAAGCTTGAGCGTTCCTCCCTTTTTTTAATAGACCAAGAGCTAAAAGTACGTAGAACCTATGTAGGAAGAAAAGTACAGAGGAGAAGTATAAGCAAATGAGATAAAAACGGACGGTTGAAGCACAAGAGACTTTTTCTTTTATATTATTGGGAGAAATTTACAGATGTTCCCATTCTTAGATGCTATTATTTTTCTTTCTTGTTAGGAATTGACAGACATAATATAAAATTGGATAAATATATTTTATGCAATTTATGCTTTAATTTTATGTAATTAACTATGCAATTGTATATAAAAATCCATTATTTTGTATGTTTTGATAAATATTTAATTATTATTTTTATGGTTGTTGCAAGTTAGCAGAAAATGAGCCAAGGTAAAATTTGATGTTAAAGATATTTATATCAATTAGATTTATAGTCGTAACTAAAGGTTTTTAACACCGCACATTAAAAAAATGTTTAACGATTAATTTTTTTGTCATCGCTAAAGAGTTTTTAACGACCAAAATTCAAATTTGGTCGTGAACTTTAAATGACGAAGCTTTTAATGACTGGAAATGATCAAATTTTTTTGGTCGTTATTGACCAATAATGATTGGATTAGGATTTTTACCGACCAAATTTTCCTTTGTAAAAACTCATTTTTCTTGTAGTACTATGAGCCTTGTGATGATACAATATTCTGCCCACGTTGCCAGAGTCATCATATACTTTGTCAAAGCATAGGATAAAACTTATGGATCCATCTAAAAAGTCCTCTGTAGGAACTAAGTGATTAGTCAACGAACCAATGACACGATCCTATTTACGCTGGTGGCTCAAGTTATGGGGTTTGAGTTATCCTAACTCGCACCAAAATCGGTGCTTAATATTTCTCCCAAATCATGCACATGCTTAATAACTTTAAAAATATCCCACTTTAGGAGAAAAATAAAAATTAGATACTTAAAGCCTTTGCTCAAAATACTTTTTTTAAACTGAATTGAACTCGACTTTAACTTACTGAAAATTGATTTCTCAAACTGATAATGCTTTCTTTAAAAGTAGCTACGCTTTTTATTATAAAATAATACATTTGGAATGCTTAATATTTCCTTAAAACTTTTCTTTAACTGATAACTTAAAATACTTGAACTCACTTAAAATTCTGAAAATCATGCATAATGAATAGTAATGCAAAATCCTCAAAATCAATTAATGAACTTGGGATACTCAAGTTCCCTTGAAACTATTCTTTTACTAATAGCTTTGAGATCTTTTTACTTTAAATGAAAATAATGCATAATATATAGTTATGTAAAACCTTCAACAACTCAAACAGGGTTTATGTGAAAAATAATCATGAACAACAATCTAGAAACTAAAATCATATAAGGAATCACAAGTTTAATGATAGAGATTCTAATTCAATAACAAAGAATAATAAAAACTCAAAATTCAATAAAAGTACTGGGTTAGAACCATAGGTTAAACTCTTATTGATTGAACTTAGATGTAGGGTCTAAGGAAGAACTTAGTCCAACACTATGAATAACCTTACATACCTTAAAGAACTAGATTCTTGAAGAACTTTGAAAAACATGCTTGAAACTCTAGTTTTCTCCCCTTGAATATTGCTCTTAGATTTGAATATTTTTTTTAGAGTAATGAGGTCGAATATTAATGCTTAGAACGTTAATTAGATGCAACTGTCCGGGTTTAGGCTTAGAAGGGGTGGGAAAAGACTAAAATAACCCCTCTTAAAATACTGCCAAGTCGTCTATAGGGCCATCTACAGTCTATCGTAGCTTCTACGGATTGAAGAATCCAACCGTATAAACTTGGCTTGAATATGAGGTTCAAGACTTCATTCTACGGGCTCAAACTATGACCCATAATTATTCTACGACCCATTATTGGGTCTGTGAGAATTAGACCCCAAAATTGACTTTCAGGACCCTTTTCACTTGGGCCCCCTTTAGAGATAGGGGAAAGGTTTGTCGAGGCAACATGGAGACAAAGGTTGAAGGCGTGAGATTTCCTATGGTAGTCCCACTGCGGCCTCGGTTTGAAAGGCATGGTTTTTAGTATGTCTCCAGATAGGGCCCCCACTAGTCACAGTATAGACCGTACACCCAACCTATGACCAGTAGGTCATATCCGTAGTTATTGACCTTGAAAACTCTGTTCTGGTAGAATTTGGTAAAATATCATGACTCGAATCTGGGCCATGATAGCGCCTACTATAACCCTCGAGTAGGCAAGCCAAACCCAAATCAAGCGAAAGTCAAATTTCAAGTTAATTAAATAATAAAAAGCATAAATAGGCAAAAGCAAGACAAATATAACAAAAGAAATTGGGGCAAGGTATAGATATATAAATATGATACAAAATACACAAAAAGCCCCAAAAGTGACCAAATCTGACAGACTGACACTAGATCAACCCCGGATGTGGTGTCACCTATACAGGAACTACTAAGTACAAAAGATGACAATAAGTATAAATATACAATGTAGAACTGACTGTCCAAAAATACAAACATAAGTAAGAACAAAAGAGAGAATGTAGCATGTCTTTGAAAGCCGGGAACTTGCATCGCTACAGATGATCAGGCACACGATGGGGGTGGCTCAAACTAGGAGTTGCATCAAAAAGATGTAGAAGTGCAGTTTGAGTACCAAAACATTGGATATCCAGTAGGCATCATAGGCCGACAGAGCTCAGAAAAAATAAATATATAATAAGCAGCACAATGATAATAATAACATTAAGAGAGGAGCATAAACTACAAATACAGGGAAAGAGG
Source organism: Solanum dulcamara (assembly GCF_947179165.1). Lineage (NCBI taxonomy): Eukaryota > Viridiplantae > Streptophyta > Magnoliopsida > Solanales > Solanaceae > Solanum > Solanum dulcamara. The sequence continues at coordinate 61,594,151 of NC_077245.1, forward strand.
GTATGGAAATAATCATACGGTAGTCAAGTAAGCCCATCCAAATCATGTAATCACATCAAATATCTCAACTAATAAAATACCGGAGGAATACAGAAATGTAAACTCATAGCCAAGGATTAATATCCTTCAAAAGTATCATGAAGCGCCCGAAATTCATGCCTCAAGCTTCTCAATAATAATGGTAATAATAATAACCTGAAATATGTATCGACGGGCCACCCAGAATTCCCACCTAGTGCTTCTCAATAATAATGGTAGTAGTAATAACCTGGGATATGTATCGATGGGCCGCCCGAAATTCACACCTCGAGCTTTTCAATATGAAATATCATGTATAAATATAATATCACCGGTATTTCCTTAATAAAAAAACTTTATCCTTATTCACCATTCAAAAGTATTAATCTCATCATTTTATTCTTGCTTTAAAAAGGGTTTTTATCTCCGACAAGGTAAATAAGACAAATAACATGTCAAAGAGTCATATAACACTCACCTGAGACTCTGATGTACCGAAAGGTGAGCAAAACCAAAACCATCAATTTCAAAGGTGAGCAAGACATAGGCTTAAATCGAAATTTCATCAAACGAAAACCAAAACCAATCAAGTCAAGCAAACGGCATCCTAAGTTCAATTCACCTAGGAGCAAGCTCTAAGGATTCTAATCGATGCAAACAAGCCAATATATCACCTAGACTAAGGTTCCAATGACTACAACCCAAAATAGTCACTATCGATGATCATCGGCTCCAAATTACTTAATGGGATATCCAAACCTAAATAAGCCACCTAATCACACGTTACTACTCAAAATATACTAATTCTAAACAAGCCAAGTCTAACAAGAGCAAGCCATAATCTACCTCAAACTGAAATCGCACCCGAACCACTAAACTTGAGCTTTTCCTTTTCGGGCCACCTCCAAATGATGCCACTCTATCAAATTTTGATGAACACATCAAAACAAGGCCAACGATACCCATATTGCTATAATTAAAAATGGAACTAAAATTGGGTCAAAATTCGACATTGGGACCCGCACTCAAAATCAAAAAATCAACCCCATCATAAGGTCCCAAATAACTTAAGGAACTTATGCCCCAAAAATGGGCACATTTCGAGAACTGAAAGATCTCAAATAACCCCACCAAATTCAAGTCCTAAAATAGTTCAAAAATATAAGAAACAATAAAATTTATGCAAAACTTACAAGGTTTTTAGGACGGGAAAGGGTCTCAGAATGTCCCTTCAAGAATTTTCAACACACCGGAGTAAGAATGATCGAAAATGGGCAAGAATTGTTCTCAAATCACTCTTTTTCTAAGTCCCAAAATGGGACTTAGACTACTGAAAATGGGCATTTAATTCACTAAATTCAGTGATTTTATTTATCGCGATTGAGAGTTGGGCCTCGCGATCGCGAGGTCTGATCCAGTTAATTTATTACGATCGTGATGGCCAATCACGCGATCGCGATGCCCAAGGTCTCAAACCTTCGCAATCGTGGACCACTAGATCGCGAATGCGAATAGCAAAGGCACTTGCACTAGCAGTTCAATTGGTGCTAAACTTTGGAGAATTGAGTGTTTCTCCGATGGGGGTCCAGAATTCATTCGGAACCTCGCAAACGCAAACGGACTATGCTACCCAACTAAAAATGACATTTCAGACTCAATGGAATTGATAGATTTTCCAACGGAGGTTTTTTCGATGAAAACTTGACCCAAGTCAAATAATTTTCAAAGAAAACACTTAAACTGCCCAAATGGCCAAAAACTCATTTCGATCACCTTAGAAATAGAAGCAAAGGTCATTCTAGACCAAAATTGGCATTGTAGAGTTAACCGCACTGACGAATTTCTCATCCGAGCGTGTTTACTCAAAATGTTGATTGAAGTCTAACTTGGCCAAAACATTAAAGTTAAAACCACAACTCGCACAAACTCAAAACAAAAACTCCAAAACCCAAACAAGCCTCCCTTCTAGACCATAATGGACCTTCTGAAGATGATGAAGCTGTGTGAGAATTATCTGGAATATACCGATACAACATAGAAACATAGAATACAGGGTGAACACCTAATAGTTCTGGGGGCAAGGCCATCTCATAAGCTATCTTCCCTACCCGTCTCAAGAACTAAAAAGGGCCAATAAACCTGGAACTGAGATTACCCCTTCTCTCGAATCTCATCACGCCCTTCATGGGCGACACTCATAGGAATACTCGGCCTCCAACCATAAACTCTAAAGGTTGCACCCTTCAATTAACATAGCTCTTTTACCTACTCTGGGCAGTACGGAGCCTCTCCTGAATCATATAAACTCTGTCCATTGACTCACGTAGAAAATTAGTGCCCGAAGGCCTAACCTTAAAGGCATCAAACCAGCCCACTAGGGAACAACATCTCCTACCATACAATGCCTCAAAAGGTGCCATCTCAATTCTCGAATGGTATTTATTATTATATGCAAACTCTGGCAAAGCTAAGGACTAATCTCACTGGCCCCTAAAATCAATAACACAGGCCTTTAACATGTCCTCCAAGACATGAATAGTACTCTCTAACTGGCCACCGATCTGGGGGTGAAATCTCTGTTGAGCTCAATTCGGGTACCCAACTCTTTTTGTATAGACCCCTAGAAATGCAAAGTAAACTGAGACCATGGTCTGAAATGATAGATACTAGCACCCCATGCAATCGGACCACCTCTTGGATGTAAATTTGAGCCAACTTCTATGAAGTGTAGGTAGTCTAGACCAGTAAGAAGTAAGTAGATTTAGTCAATTGATCTACGATGATCTAAATATAATCACAACCTCGGAAGGTACATGGTAAACCCACTACAAAGTCCATAGCTATCTGATCCCACTTTTACTCTGGAATGGGTAGTCGCTGAGTCAAACCTCCTGGCCTCTGATGCTCGAACTTGACCTGCTGATAGTTCAAGAACCAAGCCACAAAAGTTGTAATATCCCGCTTCATCCTATACCACTTATAATGTTATCTTAGGTCGCGATACATCTTCGCCGCACCAGAATGAATGGAATATCTGGAACAATGGGCCTCCTACAGGATGAACCTGACTAGATCTCCAACTCTAAGAACACAGATACGACCCTTAATCCTCAAGATGCCCTCTGGATCTAAGGTCGCTTTCCTAGCCTCCCTATTGAGTGCCTTATCATGAATCACCCTCAGTTGTGGGTCCTCAAACTATTGTTCCCAAATCTACTCCATCAAGGAAGACCTAGCCTCTACACAAGCAAGTAGCTTGCCCGGCTCAGAGATATCATGATGAACTATCTGGTTAGCTAAGCACTGAATGTCCTAATCTAAAGACCACTCCTCAACTGATAAGAATACCAAACTCCCCATACTCACCGCCTTCCGGCTCCAAGCATCTTCTACCATATTTGCCTTGCTTGGGTAATAGAGAATAGTGATGTCATAGTCCTTTAATAACTCCAACCACCTACGCTTTCTCAAATTAAGGTCTTTCTCACTGAATATGTACTATAGACTATGGTGGTTAGTGTAGACCTCACAATGGGCTACATACAAGTAATGCTTCCAAATTTTCAATGCGAAGACTATCGCCACCAACTCTAAATCATGTGTGGGGCAGTTCCACTCATGCACCTTTAGTTGCCTAGAAGTATATACAATAACTCTACCCTGATGCATCAGAATGCACCCCAAGCCAACACTTGAAGCATCACAATACACTGTAAATCTCTAGTGCTCGACAGGAAGAGTAATAATTAGAGCTGAAGTTAACAAGGCCTTGAGCTTTATAAAGTATGCCTCACTCTCATTGGACTACTAGAAATGGATATTCTTCTAAGTCAATATGGCCAAGGGTGCTACAATAGAAGAGAACCCCTCCACAAACTGTTGTAATACTGTGCCAGCTTAACAATATTGCGAACGTAAGTAGGAGAAATGGGCCTAGCCTAATCATGAACTGCCGCTATCTTAGCTGGATCTACCATAATCCTATCTTTAGACACCACGTGCCCTAGGAATACCACAGACTCACCAAAATTTACACTTAGTGAATTTGTCATACAATGTTTATCTTGTAAGGTTTGAAGTACTATCCTTAGGTGCTGCTCATGTTGCTCTCTACTCCAGGAGTAGACTAGAATGTTATCAATGAACACAATAACAAAAGAGTCCAAGTAGGGCCTGAACACACAGTTCATCAAATCCATAAATGTTGCGGGGGTATTAGTCAATTCAAAAGACATGACCAAGAACTCATAGTGCCCGTATCGAGTCCTGAAAGTAGTCTTAGGGATATCTGACTCCCTAATCCTCAACTGATGATACCTTGATCTCAATTCTATCTTAGTGAATACTACTTCACCCTGGATCTGGTCAAATAAGTCATCAATTCACAGCATTGGGTACCAATTCTTGATGGTCACCTTATTTAGCTACATGTAATCAATACACATACGTAAGGTACCATTATTCTTTTTGACAAAAAAAATAGGAGCACCCCAGGGAGACACATTGGGCCTAATAAAACCCTTACTCAAGAGGTCCTAGAGCTGTACCTTAATATCCCTCAACTCAACTAGAGCCATCTGATATGGTGGGATAGAGACCGGCTATGTACCTGACTCAATATCTGTTATGACCTAACCTCGTAGGCCGTGACTGGGGTTCGACCTGGACCACATATACATACCTATCTGCTATAGTTAAATCAAGCTATGCACAAAACGATACTACTTACACAATCTTAATGAGTTAGAACCCTTTTTTGTGTACGTGTGGCCCCTTTCAATCAAACCATATCATGAAAGGGCATGCAAGTCGATAAGACTACGGTAACATAAAAACATTTACAACATGTCATATAGGCACAATCAAAATGAACTCCCAAATAACTTATATATAAATATATATATCTACAGACCTCTAAGAATAGTAATAGCAACATATGGCGGGACAAAGCCCCCGCCATACCCCTAAATATATAAATATATACATAAAAGGTCTAATACCCAAAGGCTTGGCTCCGATTCAATGGAGTTGCTCCTAAATTTGCCGAGTAGAACACTAAGCTAGTGAATCCCCAAAGCATGTGTCTGCACCTGCGGGCATGAAATGCAGCCCCTCGAAGAAAAGGGGCTAGTACAATATATATACTGAGTATATAAAGTATAACAACACATAACTGAGATAAAAACTGAAATATGGATGTAGTAAACAAGTATGATAGTTAAGAGTTCACTATACCTTCATCCTATGAAAAGAGGGCATGTATATCACCTTCACATATCACTCTCGGCCCGCCGTGGGACTCGGTGTTACCAGACTAACGTATACGACATCATACCATCGTATACAATATCATATCATATCTTACTAGTATATTACTATGTTTTTATGTGTATGCTTGTCTATTATATTCGGCCCTTTAGTAAGGGACTCGGTGAAGGGAGTAGTGCACATCCATATTGTACCATTACCCTCTCATACCATCATATCTTATCATACCATACTCGGCCCATTACGGGTCTCGGTGTTATAATCATATCATCATATACCATACCCGACCCATTAGGGGACTCGGTGTCATAATCATCATATACCATACTCGGCCCTTTATGGGACTCGGTGTCATTATCATATACCATACCCGGCCCTTTATGGGACTCAGTGTCATTATCATATACCATATCCAGCCCTTTATGGGACTCGGTGTCATTATCATATACCATACCCGGCCTTTTATGGGACTCGATGCCATTATCATATACCGTACCCAGCCCTTTATGGGACTCGATGTCATTATCATATATCGTACCCAGCCTTTTATGGGACTCGATGTCATTATCAACCACGCACAGGTGGATCATTATCTAAAACTTAATAAGGTAGTCATATAGACTATCATTCGTGGATCAGGATAATAATCATCTCAGGTGCCCTTTGAGTGCCCCTAGGGCTACATTAAGTGAAGTCTTAGGAGTTGTAGACATATTTTAGGGTAATGCCAACCGACTTAAGGAAATCAGGGACATCTGTCATTACAGAGTCCCTAAGAATGGGAGCTTATATCCCCACTACTAATTGACATATAGATGGTTCAGGGAAGGTAGCTCAACTATGATGAGAGTTTTCCCGCCAATGAGTGAATAGGAGACATATAGCATATTCAGAACTTGGGAATAAAAGCTCCAGTATCAAGAAGTGAACAAGAGTTATAGTTCCTATTTCCTGTGTGTCCAATTACTATCTCATGTATAGCAGGTTCGAGGGTGATAGCTCAGCTACCTTAAGAGCCTTAGCATTTAGGAGTGAACTCGAGTCGTGAGTTATACTTGAAACTTACAATTGGAACTACCTCTACACTCATATCATATCTCATTTCATTTACAGTTAAGACATCCCAAAAGAAAGAAGCAATAGACTCTACATATATCACCTTTTATCATATAGAAGCCTAAAAGGGCAATAACTCAACTATTTCAGGAGTTCTACCATCACAAAGTGGATGAGAACTACGAACTATACTCAGAGCTTTACGAATGGAATTATCCACATGTTTCATATATAAACCATTTATAACTTATATCTAAGACATGCCAAAATAAAGAAGAATAGCCTTACATACTTATGCCAAAAACATGCCAAAAGAAGAAAACGTTAGCTTTACATACCTCTTACGGACTTTCCTTAATCACGTCCACGTTGTCGTCCTCCAAACCTATTTAATATGGAAGCAATGTAAGTATCAAAAACCTTAGACTTTTTATCGCCTTAGATTACCTATGAGTATTCATAGAACTCGTTTCCTCACTTGCCTTCTCGACTAGTTCCTTAACTAGTTAAAGAGCTAGCCAAAATTGTGCCTCAGAACTTCTTTAGTTGCGCTGAAACTGTGTGGACTATTTTCTGTCCATTTTGGCTGTACAAAGCCATGATTTTATACTTATAATACCTCCATATCATCGTGTTATATGCTGGATAATTAATTTACAGAACGAAATCGGGACTTACCTATTTTTTTCCTCCTAGCCGCCACACTTTTCTCTCCAAGTTTAGGGTTTGTTCTTGACTTTTTTTCCTGAAGTTTAATGAATTAAAGATGAAGTTTAATGGATAATATACAAATATAGGTGGTCTTAGGGGGTGAAACGTGTCATACCCTAAGGGAGACACATGTCCAGCCCCTATTGGGCCACCGTATCCATGCATTGAAGGATGGGCTGCCATGTGGCAGTGGGGCCCACCTCTCCCAAGCAGGTGGGTCACCTACTTGACCCCAAGAAGGTGGATCACCTTCTTGCTTGATTTGCTTCCATGTGTCACTCTCTCATTGGCTGCCACGTGTTTTTTTTTCCTTCCACGTGGGTTCATAATCTCGTCTTATTTTAAGAGCCTATGTAATTCGTGCTACGCAAACTTGGTATGTAATCAAATTGCTTAGGTATGTAAGACTTCTAAGTTAGTAGCTTACGTAGGTAAATCGAGTCGTACGACTCATTACTTGGCCTCCAATTTCTTCTGGATCCTTATAACTCTATTTCCAACCTTCTCTACTACAGGGTATCACATTCTCCTTTCCTTAAAATTGTTTGATAGTGTCGTAGCTTATTCGGCTCCTATGATAATGTCTAAGGAACTTAAAAGACATTCCAAGTTTAAAAGTGTATGGTGTAACATCATTCCCCCCCTTTAGAACATTCATCCCCGAATGTTACATAAAACTTCCCTTAAGAGTTCATACAGATTGTAGGGAGATTCCTTTCTATTGCGATAATATACATTTTCATCCAAGTAATTAATATACGAGTTCCAGAAGTGGGGGTTACTTGTAGACATCGAGAATAGGTATGGATACTTACGTTTCATGTCCTCTTCAGCTTCCTAGGTCATTTATTCACGATTCTTATTCCGCCACAGCACCTTGACAGAAGCTACGTCCTTAGTTTGCAACGTTTTAATCTGCCGATCCAAGATGGAGATAGGTTACCCCTAGTGGGATCTTTCCTTTACTACATGGGCCTCCTCCGTGGGGAATATTCTTGAAGGGTCGCCTATTTATTTGCAGAGCATGGACATGTGAACGACTAGATATATCGCTTCCAAATTAGATAGTAGGTACGCTTCATAGGTAATCTTGCCTACCTTACAAATAATTTAATAAGGGCCAGTGTATTTTGGGATAAGTTTCCCTCTCTTGCCACATCTCATTATTCCTTTCATTGGTGAGGTTTTCATAAACTCCTAATCTCTAACTTCAACCTCTATCTGTCGACGTCGACTGTCCGCCCATGATTTCTGCTGATCCTGGGCTGTTAATAATTTCTCCCGTAATAGGTTATCTAGCTTCTAATGCTCGATCTGGTTTAAGCTATTTCCTAATTTCTCTCACACCAATTTGTAGTACTCTAGGTATATTCCACTATGCCTTTACTCAGATTTTCTTTTTAGTTCTCTTACCCCGCATCATATTGCAATCCTCATACTAGCATGTATAGGTGTTTAGTTAGTTACGAAGATGCCTTAGCGTCTGTATACTCATCTTCATAAAGACCCTACATTGCCTCTTACCCCCTTCGATTGATGTCAGGGCTCACTATGGCTTTTGCCCTCAATACTAACCATATCTCAATAATTCTGCCTCGAACCATCTTACACTTTTCTTTAATAGAGTTTAAATATGGCGATCACATTGCTATTACCAACTTCTTTTCATCGAGTAGTCACTTGATCTTATTCTTAAGTTTTCTCCTTTCCCAATATAGGAGAGATTTCTTATCCTTATTCTTTTGCTACTTGTATACCACAATGTCAGTAGCTAGTAACTTTGTTACCAACATCTTACCCTTTAATCAAGTGTAGCTTGTTTATCCCTTACAATATCCTTAAGTTCTCATTGTACTTCTTTTGTAGTATTCATTCCATTTGTATGCACCTATTCTTTGATGTCATACTATTCAAGGTCCTTATTAGTAATTCCCCGCACTGTCTCAGGTATCATGGCTTCTATCCATTCATTGTTGGCTTTTAGATCTTGTTAACCCATGCCAGCATGGGAACTCGCTCGAAGCCACTTCCCCCCTTTAGGGTATACCCATGGAACTATCAATTTATGTTCTACCTTACGCCCTTATTTCAAATTTTCAAATATGTATGATTCTTTCCCAATATATTTGGTACATTGCACCAGGTCTATGCCTTCTTTTATATCATCCATACCTCTGGTTGTCCATGTACGATAGCTTAACATAATGGCGAGGTCCTGATCTAGTTTAATCGTTGGTACTAAACCTTCCGTTCATAGCTATCTCTATCCCTCTTTGCCCGAGATTTATACTTAATTAATCATGTCTATCCGAGTGCCTCTTTTCATAGTCTTTTCATTTCGCTAGCCTATGTCTACCCCTTTTTTTGTGCCCGAGGAATTTCATATCACTCCTATACCCTTTGGAGAACATCATTTGTACATAATCTCCTTCTTATGATGGGCAAGGCATACTATAACTCCGTATCTCATTCTCCTTTTATTTCTAGGATAATTTGGGCAGAGTGTCCTCTGTATTTCTTACTATCCCAACATCTGCATGCAGAAAATACCAACAATGCCTCACAAGACCAACTTATATATTCATATCATATCATATCGCAGCCACACAGGGCTCCCAATATCAATGTATATATATTTCGGAAGAAAATTGATAATATACCTGTAACCACATTTGGTGACGCCTCCTGGCCTTGTCTACTAGCCAGGGAGTATCTCCAATTTGAAGGGCAACTGAATTTGGAAGCTCCGTCACGGCCTCTACTACGGCCTGCTAGTGTCTGCAGACTTCGCCCCATAGGGCGCACAACCACAGAAGAAGAAGGACCGGCAACTGACCCGGTAGGCTGGACTACACTCCCCTGCCTACCCCTAGATGGGCACTCCCTCATAACATGGCCCTGACGGCCGTAAGCAAAACAAGCGTCGGTGGAAAAATGGAATTCCTCAAAATAAAACCTACCACAATGAGAATATTGGGGCAAAGATAGCCTAGATTGACGCGAACCCCTATTCGTCTGTATGCCTGAAACCCTAGAGCTCTGACCGGCTCCTGAATACACTGTGCTATCAAATCCCCTACCTAAGAATAGTAGGGGTGTACTCTAGGCCAGCTAGGAAGGGTATCTACCATACTGTTGAGGCTACCCGCCTCAAACGTTACTATAATAACCAGCTAATTTAGTCCTCTTATGTTAGCCTCTGTCAAAATCTCTCTCGGGCTGACGTCTTCTGTGCCGATCTTCCACCCCATGTGCGTATACCTGTACCAGAGTGATATCCATGCATGGCTGAGAAGCCATGGCCATACAGCTATCAATTAAGTAATGGTCCAACCCCATCATATAGCGATGCACCCTATCAGCCATATCCGCTACTATAGTGGGCACATGTCTTGCCAACGAGTCAAACTCCAGGCTATAGTCTTTAATGCTCCTACTATTCTGCCTTAATTGTAAGAATTTATCAATTTTGGCTCGTTTCATTTCTGGAGGTAGAAAATGGCCAAAGAAAGCTTCCACGAGCTCATCCCAGATCATTGGAAGAGCACCCTCGCCCCTCGATAATTCCCAGGACTCATACCAATTAATGGCTACGTCACGTAGCTGATATGAAGCCAATTTGACCGACTACGTCTCCGAGGCCCTGATTATTCGCAATATACGTTTCATCTGTCGAATGAACTCTTGTAGATCCTTTGCAAGTCTCGACCAATGAAACTCCAGAGGGTTACAGGTGAGAAAAAACAGACCCTTAAACTATCTTGTCTATTTGTATCATCTGCTCCTAACCTAGGCCTTCGAGCTTGCCATGCCATTATCTTAGTCAATAATTGCACTGCATCTCTCATGGCCCTATCTTCCGGCCCTGTCTATGGAGCTGGAGGCTCAGGTATTGAAGCTTCAGGATCGGTAGTTGCTGTTGTTCTAAGCTTCTCTAGAGGTGGCGACGTAGTAGGGCTTGCCGATTGCAGCACAATCCCCGACATAAACTAGGCATAAGACCTATTAACCCTCGGGATCTGGCTAGTTTCCCCTACTACAGACTAGCCCTTCTGGGCAGTTGTTGCTTCCCTTAGAGACATCACTGTAAACATAATGATATGTTAATGAAAGATCATCCTAACAACATAGCTCTATCGCATGATGTAAGATAGAAAAGAGGGAGAGCATCCTAAATGCCCTGTAGCCTCCTGTTTATAGATGCAGTGCACAACACACCAATAAATAAGACTCTACTAGACACGGTCTGTAGACACTCCAAGGATGAACTGCTCTGATACCACTTCTGTCACGATCTAACCCCGTAGGCCACGACTAGGGTCTGACCTGGACCCCATATACATACCTATCCGCTATAGTCAAATTGAGATATGCACAAAGTGATACTACTTACAAAATCCTAATGAGTCAAAACTTTTTTTTTGTGCATGTGTGGCCCCTTCCATTCGAACCATATCATGAAAGGACACGCAAGCTGACAAGGCTATTATAACATAAAAATATTTACAATATACCGTATAGGAACAATCAAAATGAACTCTCAAACAACCCACATACATATGTCTACAGACCTCTAAGAATAGTAACAATAATATATGGCAGGACAGGGCCCCCGCCGTACCCCTGAATATACAAATATATACATAGAAGGTCTAATACCCAAAGGCTTGGCTCCGATTCAATGGAGTTGCTCCTAAATTTTCCGAGTAGAACACTAAGCTAGCGAATCCCCAAAGCATGCGTCTGCACCTGCGGGCATGAAATGCAGCCCCTCGAAGAAAGGGGGTCAGTACGATATATGTACTGAGTATATAAAGTATAACAACAAATAACTGAGATAACAACTGAAATAGGGATGCAGGAAACAAGTGTGACAATTAAGAGTTTACTATACCTGCATCCTATGAAAAGAGGACATGTATATGACCCTCACATATCACTCTCAGCCCACCGTGGGACTCGGTGTTACCAGACTAATGTATATGGCATCATACTATCATATACAACATCGTTTCATACGTTACCAGTACATTACTATATTTTCATGTGTATGCTTGTCTATTATACCCGGTCCTTTAGTAAGGGACTCGGTGAAGGGAGTAATGCACATTCATATCATATTGTTACCCTTTTATACCATCATATCTTATCATACTGTACCTGGCCCATTATGGGTCTCGGTGTTATAATTATATCATTATATACCATACCCGGCCCACTAGGGGACTCGGTGTCATAATCATCATATATCGTACCCGGCCCTTTATGGGACTCAGTGTTATTATCATATACCGTACCCGACCCTTTATGGGACTCGATGTCATTATCATATACCATACCCAGCCTTTATAGGACTCGGTGTCATTATCATATACCATACCCGGCCCTTTATGAGACTCGATGTCATTATCATATACTGTACCCAGCTTTTTATGGGACTCAGTGTCATTATCATATACCATACCCAGCTTTTTATGGGACTCGGTGTCAGCATCAACCACGCACAGGTGGATCATTATCTGAAACTTAATAAGGTAGTCATACAGACTATCATTCGTGGATCAGGATAATAATCATCTTAGGTGCCCTTTGAGTGCCCCTAGGGCTACATTAAGTGAAGTCTCAGGAGTTGTAGACATATTTTAGGGTAATGCCAACCGGCTTAAGGAAATCAGGGATATCTGTTATCACAGAGTCCCTAGGAATGGGAGCTTATATCCCCACTACTAATTGACATATAGACGGTTCAGGGAAGGTAGCTCAACTATGACGAGAGTTTTCCCGCCAACGAGTGAATAGGAGATATATAGCGTATTCAGAACTTGGGAATAAAAGCTCCAGTATCAAGAAGTGAATAAGAGATATAGTTCCTATTTCCTGTGTGTCCAATTACTATCTCACGTATAGCAGGTTCAAGGGTGATAGCTCAGCTACCTTAAGAGCCTTAGCATTTAGGAGTGAACTCGAGTCGTGAGTTATACTTGAAACTTACAATTGGAACTACCTCTACACTCATATCATATCTCATTTCATTTACATTTAAGACATCCCAAAAGAAAGAAGCAATAGACTCTACATATATCACCTTTTATCATATAGAAGCCTAAAAGGGCAATAACTCAACTATTTCAGGAGTTCTACCATCACAAAGTGGATGAGAACTACGAACTATACTCAGAGCTTTACGAATGGAAATATCCCCATGTTTCATATATAAACCATTTATAACTTATATCTAAGATATGCCAAAATAAATAAGAATAGCCTTACATACTTATACCAAAAACATGCCAAAAGAAGGAAACGTTAGCTTTACATACCTCTTATGGACTTCCCTTAATCACGTCCACGTTGTCGTCCTCCAAACCTATTTAACATGGAAGAAATACAAGTATCAAAAACCTTAGACTTTTTAGCGCCTTAGATTACCTATGAGTATTCATAGAACTTGTTTCCTCGCTTGCCTTCTCGACTAGTTCCTTAACTAGTTAAAGAGTTAGCGAAAATCGGGCAGCATCTCCCCTATAATGTGCCCTATATGAATTTCCAATTATACTCCTAATAGCTACATACAACCAACAACAATAACTTGAAGCATATATATGTACAATTCACATCAATCTTATACCATATAAACTCCAAACGACTCACTCGAAACTACGATACCAAAATAAGGTTTCTAGTTTCCGTTTTGCAAAACCTTTAACCGTACGAAGCGGGGGGGGGGGGGTAATGTGGATGCAAAAGGAATATACCCAAGCTATTTTAGGACACATTTAGGCCCTGAAACACACACCACACAACCATCAGCAGCCTCCTCACACACAGCGCCTCATTTTGACTAAAATTTAACTACGACGACTTCAATTTCGATCGTTTCTATCATCGAGCATTTCCACGACCTTTTTTTATACTTACATCAGTATACAAGGTATATAATACACTAAATAACAACCCCATAAATTCCAAATTTAAAGGAGAAGCCTTACCTTACCTGAAATTGGCCAAAGCTTGCCAAAATTGCGCCTCGGAACTTCTTTAGTTGCGCTGAAATTGCGTGGACTGTTTTCTGTCCATTTTGGCTGCACAAAGCCATGATTTTATACTTCTAATACCTACATATCATCGTGGTATATGCTGGATAATTAATTTATGAAACGAAATCGGGACTTACCTATTTTTTTCCTCCTAGCCGCCACACTTTTCTCTCCAAGTTTAGGGTTTGTTCTTGACTTTTTTTCCTGAAGTTTAATGAATGAAAGATGAAGTTTAATGGATAATATACATATATAGGTGGTCTTAGGGGGTGAAATGTGTCATCCCCTAAGGGGGACACATGTCCAGTCCCTATTGGGCCACCGTATCCATGCATTGAAGGAGAGGCTGCCATGTGGCAGTGGGGCCCACCTCCCCCAAGCAGGTGGGTCACCTACTTGCTTGAGGTGCTGCCACATGTCACTCCCTCATTGGCTACCACATGTCTTTTTTTTCCCTTCCTTGTGGATTCGTAATCTCATCTTATTTTAAGAGCCTATGTGATCTATGTTACGCAAGCTTGGTATGTGCTCAAATAGCGTAGGTATGTAAGACTTCTAAGTTAGTAGCTTACGTAGGTAAATCGAGTCCTACGACTCATTACTTGGCCTCTAATTCCTTCCGGATCCTTATGACTCTATTTCCAACCTTCTCTACTACGGGGTATTATATTATCCCTTCCTTAGAGTCGTTTGATAGTGTCGTAGCTTATCCGGCTCTCATGATAATGTCTAAGGAACTTAAGAGACATTCCAAGTTTAAAAGTGTGGGGTGTAACATCATTAATGTCGAAATCAATATCGCGCTCAGGAGGAAGACCAGGTAGATCAGTGGGAAATACATCAGGGAACTCTTGGACCACCAAAACAGAATCAATAGAAGGTGTGTCAGCACTAGTGTCATGGACATAAGAAAGATAGGCTAGACACCCCTTTCCCACTAATTGCTGAGCCCTGAGGAAGGATATCACACCACTAGGTACATGACTAGCTGCACCCGCCCACACGACCAGCGAAATACCAGGCATACATAAGGAAACGGTCTTGGAGAAGTAATCCAAAACCGTATGATGAGTGGAAAACCAATTCATGCCTAGAATCAAGTCAAAGTCTGCTATATCTAGCATAATCAGCTCCTCTCTAGTATCATACCCCACGATAGTCACCATACAAGATTGATACAGTTGATCCACTACTAAAGAATTACCTACGGGGGCAGCTACACATATAGGCACAAGCAATGGCTCACATAAAATATCCTATTGAGTAGCATAACAAGCAGGCATATACGAGTAAGTGGACCCCGAATCAAATAAAGTATAGGCAGGTTGATGAGAGATTGAGATCATACCTATGATGACGACATCCAATGTCTCCGCCTTCGGCCTACTAAAAAAAGCATACATGTGACTACATCCACATCTTCCACCAATTTGGCCTGCCTGGGGACCACCCTTAGTACCTTGAAACTCACCAAACCACCCTTCACACTCTTTATGGGTGGCTGAATTGGGGCCCAGGGGTTTGAACCTGCTGACCCTACTGCAACTGGCATCTTTGATGACTAATAGTAGGAAACTCCTTGGAAAAATGACCTATCACACCACACTAATATCACGAGCCTCTAAATGAACCTCTATGTGATGTTCGAGATGAACCTGAATGGCTACCACAGCCTAAATACCCAGAAGTCTGACCTGAGAACACTGACCTGAAGTCTGGCTGCTCTGACCGCCAGCACCTACTGATTCACCATCGATAAGCTGTAAGTCTGCTTGTACCGATCTGCTAGGTGGATACTGCTGTGGATGGCCTTTGCCAAAGGACCTCTACTATGATACTGGATCCCACTGAAATTTCCCTGGCGGCGAGGCCTCTTGTCGCTACCTCCGTAGGCCTCACGACGTATAGCCTCAATATTGTGGGCATGGTCTACTATCTACAAGAACAAACAACTCGATAAACCATTTACTGTGTAACCAACCTCAAAGAAATTGATAACCCTCTTGCAAACCGGCATACCCATTCCTCTTCTATCGGTATAATCATGATAGCATGCCTGGAGAGCTCATGGAATCGAAACTCATATTTTGTGACCATTATCGATCCCTGTACCAGTGTTGTGAACTTATCCCTCAGGCTCTCTCTCAAACTATGGGGTACATATTTCTCTAAAAAGACCTCGGAGAACTAGGTTCATGTTATCGGTGGTGATCCCGGGGGTTTGCAGCTGAGATATGACCTCTACCTCTACTTCGCTGGTCCATTCAGCTAGAAAGAAATATAATTGACCCCGTGGGACTCCACCAGCCCGAGGTTATGAAACCTCTCCTGGCAACTAACTAGAAACTCATGGGCATCCTCGCCCGCAACACTTGAGAACCTGGGAGGGGCCAATCTGATAAATCTGCCCAATATCTTTTGCTCCTCTGTAGTCATAACTGGACTAGATTCCATGTGCTGAATAACCGTAGGAATAGGCTGAATCACCAGATGAGCAATAGTAGTAGGTTGTAGAACTGGGGTCTGATCATACTATGCCCAGGACTGGCCTGAAGTTTGTGCCTCCTTTCGGACCCGAGGTCCAACTGATGTGCTAGGTAGGGTCCTTGCTCGGGACATACCCTCCATGAAGTTGAGGATCCAGGTCAAAGTATCCTGTAATAGTGATGTGTCCATGAAACTGGGTGGGGGCTGGGCTGGATCCTCCTCCGCTGGCTGATGCTCAAAATATTCAACCTCAATGTTTGGATCCAGCACTAGTGTTGTGGCTTGAGCTCTACCGCGGCCTCTATGTTGGCCTCGACCTATACCCCGAGTTGGGGCTCTATCGGTAGGGGGTCCTCATCCAACCCGAGTAGATCTCGTCCTCGCCATCAGAGAAAAAGTGAAATAATTAGGATTTAGAGGTGTTCATCATCATTAGCACATAATCAGAAACAAGAATAGTGACTTCATTCTTAATAATGTCCTATAGCCCCCCGAAGATTAGATATGGACATCATCGTATCGATCCAGGGGACTCTATAAGAAACTTTCTCCAGTAATGGTGAGAATATAGAACTTAAGCTTTGATACCACTTGTCACGACCCAAATTCGATTCATGATGGCGCCTACTATAACCCTCGAGTAGGCAAGCCAAACCCAAATTAAGTGAAAGTCAAACTCAAGTAAATTAAATAATAAATAATATAAGAAGGCGAAAGCAAGACAAATATAACAAAAGAAATCGGGTCAAGGAATAAATATGTGAATATGATACAAAATATACAGAAAGGCCTGAAGTGACCAAATCTGACATAATGACACTAGACCAACCCTAGACCTGGTGTCACCTATATAGGAGCTACTAAGTACAAAAGCTGACAATAAGTATACATATACAATGCAGAACTGATTGTCCAAAAATACAAAATATAAGTCAGAGTAAAATAGGAAATATAGCAAGTCTTTGAACGCCGGAAGCTCACCACAATCCGTATCTGGCACCACTACGGATGATCAGGCGCGTGCTAGGGTGGGCTCGAACTGGGAGCTACATCAAAATAATGCAAAAGTGTAGTATGAGTACCAAAACATGGGTTACCTAGTAGGCATCATAGGCCGATCGAGCTCAGAAAAAATAAATATATAATAAGCAGCACCATGATACTAATAACATTAGGAGAGGAGCATAAACTACAAATACGGAGAAAGAGGGTACAAGAATAATCATAAGGTAGTCAAGTAAGTCCATCCAAATCATGTAATCGCATCAAATATCTCAACTAGCCAAGACTCAATATCCTCCAAAAGTATCATGAAGTGTCCGAAATTCAAGCCTCAAGTTTCTCAAAAATAATGGTAATAATAATAACCCGAACTATGTATCGACGGGCCACCCAAAATTCCCACCTAAAGCTTCTCAATAATAGTGGTAATAGTAATAGTCCGAAATATGTATCGACGGGCCACCCAAAATTCAAACCTCGAGCTTCTCAATATTAAATGTCATGGTTAAATAAAATATCACCGGTATTTCCTTAATAAAAAAAACTTTATCCTTATTCATATTCAAAAGTATTAATCTTATTATTTTATTCTTGCTTTAAAAAGGGGTTTTATCTCCAGCAAGGTAAATAAGACAAATAGCATGTCAAAGAGTCATATAACACTCATGTGAGACTTTCGTGTACTGAATTCTCGGCCTTGGTCCCAACATTTCAATAATCAAAAGTAGGCAAGACATAGGCATAAACCAAAAATTTCATCAAACGGAAACCAAAACCAAGCAAGTCAAACAAATGGCATCCTACGTTCAATTCACCTAGGAGCAAGCTCTAAGGATTCTAATCGATGCAAACAAGCCAAGATATCCCCTAGAATAAGGCTCCAATGACTACAACCCAAAATTGTCACTATCGATGATCATTGGCTCCAAATTATTCAATGGGATATCCACACCTAAATAAGCCACCTAATCACACATTACTACTCAAAATATATCAATTCTAACCAAGCTAAGTCTAACAAGAAAAATCCATAACCTACCTCAAACCGGAAACACACTCGAACTACTAAACTTGAGCCTTTCCTTTCTGGGTCGCCTCCAAATGATGCCTCTCTATCAAAATGTTGATGAACACATTAAAACAAGCCAACGATACCCATATTGCTATAATTAAAAATAGAACTAAAATCGAGTCAAAATTCAACATTGGGACCTGTGCACGAAATCAAAAAACCAACTCTGTCATAATGTCCCAAATAACTCAAGGAACTTATGCCCCAAAAATGGGCACATTCCGAGCACCGAAAGAGCTCAAACAACCCCCACAAAATTAAAGCCTTAGAATAGTTCAAAAATGCAAGAAACAATGAAATTTATGCAACCTTTCAAGGTTTTTTGGAATGGAAAGGGTATCATAATGTCCTCGCAAGAATTTCCAACACACCAAAGCAAGAATAATTGAAAATGGCTAAGAATTGCTCTCCAAATCACTCTTTCTCTAAGTCCCACTCCTGAAAATGGACATTTAATTCACTGAATTAAGTGATTTTTGTTTATCAGGATTTGAGGAGTTCAATCACGCAAATTGCGATGCCCAGGGTTTTAGAACTTCGCAATAGCAATAGTGGTCTGAAATTCATTCAGAACCCCGTGAATGTAAACGAACTATGCTACCCAACTAGAAATAACATTCTGGACTCAATAAATACGACAGATTTTCCAACGAAGGTCATTTCGACATAAAATTGACCCAAGTTAAAGATTTTTCAAAGAAAATACTTAAATTGACAAACGGCCAAAAACTTATTTCGATCACCTTGGGAACCAGAACAAAAGTCGTTCTATACCAAACTTGGCATTCCAAAGCTAACCGCATTGATGGAATTTTCATCCAAGTGCGTTTACTTAAAATGTTGACCGAATTCAAACTTGGCCAAAGTTTTAAAGTTAAAACGACAACTCGCTCAAACTCAAAATGAAGACTTCAAAACCCAAACCAGCTCCCTTCTAGACCAAAATGGACCTTTCAAAGCTGATGTAACGTCGAAATTCTCATATGATGCCCAAATATCAGGATGTTGACTAAAGTCAATTCTTTCAAACCTTAAGCCTCTAAAATAGCCAAACCATCTCAAAACTCAACCAAACACCTTGGGGAGCGTGCCACCCATCCCAACATCACATATGAGCTGTAAATAAACTATGGGAAGTGGTACAATGGTAAAAACTTACAAAAGCACGAAAATGTCCTTGGAGGTCATTACATAAAACAGTCATAACTTTTACTGCAAACTCCAAATGAAGCAAACTTGGTAATGTTGGAAAGAAGACTTATAGGCCTTTAATTTGAGGGACATAGTCCACCTAATCTATTATATACTGAGAGATATGATTGTTTGAAGTGGAACCTTTCAGAACTAATGCAAAAAAATTTAGTCAGTAGAAGGGTTTTGAACTCGATAGAGTACTAATGGTCTTTTATAACACTAAATCTCTTCCAATACACTTTCCGCACATAGGAATGAACTTTAACACATAATAACAAGCAGTACATTACTATGTTCAAGCTTATATACTTGTGATGGAAGATTCAAATTCTAAGAACAGAGTTACGGGGTATTACAATATCTCTCCTTTGGGATCATTCACCCTCGAATGATGGTCAGGCTGAACTAGAAGGAAAATGAGTTACTCATACTATTTTTCTGACTTCTAAACTTATCTACTGATGTAGATAGGGATTAATCATACTAAGAATTTGGAACTGTTCATAACATATAAGGCACGAATGATATAGGATTGAACATAAGTCACACTCTATCCGAAGCTATTCAACATGAAACATGGGTGCCTTGGGCACAGATTAAGGATAAGACTATGATTCTTTGAACTATATGGGTGATAGATTTTAAGCCTAGCAACACTTCTTGACTACATGCTTCTTTCTACATATAACACTTCATCAGCCGCAACTCGTAGCTTCCACAAAGGTACATGTGACTACTTCTATTAAGGTCTATGTCTAACTGCGTGCTCTTACTATATTCAAGCCTAACTCTAAGTCACAGGGTGATACATATAAGATTATTATACTAATCTAAACCACATGATTCATTTCCTTTACCTCTATAGGGAATTTCATCCAAAGAGTACTACTGCTTACCACTACATTCAACAAATCTCGAGTCCTAATCAAGAAGCACCTAATGCATCGTGCATTCATCCATATGTCATCAATACCACATTCAAGCCTAGTAATATAACCACTCCATGGAATCTAAGTTACCAACTCCTCTAAGAATTTCACGCCTTCTTATGTTCTTTAACCGCTAAAATATCATGCATCACTATAAGGACACAGACTAAATGATATCATCCGACTATTACTCATATCACTACAAGGACACAGACCAAATGCTATCATCCGACTATTACTCATAACAAGACGTCATCTTGTTCTTCATTCATATTTATAACCTTATCTTAGATGGAATAACATACCACCACTATCACAACAAAAAACATTAACCTTCTCATATCTATCAATACTCAACTATTTTGATGTTGCTAATGTTGAACTGCAATATTAGGTACCAACTGTGTTTTGTCAAGTTTGTTTAGGCAACAACTTTCTTCTTTGTGTCGATTAGTCAAATTATAATTCTAATTCAAACTTTCATCAATCATGAAATGAAGTTCTCATTTTGTTACAATAATTTTCATTCTGATTTGCATGAAATGAAGTTGGCAAATGAGATTGTTATGTTCTGAATGTTGTCAAATAGTTACATATATCACATAAAATAGATATTTCATTAACATTCTTCAAAGAGATACAAATAATCTTGCCTAAATAATACCTTACACAACCAAATAAAATTTTATCTTGTTAGAGTTAAACCTATTCCAATAACAAATATCAACAAAAATACCAAACAAATAAAACATGTCATTAGCACAACTATGACAATTTCAAGTGCATGCAACTACATTTTACATTCTTCACATTCTTGTTAATGCCAAAAATCGGGGGGAGGGGGGACCACTACAACAAACACCACGATGAGCTTCCAATTCAAGATACAATATTTTGTCTTATTCTTCTTCTCCTTGATCACCTTATCATGACAGACTTGATCATCTTTCTTCTCCACCAATTTCGTCTTCCTTCTCTTTACTTTCATAAAATGCTAATACTTCTTCCAATTTCTTAATTTTATTAGTCAATCTCAGACAGACTTAGATCACATATCAATCTCCTCAAGACCCCTCAATCTAAAAAACTTGCATGACGTTTCCTAAAATATGCCATAAGCAAGTGAATTTATTTTGAAAATGGAAAGAAAGAGTTAAAAATATCTATTGAACATACATGAAAGTACGTACATGACCAAAATCTTCTAGCTGGATTATCCTCTAACCATAAAGTCGGTATTTGCAGCAAGTCTTCATATTTGCATCGCATTGTTACACACAATATTGGATCATTCTCGTTATTATAAATGTGATCCAGGCTTGCATTTGAACATTATAAGAATAGTCTCCCTCAAAATCTAATCACAATGGATCAACTGATTTCATAGCTTTTAAACAAAAAAAATTAAAGCTCTCCAATGGCTGCCAATGGAGAATTTGGAGAAGATGGGAGTGAGTCAATCTAATGAAGAAAATAATTCAAATTGGGAGTGCCACATGGCATTTTTACATTGATTTGGTGTTGTCATAAGACTCCTTCACGCGATCAAGTTTCGTCACAACACAACTGGTGTGGAAATGGATCAAAAGGGTATCTTTATTGTGTTTTTATATGATTTCGTGGGGTCCTATTTCGTGGGGTAATAGGACCCTCGCAAATTTTAGGTGTCTATTTCAAAAAAGGGTCTAAGTTTAGGGGGTAATTAGGTATTTTTTTTTACTTTTTACAAAGAATATTTGGAATCATATTTATGCTTGAATGTACTTAAATACAACTTCAAAAATGAAAATTAAGTTAGAAAATAAGTTATAAGTTGTTTGCTAAATTTGAAAAAACAACTCCAAATTGAATTTGAAATTTTCATGACCAAATATGAATCTATATTTGTATATATATTATAAAGCTAAACATAAATAAGGTGATATGACACCTCTGTATGGATATCATTCATATTTATCTTTTTTCTCCTTTTTGGGGATCTTTTAAATTTTTTCCCTCATTTATGTACTACTAGTTTTTCTGCATGTGTATTTCAAGTCATGTTGTGTATTATTTTATAATTAATATTTATATTATCAACATGAAAATTTAAATAAATAATTATACTTCAAAAAATATAACAATCAAATGATATTTCAGTAAATGATTAAAATATGAACAGTAGTATGGTAATTTACTACCGGGTAAAATGATTGAATACTGATCTTACCTATGAAGATAGATAATCAAAGTTTAATTAGATATGTATAAACTTTTTTACTTGTTTCGATTTTATAAGATACAAACTTATTAAAAGTGTATCACACCTAATACTATATTATAGCTAATCATGCGTGATCATTTTGAATAATATGAATATAAAATTCAAATTCATATTATATATGATATTTTGTTCTCCAATAACGGTGTTGTTTAATATGAACGTTGCGCTCCATCAAGAAAATAACTTAGAGTAGAAAAGGAATTTGGAAAAATCTATTGAGTAAACTGAAGGTCTATAGACAAACTTGATTTACCTTTTGAAATCATGCTCGAGTTAAGTATTCTTAAATTACATCTACATAATTGCTTGATTAATGTATCTTGATATAGTTATATCACTTCATTTTACTTCTCTAATCATTTAATATTGAGCATGGGGGTGGGGGGAGAGAGGAGAGAAGTTTTTAACTATATATCATTATTGAAACGAAAATTCTGAGGCAATGTTAGTCTCTTGTGACACATGAGCAAATATCTTTTTAATTTGAATTTAAATTTATCTGTGTCAGTTTTTATTCTTTTTGGTCAAATAATTTCTCTAAAATTAGTTATTAGTGAAAGGACACAACTATTTAAAAAGTACACAATATTAATTAAGATACTTTAACTTTATTTAATTATTATAATATTAGTATTAAAAGAGTATTTTAGTCTTCTAATTTTTTAGCAAGGCAAGGCAGATGAATAACCAAAAAAATGGAGTACTTTTTTATCCTTAATCAGATGTTTCGAGTTGTACGTTTGAATATACATACATACATACATACATACGTATGTGTGTGTATATATATATATATATATATATATGATAAAAATATGAGAAAAGGCTTTGATATACTCCTCAACTTTGTCATTTAAAGCTGATATACCTTTTATTATGAAAGAGGCTCATATATACCCTTAGTGTTACACAAAATGGCTTACATATACCATTTTCTTCTAACGTAAGTGAAAAAAATAATTTTAAATTTAGTTTTTTAAAGTTTTGTATTTAAAAAATAATACATATAAGGGTATATTTGATCCTTCTCACACATAATTTATTTTTTTGACTTTTTTGATTCAACGACTAATTTGAATTTATTATTTTGATGGTCAAATTTATTTTTCTCACTACTTTTATTGTAAAATTTATTATATATGCCCCGTTTTTTTTATAGATACAAAAACTAAATTACAATATAGCTACAAAAAATTAGTTTTAAGTAATAATATAGCTGCAAAAAATAGTTTTATATTTTTTTTCTCTTTTTTCCATTCACACTTTTTTTATTTCTTCCAAATTTACACCAAAGAATGAAAAAATAAGAATTAGAAACTCAAATAATAATAATCAAAGAAGTCAAAAAAAATCATGCGTGAAAAAGATTATATATACCCCTAAACTTTGCTAAAAAAAATAATCACATGTATGGATATATATATTTTTTATTATGTTTTTACTTTCTCAAAAAAAAATTATACCCCATACATGAATTTATTTTTAAATTAAAAATCAAAAAAAAATTCATTTTCTTAAAATGAAAAGGGTATATGTGAGCTATTTTTGTAGCGGTGAAGATATATGTGAGCAACTTTTATAACGGTGGGGGTATATTTCAGCCATTTGTGTAACAGTAGTGGTACATATGAGCCACTTTCATAACGGGTATATCAGCTCTAAATGGTAAAGTTGAGGGGTATATCAGAACCTTTTTCCTAAAAATATTAATATCTTATTATATTTTATAGGGAGGAGGGCCAAAAATACAACTCAATCTTCATTTAATAGTTAGGTTTATCCTTGCCGTTAAGATCTAGTTTTTCATGCCCTATCATCAATAAACTTAATAGATATACCCTACAATTTAACGGTTTTCCCAAATTGACCAAAATTGCCCAATTTTAATTGAAATTCTCTGATTTCATCTTTTTCAATTCGAACGCTCAATTAAATCTGACCCGCAACCCATCATAATAAAACTCAAACAAAATTAAATTAAAAAAATAACTCACCATTATAATAAAAAATCAAATACAAATTTCAATTTTCTCAAAACCCAGCAAAGTTCTCATCCGAATTAAACTTTAACCTCAAAAAAACAAATCAAATTTATTTTCAATTACTCCTCTCTCCAAATGAATTTTGATTTTAGAGACAAAAAGATTTAACTAAATCCCCAAATCCATCTCTTCAATTTTCTTCATCTCCTCCCTCCATTTCTTTAGCAAAACAAGTTTAGTGTTCTTCTGAAGAATTAGATTTCAAATCCATAGTGTCGTGTCAATTTGATTTTTAAATTGGGTTGTATAAAAATCACACCCATATTTTTTCGTCCGAACGAATTAAATCAGTGTAATAATGAACAGAAAAAGAACAAGACCCAGTAGTCCAATAAGCAATCCAAGGGACATTCATTTTCTCAGCTAACTCACAGAAAAAACATTAAAAAAAACTTCACTAAAAATGCAAGAAAATTTTGCCCCTATTTCGTCCTCTACCTCAAAGGTGTTTGTTCTTCATTATCATCAAACGCATCTTCAAAATTCAGCGAATAACTCTATGATCATAACCAACTCAATAGAAGAGTGTTTTTTTTAGCCGATTTGATTCATGCCTACACTTTTGCTTTAGAGATGGGGTGAAGTAGGTTTGGATTAAGTTAGTTGGGTCGGGTTTGGATTATGTTAGGGTGGTGGGTTATTTTTTAATGAAATTGGGTAATTTTTATTGATTTGGGGCTTTCCATTAATATGAGGGGTACAGGTGACAAGTTTTGTAAAGGCGAGGGTATAAATAACTCGATTTTAACGGTAAGGATAAACCTAACTATTAAATAAAAGTTGAGGGATAATTTTGACTCTTTCCTCTATTTTACAATCGGATAAAGTGTGGACAAGTTCACTAGTTTTAAAATGAAGTGAGAGTTATTCTGAAAAAAATTGAATATTTTAAAATCTAAGGGGTTGTTATAAAAGTAATTAAGTTATAAGAAGAGTATGCAAAATACAAAAAGCAAATAAATAAGAAGATGAGAGGAAGAACAATGAATTTTTGGAACCTTTTCATTTTCTTCTCTATCTTTGCATTTTACAATGCCTTATTTATAGGCAGAATGACAATAATTAAGGGGGAACAAGAATTCATGGGCATCCACCCACTTAATATTTTAACACTCCCCCTTGAATGTTCATGTGTAATGTGCCTCATTAAAAACTTTTTAAGAAATAATATACATAGTTATTCTGAACACCCATAGATGTTGTGCCTCGTTAAAATCTTACTAGGAAAAACCCAGTAGGGAAAATCTGAGTAAAGAAAAAAGAGTACACACATCTGGTAATACGCCTTGATTGCTGCCTTATTAAAAACCTTACCAGAAAAATCAAGTGGGACAAAACCTTAGTTAAGAGAAAAAGAGTATAGCGCATATTTTCCTCCCCCTGATGAAAACTTCATTTGATATTTTGGAGACGACGCATTCCAATCTTATACCTTAGCATCTCAAAATTTTATATTGGCAATGCCTTTGTGAATAAATCTGCAAGATTATCACTCAAACGTACTTGTTGTACATCAATATTACCATTCTTCTAGAGATCATGTGTGAAGAATAATTTTGGTGAAATATGTTTCGTTCTGTCTCTTTTTATGAAGCCACTTTTCAATTGAGCTATGCATGCGGCATTGTCTTTGAATATAACTGTGGGTACTTTGACATCATTTTCCAGGCCTCATCTTTCTTTGATGATCTGTATCATCGATCTCAACCACACACGTTCTCTACTTGCTTCATGAATTGCTATTATTTCAGCATGATTTGAAGAAATAGCAATAATAGACTGCTTTGTAGAGTGCCATGATATTGCAATTCCTCCGTATGTAAATAGATAGCCTATTTGAGATCGAGCTTTATGTGGGTTTGATAAATAACCTACATCTGCATAATCAATAAGGTCCGCACAGCCTTTATAGTATAAAAGGAACCCATATCAATGGTACCCTTTAGGTATCGCAAAATATGTTTGATATCATTCCAATGTCTTCGCGTTAGAGATGAACTATACCTTGCCAGCAAATTAATTCAGGTCTGGTTGTATTAGCAAGATACATAAGTGCACCAATAGCACTGAGATATGGTACTTCAAGACCAAGGAGTTTTTCATTCTCTTCTAGAGGTCGAAATGAATATTTATCCACTTCTAGTGATCGAACAACCATTGGAATACTTAATGGATGTGCTTTGTCCATGTAAAATTATTTTAAGATTTTCTCAGTGTAGGCAGATTGGTAGACAAAGACTCTGTCTGCTAAATGTTCAATTTGTAGACTCAAACAAAGTTTTGTCTTTCCAAGGTCTTTCATCTCAAATTCTTTCTTTAGATATTCAATTGCCTTTTAGACCTCTTTAGGGGTTCCAATGAGATTTTTGTCAATAACATAAACGGCGAATATAACAAACTCTGATTCTGTTTTTTTAATAAAAATATATGAACAAATGACATCATTTAATAACATTCATTTATCAAATACTCACTAAGACGATTATACTACATACAGTCCGATTGTTTCAGACCATTTAATGATCTTTGCAATTTAATTGAATACATCTCCAGAGACTTAGTACATGCTTCAGGCAATTTTAATCCTTTTGGGATTTTTATGTAAATTTCACTACAAGTGAACCATAAAGGTAAGTTGTAACTACATTCATTAGATATATTTCAAAAATTTTATGTGCAGCCAAACTGATGAGCTATCGAAAAGTTACTCCATCCATAATAGGTGAATATGTTTCTTCATAGTTGACCCCGGATCTTTGAGAGAATCTTTGTGCAACAAGGCGTGCCTTGTATCTTGTAATTTCATTTCTCTCATTTTATTTTCACACAAAAATTCATTTATAGACAATTGGTTTTACACCTTCAGGGGATTGGACTACAGGTCTAAAAACCTCACGCTTAGCAAGTGAGATTAATTCTGATTGAATTGTCTTTTGCCATTCTGGCCAATCACATCTACTTTGACATTCTTCAACGGATTTAGGATCAAGACTTTCACTATCTTGCATAAGGTTAAATGCAACATTATATGCAAAAACATTATCCATCGTGATTTTTAATTGATCTAAATTTATCTCATCACCGGTAGAACTTACTGAAAGTTCTCCATTCACTTGAGTCTCGGGTTCACTGATTTTTTCAGAAATATCAAGATTACTCAAATCTTGACCTTCCTAAGGAGGTTCTTTTGTAGTATCATCTTTATTATTTCCCACGTTTCTATTTTTAGGATTTTTATCCTTTGAACCCAATGGTCTACCACGTTTCAGGCGTGTTTGGGATTCCAAAGCTATGATACTAGTAGATGATATTTTTGGGACATCAATCCGGATAGTCACATTCACTGCAAGGATATTTGACTTAGTTATCCGTTTCAAATCAGTAAATGCATCTGGCATTTGATTTGTTATTTTCTGTAAGTAGATGATCTTCTAGACCTCTTGCTCATATGTACGGGTACGTGGATCAAAATAAGATAGTAATCATTTTTCTCTCCCCCTAATTATGGAAAAGTTGTTTCATCAAACTGACAATCTGCAAATCGAGCAGTAAATAAATCTCCT
Organism: Solanum dulcamara; assembly: GCF_947179165.1. Taxonomy (NCBI): domain Eukaryota; kingdom Viridiplantae; phylum Streptophyta; class Magnoliopsida; order Solanales; family Solanaceae; genus Solanum; species Solanum dulcamara. The sequence goes on from NC_077245.1 coordinate 61,622,793, forward strand.
GTCAACGGTTTAAGGTAATGAATTATGAAGGGTGAGTCAAATCCAACATATATGCCCAACCTTCGTTGAGGGCCATCTTTGTACGTTGTGATGGTGATACAGGCACATATACCGCGCAACCAAAAATTTGTAAATGGGCTATATTTAGCTCATGACCAAATATTAATTGTGAAGGAGAGTATTTATTATAATTATCGGTCTGAGACATATAAGTGTTATTACATATAAGATAGCGTGACCCCAAACAGTAACTGACAATTTTGTTTTCATAAGTAGAGGTCTTTGTTATCAATTGTAGGCGCTTAATAAATGACTCTGTAAGGCCATTTTGAGTATGAACATGAGAAACAAAATGTTTAATTTTTATCCCAATTAATAAGCAATAATCATCAAAAGCTTGGGATGTAAATTCTCCAGCATTATCAAGGTGAATAGCTTTAATTGAATAATCTGGGAACTGTGCCCTTAATCTTATTATTTGTGCTAATAACTTCGCAAACGCTAGGTTGTGGAATGATAAGAGGCACACATGAGACCATCTTAATGATGCATCTATTAGGACCATAAAATATCTAAACAATCCACTAGGTGGATGAATAGGTCCATATATATCCCCATGTATATACTCTAAAAAGCCAGGAGATTCGATGCCAACCTTCAGGGTTGATGGTCTGGCAATTAATTTTCCTTGATAACAAGCAGCACATGAAAATTCATCATTCGTAAGAATCTTTAGGTTCTTTAACAGATGTTCAGTTGAATTTTCAAGAATTCCTCTCATCATTATTGATCGAGGATGACCTATTCGATCATGCCACAGCACAAATATATTTAGATCAGCAAACTTCTGGTTTACAATCAAATGTGCTTCAATTACACTAATTTCTGCATAATATAGGCCAGACAACAAAGCTGGTAATTTTTTTAAAATATATTTCTGGCCTGAGACACTCTTGGTTATATTATGGTATTCAGCATTCATTTCATTTAGTGTCATAACATGATATCCATTTCTACGGATATCTTTAAAACTTAACAAATTTCTTGGGAATTTAGAAGAGAACAATGCATCTTCTAAAACAATCTTTGTCCCCTTAGGCAGAAATATAGTAGCTCTTCCAGAGCCTATAATAATTTTTGAATTATCAGAAATTGTAGTAACATTTGCTTTTCTTCTAAGCAAGTAGAAAAAATATTTTTCGTCTTTAAAAATGGCATGAATCGTTCCACTATCAATTAAACAAATATCCTCGTGATTGATCATTGAGAGGAATCTTTGGTGGTCGTCAAGGAGACTGGTGGTGGAATGGAGAAGTACAAGGCAAAGTAAAATCCAAAAAAGCCAAGAAGGTTGCCTATACGGAGTGGTTGGAGTGTGTGGATGAGGAGGAGAAGAATAGGTTTAAAGATATCTATAAGAAGGCAAAGAGGGAAGCGAAGTCGGCAATCACCAGTGCTAAGACAGCAGGTTTTGAATGCGTGTATGTCGAGTTAGGGAAAAAAGTGGGGATAAGAGATTGTATAGGCTCGCCAAATCAAGAGAAAGAAAAGCACGTGATCTAGATCTAGTAAACTGCATCAAGGACGAGGAAGGTGAAGTATTAGTGGATAAGACCTCTATCAAGCAAAGGTGGTAAAATTATTTCCACAGACTCCTAAATAAAAAGAGAGACAGAGACATTGTACTGAGAGATTTGGCGTACTCTCATAGTCTTCGAGACTTTGGGTACTGCGGGTGTTTTAAGGTTGAGGAGGTTAGATGTGCTGTTAGTAGGATGAGGAGGGGGAGAGTGACATGGCCCAATGAGATTCCAGTGGACTTTTGGAAGAGTACTAACAAGGCAGGTTTGGAGTGGTTGACTAACTTGTTTAATGTTATTGTAAAGACTGCTAAGATGCCTGATGAATGGAGGTGGAGTACTATGGTTCCATTGTACAAGAACAAGGGTGATATCCAAAACTGTAATAATTACAGAGGTATCAAACTACTATGCCACACTATGAAAACTTGGGAGAGAGTGGTGGAGATGAGGGTGAGGAGAGGAGTGTCAATCTCAAAGAACCAGTTCAGATTCATGTCGGAACGATCGACTACTAAAGCAATGCATCATATGCAGAGACTGGTAGAGAAATTTAGAGAAAGAAAAAGGATCTCCATATGGTATTCATTGACCTTGAAAAGGTTTATGACAAAGTTCCGAGGGATGTTCTCTGGAGGTGTCTGGAGGCTAAAGGTGTCCTGATGATGATATTAGGGCGATAAAGGACATGTATGCTGGAGCCAAGACTCGGATTAGGACAGTGGGAGGTGACTCAAAGCATTTTCCTATTGAGGTAGGACCACATTAGGGATCGGTGCTGAGCCCTTTTCTTTTTACCTTGTTGATGAATGAGCTGTCATGATCTATTTAGAAGGAGGTTCCATGGTGTATGCTATTTGCGGACGATATAATTTTGATTGATGAGACTCGATATGGAGTTAATTATAGGTTGGAGGTTTGGAGACAAACGCCGGAGTCCAAAGGGTTCAGATTGAGCAGGATCAAAACAGAATACTTAGAGTGCAAATTTAGTGTTGCGATGGATGAAGAGGGCAGGGAAGTGAGACTTGCCACCCAACCTATCCCAAGACAGAAAGCTTTAAATATCTTAGATCTATCATCTAGAGTAGTGGGAACATCGATGATGATGTCACACACCGCATTGGGGCTGCATAGTTGAAATGGAGGCTAGCATCTGGAGTCCTGTGTGATAAGAAGGTACTGCCTAAACTTAAAGGTAAGTTCTGCAGAATGGTTGTTAGACCAGCGTTGTTATATGGAGTGGAGTGCTGGCCAGTAAAGAACTCTCATGTTCAAAAGATACATATTGCGGAGATGAGGATGCTGAAATGGATGTGTGGACACACTAGGAGTGATAAGATCTAGAATGAGGTTATTCGGGAGAAGGTGAGATTGGAATCCGTGGTCGACAAGATGAGAGAAGCGAGACTGAGATGGTTTGGGCATTTGCAAAGGAGGGTGTTGACGCCCCAGCTAGGAGGTGCGAGCGGTTGGATTTGGGGGCTATATAGAAGGGTAGGTGTAGATCGAAAAAGTATTAGAGAGGTGATTAGACAAGAGATGGCGATACTCCATATCACCGAGGACATGACCTTAGATAGAAAAGAGTGGAGGTCGCGAATTAGGGTAGAAGGCTAGTAGGGATAGAATGGTGTATTATCGTGTGTCGGTTTAGGGTGATCGTAGATCTAGACGTGCCTTTATAGTTATGTTAATATTGTCTTTGATTATTGCAGTACTTTGCTATAGTTATTGTTCTTGTCTTGTAAATTTTGCATTGCATTTTATTTTTATTTTTATTTTTACTTTTTATTTATTTATTATTTATTTATTTATTTATTATTTTTTCTTTATGCTGTATATTTTTTTTCCTCGTAATTAGAACTATGACTTTAGAGCCGATGGTCTTTTAGAAACAACCTCTCTATCTTCATGAGGTAGTAGTAAGGTCTGCGTACATCATACCCTCCTCAGACCCCATTTGTGGAATTCCACTTGGTGTGGTGTTGCTGTTGTATAATTAAAACATGGCTCATTATACAAATTATATTTATTTACATGAATTAGAAAAATATAAACATATTATTTAGTACAAACAAATTAAAAAATTATTTAAATATTATCAGTCTTATCAATATTCATATTTCCTTCTGGAAAATTAAAGAAATCAACTACATCCAGATGTATAGGCTCAATAGTATCTTCATAGATAAAGTTTATCTTTGGATTATTTTCTGTTCTCTTCAAGGATGTCTGATTTAGCTGAACCATACGTTATGATGACCGGCAGGTCCGTGACCAGTGCCCTATACCTCCATTATTTTCTGTTCTCTTCAAGTCATGATTATAATTTCTTCTTCGATCACGACCACGACCACGATTGGGGCCATGACCTCTTTCTTGTTGGTTATAGTTTATCTGATTCACTTCAGGGAGTGGCATAGAACCAATGGGCCGACTATCATGATTTTTCATTAACAGTTCGTTGTGGCATTCAGCAATAAGAAGGTGAGAAAGTAATTCAGAATATTTTTTAAAACCTTTTTCGCGATATTGTTGCTGCAAGAGCATATTCACAAGTGAAAATGTGGAGTATATTTTTTCAAGTTTGTCTTGCTCAATGATTTCTTTTCCGCATAAATTTAACTGTGCTATAATTCTAAACAAGGCAGAATTATATTTAGTTATATTTTTAAAATCCATTAATCTCAAATTGAGTCAATCATGACGTGCTTGTGGAAGAATGACCAACTTCACGTGGTCATATCTTTCTTTTAGATTTTTCCACAATTTAAGGGGTCTTTTAATGTGAGGTACTATAATTTTAATCCTCGTCAAGATGATGAAGAAATATCATGACTTTGGCACGGTCTTGACTAGATGTCATATTGTCATTTTTGATGGTATCTGGCAGACACATCAATTCTAGATGTATTTTGGCATCTAGTGCTCACGATGAGTAGCCTTTTCCAGATATATCAAGCAACAAATTCAAGTTTAGAGATATTCGACATTTTAAGAAAATAAAATTCTTACCATTTTGTTATCTTTTTAAAATAACTCGAAGTGATGGAACTCGTGCTGATAATGTATTATAAAAGTAATTAAGTTATAAAAAGAGTAATCAAAATACAGAAAGTAAATAAATAAGAAGAGGAAAGGAAAAATAATGAATTTTTGGAACCTTTTTATCTTCTTCTCTATCTTTTTATTTTATAATACCTTATTTATAGACAGTAAAATAATAATTGAGGGGACAAGAATTCATGGCATCCACCCACTTATATTTTAACAGGGGTCTAATTATTAGGCTTTTGATGAATAAACGTAACCGGTTTCATTTTTGTGCCGGGTATAATAATTGTAGTTATGTAAAAGTCCCGTTTAGAGTTTTCAAGAATTCAAATAGATAAAGCTCCGCAGTCCCTGGTCACGTTAATGGATTCCCTTGGAATTCAATTTTGTGAAATGGGGTTTGTGAAACAAGTTCAAATTTCATCAAGACAACTCAATAGTTTTTCAAATAAAAATGAGAAAACTGTGTGTGGTTTGAGAAATGGACCAAGAAAACCCATGTGGAGGTCAAGGGTTTTGTCCTCAGAGGCAATACAAGCTGTCCAGTCTGTGAAATTAGCAAAATCATCTGATAAATTAGAGGAGTTGTTGAAAAACAAACTTAGTAGGCTATTGAAGGCTGATGTATTAGACGCCTTGACTGAGTTGCAAAGGCAAAATCAACTTCACTTGGCTCTCAAGGTGTTCAACTTTGTCAGGAACGAGGAGTGGTACACACCAGATTTATCTATGTTCAATAGTATGATAATGATGCTGGGCAAACACAAATTCATTGAAATGGCCGAACAACTCTTTGTGCACATGATAAAAGAAGGCCTGCAACCAGATAGCAGAACCTATACAGAGCTGATTGGGGCGTACTTTAGAGTAGATCTCATAGAGAAGGCCATGGCAATGTATGAACTGATGAAGATATCAGGATTCTGCCCAGATAAGTTGACTATGAGTATTTTGATTAGGAACCTTGAAAAGGCTGAAGAGAAAGAGCTTGTTGTTAGAGTAAAGAAAGAATGCGCCAACTATATTGACTATCCAGAGAAATTTCTAAAAGAAATTGAAAATACCAATGTAAGTAGATTCCTGACTTTTTAATATGTTCTTTTTTACTCTGCACTGTGAGTCTTGATCTGGGACGAGTCTCTCAAGTTCTTCTTTTTTTTTTTAAATTCCTCTTGAAAGGGGTAGCATTATGTGGCAAATGCTATCCCATACATGATTCTTATGGTAGATGAAACTTTAGGATAAGGTCCAAACTAAAATTGAAGTTGATAGGTAACCCTTGAGAGTTCTCATTTTGATTGGGCTGGATGCTATTTACTAAGATACCTGACTAAGAGCCGGTTTGGATGGACTTAAAAACTGCTTTTAAGTTCTTTTCAGCGGTTTAGAGTGTTTGACAAATTTCAGAGTAACTTTTAAGTAAGTGCTTTTAAGCCAAAAGCAATAAGTTGGAGTTGCCCCACTTATTGCTTTTGACTTATTTTAGCAACATCTGTTTTCCCTTGATTAATCTGTTACATCATCCCTAGGATCATACGATCGAATGCATTGTTTACCCTCTCAATGGAAATTGCACAATCGCGATAGGCCCTATCCACTCTAACAGACTCCCCCATTGGGGTCGAGACCTCAAATGGAACATCAAGTATAAGATGATCTCTACCCAAGTACCAAGCAAAATATAGCGACACATATGAATAAGTAGACCCCAGCCCCCACTTGTGGGATTACACGTGGTATGATGTTGTATATGAATAAGTAGATCCCGGACCTGTAAGTGCGAAAGTATCAGGAGAACATATGGAAAGTATACCTGTAACCACTGCATTGGATGCATCCACATCTTGTTTGACCTTCTAAACATAGTGGAGGTTCCCTCTGCCTGCGCTCCCTATCTACATGAGTAGCCTGAGTAATAGTCCTGGCTGACTGAACTGGGGTCCGAACAGTAGCTGAAGAACCATGTGGTCTAGTTGAAGTCTTAGCTGAAGTCCCGAGCAATATCTAGCATAATGTCTCAACTCACTGCAAGTAAAAGACTCTCTGCCTCCCATCTTCTTCCATTGGCCATTATGTACCCTGCTACAGGACCTGCAAGTGTGGGTTGATGAACCACCACTTCTCTAATGCTGCTACTGCCCCTGATGAGCTGGCAGCTGGTGGAGTGCTGAAAGAGGAAGTTCAGCTAACTGGACTGGTCTAGAAGAACCTTGACTATGACAACCCCCGCCCTCATTTAGAGCACTCTTAGTAGTTGCAAAAAGACGAGCCCTCTTCCTATTTCGCTCAGCATCCTCATGAGTCTACATTGCCTCTACTCGGGTGGCAACATCCCCAACATCCAAATATGTACCATCACAGCTTTCAGTCACCAACATAACTCGGATACGGTAACATAACTCATCAACAAACCTCAACACTTTGTCCCTGTTTGTAGGGATCAAGTGTATAGCGAGCCAAATTAGTTAAATAACATCATACTCAACCATAGTCATATTTCCTTGCTCTATCTGCTCAAACTAGTGTTGCCTCTCATCACGCTGACTCTAGGGAATGAAATTCTCCATGAACAAGGCCACAAATTCACTCCAAGTGAGCTGTGGAGATTCAGCTGGCCTGCCCCTCTGATAAGAGACCCATCAAGACTCAGCTATGCCAAATAGTGGAAAAGTAGTACAGGCTACTCCATGTGTGTCTCTAATACCCATGGTAAAAAGTTTTCTCACACTTCTTTATGAACTTCTGAGCCGTAGTAGTGGCTAGAGGGTTATCAATCTCTGGAGGGAAGAATTTCAGAATGACTCCATCTTCCTCACCCTATCATCACCAGCAGTAGTAGAAGGCCCCACTCTACCCATCAGTATCACAGGTTGGGTAGCCATAATAGGAACAAGGATTGCAGTCTTAGTAGCTACGTTAGGCTACTGTTCTAAGGAATAACAGTAGGACTCTGAGCACCAATAGTAGCATGTAGCAGCTGGTGGCACTGGCACCTCAATTGGTCGAGGAGAATAAGATTACAAGACGCTCAATAGTCTCACACTATGTTGCTTGGACTCTCCAAAGATATTGCCGCACCCTTGTTAGGATTTGACACGCACCACTTTTGTGAAGCAACATGGGTCTCACATACGACATTAGCCGGAAGAATTATCGTAGGACTAAAAACTGTGGTCTGTACGGGAATATCCTATGCCTCAAGTATCACAGGGCTGCGTTGGTCTAGGCATAGCCTGCACTAGTGGTTACTCATCTGATCCTCCAAAGACTCTCTCTTTCTCACCATATGTGATTAAAACATTCAAGGATTAGAGCTTAGTTCAAAATCTATCGCACGAGACAGAAAAGAATCCTCCAGGGACTATCTCATTCTCACCATATGTGATAAAAACATTCAAGGATTAGACCTTAGTTCAAAATCTATCTCACGAGACGGAAAAGAAGGAAGAAGGGAATTTTTCCTAAAATGCCCTTGCATCCTCATGTTTATAGATTTGTCAATAACATATCTATAAATAAGACTCTACTAGGACACTGCTTCCTGACTCACAGTAATCTGAAGCCTAAGCACTAATACCAAGTTTGTGAAGATACAAATCTGTGGGCTATGAATGGCACCTGAAGACCACTACCCCCAGGCAAACCCGTCCGTTGCCACCACTTATTTTCAAAGTAATGCAGAATATATGAAATGCAAGTAATAAAGTCTAATAATTCTGATGAAAAGCTACGTTTCCAAAGGTACAAGTCTAAGTCACTGATATCTTAAAATAGACAGTCAAGGAGCGCTACTCTCTGATTACATAGTTTGAGTTACAACCCAAAAGTAAAAAAAATGAAATAACTAGCTTGAAGTGCCCACACGACTGTTGTGGGTGGCTCACCTTAGCTGAACTCTGATAAGGTCTCAAACACTATCAAAGTTGACCAGTAATCTAACTAGTTGAAGGATCTACAGAGAACATAAGATTAACAAGGGTGAGCCTAAATCCCATCAACATCATCGACCCTCCGTCATATACCTCGTAGAGCAAGTCTTTAAAATAATGCATGGAAGCAACAGCAGGAAAGCATATATTTTCCAGTACTGTAATGAGACATCAAGTAGGATATGTAGAAAGTAGGTACAAGTCAATCACACCATATATCCAACCGTAGGCCCTCGGGGTCAAGCCCTTTAAACCGATTATTTTAATCTATGGGCCGTGTGGATTCTAAATAATCTACTAAACCGAACCACATGGGCCCTTACAGATACTCGGGATTTGTTAGACCAACACCAATATACATGGGTCCTCACGAACACTATAACAATATCAACTAAATTAATTGGCTTGTCCAACACACAATACAGGTAGTCATGTCATCAAATATTGTCATGTAAGACTAATCAAATGCATATAATAATGCCAAATACCCCTAAGTTAAACAATTGTTAAATCTCTAGGATACTATGCTCACTTTATGGGAAAAAAGTATTAATCATGCTTAAGTCTTAATAAAATCATGTCACGGTGATAAAACTGTACAATTCACCATAATCGCTAAAAATAGTATTTATGCCCTAGTACGCGCTCTCCCCACAATGCATTAGTTATTTGAAAGTCAAATAATGCAAGTTCCAAACATGATGTCGAAAAAGCAAGTAATCAGGAGGTTAAAGTCTTACTTTCTTTATACATAGAGAAAAATCCTCCAACTTGATACAGTCCAAATCTCCAACCAAATGGCTTCCAAGGATCTCAAATATGCTAATATAGAACGAGTTAGATTAGGCTAAAGGATCATTTCCATAATATAGTGAAAAATTAAAGTCAACTGTTGGTCAACCTAGTCAAATTCCAAAACGGGTTACCCATAAGCTTGTGGATTCAATTCTATAATCAGGTATCCATTTTGAGTTCAATTGCTAAGTCAAGTCCCCAATGACTAATTTAGAAATTAGGTCAAAACTTCCCAATTTAGACATTCAAATCTCATGATTTAAAGGATGAGATTACACCAAATAGAGTATAGTCACTATAACGGGTTAAAGAATCGATACCTCAATGATTCAATATGATACCCCCATCTTGGATCACCCCCAATGAGCTCCCTCTTCTCAAAAAAAGAAAAAAAAATCGTCTAAAATTCGTCATTACTAGATTCATCCCTTCATCGCGATCGCGCAAGGGGTCTCTTACTGTTGAGAACTGCAACTCTATCAGACCCTTTGTGGTTGTTGTTCAACCATCGCGTTCGCGAAGCACATTTTATCAGTTGGTCAACCACATGTTTCATCTTCGCTATCGCAAGTAGTGAGTCGCGAAGCACAAAATGCTCTTGAGCAGTCAACCCTTCAAAAATCCCGTCGCGACCACTATGTGCCAGACACCAACATAAACTCTTCAATTTTAAACATGGTTTCAGGTGTGCCAAAACAACCCCGAGCCCTCGGGTTTCCACCCCAACATTCCTGATAAGTCCCAAATAGGTATACAAACTTACTCAAAGCTTCAAAATACAAGTTCATTCACATTTAAACAAAATTAAGGGTCGGGTTGTTACTGCAAGGGAGTATAGGAGATGTTGGTTATGTCATAAATACTCTTTTGTTTGCACAGGCTTGTAATTGTGATAATGATAACAGAAGTTTAAGAAAGGAGATGAAGTAGACTTCAAATTATATGAAGGAAGCTTGTCTTAGGAGATTATATAATCTCTTCAAATATGCGAACTTAGGTGAGAACAATATATAATTGGTAACAAAGGAAAGGATATATAGGCAATGTCAAAGTCGGGAATAGTGCTTAGTTGTTGTTGTTAACACTTACATTAAGCCTCATGTTTGGCAGAAGTGTCTTTAGTTTAATTTCGAGATTCTTATGTTAGCATAGCAATAAGTGTAGGATTTAAAAACCCTCTAATTTATTGAGTCTTGGAATATTATATATTAGAATAGAGAACAATAGATGTAGATGATTCATATAACTGACCTCAACTTATTGAGGCACAGTTGACACTAGTAGATGCGAGAAACTGGTTTCATTTAGCTTTACATGGTTTCGAACTTAATTTTATCTGAAAGAATCTAAGATACAATGGTAAACCGCTGCTTCTCTAGTAGAACTTGAAATTGTCTTGCAAAATATTTATACCTTTTGCAAGGGCATTAAGAACACAAAGAATTTGAACATCTGATTGTTAGGCAGATCTTAGAAAGAGCATTCCTCTTTTTTTTTTCTTCTTTTAGATAAGGAGAAAGAAAGTCCTTTAAGGTTGAAATGTTATTGTTCAAAGTGATTTGTCATAGAATCCATCATCTTCAAAGTTGTTGCTTTGATGTACTTTATTTGATTGAAGCTGACTTTACTTTCTTTTTCCCGTCCCTAGTTCAAGCGCAGGTTGATTGACCTTGTCTGAATTCTTGAAATTATAGACAACAGCTTACAAGTACTACCCTTCCCGTGTGGACCTTTTTGTGGCATTTGGAGACGTATAAACCTATTGGAAAGCAAGAGCACGGTAGGCTATTGTTGTTCATCCGCATGTATTCAGTTGGTTGTCAGTTACTTGTTTTCTAGGTACATGGAGGCGTAGTACTGTTTTGTGATTATAGCATTTCCAACTCATGTATAGAAAGGATTTGTTAGTTTTAAGTTCTAACTAATGTACCTTTTGGGGAGTTGCTTGGTACATGGGTTATATACAATGTTATTTCATAAAAGAAGTGCAGGTTGGCCACTTTTCAGGCGTGTGATTGAAAAATACCAGGTATTTGTGAAGTAGAAAACAAGCCATTTTTTAAAGAGAAAATACCTCAACTTAGAAAAGCATCATGCTTCTTCATCTATTTTACTTTTTCCAAACTTCAAACCACTATCTTGGAGTTTCACTTTTATAAGTTTGAAGTATATTATTCTAGAGTTTCAAGTTGATAAGTGAAACTCTTGAATATTATCCTGGAATTCGAGAGTTTAATTTTGAAGCAACAGTTGTGTGTTCCTAAACTTATGGCTTGTGAATTGTGATCATATGTTAATTATATTGCGACATGTAATTACTGGAGGTGCGGATAGTTCTAGTCCTCGAGTTGCTAAGTACAAAGAGACTACAAAGTTACAAGGCAATTCAAGATGAGTAAGTGAGTCGTTTGGTTCAAATTGTTGGTAGTACTTTGAGCTAATCTGTCATCAGAACATTGTTTGTCGAGTGGCCTTTAGGTGAGGGAGTGATGAAAAAGGAGATTTACGTAAAATTCTTTGACACAAGCATTGTTGGATGATCTTAATTTTTCTGATTTCTCTCACCTTCTATAGCAAAGCGAGATTTCAGGTTTCCTGGGCTAGCTTCTCTCCCTTTTATCACAAAGCGAGACTTTTGTCTAACATGCTCTGCAAGTCAAAATCGGGAATAGAGTATCTGAGACTGAAATTTCAGGATTGTATCTGTCCCGGAGTTCGAGAAGGAGATAGTTTAAACGCCATGAACTTTTCCTGAAGTTGCACATTTGAAATTTCAAGAACTTTTTGAACTCTAGATGTCTTGGAGTTTTGAACGACAGTGCAGTGTCCCTTCTTAGCTTGTTTCTTCAACTTTGAACTGCCCTTGAGTTTTGTTACAAAAAGGGATAATTTTCACGGAGCTTGAAAAATGCAGAAAGGCTGAAGAAGTGGTTCTCCTGTTTTTAAGTTGGGGATTTTCTTGTTCAAATTTTATTTCCACATGATAGTGTAGCTAAATTTCAATTAGTTTTAGAAGTGTGATTTACTTTCAGTTTGCAACTGTCTTAGCTTCTTTTTCTACAATAGCTTTGTGAAAAAGTGGTTGGTTTCAAACTATTCCTTGTCCTGAAGCTTTCTCCACATAGTTTCTCCCTCCAATGATGTCTTCCACATTCCTTCAAGTTCAAGATTCCAAATTAATTTCTCTATTTTTCTTGGTCGACTTCAAATATCTATGGATGGTCTGAAAAAGCCAAAGTTGTCCACTTTGCTTTCATCTTTGGTGCAGGAAAGACCATGAACTTGTATAGAAGAAATTTGAACTTGATAACACTATTTTGAAAATCAGGGATACTGTCCTGGAGTTTTACTTATATAAGTTTGAACTTTAGGATGCAAAATCTAAACTCCAAGATAATATCCTGGAGCTCGTCGGCACGTGCAAAAACCTTGTATAAAAGGAGGGTTTCCTACCCAGCTATCAAGCTTTTAGTTCAACTTTAATCGTTGTCTGATGTGAATGAAGGAAGATGCAGTTTCTGAGGTGATTTGGTTTGTGGAATTCTAGGAAAGCTATAATTGCAGGAAACACAATTAAGTCGAGGAAACTAAGGGGTAACATGATGCAATTTTTTTCATAACCTTGTCATTTTTTATATGCCTCTAACTCAATGTGATACAGTTTTGGAAACTATCATGTAGTTCTAAGTTGCAAAATATTAGAAGTTAATATGATGTTTTAGAGTTGTAGCTCTAGAAGTTGAAATTTCAGGATATGTCTTAGAGTGAGAAATTTGTCCGAGAAGGAAAATAAATGCTTTTTTGAGGAAATTTGACTTTCCAGATGACTTGCTCCTTTTTGTCAGAGGAGATTTGACTTCAGTCTACAATCAAATATTGAGAAGAGATGTTATATATTTTGGAGGAGTCTGATCTCAACTGATGATAAGAACAGTACTGTACAACAATTTGTTTTATTTATTTGGGATTGAAGCCTATTGGTCCTAATTATCTCTCATCCCAAGGTTCTAACATTTATTTATGCTTATTGTAGAAGTTTTACTTGGTGTGGAACTAATACAATCTCTAGGAGAGCCTTAGTTTGCCTAAGTCAGTTGGAACAGAGCTGCTATTGCCAAACATTTTAGGATCTTGCTCACAAAACGGAAAAGATGTGGATACTGGAACACTTATCAAGTATACATTGCCCCTTCCCTCATGGATGGTCAAGAAGATTATAAACTCTAGAACAAATTCAAATGTTTGATGTTCATAGTCCAACCTCTATTAGGCCTACTACTACTTAAAAATTGCTTGTTTTAATAATAGTGCTAGGACAAAAGCAAATATCTCTCTGTGGATGCGGTTATAGAACAAGCTCCTTAATTATTACAAATAGATTGACTCGTGAATTAAACAGAATTAGAAACTAGAAATCACCTCTTTGTTTTCAGTGAGTTCACCAGAGGTTTAAGGAAGAGACTCTTTATCTGAATCAACAAACCATTTCATACTTCTACACTTCTACTACATGAAACTATTACTCATCTTGGCCCTTTAGCAACTCTGGACAGCTCACAAAATGCACAGTTCATTCATTAATGTTGTATGGTTGGAGAGAAACTAGACAACTTTTTAAAGACAAATACAGACACTTTCTTCGCATAGCCAAAAAAATAACTTTATATATAATGTGTGGACCTTTGAGGGTATTCGAACTAAGCTTCAACAACTACTGTTTTAGAGTCATTCTTGTAATGCATATAGTTGTTTTTGAGTTTCTTTTTAGATAACAAGTTGTGTTCAAGCTTATTATGGTTATGTAATTCTCTACTTTGGTGGTTGATATAAAGTTAGCTATCAAAAAAGAGTTTAGCAGCAACTGATTCACTTGAATTACTTCTTATCAGTTATCATTAATGAAGACAACTTAAAAAGAGAGCGATACTTTGGTGCCTCATTACCAAACATATCGATAATTTGTCTAATCAAATCTCCAAATGTAGCAGCAGTTCGAAAATTCGTCGTTTCAACAACACAATTTTTTGAAATTCGCATTGTATCACTGATACAACTTTCTGAAATTCACGTTAGTACAATTTTCTAAAATTCATGCAATATCACTAATACACCTTTCTGAAATTTGTAATGTATCGATACAACAATTCATTTTGTATCAATCATACATCGATTTTGTTGGATACATTATATCTATTCACTCAACCTGTCAACACCACCTCAATTTTGTTGAATACACTGATTTTAGGGCAAATCATTTTGTATCAGATACCGCATTCATTTAGAGAAATCAACAAAAAACGCTTGATTTTATTAAACACACTTTCTCAATTTTGTTGGATACACTAATATCAACACGTGCCAACATTCCAAGTAACCATTGATAATTACTGGAGCAGAGCCATTTGCAAACTAAATAACTCAAGGAAGAGCAGAATGAAGTATACAGCTATCACATATGAAGGCTTTCCATTTATTTTACGAACAAACAGTCGATCTTTACCAAAGGAGAAAATAGAATAGAATAATCTGCTCCTTTTTTTCCCTTCAAGTTGATTCTCTCTAATGAAACGCATCATATATAAGAAGGATTTGGCACATGGATCTTACGAATCACAAAACAGAAGAAAAGGATAAAAGGGTAGGCAGTGAATCCAGGAACAAATTTAGGCTCTACATGAAGAGGGAAACCAAAATGGAAAATAGAACACGAATTTTACAATCAAACACCGATAGATAAATAAAAGAAGTTTGAACTAAAAGAAACAAAAGACTTCAAAAAAAATAACGAAGAGCTCTCAACTTCAGCTAGCCAAGTGGCTGGGCGAGCTGTTGAACATGGCATGCCACATATATGCTCTAGAAAGCACCATCTCAAGCTCTGAATGACTCCAGCTATGAGTTGGGAGGTGCTGAAGGAACATAACCATCTCTTGGAAGTCAAGCTTCAGCAGCTTATCTGACCACTGCACAATTAACACAACATCCAGAACAGCAATTCTTCATAAGTATATCTGGTCTAGTAATTAGAACACCCTAACAGACTTCAGTTGTGTATGGGAAATAAATTTGGTATTAGAAAGAGGATGGAGACTTGCTGCTTCTTTCAGGAAATTTATAATGCCTGAGAAGGAAAATAACACTCGGGTCACAAGAAACAGATCATTTGGGCCAGTGACTGAAAGGCTATGTAATGATAACCATGATCCTTCCTTTACATGGTCAGAACACCATACGTCATATTTCAAGGGATCTCTATAAATTATAACAATACCTCTGTGTCCTTCAATTCAATTACTTATTCACCAATCCATTTAGTACTCATCAAACAAACCTTTCTTTCTACATTAGGTTAAAGAGTGTGTTTATGTCTGTGTGCCCTTGTGTTTTCTATATATGTAATGACAGTAAGACTCAATGTCATCACATAATCTCAAACAGATATTAAGAGAAATCTTACTGTGAGAAGAAAGCTTGCAGCTATATACACAAGAAAATCTGGCAGCGCATCACCTTCTGCAAGATATGTATCCCACAATCGGGTAACAAGATGGAAAGGGATCTGCAAGAACGGATGATTAGGTCTTTGTTTTTAGGAATACGGCATCTAAGAAGGGATTTATCGACAATGTGGAACTTCAAAAAGGCGAAAAACACTTAATAAAAATAAACACAGAAAGACACTTAATAAAGATAAAGGCAGAAAAACAGACCTCGCGTATCAAGAGACAATTAAACCAGCGAAAAGCAAACTGGAGAAACTCAAGTCCTTGCTCTTCCATGTGTGTTGACACAGGTTCTAGAAAATGGGGAGGAACCAAATATCAAAATTATAACATGCCACCTAATTTTTCAGGAAGAATATATACATAGACAGGAAATGCAGAACAATAAATTGTGTGCTGTCATTTCTTAGTTCCTTACTTTCGATTTCTCGTACTTTCTTAGCTCTAAAACCACAGTTTAACCATGGTTAACCTCTAGTAATTCAAAAGCAAACTAGTGTTTTCCTATACTTGATGAAGTTCACCATTTTATCAATTTCTTTTGAACTTTTATGGTAATTGGTCTTCCAGGGTCTTTTTTTCTTTCTTCCAGCGTCTCTATACCATGTCCAAATTTTTATGGTGATAAAGTTCCAATAATCAGAAGACAATCCTTCAGCCACCTCAATCAACAAATTATAAAAGACAGAAATACATGTGTAACTCATTGCAACCAAATAAATACAGAGCAATTTTAGCAGGCCAAGAAAACTAAATGAAATAAATACTGGTTACAACTGTAAAACACCCTCATAATGCTGTCAAATCATCGAGGTATACATACCCTTTCATAAGTTCATAGAAAATTAGAACTTATTCACAAAATAAAAGACATATAATGAAACTAAAATTTGCTTACCCTGTAAAATTATTACCCCCTTTGTTTCAATTTGTTTGTCTTAGTTTGACTGGACACAGACTTAAAGAAATTAAAGAAGACTTTTGATTCTTGTGGTCTTGAATTAAAGATTTGTATGATGTATCAAAATACACTTAAATTGTGTGGTCTTAAACATGCCATGTGGGATGCGGAGTTAAAAGAGTTACCAAATTAGGAAAGAGGCGCTCTTTTTTTAAAAAAGGAAAGTAAAACAAATAAATTGAAAAGGAGGGAGTACATTGTTTCACGTGTCAAGAAAATCAATAATTTTTGACACCATAATTCCAGATTCTCTAGCATTAGGCAGTTGATAAAGACAACAAATAAAGTAGAAACCACTAGAGCATTACCATCTATCCGTCTAACCAACTCCTTTAGCTTAAACACGAGCCTCTGGATTCCTGGTTGAGCAAATGTGTAATGGTCTTGCATCCCATCAAGCAATTTTGATAGACACCAATAACAGTCAGCTTCTATGCCAGATATTTTCTCAGAAGGTAGATCAGACATCATCCAATTGTCAATGCTCCCTTCTACGTGTTCTGACAAGAAAACAACTATGAACGGTGTTGCAAGATCATTTATTCCCTGCACATATCCACTTGCAGGGTGCCGGATGGCCCTAGAAAGGAAAATGATAAATCACCAGAATATGAGAACATCCAGAACACCAACAGGAGCAATAAAGAAAGCTTAACGAATGCCATGCATCTTCAATTCTTTAATTTTTATTTCTGGGCTGCCTTTACAGTGACGGCTACTCGGGTCTGCATTACTTTTTTAATTTAGTTTTGTATTATTTGGATTCAGATTTTTAGTTATGAAAAAATTCAATCTAACCAAAACCTAAGTTCAGTTTCGTTCAGTATCTCTTTTAATTTGGTTTTTCTCCAATTTGGTTTTTGGTTTATTGGATTTGTCACTTTTCTCTTAATCGCTAAAATCATCAATGTTTATTTGGTAATTGGAATAAACAAGGTAGTGTATGTAGCAAAATCTTAGTGCGCTACTTGGTGTTACATCAGTAACTACAATGTATTAGATGAGATCATAAACTAATAATCAGGATTACTTTAATTATTTTTTTTGGAAAGTACATGAACTTTCAAGATTTATGTGCTTTCTGAAAAAAAGAGATAAGTTGATGAAACAAAAAAATGTGAGTTTGTTTGCAAGAACTTTCTGATGGAAGAGGATACTTAGTATTAATCAACCTAATTCATAAATAAAACCAATCTTTTAGAATGAGTTAGTTTACAAGAACTCTCTAATGGACGAGGGTATTAACAACCTAATTCATAATCAAAACTAATCTTTACAATAATGTTCATTTGAAAAACTTGATGAGATGAATGTTGTTTGAAAAACTTGTGCTCTTAAAATGATACAGTGAAACAAAACCTTAGTATCGCTAAACTCACTTCCATTAACAAACATAGAAAACATATAAATAAGGATATAATCTTGGTACTCAATAAGAACTTACAAATAAGTTAAATAAATCTTATCTGAAAAACATTTACATTATCTTCTACCAAGTGACATACTGTGGAACCAAATAAAGTACACCCTAACTGGAAAAGTACGAAAACTGAACTATAGAAAGACGGGAACTCAGCGTTCAAGAATAAGCAAAGCTACAAATCTCTAAATTTTTAAAAACATAAGATATTTAAATGCTAAATAAAAATAAAAAGTATATAATTAGTTGGACCCAAAAAAACATATATTTAGTAGTTCAAATTTTTGGTTTTTATTTTCAAATAAAAGGTATTCAAACTGAAAAAATCTAAAACAAATAAAAACAAGGAAAACTAACATATTCAGTATGGTTTGATCTATCGGTTTAATCCGACAAATGCTCACACCTAATGACTACTACCAATTTCGACCATGCCAACACCCCATTATAACCCATTTGTTTTCTCATCTAGTTCCACATCTTTTCTTTCTTTCTTTTTTTGGGTAAAGTAATTAAATGATATTAGAAAGCATCAAGAAGATGCAAAGTTACAAAAGCACAGTGTACAAGAAAGCTGCTCCAAACAGAAATAAATGGAGCTAGCTTGGCAAAAACCTGTGAAACAATCAAAAGGGAACCCTACTACTCTAATGTACTAGAGATAGGGAACTAACAAAATCCAAAAAGTTATCCACATTGCTTACATTGGCAAAAAAGTGCCAGCTAAATAAACTAACTAGACATTTGGCTTTAAGAGTGCAAAAAGAGGTTGATATTCCATTAAAATATCTGTTGTTTCTCTCCTTCCATAGGCTCCAAAAAATGGCTGCTGGGATCATTCTCCAGATCTTCGTGATGAATTTGTCAACTCTCCACAATATACAGCTGGCATAAGCATCCTTGATGTTGTAGGGAATTACCCATTGTAGGCCAAGAATGGTGTAGAAAAAATGCCATAGGCTAGCTGCTGCAGGACAGTGCCAAAAAAGGTGATTAGCACTCTCACTGGTCAACTTGCACATAACACATTTGTTGATGAGGATTACACCTCTTTTCCTGAGATTGTCTTGTGTTAGGCATGCTTCCTTCAGGGATGTCCAGGTGAAACAAGAAACTCTAAGAGGTTGCTTAGTTTTCCAGACATGTTTCCAAGGCCAAAGTAGAATGCCATTCTGGGAGCTCATGTTTTTGTAGCATTCTTTCACAGTGTAGGTCTTCTCCTTAGAATTACCCCAAAGAATCTTGTCTTGATCTTCAGCCACCAATGCAGTGTTTTGCAGAGTTTCTAAGAGGGAAAGGAAGTCATTAATCACCCAATCCTGAAAGTTCCTTCTGAAAATAGGAGTCCAAAAGTTGTTGTCTCTGTACTGGGCTATAGTTGCTTCTTTGTTGGAGGCTATCTGGAACAAGGAGGGAAAATAGTCTTTTAGCCTAGAGTTTCCTAGCCATTTGTCTTGCCAAAATCTGATCTTGAGCCCATTACCAGCCTTGAAGGATACTTCCTGGAAGAAATCATCTTGGAAACTGCTTATGTATTTCCAGACCCCAACACCATGGGGTTCAGTGCTTTTCTATGGATACCAGTGATCTTGAATGCCATATTTAACCTCGATGATGTCTCTACAAAACCCAGCCTCAGTTTCCATACCTCCAGAGCTACTTCTTGAGTAAGCTATTGTTGTGAAGTTTGAGATTTCTGATTCCCAAGCCTCTTTGAAAGAGTTTCTTATTGCCATTTAACTAGAGAGTACTTATGAGTGAGACTGTTTCCTTCACATTGAAATCTCCTTCTGAGCCTATCCATTTGTTTTAGAATTGAACCTGGTATTGGAAATAGAGACATGTAATATGTAGGAATACTGTCTAGGACACTGTTGATGAGAGTGAGCCTACCTCCCATGGAGAGGTATTGCATTTTCCATGTAGTCAGTCTCTTTTCCATTTTTTCAATAACTCCATTCTAGATTCCAGAAGATTTGAAACTTGCCCCTAAAGGAAGACCTAGATAAGGTGGTGGGTAAGGATCCAGTTTTGCAACTAAGTATGCCAGCAAGTTCCTCTAGATTGGCCACCTGATTTACACAATATATAACACTTTTGAGCATGTTAATATGGAGTCCAGAGATGGCTTCAAACACTATAAGGGTGGTGTTGAGATTGGAGACACCGGTCTCCTCACACAAAAAACATCTGGTTACTACTGGCCTCCCCTTTTTTGCAGTACTTCATGAGTAAGACAGGCCCTCTTTGCGACCAACCAAGTGAAGCATTTTGCTTTTGTAGGTGTCATACTTCCCCAAATATTCCTCCAATTATCCCCCCCCCCCCCCCCCCGCTCTACCCTGTTCTCCTTTTTATATAATCTACTGACTGGAAGTTTTCCATCCATGTTATTCCTCCATCTTAAAGAGTCTGTTTCATTAGTTGTACCAGTGAAAGCCCCAATCTCAGTTAAGAAGAGGGCCACTCTCTCCACTTCCCAGTCGTTCAGATGTCTTCTGAAAACAAAATTACATTCTTGGGGAGACCAACATTCACTGATAGTAACTTCAGGATTGTTGCACAACACCACTAAGTCAGTGAAGGAATCTTGTAAAGTTGATTGGGCCAATCCAAACATCCTTCCAGAACCTGGGTTCTGATGCCATTTTCCCACCCTAATGCTAGTATGTCCATGCAATTTTGTCCAGAGATCGCTAATTGTTCTCCAAACTCCCACACCATAAGCTGTGTCAACCACATTTGAGCTCCAAGGGCTGTTTTGACCATATTTATGCAGTATAACCTCTCTACACAAATTGGATTCCTCGGAACTGAACCTCCATAACCATTTCACCAGGAGACAGTTATTCTGTATTTTTAGGTTTCTTATGCCAATTCCACCACCCTGATTCTTAGACAACTGTGCCACTACCCACTTCACTAAATTGTAACATCTTCCCTCCTTGTTGCCTTTCCACAAAAAGTCTCTTCTCAATCTACTCAGCTTCTTCACCACACCATACTGGAAGGAATAGGGAAAAGAGACATCACGTAGGTAGGGAGAGAATCCAAAAGAGAGATCAAAGTGACTCTCCCTCCTTGTAAGTATTGCACCTTCCACTGAGCTAACCTCTTCTCTGTCTTCTCCAGGATATCATCCCAGATCTCCAAGGCATTGTCTACTACCAAGAGAGTTCTTGTCCCCCTCTTTAAGCCATAAGCATCTAGATTTTTGCCTCCATGAGATCTCTTCAGTTGTTGCAATTTGTTGAAGCTGCAGTTTTAGATTCAAGGACTATGCTTTCTCTTCTGTTGAAAGGTTTCTGAGTTCAGATAATTGATCCAACTTCCCAAGTTCCAAAAGAGCTTTAGTTCTTTGGGTTTCAATGTTGCCATACACCTCCCTGTTCCATTTACAAATGTCTTTCTTTAGGTTTCTATGTTTCTGCAACAATACAAAGTCTGGGGTACCTTGAATAATGTAGGACTGCCACCATTCTTTTATCATATCAATGAAGCCTTCTGCTTGAAGTCACATGTTCTCAAATTTGAAGTAGGATGGTGATGCCTTCCAATCTCCACTTTCCAGGATGATGGGTCTATGGCCTGAAGTTACTCTTGGCATTGTGTATTAGTCTGATAGCCCTGAAAATCTCTCCATTCTGATGAATAAAGAAACCTATCAATTCTTGAGGCTTGGAGTGTATCCTCCCCTCTTGACCAGGTGAATTGTGCTCCTTGGAGAGGAGAATCAATTAGTTAAAGATCCAAAATGGTATTGGAGAAACCCCGCATAGCTCTGGATCTTCTAGTACAGTTTAGCCTTTCACCCTCGAATCTACACACATTTAAGTCTCCTCCTATGACCCACAGATCAGACCATAGCCCCCTAACTGATGCTAACGCCAACCAAAGGTCCTCCCTTTCTGGATTGGTATGAGGTCAGTATACCCATTTGAAGTCATCAGAGGTGCTCTCAAATCTACATGATAGGGAGAATCCCTTGCCTCTGATTCAACACGATTCAAAGCTCTTTTGTCCCATAAAATTAATAACCCACCATTGGTACCAATTGCTTTGACTTCTGCCCAGAAAGCCATTTATTCCCCCATATTTGTCTTATTAGAGATGGATTCCAAGACTCTATTTTGGTTTCCTGTAAACAAACAATGTCTGCTACCCACTTTTTGGATAAGAGATTTCAAAGTACTTCTCTTACCTTTATTATTGAGACCCTGTACATTCCAATTAAGTATTTTAACTCTCATCTAGAATGAGCCTTGTGGTACCTACCCCTATCTTTCTTTCCACTTCCATCTTGGATACCCCAATCCAGCCTTTTTAGGTTCATTTGTTGCTTTGCTTTTCCCTTTTTCGCGTCCCCAGACTTCTTCCCTTGTTCAAGAATCTGAGCTTTCCTTTTTTCCTCCATTCTTAGTATAATATCCAGGATTTCATGCTCGAAACCTGAAACATTCACCCCTAGAACTTTGCAAGCCTTCATCATAGTAAATTTGGTCCATTTTGATGTTTCCACCACAGTAGGGGAATCAATAGTTTGTGGTGAAGGATCATTATGACACGGTAGAGGGAGAAAACTGTTGAAAGACTGAAGAGAGACTGGAATCGGAATCGTACCCTAAGGTGGGAATTGAATTATGCGTGTATTTTCCCATATTAGTGTTGGGTTAGTCCATTTAAACTTAAATGAGACTTATCCTTTATTTTGTCCACAGATTCCTCACATGGAGTTTTAAATCTGATGTCACGTGGAACTGTATGGGACTGTGTTCCCAACAGCTTTTCAACCCTAGCCGACTCAGGGTTTTGTCTAGTGGGTAAAGGAGAGGACCGGATCTCCGTAATTATTGCCAAATCAAACAACCAGCCAGCAAATTGAAATTCAAACTCGCCAGAAACTTCATGACTGAATTTTGAAGCAAATACGAGCCCAGAGAAAGTGGGATCTGTTCTTTGTATCTCCGTCAACTCCAATGAAGCCTCCACAGCTATCCCCTATATGCTCGAATGTGTCCATGGTCCAAGCATTTAAGGGAATCCTAAATACTTTCAGCCAGATGTTTTCTGGTGGCTTGCCTGTCTGAGAGTTGATGTCTTTTGACCATCACGACAAGGTGAGGTGTCTTCCATTCCAGAACCATTCCCCTGCTTTAACTCTTATTGCTTCTTGTCTGGAAGGGAACTCGAAGAGGAATTGATTGTGGCCAAGCGGGGTGGCTTTAAAGCCAGCAGTGACTTTCCATCTAGAGATAAACCATTTTTGAATTAACTCAGAGTTGGGGCTGTGATGGAAAGGGTTGTTGAAAGTGCCGACTAAGCTTCTGTGAAGAGGATGGTTTTCATTGACTCCACCTATGCTTGCTGGTTGGCTGATTTCTGGCCAGCTTATAGGATTTTGTCAATGGAGACTGTATTGGTGGTGGCCTGTCTTGCTGATTTTCCCCAGAAATCGAATGATTTTAGTCGCAAAATCTGTCCACCCACTGTTATAGCTTATCTCCGGAATGATTACGCAGCTTTAGAGAAGCCATGCCATACTTCAACGCAAACAAATCTGCCATATACGTTAAAGTTCTGATAGACTCTGTATAGTTGTGCTGTTCTTTTCTACCCCACCTTCTGTAATCTAAGCTTATCTTACTTGTAAATCTCCTGCCTCTTTCTATTAATGAAAACCAGCTGAAATGTGTATCCCCTGTATTCTTGAGTTCGACTAATGAAAAAGAGCTTTTCCCCCATAATGAAAGAAGTTTCTGGTGTCTGAAGCTACTGGAGGGAAGGATTCCTCAGGCCGTAAGGGCCTTTAGGAGATTGTCTTGGGAGTAGTGCCTAAGAGCATTTTTTTAGTTACAGAAACTTATTATCCTGGCATATGTCTAGTTCCACATCTTAACTAAAGAAATAAATTTAATGCTATTTCCTTTCCTCTTCCCTTTGTAGAGAAATTCTACAATTCAAAATGAATGTTACAGCTGATGAATATAGAGAAATAGAGATAGTTTACCATATGTAAAGTATGCGCTCCAGGGATTTCTGAACTTGTGCTTGTTGGAAAAAAGAAACATCAGGCACTGTTCTAGGGCAATCAACAGCAATCTAACAGCACAAGCCAAGCAGTAGTTATATGACTGACGACACTGGGAAATGAGCATAAGGCATTAAAAAGATCAAAGAGATAATCCAACTGCATCGAGAATACCTGTCGCAGCATGTTGATCTCTTCATCTGTTCGCTCAATATCTGGAATGTCATAGTACTGAGCAACACAATCAAGATAATCTTGACGCTTTCTTCTCAGAACTCCCTCCCTTCTATCTGAATTAGGGGGTGCATATCCCTGTTGTCAGCTCATTATTTAAATTTCATAAAAGTAACAAATTATGTCTAATAAGAAAATGTACAATCCAGTTTAACATGTTTTGTTAACTATGTAAGTCAGTCATGCAAAAACAGATTTCATAAAATGGAAGAAAGCAAACTTGTCTACAGGAATACCTTTTTTTACTTTTGAGAATGGTAATAATATGGTAAATGTCAAGCACAACGACTGTGCTAAGTCATATTTATAGATTGCAAAAAGGAATCCAAAAGGCATAGCTTTCTGTTGAATCCATCCTACTACTACAGGAATTCTATAATCTCTAACATTGAATCAACAACCTGTACTAAATCTTCCTTACACCAAAAATGAAATAAAAACATGCGTTCATCTTGATTTTCCATATGCAGTTATGGGTTCCTTCAAAGCATCTTATAGTTTCTCTCCTTCCATATAATCCATCATATGCAGCCTGGTAAGTTTCAACAAACAAGTAGCTCTTTCATACTAAGGAATAGTTGCTAGAGCACTCCAGTTCCTTCACAATGTTAAAAAGATGGTTTCTACTTTCAGACTCCAGCCCACATAGATGACACCTTGAACACAGTTGCTAGTTCCCTTCTCTTTAAGTTTCTTGTGTACGGCAATCATCTTTAACAACTAGCTACACAAAACAGGATACATTGGGAGGTGTTTTCACTTGCCAAAATGCTTTCCAGCTCCATACATGGACTGCTGACCAGCCTAATTCAGATGTGAGTATGCTAATGTTACTATAAACAGACCCTTACTACGCCATTTACAATTTAATCTATCCTCTATTGTGATTTCCTTGAACTGATCCAGAACTTTTAGTACAATAAATCTGGGAAGTTCCCTGTTATTGAGTTGAATTCTAAAAATCCATCTCCACCAGTGCTATTCCCAGGTATCTTCCACTGTGGCTTCAGGAATTAGAGTCTTGAGTCTTTATGTCATTAAACATGTCTTCCAAAGTCACATCCCCAATCATTTTCCAGATCTCTAATATTTGAAGTTACATTTAATGGAAAGAGCAAGCTATTTATCCAGTTCACATGAAGACCATAAACCATTTAAAAAATCAATACCGATCTCCGGAATCTGATCTAATGGATATCTGCATCAACATAGAATGAGGGTATCATCTGCATAGAGTAAATGTGAGACTTCTGTTTCATCTCCCACCTTGAAAACTTTGATCCAAGCATTCTGCTAAACACTTCCATTACTAAGATAAAGTGGAATGGATAAAAGGGATCACCCTATTGAAGACCTCTGGGAGCTGAAAAGCAACCCTCTAGGGACTCGTTGATGATTACTGAATATCTGACAGTACTAATGCAAAAATGATTCCAGCAGATCCATTTCCTTCCAAATCCCATTTTGCTACAAGTGTTAATAAGGAACCTCAATTCACATGATCAAAAGCTTTTTCAATGTCAAGTTTACAAAGAACCCCATTTTTCTGAACTTTTTTTCTTGAATTCAGCCATTCATTGGCAATGAGAACAATATCCATAATATAACTCCTTCTAATGAAGGCCATCAGAGATTTAACAGCCAGCTGGTCCATGACGATCTTCAATCTTCCGGTCAACAATTTAGAGATGATTTTACAGAAACTTCCTGTCAAGCTAATGGGCCTTAAAACCTCAATTCAAGAGCCTCATTCTTTTTTGGAATCAAAGCATGCATGTTGCATTGAAGAATTATTCGAATGTATACTGGTTATGTTGCGTTGAAGCTTTATTCAAATGTATGCTGGTTATAAAAACCTCTGATGCTTCATAATGTCTTCTTTGAGAAAAGAGCACCATCTCTGATAAAGAGCACTGTGTGTCCATCTGGACCTGGTATTTTATTCTCTGCACATTGTTTGATTATATCTAGGACTTCCGACTCTTCAAAAGGCCTTTGTATCCAGTTTTTCTCTTCCCATCAACCTTACAACAATCAGCCAATGAGAAATAAGCATCCACTCTTCAGTTTCAGAGTATAGGATCTGAGAGAAGGCCAAGATTTCTCTGTTGATGGCATCCAGATCTTCAATAAAAGTCCCATTGACATCCAAGTTTATCAATGGTGTTGTATCTCCAATGTTAGTTGACCATCTTTAGAAAAAACTTGATATTTTGTCTCCCTGCTTAAGTCATAATATCCTAGATCTTTGACTTCATTTAGTATATTCAAATTTGGCAACATCCTCCAATTCCTTGTGGATATCTGTTCCTTGAGCCAAAGGTCCAGCGGAAACAACCTCTCTATCTCCGAAGTAGGGGTAAGTGTACGCCCTTGTGGATATCTGTTCCTTGAGCCAAGGGTCCATCGGAAACAACCTCTCTACCTCCGAGGTAGGCGTAAGGTCTGCGTACACTCTATCCTTCCCAGACCCCACTTTATGGAACTACACTAGGTATTTTATTTGTTCTGTCCTTGTGGATATCTGCTTCGGATAAGAGCTCCTCTCATCTAGAATTCTAGTCTGCAATAAACTTTCCAAGCTGACCAGCTTTTCTGGAAGTATTTATTAACTCTTAACGGCTTTCAATTTCTTTGCCAATATGAAATCAAGTGTTCCAGAAATGTCAAAGAAATTCCACCAATTTTTCCTCATATAAGTGAAGCCATCAACCTCTAACCACCACAACTTATCAAACTTGATTCAGCACATTGAAGCATCAAAAGTGCATGGTCTGATGATACTCTTGGAAGCATGGACTGTTTTACGGACTTGAATTCATCATCCTGTTCAGTCAATGACCATTGATCAAATTTGACTTTATGTGTCAATTGATCTAAGGCTCAAAAGATTGTTTAAATGAACCCTGGTGGCTTAGAAATGAACTTTTCTGATTAAGAGAGAGTTAGAAAATCTTCCCTCCGTGTAATTTCATAGAACAAAGGCCAATGCCGAAAAGTGAAAACAATAGTCTCCTAGAGATGAGTAATTTCACAAAACAAAGTTAAATGCCGAAAAGAGACGCCGAAACAATAATAGATAAATCCGAGATGGTTTAACAAACTAATATAAAGCAGTGATCATATGATTCCATCAAAATAATGGAGAATGGCTAGCTGTTCTTTCACGTGTCAAGAAGAGATAGATCAATGAATCATCTTTTGTAAATTTTATAGTGGCTCAAGATATATTGTGATGTTTCTCATGTTTGCGGAGTGCAATGGGTTATCCTAGATCAACCAAGTCCATTCTTATCTCATTTGAGGCATGAGGATAAAAAGTATTAAGCTGAAGGAATCTGTTAATTGAATCCATTCCAAATGAAGTTCCGCTAACAATGCTTACCTATTACCCCCAGTGCAACCCGGCTTTTTAACAGAACCATAGAAAAGGAATGACAGGAGACCCTACAACAAAATAATCCAGCCCTCATTGAGAGAGTAAATAAATTACGGTTGAGCATATGGCAGTCTGACTTTGGAACCTTGGAGAACTATATAACACTGGGCTTTGTGGTCGATTTGCTCGGAGAGGAGTAATAGATGTTTTGAGGATCTCTATGAACCTGTTCATATAGTGAAAATGAATTGCTTTAAGAGTTCCCTTTCGTGATATAAAAGAGTTAATGAAAGGAGTTGAAGATTTTTGCTAGTTCCTATATTACATTTTCTAGTTGTGAGTTCCTCAAGATATCACCCCTCTTTTTATCTTCACTCTATTTTTTTCCTTTTTTTCTTTCTTTGATTATTGTACTTCTGCATCTCCTTGATCCCGAGTTAATATATAATCTCTCTTCTTTACTGACCTAAAAATATTTCCACATAAATAAAGTTAATTAGAGCCATACCAAAAGAAGCCTCCATATGTTGGGACGCAGATATGATGGGATACCATTCCAAGATAATTCACGCAATTTTTCTGCAAGAGAAGTTGGGAACCACATCAAGAAGAAAGTGCAACAATCAGACCAATAGATAGCATTGAGATCTAACAAACAATAGCTACTAAATCAGTCAATCAGTACAAGTCATCAAGAAGGAAAAATTAACAAACCCCGTGGAAGAGCGAACCAGAAACAGGCGTTCTGGTTGTGATATATGCATAACTGTCTTTTTAGTTTTTACATTAAAGGGCTTAGCTAGTAAAAATTCACAAAGCCTTGAGACTAGGGAAAGAAAGCCAAGGAAAGCATCACCTTTGTGATCAACGTGCCAAAGAATAAGCCAATGATAGTTTAAAGTGGCAGGAGGGGTGTAGGAATAAGCCACTACGACAAATCCAATCCTGCAAAGGTTTGTCCTTAGCTGAAGATCATAGTTGTTCTTTAGGTACAGTAGGAATGTCAAGTAAGTGTACGGTGACCCGCTCGAAATCTTGATGAAAAATAATGAAGTTTTTGTTTTAGGTCTTAGAGGTATATATATACATCCATTTAATTGTGGTCGCTAAATCTTGTTGTACAACTAATTCATTACCTTTCCTTAAGTTATACATCGTTTTCCGTGTTTCTCGTCCGACTTGCATGTGTTAAGCATACCGCCAGCATTCATCCTGAGCCAGGATCGAACTCTCCATGAGATTCATAGTTGTATTACTTATAGCTTCCTTGTTCGTAGACAAAGCGGATTCGAAATTGTCTTCTTTTCAACTTTCCCAGTGCTAAGAACCAAACCATTTTGGTTCTGTTTGAGGGTATTTCAGGGCTGCACATAAACGGAAGACGAGCCATTTGTATCCTATTAATGTAGTGCCTAATATGGAATTGCTGACTTGGGTATTGGGAGGAGAAGTAGGTCTCCTGCCAACTACGTTGCCAGGAATGCCCTGAGGAGCCAAATAACAACCCAAGAAGATCTGGAATTCTTTCTTAACTGAAAATTCCAACCCTGAGGAGACCATGCTTCATCTACCAACTTCTCCTGCCAACTACTGAAAGTTGCTGCATGTGACCAGGAGGTCACGGGTTCAAGCCTTGGAAACAGTCTCTGGCAGAAATGCAAGGTATGGTTGCGTACAATAGACCCTTGTGGTCGGCCCTGCCCCGAACCCTGCGCATAACGGGAGCTTTAGTGCACCGGGCTTCCCTTTAAAGAATCTAAATGATTGGGAAATACATAGTAGATTTTACAAAAATAATTTAAAGAGTTCAAAGGAACAAAGAAGGGAGCTGACAGACTATGGTGGCAAGAAGATAGTAAAGGACATTCTGGGTTAGCTCAACATACAAGTTGTTGAACCATGACAACCAACAGATGATCAATTGGTCATGGAAGCACATTTGGAAAGTGAAGATACATATTAAGGTTGCATGTTTCCCCTGGTTGTTAACCAAAGAAGTGGTTTTGACTCATGACAACCTTAGTTTCTTTTTCTGAAACTGGTAACTTGCATTTCACAGCATTAAGGATGTGCTGACCATATCCAAGAAACGAGCTACAAGGAGAAATTAATTCCAAAACTCCTAAGAAGTCCACTATCCGTTCTTCCTCTTTTATACACTGCTTTTTAAACCAAAAACAAAAGAAGTAATACAATTCCATAGATTTGTCTTCAAAGTCCTTTCATTTCTCTCCTTCCAGATGCTCCACCAGATGCTGGCTGGTACTATTTTCCACTTCTCTTGACTCTTGCTTCAACCCCTTCTGATTCAACGGATCAATAAGTTTGCAGTATGCTCTGGTATTGTCTATTCCTCCCTAGCCAAATAGAAAAAAATTGCCCAAATTTGTGATGTTACCTTACACTATAGGAACAAATGGTTGTTAATTTCTGCTGCCTCCTGAAAAAGAGCAGGTGTAGATGTTATCTGGACTCTGCTCCTCTGCAATGGTTCATGAGTGAGACATGTTTTCTTCACCACCAACTCATGACGACCTTAGTAAGAGAGCGGTTTATCTATTTTCTGGTGCTAATTGTGTGGTGAAGAAGCTAAGCCAGTTCGTCATCTATTCCTAAATTGTAGGATAACAGACATGCTATGGAAGATTTTCATTAGTCTCAGAGGCATTGCTTGGATAATGCAAAGGAAGATTATTGAAGTCTTGTTTAGCTTGGAAGAGGCACGATGATACAACCCTGGGAAAATCACACCCCAAAAGTTAGATATTGAGGTGGAAGAACCCCAAGGCTATATAAAACCCACATCAATACATTGGTATACCGATGTGGAACTCAAGTCTCATACTTTGCAATGGACCATAACAAACCACCACACTCTGCATCCGTCGTCAGGTGGAAGAACCCAAGGTTGTATAAGCCCAACGTTAGTACATTGCTATACTGATGTGGGACTCAAGTCACATACCTTGCAATGGACTCAAAAATGGCTACATGGAAAAGAGCTACCTACTTGTGCTAGAGTGAAAGCTATCCAATGTGAAGCCATCGAGTACAACGGATGCGGAGTGTGATTGTTTGTTATGCTCCATTGCAAGGTATGGGACTTGAGTCCCACATTGATACAACAATGTACTAATGTGGGGTTTATATAGCCTGGGCTCTTCTACCTCAATAACTAACTTTTGGGGTGTGATTTTCCCTGGGTTGTATCAATCGTATTAGAGTCACCCACCACCCTTTGTGCCCACCGTACCATGGATGATGATGGTGCTATTGCAGTGTTCACTCGGGGCTACAAATGCCTAGCGCAAGAGCTACCTACTTGTGGTAGAGTGAAAGCTACCCCGTGTGGAGCTGTCGAGGACGATGGATGTGGAGTGTAGTGTTCTGTTATGGTCAATTGCAAGATATGGACTTGAGTCCCATATCATTACAACAACGTACTGATGTGAGGTTTATATAGTCTTGGGCTCTTCCATCTCAATAGCTAGCTTTTGGGGTGTGATTCTCCCTAGTTGTATCACAGGAGTTGGAACTTAAAACAGAGATATATGGAGGATTGTCCAGCTTGAATATGGTGGACAACTTGGAAAGAAAGGGATCCCAGTCCCCAGATGTTATGAAGAAAAATGCAATACAGTACAGAAGATCAAGTTGAATTGCAATAGACTTTTTTGCTTTTGGTGTAAACAGAACTACATAGAAAACATTGCTTCAATCATAGATATCCTAGATTTTTGTTAGGTTTCTGGAGCAGATTCTTAAATTTTTGCCCTTGTAAATATGGTCTCAGCACAACCTTGATGTTGTTTGATTAAATATACACAAATATTACTTTCTCAAAAAAAAAAAAGATTAATTTCAAGGATATCAACATTAGTCAGCACTTCATCAAAACATTGCTTTTTCATGGAATGGGTAATAGGTACTTTATGCTCATAAGTCATTGTAATTTGTGATGGACCATAAATTACTTTTAGTAAGTTTCATACTAGTTTCCTTGAGTTCTTACCTTTCCTAGTGGGTAAGTCTTTTAGAAAGTGCCCCATCAAAATGTAGTTCTTGAAGTCATAAACTTTTGACGGCTAGTTATTGTTGTTGAGCATTGCATGATGGATTTTCTCCTGGACTTTGACTTAATGCTATGATTGAACTGATAATGAAGATCTGAGTGGCTCAAGCTCTCAATCTTCTTCATATTTAAATTGCATCACCCAAATTCCATTCCCCCATTCCAACAAGGTGGGGTGAACAGGAACATTTTCCTGCATCTATTCATTTTCAGGTGCAAAGGAAGCATACTGATTTAAGAAGTACATCCCCTACCTTGAACTTTAGACCCAATTGCAGAAAGATTATGGGGATTTATGGAAATAATCCTCTCAAAAACTATTGTAGGACCAACTAGAATTGCAACTCTCACACAGCATCATCAAGATGCTTCTCCACAAATCCTCCAAGCGCATTTTTAGCTTTCTCATGTTCTGATTTGTCATTTAGGTCTAGAAACAGTATGAGTGGCATTATTAGAGTTCCATGCATATACACTGCATAAATGTTCCTTCGAATTAGTTATCACATTTGTGTTAAGCCATAAGCTTATCTGTTGCCGGAGAGTCTATATCACTTGCTTTGAGTTTTTCGATCTTAGTCCCTTCAATGCATTTGCAACCATATTTATGAATTGTGAAACCTATGTCAAGGCCTGTCAGACTCAGAGCATACTTGAAAACAAATAAAAAGAAGAAGAAGGGGGGGATCAGGACGGTTTATCACCTTGAACGGACTGCCTTTCTTGGTGAGAAAGGAAACTCTACTCCCGATTTCTCACAAAATTTAAATAGTAAAAAGTTCAGGAGTAAATGCATGTAAAGGATACTCATTAAGTCATCCTTCTAGGATCATGGCACCCATAGGATCCCAAATAATAAGCTCAAAGCAGTAGTGTTATATTATGCAAAGAAAAGAATCATATATGTTTATATAACCACGTAAATATCACCTCATCCTTACTTATCCAAAAAAAAAATATATATATATATATCTTGGTACCTAGAATAACAGTTGTCGCAGATAATTCTTTTGTGAACTTCATTAGCCTAGCCGAATCAGTAGCTCTTGAGCCAATTGATGGCTTCTGTACTTCATTGGATGTGTGTTCTGAATTTGACGTTGATGATTTTGTCTGGCTAGCAGATGAGCTAGCATTCAGATTGCTTCTACTTTGCAGTTCATCCTGATAGTCAAGGAAAGGAGCTTAACTTATACTGATGAATTTAAGCAATAAATATATCACATTCCGCATACACTGGATATCAGTGCTGCTCGTACCTCAAAAGATCCATCTTCCTGTTGGCTTGGTCCCATCTCACTATCTCTTAGACTTCCATGATTATCTGGAGATCTCATAGTTGAGTTATCCAGTGGGTCTGACCTTCGTGTAATCAGTACTTTGCCAGGGAAACTGCGCCCCTTTAGCAACCTGCGCCACATCATAGTTTTTGTGAATTGCTTATCAAAAATTATAGCAAAAAAGGTGTTCTGAATGGAAAAGAATAAGGCCAAGTAATCAATATCCCTGACAGTTAAATGTTTTTGATAATCAACATCCCTGACTGTTAAATACAAAACATTGTTATTTCAGATGGGTTTTCCTTTAATCAATAAGGTTATTATTTCTGAAGGTGCCTCCAGTTATGAGACAAAGTCGGCACGTGTTAACCAAAGAAGTCACTATAATGGCAATATCCAATAAAAGGACAACAATCAACAAATATGAGTAATATAGTTCATATTCAGGGGCTAAGTTTGGCTTTTGTCAGTAGCATTTCTTTTATGCTCAAGGATAAAACAGCCCAACACTTCTAATGTCTAAAGCAAACTATTAAAAAACTAAAGAGAAACCAGAAATGAAGAGATTGGACTCTTGCTGTTAAATGTATCACCGTACATTGAGACTATTAACTTCAAGAAACCCAAAGTCCCTATTTCACACATCACAGCGACAACAAATAAGTAAAAGTAACTAGAGCTTCTGGGGATTGAGGAAATTTGATAACCTAAATCCAAACTTTAACCTTTACAATCCACAAAAATTGGAAAAAAAAAAATAGTAAATGCATTTCCCAATGTAAAGACCAACAGGCAAATCACAAAATAACACAGACAACCATTGATCAAAGGTTCAAGTGTACCAGTATGTAAGGACGCCTCAGCTATGTCTCCTCACCCAACTCCATTTTGATCAAATAAAACCTAAGCTTAAAGTGTCAAAAATTTGAACCACTCCAAAACACGACGAAATAGGATTGGCTTGGGAATCTAAGTTTTATGGTTTTGGCATATCACCTTACATACAAATGTATTGAGCTCTTCATTTCCTGTTGATATTTGTCCTAGTAGTAACACAAAAATTCATCAAACTGAGCAAAAACAAACATAGTACTCACAGAGGAAATATAACAAGCTTTGCAACCTAAAATTTCCCAACTCTAACCTCCATAAACTACCAAAACATCATTAAAAGAGGGATAAAATGGCAAATACTAAACACATTCCCAATCACAAATCCAGCATTCAGATCACAAAAAATTGACATACTGGGTCGCTGATCTTACACTCCCCAAGTGCAATTGAGTTGAATTACCTCAAATTGGTAACATTTAAAAGGGCCTAAAATAGAAATCTAAGTGATGGGTTTTTGAGAATTATACAGATCTGAATAGCAATGATGATTACCCTTGAACATTTCTGAGAGTTTGGTTGAATCTTGAATCAACAGTAGTATTAAAAGTCTCCTTCTTTCGATCTTCCTCCCTGTCGCTCCTCATGGTTTAACTCTTGGTTACCATACCATTGCTCTCAAAACTCTTTATTTTGTGCTTTCAATGTTAGTGAAGTTTGTTTTAGGAGTACAATTGAAATTGATGATGCCACAACCTACTATATTACTATGGTACACCTTCAACTCAGCAAAGGTACAACTTCTTGATGCGTCTTTTGCTCTCTCCAGTCTCCACTTCAGTCAGGAAATTGGACGTTGCTTGCTTTTATATATTTTTGGGTAAAAAAAAGGCAACTATTTATAATAGTAGAGTAATTTACAAGTGTTTTTATAAAATAACCTCACCACAAAACTGCATTTTAAGGGTTGTTTGGCCTATAAAATGATTTGAAATCGCACGAGATCAAATTGCATTTTGTTTGGATATGTAATTTAAATTTTTAAGTTGTATTTTTTATTCATAAATATAAAAATTCATAAAATTGTAGAAACTATTAAAATTACTTCAACTTTTATAAAATCTTAACAAATAAGCAAAAGTTCATAACAAAGTATAATACATTATCACAAAGCTATTCTAAAAAATACAACATTTATTAATAGAATTTTAGTTCAATAAAAAAAGTAAAATTGAATATGACATATAGTGTACCACTCTTCAATATGATTCTTCAACATAGTACAGACAATCTCCTCAGGTAAAACATGCATTTCTCAATCAGATAACTGTGAAGACAAACCAACATTGCTATTTGAGTCGTTTGTTGGTCAATATTATTGGTAATTATATCATCATGTTCATATTTCGTGAATGTTTCATCACTCTGATATAGTTGGTTTAAAGATTGGTAAGAATAATAATATCAACTATAAATTTTGTTTATATATGAAATAAATGATTGGAATATAAAAGGATGATTGTTTTACAAAATATAAACTTATGGGTCAATTTTTTGTATTTAAAAAATATGAAATCATGATATGAAATTTCCAAATCAAGTTTTTTGGAGAATTATTTGGTGAAATCATGAAATAAAATCGCATGTCTAAACACCTACTAAAGTCATTATTTGTTTCTTGACCTTGAACCAGACATATACGAAACTTTGTTGGCTTGATGCGTATAAATGTTGATATATGTTAAATATAACATCTCATAACAAATTTTTATTTGAAAGTTTATTCTCGTAACTAATGATTTAGCTATAATTGGCACTCTTCGAGTTCTCCATTACCATATTTAAGAAATCTTCATGCTCAATTCAAAACTTCAGAAATTTGAAAGATTTCTTTACGATTTGAGTATAATTCCCCATTGGGATAAGCATTGGAGCATGATCAGAGTCTATTCGGGATAAATGTTCCACCTCCATAAATGAGAACTAAGACTTCATATCTTGATTAATAACTATTTGTCAAATCTCTTTAAAATGTAGAACATGCTCTATCATTCCACCATGTAAATGAACTATCCATGAATATGACTTTTTCTAGATGACTAAAATTAATGCAAAAGGTAAAAGCTTCTCATTCTTAATATTGCACTGGCAATTCCCTAATTCTTCTTCATTTAGGATAACATTAAAAATCCCTTTCAACTATTCAAGTATTGTCCATATTAATAGCTCATCAATAAATATTATCTCAAAAAGCTAGTTTTGTTGTAAAATTAATTAATTCAGTAACATAAAGCGGAGAAAATAAAGTAGGAGAAAGATAAGCAGGAGATAGATTAAGAGAAAATGAAAGGAGAAAGTATATGTTCGTATTTCTGTGCGTGCATTTTTCCTTTCAATGCTAAGGATATATATATATATATATATATATATACACACAAATAGATGGCTAAAGAAAGAGAAATATTAGTGGGTTGCCCACTTTCAGTGGGCCCCACGTGTATAAAATAGTGTTTAGTGGACAATCCACCTTCATAATACCCCCCTTGGATGTCCACGTGTAAAAAAAAAATTACAAAACATAATATACATATTTATCATGAATATCCATAAAGCTTGTGTCTACATATCTGGTAATACGTCTTAATTGCTGCCCCATTAAAAACCTTACCAGGAAAACCCAGTGGGACAAAACCTTGGTTAAGGAAAAAAGAGTGCAGCGCATATTTTTCTCCCCCTGATAAAAACTTCATTTGATATTTTGGAGATGGCGCATTCCAACCTTATATCTTAATTTCTCAAAAGTTGATGTTGGTAATGCCTTTGTGAATAAACCTGCAAGATTATCACTTGAACGAACTTGTTGTACATCAATATCACCATTTTTATGTAGATCATGTGTAAAAAATAATTTTGGTAAAATATGTTTCGTTCTGTCTCCTTTTATGAAGCCACCTTTCAACTGGCCTATGCACGCGGCATTGTCTTCGAATATAACTGTGGGTACTTTAACATCCTTTTCTAGACCGCATCTTTCTTTGATGAACTGTATCATCGATCCCAACCACACACATTCTCTACTTGATTCATGAATTGCTATTATTTCATCATGATTTGAAGAAGTAGCAACAATAGACTGTTTTGTAGATCGCCATGATATAGCAGTTCCTCCATGTGTAAATAGATAGCCTGTCTGAGATTGAGCTTTATGTGGGTCTGATAAATAAATTGCATCTGCATAACCAATAAGGTCTGCACAACATTTATTAGTATAAAACAAACTCATATCAATAGTACCCTTGAGGTATTGCAAAATATGTTTGATACTGTTCCAATGTCTTCGCATTGGGGATGAACTATACCTTGCTAGCAAATTAACAGAAAATGTTATATCAGGCCAGGTTGCGTTAGCAAGGTACATAAGTGCACCAATAGCACTAAGATATGGTACTTGAGGACCAAGCAGTTCTTCACCCTCTTCTAGAGGTCGAAATTGATCATTTTTTACTTCAAGTGATCGAACAATCATTGGAGTACTTAATGGATGTGCTTTGTCCATGTAAAATCTTTTTAAGATTTTCTCAGTGTAGGCAGATCGATGAACAAAAATCCGTCTGCTAAATATTTAATTTGCAGACCTAGACAAAATTTTGTTTTTTTGAGATTTTTTATCTCAAATTTTTTCTTTAGATACTCAATCGCCTTTTGGACCTCTTCAGGGGTTCCAATGAGATTTATGTCGTCAACATAAACGGCGAGTATAACAAACTCTGATTCCGTTTTCTTAATAAAAACACATTGATAAATAACATCATTTATATAGCCTTAATTTATTAAGTACTCACTAAGGTGATTATACCGCATACGCCCTGATTGTTTCAGACCGTATAATGATCTTTGCAGTTTTATTGAGTACATTTCCTGAGACTTTTTACATGCTTCAGTCAATTTTAATTCTTCTGGGATTTTCATGTAAATTTCATTATCAAGTGAACTATAAAGGTAAGTTGTAACTACATCCATAGATGTATTTCAAGATTTTTATGTACAGCTAAACTGATGAGATATCTAAAAGTTATTTCATCCATAACCGGCGAATATGTTTCTTCATAGTTGACTCCGGGGTTTTGAGAGAATTCTTGTGCAATAAGGCGACCCTTGTATCTTACAATTTTATTTTTTTCATTTCATTTTCGTACAAAAACCCGTTTATAGACAACTGGTTTTACACCTTCTGGGGTTTGGAATACAGGTCTAAAAACCTCACGTTTAGCAAGCGAGTCTAATTCTGATTGAATTGCCTTTTGCCATTCTGGCCAATCACATCTACGTCGACATTCTTCGATGGATTTAGGCTCAAGACTTTCACTATCTTGCATGAGGTTAATTGCAACATTATATGCAAAAACATTATCCACCATAATTTTTGATCGATCTAGATTTATCTCATCACCGGTAGAACTTATTGAAAGTTCTTCATCCACCGTATGTAGTATCATTTTTATGGTTTCTCACGCTTCTCTTTCTAGGATTTTTATCTTTTGATCCCAATGGTCTACCACGCTTCAGGCGTGTTTGAAATTCAGAAGCTATGATACTAGTAGATGGTCCTTTTGTGACATCAATCCGAATAGGCACATTAACTGCAGGGATATGTGACTTAGTTATCCGTTTTAAATCAGTAAATACATCTGGCATTTGGTTTGCTATTTTCTGTAAGTGGATAATCTTCTGGACCTCCTGTTCACATGTGCGGGTTCGTGGATCAAAATGAGATAGTGATGAAACTTTCCATGTAATTTCTTTTTCTTTTTCGGGTTTCTTCTTCTCTCCCCTAATGGCGGGAAAAGTGTTTCATCAAATCGACAATCTGCAAATCGAGTAGTGAATAAATTTTTAATCAACGGTTCAAGATATCGAATTATAGAGGGTGAGTCAAACCCAACATATATATCCAACCTTCGTTGAGGGCCCATCTTTGTACGTTGTGGTGGTGCTACAGGCACATATACGACACAACCAAAAATTCGTAGATGGGCTATATTTGGCTCATGACCAAATATTAATTGTGACGAAGAATATTTATTATAATGTGTTGGTCTGAGACATACAAGTGCTGCTGTATGTAAGATAGCATGACCCCAAACAGTAATTGACAATTTTGTTTTCATTAGTAGAGGTCTTGCTATCAATTGTAGACGATTTATAAATGACTCTGCAAAGCCATTTTAAGTGTGAACATGAGCAACAGGATGTTTAATTTTTATCCCAATTGATAAGCAATAATCATTAAAAGCTTGGGATGTAAATTCTCCAATATTATCAAGGCGAATGACCTTAATTGGATAATTTGGGAATTGCGCCCTTAATCTTATTATTTATGCCAACAATTTCGCAAACGCCAGGTTGCGGGATGATAAGCGGCACACATGAGACCATCTAGATGATGCATATATTAAGACCATAAAATATCTAAACAATCCACTAGGTGGATGAATAGGTCCACATATATCTCCATGTATACGCTCTAAAAAGCCAGGAGATTCGATGCCAACCTTCAAGGTCGATGGTCTGGCAATTAATTTGCCTTGATAATAAGCAGCACATGAAAATTCATCATTTGTAAGAATCTTCTGGTTCTTTAACGGATGTCCAGTTGAATTTTCAAGTATTCGTCTCATCATTATTGATCTAGGATGACTTATTTGATCATGCCATATCACAAATATATTTGGATCAGTAAACTTCTGGTTTACGATCATATATGCTTCAATTGCACTAATTTTTGCATAATATAGGCCAAAATACAAAGTTGGTATTTTTTCCAAAATATATTTCTGGCCCGAGACACTCTTGATTATACCAAGATATTCAATATTCATTTCATTTAGTGTCTCAACATGATTCCATTTCTGCGGATATCTTTAAAACTTAACAAGTTTCTTGGAGATTTAGAAGAAAATAGTGCATCTTCTATAGTAATTTTTGTCCCCTTAGGCAGAATTATAATAGCTCTTCCGGAGCCTTCTATCATTTTTGAATTACCAGAAATTATAGTAACATTTGCTTTTCTTCTTAGAAAGTTAGAAAAATATTTCTTGTCTTTAATATAGCATGGGTTGTTCCACTATCAATTACACAAATATCCTCGTGATTGGTCATTGATCCAAATAAAATTTGAGGCATTTTCATATTTTTTTCAATAAGAAATAAAATAAGTATTAACACATGGTACATTACACAAATTTTATTTATTTACATTGACTAGAAAAATACAAACATCATATTTAATACAGATAAAAAGAAAAATATTTACATATTATTAGTCCTATCAATATTCATATTGTCGTCTGGAAAATTAAAGAAATCAGCTACATCCAAATGCATGGGCTCAATATTATTTTTAGAGATAAAATTTGTCTCTAGATTATTTTCTGTCCTCTTTAATAATGTCTGATATAGTTGAACCAGACGTTTTGATGACCAGCAAGTCTGCGATCAATGCCCCACACCTCCACATCTATGACATACACTTTCTGAATTATTCTTCGGTAAAGCTTCTGGCTTTTTATCATGTCTTTTATATTGCTGGTCATTTTTCGGTGTCAGCCGAGCATCATGATTAAAATTCCTTCTTTGACCACGACCACGACTGGATCCATGGCTTCTTTTTTGTTGGTTATAAATTGTCTGATTCACTTTAGGGAATGGCAAAAAACCAACTGGCCGACTATCATGATTTTTCATTAATAATTCATTATGTCTTTCAGCAATTAGAAGATGAGATAGTAATTTAGAATATTTTGTAAAACCTTTTTCGCGACATTACTGCTGTAGGAGCATATTCGCGGGTGAAAATATGGAGTATGTTTTTTTCAATTTATCTTGCTCAGTAATTTCATCTCCGCATAAATTTAACTGAGCTATAATTCTAAATAAGGCAAAATTATATTCAGTTATATTTTTAAAGTCCATTAGTCTCAGATTTAACCAGTGATGATGTGCTTGTGGAAGCATGACCAACTTCAGGTGGTCATATCTTTCTTTTAAATTTTTTCACAATTTCAGGGGATCCTTTAATGTAAGATATTATAATTTTAGCCCCTCATCAAGATGGTGGCGGAGAAAAATCATAGCTTTTGCACGGTCTTGACTAGATGCCGTATTATCATCTTTGATGGTGTTTGCCAGACCCATCGATTCTAGATGAATTTCGGCATCAAGTGCTCATGATGAGTAGCCTTTTCCAGAGATATCAAGAGTAGTAAATTCAAGTTTTGAAATATTTGTCATTTAATAAAAATAAAATTAAATAAAACTCTTACCACTTTTGTTACCTTGAATAAATAGCAGAGCTTCGTGCTGATAATGTGTTGTAAAATTAATTAATTCAGTAACATAAAACGGAGAAAATAAAGTAGGAGAAAGATAAGCAGGAGATAGATTAAGAGAAAATAAAAGGAGAAAGTATATGTTCGTATTTTTGTGCGTGCATTTTTCCTTTCAATGCTAAGGATATATATATATACAAATAAATGGCTAAAGAAAGAGGAAAATTAGTGGGTTGCCCACTTTCAGTGGGCCCCACGTGTATAAAATAGTGTTTAGTGGACAATCCACCTTCCTAATAAGTCTTTCATTTTCAGGACATTTAGCATACATTAATGTAGAAAAATAATATTTATTTTAATCCTGGAAAAAAAATTGTATCCAACACAGGTTCCACGTCTATCTTATCCTTCATAAAGTATTAAATCTTACCATTGTAGTTGGATCCTACTTGTGTCATGGCCAACCTTCTTCTGTATTTTTGTATAAGATTCTCTTAAAATTATGAGAAATAAATTATTACGGCAGTCCAACTCCCCCAAATACAAGGGAGCGGGCACTGCTCTCAGCCTGTCTGTTGTTTATTTGGAGCCTATGGAAGGCTTTCTGAGTCTTTATAGATATGATATTCCATATTGTCATGACCCAAAATGGGCCATGAGTGACACCCACACTTAATCTCCTAGGTGGAAGAATCAACGATACAACTCCAACTTATATTAGCGATTCAACTTATAAAACATGATAATAATGCAGAAGCTCAAACCTTGTTAAAGTAAGAAATAACAAAAACCACTAAAATTTATTACATAACGTTCACCAAAAGCTGAAATTCATCACATTAAGGATATCTAAATTCTAAAACTAAGTCTGGAAATGTCAAACACCAGAACAAATA
The DNA here is from genome assembly GCF_947179165.1 of Solanum dulcamara. NCBI lineage: Eukaryota > Viridiplantae > Streptophyta > Magnoliopsida > Solanales > Solanaceae > Solanum > Solanum dulcamara. Next base: position 61,665,086 of record NC_077245.1, read on the forward strand.
AATAACAAAATGTGTCTGAAAACTAAGGACACCATGCCATAACCGAGAGAATCCATCACGAGCTAGAAGGATAGCTTACCCTAAAATCGTATGAACTGGAGGCTGACTAGAGCTGAGGTCGTGTTGAAGTCGGTGAAACACTCGGTGCACTTCAAAAAATAAAACAAGAAAAGATACAAGTAGGAGTCAGTATAGGACAACATGTACTGAGTAAGTATCATCAGCCGACTCAAAATAGAAATCAATATGCATAAAGTAATAGCGGCAAATCAACAACAACACTTAATAGGTGGCAACCAATGAACAATTACATAACCAGTCAACAATATCAAGATCACACATGAGGACTCAAGCCTCCACATCATGCTCTTTTGGGAAATGAGTTATTGAAGATTGGGTAGTATTAAGTCATTTTAATTTATTTTCCTTTAATATTATCGTGCCGGAATGTGACACCCGATCCAAATATACTGTATCGGAATGTGACACCCAATCCAAGTATACCGTGTCGGAACGTGACACCCGATCCAAATATATCATATCGGAATGTGACACCCGATCCAAATATAATTAATTTATAATTCTTTATGCTTACATTCCACTTCATTAACAATATTTTATCAAACCTTTTTTATTCAAGGCACCATTTTTGATAGGGCAATTTCAAGATTATGATTTCACGATCTTGGAATTTCAGACCAATCACAACAACATATCAAGCATCCAAACCACAACAATTAAATGCATAGTAAACTTCACGCATTACTCAATGACTATCAATCACTATTAAGAGTCTATCTATGATATAGAATAAACTATAACCTACCTCAATCGACGAATCGAAGTAAAGCAAGCTAATCCACCAATGTCCTTCCCTTCTTCAATGCCTCACACTGTTTCCAATCTATCAAATATATAATATTTATAAGTAAACTAGTCCGTAGACATCGATATTATATGTATATTTAACCTAGACTCATGAACTCAGCTAATTCTATAATCAATTTCCTAAAATTCAATCCTAGGGTTAGGTCTTAATTTCTCTAAATAACATAATTTTAATGGTCTCATATAACATAATACACTTAATATTTAATTACTTACCCCAATATATCAAAACTTGAATCATAATGTGATATCGAAGAAAATTCCAAACATCGAAGCCACATTAGGAAGCCACTGGTGCCAACTTACAGGTTGACAATATGCTAAAAGTTTGCCCTATTTGAAGTTGAATCATTCTAGCAATCATTAGCACCTCATTAGCTTTAATTATTAGCCGTCATCACGACCTTATGGTCGACCCAAACCAGCCACTATTCAGACATAAACAAAGGAAAAGAAACCTGCAAATCCTTCCACCTGGTCACTATAGTTCAGTTCCTTTCAATTATTATTCAAAGTGATAAAATTTCACTAGCTAGACATCAATATACAAATGGTACCTGAAGTTGTTTTTCCTTTTAGTGTCGGCGCCGCTTCTTTCTTTCTCCTCTTTTTTGTGCTAAAAGTGATAGCCCTACTAACTATTTTAGTAAATATGGAATAAGTGGCACAAGGTATTAAATATATTACCACTTTAACCCATTAATTAAATAAGTTATCTAAATTCACTTCTCAATTAAATAACCATAGTTATCGAATAGTCCAAAATACCCATTGAAAATTTACGAAATGAGTGTTTTATAAAGTAAAAAGCTCTATTTCTTAAAACGACCTAATGGATCGTTACACATATGAATACTTTCATCATTTGTTATTGATTTTTGTAGCCCCTCTTCTTGTAACAACCCCTATAAGTTGTTGATTTTTTTATCTAGACTATTTTTTTTCTTTCGTATGAATTTACCAGTTGTGTTAATAATTTATTGTGCTTTCTACTCCTTTTTTTTATTGTAACTAGTATAATACTCGTGCGATGCACGAAAATTATCAAATTATGATTATGATTTTATTTGTTAAACATATTAGATCATATTGAGTAAATGAATATTTAATTATCATATTATTTTATACGGAAAAAACATAAATAAACAATAATATGATAATATTTACATACTCTTAGCACATATATGAGATTTAAGTAGTTTAAAAATCTTAACAACTTGTCCCTGATTTTGTGCATTATGAATTTCTTCTCTCTTATAAAATATTTTGTCAAATCTTTGCATATTTTTATCTCAAATGTTTTATATATTATTCTTATAATGATATCGTACTTAACGTTATTTATTTATATTTAATATATTTATAACATAAATAATACAATAATTTATTATAATTATAATTTTGAATAAAGCTAAAATCCAAATAAAGATGCATTTGACTAATTTTTGGAATATATTTTTATAATTATTGTTATCATTAGGAGGGCATAATCAATTTTAAAGTCAATTTTTCTCTAAATTCACTTATTCTTTGACTTAATGTAGAGTACTAAATTGCTCAACAAAAGTATTCAACTCAAATATTTATTTATATGTGGTACAATAATTTAAGCTTCTATCTTGCGTATCCTATTAGATAGTCTATATATTTGAGTTTGATAACAAAAAATGCAAAAAAAATATGCATAGCATTTTTATCACACAGTTAAAAATTACAGAAAAATTTTTCTTACAATTATTTAATTCTAAAGAAGATAAAGCTTTTTGTGACGCTATTAGATTATTTATGTTATTGTAACTATATTGCTAAGGACCATTACTTCAAGATAAATACTACCTTACGCAAAAGAAACTAAAAATAATGTTTGAAGCTCTAAACAACATAAAGATATTAATTATTTTTTGTGTTCGTATATATATTTTTTCTTCAGAAATACAAAAAAATGTAAGGGAAAACTCTACTTAAATACAAAAGGCATCTACACAATAATAACGTCAAAGTCTTTCTTGGTTGACTCACACCTTAAACCTCTTATCTATGTGACCCTTGAACATTTACCTACAATCAAAAAATAACCAAACGCTTTGTGATTTCACAATGTACATATAATAATTGCTTCTTATTTAAATAAATATAAAGTATACATCTGACATTCTGTTTCTATCAAACAATTGTCGTGACCATGAACTACATGAACCATATATATCATGAAAATTGATCTAAAGCAAGTCGATAAAACAAAAGAGATACATTATCACTTTTCTTCAAATTTATAGAATAACTAAATTACTATTCAGTAGATTAACATATATAACATCACCCTAAAATAATTGAAAAATACAATAATAGGAGAACCTATACACAAATTCAGAAAATAATTTACTCAACAATTAACCTTCAATAACGTAAATTAGCTATTTTATCGCCTACTTATTTTTCAGCCTATACACAAATTCAGAAAATAATTTACTCAACAATTAACCTTCAATAACGTAAATTAGCTATTTTATCGCCTACTTATTTTTCAGTTACAGTACCTATTTTTAAAGAGGAATCCTTCCAGTAGTATCAGCCATTTATCCCACTTCCCTCCAGATTTCATCAAGTGGTCATGCCTGGACAAGCGGTGGTAGGGCTGAACACGAAAAACCGAAAAATCGAACCAAACCGATAACCAAATCAAACCGGGAAAAAAATTCGACATTTATTTAGTTTGATTTGGTTTGGTTTTTAAATTTAAAAACCGACTATATTTGGTTTGGTTTTGGTTTCAAGTCTAAAAAAACCGAAAAAAATCGAACCAAACCGACTTTATATATACATATTTTAAAAATTAAATTTGTATATATATGTGTGTGTATTTTAATTTTTTTATGAAAAAATTACAATTTATATTGGGTTTTTATACTCTTGATCTTGAGCCATGCTTTTGAATTATACTAGATTGGGTCAAAATATTTTGATGGACTATTCTTGGCAATACTATTTCAACTAAGTTTAAATTTAAATAGTGACAACAAGGTGTTTTAAAAACCGATAAAAATCAAAAAAACTGATAAAAACCGACAAAAACCGAATAGTAAAAACCGATATAGTTTGATTTGGTTTGGTTTGACAATTTGAATAACCGGCTCAATTGGTTTGGTTACTTTTTAAATAAAAATCGATCCAAACCGAACCGTGAGCACCCCTAGGCGGTGAAAACTATCAAGATGGACTATGGTAGGGGCAGAGGGAATTTTCAGTGGAGCGGTGAAATGCGTAGAGAGGGTTTCCGAAATAGTGTAAAAAGAAGTGCTTCGAATCATTGCTATTTGACTCGGACCTATTCTAAAAGAGTCGAGGTATTTCGAATTGTTTGTTGACACAGAAAAAAGTCAGGAAAAACCTCTGAAGTGTTTTTTTTCTAGTCGAAATAAACATAAAATGAATTTTATTATTATTATTATTAATTTTTTCTCTATTTATTTCATTATTGGAAATGTATTTCTCAATCAATTTGTTTGTTGATTCAAGAAAGAGGTGTATTAATTCTAGGAATATTATTTTTTTACTACCCAGGGTTTCAATACATTTGGCAATCGAGAAATCTCTACTGGCGCAGGTGCTATCCGAGAACAATTAGCCGATCTAGATTTATGAATTATTATAGAGAATTCGTTGATAGAATGGGACAAATTGGAGAATTGTTTTAGTTCAATATTTGTTGGAATTGACACTTTAGATCCAAATAGATCGTATTTTGTAAATTTAAAATTCTTTCTTTTGTATTCTTTAATGACCAACAATTGGATTTCTTAATTAAATAATGAGAGACCTTCCTGAAATTTCTTCTAGAGCCTGTTGAATAATCTTTATGGATTCTATCATTTCACTGATTCATACTAAATAACGAGCTCATCCTCTTCATCATAAATGGTCCGCTTGCCCCGAAATGACTTGGACCAATAGGAAAATTCCAATTCATTGGACCTTTCGATACAATCAAATAGAAAGCCCCAAGGCGCTATATTCTAAGAGCCCAAACTATGTGATTGAATAAATCCTCCTATGGCTCAAGGGCTCTTTCTTCTTCCCCTTCTTCAAATTTCGATTCATATTTTTCATAGAGAAATCTCTGATCAAGGATAGACCAAGAGCCCTTTTGCATCATATCTAAGGGATTCCTCGGTTTGGGCCGAAGAAGCAATGTCACTCGATCATTATCAAACTGTCTGCAATATTTTTCTGTTCGTCGTGTTCTTTATATGGACATCCGAGGCCACGGGTCCATTTCCTTGACCCATACTGATGAGAATTTGACTCCACGAGAAATTGAATAAAAAGTTGTTGAATTACAATAATATCATTGTCACTGTTACAGATGTACGGGGTTGAGTAGTTTCTTGATTGATCTCTGGATTAATCAAAAGATCCTTTTAGCTGGTTAGAATCCGTTACTTGAACGAAACTAGATCTTGTGGATAAAATAGGTAGGCGATAAAGTAGCTAGAAGACACGGAAATAAAGGTATCATTTTCAAAATTTTGCTTAGACAAGATATGTCTTATTTACAAGATGAAAGATCCGTTGATATGGTCTTTAACCCCTTAAGAGTACCTTCACGAATGAATGTCAGACAGATATTTGAATATTCACTAGGGTTAGCAGGGAGTCTACTAGACAGACATTATCGAATAACACCTTTTGATGAGAGATATGAACAAGAAGCTTCGAGAAAATTAGTGTTTTCTGAATTATATGAAGCCAGTAAGCAAACAACGGATCCATGGGTATTTAAACTCGAATAACTAGAAAAAAGCAGAATATTTGATGGAAGGACGGAGAATCCTTTTGAACAAGCATGATGAACCAAAAAGTCTCCAGGACCTATTGTTAAGAATAATGAATTACTATTTTTATTAACAGCATTTAACCAACCCGACAATCAGATGGTTCGACCCACATTGAATGCTGGGCCTTGCTTGGTGGGCCGGGAATGCCCGACTTTTCATTCTATCCGGTAAACTACTTGGGGCTTATGTAGCCCATGCTAGATTAATCGTATTCTGAGCTGGAGCAAATTGAGTACTTCAAATTCAACAGATCCTTTCTTTTCTTCTTGAGAAATAACTGAAATGACAGATATTGCAACAAGATGGACATTACTAAGGCTGAGAATGGACCAACTATTAAATCTATTATTGACAACCTCGTCCCAACTTCTTTCACTGTAAAAGACCAAAATATCCTAGATTCACAACAGCATATTGGGAACAATGAAAGAAATAACTGATTAGTCTTTCTACTGTAGGTATTATTTTTTTCTTTTAAAAAAGAATAAAGAAAGAATCATGGTAACCATTCGAGCTGACAAAATTAGTAATATTATCCGTGAACGTATTTAACAATATAATAGAGAAGTAAAGGTTGTAAATATCGGTACCGTACTTCAAGTAGGCGATGGCATTGATACCTAAATATTAATCCGAATTGACATAAATCTCAATGAAAATGAACAAAAATTGACAATTGGTAATGTAAGTAAATATAGAATACATGTAATCCCACAGAATTGATCGATAGATTTCTCGAAATAAAATATGGACAATTCCAATAAGATTTTATTCTTGAACAAAAATTCATTTTTTGATTTATTTCATCTATTCCATGACCGAAGCATGGGAGGATACACGTTACACTATGATTTTGCATCAGAAGAGAGATTTCAAGAAATGGCAGATTTATTCACTCTATCAATAATCGAGCCGGATCTGGTATATCATAACAGATTTACCTTTTCTATTGATTCCTGCGGATTGGATCAAAAATAATTCTTGAATGAGGCCAAGGATGAATCGAAAAAGAAATCTTTATTGGTTCTCCCTCCTATCTTTTATGAAGAGAATGAATCTTTTTCTCGAAGGATCAGAAAAAAATAGGTCTGGATCTCCTACGGAAATGATTTGGAAGATCCAAAACCAAAAATATTGGTATTTGCTAGCAACAATATTAGTTGATCCATGATTTATGTTTTATCTTTCATTTTCATTATGGATATTTTGTGCGTGAACAGTGTTAAGTCGTGAAAACAGTCACATTTTCAAAAAATCGCCATTGTTATTGATTTTGAGCTTTGAGTAGGTAATTTTGGGTCAAGTTCTTACAGGTTTTCATGTGGGTAGGTTCCTCTTTCATTTCTCCATCATTTATCTATGAATTTATTCTCTTAAATCCTTGAAAAAGTCTAGTTTTAAGTGAGAATAGTTGGGTTTTTTAGTTTTTAAATTTCAATTCGGTTTCAATGATTTCTAACTAGTTTTGAATTCTATTTTTATGGGTTTTTCAACATGAGTTCCTTATTACTAGTAGAACGTGATTTTTCAATAGAATTTTAGATTCAACCCTTTTCGAAAATGATCAATTTTTGGAGTATTTATCCAGTTCCAAAATCTATCAATATGTGTGTCATTGGACTCCTTATGACGTATGTTTCATTCTTGATAGTGGATTGTCATTTCGGGCATTGAATTTGAAGGTTGTTCATCCGGTAGAGCATTTGAGTGTGGTTTCAATAATTGAGGTAGGTTTGACATCCTTCTTGGGGCTGAGTTAGGGTGATTAGTCAAATTCTATGTTATAGACTTTGGGATGGAGTCGTAGAATAGTTTGAGATTGATAATTTATATTGTGATGCATGTGTGGGGGCTTATATGTGCTGTGTAGCCCGTGTGGGGGCCTTATGTGATACTTTATTGGTGATTGAGCCTGTGTAATCCATAACTTAGCTGAGTTAGAGTTGAGCCTGTGTAATCCATAACTTAGCTGAGTTAGCCTGTGATTGCATTCATCCTCATTCATATTGTCACTGATCATTGGGAAGTTGAGAACTGTGAATTTTTTTTTGTGAAAGAAAATGTGACACCTTTCATATATCCTTGACCACGAGTAGGTGGCAAGCAGATGAGATATTAGTATCATGAGTTCTTGTCCACGAGCTGGGTGGCAAGGTAGTTGATACATTGAGATTTTGATGAAGTATATGGTCTGAGAGATCCCCATGGGTCCTACTTGATAGCACAGCTCGACAGGTGTATGCGACAAGTTGTGCGACAATCTTGATCCCACCGTACTATCATATCATTGTATTGCATTGATACCCGTGATACTTGATCTACCTGTTTAATTGTGATATTAAACTGTATTTATGTGTTTACTTTAATCACATCTTTTTATATAAATTGGCGACAGCGTAGCCGAAGTGGGACTTTTCTGCGTGCAGGTGGAAGGGTTTCTTAGTTTATTTCATAGTTTTTGATTAATTTCTTATACTTAGTCGGTTAAACCTACTGAGTATATGTGAATTGTACTCACCTCTACTTCTGTGTTCCTTTTGATGTAGATACTAGTCAGGGTGTCCAACACAATAGTTGATTCTAGTGGATACATCATCATCGGATCAGTGGTGAGATCTTGGGATCCGGATCGCTGCTAGTCCATCTTTTATTTTTAGTCTTTTCTATATTTGGAGACTTATACTATGTATTCAAACTCGATTTTATATTTACATGCTCTTAAACTTATGATACCAGGTTTTGGGATAATTTCGTTGTTGCCCTTTTTATTGCATTTTTCTATGGGCTGACTCCCCTTTGGAAGTCTCGTATGATTTATTTTTAGGCTTACACATCGGGATGGGGTTTGAGATGTGTGTCATCATGACCTCGATTTTTGGTCGTGAAATCCACCTCTAAACCTATAAATATAAAATAATTCATATATCACATATGTCACATCGAGGTCTAACACGGTCCGCCATCTTATCATGAATAAGTATATACAGGCTCACACCTCTTTACAACTAACATGCCACAACTCAAGGATTCCTTTATAAGTCATTTTCCCTGGCTCATTTACAACTAACCTCTCTATTACACAAAATTTTCAAAACATCATCGGGTTCTCTCATGGGACCACCCACACACATACGTACTTGGCCCTCACAAGAGATCCAATCCAATCCAATCATATATATGTCGGAACTGACACCCAATCCAAAAATATGTCGAAATGTGGCACCAGATTCAAATACGTGTCGGAACGTGACACCCAATACAATTATATGTCAGAATGTGACACTTGATTCAATTTTGTAAACCAATCACAAACTATCAACAATAGACCATATTATATCACAAGAATGGTTTCATTTCATTACAAAACAAGCCAGCAAGTGATCATTTCGCATAAAGTCTAGCATGTTTCTCTACTCATATATACATATGTATACCATGGGAAATTTAACAAGTACATGAGACACATACGGGAAACAAAACCATCACCTACACTACCAAACCCTAAGGTTTATCCCCAATATCTAAGTATTTTATATCCCTGTACACACTACTATGTCTATTACAACTTAACTTGTCTGTATGCAATAATATCACAATCAATAACTTCCCCAATCATTACACCACCCTGTTACCAGGTCACTTATAATTAAACAACTAATACAACTAAATTTCTGTCTGTGACCCGTGACCCATAGCTTAGTTATACGATTTCTCATCAAATTCCTTCTATACTACACGATGGGTATAGATTTAACTACTCAGATAAGAGAAGCCTAGCCTATTTGGGCGCCAAGCAACTGTGGAGAGATAATTCTTCTGAAATCCTTAGTTCCAGATTTCCTACGGGCAAGAGTGGCCTGAATTTCATTGGTTTGAACCCTTCCAGCGTTGAGATTCCTTCCCCTCTTCTTCCCAAGTCAGGAGCAACCTTTGGAGGATTTTTGCAGTAACTCTTGCCTCTAACCTATCCTTGGAAGAAGTGGGGGAAATAAAAAAATCGCGACTTAAGTTCTGTCCCACGTTCTCCCGCTCTGGTGGTGCCGCTAAGGCGGGACCATCCCGCTCTGGAAAGATGGTGGGACCCAGCTGAGTAAATTTTCTTGCGATTTCTTCCACTCTAAATTAACGACGATTTGGGTTGTTACATTAAAGTTTCTTCTCTTCAAAAGTCATACCAGATAATAAGTGTATAGAAATATGATTTTTTTATGAGAAACAATTCAAAGATATTATTATAAGATGATATTATCCTTATTTTATAATAATATATACATATATACTATACAACTCTTCGTCAACATGGCTGCTTGCCAATCAAGGGGCAATTTCGGTATTATCAAAAATGGTCGTTGTAACTACTTTGTACCGACTGCTGTTTGGATTATATTATTGCTCTGTATGACACAAAAGCGAAAGCATATTTATGTATTTATTCATCTATCTTCTAAGAAAAAGTACTACTACTACTTGCTGTATATAAGAGTCTACATCAAGCATCTCTTCGTCAACATAGCTGCTTGCCGACCAAGGGGCAATTTTGGTATTATAAAAAATGGTCGCTGTAACTGCTTTGTACTGGCTACTGTTATGATTATATTATTGCTCTGTATGACACAAAAGCCAAATCATATTTATGTATTTATTCATCTATCCTCTAAGAAAAAGTACTACTACTCTTCTTTATGGACCTCACCTGGTACCTTCTACGCGCCATTTGCTTTTTTACTCGCGCTGTTTATGCAATTTTTTCAATAGAGCAGGGCCCATTAAAATTGTATTTGACAACTCTATGTATTTGACAACTCTTACTTCCTTTTATTTTGGTCTCTCTCCTAGGCATTTTTTCTAACATAGCTATCTTTATTAGGAGTAAGTGGTTTTATACTTAAAATATTGATTAATAAATAAATAGAAAAGCATTGATAAGGATCCACTATTTTCAAAATTACTTTTTCCTGTTTCAAAACTTCATTTTATAACATCACACGTTATAATTTTGTGATCAAATTACTTAAATATTAACGGCCAAAGAAATAAATTACACTGATATTTATTATAATTTTTAATATTAGAAAAGCTATGATACGTATTATATTGTCGTAAAGACATTTTCAATGTATTATTACTTTATTTTTAGTTTGTTATATATTTGAAAATTACATAAAAATGGTTATAAATCACTATAATTAACTATTTAAAATATTTTTAAAAAATGCTATTGTGCAAATTATGTAAAAATTATTATAAATCACAATACCAACTTAAAATGAAAAACATTTCTATTTTAATGGCTTTCTCAATTTTATCCGTGTCATATAATCTCCCACTTAGACTTTATTAATTGTTACAATATTTCTTAATTCAGAAATACATTTTTATTTGTTAGTTAAAATTCTTTCATAGTTCAAAGCCATAAAGAATAGTTGTTATTTTTTTTTAAAATTAATTCAAATATATGAATAGAATTTTATGGATTTTTTTCTTTGTACAATTTTTGTTGCAAACATAAATTTATAAATATGATTCACTTTCCCCTAAAAGGAATGCATTTTGAATTCTAGAGAATCTAAACAACATGTTAGATACATTAAATTTATACGATTAATGTGACTATCCGACTGCCAAAATTGTACGTCTAAAATCTGGATACGACAATGTTGTCTGTGAAAATCACAATCATGAATCTCTATTTGCAGAACCTGCAATCATAAAAAAAAAGATGCTCCCTCCGTTCAATAATATTTGTCCACAATTATGTCATGGCCTAACCCACCGAGCCATGCGGGTGCCCACTCTATGACCTAAGTAGGAGAACCCTTAATCCCTTATAAGAAAAGCATAGCGGAATTTAAATAAAAAATTTGAGTATTTAAGCCAAAGTTTTAAAGAAAGCTATATTAAATCTAGTTGACACAATTTACACAAAACCCCCTAAGGATACTAGTCTAAAACAGGTATACGAGTTTCTAAGAGTGATACCATAATAAATCAAAAATGACACAATTCCCACCTAAGGAAGGAAAATAGAAGTTGTTGGAGAGTCGCCTTCGCCTTCACCTAAGAAACATAACTGACCGTCAACCAGGTTATGCCAAGTGACATAACAAGAGTAGTATAAGTACAAACAACATGTACTAGTAGGTATCATCGTTCAATTTGATACCGACCGCATATTATATGAACAGAAAATAAGAGAGATCATGATAATTAAATTTTATAAGCCTGTCCACCCATCCAAATAGGTAAATTCCTTACTCTCGCTCTTATAGACTTCACCACTCTACTGCTCACTTTACTCTATCAATTACCACCTAACAGCCTTAGCCACTCAATGGTTCCACTCCACTACCATGGGTCTTGATCCATTTGTCTCACAACATAGGAACATAGCCATTCCATAACCACACCTCATAACTAACCCCGATTTCTAGTGACAACAACTACTACTATAATTACTGGTGGAAACTTCAATGAGAACAATTATCTATAACTTAAAAACCTCCACCTCTAAACCTATAAATATAGGATAAATCATATATCACATATGTCACATTGAGTTCTGACACGGTCCACCATCTTATCCCTTAGTAAGACTATACAAGCTCACAATTCTTTATAACTAACATGCCGCAACTCAAAAGTTCCTTTATAAGTCTTTTTCCCTGACTTATGTAAAACTAACCTCCCTATTACACAAATACAAATATCATCTAGTCCTATCATGGGACCATCCACACACACATATTTGGTCCTCTTAAGAGACCTAATCCAACCATAAATGTGTTGAAACGTGACACTCGATTCAAAAACGTATCAAAATATGATACTCGATTCAAATATATGTCGGAACATAACACCCAATCCAATTTATGTGTCGTAACGTGACACCTGATCCCATCATATAAATCAATCACCATTATCAATAATAGACCACATTATATCACAAGAATGGTTCATCATCAAATAGGACAACACGTGACTATTTCACATAAGGTCTAGCATGTTCCCCTATTTACACACATCTATGCATATCATAAGTAATTCAGCGAGTACATGAAACACACCCGGAAAATAAACCATTACCTGCACTACCAAACCCTAAGGTTTATCTCCAATATTTACGCATTTTATATCTCTCTATATAATACCATATCCATTACAACTTAACATGTTTGCATACAATAAAATCACAATCAATAAGTTCTTATATCATTATGCCACCCTCTTACCCATGTCACTTCGAATTACACACTAATGCAATCGAATTTCTGCCTGTTACCCTTGACCCACAACTTTATTATATAATTTCTCATTAAATTTTCTTCTATACTATAGAATGGGTATAGATTTACTACTCAGAAAAGAGAAGCCTAGCCTACCTGGGTGCCAACCTGCAGTGGTGAGATAACATGACTTCCACCCTTGGTTCTTGATATCTGACAACAAGAGTGGCTTGAATACCATCGGTTTGAACCCTTCCAGTGCTGAGATCCCTTCCTCTCTTCTTCCCAAGTCAAGAGCAGCGTTTAGAGGGTTTTTACAATAACCCTCATTTCTAAATCACCCTTTGAAGAAGTGGGAAAAATAAGAAAATCGCGATTTAAGTTCAGTCTCATGTTCTCCTACTCTGGAGGCTATATTCCCCGCTCTAGCAGCACCACTAAGGCGAGACCATCTCGCTCTGGTGGGATGGTGGGACCCAATTGAGTATATTTTCCGTGCGATTTCTTCTAATCTTAATTAATGATGATTTGGGTTGTTAAAATAGATACTAATTTGCCTCTTATTTGTCCCTGAATGACACACAAAAAGAAGGCACGAACTTATCAAGGCACATTTGAAATAACCACTACTGTCCAGGGCATTAGGAATAGTCTGAGTACTCCGGACTATGGTCCGATATTACCCTGAATTTATACTTGACCAGAATTATAATGGAAAATTGACCCAACTTTTTGACACCACTGTCCACACCATCCTGCTCTGTCGGGACCCTTCCCACTAGAGTGGCGCCATAGAGGTGGGATGCGATTGCTTTGGCGGGATCTTCGCGGATAGTATAGGGGAGAAGAAGAAAGGTTCTCCCTATTCTTATTCCCAAAAAATACTCTTAAATCCCTCGCTCCGATCATCTACTTTACGGTAAGAAACTTGATTATCACTCTAGATTAATGCTACTACTTAAATTATAATGTTATCATGCTAAGAATCGGTAGAATCAAAGGCCCATAGGGTAGTTCTCAACCTTTTTTGTAATACATTGCTTGCATTAATAGATTAATGTAGCATGTACCCTCCCATTACGTCCATAATGTGTTCACAACGTCTTGGGCATAAAGTTAGCAATAGTTTTCACCCAAATCGAACTATAATATGGGGGTGGAATTTGAAAGATTTTTCTTGGCCCAAACCTTTATTATGCAAATTATTTGGAGTTTTTGAACCAACTTCTTTTGTAAATAAGGGTGTTAGGACACTTAGAAATACTGATTTGTGAAACATTTGAAGAAATAAGTGATTTGGGGTGGGAAGGTTCCATGAAAGCGCCTGGTGTTCTTCCCAGATAAAACCTCGCTTTGGCGGGATACGGCCACTCTGACGAGATTTCGCCAGGCAGTGGCCTCGCATTTGAGGTCCTTTCCTCTCCCCTAACCTCTATTTTTACACTTAGACTATTGAATTCTAACTAAAATTTTGTGAAACTTGTAGATACCACACTATGGCTCATAATGACGACGCCAACCTCCCTTTCATCTGATTTCCCAATGCTACTACCCGAGAGAGGCATCAAGATCATTAGAACAAGAAGTTCCTACATGAGAGGGGGTTCTATATGTTGGGGGGTGGGAGAACATATATCCACTTTTTATGGTAGGTTGGATGAGTTTGGGTAGGGCTCTTTGACTGAATCCCCTCCCTTTAGATACACTAGTTAGGTGAGGGAGTTCTATGCTATATTTCCTACGGTATACCAGGACGACCCTAGCCCCACTATCTGCATCAGAGGGGTGGATATCCCACTGAGTCCCCACTTAATAAAAGCTGTACTAGAGGTCCTTGACACCTCCAATGCTGATTATGAGGCCAAATCGAGAAAGATGAATCTAGAGTGGCTACGAGACTCTCCAGTGGCCCCAGAGCATCGGAACAGGGTCTATTGCCCCAGCATAGAGGGCATCTCTAGCGCTGACTGGTCTGACGATGCTAAGAGGTGGCTACACCTGGTAGCTAAGAGGGTTCACTCTTTTAGAAGCCGCACAAATGTGACTTTCTCACGAGCTCTAGTGGTGGCTTGTGCCATTCATGGGATAGGCCTAAACGTGGGGGCCTAGATAGTGTTAGAGTGACATATATTCACCAAGTAAACAAGAAGGCATTCTTTCTACCAGGTCTGATTTCTGCCTTGTGCAAGATGGCCGGGGTTCCGCTTTTAGATTCTGACAAGGTGCTCCCTATGGACCCTTTTTTCATCCCTTACTTATCAGGCATACCTTTTTTTGGGATAAAAAATGGAAGATAAATAGCATCGAGAGCAGCCGGATAGCAGCAGCATAGGACGAGGATGAGGACGAGGATGCTACCTCTCCCACTCAGTCACAGCCACCAGTCGACCCTCGCTTGGAAGATGATTTAGCTGTAGATTGAAGGTGACTAGGAGGACACTTTTCCCATACCCTTGATCTCGTGCCACAACCACCGCTATAAAGGTGGAGATGCTCCGTCTCAACTATGATGGAAGAGGAGAAAAAGCATAGAGAGGGACTGCCTTATGATGAGGATGTGGAAGATGATCAAAGTCATCTTCTCTCGCATCTCTCCCTATAGGGAGCTTCCCACCTAGGAGCCCGAGGATTTCCGCGAGTTCAATTTCCTGAACGAGACCTGGGCAGGAGAGTACCCTTCTGAGAAACGGGATTCAAATGATGACCCCCCTTCTTCCCATTAGACTTTGTTATTTGATTGGTTTGGCCATTTGGGCATGTAACAAATAATTTACCGCTTTTCTTACTATTTTCCCTATTTTTGTAAGCACTCGGATGCTATGTACTTAGCCTTGCATATATTACTATCGGTTTATGGTCTATTCTGCATTTGATGGGCTCTACTTTGACCTCAAAGTTGGTCAATTACGTCTCAAAGTTCATTGCCAAAAGTAGGGAAAATAAGGGACTTTACCTGGAGTTTCTATCTAGTGATATTCTGCTCTGGTGGGATAATTCCTGATCTGGCAAGCCCGCTCAGGCAGGATATTCCCGCTAGGATGGGATTCGCCAAGACAAAATCTTAGGAAATTTTTTCTCCTGATGCATTTCCTATTTCATATCCCCCATAGACTCTCAGAGTTAGACTTACCCATTTTAACTTCTTTTCACGAGAAAATTAACATGGACTATCCCAAAGTCGAACCCATCACTACATGTAGGAGATTACCACTGCCTATTACCTTAGCATAACAACTATGCACACCATAAAGATCCGTTCATTACCCCCATTAGACCAATGACATCAAGATAAATAAAGTATAATCTAGACCAACTTGTAACATCGAGTTCTTATTAACTCAAGTTAACAGTTCAACACATTATGATAGATAGACATAATTTAGCAACATATTTCTTTAGTCGGATATGAAATATGGTAAGGAAATCTTTTATAACCACCTTTATGCCAATGTATAACACTAGTTCTTTTTCTTAACTGGTTCTCAACCAAATTTCGACTGCCCCAAAATCAGAGTTTCTCTACAATCCCAACTTTTTTTTTTCCCTTACCAACTCTACCAATGGTAAGTCCATGCACCATTTACAGGCCACATTCCCTCACATGAGTACATTGCCACATCAAAACCCATTCTTTAATCACCTGGTGTCTTACAAAAAGGCTACTGCACACAATCCAATTAAGATTCTTTTCTGACATCTAGCTCATAGAATTACTAGCAAGTATGCATCACATAATTTCAACATGCAGGCAAGGATACTTTACACATTTCATTAGAAATTACTATGCACATAATCACAATTTTAGCTACATAACTCAAGCAAGTTCAAAACTCTCAATTAAGTCCATTTCATGGATAACCATTAGTTGATCATCTATGTATTCTCACCACCTTTAAGGCAAGATACCAATTGAAACCTTATCGGTTCCAATTTCCTTTGCTTGCATTCCTTCAGCCGTGTCAACAACATGAAGTTACTCTGTTGAGATACCAATTAGAATCTAGAGATACCAATTCAACTCAATGTATACCACAAGCAACAGACCGCACAAATAAGAGAGAATAAATGAAACTACTTCCTAAAATACTTCATAGCTTCCTGAAGATTAGATGTGGACATCAACTCATCAATCCACAAGAGTCTATTCCATACTTGCTCTTATATAGGGAGACTGATAACCTGGGCTCTGATACTAAATTTTCATAACCTGGGCTCTGATACTAAATTTTCATGACCTAATCTACCGGACCGTGTAAGCACCCACTCTATGACTTAAGTAGGAGAACCCTTAATCCCTTATAAGAAAAACATAGCGGAATTTAAGTCAAAAACTTAAGTATTAAAGTCAAAGTTCTAAAGAAAGCTATATTAAATCTAGTTGATATAATTTATACGAAAACCTCCAATGATAATAGTATAAAACAGGTACAAGAGCTTCTAAGAGTGATAACATAATAAATGAACAATGACACAACTCCCACCATAAGAAAGGAAAATAAATGCTGCTGGAGAATTGCTTTCGTCTTCACCTAAGAGACATAACTGACCCTGCAATTAGACTATGCCAAGTAGCATAACAATAGTAGTATCAGTATAAACAACACGTACTAGTAGGCATCATCATTCATGCTGATACCCACCGCATAGTATATGAACAAAAAATAAGAGATATCATGATGATTAAACTTCATAAGCTTGTCCACCCAGCCAAGTAGGTAAATTCTTTACTCTCACTCTTTTAGTCTTCACCACTCTACTACTCACTTCTCTCTATCAATTACCACCTAACAGCCTTAGCCACTCAATGGTTCCACTCTACTACCACGGGGATTGATCCAATTGTCTCACAACATAGGAACGTAGCCATTCCATAACCACATCTCATAACTAACCCCGATTTCTAGTGAAAACTACTATTACTACAACTACTGGTGGAAACTTCAATTAGAATAATTCTCTGTAACCAAACAACCTCTACCTCTAAACCTATTAATATAGGATAATTTATATATCACATATGTCACATCGAGGTCTAACACGGTCCACCATCTTATCCCCTAGTAAGACTATAAAGACTCATAGTTCTTTATAACTAACATGCCGTAACTCAAAGGTTCCTTTATAAGCCTTTTTCCCTAGCTCATGTACAACTAACCTCCCTATTACACAAATACATATATCATCTGGTCCTCTCATGGGACCATCCACACACACATATTTGATCCTCCCAGGTGACCCAATCCAGCCATAAATGTGTCAGAACGTGACATCCAATTCAATTTATGTGTTGGAGCGTGACACCCAATCCCATCATACAAATCAATTACCATTATCAATAGCATACCACATTATATCATAAGAATGGTTCATCATCAAACAGGACAACAAGTGATCATTTCACATAAGGTCTAGCATGTTCCCCTATTCACACACATCTATGCATATCATAAGTAATTCAGTGAGTACATGGAACACACCAGTAAAACAAACATTACCTGCAATACCAAACCCTATTTTATATCTCTGTATCATAATACCATATCTATTACAACTTAACCCGTCTGCGTACAATAAAATCATAATCAATAACTTCTCATATTATTATGCCACTCTTTTACCCAGGTCACTTCAAATTACACACTAAAGCAATCGAATTTCTGCTCGTGACCCATGACCCACTACTTCATTGTAGAATTTCTCATTAGATTTCCTTCTATACTACACAATGGGTATAAATTTACCACTCAGAAAAGAGAAACCTAGACTACCTAGGTGCCAAGCTGCAGTAGTGAGGTAGCATGACTTCCACCCTTGGTTCCAAATATTTGATGGACAAGAGTGGATTGAATTTCATCGGTTTGAACCCTTCCAGTGCTGAGATCCCTTTTCCTCTTCTTCCCAAGTCAGGAGCAGACTTTAGAGGTTTTTTTGCAGTAACCCTTATTTGTAACTTACCTTAGAAGAAGTGGGGAAAATAAAAAAATTGTGACTTAAGTTCTGTCCCACGATCTTCCGCTCTGGCGGCCATATTACCGCTCTGAAGGTGCCGCTAAGGCAGGACCATCCTGCTCTGGCGGGATGGTGGGACCTAGTTGAGTATATTTTCCTTGCAATTTCTTCTAATCTTAATTAACGAAGATTCGGATCGTCACAAATTGAGTTTGCATAATTTTTAAGAAACTATAAATAGAAGGGTAATTTTATCATATCACCTTTTAAATATAATAAATACAATCTCTTAAAAAATGTAATAGGAAAGTGACTACTAAATAATGATAAAGGTAAATTAGGAACTAAGTTAAAATTATCTATTAATTTCATAAATTAGACAAGTATTGTTGGACATCTATTTTTAGTATAGTGGACAAGTAAAGATGGATGGAGGGAGTATATAGAAGTCACCCGTTATGTAGTATGCAATGATATCATTGATAAGGAGAATATAAAAAATATAACCTTTGCTCCAATGATGAAGCAGTAAGAATTAGGATAATAAACCACCAATATCTTATACAAATTTTCTGATTCTCTTACCCATTTATTTGATTTATCATCTTCTTAGTCTTAAGATATGAAATAAATGATCAAGCAATAGCATCCCTCTACATTATTTTTCTTCATCCATATAAGCAGAAAGAAAAATTTGAAAATTCATAAAAATATCAAGGATATATGAAATAAGAACTCAAACCAAAATTTATAAATTTATATGTAAAAATTGTGTCTTCTATCGATTTTTTATAGCATTAGTTACATTCGAAGATGGTTGCCCCTAAGAAATAGAAGTTGGCATATTCATGAGTTTAGAGTAATTTCAAGATTAAAAAAGAACTGCAAGTTAAATAAAATTTTAATGCATATCTTATAATACACATGCAAACACTTCAAGCACGAAAAACATCAATCACATTTTACACTTAATAAATCAGATTGTATGTGAAGTCAACAATCAAAAATTTGAAGAATGATTGACGTACAATTTTTTTTCCATAGCATATATCAAATGGATCCAAGATTTGTTCTTCGATGAATTTCATACATACAAACATTCATACTACTTCTTTGTTGTGTAAAAAAATTATAGAAGTTGTTTATATATATATATATATATTTTAAAAGTGGTATTTTTTATATAATGATAAGTTTTAAAACTGTATTGAACAGCTATAATCTAATTTAAATTTAAAAAATTATCTGATTAAGGAGGATCCAAAAAAAGTATTTATTTATTGCCTACAATTTTTCGGTTAATATAATACGCAATATAAAGGGAGGCATGAACGTGTTTGCTATAAAGGAGGAGGCAAGATAATGGAGCAATTATTTAGGAACAACCACAACAAAATAACTGATTTCAATTCATTATATATGGTTGATTTTCATTTTTTAATAATATAATAATATATTATAAAAAATATATTTAAAAATTAAATTAAATAGATAACCATCTATGACTAAAAAATTGTCAGGATTTAAATTTTAAAAAGTTATAAAAATCAAAGGCAAATAATAATTAATTACTACCTAACTTTATTAATTTGTCCTAAAACTAATACATGTCTTTACACTACGCTGTCACTTGGCTTGATCCTAGACTAGACTTTCTTCCTTTTAATTATATATAGATGAGTCATCCCTATTCTCTTTGTCATCTTCAATATTCTCTTCTGTCACCTCTTTCATTTTGCTACATGTCACTATCTCATGTAATTTGCTAATGTGGGAGCCTTTGTTCTTCACTGGTATTGAGTTGTTGATGTGGAGGTTTAGAATGATGGCCTTTTCATTCTCCTCTTCTACTAAAGCTGGATAGGTATGTGGACTCTACTAAGTTTGTGTTTTGCTCCTCTATTTAGACCATAGCTAGGTGGATATTAAGATGACATTGTTTTTCATATTTTGTTCTGAGTCCCCCCGATCTTGCAGATCTATTTTTTGTCATGTATCTCTCAAAGACACTTGATTTTATCTGGAGTAGTCGATGACATTTAAATTATACCTTCAAATAAAAATAAAGCGGTCATTATCAAATTATAGTAATCGAACAAGGTTGGGGTGTCGAATCTCACAAAGAGCGTGGTGAGAGAACTTTATAATTTGCTAATAAAATGGGGGATTGAGACTTGATTTCAGATTTTATGTCTCCGTTCAACCCAACACTATAGGATTATTCGCTCTATGGCTAGCCAGTTGCGGATTTAAATGGAAAAAATCCCCAAAATGTTAATTTTCTGCAAGTTTTATTTTTGGAGAGCAAAGGATGACCTAAGATAATTTCTTCTCTATTTCTCACCAATTCTCATGCTAAAGGTAAGTTAATCATTCCTCTAACTTTAAATTAATTCCCAGACCTTAAAATCTATGGAAATTCTCTTAGGGGAAGGCTTTGGCTCGAGTTAATGATGGAAAAAGCCCTAGGGGAGATGATCATGAAAGTGGCCAAGGGTTAGAAATTTGATATAATTTGGGTATTGTAGGTCATTTTTCATTGATTCCTTGTATTTCTAATTATTTTTATATCAAGAACAAGCCAAGAGACTTCGGAAAGAAAAAGTTCCAGTTCATTAGAGTTTTCAAGGCTTGTTTTGAGGTAGGTGATGGCTTATTTCCTGTCTGTGTTATGTATGCCTATTAACTGCGATTGATAATATTGCATGCATGTATGTGACTAGGGAAGATGTAATGAACTTAATGAAATAACTATGGTGATAAATTACATGTAATGAACTATATACTTGATTTTACAAGCTGTGAACTATTGATTGTTGATTGTGATTATAATTGTGGTTGTTGGATCGGGTAACACGGTAATAAATATTAGATTGTGTGTCACACAAACACATAATTAGATTGGGTACTATGCTGGTAAATATTAGATCGGGTGTCACGCTGACACATATTGTATTTGGTGCCACATCGGTACGTACTAATAGTTTGAGTATGGGTTCAATGAGAGTACCAATGTTGGCTACTGTATTTGAGATTGACATTGTGACATTGTTTAATGCTTATTAAATGATAATTAGTAATGTACTTTTCTGTATATGCCTCTCATTACTATGTTATAGTTACTCATGTATATTGCACTTAATGGACTGGTTGCATGATCCTACCAGTACATCATTGATTATGTGTACTAATACTGCACTTGCTTTGTCTTTGTTGACTATAGGGCATCTTCAAGTTGCGTTTGACAGACCTCAATTAGAAGCCCCTTTTCAAGAGTGAGCCAGTTCTTTTAGGCTGCTGTGGATTCCTCTAGGATCTCAGTCCAATCCTTTCGGACTCATACCTTTCAGACTTTAGCTATATTATTATTTTTAGGGTTGCATCCCCTTACTCTTAGAATTGTTACTTAGTTGAGTTTTGGTACAATTACTCTCAAGTTCTAAGGGGTTGACTTTCACATATTTGACTATATTATGATTGTCTGTTTAATTTTTTGAGTTTATGGGAACTCAGCTCATACATTTAAAACTTTTTTCACATCTTTTAAATGCCTATATCTGTGTTAGGATGCTAGTTTGGGGTATAGTTTTTGTAATGTTTCAATTCTTGAAAAATTTCTTTTCTGTGAAAAATGACCACTTTCCCTTCACCATAATATGAGTTCATACTTTTTTGTGGTATGGGGATGGTTAGCATGGTTCTTGATGAGATCGGATGGGATTTTTGCGATTTGAGGACTTGAGTGAAGTTTCATTTATAGGGTTGACTTTGATCAACATATTGACATCCGAACGTCGGATGAGAATTCCATTAGTTCTGTTGCATTTGGAACGTAAGTTGATTTTTAGGCCAAAAAGAGGATCCGGGAGGGCAATTTCATCATAACGATCTTTTTTAAAAAATTTGATGATTTCATTGAGTCCAAAATATCAAATTTGGTATGGTTGTATATTCGGTTTACTTTTAACGGACCCCGAATGATTTTTGAGGATCCGATCAGAGACTTGAAATTTACCTTGGTTTAGTTTTTCTGGTTGTTAGTGCAAGGTCTGCTTAAGCTCGACGACTGTATATGATAGGTTGTGTGACAATCTTGATTCCACCATACCACCATATTATTGCATTATCATATTGCATTGCTATCTGTGATACTTGACTTATCTGGTTAATTATGATAATAAATAGTACTTATGTGTTTAGTTTAATTGCGCCGTTCTATATAAATTGGCGGCACTGAAGTTGGACTGAGACTTTTCCATATGTAGGTGAAAATATTTCTTAGTTTATTTCATAGGCTTGATTAATTCCTCATACTCAGTCGGTTAAACCTACTGAGTACATGTGGATTGTGCTCACTCCTACTTTTGTCTCTATTTTCATGCAGATCCTAGTCAGGGTGTTCCACGCAATAGCTGATATTCTCGCAGATATTTTATCATCAAATTAGTAGTAAGGTCTTGGAGTCCGGATCACCACTAGCTTTATCTTTCATTTTTCAATCTTTATTACTGTTCAGAGACGTATATTTTATTATCATAATTAAACCTTATATTAGATACTCTTTGCACTTATGACACCAGGTTTTGGGATAATTTTTTGTTGCCTTTATTTTAGTTTAATTTGCGGCCTGACTTTCCTTTGGGAGTCTTATATGAGTTTTACTTTTTATGCTTACACATCAGGTTGGGTCTAGGATGTGTGCCATAATGACTTTAGTTTTTAGGTCATGACAGTTGTGGTTCTCCCACTGAAGGGTTAGTATGGGTGCTACTCAAAATCTAATTTAGGTCATGACAAAGATGGTATCATAGCCCTAAGTTGATTGATCTGATTGTAGCAAAATAAGTCTAGTAGAGCCTTGAGGAGCAATACAGAGACTTCTATACTTTTCTTTGAGAGACTATAGGACTTTAGGAAATCTCTCTATCTTCTTCTCTCTTCGTAGTATAACTTGAATCCAATTGGTATCAGGTGATCCAAATTGGTATCTAACCTCTTTCACTCTCTCATTCCCAGTTGGTTTACATATGATATAATAGAGTCAAGATCATAGCTCCTATCATCAAGCTAGAATAGGAGCCAATAGTGAGAGGATGTGGCTGAGAAAGGGATAGAAGAAGAGGACGGTGTAGAGGCTGAGGAAGGGAAACACTCATTAGGGGTGAAGCTCAAGCTGAGGATGTTTCGAGAGAAGAGGCCCCTTCTACACCCCAAGCTGAGGTGGAAGAGAATATGGATGTTGAAGTTGCGGAGGATGCTGAACCAGCGGAGGATGCAGAGTTTGAGGCTTCAGGACTTCCCCTATTAGATCCAGTTATAACTCAACAGATTATAACCTTTTTAAGTGGGTTGGTTGGCTCTGGACCTATTCTTGTAGTGTAAGCCACTCAATCTCTAGTCGTTCATCTCGTTGGTACTACAGTCTCTCAAATAAATAGAGCAATAGGTACTAATGCCTTTTGGGCCTTGTGATGACTGGAATTAAGCACGAGATGCTGGTTAAGTTTTTAAAGTTTAAGTCTTCAGTGTTCTATGGTTCTGAGAGTGAGAATGACTAAGAGTTCATCCTTGATTGCTATGAGAGACTTTACAAGTTTGGCACCCCCCCCATGGAATTGAGTTTGTGACTTTTTAGCTTCAAGGTGAGGCTAAGAAGTGGTGGAGAGTCTTTGTGGAATATCAATCGCCAGTTTTTCCTCCACTCACTTGGCTTCAATTTCATGCCTTATTTTTGAAGAAGAATGTGCTTAGGGCTTTGATAGATTGCAAGAAAGATAAGTTTACGGCTCTTGAGCAGAGTGGTATGACTGTAGCCACTTATGAGGCTAAGTTCCATGTCTTTTCCAAATATGCTATAGATTTAGTGACTACTAAGGAGGAGAGGATCCGTTTATTCATTAAGGGATTGAATTTCATGTTACAAATCTCTTCTGTTCACATGACCTATGCAGGTAAAAGTTTTAATAAAGTGATAGACATTGTGAAAAAAGTGGAAGGAGTTTGATGGGATGAAAAAGCCAAGGCTTTGGCTAAAACACCCAAGATTACTGGTATCTTCAATGGGCTTATTCTAGAGGTTCAGGTAGGCTGACATTTGTATCCTGGCCAATTCATTCAACTATGCCCGCTTCTGCGGGTGGTTACTTAGGGACTCCACAACAGGATCCTACTCAGGATGGTCAAGGAGATTATTTCACACTAGGCAGCAGGTCGTCCCTTGTCCATAATTTTTATAACTTTGGGGAACTTGGGACCATTCTCCTCTAATTGAAAGATGATGTCTACAAGCTGAAGGTAATGGATTTTGTCAAAGGGGGAGATGGAGTGTTGAGGTATCAAAGGAGATTGTGTATTCTAGGTGTTGATAGCATTCGAGAAAGAATTATGGCAGAGGCCCATAGCTCTAGGTATTCCATCCATTCAGGTTCTACGAATATGTATCATGACTTAAGAGAAGTATATTGGTGGAATAGAATGAAGAGAGATATAACAGAGTTTGTGTCTAAGGGCCCAAACTGCCAACAAGTAAAAGTTGAGCACCTAAGGCCTTGTGGAGTGGCTCAGAACATTGAGATTCCAGAAGGGAAATGAGAGATGACAATGGACTTTATTATAGGTTTACCACAATCCTATAGACAACATGACTTTATTTGGGTGATTATGGACAGGATGACCAAATCAGCCCATTTCCTACCTGTTAAGACTACGAACACCGTAGAGGACTATGCCAGATTGTACATTCAATAAATTATCAGAATTCATGGGGTTCCTTTGTCTATTATCTCAGATAGGGTAGTTCTATTCACTGCGCAAATTCATCAGAAGTCCTTGGCTAATGTTAGGAAGAGAGACTTAGAGTTTGAGGTAAATAATTGGGTGTAACTAAAAGTTTTGCCTATGAAGGGAGTTATGAGATTTAGGAGGAAAGAAAAATTGAGTCCTTGATACATTGGTCCTTACTAGATTATAAGAAAAGTTGGCAACGTTTCCTATGAGTTAGAGATTCCACCAAAGTAAGATATCGTTCATTTAGTATTCCATATTTCTATGCTTAAGAAATGCTTGGGAGATCCTTCACTCAATGTTCCTACAGAAAACATTGGAGTGAAAGATAGTTTATCCTATGAGGATATTTCCATCTAAATTCTTGATTGACAAGTTCGTAAATTGAGGACCGAAGAGGTTGCTTTAGTTGAAGTTCTATGGAGAAATCAATTCGTCGAGGAAGCTACAAGGGAATCCGAGGAGGATATGAAAGCCAAGTACCCGCACTTATTTGTTTCTCCTAGTGTCGATGTTGAAGGTATTATTCCTATTCTTATCTTTCAATTAGTTCCTTCCTGAGTTGAGAAATTGAGTGAGTTAATCTTGGATTAGAATATTTTGAGTTCTTATAATGTATTAGTGCCTTGGGTAAATCCTTAGCTTGGTCATCATTTAAGGACGAATGATCCCAAGGGGGAGATATTGTAATACCCCAAAAATTTCTATGCTAAGACCCAAACCATTTATTTTTTTGTATAGGCCCGAACCTAATAAATTCTATTGTAATATAATTGTTATTATTGATTCTTTAGTGTTTGAGGTGTATTTGAAGTGAATTAGGGTCATAATAATCCTCTAGCACCAAGTTGAGTTAAAAGATTTCTTACCTATTGAGTTTTGACATAAGATTTTACTTGGGTCAACTTCAAATGACCATATCTCCTAGAAGATGACGAATTAGGTCTATCAAATTAAAGGTCTTTGAGTCTTATTTCTATCTCCACCAAGTTCGCCTCATTGCGAGTTTAGAATAAAATGTTTTGACCATTTTACTAGAGGCTGTCAGATCATCAGAAGTTATGGGTCAACATTATAACTTGTAGAGTTTTGTACGGGTCGTAGAAACGACCCATAGAACCTCTGAACATGTAGAAAAATTCCAGTCTTTATGGTCTTTTCTACTAATCTTGATTACGACTCATAGAAATTCTTTCAACTCGTAAAAAGGACCCGTAGAACCTCCAAACACTTAGAAGAAATTTCAAAAATACAATCATTCCTATAGTGATGATGACGACTCATCAAAGAGTCTACGAGTCATAGAAATGACTCATAGGAGAGGTTTAGACACCCAATTTTTAGAGTTTGGCAGGACGAGTGTATCCTACGACTCGTCAAAGTTTCGACGAGTTATAGAAATGACCCGTATATGGCCAAAATCAGATTTTTATGAAGGTTAGTTTGGTCTTTTTACACCCTTTCCCAATCAAAACCTCGATGTTTTGGGACTATTTTGAGTCTCTTAACTATACCCTATATGCCTAAGCCCTCATTAACACTTTGTTTATTTGAGAGCAAGGATTGGAGAAGAGAAAAAAGCTAGGGTTCAAGCGTTCACTGCCATCTTCCAAACTTTTGATTGTTCTTCAAGTTACAGGTATATAAGGCAAACTAAAACATGGTTTAAGTTCTTCCACGTGCCCTAAGTGTATGATTGGTTGAGTAGTGAGTGATATAAGTCTCCTACGAATGAATCTTTGAAATATATCTTTAAATCCTAGTATATTTTTACATAACTTTGCATGATTGATAGTTTTCATGAATTAAACACTTAAAATAAATGATTATATTTCTCCCTACATGAACCCTATTTGAGTATTAAATTTCAATGTATTACACAATGATTGAGTCTAAAAGTTTGATTGATGAATGTTGACTAAGCATGAGCCGAACTTGAGTTGGATAGTAGAAGTCTAAATGATTGTTGATTTGGAGTTATGGTGAGTCATAAATGAATCTTGAAAAGAATATCTAATTGAAAGAAGTGATGATTGATATGATAATTGAGATGATTAGAGTCCAATATGACTAGATGGATTGACTTATATAAACTTATTGATTCGAGTCTTATGAGCATATTGAGTATTGAAAGAAGCATTAAGTACCAAATTGGGTAAGAGTATAGTTGCAACTTGAATCCTATGAACTACATTACTAGCATAGGATGGAGGGTTAAACCTCTTAAGTCCCAAAATAATAGACTTTGATTGATTGTGGATCCAATGATAGTGATTTATCCCTCACCCTGGTTAAGTATTGGATAGGTATGACAATGACACCGCTTTGTTGTACATCACTAGCTCATAGGTGATGGTTGTTGATTAGAGAAGCTCCCAATTAGGATATGATCTTGCATGATAGGATTGTTTGAGTGAGATTGTAGATGATTGAGTCAATTTGAGAAAAAAATGCTAAATTCTAAATATTTGCATATCATTTGAGTTGATTGATGAGCTTGAGGTAAGTATTGTTGACTGTTTCTCCTTCCTTCCAGTTTACATACTGATACATTCCATGTACTGATGTTATTTGGCATGCATCATTTGATGATGCAGATATAGGTGTTAGAGATCCTCAATAGGCGCATAGTTGAAGATCACTTCTACTCTCAGATTTGGTGAGTCCTTCTTGCATCCGTAAGCACTCTAGATTAGTTATCTTTTTTTTGAATATTTTTTTGGGTAGCCATAAACTTGTCATTGGAACCTTCTTGATAGTATTAGAGGCTTCATAGACAGATAGTGACATTGTTGATTCATTGTTTTTGGTTTTTAAAACTATTTTTTTGAGATAAAGTAGAGTTGGGATTTGGTTAAATATATTATTCTTTGATGAGTTGTTGATTTGTTTTTCCCACACGATTGTCCCCCCTTTTGTCATTTAAGTCTTCTACTGAATGAATGAATGCGTGATTGGACCAAGTGATTCACTTGGGACTAGCAATGGTCTTTGAATGCCGGCCACGCCCAGGGTACCCTCTTGGGGCATGACAAATTGTTCATGGTCAACAAACTCAAGGAGGTGGCCAACGCACCAACTGCTTTTATACCTTGCATGGGAGGCAAGAGGTTGAGGAATAACCAAATGTTGTTATCGGTATGTTAAAAAGTTTTTTCTTTTGATATGTATGCATTGTTAGATCTGGGTTCAAACTTGTCATTTTTTACTCCATTCTTAGCTAATAGGTTTGATGTATTACCCCAAAATGTTAGTAGAGCCTTATTTGGTGTCTACCCCCATTGGTGAGTCAGTTGTTGCTAGAAAAGTTTATAAGAGATGCCCCATATATATCTTGCATAAAGTTGTTCCCTGTGTTCTCATTGAGCTTGACATAATAGATTTTGATATTATATTTCGGATAGATTGGTTACATGCATCTTATACTTCTATAGATTGTAGGACTCATCGAGTTAAGTTTTAATTTCCAAATGAGTCTATTCTTGAATAGAAAGGTCATGATTCGGTAGTGAAGGGTAGGTTCATTTCTTGTGTTAAGGCTCGAAAGTTGATTGCTAAAGTTTGCATTTATAACATTGTGAGGGTGAGGGATGTTGACTCCGAAAGTCCTTCCATTAAGTCTGTTCCTGTAGTGAATGAGTTTCCCCATGACCTTCTCAGTATCCCTCCAAAAAAGAAAATTGATTTTGGTATCGATCTCCTCCCCGATACCCAATCTATCTCTATTTCTCTTTACCAAATGGTCTCAGTGGAATTGAAAGAGGTGAATGAATAATTAAAGGACTTGTTAGAAAAAAGTGTTCATAAGACCAAGTATTTCACCATGGGGTGCTTCCATATTATTTGTGAGGAATAAGGATGGGTTACTTTGGATGTGTATAGATTACCACCAATTGAATAAGGTGACCATTAAGAATGAGTACCCAATCCCTAGAATAAATGATTTGTTTGATCAATTGCAAGGAGCAAGTCACTTTTCCAAGATCAATCTTCAGTCAGGCTATCACCAACTAAGGGTGAGGGAGTATGACATTCCCAAGTCTGTATTCCGAACAAGGTATGGCCACTCCGAGTTTGTAGTGATTAGTTTTGGGTTAACAAATGCAGCAGCGGTGTTTATAGACCTAATAAATAGGGTGTTCAAGCCCTACCTTGATACTTTTGTTGTGGTTTTCATTAAAGACATCTTGATCTACTTTTGGGGTGAGAAAGAATATAAGAATCACTTGAGAGTAATGCTTCATACCTTGAGGGATAGATAATTGTTTGAAAAATTTAGTAAATGTGAGTTCTGGTTGAAAAAGGTTGCGTTTCCATACCACATAATATCCGGTGATGGAATTAAGGTTGACCCTAAAAAATAGAGGCAGTCAAGAATTGGCCTAGACCATTATCTCCTTCGGACATTAGGAGTTTTTTGGGCCTAGTTGGTTACTATAGGAGGTTTGTTGAAGGGTTCTCTACTATCTCATCTCCTATGAAGATGTTGACTCAAAAGAAGGCAAAGTTTATATGGATGGATGAATGTGAAAGGAGTTTCCAAACTTTGAAAGATCGACTTACGTCCGCTCCTATTTTGACTCTACTGGAAGGATTAGAAGGGTTTGTGGTTTATTGTGAAACTTCCAAGATTGGTTTGGATTGTGTTTTGATGCAAAATGGCAAGGTTATAACTAATGCTTCTAGGTAATTGAATGCGCATGAATGTAACTATCCTACCTATGATCTTGAGTTAGCGGCCGTTATTTTTGCTTAAAAGATTTGGCAGCATTATCTCTATGGGGTACATGTGGATGTGTATACTGATCATAAAATTTTTCAATATGTGTTAACCTAAAGGGACCTCAATCTAAGGCAAAGGAGGTGACTAGATTTCCTCAAGGACTATGACATGAGTGTGCATTATCATCCAAGTAAAGCCAATGTGGTTGCTGATGCACTTAGTAGAGTTCCTATGAGGAGTGTGTCCCATGTTGATGTAGGGAAGAGAGAGTTGGTAAAGGAGGTCCACCGGTTGGCTAGATTAGGGGTGAAGTTGAGTGGTACTAGTGATCGTGGTATGGTTGTTCGTTATAGGTCTGAATCCTCTTTGGTGGTCGATGTTAAGTCAAAACAAGACCTTGACCCGATAGTTGTGGAGTTAAAAAGTTGGTGAAGGAAAAGAAGGTAGAGGTCTTTTCATAAGGGGGAGATGGGGTACTATATTTCCAAGGTTGGTTATGTGTGCCAGATGTAGATGGCCTAAGGAGTTTAATTTTGAAGGAGGCTCATAATTCTTCATAGTCTATTCATCCCGATTCGACGAAAATGTACCAGGACTTGAAAGAGCTTTATTGGTGTGGTGGCATGAAAAAGGACATAGCAAGATTCATGTTTGAATGTCTGAATTTCAAACAAGTAAAGGCTGAAAATCAAAGGCCGAGTGGCCTAGCACAAGATATCAAAATACCTACTTGGAAGTGGAAAGATGTGAATATGGATTTTGTAGTCATTTGCCTCATACTCAGAAACATTATAATTCGATATGGGTGATTATTGATAGAATGACTAAGTCGTCTCACTTCCTACTTGTCAAGACCTCTTATAGTGCCAAAGATTATGTCAATTTGTATATTCAGGAGTTGGTAAGGTTGCATGGTGTGTCGTTGACAATTATTTCAGATCGTGGTACCCAATTCACTTCTCACTTTTGGAAATCAATTTTCAAAGGGACCTCAGTACTAAAGTAAAGTTAAACACCATATTCTATCCTCAAACAGTTGGGCAAGCCGAAAGAACAACTCAAACACTAGAGGATATGTTTAGGTCTTATGTGTTATAGTTCAAAGGGAGTTAGATAATAATCTATCACTCATCAATTTTGCCTATAATAATAGCTACCACTCAAGTATTGAGATAGATACATTTGAGGCTTTGTATAGGAAAAGATGTAGGTCTCCGATTGGTTGGTTCGAAGTAGGTGAGATAACCTTGTTAGGCCTTGATTTGGTGCTTGATTCTTTAGAGATGGTGAGAGTCATTAGACAAAGGTTGAAGAGGGCTCAAAGTTGTCAAAAGTCCTATTTCAATACTAAGAGTAGGGATCTTGAGTTTAATGCAGATGATCGGGTGTACTTGAAGGTTTCACCCATGAATGGTATGGTTCAGTTTGGTAAGAAGTGGAAATTGAGCCCTAGGTATGTAGGGTCTTATAGAATCTTGAGACATGTTGTCAAGGTTGCTTATGAGTTGGAATTGCCTTCAAAAATAGCCATGGTCCATCTAGTGTTCTATGTATATATGTTGAGAAAATGTGTGGGTGATCCTAGTTCCATTGTGCCTTTGGAAATAGTGAATGGTGAGGAAAACTTGACCTATGAAGAGGTCTCGGTTGAAAATTTGGACCGGCAAGTCAAGAGATTGAGGAACAAAGAATTTGCATCCGTTAAAGTCCTTTGGTGGAATCAACAAGCTGAAAATGCTACATTGGAAATAGAAGCGGATTTGATGAAACATTGCCCTTATCTCTTTCATTCTACTCAAGCCTAAGATATTAAGTTATTCATGCTCAAGAGTTTAAGACTCTTATGTTTCATTTTTCTAAAGCCTTCATATGCAGGCATGTTCATGAAGTTGAGTTTTAAATTTATGTTTTATGCTGAAGTTTAAAGATCTCATGTTTGATGCATTTTGGGTGTCATCGTATTCATGTTGGATTTGCATTCCTCGTGCCATATCTCTTTCTATGATAATGATTCTCATTCGAGGACGAATGTTCCCAAAGAGAAGATATTGTGTAACATTCCTCAAAACGCTTATAAATGCCTTAGAATTCCTTGGGAATAGGCCGCTCGCATAATGCATTATCTTGATTTTTGGCAAATCTAACTCCGAAATGTTGATCAGGAGGTCAAAACCTGTGGAAAAATGGTTTAGATGGATTTTTAGGATTCATATATCAAAAGATGAATTTTGTCAAAAATTACACAAAATAGTGAGGTGTGCGGTAGCTTCGCGTCGCCCATTTGTTGCCGTTCAGTGTAATTTTTCCCTGAGTTAAAATCTGGCCAAAATCTTATTCGCTAAAAATTGGACTATCGGAGAGGAGCTCCACGTCACGGACCAGGGAGAAGTTTTTCGTCCAAATTCAGTTTTTAAGTAAGGACATTTTAGAGTTTTCCCTAATTGCTTGTTAATGAACCTGGGCATTTTAGGGCCTAATTCTACTCTATAAACTACCCTTAGTTCCATTCATTCATCTATAATTCATCTACTCAAATATTTCTTTCTCTATAAGAGCTCTCATGGAATCCGTTGAAGACTTCAAAGAAATTCACTCAAGCTCTCCATCAAAAACTCTCAAATTCTTCCAAATTCCTTGGTCTTCTCAGTCAAGGTATGTGGGTATTGATTAATGGATTCTTTCATCCATGAAGTCCAATCAACTTCTCAAGTTTTCTATTAAATTCAAGTATGGAATTTTATGAGTTTTATGATCTCTATTCAAATTGCATGAATTATGATTTCACTCTTGGCTATGAATCTATTTTAAGATAAATTGATGGTTATTGCATTGAATTGAAGCATTTTTTCATGAATTCTCCTACATTGATCTTTAAGGTTTATGATATGAATTATGAGTATTTTAAAATATACTTTCAAATGATATTATCTTTATGAATTATGTATGGGATGATAGAAAGTATATGATCATGCATGTTTTCAAGTCAATTTCATGATTTTCACGTCAATCAATCGTGTATTCATGTTTTACCCTAATTTTCAAGTATGAATTATGATTTTAAGATGAGTTATGAGTTGATCATGAGTTAAATGATTTCTAATGAAAGTTTTATATGAGTTAAAGTTAAGATTTGTGATTCTAAAGTTAAAGTTATGATGATGATTAGAGTTAAGATCAAAAGATGTTTAAAGATGGTGATAAGGATTATTCTCACCAAAGTTATGGATTCTTATGAATCACTCAATAGATGAGCTATTCCTAATATGTTTTAAAGATGGATTAATAGGAAGTTACTATATTTTCCTACTATGTTATGATCATGTTTATGAGTTTCCGTTGGGATATTGACTAAGCACCGAGAAGACTTCAAGGTGGGGTTCGGTCCGGTAACGCAGTTAGATACCCAAGAGAATCATACTAACAACCTAAAGTCCCAAACTATGTTGCCCATGTAGGTTGCTTTCATGGCCTAGCTAGTGGATCCACACATAGCACAGTTGAGTTGAGTTATTTTTGGAGTATGCCCTGGCAAGGTAGCCTCCCCTGTTTGGATGCAGGAGTTATTGGCTTGTCTTGATGCAGGAGTCATCAGATTCTATGTAATAGCTCACATGGTCTAAGTTTGTTGGTTAATGGTCCTATCCCACACATGTTGAAGTTGAAATTATGAGATGTCAAGTTACGAGCTTATGATAATGTTTTATGATATGCATTGACCAAGAGTTTCTTTTGATTTAAGTTGCTTTTAAACTATACTCATGTTTATTATGATTGGTCATGCATCCTTTGGCATATTGATTATGTTCTTTACTTATTCATACATACCTCACATACTTAGCACATTCAAACGTACTAACACATATTTATCCTATATTATCTCATAATGTAGGGACGGACGATACTCACGATCACCCTACTCGTGGCTAGAGATTTGCTTTAGATTTCAAAGAAGTTGGTGAGTGCTCATTCTACCAAAGACAAGACTTTTATTCATGTTACTATTGTTTACACTTTTTTCTATTGTTAGGGTGATCTAGTTACTTTTACTAAGCCCATGTCAAAACTAGACTAGAGGCCTGTTTAGACGATATTATGGTGTAGTCCGGTTGGACATTTATAGAGATGATTTCCCTTAGTCCCATTCCCCACTTAATGATTACTTCTGCTCATATTTATATTGTTCTTTACCTTATGTATGCGATATATGCTAAGATAGCTTGTGGTTGGGGTCAGTCATATCCCGATCGCCATGTTATGACTAGGACCTAGGTCGTGCCTCGACATATTATAAAAACCTAAAAAATTCAGAAGGTCCTAAACCACAGAACAAAGGAGGAAATCTTAAAAAGTTGCAGAAATTGGCACCAAGAGTTGATCATAGAAGCCATCATGAACGTGGTAAGCACCACAAACCGTGGTAGAGATTCATAGATTAAGACTTGCAGGGAAGGAACTACGGACCGTGAAGCCTTTCATTATGATCCCTTCCCAAGGCCCTTAAGAAAACCTCCTAAGGCAAGGGCCCTCCACGGATATGTTCCATGGGCCGTGATGCCCTTCACAAATCGTGAAAGGTCCCATGAAGAAAGTTCAAAGACCTACCCTGCAGTCTTTCCAAAATATTTTTCCAAAGTCCTTTACCATAGGACCCCACCATGGGCCGTGGTGAGTATCACAAACCGTGAATGGTCCTCGTAAAGCAGTTTCGGTATGATTTTAAAATAGACATTTTGGTCTGTTCCTGTGTTTTAAATCAAAGTGGAGTCATTTTGAGGGCATAGTTCACCCATCTAAAGACCCTAAACCCTTCCAAACCCTCATTCCTCACACTTAGACTCAAGACTCATAAATCCTCTCTTCTCAAACTCCCAAGAGTTTCAAGACAAGCTAGGGTTTCGTTTCAAGGCATCTTCAAGTCCCCTTTCCTTCTCAAGTTCTCATTAGGGATTTTGTTTCCCCAAGGTATGTGGGTTTCATCCATGGGTTCTTCTACCTATGGAGCCCAAATGTTTTATCAACTTAGCATTTTAATATTTAAATGATGAAATCTTATGGGCTTTACATGACGATTCCAAATGTACAAATTAGTGTATATTGAAAGGTTATTTACCTATATTGATATATATTGACTCTTAATTTTATGAAATGGATATTTTATCAAGGTTTTTGTATGAAGATTTGAAAGTGGCTTTAAAGTGTAAATGATGGGTTGCTTGAAGATTTTTTAGTTGATGCATTTCCATCATTCTCATGCATGCTTGCATTGTTTTAAAATGTATTGAAAGTTGAATGAAATGTACCCACTTAGTTTCTTTATGTTGAGATAAAGTTAAATTGAAAGCTTTGACTTCAAATGAAGATTTTATGAAAGAAAACGTTATGTTAAAGGGAGTCTTATGAAATGATTGAATGATGATGAAAGGGCTCTTAGCCAAAGAAAGGATTCAATGTGAAAGGACAATTCTCACATATTTGAATCAAATGAAATATTTTAATGAGCTATTCCACTGAATGATATTTTGACGTTTAAAGTTATACAAATGCTTATGTTATTATGATATTCAAATATTATTCCGTGGGATTGACCTAGAACCGAATGTACCATGCAAAGTTATACCAACATAGGAGCCCTTGTAGGCTATTTAGGCTAGTGGATCCTCAAATAGCCCTTAAAATTAAAGTTAAAAAAATGATTAAAGTTGGCGGAGTTCTACTGGGCAAGTAGTCTCCTCGTGCCAACACAGGGGGTTAATTACCTATTCTTGTCCCTAGGGATAAGACAATGAGGAAGGAATTTAGGCTAGAACACTTCTGAGTAGTAATTTGGAAATTTTGATCACATGTCAGACTTGGATGAAATCTGAGTCAGATAAGGTATGAAGTAGTCCGATAATGAATGGGTGAGTAAATTATGAGTTTTATCATTTGAGTTAGTAACCAAGACATCAAGGATCCTGTATAACTTTATGGAATTGAATTTGGGCGAGTAGAACTCCCAAAATTGATCTTGGCATGAAAATGTTGTTTTGGAATATCAAAGATTGAGGGTGTGCTACAAAATGGGAGCTTGGGACTCGATTTTGGAGTTTTTGTCTCCATGCAACCTTCCACAATGGGATTATTTCCTTTGTGGCAGGGCTGCAATAGTAGGATAGTCCCGCAATGGCAGGCCAGTCGCAGATTTAAATGGGAAAAGTCCCAAAATATTAATTTTCTACAAGTTTCATTTTTGGAGAGCAAAGGATGACCTAGGGAAGTTTCTTTTCTATTTTTCGCCAATTATCGTTCTAAAGGTAAGTTAATCATTTCTATAACTTGTAAATTGATTCCTGGACCTTAGAATCTTTGGAAATTCTCTTAGGGGAAGGTTTTGGCCAGAATTAATGGTGAGAAAAACTCTAGTTGGGAGAGATGATCATGAAAGAGGGAAATGGTTAGGATTTTGATATAATCCGGATATTATAGGCCATTGTTCATTGATTCCTTGTATTTCTGTTTATTTTTAGACCAAAATAAGCCAAAGAGACTTTGAAAAGGGAAATCTCCAGTTCTTTTGAATTCCCAAGGCTTGTTTCAAGGTAGGTGATTGTTTATTTCCCGTATGTTTTATGTGTGTCTGTTAACTGCGATTGAAAGTTTTGCATGAATGTATGTGACTAACAAAGATGTAATGAACTTAATGAGATAACTATTGTGATCAATTACATACAATGACCCAGATACTTGATTTCATAAGCTGTGAACTATTCATTGTTGATTGTGATTGTGATTGTTGGATCTGGTACCATGCTGGTACGTATTGGATCGGGTGTTAATTTGACACTTATTGGATTGGGTACCACGCGAATACATAGTAACAGTTTGTTTATAGGTTCCATGAGGATCAATGTTGGCTGTTGTATTTGAGATTGACATTGTGATATCATTATTGCTCATGAAATGATATTTCATAATGTGTTTTTCTGTATATGCCTGTTATTACTATATTGTGTTTACTTGTGTATATTGCACTTACTGGACCGGCCGCATGATTTTACCAGTATACCATTGATTATGTGTACTGATACTACATTTGCTCTTTCTTTATTGAGTATAGGGCATCTTCATGAGGCTGTTGACAAACCTCAGTTAGGAGAGCATCGACCGTTCGAATTCAAGGATGAGCTAATTCTGTCAGGCTGCCATGGATTTCTCTAGGATCTTAGTCCAATCCTTTCGGACTTGGACCTTTTAGACATTAGATATATTATTATTTTTGGGGTTGCATCCCCTTACTCTTAGAATTGTTACTTAGTGTAGTTTTGGTACAATTACTCTCAAGTTCTAGTGGGTTGACTTTCGCATGTTTGACTATATTATGATTGTCTGTTTAATTTCCTGAGTTTGTGTTTGGATGCTAGTTTGGGGATATAGTTTTGGTTCTCCCACGGAGGGTTAGTGTGGGTGCCATCCACGACCTAGTTTGACATTGGGTCTACGAGGGGTTTCCTACGGGTCATAGAGTATTTGATGGGTCATCGGTTTATTTCGCATAAAAGGGTCTAAGGCCTGGGCTTAGGACCTCTTCTACGGATCCATCCTACGGTCTGTAGAAACTTCTACCGATCGTAGAAGTCATCCATAGGAACGTATCAACAAAAATTAATTTCACTAAGTGTTGGGGTATCCTACGAGCCTCTCTAACGGGTCATAGAAACTTCTACGGGCCATAGGTGGCACTCGTAGGACTCTTTTAAACACGAACTTTGGCTTCTTTTTTGGGTTCCCCGGACTGATCTAAGTTATATTATTTCAGGGTGTTACAAATTTAATATAAAGAATCCATTATTTTTATTCCTACTCTACATTTCATCACTATAGTTATGAGTTTAGCTACTCATAACTAGAGGCAAACAACAATAAACGTAATTTAAATAACTAATGAACATAAATATAAAAGATATTAAACTAAATTTTTGATTAATGCAGCTCTTGCAATAGTACCTTGTTTGTTCCACAATAACCTTCTATGAAGCTGTAATTAATCTTAAAAAACTAAGAATGATGAAAACTTTAATCTAATGGTAATCCCTAACTTCTATTGATAGTGCGTAACTTTTAAGAATAATATCTAACCCTAAATACATCGCCGTAATGACCTATTTATAATAGTAGTGTCAAAATCTTAATCCCATTTGAACTTTGCTTTGACTTGGTCAACTCTAATCCATAACATAGAAGGGTCGTGATGCTAGGCCTATCCCGAAGACTAGGGGTCTGCGCTACAGGCTTTATCTTGCTCTTCTACCTTCTTCTCTGTGCGTCACAAGTTCATCACATGCATTTTTTATTTCAAAATCTCATTTCTTAGGCACGGAATGAGGGACATTGTGTGGCATGTGACCTTGCATTGCAGACTCGAATTATGTAGTCTGTTTGGCTATGTTTCAGTCCGGGACACTCAATTTGAGTTTCAATTAATTTTTTGTTATTTTTAGCCTGGAATCAATCTAATCATATTAATTAGCTCATTACAACAATAATCTATAAAAACACATGAATATACATGAGTTTATACTTGAACTAACGAAATCATAGATAAAATATGATGCTTGAATGTGTAAATATACCCCAGATCATCACCCTACACTTCGAGCTTTTAGTTCGTCCTTGAACAACTCATTATATCCCATATAGACTCAATATTTCATCAACACTATTTAGACAATGTCACATAATTAGGTCTGCATAGATAATTTTAATCATGATCTGAAATTTACTCATTCAAACACAACTATCAAATCAAAGACTTTTCATGTAAACACCACAACTTGAACTAACTTACTCTTATGACATATATATAGGGTCAACATGATTAGATGCAACTACAACAGTCACTACGTCACCAATACTAACTATCAAGTGCCTTTACTGTCAAAGAAATATCCTTTTCACTCATCATGTAAGTATATAATCAAATGAGGACATGAGCAACTCAAATTCTCTCACTCTCACAAGAAAATTTAGAACATGTTATACATATCATAGGTTTTCCAATAGTGTACTCATTCATTCAAAGCATTGAATTGTGCGATCAAAAGGACTTTTTTTTGAATTGTAATGTCGATGAATGGACATGTAGAAATTATTTAGTTAAAATAGGGATTACTCTTTTCTATGCATTTTAATGTAATGACAATACAATTAAGTTTCTTTTCTTCATTCACCTTACTTTGAACTTCTATGTTGTTTTCCTTCTACTTTTCTTTAGATTATAAAATTTAAATAAAATCACACACATTAAAACCTAAATATTTGTCCAAAAAATTGAAAAATCAAAATCCGACAAATCACGAAATTCCACAATTTATTGGGGAAAGAAAAGTTGCAAGATTAT
This sequence comes from Solanum dulcamara, assembly GCF_947179165.1. Lineage (NCBI taxonomy): Eukaryota > Viridiplantae > Streptophyta > Magnoliopsida > Solanales > Solanaceae > Solanum > Solanum dulcamara. The sequence goes on from NC_077245.1 coordinate 61,704,863, forward strand.
ATATGAAAGAGAAATTTAAGAATATAACAATGGATAAACATACGTTTACAATAGATATGCATGAACAAAACAAGATTAAGCAATGTAAGAGAAAGCTTAGGGAAAGAGAAAGTTTAGAAAATGATTTTAGAGAGAGAAAAAAGCAAAACGCAATTTGATACGGTTGACAAACCATGAGATGAGTGGAAAATTACATTTAAATGAATAGAAATAAAAGGAGCAGTTAAAAGGAATACTCAATTAGAGAGAAAAATAAGAAGAAAGTAGTTCACTTTTCAAGAAATACAAAATATGGCTATTGAGTGACAAAATAAATATAAAATGATCTTGTTTTTGTTAAAAAAATAAAATAAAAGTGGCCTATTTATTGCCTATTCAATCTATAGATTTCATGATGTTCCAATTTACAACTCTTTTTAGTATGTTGGGCTAGAAAACATGCATTTTCGAGGTCGGACTCCTTAAAAGTTGAAGCTTTTCATCTCTATTCACAATGAATCATATTTTATTTTTTCCTAGTTGTATATTAGAACTTTATCGGCTATTGTAGGTGAAAGTACAATTTACTTATGCTATCAAGAATAAAAATGATTATGCTAAGGTAATTTGTAAATGGCAGGATGAAGGAAGTGCTTAGATTTGCATGTGCATGTGGAGCCTACACTAAGAAGGGAGAACAAATTTTCTTTCTTATTTTCGCTAATAGAAAGATATTACATTTGCATATATAGAACAAAAACTACAAAGAAGCAAGGGGCAGAGCTATCTTCAGGGGTGTAGGGATACCACTTCATCAAAAAATTATATTGCATATATAGATCAAATTTTTGTTTAATAAATATATATACAAGATTTGATACTTCTTGACACAAGTTGAAGGTTTAGTGTAGTGATTAAAGGGTTGTTAAAATTGCTTGAGGTTGTGTGTTCCATCCTTGTAGCAGCATAATAGTACTTTTTCACTGCAACCATTTTTTAAATAACTAAAACGACACACACTTTGCTCATTATTACGTATCTCATTGAATTATAATGTAACTACCTTCTGCTTTCATTGGTAAAATTTATTTTGTTTTGGATTTCTCATATATTTACTTCTTTATATTTTGACACCCCTTAATGAAAATTCTGGTTCAACCATTGAAAGGAGCACAATGTGACTTAGAGTGCAAATATTTCAAAAGGTCACTCAATTATATGAATTTATATAAAAAAACTATTAAACTCTATATTATATCAATAAAATCACTCAACTTAGAATTTTTCGCTTATAAATTACTCACTCAAATTTATTATTAAAAAAATGATATAGGAAAATAAAGTAATTTTGTATGTCATGTAAATATGAATTCCAGAAAAAAACAAAATTAAAAATAAACCAATATATTATACCTGACTATTCCACCCACAAATCAAAGTAAATTTCATCTTAAACCTCTCTTTCCCATGGTCTTGTTGGAAAAATGCAGACTAACATAAAAATATATATGGTCAAAATAGTAGAAATAAAATGGAAAAATAATGACACCAATTTATTTTTACGTGGAAACCCTTTTAAATAAAGAAAAAAAATTATTGGCCCAGGGGAGCAACTGATATCACTATAGTAAGAAATTTTACACTGGGTAGTACCAAGTACAATACTCCATAATGACTACCACACACTCAAAAGGAATAACTCTCTTTCGATCTCCCACCTAACTAAAATATCGCTCATACTCTATTTTTCTTCACAAACTATTTTCTTATAGTCTATGGTATATTTCACAGCTCAATTTTTTTCTCTCTACTGTGAATTTGATGTATTGAATGAAGAGCTGAAGAGCTGAAGAGCTTTTTTTTTATTGGAACTCTTCTCAACTACCTCGCCACTTTCTTCGACAAAAAACATGAAGAAGTTGCAATTTGCAATTGCAAATTGCAGTAACTTTTGACAAAGGAAAAAAATTGGCCAGCCACTTTTGACAAAGAAAATATGGCCAGCAACCTTTTTGAAAAATTGGTGGGAACTGGACCTCATAAATCTCCCCCTCCAGTCTCGTTCAGTAGAAGGAGGTGTCTTCATCTTCTCAGAGAGAGCTCAAGCCAACAAGTTCTTTGCACAATTCAAACTTGTCCCTTGTTACCAGTTTGGTCAGCATATCTGCAGGATTCTCATTTGTAGAAATCTTTTCAACCTGCATAGATTCGTCTTCTATCATTTCTTGAATCCAGTCATATGTCACTTCTATGTGTTTTGTCCTTGCATGGTACACATATTTCTTGCTCAAGTCTAATGCAGTTTGACTGTCACAATAGACGATATACTCCTTTTGATGCAAGCCAAACTCTTGAAGGAATTGTATGAGCCATATCATCTCTTTACCAGATTTAGTAGCCGTAATATACTCAGCTTTAGTTGTAGACAGTGCAACACACTTCTACAACTTTGACTGCCATGATATAGCTCGCCCTGAAAAAGTAAACAAATATCTAGTAATGAATTTTCTATTATCAAGGTCACTTGCCATATCAGCTTCCTTTCAGATACTTGAGTATCCACTTTACAGCTTTCCAATATTTTTTTTCTGGATTGTCGAGAAACCTTCTGACAACACCAACTTCATGAGCAATATCAAATCTAGTGCATACCATTGCATACATTACATTTCCGATGATGGAGGAATATGGAACTTTGGACCTGCTCTCTTTTTTCCCCGAGTTGTAGGACATATCCTGTTGCTCAACTTCATATGACTAGCAAGAGGTGTGCTAACAAGCTTATCATTCTTTATGTTGAAGCACTCCAGTACACGTTCAATGTGCTTCTCTTGTAACAGATAAATCTTTCTTTCATCCCTGAGACGAGTTATTCTCATGCCCAAAATTTGCTTGGCATAACCTAAGTCCTTACACAAGTCTTTCTTCAACTTGTCAATCTTGGAAGTATTCCTGTCCACAATCAACATATCATCCACATATAGAAAGAGGATGATAAAATCATCGTCAAATTATTTTTGTACAAATACACAATGATATGAAGAAGTATTCTTGTAGCCTTGCTCTTCCATAACAGATTCAAACTTTTTGTACCACTGTCTAGGAGCTTCCTTTATCCCGTAAAAACTGTTTTTGAGTTTGCACATAATATTTTCTCTACTATTTACTTTGAAGCCCTTAGGTTGTTCCATATAAATCTCCTCTTCTAGGTCACCATGAAGAAAAGCCGTCTTCACATCCATCTATTCAATCTCTAAATAAAGACTAGCAGCCAAACCAAGAACTGTATGAATGAAGGATATTTTTACAACAGGAGAAAATATTTTGTCAAAGTCAATACCCTTACTTTGACTAAATCCCTTAACAACCAATCTACCTTTGTACCTAGGCTTCAAGCTGTGTTCTTCAACTTTTACTTTGAACACCTACTTATTCTTCAAAGCTCTCATGCCCTTAGGCAATTTCACCAATTCATAAGTGTGATTCTCATGCAAAGATTTCATCTCATCTTGCATGACTTCAATCCATTGATTCTTATGCTCATCTTCCATGGCCTCCTCATAACACTCTGGTTTACCCCCGTCAGTGAGTAGTACATACTCATTAGGTGAATAGCGAGAGAAAGGAATATGCTGTCTTGTGGACCTCCTAAGAGGATTATTTGCTTCTTCCACAACTTCATGAGCTAGAGCATTATCAATAACAACATCATTGTTATTATTAATATCAATATATTGATCTAGGACTTGATTTTGAGCATCACCATGATCATTAGGCCCACCAACATTATGCATACTTGTATGAGAAACTTGATCAAAATGGACTACACTATCAGAACTTAAAGATTCTAAATTCTGTACTTTGTTAATTGCTTCAATGGTTTGATTCGCCATGAATACGATATCACGACTTCTCACAAGCTTCTTCTTAATTGGATCATATAGTGTGTAACCAAATTCATCAAGGCCATATCCAACAAAGATGCACTGCCTTGTCTTGGCCTCTAATTTTGACCTCTCATCTTTTGGCACATGTACAAAAGCTTTGCAACCAAATACTCTCAAATGGTCATAAGAACATCCTTTTCATACCAAACTCTCTTTGGAACACACTTTGCAAAGCAACCGCAAGAGATAAGTTAATAACATGTGCAGTGGTCAATAAGGCCTTACCCCTAAAGGAGTTCAACAACTTTACTTCAGAAAATAAATATCTAACTCTTTCCATCAAGGTTTTGTTCTTCCTCTCAGCCAACCCATTAAGGTGAGGAGTCTTAGGAGGAGTCTTGTGGTGTCTAATACCTTGATGCTTGCAGTATTCGTCAAATGGTCCACAATATTCACCATCATTATCAATACAAATACATTTTAGTTTCCTTCCAGTTTCTCTTTCAACTGAAGACTGAAACTACTTAAAGACACCCAATACTTGGTTTTTAGTCTTGAAGACATAGATCCAAAGCTTTCTTGAGCAGTCATCAATGAAAGTAGAAAAATAAAATGCACCACCCAATGTCCTTGTCTTCATTAGATTGCACAAGTTAGAGTGCACCAACTCAAGCAATTCTGTCTTTCTTGAAGGAGGGTTAGACTTAAAAGAAACTCTATTTTTTTCCAGCCAAGCAGTGCTCACACTTTTCTAATTTATCACTTTGGAAATTTGACAGTAATTTCTTCTTGGCTAGAACATTAAATCCTTTTTTACTGATGTGGCTAAGACTCTTCTTCCATAACGTTGAGGAGTTATCACTCTCAACTGCATTCACCATATTGGCATAAAAGTCATAGTCTAGTATAGACCACAACATTTGTTACCATGAGCCACAACTAAGGAACCCTTAATAAGTTTCCATTTTCCACCGCCATTGGTACCAACATATCCTTCATAATCTAGAATACCAATAGAAATTAGGTGCAGACGAACATCATGTGCATGTTTTACATTGTTCAAAACTAGTTTAGTTCTAATACTAGTTTTAAAATAGATTATACCAACACCAACCACCCTAGATACATTTCATTATCCATACTCAAGGTTCCAAAGTCACCAAGAGTATAGAAAGAGAAAAATTCCTTGATGTCACATGAGATGTGGCACCAGTGTCCACAATCCAGCTTGACTTATCACAAGTAATATTTATTAGATCTGCATCAAGGACTGTAACAAGATCTTCGGTAGAGATGATGGCTAGGAAATTTTCATTTGCATATTCTTTATTTTCCTCTTTTTCTTTGTTCTTTCTCTTCAATTTTCGGCATAGCCTCTTTGTGTGTCCTTTCATGCCACAATGATAACACTCAATATCTCTAAGTCTTCCTTTGGATTTATTTTACCTATGTCCTCTATTTTGAGAACCATGATTTTTATTTCTCCCTCTGGAGCTAGTTACCAGGACATCCGATAAAGAAGAAGAAGAACTTTGATCTTTTCTTCTCATTTCTTCCTTCAAAACACTATTGTTGGTGGAATCCATAGAGATCAAACCATTCAGAGCAGAGAATTTGACAATAAAGTTCTAAATATTTTCCAAGAGTTTGGTAGGAAACCAAATAGAACTAAGCCTTGAATTTCTTCCTCAAATTTGATGCTCATAGCAAATAATTGGTTCATGATTCCAAGAAAACTATTCAGGTGATCTGTTATCGGAGAACCATCATGATATTTTAAACTTAACAATTGCTTTATTAAGAACATTTTATTATTCCCAGTCTTTCAAGCATATAAGCTTTCAAGATACTACCATAGAGTACGAGCATGTTTCTCCCAAGAAATACGGTTCATCACATTATCGTTAACCCATTACCTAATAAATTCACACATTTGTCTGTGCAATAGATTCCACTCTTCATCTATTTTATCATCAGGTTTTGTAGTGGTAAATACTGGTTGATAAAACTTCTTGACATAAAACAAGTCTTTCATATTTCTCTTTCAAATGATATAATTAGCACCAATCAAAGTAACCATTCTACTAGTGTTAGCTTCCATCATTTTTCTCCAAAAATATATAAAATCAAAGTAAATCTTTTTTGATGTGAAAGTTTAAACTATGCTGCAACCACAAAGCATATAAGATAAAACCTTGCTCTGATACCAGTTTGTTGAAAAATATAAACTAACACAAAAATATATATGATCAAAATAGTAGAAATATAATAGAAAAATAATAACACCAATTTTGTTTACGTGAAAACCCTTTTAAATAAGAAAAAAAACCATGGGCCAAGAGGAGCAACTCATATCACTATAGTAAAGAATTTTACACCGGATAGTACCAAGTACAATATTAAAAAATGACTATCACACACTCAAAAGGAATAACACTCTTTTGATCTCTCTCCTTACTAAAATATTGCTCACACTCTACTTTTCATCACAAACTATTTTTTTATAATCTATGGTATACCTCACATCTCTAATATTTTTTTCTCTCTATTGTAAATTTGATGTAATGAATGAGGAGCTGAAGAGCTCCTATAGGAACTCTTCTCAACTACCTCGCCACTTTCTTTGACAAACAAAATGGAGAAGCTGCAATTTGCAATTGCAAATTGCAGTAACTTTTGATAAAGAAAAAAAATTGGCCAGCCACTTTTGACAAAGAAAATGTGGCCAGCAACCTTTTTGAAAAATTAGTGAGGACTGGACCCCACAGGTCTTTGCTTTGCTTGCACTAGTTTGTTTTCTTTTCTCTTTATCTCATTAAAAAATATTTCTACTCAACTTTTCCCACTTAATTTTGACTTTTTTTGATGATTAAATATGATTTAATTTGAAACTCTAATTTATGTAAGTGTTGCTTTAATCATTTGGTAGTTTTTAAACTTTATCCTTATATATTATGGACTCCCACTAGTTAGATTAAATTAAATCTCACACCTTACTTCACTCTTATTTAGAAATGACAGTTAAGGGTATGAACATTGCAATATGAATTGTACTAAAAGCAACAAAAATTATATATTAGTGATGGAATAAATAAAGAGAGTGGAGTATAAGAGTTTTGTAATCTTATTTGGGTATGGTAAGAGACTATTGGTAATCTTCATACGTGTATTTTTTGCGTTAAATTTGCTTATGCAACTGTGTTCATGTCATATTATGATGCTTTTTTATACCTTTGGTAGAATACATAGACATGCCGCTGAACTTGTTCAATTTTTCCTCTTATGCACTTTAACTATGCCATTTTCCTATTGAACCGCTGAATCATCCATAATTTGTAACTTTTAAACACACTTGGATGACTTGGCACAAAACATGTTCTCATATTTCTTGAGCACATGAAGACGTTTTAAAGGCACTGATGGAAATCCACAACGGTCTTCTTACCCTTTACACCCTAATTTCCCCCCATTTTCTCTTATTTCTCTCCTATTTTCTTTCTCTTCTTCCTTATAACCATGTTTAAGTTAGAATTGCTCATCAAAGTATCTCTCTTCTTCATCATCAAGTATCAATGTCTAAGTTATCTTCCTTATTGATTTCTAGAATAAGCAGCGAATTACTTAAACAAACTTCAGATAGATTTGGAGAAAATAAGACTGAGAAAAGAAAGCTTAACAACAGCTAGTGGTACATTAAATTTAAATTCAAGTAGTACTACTAATGGGAGAATATTTTAAAAGACATTGACATTGCTAATATCGAAGCTATCTTCCTCATTGATTTCCAAAATTTTAGAAATCTAAGGATTTTAGTTGTAACTAGCATAAATGTCACTAGAATCATTGAAATAAGGCCAATTTCTTATTGATTTTCTCGTCTAGAAACACTGAACATTTGGTTCAGAAGTGTGTTTGGTGGAAAAATGAAGTGTCTTTAGTTTTTTAGGTTTTATTTGGATATTATTTTAGGTTGCTGATGTGGAAATTATTTAAAGGGGTTGAGAGTTTTTATTGGTTGCACTTTCCATGAGGGAAAGGTGGATTTCACACGTTCAACCAAGAAAAAAATATTTGCTGAAGTTTTGTGCCATGTCAACCAAGTGTGTTTAAAAGTTACAAATTATGGATGATTCAATGATTCAATAGGAAGATGACGTAGTTAAGGTGTCTAAGAGGAAAAATCGAACAAGTTTAGGGGCATATTTATGTATTCTACCTATACCTTTTAATTTTAGTGGACTTGCTTTTTTGTTTTATATTTTGCTTAAGATTATCACAAAATTACTTTTACATTTGTCAGTATCTCCATTTTTTGGTGTAATTCTTCTTTATTCTCTCTAGAAACAATCCACCAATATAGGATTGAAGGGAGCAGGGATCCTATTTGCTCAAATATCCCTTTGATTATTTTGGAGTCACTTAATAATTAGACTTAGAGCGTGTTTGAATTAATTTATTGTAAGTATTTTTAAGCTAAAATAGTTTTAAAGTATTTTTAGAGTGTTTGAATAATTTTAAAAAAAGTGCTTATAAGCACTCAATTTTAAGTTAAAATGCTAAAAATAAGTCAAAAGTAATAAGATATTTTCTGTGCTTTTAAGATACTCTTACCTATTACCACTAACAGTCTCTATTTTTCTAATTTGCTCTTCTCTGATAGTGATTGCCAATATTGGAAAGATGAAGAGGCACGAAGCATATCAGCTGCCTTAATTTGTGTCATGTGATACACTTATGTGGTGAAGTGAAAGCCCTTGGAATTATTGAATCTAAATCAGTGGGACTTCAGAGAGCCTCCAAATAATGAGGTTCGGCATCTGCTTGAGAAGGAAGAAGAAAGGTTGGATCCTGTAACACCCCAAATTTGTTTTGGCCAAGACTCGAGCTATTCTTCCTGTGCGCGTTTAGGATTGAACTCGGTGACTTCTAGTTGTATATATGAGTTAGGATCAATTTCTAAGTATTTGAAGTGTATTAGATATGTTTTAGCGTCATAAGGGATCTTTAACACCAAGCCGAGTCCTAAGCATTTCTATTGGCTAAGTTTTCGTATGAGTTTGTATAAAGGTAAACTTCAAATGACCATATCTCCTAGAATATAATGAATTGGGTGGCTCATAGCCTATTAAATTAAAGGTCTTTAAGTCTTCTTTCCAATGCCATTAAGATTGCATTTTTTAGAGTTGAGAGTAAAAGGTTATACCCAGTAGAATAGATAGGTATGCGACAAGTCCGCGACGCGAACCTGTCGCGGACTTGCCTAGTTTTTCCAAATTTTGTTTTTTATCGACCAGAAAGGTGCGCGACAAGTCCGCATTGCGGAACTGTCGCGAACTTATCTAGTTTTCTAGATTTTGTAGGGGCATCTTGGGAAAATTACCTAATAATATATATGATCTTGGATGCGTTTTTAGGGCTAAACTCTGCCCCATATCAGTTTCTAAGGAGTTTTCTCTCCAAAAAACATCCAAGAACATTGAGAGCAAGAATTGGAGAAGAGAAGAAGAGTTAGGATTCAAGTTCTTCAAGTAAGGCCATCAAATCCTTGATTTGTTCTTTATCCAGGCATGTAAGGCTAACCTAAAATATGGATTGAATTCTTCCATATGCCCCATAGATGTGTTGGATGAAGATTGTGAAAGGCTTGAACCTTCTATGAAGATTTTCTTGAAATTTTCCTAAACTCTAGAATATTTTTATATACTATTAATTGATTGATGATTTTCATGACTTGAATTCTTGAATAATTATCTTTTATATTTATTTCACAAACCGTAGTTACATATTGACTACAATGAATTTTTGTATATAAATTCATATGTATTGATGATGTTCTCGAGTTGAGTTTTGTTGAGAGTATGGATTCATGTATTCATTCACATGAACCCAAGATGAGATTTTTTTTTGTTATAATTTGTCTTGAGGTTGAGATTGATAGTTTTTATGTAAATATTGCTTTCAAAGGGAGATGATATATTTTTGTTAATGAGTGTGAATGAAATTGAATATAGAGATAAATGGAGATTTTGGAGCAAGATGTTCGATGATGATGTGAATGGTAATTATCTTTAACATAGGTAGAATGATTGATAAAGAGGTATGTTGATGATGATGTTTGAGATGAAATGGATTGGAGTCTAATGATATGTGATTTGCATAATTTGATTTGATTGGAGTCATATGAGTATAAATGATTGTTTGAGAAGGAGTTTTAAAAATGATTTATGAACGTTTTTGCATAAATTATTTATGCACTATTTTGAGTTTAAAGAATAATTATTTTCATCTTTGATTTAGAAAGAGATTAAACATGAGCTGAGTTTGATAAATCTTTTTAATTATTATTTTGAACATAAGTATTTTGAGAATAAACGAGTTGAGTATTTTTACGTTAAAACGTCTATTTTGAGTTTGGGTTGAGGAGTTAAAATTATGTTTTAAATGCATTTAATATTTACTGCATTCATTGAGTTGAGATTGTATCAAATTTAAAAAAGAAAGAGTTTGATGATTGAGATGAGTTGATTGAGTTTTGAAAGAAGGTCCAATGAGACTAGATTGATTGAGTTTTGAAAAGAGTCCAATGAGACTAAATGAGTTGATTTGAAACTAAGTCCAAAGAGACTAAATGAGTATTTTGAGTATTTTACTCACATGATAGATATGAGCCTATTGAGTCTTGGGAGGAGTATTAAGCACCGAATTGGGTAATAGTATAGTCCATACTCAAATCCTATGAACTACGTAGCCATCGTAGGAAGGGATTGGACCGTTAAAGTCAGATATTTTCCATTTCATTATCCTAAAATGATAGGACTTGATTGATTAATGGATCCATGATTGGTTGATTCGTTCATACCCTGGCAAAGTGCGGACGGACGTGGCAACAACGTCAGCTTGTTGTACATCACTGGCTCATAGGTGATATTTGTCGGTTAGAGAAACTCCCAGATTGAGTGGATTGTGCATGATATAATTGGCTTAATTATGATTGTAAATGATTGAGTCAAATTGTAAAACATTGCTAAATTCTAATTTGCATATCTATTGAGTTGAGTCCTTTGACTTTATTGGATTGGATTGGATAGTATGTGATTATATTGTGTTTGATTGGATTGGATTGAATGGTATATGATGGGATTATATATGATTTTATTGGATCGAATTATATATGATTGGATTATATTGAATTGTATATGATTGGATTGAATCGGATTGTATATGATTGGATTAGATTGAATTGTATATGATTGGATTGAATCAGATTGTATATGATTGGACTGGATCGGATTGTATATGATTGGATTGGATCGGATTGTATATGATTGGTCTCTGTCTAAACTGTGCTCTTACTTTAGACTTATGACACCTTGATTGAGTCTCTCTTATCTTTATGACTTGAGATATTTGAACCGGTATTGTTCTATCTTGACGCATATTTCATTCTGCCATATTACATACTCGTACATTCTACGTACTGACGTCCATTTTGGACCTGCATCATTTAATGATGTAGAGACAGCTTTAAGAGATCATCAATAGGCGCACTGCTAAGGATCCGTTCACACTCAGCTTATTGGCGAGTCCTCCCCTATATTCGGACGACACCACTTATGTTATTCTTGCATTGAGTTTAGTCTTTTCATTCTGATTTGAGGTAGCCATCAACCTGTCATTGGCACCAATTAGATAGTAGTGATAGAGGCTTCATAGACTAGATAGTGATGAGTCGATTGAGTATTTTATTTCCTTGAATTGTTCTTGTCAGACTATTTTAATGACATAGAGTGGAGTTTGATTTGTTGGCCCATAGCCTTTCTTTCTTGAGTTAGATCGATGATTTGAGTTGCCTACTAAATTATTATTTATTTTAAGCCTTCCGCTGATTGATTGAATTAACAGATGTGTGATTGAACAAGGTGGTTCGCTTGGGGACTAGCAATGGTCTTTGAGTGTCGACCACGTCTAGAGTACCCTCTCGGAGCGTGACATATCCTCTCTTAAATAAGACATTCTAGTCATCTACGCTCAGTTGTGACAATTCTTGTAAAGACGAGGGATTAGAGAGTCGAGGTTGGTCATGTCCAGTCATTAGACTATATTTACTAAGTAATACCTTGAACGTGGGCTTCTTTGAGATTTCATTAAATGTAATGAATCTTCGTCTAGGTGGAGTTTACCAGCACATAGGTAGTCTAAGTTCAAATGGGGCAATTGCAAAATGAGATTCAAGAGCACCGTAGAGTTCTAAACCTCTTTTTGAGAAGTGTTAGAACACTGGATCCTGCCAGGAACAAATGGCTCCGAAACGAATAAAAAAGCGCGTGCCTCACTCACGAAGTTTTATTTTTGAATGAAGTTAGACGATACAACTCTTATTAGTTTAATAGAACCAAAAGAGATGCTGGTATAATATGGGGTACATTTTGAAATTTAAACTTTTGAACTGTGAATTTGAATATATAACTTTATATTTTTGAAATAAAATTTATATATTTAATAAATTACATAAAAGTATAATAAATTATAATAATTGATAACTTAAAATACATGAAATTTTTTATGATTGACTAAAAATTATTCTTTAAAAAATTAAAAATTAAAAAATCTCAAAATTTCAAGCATTCCACATAAATTAAGATGGAGGTAGTATCATGTAGTATGTATTATATTTTTCTAGTATCTATTTTTCACTATTTTGTTACCTCTTAAGAGTTTGTTCATCTACTATTCACAACATTCTATTTTGCTTGTATGTCATTCATACTATTTCTCATTTATAAGTCGAAACATCCAATTTGAGTAAAGCAATAGCTAGAAATTAAAATGCAATAACTAAATCTCTGGATTGATTGTTGAAATTTGGAAGGGCACTTTATGTTTTTCCCCACACATTGTAAAGCAAAAAACTATACTATACACATGTAAATAAAGAACTGTGTATCAAAGTTATTCAATGTATATCCATTTTTATTTCAATTGCAGGGTGCTATTTTTTACTACTCCATCCGTTTTAAATTAGTTTGTCGCCTTTTTTTATTACATTTTAAAAAATGATTTGTGTAACTATAATTTTAGTTTTCCATTTACTATATTTATGTAACACCCCAAAAATTTCTAAGTTAACATTCTTCATATGCGTATAGGCTTGAACCTGATAATTTTAATTGTATATATATGTTAGGATAGATTCCTAAGTATTTGAAGTGTAGTTGATGTGAATTAGAGTCATAAGGAACCTCTACTACTTAATCAAGTTCAAAGATTCTTTATCGATTAAGTTTTACAATAAGAAAATGGGAGATTCAAATTCAAATGGTCATATCTCTTAGCACATATTGAATTAGGTGGCCTATGACCTATCAAATTAATGGTATATGAGTCCTCTTTCCAAATCTAATAAGTTTTCCTCATTTGGAGTTCGGACTAAAAAGTTATGATCATTTTACTAGACACTATCAGATCAGAGTTTGCAGGATCAGTAGGACCTACAGGTCGTAGGTCAAGGTATGACCCATAGAGTTCACTCATGGAATTAGTTAAAATATTAAAAATTATGTACTAAGTTCCATAGAACTGATACATGAGCTATGGAATATTTTACGGGTCGTAAAAGGCTCCATATACTATGTATATTATTTGTATATCATGTATATTAGACGCATATCAAATTTTCTAGATTTTATAAAAACGTTATTTTAAGTTTCTTTTCTCACTATTCACCCCTTGGTCGACCCCAATAGCCCCAAAATCTCTCTTCAACCCTACTGAGTCATGGTAGGTATTCTCCATCATTTTACAACATAAATCCTTGAATTTCTACAAGATTTTAACATCAAATCTTCCTCCTATCTGTAGTGAATATCAATAATTCAATTCTAGGGTTCAAGACTTTATTTTTGAAAAAGTCAATCAAGAATTCATCCTTCCAAATCCAAGTAAGCGTACTCTCATGATTTCTTAGTGATTCTAAAATATGATTATGTATCCTAAGCAAGGATATACTATCAAAACATATAATTTTCAAGAAACGAATCCAAGAATTTCAAGAAAGGGTTTCTTGATCGTTCTTCTTCAAGTTAGGGTTTGTCTTCAAGATTTATGGAGTGTTTAAGGTATGTAAGACTATCAGAACATTGAGCTTAGTTCATCCTCGTGCCCTACATATTCATTCAGTCAAGTTTAGTTTTGAGTTTGAGTTCCAATTCTGATAAATCCATTCTTTTAACTTTATTTACCTATTTTATCATTCGATGTCTCTTTTTCAGCTGCTTGTACTGTACTTTTTTTTTTATTTACATGTTATTTATACTTGAATTATCTTTGGCTTAGTCGGCCTATGAATTCTAAGCACTATTTGTTTGGTACTCATACTACACTTCTACATCCAACAAGGCACAATACAAGTTCGGTGATGTGAGCCTCGTGTGGAGCAACTTTTGGGATTCGGAGACTCGAGGTGAGATTCTGGCATACAGAGATGTCCCTCTCCTTCTATTTTTGCTTGGCTTAATCTTTACTCGTATTCAGAGACTAGTCTATATATTTGCATTTTACTATGTACTCCTATTTTGAATTAGAAGCTTGAATACTGATTAATACCAGGTCTTAGGGATATTTTGTATATTTATTTTCTTATCTGTATCTTTTCTTTATTTTATTGTTGCCTCCCCTCCCTTTTATTTTGATATTGTTCTCTACTTTCTTTATGATTCTCTTCTGTGTGATAACACATAACTTATGGTTCAGAGCTATTGGTTAGGCTTACCTACTGGTGGGATGTTAGTATGTGCCATCATAACTTGAGTTTTTGGGCCATGAAAAATTGGTATTAGAGCTTTAGGTTCACCGATATAATTGATACGAGAGCAAGTGTCTACTAGAGTCCTATGGATCGGTGTAGAGATACTCCTTTATTCTTAATTAGAAGCCTCGGTGTAGCTACATAGAGCAATGGATGATTAGTTAAACTATCTTCAGGAGGCTATAGGGCATTCTTAGAAAATTCCATTCTTGACTCCTTATCATGTGCCTTTGTTTTAATAAACCTTTAAATATTTCTTTGAAGCCACTCTTCCTTAGATGGATAACATAAGTTCCTCAATGAACATGATGGGTTATTGACATATATCACCAGGATCTTAGTGCGTGGTCAGGCTAAAGAGCCTTTGCTTGGTGTAGACCTTGAGGTTAGGGATGTATAATGACAGCCAGAGAGTCTCGGGGCAACCCATTCTCTGATAGGGTTAGTGTCCATCTCAGCTCCTTGAGATTTAGTGTTGGAAGTTCTGAGTCTCTTGAGGGTATGCCATAGACGGGTGTGGTTCTTGGTACCACGAGTGATTTATAGATTAGAGTTGCGCTGGTTATTCCCCAGTAGGGTTCGTTGTTTTTTTTGAGTACCTGATCGGGTTTGTTGAGTGGGCTGGGCATACTTCTACATTTTCTCTAACTTAGTAGGATTTGAGCTAGAGGTTCGTCTGGGGATTGACTTTACCACTCTATTTAGAGTTGTAGCACTTGATAGCAGTGGGTCCACCTTCCCAAGTTATTAGTCATCGAGGGTCATAAAGAAAACATGTATTAAGACCTATAGAGGTGGAGATAAGGGGCCTCACCTTTAGTACAGTTGCAATAGTATCCCACCCCGAGGTAGGTATCATTTCAGTAATAGTCATCTTCCTTCTTGACCTATCAGGTCTATGACGATAACTCCTCATGTCTAGAAGGTTGTGAGGAAGGTTATGGTGCCCACATTGGACATGGTTCAGACTTAGCTTCTCAGGGTCTGCATTCTTAGTATTCAGATTGTGAGGTCTATTCTATTCCAATTGGGTTATCTTAGCTGGTTGCGTTTGGTGATTTATGTTTTGAGTATGGAAATTTGGGACACTTTGCTAAAGATTTTCCTAGGTTCTTGGTTTAGTCAGCAAGGGGTGGTCCCCAGGGTATCAGAGATGGTCCCTAGCCTAATAGAGGTAGTCAGCGTAAATTATCACTTCTTTCACATCGGACCTTCGCCCACATGGGCTGCATCGATTATGGTGAGCTTGGGAACTTTTCTAGGGATTGCCCCAAGAGTGAGTTAGTCAACCAGATATGGTTAGCATTTGTTACTCCCCAAACTAACATCGTTGAGCATGTCATGGTTGTGGGGAGATTGGCCATGGATCTAAAGAGTGCCCCCTTCCTGAGATCTTTATGTAGTCAACTCAGTTAGGCCACTCCCCAGCCATAGGTGGTGCCTTTGGTCTTGTAGGTGGTAGTTAGGTGTTCAGATTGAGGTCAGAAATGATCCGTTCTTTGCTTCTAAAGGAATGCTGAGGGACAAGGCTTTGGGTATTGCTAGTATATGTGTGGTTTTATTTCTTTATCTATTATTGCTTATGTTGTGTGAATTTGGGGTTTTTTCATACCTATGCATGCCTACTTAGCTTTTTCATCTTTTGATTATTGTGATAACCTTATTTGAGATTATGTGTATGTAATTATCTCATGTGGTTAAATTTATTTAGTAATTTATCAACTTGGTCTTGTTTCTGTGTCTGGGAGTAGTAGTTGAATAACTCCCTGTACCTGTGGACTTAGTGGATTTGTTATGATGTTATAGGTGGACTAGTCGGGTTTTCCTTTTTTACACCCTTGGTGTATGCTTTTGCTATCCTTGTCAAATCTTGTTTGATAGGTGGCTAGACTAGCTTTATTTGGTTAGCAATTCGTATGTTATTTTGATCTGATTTAGTAGTTCAGAAGTCGGTATTTGTTAGATTCGTGTGAATGGCAATATAGACTTTTGTGGTATTGTGGTAGTTTATGTTGGTTGTTTCTTTCCTTTACATTAATCTTATTCTCGATTCCAAGGTTGCGAAGTTGAGGTTTTGCCTTTCAGCCTATTTGATTCATCTCTATATGGTGGGCTTGGTGGTTGATTATCATTATCCTAGAAGGTGGGATATAATTCCCCATTACACCTTGGTATTATATATGTTCCACAGAGATACGTTGATAACTCTTGAGGTTAGGCATTTGGATTGGGTTAGTGGGTGATAGTGCTCATTGATGGGCCTCTAAATGCCAGGATGAAAACCTGCTTAGAAGGTTCATCTGCAGGATGAGGTCAATGTAATTCAGGGAAACAACAGTAACACTCTTGTTTCAGGATGTGAGGTTCTCTTTTGTCATTTTGGTAAGCTTGCGGTATTCATTGTTGGGAGTTGGTGCCTTTTGGGTCACTACCAACAACTTAATTATATGTATACACAATATACCGACTCAGTATCCCTTTGATTAGGGTGGTTGGATAATACTTGCACTTGAGAAGTAATCTGTGGGCACATGGCATCAATTTCTAGCATTTTGGCATAGATTTTCCCCTTGCATTAGTTTTCTAGAAGTTTCTTTGGTGGCAAAAAGACTTTGGAGTTCGGGCTAAGTGTAATTGTTCACCCGTGGACCGATTTTCCCTTGTAGTAGCTTATTTAGTTTCGAGAGGTTTTATTTCAAACTTAGTTTGTTGGTTTCAAGAGTCCCAAGGACTGGATTTTGGGTTTTTTTCCCTGGGTTGGGTTGCTTATGTTGGCCCTTTCCACTATTTGACATTTAGATATAGCATGTCATTCTTTCAAGGCTTGCAATATCATGGTTTGCATGTAGGATCCAGATGGTGCCGTAGAAGTTTAGTGTGGCGCAGGACATACTGGATGCTCCTAATAATTTAAAGGTATTGGGCTTGGAGCATAAGACAGATAATCCTATTTATGGATTGGTTTGGCGCTTTCAGTCGAGTTCAGTTAAATTAGATGAGAGATGGAGTCAAGGAAGGAATTAGAGGATTGTTTGAAGTTTTGGAGAGAAGAAGTGAATTCGAGATCTTTTCTCTCTTGGCCTGGGTTCTAAGTTGGTGTTTTCCAATCCAAGAGGGTATCAGTGGTCTTGCAGAGCATGGGGGCCCAATACCCTCATCTTTTTATGCCTTCAAGTTTTTTCTGTCCATTGACTTTTAAGGAAAGATGTCCTTTTAGTAATGGATGTTGTAATGACCCACTAGGTCATTTCCTTTGTTTTCTAATCTTTTCAGTATTTAGAGCTTTTCTGTAATGACCCCAAGTTATTTATAACTCGCTAGGCTTGATAGTTCGATCTCCTGGTCATTCATTTGGATTTTGTGCAAGTTTTTTTTTGGAGTTTCCGGAGTTTGAATGGTTAACTTCGGTCAAATATTCAGGTAAACAGCCTCATAATGCAATTTTGACCATTCTGTTAGCTCTGAAACATCGAGTTTGGTCTGGAGAGACCTTTTGATTCAACCTTGTGGCTTTTGGATTAAAATGAAACTTGGGAGTGGGACTCACTTTTTATCCAGATGATCTCAGTTGGAAGTTTCAACATCTCCATTGAGTTTGAAATGTCAAATTTGGTGGGGTATCATAGTTCATTTGCATGCACGAAGTTCCAAACAAATCCTGCGCACCTCTTCAGAGAATTTTTGGTCTTAGAACTTAGGTGATACAAAATTTGGTGCAGACACAGTCCCTTAATCACGGCTGTGTGTCCTAACCAATATCTAGAAGAAGAGCCTTTCCTTAGACGATGTGATTGCTAAGACTGGCTGCGAATGCGAAGAGCATTTGGGGCGTTGACCAATTTTGGTCTGCGCAATCACAAGGCTTCACTTCCTTAATTGAAATGCCTTCTTTCTTCATGGGTAGTGATTGCGAACTTGGACCTCTGCGACCGTGATGAGCATTTTGACTTGTCTTTTAAATAAAGACCAGTCATGAATCAACTTAAGTCCCAAGGTTCTAAGAGCGATTTCTTGAGCTAGAGAGCTCCAATTGTGGTGATTTTAGTAGCACTGGATTAGGCTTTATCAAGGCTTCATGTTGGGATTATTGGAAAGGTGCAGGGAGCTCATTTTGAAGGTAATTTTTCATCCCAAAGACCTTCTTTGCCTCATTAATGGTGTCTTTGTGATCAAAATCGTGCATGATTTGGTTTAGCCCATTTTTGAGCTTGAATTATGACTATTTTCGGGGCACAAGTTCCTTGAGCTATGTTAGAATAATTGACAAAGTCAATTTTGAGATTTCTAGTATGGGTCTCACAATTCCATTTTGACTCATTTTTGGGTCCATCTCTAATTATGTTGATTTTGGTGTCTAAACATCCATATTGACATTGTGATCAATATTGTGATAGTGTGGCAGTGATCAGAGGTTATTTGGAAGGGAAAAGCTTTTGTGCAGCGGATTGGGAACCTATGTTATCAGCTTCGAGGTATGGTCTACTTTTTTTTTTAGAATGCATATGGTTTCAGATTATACGTGATAGGTTTAGGACTAATTTCCTTGATTCTCGTAGGAGACATAGTCAGGTTTTTCTTGCGAAATCCTTAGTTTAGGTCGGCATGACCTTGCTTATGACTTAGTTATTAATCCCTTTGAAGTTGATAGTTGAGGCTTTAGAGTGTGTGGTGACCTAATTTCCTTACAATGAATTCTTAGCGATTCCTTGGTATTATATCTCTCTTTATAGTAGTTGTTGCAGTTTAGTACCATCCGCTAGTGGTTGGAGCCTTAACTACTTTTCATACTGATAGGCTGGCATTAGCTATGCTCAATTGTCGTTGAAATATTATGTATGGGGTAAGGCATCAATCCTTGAGTTATCCCTTTTTTATTTTGTATTATTGAGTTTGTTGGTATATTGTTGGGCCTGAGGCCTTGGTCGAGGACCATCTGGATTTCAGGTTAGTTTTATGTTGTGGGAGCATGATCATTTTGGTAATGTATATCTAGTTGTTTTTATTCCATTATTTGAATATTGCTCATGGCATGCATTGCATTTGATACCCATTTTTATGTGTTTTTGTGGTACAATTTCGGTTCATGCATTGAATTTTCATTATTGCGTTTGAGAAAGTCTGATTTCATACTTTTACTCTTTAAAACTTATTTTGATGGGATTCGTACCACTTTTTCTACTTTGATAAATGGATATTTATAAATGAAAAGGCATCACGGATGTGCTCATTACTTAATTGTTCAATCGAGCAGGTTGCTGACCCTTTTCTTACCATTTACTGATCGATTGAGGACATTATCGACCCTTTCTATACTGATGTGTTCTCATACATATCTCCGATACCATGACGGAGAAGATCCAAAAGGATCAATTATGAAAGTCCTATATTGGGACAAGACAAGAATATACAGACATTTCGAGTTCCCTATGGGTCCCTCCATCTGTGTGATCCACCGAACAGGAGGCGAGGAACGCATGGGTCCTACCTAGAATGTCGAAGACAGGAGATAGATGTATATGATCTGTTATAGATGACACTTTTTATGGATGGCACTATGGATTTTAGTTGTATAACTTACATTCATATGCATCGCCTATCACCAGTATAACTGCTTATTGTTTGCACTTGCTGCTCTTATGAGGGGAAGTTGGATTATATTTGTTGTTGTGTACCTTCCGGACTTATGGAGGTCCGATTTGGTTACTGTATGATTATAGTTATGTATTCCTATGTTGAATTGATAGTTGGTTATATGTATGGATTAAACTTGTCTCTGCCTGATTTGGTTGAGTTGGATTGGCCTTTTGATTTTTGTGATACATATCGGTGGTTACCATCGTGATTCTTTGGTTAGTTGACATCCATTATTTGATCTTGTTATGATTAGGTTGTTGGGCTAGCGCCTCTAGATATGTTGTTTCGCCTCAGTCCCTAGTTCATAGTATTCCATTCCTTAGATATGTTCTTTCGCCTCGGTCCCTAGTTCATAGTATTCCATTCCTTTATCTCTATTTTCATGTTTTATCATTTGATATCTCTTGTTCAACTGCTTGTACTATTCTTTCTTTATTTACTTGTTATTTATACTTGCATTGTCTTTGGGGATCAATTGTTCTACGCCTACTGAGTACCATTTGTTTAGTACTCATACTACACTTTTGCACCCTGCAGATTATAGTACAAGTTCTTGTAGTTGATCTGTGTCTCGTGTAGAGCAGCTTTTGGGATTAAAAGACTCGGGGTGAGCTTCTGGCGTACAGAGCTGTCCCTCTCCTTCTATTTTTGGTAGGATTAGTCTTTACTCGTATTTGGAGAGTAGTCTATATATTTGCATTTACTTTGTACTCCTATTTTGAATTAGTAGCTCGAATACCGACTAATATCAGATTTTGGGGATATTTTGTATATTTATTTTGTTGTCTATCTCTTTCCTTTATTTCCTTGTTGTCTCCCTTTGTAACAACCCCTAAAATGTTGTATGTTGATATTTCAATTCTCGACGAAAATAATACAGCCTCTGTATTTTGGGCATAACTTTTCATAAGTTGGTCCAAATTAGGTGATTCAAATGTCTGGGTAACCACAACATCCTTACCTACAACTTTCATAAAGAACATATCTTAAGATTCGGAGTATAAGTAGGGCAAATAAATTAATCTTTGCAAGATATAGTATTGTAACGGAATTGAGTGTTTATAGAAGAAAATTTATATCTCCCTGTAGGTTGCTCCAAATTGGTTGATTCTTAAACGATATGAAACTAGACTTCCATATCTACAATTCTTATGAAGACACCAAATCCTAATAAGGAATTTATCTTATTCAAACGCAGCTCCGAAAAAGAGTATTCTGTTAAAAAGAACTCATCTTACCTACCATGGAAAGATCTAGATACATTTGACATCATGAATGACATAAATTGTCCTCCATTTAACATCATCCATGACATCAATATATTTCATTAAATTTTCAGATTTTTTTTATAATTATTTTATTTATTGTTAGGTCCCTCTTTCCCACCTATAAATACCCATCTTATTTCCTCATTTTATTCATCAAGCTTTCTTAAGCATTTCTTCTCTCTATATACTTCTTCTCAAATATAGTTTTAGTTTTAGTAGTATAAAAATACTACTCCGGTGATTCTTATACTCCGGGTAGTACACAAAATGCTTCGGCGAGAAGAAAAGGCTAGGGGTCCAAGAGTATTCTAATTCGGAGTAAACCTTCGGATTTAAGGTATGTAAGGCTTTCATAGCATTGGATTGAGTTCGTCCATGCGCCCAATATTTAAATTTATTATAATTGAGTTATAGTTGAGTTTTATCCAAATCTTGAATTCTAAATGAAATAATTCTTCTTCTATTGAGTTTGATATATTTATGCATTAATATTATTATTATTATTATTATTATTATTATTATTATTATTATTATTATTATTATTATTATTATTATCTCTCATATTATTGGAATTATTATTCATGGCTACTTTCCCATGAATTTTAATTGATTTGATGTTCATGAATATTTTTACACATGTTTTGAATAAAGATATTGCCTTTTTATTATTTTCATTGATAAAAAGAAAGTTATATGAATTAATACTATATATGTATTTTATTGAGTTTTGAAAGAGCAAAAGAGTTGAATTTGAATGAATTTGAGAAAATGATATTTTGAGCAAGATGTTTTGATGAGATGTAAATGATGTTTTTGGAAGTATAATGATTGATGAACATAAAATGAGATGAGTTTGATGATTTAAATTAAAGTCCAATGAGAATAGATGATGAGTTTAATATGAGCACATATTTTGGGAGTAGTATTGAGCACCAAGTTGGGTAAGAGTTTAATTGACTCAAACCCAGAACTACGTAGCCAGCGTAGGATGGAGGTTATGCCTCTTAAGTCCCCAAAAGAGGACTTTGATGAGTGGATCCAAGATGGTGATGTCCTTTACCCTGGTAAGGTATTGGATGGATGTACAAACGACATTGCTTTGTTGTATCATCGCTAGCTCATAAGTGATGATTGTCGGTTAGAGAAACTCCCAACTGAGTAAGCATTGCTTATTACTATTATTTTTATATTTTAAACTTGCATTACATATTGATGTTGAGATAATGTTGAGTTTTGAGCTGAGTTTTATCGAGAGGAGTTTATTGATATCTATCCTTACCTTCCTGCCATTTTACATACTCGTACATTCCACGTACTGACGTCATTCGACCTGCATCATTTTATGATGCAGATACATGTGTTAGAGATCCTCAACAGGCGCATCGTTGAAGATCATTTCTTTTCAGCTATTTAGTGAGTCCTTCTTGTATTCGAAGGAACATCTTATCCTTTTATTATTTTTGAGTGTGATGTTTCTTTTGAGGTAGCTATGGATATGTCATTGGCACCATCTAAGAGTATTAGAGGCTTCATAGACAGAGTTTGATGATGTAATCGGAGTAGTTCTCCTTAGAAACTACTTCTTCTAAGAATTATCTATTTTTCCTTTAATTATGACAAGCCCACATTAGTATTATTAAGTCTTCCAGTGATGAACAAATGAGTAATGAGACCAAGTGGTTCTCTCGGAAGCCAGAGATGGTTTCTGAGTGCCGGCCACGCCTAGGGTACCCTCTCGGGGCGTGACAAACTTGGTATCAGAGCACAGAGTTCAAGAGTCCTAGGGTGTCTATGAAGCCGTGTCTAGTAGAGTCTTTTTTATGGGTGTGTCGTGCACCACACTTATAATCAGAAAACTATAGGACATTAGGAATTATTTCACTTCTTTCATAATCTGGGTTCGTGCGATAGAGTTTAACTCTATAAAAGCTTTCTTTCTAATTCGTGCGTTTACACGTTTCAGACATGCCTCCTAAACGTTCAACTAGTAAGAGGAACGCTACCAGCACTGAGGTTCCACAGTCAGTGATGCCTCCACGGAGGACTAGGGGCCGACCTGCAAGGTCTACTGAGGTACCCCAAGTACCTACTGTTCAGACCACTCCTACTTCTGAGGAAGATTTTCGAGGAGCGATTGCTATGCTCACCCAGTTGGTGGCTGCTCGAAATAGTAGCCAGAGTTCACCAACTCCTAGCTCTAGTTATCAAGAGCCGTCTGCTGCCACGAGGATCAGAGATTTTCTGAGAATGAATCCGCCGGTTTTCACGGGTTCCAACGTTGATGAAGACCCCCAAAATTTCATTGATGAGATGTGGAAGATACTAAAAGCAATGCATGCTACAGAGATCGAGGGGGTTGAGTTAGTGTCTTATCAACTCAAAGATGTGGCAAATGTCTAGTATAACCAGTGGGAAGAAAGTAGAGGTAAGGATGCAGAGCCTGCTCTTTGGGATGAGTTTGAAAGAGCATTTCTTGATAACTTCTTTCCCCAAGAGCTACGTGAAGCAAAAATTGAGGAGTTTGTGAACCTCAAGCAAGAGAGTATGACTGTGAAAGAGTATAGTTTGAAGTTTATTTAATTGTCCAAATATGCCCCAGAAATGATTCCTCATATGAGGTCTAAGATGAAGAAGTTTGTCTCTGGCCTAGGCAAACATGTAAACAAAGAATGTAAGGCAATGCTAATGATTTCTGACATGGATTTTTCTAGATTGATGGTGTATGCTCAGCAGGTTGAGGATGACAAGAAAAAGGACCGAGAGGAACACCTAAGCAAGAAGGCTAAGTCTGCTGGGCATGAGAATGAGCAGAAGCAAGGGAAGGATAACAAGTCTTTCTTTCAGAAAAGGTCTTCCAATTATGCACCTTCCCCAACAAATGCTTTTACACCTAATACCAGGTATGATCAGAGATCTCTAAGTCACCAAAACTTCCGATCTCAGGGTTCTCAGTCCCAATTAAGTATGGCTCAAGGTTCTAGAGGGAAACCACCATATGCTAGTTGTGGGAGGCTCCATTTGGGAGCGTGTCATGTGGGCACCAATGCTTGTTACGTATGTGGAAAGACAGGTCACTTCCAGAATGAGTGTCCTTCAAAGAGGCAGGGAGATGGAAGTAGTAGAGCTCAGTTTTCTTCTGCAGCTCCACAGAATAGAGGTAATCATAGAGGTGCAGCTTCAAGTGTAGGTGGGGGAACCAACCGTCTGTATGCTATGGGTAGTCTCCAAGACCAAGAGAATGCACCCGATGTTGTTACTGGTATGCTCCGAGTCCTTTCTTTTGATGTGTATGCATTACTTGATCCGGGTGCTACATTATCTTTTGTGACTCCTTACTTGGCTAGTAAATTTGAGATCCTTCCTGAGTGTCTTCTTGAGCCTTTCAGCGTGTCTACTCCTATTGGTGAGTCTATCCTAGCTGAGAGGGTCTATAGAAATTGTACTGTATCAATCTATCATAGGGATACCATGGCTAACTTAGTTGAGTTGGACATGGTTGATTTTGATGTGATTCTTGGCATGGACTGACTTTATTCTTGTTATGCTTCAGTTGATTGTAGGACCCGAATTGTCAAGTTTCAATTTCCAAACGAGCCTATCTTAGAGTGAAAGGGGAATTCTGTAGTGCCTAGGGGTAAATTTATTTCCTACCTTAAGGCTAGAAAATTAATCTCTAAGGGATGTATATATCATATAGTCCGAGTCAAAAATATTAATGATCAGACTTCATCTCTTGAGTCAGTTCCCATTTTTAATGAGTTTCCTGAAGTCTTTCCTGAGGATCTACCCAGAATCCCTCCTGATAGAGAGATAGACTTTGGTATTGATGTCCTTCCTGATACACAACCTATCTCTATTCCTCCTTATAGGATGGCTCCTGCTGAGTTGAAAGAGTTGAAAGAACAACTGAAAGACCTCCTAGATAAGGGGTTTATTAGGCCAAGTGTCTCACCCTGGGGTGCTCCTGTCCTATTCGTGCAAAAAAAAGATAGGTCCCTTAGAATATGCATTGATTACCAACAGCTAAACAAGGTCACCATTAAAAACAAGTACCCTCTCCCCAGAATAGATAATTTATTTAATCAACTTCAGGGTGCCACATGCTTCTCTAAGATAGACCTCAGATCAGGCTATCACCAGTTGAAAGTAAGAGAATGTGACATCCCGAAGACGGCTTTTCAAATCTGCTATGGTCATTTTGAGTTTCTTGTTATGTCCTTTGGATTGACAAATGCTCCAGCAGCTTTTATGGATCTCATGAACCGAGTATTCAAGCCATACCTAGATACGTTTGTAATTGTCTTCATCGATGATATTTTGGTCTACTCTAGAAGTAAGAGTGAGCATGCCAATCACCTTAGGATTGTCCTTCAAACTCTTAAGGAGGAGGAGTTGTATGCTAAGTTTTCAAAGTGTGATTTTTGGCTTGAGTCTGTAGCATTCCTAGGCCATATTACATCTGGGGATGGAATCCAAGTTGATACTCAAAAGATTGAGGCAGTTAAGAACTGGCCCCGACCCACCTCTCCAATCGACATAAGGAGTTTCTTAGGTTTGGCTAGTTACTACAGGAGGTTTATTGAGGGATTTTCATCCATATCCTCACCATTGACTAAACTGACTCAGAAGAAGGCTAAGTTTCAATGGTCTAATGCTTGTGAGAAAAGTTTTCAAGAGTTGAAAGCTAGATTGACTACTGCTCCAGTACTATCCCTACTCGAAGGAACGGATGGTTTTGTAATCTATTGTGATGCTTCAAGAGTTGGGTTGGGTTGTGTATTGATGCAGAAAGGTAAGGTCATTGCCTATGCTTCCAGGCAGTTTAAGACTCATGAGAGGAACTACCCCACTCATGACCTTGAGTTGGCAGCTGTGGTATTTGCTCTTAAGATCTGGCGTCACTATCTTTATGGTGTACATGTGGATGTGTTCATAGACCATAAGAGCTTACAGTATGTATTCAGCCAGAAAGAGCTGAATTTGAGGCAGAGGAGATGGCTAGAGTTGCTCAAGGATTATGACATGAGCATTCTCTACCACCCAGGTAAAGCAAATGTAGTTGCTGATGCTCTTAGCAGGTTATCTATGGGGAATACAACCCATGTGGAAGAGGAAAAGAAGGAGTTGGCAAAGGAAGTGCATAGACTTGCGCGTTTGGGAGTTTAACTTATTGACTCTAGTGAGGGTGGTACAATAGTACGAAATGGAGCTGAATCATCTCTAGTTGCAGAGGTGAAAGAAAAGCAAGATCAGGATCCCATTCTTCTTCAACTGAAGGATGAGGTTCACAAGCAGAAGGTAATGGCTTTTACCAAAGGGGGAGATGGAGTATTGAGATATCAAGAAAGATTATGTGTTCCAAGTGTTGATGGTATTCGGGAGAGAATCATGAAAGAAGCCCATAATTCTAAGTATTCCATCCATCCAGGCTCAACAAAGATGTATTATGACTTGAGAGAAGTATACTGGTGGAGTGGAATGAAGAGAGATATAGCAGAGTTTGTGTCCAAGTGCCCGAATTGCCAATAAGTTAAAGTTGAGCACTAAAGGCCTTGTGGAGTGGCTCAGAATATAGAGATCCCGGAATGGAAGTGGGAAATAATCAATATGGACTTCATTACCGGTTTACCACGAACCCGCAAACAACATGACTCTATTTGGGTGATTGTGGATAGGATGACTAAATCGGCCTATTTCTTGCCGGTTAAGACTACGAACACTACAGAGGATTATGCCAAACTGTATCTTAGAGAGATTATTAGACTGCATGGAGTTCCTTTGTCTATCATCACTGATAGGGGAGCTCAATTTACTGCTCAGTTTTGGAAGTCATTTCAGAAGGGCTTGGGTTCAAGAGTGAACCTTAGTACTGCTTTTCATCCACAAACAGATGGCCAGGCAGAGCGTACGATACAGACTTTGGAGGATATGTTAAGAGCCTGTGTTATTGACTTCAAAGGTAATTGGGATGATCATTTACCTCTTATTGAGTTTGCATACAATAATAGTTTCCATTCGAGTATTCAAATAGCTCCTTATGAAGCTCTGTATAGGAGGAGATGTAGATCACCAATTGGTTGGTTTGAAGTTGGTGAAGCTGAGTTGATTGGACCAGACTTGGTTCACCAAGCTATGGAGAAGGTGAAAACCATACAAGAGAGATTGAGGACTGCTCAAAGTCGCCAGAAATCCTACACTGATATTAGAAAAAGAGATTTAGAGTTCAAAGTGTACAATTGGGTATACTTGAAAGTTTCACCCATGAAGGGTGTGATGAGATTTGGAAAGAAAGGGAAGCTTAGTCCCCGCTACATTGGTCCTTATCAGATTATGAGGAGGGTAGGTAACGTAGCCTATGAATTAGAGTTGCCTCTAGAATTAGCTGCTATTCATCCCGTGTTTCACATCTCTATGCTTAAGAAGTGTTTGGGAGATCCTTCACTTGTTGTCCCAGCTGAGAGCATTGGGGTGAAAGAGAGTTTGAGTTATGAAGAGATTCCAGTTCAAATTCTTGATTGTCAGGTTCGCAAATTAAGAACTAAGGAAGTGGCATCTGTCAAAGTCCTATGGCGAAATCAATTTGTTGAAGAGGCTACATGGGAAGCTGAAGAAGATATGAAGGCTAACTATCCTCATCTATTTATGCCTTCTGATAACGATATTCAAGGTAATATTCCTTACTTCTACCTTTGAATCGATGTTTATTCTTGAGTTTGAGTCATTGACCATTTGATTATCAGAGTTTTTGAGAAATTGATGTATTGATGATATTCAATCTTTATGTCTCCTATTTTTATCTTCATTCGAGGATGAATGATCCCAAGGGGGAGATATTGTAACAACCCCTAAAATGTTGTATGTCGGTATTTTAATTTTCAACGAAAATAATACAGCCTCTATATGTTGGGCATAACTTTTCATAGTTTGGTCCAAATTAGGTGATTCAAATTTCTGGGTAACCACAACATCCTTACCTACAACTTTCATGAAGAACATATCTTAAGATTCGGAGTATAAGTAGGTCAAATAAATTAATCTTTGCAAGATATAGTACTGTAACGGAATTGAGTGTTTATAGAAGAAAATTCATATCTCACTGTAGGTTGCTCCAAATTGGTTGATTCTTCAACTATATGAAACTAGACTTCCATATCTACAATTCTTATGAAGACACCAAATCCTAATAAGGAATTTATCTTATTCAAACGCAGCTCTGAAAAAGAGTATTCTGTTAAAAAGAACTCATCTTACCTACCATGGAAAGATCTAGATACATTTGACATCATGCATGACATAAATTGTCATCCATTTAACATCATCCATGACATCAATATATTCCATTAAATTTTCAGATTTTTTTTTATAATTATTTTATTTATTGTTAGGTCCCTCTTTCCCACCTATAAATACCCACCTTATTTCCTCATTTTATTCATCAAGCTTTCTTAAGCATTTCTTCTCTCTATATACTTCTTCTCAAATATAGTTTTAGTTTTAGTAGTATAAAAATACTACTCCGGTGATTCTTATACTCCGGGTAGTACACAAAACGCTCCGGCGAGAAGAAAAGGCTAGGGGTCCAAGAGTATTCTAATTCGGAGTAAACCTTCGGATTTAAGGTATGTAAGGCTTTCATAGCATTGGATTGAGTTCGTCCATGCGCCCAATATTTAAATTTATTATAATTGAGTTATAGTTGAGTTTTATCCAAATCTTGAATTCTAAATGAAATAATTCTTCTTCTATTGAGTTTGATATATTTATGCATTATTATTATTATTATTATTATTATTATTATTATTATTATTATTATTATCTCTCATATTATTGGAATTATTGTTCATGACTACTTTTCCATGAATTTTAATTGATTTGATGTTCATGAATATTTTTACACATGTTTTGAGTAAAGATGTTGGCTTTTTATTATTTTCATTGATAAAAAGAAAGTTATATGAATTAATACTATATATGTATTTTATTGAGTTTTAAAAGAGCAAAAGAGTTGAATTTGAATGAATTTGAAAAAAATGATATTTTGAGCAAGATGTTTTGATGAGATGTAAACGATGTTTTTGGAAGTATAATGATTGATGAACATAAAATGAGATGAGTTTGATGATTTAAATTAAAGTCCAATGAGAATAGATGATGAGTTTAATATGAGCACATATTTTGGGAGTAATATTGAGCACCGAGTTGGGTAAGAGTTTAATTGACTCAAACCCCAGAACTACGTAGCCAGCGTAGGATGGAGGCTATGCCTCTTAAGTCCCAAAAAGAGGACTTTGATGAGTGGATCCAAGATGGTGATGTCCTTTACCCTAGCAAGGTATTGGATGGATGTGGCAACGACATCGCTTCGTTGTATCATCGCTAGCTCATAAGTGATGATTGTCGGTTAGAGAAACTCCCAACTGAGTAAGCATTGCTTATTACTATTATTTTTATATTTTAAACTTGCATTACATATTGATGTTGAGATAATGTTGAGTTTTGAGCTGAGTTTTCTCGAGAGGAGTTTATTGATATCTGTCCTTACCTTCCTGCCATTTTACATACTCGTACATTCCACGTACTGACGTTATTCAACCTGCATCGTTTTATGATGCATATACATGTGTTAGAGATCCTCAACAGGCGCATCGTTGAAGATCATTTCTTTTCGGCTATTTGGTGAGTCCTTCTTGTATTCGAAGGAACTCCTTATCCTTTTATTATTGTTGAGTGTGATGTTTCTTTTGAGGTAGCCATGGATATGTCATTGGCACCATCTAAGAGTATTAGAGGCTTCATAGACAGAGTTTGATGATGTAATCGGAGTAGTTCTCCTTAGAAACTACTTCTTCTAAGAATTATCTATTTTTCCTTTAATTATGACAAGCCCACATTAGTATTATTAAGTCTTCCGCTGATGAACAAATGAGTAATGAGACCAAGTGGTTCTCTCGGAAGCCAGAGATGGTTTCTGAGTGCCGGCCACGCCTAGGGTACCCTCTCGGGGCGTGACACCCTTCCCTTATAATTATCTTCTGTATGATATCTTGTGGCTTCTGGTTTCAGGCTATTGATTAGGCTTACCTATTGGTGGGATGTTAGTAGGTGCCATCATGACCTAAATTTTTGGGTGGTGATATATATATCAATAATTTAACCTTAGCATAACAAAGATTCTAAAGTTGATTTTTCTTTCTCTCGTATTAATTCTAAGTTAATTTATTCTATTTGTAGAACATATTTGATTTTCTTATTTTACTCTCCATTGTAAAGCCTCTATTATCAACATATTACTCTATAATATAAGCGCGACTGTTGAGGAGCTTAGGGTGTGCCGGTCAATTGATTGATTTGCCCTTCTCCTTCAACTTCCTCTATTATTTTATCCATTTTAATTTATTTGTATTATTTTCTCTTTTATATGTTATGTATTTATAAAAATAGTACTAAATATCAACTTTTTTTTTTATGGGAACAGACCCTACACGAGGCTCCCACCTCTCGTGCACAGTCAGGGGTTAAGCAACACCCCCAAGCCTTAACATAAATAATCAAAAGAAAATACAAGGAGGGGGACATAAACCTTACCTCCGATCCTATGGTGGTTCATAAGTCGGCTAACCTATTAAGGTCGGCTAACTCATCCCCGATACAAAATGAGACTAACTATAACTAGAAAGCAGTAAACCTGTGAGAGGACTCCTCCCGGTACAATTCAACTATGAAAGCATAAATGAGCGAGACTCTCCCCTTCCATGAGAAAAAAGGAAAGTAACCTACACTAGTCCTATTCCAACTATGCTACGTACCAGACATAGCTACATTGAAGAAGAACAAGTATACGAAACTTCTATCTCGCATGGGATGGGAAAGTTCTTTTCATCTTTGCTCTTTTTAGTCTTGTCGTACCAAGTAAATCCAGGTGAAATGTGCCATTGCATCAGTATCATGATTATCAGCTATGGGGGCTGAAAGGAGAGGAAATATATGGAGCTATAGTATCCAACAGCCTTGGAGTTGTTGTGGAGAAAATTGAGAGCCTGAATATTAGAACAAGTGTAGCTGCATTCGACCACCTGCATGGGGGTCCAAATATATGGTTGCTGCAGATCTTGATGTGCTGCAGAGGCCATGGTTGTTGCAGTCCTGTATCCAGTTCCTTGCTGCCTCTCTAGCTGCAGTGATAGCATGTTTGTTGTTGCAGGTTAGATTCAGTAGTAGATCTCTCTTTTGGTACCTTTGAAGTTGTAGCAGGTGTGCATCAGTGAACCTGCATTAGCAATTAACAAAGGGGCAAGCAATTGTGGGAAGGGAAAAGGCTGGTGCATGTTTTTGTGCAACTCCTTGTTGCTGCCATTGTAGTTAGGCTGCTTGTTGGTCTTTGTTTTGAAATGATTAACCTTCTTGGAGTACCTGCACAGAAAAACAAAACCAACAAACTTGTATTTATTTCTTGTCTGCTGCAGGTTGATGGAGTTGTTGCTGGGGTGTGTTGATAATGGAGAATGTGGTTGGCAAGCTGATTGTGCTGCTTCATAGCAGCCCCAGGTTACTGCAGCCTTTTTAGCATTTCTAAAGGGGGTCTTCCAGCTACATTGATAAAGCTGAGGATGACTGATCTTGGGGATCAATGCAGATGCAAGGAGGGAGCTGCAGCTGGGGTACCTGCATAAAACAAAACCACCAAACCTCACAACTAAGGAGATCTGCAGGCTGCTGTACCCATGTTCCTTGTGTGCTGCCAGTTGGTGGAGTGTTTGCTGTGGTGTGTTGATGTTAGAGAGTGTGGATGGAAAGCTGAGTGTGCTGCTCCATGGGAGCCCCAGGATATTGCAGCCCTTATAGCAGTTCCAAAGAGGGCCTGCATAAATGAAAAAAGGCCATGTCCAAACAGACTGAGAAGAACAAAGCCAAAGGTTGGAGTGGATGTAATGAGATTGCTTCTGTGGAGTCCTGGTAGGCAGCTCCAATTTCTGATGGAATAGCTCCCCAGTTGTTGATGTACCTAAACAAAAACAATCAAACAAATACAAACAACCAAACAAACACAAAAACCAGGAGCTAATTGCCATTCTGCACAATTCTTTTGTAGGCCTCTTAGTGAAGGTATTTGTTTTGTTGGTTGTATCTGTGTTGTGCTCTATATAGGTGTTGATAAAACATGTTGGTGAGTCCATCCTGACATCTGCAGCTACACAACAAACAAGAACCAGCAAGACAGGGTTTGCACAAGGGGCTGCTGCAAGTGTTGAGCTATTAGAGAAGGCATGGATGGAGTGGAGAAACTGCTGTAGGTTTGTGTGCAGCTCCAAGTTTGTGTTGGAGCATGCTTCACAGAAAAGAAGATCCTCTCTTGTGATCTGGTTCAGGTTGCTTGTGTGTGGCTCCCCAGTAGTTATTGCACCTAAACAAAAACAATCAAAGGAATACATACAACCAAACAAGCACCAAAAACAATAGGGGTCTCCATTTCTGCACACTCCTTTTGTTTCAGTCATGGAGAGTCCTGTATCAGTGTTGTCCTCCATGTATTTGTTGTTAAAGCATGTTGGTGTATATCTCCAACAACCTGCATATACACAGCAAATAACCAAAGACAAGCAAAGACCTGTACAGGTTAATAGAAAAGAATGGATCTCAAAGAGAATTTTGGAGCCTGTTAGCATTTTCCATGTCGCTCGACTAACGTCTCCACTTATTCGTTTGAGCTGAAACTTTTTGAAGTTTGCATATATATCCATTCCTTTAGACATGCAAAGTTTTAAGGCTTGTTTCCCAAGTTGGAGCTTCCATTTAGCAAAATTCTTCCTTTTTAAGCTTAAGACAGCTGATTGTTTCAAGCTCGCTCGCCTAACGTCTCCAATTATCCGTTTGGGCTGAAATTTCTTGGGCCTTACCAAAAAAATATATGCTGCAATCCTGCAAAGTTTGGGGGTCTTTGGACAGGTCCACAAGTTACTCCTCACCCTGCACCTGCTGCCCTGCTGAAGCTTAGAGGTTGCAGGGTGTTTGGAGGTTGTACTTGTGTTCTTCTCTATGTATTTGTTGTTGGATAATGCTGATATATCACTCCAGACACCTGCAATAATACAACAAGCAAACCCAAACAAAACATAATATACATAGACTAGCAGTAAAGAAGGGACCTCATTAAGAGCCTTGGAAACTGTTATCATTTTCCAAGTCGCTCGACTAACGTTTCCAATTCTCCATTTGAGCTGAAACTTTATGAAGTTAGCATATATATCCTTTACTTTATCCATGCAAAGTTTGAAAGCTTGTTTCCCAAGTTGGAGGGTCCAAATTACTAAAGGCCCTCTCTTTAGGCTTAAGACAACTGAATATTTCAAGGTTGCTCGCCTAACGTCTCCAATTATCCATTTGGGCTGAAATTTCTTGTGCCTTGTCAAAATAATATATGCTACAATCCTGCAAAGTTTGGGGGCCTTTGGACAAGTCCACATGTCACTCCTCACCCTGCACCTGCTGCCCTGCTGAAGATTAGAGGTTGCAGGGTGTTTGGAAGTTGTACTTGTGCTCTTCTCTATAAATTTGTTGTTAACAAACAAAACATAGCTTGTACAAACTAGCAGGTGCTCCAATAGTGCTCCAAGCTGAAGGGTAATGATAGCTGAATATCTAGGACCCTGCAAAATCAGGCCAATGAAAGAGAAAACAGAATATATACTATTTCTTACCTCAAGAGGTAAGTTGGTTATTGTGAGCAAGTAATATGTAGGGGAGACTCTCCCTTTTATAGTGGTTCTAACTGTGGAATCTTCAAAGTAGTTATAACTATGCATAGTAATACCCAAGTTGAAGATAGAGTTAGAACAGCAATGCAGCAGATCAGGGGGGTTTCTTGATTCTCTTGAGCTTCCTTCTTCTGAAGCTAGCCATTCCTAACCTGTCCAGTTCCAGGTGGGCTTTAGCTTCTTTGGGGAGGTCCTGTTTGATGAAGTATAGCTCAGGGGAAGTACATTTGTGGCTGTGCTTGGATAATGCATCAGCAATGGAGTTGGCCTCCCTAAAGGTGTGATTGCATTGAAAAGCCTGGAATTGACAGATGATATTGTGAAGGTTGTCCAGCAGTCCTTTGATGGTCCAAGGAGGCTTTGCTTGATGATGCATCCACTTGGTGAGAAGTTCAGAATCTACTTCTAGTTCTACCTTGTAGTAACCAAGGTGGAGGCACCAGGAGAGGCCAAAGATAGCTGCTTTAATCTCAGCTTGATTATTAGTACCTGTACCTAAGGGGACAGCAAAGGCAAAAATGAGATCACCATAAGAGTTTCTTAAGATTCCTCCTCCTCCAATGTTGCCAGGGTTGTCAAGAGCACTGCCATCAGTATTTAGTTTCACCCTGTGGCCTGCTGGCTTTATCCATTTCACAGGAGTGATTTGGATAACATGAGAACACTGATCAATCCAAAGGACCAGTTCCTTCCAGCTGGTAGGCCACTTGATATAGGGGAAGGCAATGGTGAGGAAGTTGTGGATATCTTTGTAGATAGAGAATTTGACTCTAGCCAGATTAGAATGTTTTCCACCATATTTAGAGGCACATCTATTTTTCCAAAGGTTCCAACAAATGGAAATAGGAGTAGCCTGCAGAATAAGCTTGTGAGCATGATTCTTATACTTAGAATTCCACCACCTCATCAAAAGAGTTCTAAGAGGTGTGTACTCCTTAGTGATACCCAAAGAATCAGAGAAGACTTTCCAAATGTTGGTAGCAAAGGAACCTGCAACAAAGATGTGATCAATAGTGTCTTGGCCAGGTCTATGGCAGCAGTAGCACTGAGAGGGGGTATGACCAAATCTGATCAAGCTCTCATTGGTGGGCAACTTCTCTCTAATAGCTCTCCAGACCAGGAAGGAGTATTTGAAAGGGATGAGGTTGTGCCATGTGAAAGAGTTGAGCTTAGTCTTGGGCCTTTTGGCTCTGATGAGCTCCCATGCTGTAGAACAACTGAACTCCCCAGAGCTAGTGAGCTTCCAGCTTGGTTGATCTTGCTGGAGAGGCTGATAGTTGATGTAGGTAGCCAGGATGGTTGACACAAGTTGGGGAGGAGCCTTTTGTATGACAAGATCCACATTCCATTGACCATTGATCAAGAAGGCAGAAACCTGAATGTTGTTGAACCTGCAACTGTTAGTGGTGAAGAGTGCTAGAGGTCCAACCCCCAGCCAGTTGTCCCACCAAAAGAGGCAAGTACCAGACAAGATTTGCCATTGGATATGAGGCTCCATATGAGTCTTGTTGTGCATCAGGTGTTTCCAAGTAAGGGATTGGCCAGTATCCCATTTCTTGGTGATGATATTAGCCCTCTGACAATACTTGGCTTTAAGGAAGTCACCTCACAAGGTGTTCTTGGTTCTAAGAGTCCACCATTGATTGTATTGAAAAGACTTAGCAACATCAGCAATTTGTCTGACCCCTATGCCCCCCTCATCATATGGGAAACTCAGGTTCTTCCAAGAAGACCAATGGTACTTCCTTCTGTCATTCTTCCACCCCCAAAAGAAGTTGGCTGTAATGCTTTGGATTTGCTTGATGGTAGTGGAGGGTGGAGTGCTGGCTGCAAGCAAGTGAATAGGCATGGCTTGGATGACATGTTTGACAAGAGTAACTCTGCCCCCATAGCTCAGGATCTTTGCCTGCCATCCTGTGATCTTATTTACTACCTTTGCAATAAGCTCAGAGTAGTAGATAATTCTCTGCCTTCCAATGTAGATGGGGCATCCCAGGTAAGTGATGGGGCTGCTCTTTTGAGTGAAACCAGTAATCTTCTTGATTCTCTGCACAGTAGATTTGAAAGCATTGGAAGGAGTCATGAAATGGCTTTTATGCTTGTTGATCAGTTGTCCAGAGGTCTTTTCATAAGTATCCAAAGTCTCTATGATGAGATTCAAGGTTTGCTTCCTTCCAGAAGCAAAAATAATGATATCATCAGCAAAGCTAAGGTGGTTAATCTGAGGACCCTTTTGAGACATGTAGAAACCATGGAACTGAGGATGATGATGAAGCTTGTTCATAAGTCTAGAGAGAACTTCAGCTCCAAGGATGAATAAGGCTGGGGATAGAGGGTCACCCTGCTTGAGGCCCCTTGTGGAATGAAAGAAACCATGCCTAGATCCATTAACTATGACAGAATACCAATTATCAGACATGATTCTCCATGCCATATCAATGAATCTTTCACCAAAGCCCATTCTTCTCAGAACCAGGCAAGTGTAGGACCAGGAGACCCTATCATAAGCTTTGGCCATGTCAAGTTTGATCACAACATTGCCTCCTATGTTAGGCTTTTTTATCTGGTGGATGATTTCTTGGGCCAGCATGATATTCTCAGAGATGCTCCTATTACTCTCGAAATTTCATCCGTAGTGCATAATTGGAACAATGGAAGTAACATTTATTATTTGAAAATTATGTTAAGAGTACTATAAATCACAATAATGAACAACTTAAAATATTTGAAAAACATAATAAAATGTGATTAACTCTCAAAATTTCACATGTGCCGCATAAATTGGAATTGGATTAACTCTTGAAATTTTACCTGTACTGCATAATTAGAACTGAGGAAGTAACATGTATTATTTAAAAATGATGTTTGGAGTATTATTGTCACGACTCTATTTCTCAGGTAATGATGATGCCTACAATGACCCCCAGTAGGCAAGGCGATCATATCCCAAAACTGTGAGTAGTGGGATGTCAGGATAGAAGACTAGGAATTTAAACTAAAAGCAGTAATGAAAGAATAGGAACACAAATGCACGGCTGAGGCAAATCAAAATATATACAAATCAAATGATTCCTCCCAGAATCTGGAAATCATATGTACAGAGCTACTACAAAATGAGTACAAGTCCTAAAAGTGGATCACAGAAGGAATACTGTCTCAAAAAGCAAAACACAAAAAATACACACACACACAAACACAAACACACACACACAAACACACACATACACACACACACACACACATATATATATATATGTATATATATATATATAGAGAGAGAGAGAGGGAGATGGGTAAATCAAGAAAGTTGTGTGCTCACCCTCTCCTCTGGTCATGACTATAGTTGGCTCAAAATTAATGCCGATAGCTAGTACTCGAACCTGCATCACGAAAATAGATTCAGAGTATAGTATGAGTACCATAATAATAGGTACCCAGCAGGCATCATAGGTGACTGAGAAAGACAAGAAAAAGTCAACTGAAATGCGAGAACTAACCACAACCAAAGATAGAAACAATAACTCAAGGTAGGTATGTACACAAGCGTACTCAACACACAAGGAAAAGGAGAGAAACTAGCTAAATCCATCGGCCTCCCATAAACCCGATGGGTACGCTCGTGCACAACTTTAAAAGTAACAATCTGAATAGACTCATATAAGCCCGACAGGAGCAAAGATAGTTGAAGTAAAATGAGAGAATCCGATAAAGTTCCTACAAGCCACAACTTTTCGCGGACTTGAATCAAACCATTCTGTAAGATTGAAGCTTTAACCAAAGCTGAACAATAGTTAAGGACTTGGACCAAAGAATTATAAGAGGATCAGGGACTTGAACCGAGATTTGATAGTAACCAAGGACTTGAACCAAGGTGTGGATAATCGTGGACTTGAACCACGTGCAAAAGAGACCAAGGACTTGAACCAAGGTAATAGTAGTTATGGACTTGAACCAAGGCTACTAAGTAGATATGAAATTGAACCAAGGTTGATACCGGCAATAGAATCGAACCACGACCAAGTAAAGCAAGGGACTCAAACCGAGGCAATAATACCAAGGGAAGGACTTGAACCACACCCGGTGGAGTGAATTGGGGACTTAAACTACGAACAAAGATGAATCGGTCATAATTAGGATCAACGGTCAATCGAGTGTCATGGGGAGTACCCCGAATCTAAGTAGCATCAATAAATCACTCTAGCCCAATTCACATCCAACCAGGATCAACGAATAGAATTCTGGAACCAAGAACCAGGTGATACGAAACTGATAGAATGATAGGATATTATGGAGATAAAGTTTCAAAGCTATGTTACTACCTAGATAAGGCTCATACTATCAGACTCAAGATTGTTATATCAATCTACATGGAGCTAAGTTGTTCGAAACAATGATGGAGAATTTTTAAGGCTAGCTGGCACCAAAATTATGCAAGTCTAAGGCAACACTAGTCTAAGCCTAGACATGCTTCCAAGGACATAAACCAAACACATAATACACACCACAAGGTATAGATGATCAACACTTGACAAGAGACAACTCAACTAGCCCGAATTCCCTGAAAATAGAGCCAACGCCATCAATTCTAGGAATTTAGCATGCTCAACACCCAAACACCCCCAAACACATAAAAATCAGTATACAAATGCCTAAACATTCTCAGTCTAAAGAGGTGAAAATCATAGCCTATTTGTAGGACGATCATGCGCTCTCCAACTCAAGAAATCAAAACTTTTCTCTTTCGAATGGCCATAGAACACTGCCATGCTATCAACAATATAATCACAACGTCAATACGATCGTTTTAACATCAAAATTACTAAATTTGGAGACTTGCCAAATTTCAGAGTCAAAAATAAAAATGTGGGATCCGCTCCATAAATTATAGAATTGACTCCATAAAAGGTCTTAAACTCTAATCCAAACTTGTGTTAAAAAAAGAACACAATTCGAGGCTCGAAACAACCAATCCTAATATGCAACAAAAACCTGAAACAAGCTAAAAAGGACAACAAGGAAAGCTACTATATTCAAGAAATTACCAAAATCAAAGCCCAATATCTAAAACCAACTACACTACAATGATAATCATAAAAAATCTCGCATTCTAGGCTCTTGAATCACCAAATTTGGACCTAAAATGAGTAAGAAATCATCCTCCAAAATTCCCCAAAAATGGATCTCGAAAATGAGCTATGACACCAGCTAAATCATGATTCTTACTCCAACAAAACTTCAAATGTGAATTCCAACCATGCCAACACATTCTCCATGAAAAACAACACATATTAGCCTCTTGAACCGCTAGATTCAGACCTAAAATGCCCAAGAAATCAAGTCTCAAAATTCTCCAAAAAACCTTAGCTCAAAACTCAATAATGGCAGTAGCAAAATGGTTCAATTTAACTCAAATGATTAGTCTTCAACCAATTCCGACTATACCACAACGATCTCCACAAAACTCATGCAAGATAGACCTTTGAATCACTAAATTCGGGCTTAAATTGCTCAAGAAATACAATTTTAAAATTAGAAGAAAAATTATGAGAAAGGATTTCTTATAGGGCGATGGTGCACCAGATATGGTACACCAGTAGATTAATCCCATTTTTAAAGTCTCCGATGGGATGCTCAGAATTTATTTGAAACTCCGTGCGTACAAAAGAACTATGCTATCTCACCAAATTTAATGTTCTGAACTCAATGGAGCACTTACAATTTCCATTCGAGGTCATCTTGAAAAAAAGTGGGCCTCACACCCAAGCATCGTTTAAAGCCAAAATCCACAAGGAGGCTCGAAATGATACTGAAAGCCTCAAAAACTGCACGAAAGATCGTTCTAGACCAAACTCAATATTTCAGAGCTAACCGCGTTGATGGAATTTCAGTGTGAGTGCGTTTTCCAAAAATATTGACTAAAGTCAACCATAAGTCAAATTTCAAGGGTTAAAGCGCCAAATGACCCCAAACTCATACCGATCACCTCGATACTTGTGTTGACTATTATATTAGCCATGTCGGAGTAGATGAAACTGTCAAAATTCTATTCTGAGATCGTTTGCCCGAAGTAGTTATCGAAATAACTTTTCCAAGTTATAAAAGCTCCAAAACAAAGAAACAGACCTAACACCCAAATGAACGATCAGACGGCCGAACAGTCAATGCCAGTAAGTCATAAATGACTTGGAGGGTCTCTACAGGAATGCTCTGAACGACAAAGTGAATGCTTTATTTCAAAAATGTCCTGAGGGTCATTACAATTATAAATCACACTAATTAAAAATTTAAAATATTTGAAAAATATATTAAAATATGATAAACTCTCAAAATTTCACATGTGCCGCATAAATTGAGATTGAGAGAGTAACATATATTATTTTAAAATTACGTAAAGAGTATATAAATCATAATTTAAAATATTAAAAACATATTAGAAATTTGGTTAACTCTCAAAATTTCACAAGTGCCACAAAATTGGGATAGGAGAAAAACATATATTATTTAAAAATTTGCGTTAATTAAGAGTAATATAAGTCATAATAATTAACAACTTAAAATATTTGAAAAAACATACCAAAAATTTGGTTGACTTTCAAAATTTCACATGTGCCACATAAGTTAAAATAGAGGAAGTAACATCTATTATTTGAAAATTACGTTAAAAGACCATACTAAAATTTGGTTGACTTTCAAAATTTCACATGTGCCACATAAGTAGGGACAAAGTGAGTAATATATATTATTTAAAAATTACGTTAAAAGTACTATTTATTACAATAATTAAGAACTTAAAAGATTTAAAAATTATATAAAAATTTGATTGACTAACTATCCTAATATCATTTGTGCCACATAAATTTAAGCAAATTGAATAATATATATTGGTCGCGGGCTCTTATATATTTAGTATTTTCATATAATTGCATAACAAAACTTGTGTGTTGGATTGCATCCCTTCGTACGTAACCGACTTTGATTCCATAGATAAGTTTTTTTTTTTTTTTTAAATATTGTTTATAAGTAGGTGAGTTAAGTTTTTAAGATTTTGTTTTAGTAACTTAAGAATTTTCCACTTTTAATGTAACAAAAAATTTAATAATTAAGGTTTATACATGATTTTAGGATTATTAATTTCGGTGTGTTGCACTTGTCACAAGTCAGTGGTGTACGAAAGTACATTATATTATATGTATTTGCTTGTATAAATTCATGGATTGAAAAATTAAAAAAAAATATGAAGTAAACCTAATATTTGGCGAAGTTCAATTTCTAAAGCTTCTATCATTATCTTGATGAAAAATAAAAAGAAGGAAAGTTCATGGATATTTATCTTGGAAGAAGGTGTGTCGTATCACAAGGAAATGTAAACCAAAATCATTAAATTTATTTTTTAATCCGTGGGCTTTTCTAGATTTAGGCTTCATGTTTGCTTTCTTATTTTGTGAGTTTAATTGATATATTTATGCAAAACGTATGTATTTAAATTTCAAAATTTGTGAAGACTTGCCACTTGTACTAATTTAGAATATTGCATTCCCTAAAAAAAGCTTGTTTTATTTTATTTGTTATTTTTTTGTATGTTTGTTATTTAAAAGGGTCAAAAGTTAAATTTGTGTAATGCAACACCAACAACCAGGACATATTAATGTCACCAGTTTTTGTATCAACTGCTACTACAGCCCCCTTAGCTTCTACATACTTGTGAAATCTCTTTAGTAACTAATGGTAGTCAACTCCCAGATGTATCTATAGTACTAACTACTTGTAACTCTTTGGTGTATGAGTCAGAGTAAATATCTCACAGGTCATTCAACTGTAGGAAGTTATGTACCAAAATCATTAAACTTTGTTATATATCAATAAGATCACTTAACTTAGCCTTTTTTTTTGTTATAAAAACACACACACATATTTATCATACAAAAAAAATCTAACATTACAAACTAAATTATTTTTTTATGTCATGTAATTATGAATCCACAAATTAATGAGATTACAGAAAACTCAA
Source organism: Solanum dulcamara (assembly GCF_947179165.1). Lineage (NCBI taxonomy): Eukaryota > Viridiplantae > Streptophyta > Magnoliopsida > Solanales > Solanaceae > Solanum > Solanum dulcamara. Next base: position 61,747,195 of record NC_077245.1, read on the forward strand.
TTTTAATATCCGACCCACCCACCCACAAATCAAAATTGATTTCATCAGAAAACTCTCTTTCCTTCATAAACTCTCTACGCTTCTACTCTTTTTTTCTTTATTTCCCCATTTCTTTATTTTAGATGAGCATTTTAAGAAGCTTTCATCTTAGGACATTCATGTGTCATGTTTATATTCTTTTCTTAACCTGGATTTACCCTTCACCTCTTCAGAAAATAAAATTAACTATGGTTTTAGAGATTCATTAATCTGTATTTTAACAATTAATTAAGATTCATTTACAATTTTACTAAAGTTAACTAAATGAATCTTCAATATTTACATAGGATATTTATCATATATATATATATATATATATATATATTTTATTTTTTTTTACATTTGTTTCCATCATCAGTATTTGAAATCAACTGTACCTCCATTAGGATGGCCTAGTGATTAACTAGATGGGCATAGCCCACCCAACATTTTAGGTTTAAGGTAAAATATATTTTTAAATTTTATAGTATTAAATTAAAGATATATAAAATATATCAAATATACTTTAATCTTATTATCATAAATTGTTACGCCCTGAGTCTACATCCCAGGTGTGGCCGCACTCAAGAAACCATTGCTGGTTCCAAAGCGAACTCCTGTCCTGTTTAAGTCACTAATCAGACGACTTAACTCATAAAATATAACTCAGACGGACACATGCAAGGAATATATGCAATTCTAACTCATGATAATAATCTCAAAAATGCTCAAGTTTGTATATAATAACGGATAGTTTAAAACATAACTCTGAAAGGTGAACTCAAATTCTATCTGACTAGTCTATGAAGTCTCTAAATATTAACTCTGAAATAGGTACCGAGACAGGAGAACGGCTACATCAAACTGATAAATAAAGACTAAAATAAAAGACTCAAGAGCATCTCTGAATATAAAGAGGTCTCACCAAATGCTGGATGAAGATCTGATCTTCAACGATGCGCCTATTGAAACTCTCTAATACTTGTGTCTGTATCATAAAATGATGCAACGCCAAATGGTGTCAATACATAAAATGTACAGTATGTAAAATAGCTGAAAGGAAACTTACTCAAAGATACTCAACTCAACTCAACTCAAGGAACTCAACTCTGAATATAGCTCAACTCAATAAAACATACAATATATGTAAAACAATGCTTTAAAAATATGAATAAGTAAATGCAACTCAATATATAAAAATATGATATTTTATTCTTGGGGAGTTTCTCTAACAGACAATCATCACTTATGATCTACACAGCCGTTCAATACCTTGACGGGGTAAGGGACAAAAACACATCTCATGGATTTAATAAAAGTCCTCTTTTAGGACTATGAGAAGTCACCCGAATGAATGGTACAGTCCTATCCTACGCTAGCTACGTAGTTTATGGGATCAAGTTGTTCTATACTCTTATCCATATTGGTGCTCAATACTACTCCTAAAATCTATTACTCTGCTCATATCTCAAGTGAGTATATTTACTCAATTAACTCATTTAAGCTCTTTTGGATTTAACTCAAAACTTAACTCTTCTCAACTTATCTCTTATCTTTAAAATAGATATTTCTCAACTCAATAAATGCATTTAAAAGCATAATTTGACTTCTCAACTCAATCTCAAAAATGGATGTTTAAGTGTAGTAATACTCATGCTCAAAATATTGATTAAGAGACTTCTCAAACTCAACTCATTTATACTCAGTAATACTCATGCTCAAAATAACAATTAAGAGACTTCTCAAAACTCACCTCATGCTCAAACTCTTTCTCAATTAAATGGTGAAAATATACCATTCTTTAACTCAAACAATGAATAAAATAATAAATGCAAAACTCATCTAGGGTTCATGTGAATGCAAACATGAATCCATAAGCTCAAGAACTCAACTCAGGAAAATCATCAAAGTATATTTAAATATATACAAGAACTCAATAGATTTAATATGGATAACTCAAGAATTCAATTCATCAGAATTGGAACTCAAACTCAAAACTCAACTTGACTGAATGAAGATGTTGGACATGAAGAAGAACTTAGTCCAACGTTTTGATAGCCTTACATACCTTAAACGATTCATAAATCTTGAAGAAGAACCCTACCTTGAAGAAGAACGATCAAGAAACCCTTTCTTGAAATTTTTGGGTTCGTTTCTCAAAAATTCTATGTTTTGATTGTACATCGTTGATTAGGATATATAATCATATGTTAGAATCACTAGAAAATCGTGAGAGTATGCCTAACTTGATTTGGAAGGAAGAATTCTTGATTGAATTTTTTTAAAAATAAAGTTTGAACCCTAGAATTGAATTCTTGATATTCACTAGAGATAGGAAGAAGATTTGATGTTAAAATCTTATAGAAATTTAAGGATTTATGTTGTAAAATCATGGAGAATACTTAACATGACTTACTTTTGGGGGCTGTTGAGGTTGACCAAGGGGTGAAAAGTGAGAAAAGAATCTTAAAATAACGTTTTTATAAAATCTGGAAAATTTGATATAGACCCGATATACATGATATATAGATAATATACATGGTATACAAACCCTTTTATGACCCATAAAATAATCAACGACTCATGGATCGGTTATATGGAACTCATGCAATAATTTGAACTATTTAAACTCATTCCACGAGTGAACTCTACTGATCGTACCTTGACCTATGACCCGTAGGTCCTATTGGCCCTGAAAACTCTGATCTAGCAGTGTCTGATAAAATGGTCATAAACTTTTAATCTGACATTCAAATGAGGAAAACTTGGTGGAATTGGAAAGAGGACTCAAAGACCTTTAATTTGATAGGTCATAGGCCACTTAATTCAATATATGCTAAGAGATATGATTATTTGAAGTTGACTATTGTATTTTATGATGCTAAAACTTAATCGATAGAGGATCTTTGAACTCTACTAAGTACTTAAGGTTCCTTATGACCCTAATTCACATAAAATATACTTTAAATACTTAGGAATTGATCCTAACACATGTATACAATTAAAATTATTGGGTTTTAGCCTATACACATATGAAGAATGGTTCTGCTCTTAGGTTAGAAATTTTTGGGGTGTTACAATATCTCCCCCTTAGCACAACCTAGTAAAATACACAAGGCACGAATGCAATGTCGGAACTGAAATATTCGCTAACGAATATATACTGAATTTGAAACATGAAAAGGAGTATTACCTCAAACGCTTTTATCAAAATTTCTTATAACTTTTAGGAAGAGAATTACGAGCATGATTAGGAATAGGACTACTATGCATTACGCGATACGACTGATAGCTTTCGAGCTTAGAAACTCTTCTCAACTACGCTCGTCTCTTTGAATACTACAGCTCATTTGTTTAAACTTATAATTCTCACCAATCCTATGTCTAACTGCATTCTTTCACGGAATTCAAGTATAATTCAAAGTCACAAGGTGCTACTCATAAGATGATCATACTAATTTGAACTATGAGATTCATGTTCTATACTTCTGTAGGTTCCTTTAGAGAACAATACTCTTTCTCACCACTCTAATACACTTACTTGAAACTCTTAACAAGAAGTCATTAATAGCCTACTACATACCACACATTCAATCCTATTATTCTAATCACTTTATGGTTTCTTTGAAGTCAACATCACTTAAGAATTTTCATGTCTACCTCAGCATCTCTACACCTGCAATTTCATTGACTTCTACTAAAAAGCACACAATATACTCTTACTTATGTATTGCACATAACAAAATCACATCACGCTCTTCCTCTATGTCAATAACCTTAAATGGAATAAGCACACAACAACTATCACAATAAGGAACACCAACTCTCTTTAATAAGACATAACTCAACTACTACCTTCAGTGTCGCTATCAAGACTATAAAAGAAAGGATCACTGGAAGGGCATAGAGCAAAAGATCATAAGCATGATTCATTCAAGAAATCTGATAAGAGAATAGACACATTACATGATTCGTATAACATAGGGCTGGAAATTCTTAGATTCATGGAATAAGATTGGGATTGTTGAATGAAGTTACAACTTCTCATTCTAGGAACTAAGCATGAAGCGAATAAACATGAAGTACATGGGTCTGGGCCATGGGCATGATGCTACTATACAAGACAGGAGTAGGGTATCACCTTGACTAAAATATAAGTAATATATTGATATGTAAAAGCATTGATGTCTCATCCTGGTCAACTTATCACTACCTGAAGCTTAAAAATGTACTTTGCTTTATTACCTTATCATCTCCCCCTTAGCTCAAAGGTCACCACCCTAAGTCTGTGGACTGATTATCTATGGCTATGGACCTATTGCACATTCTCTAACCTGGTCTATATTTTCTTTACTCTAATATTCGAAAAATGCTAATCTCATGTCTATTGGACTCTCTAAGGGTGGGTGCTAAGATTCCTTCGAGGGCTTCTTTCTGAGATGCTTCTCTTAACTTCATTCTGCTTCTATAGAAGTCTTTCTATAACCAATACCCTTATTGTCTTATAAATCCACCTTACTTAACTCTTAATAGTCTGACTTCTCCTTCTTAGCTTGCTAATACCACTCTTCTAAGTTCATATCTACCTAATTGGAGGACACTTAAAACTATATTTAAGAGTCTCATCTTGTCTATTTATGATACCTTCGACCAAACTCTTAAGGTTAAATAAAGAATGATTACATCCGTCTAATCTGCATTTTCCACTTTAATATACTTTCTAAGCACATAGAAAACCATAAACTTGATTAGAACCTTATCTACCTATATACAAACTTGGGTACACCTCTTAATGCCCTTATTTATCCAATGACTTAGCCAAACTTCGTTACTCTCATCTAAGGGTAACAATGCCAAACTTGTACCACTCACAGTTATTGCAAGATAACATATTAATTCCTCATATACTTTATATCAAAATTACTAGATCAAATCTCAAAACTGGCATAATTACTCTCATAAAGCTATCCCTTTTTGTTCACAATGCTCCATCTAAATTCAAGTTTAGCGTTTAGTAGAAACATATACATCATATGCTTCTCTTATACTATACTATCTTACAACTGCTAGGTGAAATTAAGAAACACTCACCTACTAAGAACTCATGACAAGTAATCGATCTCTACTGCACAGTCTAGCTAATTATAATATATCATTACCTTTCCTTTCACAACCTAAGTACTATCCACTCACTCCTTATACCTCCTTGCCTAGTTAGGCTCATAACTCTATGAATATCCTGGGGCTCTCCCTTCAAAATCATAATTCTAGCTTAGATCTATTAGTTCATGACTACTATGTTCTTCTTTTCAACACCAATACTTGGTCTTTACTAACATAATGACATTTCAACATAAACTCCCTTATGGTTCGAGTGTACTCTAACTCATCCTACTAAAAACTCTTTCTCTACCTTTTATCATAAAGCTAGATGATACTTACTACTCATTAGTCAAAACCAAAGGGACTTGACTTATAACCCCATTACTTACCTTATAGGTACATAACTCTAGTTACATAACTCAAGCAGCCACAACTCTCACTATTTGGTTTCTACTCCTCTAACTCTATCTTTCTAGCTCTAGGATTATTTTACCAATTATAGCTTACCATGACTCAAATGACATTCTCTCAAGTGGTAACATCAAGCATTTAAAGACATAAGCTCTCTCTAAAAGATAACATCTGAAATAAGATTTGGAGAAGAGAGTATGGGAAGAGGTCTTTCTTTGGCTCAATGCACGATTCATATGAATAAGAGTACATTCTTTTGAATCAATAAGATTATGCACACTAATGGGCTCCTCTCAAGCCCTACTGTCTCTTTAGTCTCTAAATACTTTATCTGAAAGTAACTCATTAATAAGTATATAAGATTTGCTGTTTTAACCACCTTAAGTGTGAGGGGTAGTCGAAATGATCTGAGAAACATATGAATAAGTTTCTTAGGGGACAACTCTGTTGCATGATCTAGAATTTGAAAAAAAGAAAACTTTTCTTAAATGTATGCAGACCCTCATTTATAGAAGTGGGACCTTTACAACCATAAACAATATCTTACTGAATAACTTCATAGACAACCTAGGACAGTTGAACCTGGCTCTATATCAAGTTTGTCACGCTCCAAGTCTACACCTTAGGTGTGGTTAACACTCAAAAACCATTGCTGGTTCCCAAGAGAATCCTTAGCCTGGATAACTCACTAAGCAAAAGACTTAACCCATAAAATATAACTCAGATGGGCACATGTAAGGGATATAAGCAATTCTAACTCATGATAATAATTCAAAAATGTTAAGTTTGTATATAGTAACGATAGTTTAAAACATAACTCTGACAGGTGAACTCAAACTCTATCTGACTAGTTTATAAAGCCTCTGAAAAATTGACTCTGAAATAGATATTGAGACAGGCCCATGACTACCTCAAACTGATAAATAAAGACTAAAATAAAAGACTCATGAGCGCCTCTGAATGCAAATAGGTCTCACCAAATACTGGATGCAAATATGATCTTTAATAATTCCTCTGTTGCGGATCCCTATCACCTATGTTTGCATTATAAAATGATACAACACTAAATGGTGTTGATACATGGAATGTAGATAGCTGAAAGAAAACTTACTCAAAGATACTCAACTCAACTCAACTCAACTCAACTCAACTCAACTCTGAAAATCACTCAACTCAATAAATCATGCAATATGTGTAACACAATGATTTCAAAGATATAAATAAGTAAATTCAATTAGTGTATGAAAATATAATATTTTACTCTTGGAGAGTTTCTCTAATTGACAACCATCACTTATGAGCTATGTGATGATATAGTAAACTACTGTTGTTGTCAAATCTATCCAATACCTTGACAGGGTAAGGGACATAAACTCATATACTCTTTTTCTTTATGTTACAGAACCATTCCTCTAAGAATATCTTACGTGAGAAGTAATTTGAATGTGAATAAATATGAAGAGCGTTAAGAACCTCAAGTTTCGATTGATCTTTTGGCCGAGCAAGTTACACATACTGAATTTAGAGCCGCTTTCCAAGTTTGTTGCCCAAGCCATGGCGGAACAGGCCAACTGAGAGGTGGTAGCCCCTATGAACACAAATATGGGTACGACAACTATAAAAGTTCATTACTTCACAATAATGAATCCACTAAATTTTCATAGTTTAAAGATGGGCAAAGATATACAAGAGTTTATAAAGGTTATTCAAAAGATCATTGATATCATGGGTATGACTCTAGTGGAGAAGACAGATTTGGCCACTTATTAATTGAAGGGAGTGGATTAAGTTTGGTTCAACCAATGGAAGGATGAGAGATCTATAGTTGGGGATCCTTTATATTGGATCAAGTTTAAGGATGTATTCCTAGACCACTTCTTTCCCCTTGAGTTGAGGGAGGCAAAAGTGTGAGAGTTCATAAGTTTGAGACAAGGCAACACGTGTGAGGGATTATGCATTAAATTTCACACAATTGTCCAAGTATGCCCCAGCTTTGGTGGGGGATTCCAGAGCTCATAAAATTAAGTTTGTTTAAGATGTTTCAAATATGGTGGTCAAAGAATCTAGAACCGCAATGTTGATCAAGTAGATGGATATCTAGAGGTTGATAGATAGGGCTAATTTTCTTGTCCCTAATTCCTTAATTTCCGTAGGAGCCTTAGTCATGTTTTGTCTTGCGAAATCCTTAATTTAGGTCGGCAAGACCTTTGTTATGACTTAGTTGGGTGTGGTTAATCCCTTTGGAGTTGATAGTTAAGGCTTTAGAGTGTATGGCAAACTAAGTGCCGTAGAATAAATTCTTAGCGATTCTTTAATATTTTATCGCTCTTCATAGTAGTTGTTGCAGTTTGGTACCCTCCGTTAGTGCTTCGAGCCTTAACTACTTGTCATAGTGATATGCTTGCATTAGTTGTACTTAGTTGTTATTTAAATAGTATGTATGGGGTAAGATGTCGATCCTTGACTTATCCCCCCTTTTTAGTGTTGACTATTCATTGATCCTTTCATTTCTTAAGTTATGGTGAGCATGTTATGTTGTATCATTGAGTTGGTTGGTATCTTGTTAGGCCTGAGTCCTTGGTCGAAGACCACCTAGATTTCAGGTTAGTTTACCATGCTCGGAGAGCGTGGTTGTATTGGTAATGTATATCTAGTTGTTTAGCTATTATTATTTAAATGTTAGTGATGGCATGCATTGTATTTAATACCCATTATTTTTTTGTTTTTGTGGTACTACTCGGGTTCTTGCATTGGAATTTCATTATTGCTTCTAAGAAAGTCTGATTTCACACTTTTACTCTTTAAAATTGGTTTTGACGGGGAGTCATACCACCTTTACTACTTTGATAAATGTATTTTTGGAAATGATGAGGCATCAAGGATGTTCTCATTACTTAATTGTTTAGTAGGGCAGGTTGCTGACCCTTTTTGTACCACTTACTGATTGATCAAGGACATTATCAACCCTTTCTATACTGATATGGTCTCCTATGTATCTTCATACCTTGACAGATCATATCTAAGAAGATCGATTGTGAAAGTATAATGTCAGGACCACACAAGTATATCTGAAGTTCTTGAGTCCCCAATAGGTCCGTACATCTATGTGACTTAGTGAACAAGATGAGCGGGCCATATAGGGCCTACCTACCTTGCCGAGGGCAATAGGTAGGTGTATATGCTTTATTTCCGATGGCACTTGTTATTGATGGAATTATGGATTTTAGTTGTATAACTTGCATTCATGAGCATTGCCTATCACTAGTATAATTGGTTGTTGTTTGCACCTATTGGTCTTATGGGGACTAGTTGGGTTATGTTTGTTGTTGTGTACTTTTAGGCCTAATAGGGGTCTGGTTAGGATATTGTATGATTATAGTTGTGTATTCTTGTATTGAATTGATAGTTGGTTATATGTGTGGCTTAGACTTGTCTCTATGTTGGTTCTACGTGATTTGGTCGAGTCAGATTGGCTTATTAGCTGTTGTGATACGTAGTGGTGGTCACCATCGTGATATTTTTTGTTAGTTGACATCTGTATTATGATATTATTATGATTAGGTTGTTGTTCTAGTGCGTCCGGGTATGTTTTTTCACCTCGTTCCCTGGTTCATAGTATTCTAAGTTATCCATATAAATTCAATTGAGTTCTTATATATATTTAAATATACTTTGATGATTTTCATGAGTTGAGTTCTTGAGATTATGTCTTCATGTTTGCATTCACATTAACCCTAGATGAGTTTTGCATTTATTATTTTATGCATTATTTGAGTTAAACAATGTTATATTTGAGAAAGAGTTTGAGCATGAATTGAGTTTTGAGAAGTCTCTTAATTATTTTTATTGAGTATAAATGAGTAGAGTTTGAGAAGTCTCTTAATCTTTATTTTGAGCATGAGTATTACTACATTTAAACAACCATTTTTGAGATTGATTTGAGAAATCAATTATGCTTTTAAATGCATTTATTGAGTTGAGAACATAACTATTTAAAAAAAAAGAAAATAGATGAGTTTAGAAGAGTTGAGTTTTGAGCTAAGTGCAACAGATTAAATGAGTTAATTGAGTAAATACCCTAACTTGAGCTATGAGCATAATAAATATATTTTGGGAATTGTATTGAGCATCAATTTGTGTAAGAGTATGGAACAACTTGAACTCATAAACTACGTAGCCAGCGTAAGATCGGATCATATCGTTCATTCGATCGACTCCTCATAGTCCTAAAAGAAAAATCTATCGGATCCATGGTATGCTCTTCCTCACTTCAAAAGTAAATCAAAATATCATCGATATACACAATGACAAACATATCCAAATATTGCTTTAACCCTATTTATCAAATCCATAAAAGTTGTAGGAGTATTCTTTAGTCCAAAAGACATAACTAAAAATTCATAGTAACCATATCGAGTTCTAAAAGCCGTCTTCAGAATGTCACATTATCTCACTCTAAGCTTGATGATAACCCGATCAAAGATAAATCTTTGAAAAGTAACTAGAACCTTGAAGTTTATTGAACAAGTCATCAATCCTTGGGATGTGATACTTATTATTGATTTTGACCTTGTTAAACTATCGATAATCAATATACATACAGAGATGACCATCCCTTTGCAAATAAAGAGAACTGGTGCACATCATGGAGAGATACTCAGTCTAATGAAACCCTTATCCAAAAGGTCCTCTAACTATTCCTCCAACTCCTTAAATTCTGTCGGATCCATTTTATAAGTAGGAATAAAGATAGGTTGGGTATCTGGGAGAAGGTCAATTTCGAATTCAATTTCTCTTTCAAGAGGAATATCAAGAAGATTATCAAGAAACACTTTTGAAAACTCATTCACAGCAGAAATTGACTTAAGAGAAAGGGTTTCAGAATTTGTATCCCTAACCTATACCCAGATGATAGGTGTTTCCTTTCAAAATCATCTTTCGAGCTTTGAGGCACGAGATAAACTAATCCTTGAACACTTAATTACTACCTTTCCATTCTAAGATTGGCTCATTCGAAAATTGAAACTTAATTAGTCGGGTTCTACAGTCAATAGAGGCATAACAAGTATGAAGTCAATCCATACCAAGAATATTATCAAAGACAATCATGTCTAACTCTACAAGATCGCCTGGTGCAATTTTCTGAAAAACTAAGATTGGGCAATTTATGTAAACCGTCTTAGCTAAGACTGAATCACCCAGACTGAGAAAGGTTCTAACAAGGTTTTGGGATGACATCAAACTTCATAGCAAGGTAAGGAGTCACGAAAGAAATATTCGCCCCACGATCTAAAAAGGCATAAATATCAAACTAAAAGACTCGTAACATACCAATGACCACATCTGGAGAATTCTCGCGATCATTTGAGTCTGAAGAGCATAAAACCAATTCTGATGTTAACCACCACTAGAACTAGATGAAGTACCCTATTGAACCTTCCAACTTGTAACAATAGGTTGAGGCTTCCGATGATCATCTCTACCCTTGCTAGAAAATAAGGGACAATCTCTCACCTTATGACCCATCTTGCCACAACCATAATATGCATCAAATTTCTAAGCAATATCCTTGATGGTTATTCCCACACTTCGGACAAGCGAGAATAGTCTGATCACTCGGAGCACTCTATTGAGACTTATGGTTAGAAACCCTATCCTTATTGAACAAGTACACACGTGTTTCTGCTCTTAAGAAGTGAATTGGAGATACCATTATTTCTGGTATAGAAGGGTTCTAAGTCATAGCACTAGATGAAGTTAGGCTAGAGTACTTCCATCAAAATTGAGAAAGACCACCTTTTCTAGACCTCAAATGTAAAACGTCACCATTATTGGTCCTCACCCTCTTAGTCTCTCTAGCCTTTTTCATAAGCTTTTCTTCCTTAATTTGTTTAGCATGAGTCATCAACCTCGAGATATCTATCTTTTTAATCAACATTATAGTTCTACACTCTTTGACTACCATATTCAAAACACCAGAAATGAACTTGCTCATATGAGTTTTAGAGTCTGCTACCAAATTTGGAGCATACTTAGACAGTTGTATGAAATTCAGAGCATATTCCTTCACACTCATATTTCTTGCTTTAATTTAGTGAACTCTTTCACTTTTTCCTCCCTTAACTCAAGGGGAAAGAAATAGTCTAGAAAAGCACCCTTGAATTTGTCCCAATCCAAAGGACCCACATCGATATCTCTCTTCCTTCCATTGGTTGAACCAAACTTGAGAAACTCCCTTCAATTAATAAGTGGCCAAATCTGCCTTCTCTATTGGAGTCACTCCTATGATTCCATGTTTTTTGGATTCCCTCAACAAAATCTTGAGAATTTCATCCACCTTGAACTATGGAATTCTAGATGATTCATCTTAGTGAAGCCTCGAACCCTTGTCACCGTCGTACCCACATTTAGGTTCATGGGAGCTACTACCTCACGGTTAGCTTGTATCTCCATTACTTGGGAAAGCACTTGGAAAGTAGACCTAAACTCTGTATGAGTGATGTAGAAGTGAGGATTTTAATATGGACTTTATCACAGGTTTGCCTCTTACCCATTGGCAACATGATTCGATTTGGGTTTTTTGACCGAATGACTAAGTTGTCACATTTTCTTCTCATTAAGACTTCCTATTCAATTGAGGGTTATGCTAGACTTTACATTAGAGAGTTGGTTAAGCTTTGTGATGTTTTGTTATCCATCATTTTGGACCGAGGTACTCAATTCACATCTCAATTTTGGAGGTCATTCCAAAAGGGTCTTGGTACTTAAGTTAAGCTTAGTACAACTTTTCATCCTCTTACTGATCGTCAAGCCGAGCATACTATTCAGACCTTGGTGTATATGTTGAGGGATTATGTTATTGACTTTAAAAGGTAATTGGAATGATCACTTTCCATTGATTGAGTTTGCATATAATAACATTTATCGCTCGAGTATCCTAATGGCCCTATCGAGGCTTTATATGGTAGAAGATGTAGATCTCTTATTTGTTAGTTTGAAGTTGGTAAAGTTGGTTTGATAGGACCTGAGTTGGTTTATGAGGTGATGGAAAAAGTTAGGCTCATTAGGGAGAGGTTGAAGACTGCCCAAAGTAGAAAAAAGTCCTATTCATATGTGAGGAGAAAGGACCTTGATTTGAGGTTGATGATTGAGTTTACTTGAAAATCTCACCCATGAAGGGTGTGATACGTTTTGGCAAGAAGGAGAAGCTTAGTCCCCGATATTTTAGCCCATATCAAATTTTGAGGCATTATGGCAAGGTGCCTTATAAGTTGGATTTGCCTTTGGAGTTGGCATCGGTGCATCTTTTTATGACCCAAGCCTAGGGCCTAGATGTGACATGGCGAATGAGGAACCCAAAAGTAACTCAAACAAGCCTCTTAGCATTCTTTTAGCCTTTCATAGGTAATGACAATAAATAAACAAGAGAAAATCATAATAGTAAATCTTCAACTTACATATGTCCAATAATACCTCTAACTTTTAGATTTAATAGGGCTAAGACAAGTCCCTAGATCACCCTCAATCATAATAGAAAGAAATGCCAAAGTATGTATCTAAAGATCTCAACATATTATAAATTAGAAAGATAAAGGAGTATTGTTTTCGAAACATGAGAACTCACCAAAAGTAATTTTCAAATTAAATCTCAACTAGCCACATGAAGGAGAACGAGGAGGAGAATCGGTCCTTATATGGTGATATCATGTAGGCAAAAGAGTATGCGTTAGAACTTTGAATATACTAAGTATGTAGGCATGCATGAACATTGAGAAAACATTAAAATATTTATGTAATATGAAACATAATGTAATGCATGCATAATCAATCATATAGATATCCTTTGAAACATTCATTTTTGTGGAGAGATGACCAAAGCCAACATTTAAGACCATGCAAGCTATTACATGGAATTGAACATAATCCCCTATGTTGGATGGGGAGACTACTTTCCTGGTAAAATTCCGTCAACTTCATTCATTTCTTTAACTTTAACTTTAAGGGATTTCATGGATCCATTAGCCTAAGCCTACAAGGGCTCCTATGTTGGCACATATTTAATGAGACAAGGGATTTCTACTAGGATTTCCTTACCGAATTCCACCTCAATGACCCATTCGGTACTAAGTCAATCCCAGGAAATAGTTAAATACTTCAAAATAGTCATAGCACATAGCTTGAGAATTCAAAATATCATATTCGGTGGAATAGCTCATTAAAACCTTTGGTGATTTAAATATGCAAGAATTGTCCTTATTGCATAAAGAATCCATCATTCATAGCAGTTTATCATTCTTTTATTTTATAAGACTCCCTTTTGATCATAGACATTGCTTTCATAAACATTCATTTGGAGTCAAAGCTTTCAAGTCAAACTTCATTGAGAACATAGTAAAACTAGGTGGGTTCAAAATTACTTCAAATTTCAAACATGTATGTAAATAAAATTATATATAAGTACTTTGAAATTCATCAATAAAATAAATCATGCTATAAAAAACCCACCATGAATTTCAAGAACCTTTAAAGAGACAAGTAAATAAAATATTTACAAACCATCAATCCATACATATGAAATAATTTTCCAGCAAAATAAACCAATAATCATTAGCTTAATCATGATTCATGCTATAAAGTAGAAATAATAATTACCCATAAGAAAATCTTACTTGAAATCAAGAGATTTAGTTGAAAGAATTTTGAACTACATAGGTGGAAAAACCCATGGATAAATACCCACATACCTTAGAGTAAAGCTTGAAAAGAATTGGGTAAATAAATATAATTTATCATATAATAAAAATACTTTAGGCATGAGAGTGGAAGGAATACTCTCATTGAAGCCTTACATACCTGAAATCTGAAGCGTTACTTAGAATCGAAGGACTTGATGAACATTCTTGAATCCTAGTCTTTTCTCCTCGTTAGAGCATTTTGTGTACTACCCGAAGTATATGAATTACCGGAATAATATTTCTACACTACTAAGAACTAAATCTATATTTTGAGAATGAGTAAAGAAGTATATAGATAGAACAATTGCTTGAGAAAGCTTGATGAACAAAATGGTGAATTAAGATAGGTATTTATAGGTGTGAAGGAGAGACTTAACAATAATTAAAATAATTATAAAGAAAAATCTAAAAATTTAATAGAGGATTGTGATGCCATGGGTGATATCAAATGGAGGACTATTAATGTCATGGGTGATGTCAAATGGATCTAGATCTTCTATGGTTGGTAAGATGAATCTTCTTTTTACAAAATACCCTTTTGTCGGAGCTATGTTTCAACGCGATAACTTCTTAATTAGGATTTGTGTATTCATATGAATTGTATCTCTAGAAGTCGTCTTTCATGTCGTTCAAGAATCAATGGATTTTCAGTATCCTACAATGAGATATGATTTTTCTTCTACAATTACTCTATTTTATCACAACACCAGGTCTTGCAAAGATTAATTTATTTGACCTACTTAGCCTCCAATTCTTAAGCTATGGTATTCATGAAATTGTAGGTAATGATGTTGGGATATTTAAAAATTTGAATCACCTTATTTGGACTATTATATAAAAAGTTATGCCTAGAATACAGAAGCAATATCATTTTCATTGAGAATTGGAATACCATATACAATATTTTTTGGGGGTGTTACATTATCTCCCCCTTGGGAACATTCATCCTCGAATGAGACAAGACTTACCTTGAGTAGAGTATAGTGTAAACCAACAACCCATCATTAATGCGATAGTGATATTTAAAACATCATTCGAAATATATTTCATAATTTTGCATCCATATGACAAGAAAAGTTGGAATGCAAGATTTTAAGTAATTGAGCAAGGACAACTTAATACCTTAGGCTTGAGTAGAAGGAAAAAGGTGAGGCTACCACTTAATCATATCTTCTTATGCTTCCCATGTAGCACTTTCTACTTGTTGATTTCACCGAAGGACTTTAATAGATGCAACTTCTTTGTTCCTCAATTTCTTAACGTGACAGTCCAAAATATTAACCAGGACTTCTTCATAGGTCAATGTTTCATCAATATTCACTACTCCGAAGGAACAATGGAACAAGGATCACCCACACATTTTTTCAACATAGACACATGGAACACCGGATAAACCATGGCCATTTCCAATGACAACTCCAACTCATATTCAACCTTGCTAATACGTCTCATGATTCTATAAGGCGCTACATACCTATGTCTCAATTTCCCTTTATTACCAAATCGAACCACATTCTTTGTGGGTGAAACCTTTAGATGCACCCAATCATCCACATTAAACTCAATATCCCTATTTCTAGTCTCAGAATGGGACTTTTGATGACTTTGTGCATCTTCAACCTTTCTCTAATGATCTTCACCTTCTCTAAAGCATCAAGTACTAAATTAGGGCCCAATAAGGTCATCTCACCTACTTCGAACCAACCAACCGGGGATCTACATCATATCCCATACAAAGCCTCAAACGGTGCCATATCAATACTTGAGTGGTAACTATTATTTTAGGCAAACTCAATGAGCAGTAGATGATCATCCCCATTTCCATTAAACTCCAACACATAAGCCCTTAACATATCCTCTAGTGTTTGAATCGTCCTTTTAGCTTGCCTATCTATTTAAGGATGGAATACGGTGCTCAATTTTACCTTAGTACTGAGGACTTTTTGAAATGATCTCCAAAAGTGAGAAGTGAATTGGATACCACAATCTGAAATAATGGATAATGGCACACCATGCAACCTCACCAACTCCCGAATATACAACTTATCATAGTTTTCGGCACTATAGGAAGTATTAACCAGTAGTTAGTGAGCCTACTTAGTCGTTCTATCAATAATTACCCAAATTAAATCATGACGCTTCCAGGTATGGGGTAAATCCACTAAAAATCCATATTCACATCTTCCCACTTCCAAGTAGGGATTTCAATATCTTGGGCTAGGCCACTCAGCCTTTGACGTTTGGCCTTTACTTGTTGGCAATTCGAACATTTAGACACAAACCTTGCTATGTCGTTCTTCATGCCACCCCACCAATACAACTCTTTTAAGTCTCAGAACATTTTGTTTGAACCGAGATGAGTGGAGTATGTAGAGTTATGAACCTCCATCAAGATCAAACTCCTTAGACTATCCACATTCGGAAAACATAGCCGACCTGGTAGTATAGCCCCCAATCTCCCCCGCGGTAAAAGACCTCTATGTTCTTTTCCTTTACCAACTTCTTCAACTCAATAAGCATTGGGTCAAGATCTTTCTTTGACTTAACATCCATCACCAAAGAGGTTTCAGACCCATTTTGAAAAACTATACCACCATCATCCATACCACACAACTTCATCCCTAATCTATCCAACTGGTGAACATCTCTCACCAATTCTCTATTTCCATCATCAACATAGGCCACACTGCCCATAGACACTCTACTAAGTGCATCGTCAACTACATTGGCTTTAACCGGATGATAGTGCACACTCAACGTCATAGTCCTTAAGGAGTTCTAGCCACTTCTTTTACCTTAGGTTAAAGTCCTTTTAGGTGAGCATATATTAAAGACTTTTATGATCAGTATACACATCCACATGCACCCCATAGAGGTAATTCCACCAAATCTTCAGAGCAAAAACAAAAGCTGCCAATTTAAGGTCTTGGGTAGGGTAGTTACGCTCATGCACGTTTAATTTCCTAGAAGCATAGGCTATGACCTTGCCGTTTTGCATTAAGAAACAACCTAAACCAATCTTTAAAGCATCACAATAAATCACAAACCCTTCTAGTAGAGTCAAACTAGGAGTAGAGGTAAGTCAATCTTTCAAGGTCTGGAAACTCTTCTCACACTCATCCGTCCATATGAATTTAGCTTTATTTTGGGTCAATTTCATCATAGGAGATGAGATGGAAGAAAATCCTTCGACGAACCTTCTATAGTACCCAGCTAGACCCAAGAAGCTCCTATGTATGAAGGAGACAACAGTCTAGGTCAATTTTTGACTACCTCCGTATTCTTAAGATCATCCTTGATCCCATCACCAAACACTAACTGACCATGAAATTCTACCTCTTTCAACCAAAATTCACACTTACTAAATTTTGTAAATAATTGCCTATCCCTCAATGTTTGAAGCACAACTCTCAAGTGATTCTTATGTTCCTCACCTCGAGAGTAAATCAAAATATCGTCAATGAAGATCACCACAAAAGTATCAAGGTAAGGTTTGAACAAACTATTCATCAAGTCCATGAATACTGCCGGTGCATTCGTCCACCCAAAATTCATTACCAAGAACTCGAAGTGACCGTACCTTATTTAGAAAGCCAATCTAGGAAATGAAACACACCCTCACCCATAGTTGGTGATAGTCAGACCGAAGGTCGATCTTGGAGAATTGACTTTCCCCATGCAATTAATAAAATAAGTGATCTATTCTAAAGATTGGGTACTTGTTCTTAATGGTCATCTTATTTAATTGTCGGTAGTCTATACACATTCAAAGCGACCCATCCTGCTTTCTAACAAATAACACGAGAGTACCTCATGGAGAAATACTTGGTCTTATGAACCCCTTTTCTAATGAGTCTTTTAATTGTTCCTTCAACTCTTTCAATTTCGTTGGGGCCATCCAGTAAGGAGAAATAGAGATAAGTTAAGTATTAGGGAGAAGATCGATACCAAAATCGACTTCCCTTTTGATAAGGACACCAGGAAGGTCATCAGGAAAGGCATCAGGAAACTCATTGACTATGAGAACCGACTCAAGATGAGGACTTTCGGAGTCAATATCCTTAACCCTCACAATGTGGTAATTACAACACTTAGCAATCAGTTATCGGGCCTTGAGATATGAAATGAACTTACCCTTCACTACTGAATCGTGACCCTCAAATTCAATAACGTACTTATTTGGAAATTAGAACATGACTCAATGAGTCCTACAATCTATAAAAGCATAAGATGCATGTAACCAATCCATCACAAGAATGACATCAAAATCTACTATGTAAAGCTCAATGAGATCACAAGGAATAACTTTATGCAAGATAGATACGGGATAACCCCTATAGATCTTTCTAGAATCAACCAACTCACCAACGGAGGTAGACACCAAATAAGGCTCTAATAACATTTCGGGTGATACATCAAACCTATTAGCATGGAATAGAGTAACAAATGATAAATTTACACCCGGATACAATAATGCATACACATCAAAATCAAAGACCTTTAACATTAGGTGCGTCCTCAACCTTTTGTCTCCACTGCAAGGCATAAAAGTGGTTAGTGCATTGGCCACCTCCTTGATCTTATTTGGCCTTGAGTCCTACCACCTCCACCTCTATAATCCCTAGAATGGTGGCCCAGTTTTCCATACTTGAAGCATGCATTGGAGCTGGCTAAGCATTTCCTTTTGTGAGTTCTTCCACACTTCTTAGAAGCAGAGAAAGTTTGAGCACCAAAATTCTCTCTTGGACCCATAGGGTTAGCACCCTTGTCTTTGTTGAACCTTGGAGGAGGAGTATTGGTGGAACCTTGTCAAATAAACCGGTTACCACCTTGGCCTTTGCCATTGTTACCATAACTGAACCTTTGAGGGTTAAACCCTCCACCATCCACTTTAGCCTTTTTGAAACCCCTTGATCTCTCTCTCAGTTTCTGTTCTTCAATTTGTTCTGAGTAAGTCATTAATTGAGAGATTTCTATCTCCTTGATCAATATGGCCATTTTCCACTCCTTGGACACCAAGCTTGAGACACCAGAAATAAACTTGTTCATCCTAACTCTTGGGTCGGAGACAATGAAGGGGGTATACTTTGATAACTTAGTGAATTTGAGAGCATACTCCCTCACTCTCATACTCCCTTGACGGAGGTTCATGAACTCTTGGATTTTGGTCTCCCTTAGTTCCAATGGGAAGAAGCGGTCTAGGAAGGCACCTTTGAACAATTCTCATCCTATCGTCCTAATTTCTTCATCCCTCTCAACAACTCATTGTTCGTACCACACTCGAGCCACACTTTTGAGTTGATAGGCCATTAGCTCATCCTTCTCATTCAGTGGCACACCTATGATAGCCAATATGGTATGCCTCATTAATGAACTCCATAGGTTCCTCATCTAGTTTAGAACCATCAAACTCAAGCAGATTAATCCTTAGGAAATCCCGAATCCTAGAGGCTGGACTTTGTATTTGGGGAGGAGGAACACCTTAATGCCCTTGGTTGGCTACGACTTGAGCCAACAATATAATGATATTGCGAAACTCAGCATAGGTTACACCTTTCTCATGATATAGGTCATTGGGAACCGAAAGAGCTTGGTCCTCATCGTCAACCCTTTCTCTTGGAGGTACTCTTCCATGAGTCATAATCTAAAGAACTCGAAATGAGTCATTTGTTTGAGGAAAGCTTAGGACACTCTAAGGCACGACATGAATTTGAAAGAAGTGAAAATTTTCCTAAATGTCCCATAGTCTTCTATTCAAAGTTATGGCACGCTTCACAATCATGAACAAGATCCTATTTGACGCACTATATTTGACTTCGAGGACCATTCAAAACCTCAGGCTTTGATACTAAGTTTGTCACTACCCAAGCCTAGGGCCTAGATGTGACATGGCAAATGAGGAACCTGAAAGTACCTCAAATAAGCCTCTTAGCATTCTTTTAGACTTTCATAGGTAATTACAATAAATAAACAAGCAAAAATCATAATAGTAAATATTCAAATTATATATGTCCAACAATAACTCCAACTTTTAGATTTAACGGGGCTAAGACAAGTCCCTAGCTCACGCTCAATCATAATAGAAAGAAATGACATAATAAGTGTCTAAAGATTTCAACATATCATAAGCTAGAAATATAAAGGAGTATTGTTCCCAAAACATGGGAACTCACCAAAAGTAGTTTTCAAATGAAATATCAACTAGCCATGTGGAGGAGAATGAGGAGGAGCACCGGTCCCTACATGGTGATATTATGTAGGCAAGAGAGTATGCGTTAGAACTTTGAATGTATTAAGTATGTAGGCATGCATGAATATCGACGAAACATTAAAATATTTATGTAATATGAAACATAATGCAATGCATGCATAATCAATCATATAGATATCCTTTGAAACATTCATTTTTGTGGAAAGATAACCATAACCGACATTTAAGACCATGCGAGCTATTACATGGAATCCAACATAACCCTCTACGTTGGCCGAGGAGACTACTTGCCGAGTAGAATTTTGTCAACTTTATTCATTTCTTTAACTTTAACTTTAAGGGATTTCACAGATCCATTAGCCTAAGCCTACAAGGGCTCCTATGTTGGCACATAGTTAATGAGACAAGGGGTTGCTATTAATATTCCCTTACCGAATCCCACCTCAATGACCCATTCGATACTAAGTCAATTCCACAGAATAGTTTAATACTTCAAAATAGTTATAGCATATAGCTTGAGAATTCAAAACATCATATTTGGTAGAATAGCTCATTAAAACTTTTGGTGATTCAAATATGCAAGAATCATCATTCATAGCATTTTATCATTCTTTTATTTTATAAGACTACCTTTTGATCATAGACATTGCTTCATAAACATTCATTAGGAGTCAAAACCTTCAAGTCAAACTTCATTGAGAACATAGTAAAACTAGGTGGGTTCAAAATCACTTCAAATTTCAAACATGTATGTAAATGAAATTATATATAAATACTTTAAAATTCATCAATAAAAAAAATCATGTTTTAAACAACCCACCATGAATTTCAATAACCTTTGAAGAGATGAGTAGAGAAAACACTTGCAAACCATCAATCCATACATATGAAATTATTTTGCATCAAAATAGACCAATAATTATTAGCTTAATGTGATTCATGATATTAAGTAAAAATATAAATTACCCATAAGAAAATCTTGCTTAAAATTAAGAGATTTAGTTGAAAGAGTTTTGAACTATATGGGTGGAAAAACCCATGGATAAACACCGACATACCTTAGAATAAGGCTTGTAAAGAATTAAGGAAATAAATATAATTTATCATATAATAAAAATACTTTAGGCATGAGAGTGGAATGAATACTCTCATTGAAGCCTTACATACCTGAAATCCAAAGCATTACTTAGAATCGAAGGACTTAATGAACATTTTTGAATCCTAGCAATTTCTCCTCGCTGGAGCATTTTGTATACTATCCGGAGTATATGAATCACCGAAATAGTATTTCTACAATACTAAGAACTAAAACTATATTTTTAGAATGAGTAAAGAAGTGTATGGAGAGAAGAGTTGCTTGAGAAAGCTTGATAGCTAAATGATAAAATAAGGTGAGTATTTATAGGTGTGAAGGAGGGACCTAACAATAATTAAAATAATTATAAGGAAAGATCTAAAAATTTAATAGAAAATTGTGATGCCATAGGTGATGTCAAATGGAGGACTATTGATGTCATGAGTAATGTCAAATGGATCTAGATCTTCTATGATTGGTGAGATGAATCTTATTTTTTGGAAATACCCTTTTGCCGGAGCTATATTTGGACAAGATAATTTCCTAATTAGGATTTGATGTCTTCATATGAATTGTAGATCTAGAAGTTGTCTTTCATGTCGTTCAAGAATCAATGGATTTTCAGTATCCTACAGTGAGATATAATTTTTCTTCTACAATTACTCCATTTTATCACAACACCAGGTCTTACAAAGATTAATTTATTTGACCTACTTAGCCTCCGAATCTTAAGCTATGATATTCATGAAATTATAGGTAATGATGTTGGGCTATTTAGAAATTTGAATCACTTTATTTGGACCATTGTATAAAAAGTTATGCATAGAATACAGAAGCAATATCATTTTCATTGAGAATTGGAATACCATATACAATATTTTTTGGGGGTGTTACATTATCTCCCCCTTGGGAACATTCATCCTCGAATGAGACAAGACTTACCTTGAGTAGAGTATAGTGTAAACCAACAACCCATCATTAATGCGATAGTGATATTTAAAACATCATTCGAAACATATTTCATAATTTTGCATCCATATGACAAGAAAAGTTCTAATGCAAGATTTCAAGTAATTGAGCAAGGACAACTTAATACCTTAGGCTTGAGTAGAAGGAAAAAAGTGAGGCTACCACTTAATCATATCTGCTTATGCTTCTCATGTAGCACTTTCTACTTGTTGATTCTACTGAAGGGCTTTAATAGATGCAACTTCTTTGTTCCTCAATTTCTTAACGTGACGGTCCAAAATATCAACCAGGACTTCTTCATAGGTCAATTTTTCATCAACATTCACTACTCCGAAGGAACAATGGAACAAGAATCACTCACACATTTTCTCAACATAGAAACATGGAACACCAGATGAACCATGGCCATTTTAAATGGCAACTCCAACTCATATGCAACCTTGCCAAATGTCTCACGATTCTATAAGGCCCTACATACCTATGGCTCAATTTTCCTTTCTTACCAAACCAAACCACAACCTTCATGGGTGAAACCTTTAGATACACCCTATCATCGACATTAAACTCAAGACCATTTCTTCTAGTGTCAGAATTGGACTTTTGACGACTTTGAGCCATCTTCAACCTTTCTTTAATGATCTTCACCTTATCTAAAGCATCAAGTACCAAATCAGGGCCCAACAAGTTTATCTCACCTACTTCAAACCAACCAAATGGGGATCTATATCATCTCCCATACAAAGCCTCAAACGGCGCCATCTCAATACTTGAGTGGTAACTATTATTATAGGAAAACTCAATGAGAGGTAGATGATCATCCCAATTTCCGTTAAACTCCAACACACAAGCCCCTAACATATCATCTAGTGTTAGAATCATCCTTTCAGCTTGCCCATTTGTTTGAGGATGTAATACGGTGCTCAATTTTACCTTTAGTACCGAGGCCTTTTTGAAATAATCTCAAAAATTGAGAAGTGAATTAGGTACCACGATCCAAAATAATGGATAACAGCATACCATGCAACCTCACCAACTCCTGAATATAAAACTTGACATAGTCTTTGGCACTATAGGAAGTCTTAACCGGTAGTAAATGAGATGACTTAGTCGTTCTGTCAATAATTACCCAAATCAAATCATGACGCTTCTGGGTATGAGGCAAACCCACTACAAAATCCATATTCACATCTTCCCACTTCCAAATTGGGATTTCAATGTATTGGACTAGGCCACCCAGCCTTTGATGTTTGGCCTTCACTTGTTGGCAATTTGGACACGAACCTTGCTATATCCTTCTTTATGTCACCCACCACAGAACTCATTTAAGTCTCGGAACATTTTCGTTGAATCGAGATGAGTGGTGTATGTAGAATTATGAACCTCCATCAAGATCAAACTCTTTTGACTATCCATATCCAGAACACATAGCCGACCTTGGTAGTATAGCACCCCATCTCCCCCGCGGGAAAAGATCTCTATCTTATTTTCCTTTACCAACTTATTTAACTCAATAAACGTCGGGTCAAGATCTTTCTTTCACTTAACATCCACCACCAAAGAGGATTCAGACCCATTTTGAACAACCATGCCACCATCATCCATACCACACAACTTCATCTCTAATCTAGTCAATTGGTGAACATATCTCGCCAACTCCCTTTTACCTTCATAAACATAGGCCACACTCCCCATAGACACTCTACTAAGTGCATCTTCAAACACATTAGCTTTATCTGGATGATAGTGCACACTCATGTCATAGTCCTTAAGGAGTTCTAGCCACCTCCTTTTTCTTAGATTAAGATCCTTTTGGGTGAGCACATATTAAAGACTTTTAAGATCGGTATACACATCCACATGCACCCTATAGAGGTAATTCCACCAAATCTTCAGAGAAAACACAACAGTCGCCAATTTAAGGTCATGGGTAGGGTAGTTATGCTCATGCACCTTTAATTTCCTAGAAGTATAGGCTATGACCTTGTCGTTTTGCATTAAGACACAACCTAAACCAATCTTTGAAGCATCACAATAAACCACAAATCCTTCTAGTAGAGTCAAAATAGGAGCGGAGGTATGTCAATCTTTTAAGGTCTGGAAACTCTTCTCACACTCATCCGTCCATATAAATTTGGCTTTCTTTGGGTTAATTTCATCATAGGAGATGAGATGGAAGAAAATCCTTCCACGAACCTTCTATAGTACCCATATAGACCCAAGAAGCTCCTAATGTATAAAAGAGACAATGGTCTAGGACCAAGAAATGCCACCTCCTTCAATCAAAATTCACACTTACTAAATTTTGCAAACAATTGCCTGTCCCTTAATGTTTGAAGCATATCTCTCAAGTAGTTCTTATGTTCTTCCTCACCCCAAGAGTATATCAAAATATTGTCAATGAAAACCACCACAAAAGTATCAAGGAAAGGTTTGAATACCCTATCATCAAGTCCATGAACACCATCGGCGCATTCATCAACCTAAAACTCATCACCAAAAACTCAAAGTGACCGTACCTAGTTCAAAAAGCCATTTTTAGAATGTTACACTCCCTCACCCATAGTTGGTGATACTCGGACTGAAGGTTGAACTTAGAGAATTTACTTTCCCCCTGCAATTGATCAAACAAGTAATCTATTCTAAGAATTGGGTACTTGTTCTTAATGGTCATCTTATTTAATTATCGGGAGTCTATGTACATTCGAAGCGACCCTTCCTTCTTTATCACAAATAACACTAGAGCACCCCATGGAGAAATACTTGGTCTTATGAACCCCTTTTTTAATGAGTCCTTTAATTATTCCTTCAACTCTTTCAATTTTGTCGGAGCTATCCGGTAAGGAGAAATAGAGATAGGTTGGGTATCGGAGAGGAAATCGATATCCAAATCAACTTTCCTTTCAAGAGGGACACCAGGAAGGTCATCAGGAAAGACATTAGGAAACTTATTGACTATGGGAACCGACTCAAGATAAGGACTTTCGGAGTCGACATCTCAAACCCTCACAATGTGGTAAATACAACCCTTAGCAATTAGTTTTCAAGCCTTAAAATAAGAAATGAACTTACCCTTCACTACCGAATCATGACCCTCTCATTCAATAGCGAACTTATTTTGAAATTAGAACTTGAATCAACGAGTCCTACAATCTATAGAAGCATAAGATGCATGTAACTAATCCATCCCAAGAATGACATCAAAATCTACCATGTCAAGCTCAATGAGATCACAAGGAATAACTTTATGCAAGATAGAAATGGGATAACCCCTATAGACCTTTCTAGCAATAACCAACTCACCAATGGAGGTAGACACCAAATAAGGCTCTAATAACATTTTGGGTGACACATCAAGCCTATTAGCATGGAATGAAGTAACAAATGATAAATTTGCACCTAGATACAATAATGCATACACATCGAAATCAAAGACCTTTAACATACCAATAACGACATTGGGTGCGTCCTCAACCTTTTATCTCCCATGCTAGGCATAATAACTATTCTGCATTGGCCACCTCCTTGGGCTTTTTGACCATGAGAAATTTATCCTTGAGTCCTACCACTACCACCTCTATAATCCCTAGCATGGTGTACCAGTTTCCATACTTAAAGCATGTATTGGAGCTGGCTAAGCATTCTTTTTTGTGAGTTCTTCCATACTTCTTGTAGGGGGGGAGAGTTTGAGTTCCAAAATTCTCTCTTAGAAACATAATGTTAGCACCATTGCCCTTGTTGAACCTTGGAGGAGGAGTATTGGTGAAACCTTGTCCAACAAACTATTTCCCACCTTGGCCTTTGCCATTGTTACCATAACTGAACCTTTGATGGTTAAACCCTCCACCGTCCACTCTAGCCTTTTTGAACCCCTTTGATCTCTCTCTCAGTTTCTGTTCTTCAATTTGTTCTGCATAAGTCATTAATCGAGAGATTTACATCTCTTTGATCAACATGGCCATTTTCCACTCCTTGGACACTAAGATTGAGACATTGGAAATAAACTTGTTCATCCTAACTCTTGGGTTGGAGACCATGAAGGGAGCATACTTTGACAACTTAGTGAATTTGAGAGCATACTCCCTCACGCTCATACTCCCTTGACGAAGGTTCATGAGCTCTTGGATTTTGGTCTCCTTTAGTTCTAATGGGAAAAAGAGGTCTAGGAAGGCACCTTTGAACTATTCTCACCCTGTCAGCCCAATTTCTTCATCCCTCTCAATAGCTCATTATTCATACCACACTCGAGCCACACCTTTGAGTTGATAGGATACAAGCTTGGCCTTCTCATTTGTTGGCAAGCCTATGATGGACATAATTCAGTACACCTCATTAATGAACTCCATAGATTCCTCATCTAGTTTAGAAAAATCAAACTTGGTCGGAATCAATCTTTGGAAATCCTAAATCCTAGAGGTCGGATTGTGCATTTGGAGAGGACAAACACCTTGATGCCCTTAGTTGTCTACGACTTGAGCCAACAAGGTAATGATATTGAAAAAATTGGTATGGGTTACACCTTTCTTATGATATGGGGCATTAGGAACCGAAGGATCTTGGTCCTCATCGTCAACCTTTTCTCTTGGAGGTGCTCTTTCACGAGTTAGAGAAAAGCTTAGGACATTCTAAGGCATGACATGAATTTTAAAGAAGTAAACACTTTCCTAAACATCCCATAGTCTCCTATTAATAGTTATGGCGCACTTCACAACCATGAACAAGATCTTATTTGATGCGGTATATTGGACTCCGAGGACTATTAAAAACCTCAAGTTCTGATACCAAGTTGGTCACGACCCAAACCTAAGGCCTAGATTTGATATGGAGAATGAGGAACCCGAAAGTACCTCCACCAAGCCTCTTAGCATTCTTTTAGACTTTCATAGGTAATGACAATAAATAAACAAACGGAAATCATAATAGTAAATATTCAACTTACAGAAGTTTAAGAATACCTCTAACTTTTAGATTTAACGGGGCTAAGATAAGTCCCTAGCTCACCCTCAATCATAATAGAAAGCAATTCCATAATAAGTGTCTAAAGATCTCAACATATCATAAGCTAGAAAGATAAAGAAGTATTGTTCCCGAAATATGGGAACTCACCAAAAGTAGTTTTCAAACAAAATATCAACTAGCCACGTGGAGGAGGATGAGAAGGAGCACCGGTCCCTACATGGTGATATCATGTAGGCAAGAGAGTATGTGTTAGACTTTGAATGTACTACGTATGTAGGCATGCATGAAAATCGAGGAAACATTAAAACATTTATATAATATAAAACATAATGCAATGCATGCATAATAAATCGTATAGATATCTTTTGAAACATTCATTTTTGTAGGAAGATGACCATAACCAACATTTAAAACCATGTGATCTATTATATGGAATCAAATATAACTGTTATACCCCGTACTTTTGTACCTTGAGACTCTTCTTAAGCTTCTTAAGTTTCTTGAAAGGTTCTTAAGTTTTTGGAAGGATTCTTAAGTTTCTTAAAGATTCTTAAGCTTATTAAAAGTTACCATGTGAGGCGGATAATCTATAACGCTATCAAACAACTCTAAGGAAGGGAGAATGTGACACCCCATAGTAGGAAAGATTGGAAATACGGTTATAAGAATCCAGAAGGAGTTGGAGGCCAAGTAATGAGTCATAAGACTCGAGTTACTTACGTAAGATACCAACTTGGAAATATTACATACTTAAGCTACTTGAATACATACCAATCTTACGTAGAAAAGATTATAGAGGTTCATAAAATAAGATGAGATTATGAACCAGCAAGGGGGAAAAGAAGGTGACACATGGAAGCATGAGAGAGTGACACATGGCAGCAGATGGAAGTGCCATGTGGAAGAAGCTGGAGCTAGGAGGTGGACCCCCATATGCCACGTGGCAGCTCATGGTTGGAGGAGGTGATGTGTTGGCCCAATGAGGGCTTGACACATGTCACCACTTAGAGGTTGACACATGTCACCTCCTAAGGTGGCCTATATATATTTTTTTTATGATCATCCTTATCAAGAAAGTTCATTCTTATCTCCTAAGTTCAAGAAAACTCTAGATAAAAAAAAAGAGAAGAGAAACAATAAGCTAGAGAGAGAGGCTACGGATTTGGAGAGGCAAAAGAGGTAAGTTTTCCAATTTCATTCTGTGAATTATTTATCTTGGATATAACACGATGATATGAAGGTGTTATTAATATAAATTTATGAGTTGGGTCAGCACCAAAAGGATAACAAGCAGCCACAAAGTTTTAGTCGCACTAAAGGAACTTCCGAGGCGAGTTTTGGCGAGTTTGGCCAGTTTCGGGCAAAGTATGGTTTTCCCTTTCAAACTGGAGTTTATGATGATGTTATGAGGTATATTAAATGTCTTAAATAAGGTTGGAAGTGTAAAAATTGCATAAGTATGCTTGACTTTAGAAACAAGCTAAATTAAAGTCGTTATAGTTAAATCGAAGTCGAGTAGTGTGTTGCGATTGTGGTGCTACGGTTGCAGCTTGTTTGGTGGCATGTTGCAGGGCTGGAGGGTATTTTAAAAAGGGTGTGGGTGCTTCTGGTTGCATCCACATGACCCTCTATTTCATATTGTTAAGGATTTTATGAAATAAAGGTTAAAAACTCTATTTTGGTATCGTAGTTTTAAGCGAGTTGTTTGGAGTTTGTATTTTGTAAAGTTGAAGTGATTTACTTGTAAATATGCTGCTGATTGTTGTTTTTGGTATGGTTGTTGATATTTTGGCTGAGTTGAAATCTCAGGGATATTGAAATTATAGGGGAGATGCTGCCCGATTTTCGATAACTTCGGAGCTAGTAATAAGGTAGTCAAGGGAAATAGATAAGGAAATGATTCCTATGGATACGTGGTTGTAGAGTTAGAAACTGGAAAGTGAAAGGTTATTAATCTTAGTATTACTCTCATGTTAAATAGGTTCAAAAGACGACAAGGGGAACGTGGGTAAGTGTAATCCATAAGAGGTATGTGAAGCTATCTCCTTTCTCTTGGCATGTCTTTGGCATGAGTAAAAAGAGCTATCCTTCTTTCCTCTTGATATGCTTTTGACATAAGTATGATGCTGTTATGCTATAATTATTCACCGAGCTATGACGAGCTGGGTACAATATATGCATATGATGACTCCATGATGGAATGTAGAGAGTATGTAAAGCTTATTCTTTCTCTTCTTTTGGCATATCCTAGATGTACATAGAAGATGATACAATCTCGGAGGTTACTCCATTCCTAAGTGTTTGTTACTCATCCTCTAATGTTGGAACTCTTAAAATAATTGAGCTATTGCCTCTCAAGTTTTTTTATACATTGGGAAGTAGTAAGTATGTAAAGCTAATCTTCCTTTTTTGGCATGATCTTTATAAAACAAATAGATGAAGAGTATACGATTCCAAGGAAGTCCCTCTTGTTAAAGACACTAGGATAGCCAACTTCTTGATTCCCAAAAGATATTTGATGATGACTTGATACGAGAATATGATTCCAAAAGTTCCATTTTGACCTAATCCATAATGTCAATCAAAAGGTACTTGATATGACTCTTGTCTTGGTTTTTGAATGATAACATATTTTGAGTATTCCACTGAGTCTCAAATACGATCTAAAATTCATATGGTTACTCACTGCTCTGCTCGTGCATATGGTTAATATTCTTCCACTGAGTCCCTCACAAAAGGGTCGGGTACGATCGAGTCCTATAAAGGGCCGAGTATGATATAAGATGATATAAGTATTCACCGAGTCCTATAAAGGGTCGAGTATGATCGAGTCCCATAAAGGGCCGGGTATGATCGAGTCATATAAAGGGTCGGGTATGATCGTGTCCCATAAAGGGCTGAGTATGATTGCGTCCCATAAAGGGCCGGGTATGACCAAGTCCCATAAAGGGCCAGTTATGACTGATTCCCATAAAGGGCCAGTTATGACCAAGTCCCATAAAGGGCCGGGTATGATATATGCATATGATGGTAAGATAACATGATTATTGATCGGGTCCCATAAAGGTCCAGGTACAATATATATACGCATATGATGACCTAATGATACATTTGTAACACCGAGTCCCACAACGGGTTGGGTATGGAATATGACACTGAGATACATGACGTCGTTTTACAAGATGCATCTACAGTGATTTATTAATTATTATACTTTTTCCCTACATCCCTATGTCAACTGTGTGCTATTTGTGGTATTTTATGCTTGACATACTTAGTATACATATCATACTGACCCTTTCTTTCCCGAGGGGTTGTGTTTATGCCTGCAAGTATAGATACACACTTTGGGGATTCCGCCAGCGTATGAGTTCCTCTCAGCAGTTCAGAAGCGCTCTATTATGCCAGAGCCTAGTTTTGGTACTAACCCTTGATGTATATATTTATTTGTTCACAGGTACGGCGGGGGCACTGTCCCTTCATATGAGTAGAATACCATTCTGTAGAGGTCTGTAGACTTATGTTGTGGGTTTTATATATGTTCTGTGGGTCCTGTATATGTGTTTTGGACTTTTATGTTCCGTGACAGCCTTAACGGCCTTTGTGTTCCATATCTTCTTTCATGTTCTCCCTAGCGACCTCTTTTGATTTCTATACTTATTTCTTCTACTAATATGCTAAGTGGGGATAAGGGTACATATGGGTGCCCAACTCGGGCACTAGTCATGGCCTACGGAGTTGGATCATGACAGAAGTGGTATCAGAGCGGTCCTTCCTAGGAATGTCTACAGATTGTGTCTAGTAGAGTCCTGTTTATTGGTGTGTTATGCACCACATCTATAAATAAGAGGCTACAGGACATTTAGGATGTTACCTTTCTTTTATATCTAAGATCGTGCGATAGATGCAAGTCATAGGAAAAACTCCTTAAACTAACCTTGGATTTGAATAGAAGGGCGGCATCAACAGAAGAAAGTAATTGAAGATGTTGGGAGTGAGAAAGCACGCAGGTAAGCAAAGGTATGAAAGAGATATGTTGAGTAAGGTGGTGAGATTGAAATGTAAAATTGAAAAATTGGAAGGAAAGTAGACAGGAAAGTGTAACAAATATAGTTTGAGTTAGACACATGAGGTAAGTCCATTATTTTCATACGGTTATTGATATTGAAAGCCCTGTGTGGTTGTGATATGAATAAATATATATTGGCCCTGTGAGGCATTGTTGGTATTTCCTGAGTGCAGGTTTGGGATAGTAAGGAATATAGAAGAAGCTCTACCGAAATGTTTTTTGGAAATAGAAAGAGAATGAGATATAAGGTTGTAATATATCTTGAGAGATCGTATCCACGGTAACGATAAGATCCGACAAAATGAAGAGTACAACTGCCTTTGGGAAATAAGTTAATTGCAATATGGGTGGTAAGTAGAAGATCAATACTGATATGGTGAGAAGGATGGTGATGGATATGGATGTCTTAAGACAGCCTGCAAGGTATTAAGGATGAGAATGACGAGGAAGGATAAGGGGTTAAGTACGCTTGCTCCACCAGGTGGAATTAACCCATAGTAAGAGTTGTGAATAAAGGTTAAGAAATATTACCCTCCGGGATTGACCATGAGTAGGATATAGTGTGAATATAATGAGGATCATCATGGAAGTACGTAGAGACTAATAAAAAAGTAACTAAAAAATGTGATTGTCAGTAAGGTTAGGAGTTAGCATCGGGTACATGATAAGGATGAAAGCTCATAAAGCAGAAAGGGGTATTGTGTATATGTACCTCCACTTTGGAAAATAGTGCGATCCCTCGAGGATAGGGAATAGAAATTGCAAAACAACTGAGCCATTGTGAAATTATTAAAGGAACAAATGGTATCCTTTGGAAAAAAAAGTGATAACAAAATGTGAAACACGTGTCATCAGAGTATAAGTGCCCCCGAATGGAGAATCGGACATGATTATAAGCACTAGTGACGTACTGATTGGGATGAATGAAATGTAACTTCGGCTAAACTATTATATTAGTTATATAACTCGAGTACTAGTACATGGATTAGAGTGTGTACTATTTATCAAGGATTCTAAGTACCCCATGATTGTACTAAGATTTCTTATAGGGGCAACCTAAAGTCTAGATGATCTAACAGAAGGAGTAGACATGGTGCAGTATGAAGAATATGTTGGAATAGAATCATATGCGTACGGACAATGGAAAATAAACAGTGGATGACGTGGGTACACCTTAAAGGGGGGAAGTGGACAAGGGAAATACAAGTGTGAGATAGAATTCAACTGAAACTATCACATGTTGATAGGAATGCTTAAATTTCAAGCGAGATCCCATGCTGGCATGAGTTAGCAAGGGCTAAAGGCCAGCAATAGATGGATAGAAGTCATGATATTTGAGACCGTGCGGAGAACCATTAGCAGAGACCCTAATGGATGGGTGCGCACAAAAAGGGGTGAGACAATAAGAAAGTACGACTAAGCGATCTAAGGACCGTGTAAAAGGTAGTAAGTCCATGTTTGAGTTAAGATTAAGAGATGGCAACCGAGTTATTGGCCGCTGAGATGTGACATACAAGTAGCAAGAGGAAAGAATAGAAAATATCCTACGGTAGGAAATGAGGAGACCAAGGAGTACAGAAAGAAAAAAGGGGGTAGGATAGAATAGTGTTAGCGCGAGCAAGTTCTAGTGTGAAGGTGCTATGTAAAGAAAGAGGGACTAGGAAATGAAAAGACTGCATCTACCTCATATCGGTTGTATAAAAGTAGTTGTACAACCTACAAATATATATATACAGCATAAGACCAAGCGGAGGAGTACATGATGAAAAGGGGGTATGATATTTTGGATACGTTGTAGAGGAATACAAAGAAAAGCTAAATCAAATGACTAAAAGGACATGACCAAGGTCTAACTAGGGATCTACCCTGATACCAGTTGTAAGATAAAAGAGGAGAGGGTAAGGCATAACCTGAAGACTAGCGAGACGATGCTAAAGTAACTCTTGGGCTAAGTTGAGTGCCTTCGCATATTATTGCAAGGATGGAAATGTAACGTGCGACAAGAAAATCGGAGCCAAATCTGAATAAAGGACTATGAAAGAATCTGAACTAACGAGAAGCAACCTATCGCCATCCTGGATTGACGGAGTAGGAAGTCATGAGCTAAGGACGTAGCTTCCATCAAGGTGTTGAGGTGAAATGAAAATCGTGAAAAACTGACCTGGGAAGCTGAAGAGGAAATAAACCACAAGTATCCGTACATATTCCCTATGTCTACAGGTAATTCTAACCTTTGGGACTCTGATATTGATCGCTCGATGAAAGTATATATTATTGCAATGGAAGAAAAACTCTCTCCATATGGTCTGTATAAGATTTTGAGGAAGGTTTTGGTTCACATTCGAGGACGAATGTACTAAAGGGGGGAAGGATGTTATACCCTATACTTTTGTACCTTGAAATGCCTCTTAAGCTTCTTAAGTTTATTGAAAGGTTCTTAAGTTTTTGGAAGGATTCTTAAGTTTCTTAAAGCTGCTTAAAGCTTCTTAAGCTTCTTAAAAGTTACCATGTGAGACGGATAATCTATAACGCTATCAAACAACTCTAAGGAAGGGAGAATGTGACACCCCATAGAAGGGAAGATTGGAAATACAGTTATAAGAATCCAAAAGGAGTTGGAGGCCAAGTAATAAGTCGTAGAACTTGACTTACTTATGTAAGCTATCAACTTGGAAATCTTACATACTTAAGCTACTTGAGTACATACCAAGCTTACGTAGCAAGGATTACATAGGTTCATAAAATAAGATGAGATTATGAACCCACAAGGGGGAAAAGAAGGTGACACATGTCAGTATGAGAGAGTGCCACATGGCAGCTCATAGTTGGAGGAGGGAGTGTGTTGGCCGAATGAGGGCTTGACACGTGTCACCACTTAGAGGTTAACACATGTCACCTCCTAAGGTGTCTTATATATATATATATATATATATATATATATATCTTTTATGATCATATTTATCAATAAAGGTCATTCTTATCTCTTAAGTTCAAGAAAACTCTAGATAAAAAAAGAGAAGAGAAACCCTAAGCTAGAGAGAGAGGCTATGGATTTGGAGAGGAAAAAGTGATAAGTTTTCCGATTTCATTCCATAAATTAATTATATAGGGTATAACATGAGATATGAAGGTATTACTAATGTAAATTTATGATTTGGGTCAGCACCAAAAGGACAACAAGCAGCCACAAAGTTTTAGTCGCGCTAAAGGAACTTCCGAGGCGAGTTTTGGTGAGTTTGGCGAGTTTTGGGCAAGGTACGGTTTTCCCTTTCAAACTGGAGTTTATGATGATATTATGAGGTATATTAAATGTCTTAAATAAGGTTGTAAGTGTAAAAATTTGTAACATCCCCTAAAAACATTGTATACGATGTTTCAATTCTCGCCTAAAGATGATACAACCTCTGTATTTTAGGTGTAACATTTTATAGAATTGTCCAAATTAGTTGATTCAAATTTTTGAGTAACCAAAAGATCATTACCTACAACTTTTTGGAAGACCATAATTTAAGTTTCAGACGTTAAGTAGGTCAAATAAATTAATTATTGTAAGACAGTGTTCTATGACGAAATAGAGTGTTTGTAGAAGAAAATTCATATCTCACTGTAGGATGCTCCAAATTGTTTATTCTTGAATGACATGAAACTAGACTTCCATATCTACAATTTTTATGAGGACATTAAATCTTAATAATGAATTTATCTTATTCAAACACAACTCTGAAAAAGAGTATTCTGTTAAAAAAACTCATCTCACCTACCATGGAAAGATCTAGATACATTTGACATCACTCATGACATCAATTGTCCTCCATTTAACATCACCCATGACATCAATATATTCCATTAAATTTTCAGATTTTTCTTTATAATTATTTTATTTATTGTTAGGTCCCTCTTTCCCACCTATAAATACCCACCTTATTTCCTTATTTTATTCATCAAGCTTTCTCAAGCAACTCTTCTCTCTATACATTTCTTTACTCATTCTCAAATATAGTTTTAGTTCTTAGTAGTGAAGAAATACTGTTTTGGTGATTCATATACTCCGGATAGTACACAAAACGTTCCGGCGGGGAGAAAATCTAGGACTCAAGAGTGTTTATTAAGTCCTTCGGTTCCGACTAAAGCTTCGGATTCCAGGTATGTAAGGCTTTAATGAGAGTATTCCTTCCACTCTCATGTTTAAATTATTTTGATTCTATGATAAATTATATTTATTTTCTTTAAGCTTTACTCTAAGTTATGTGGATGTTTATCCATGGGTTCTTCCACCCATGTAGTCCAAAAACTCTTTCACTTAAGTCTCTTGATTTCAAGTAATATTTTCTTATGATAATTCTTATTTTTACTTAATAATATAAATCATGGTTAAACTAATGATTATTGGTCTATTTTGATGCAATATAATTTCATATGTATGAATTGATGGTTTGCAAGTAATTCCTCTATTTATCTATTTAAAGATTCTTAAAATTCATGGTGGGTTGTTTAAAGCATGATTTTTAATTAATGGATTTCAAAGTATTTATGTATATTTATTTACATACATATTTGCTAGTTGAAGTCATTTGAACCCACCTAGCTTTACTATATTTTAATAAAGTTTGACTTGAAAGCTTTGACTCCAAATAAATGTTTATGAAAGCAATATCTATGAGCAAAAGGGAGTCTTATGAAATAAAAAAATGATGAAATGATATGAATGATGGATTCTTTATGCAATAAGGACAATTCTTGCATATTTGAATTATCAAATGTTTTAATGAGCTATTCTACCGAATATGATGTTTGAATTCTCAAGTTATATGCTATGAATATTTTGAAGTATTAAACTATTCCGTGGGATTGACTTAGCACCGAATGGGACATTGAGGTGGGATTCGGTAAGGGAATCCTACTAGCAACTCCTTGTCTCATTAACTATGTGCCAACATAGGAGCCCTTGTAGGCTTAGGCTAATGGATCCATGAAATCCCTTGAAGTTCTACCTGACAAGTAGTCTCCCCGGCCAACGTAGGGGGTTATGTTGGATTCCATGTAATAGCTCGTATGGTCTTAAATATCGGTTATGGTTATTTTCCCACAAAATGAATGTTTTAAAGGATATCTATATGATTTATTATGCATGCATTACATTATGTTCCATATTACATAAATGTTATAATATTTCCTCAATGTTCATGCATCCTTACATACTTAGTATATTCAAAGTACTAATGCATACTCTTTTGCCTACATGATATCACCATGTAGGGACCAATGCTCCTCCTCGTTCTCCTCCACGTAGCTAGTTGAGATTTCGTTGAAGACTACTTTTGGTGAGTTCCCATATTCCGAGAACAATACTTCTTTATCTTTCTAGATTATGATATGTTAAGATATTTTACTATGGCATTTCTTCTATTATGATTGAGGGTGAGCTAGGGATTTATCTTAGCCCCGTTAAATCTAATAGTTAGAGGTATTGTTGGACATATGTAAGTTGAAGATTTACTATTATGATTTTCGCTTGTTTATTTATCATCATTACCTATGAAAGTCTAAAAGAATGCTAAGAGGCTTGTTTGAGGTACTTTTGGGTTCCTCATTCTCCATGTCACGTCTAGGCCCTAGGCTTTGGTCGTGACATGCATAAGGATGCTTGACATTAGAAACAAGCTAAATTGAAGTCGTTATAGTTAAATTGAAGTCGAGTAGTGTGTTGCGATTGTGGTGTTGCGGTTGAAGCTTGTTTGGTTGTGTGTTGTAGGGCTGGAGGGTGTTTTAAAAAGGGTGTGGTTACTTCTAGTTGCATCCACACAACCCTCCATTTCATATTTTTAAGGATTTTACGAAATAAAGGTTAAAAACTCTATTTTGGTATCATAGTTTTAAGCGAGTTTTTTGGAGTTTGGATTGTGTAAAGTTGAAGTGATTTACTTGTAAATGTGCTTCTGGTTTTTGTTGTTGGCATGTTTGTTGATATTTTGGCCGAGTTGAAATCTCGGGGATGTTGAAATTATAGGGGAGATGCTGCCCGATTTTCGGTAACTTCGGAGCTAGTAATAAGCTAGTCAAGGGAAATGGATAAGGAAATGATTCCTATGAATATGTGGTTGTAGAGTTTGAAACTGGAAAGTGAAAGGTTATTAATCTTAGTATTACTCTCATGTTAAATAGGTTCAAAAGATGATGAGGCAAATGTGGGTAAGAGTAATCCATAAGAGGTATGTGAAGCTATCTCCTTTCTCTTGGCATATCTTTGGCATGAGTAAATAGAGTTATCCTTCTTTCCTCTTTGTATGCTTTTGACATAAGTATGATGCTATTATGCTACAATTATTCACCGAGCCATGACGGGTCGGGTATGATATATGCATATGATGACTCCATGAGGGAAAGTAGAGAGTATGTAAAGCTTATTCTTTCTCTTCTTTTGGCTGTCCTAGATGTATGTAAAAGATGATACAATCTCGGAGGTTACTCCATTCCTAAGTTTTTCTCACTCATCCTCTAATGTTGGAACTCTTACAATAATTGAGCTATTGCCTCTCAAGTTTTTCTATACATTGGGAAGTAGTAAGTATATAAAGCTAATCTTCCTTTCTTTTTGGCATGATCTTTATGAAACAAATAGATGAAGTGTATACGATTCCAAGGACGTTCCTCTTGTTAAAGCCACTAGGATAGCCAACTTCTTGATTCCCAAAAGATATTTGATGATGACTTGATACGAGAATATGAATCCAAAAGTTCCATTTTGACCTAATCAGTACTGGCAATCAAAAGGTACTTGATATGACTCTTGTCTTGATTTTTGAATGATAACACATTTTGAGTATTCCATCGAGTCTCAAATACGATCTAAAATGCATATAGTTACTCACTGCTCTGCTCGTGCATATGGTTAATATATCTTCCACCAAGTCCCTCATAAGAGGGTCGGGTACGACCGAGTCCCATAAAGGGCCGGATATGATGTAAGATGATATAAGTATTCACCGAGTCCCATAAAGGGCCGAGTATGACCAAGTCCCATAAAGGGTCGGGTATAATCGAATCTCATAAAGGGTCGGGTATAATCAAGTCCCATAAAGGGTCGGATATGATAGGGGTCAGTATTATATGTTTACTGCGTATGTAAAGCATGAAATACCACAAGGAGCGTACAGTTGACATAGGGATCCAGGGAACAAGTATAACAATTAATAAATCACTGTAGCTGTATCTTGTAAAATGACATTATGTATCTCAGTGTCATATTCTGAACCCGGCCCGTTGTGGGACTTGGTGTTACAAATATATCATTATGTCATCATATGTATATATACCATACCCGGATCTTTATGGGACCTGATCAATAATCATGTCATCTTACCATCATATACATATATCATACCCGACCCTTTATGGGACTCAGTCATACCTAGCCCTTTATGGGACTCATTCATACCCGGCCCTTTATGGGACTTAGTCATACCCGACCCTTTATGGGACTTGGCCGTACCCGACCCTCTTGTGATGGAATCAGTGGAAGATATATTAACCATATGAACGAGCAGAGAAGTGAGTAACCATATGCAAGCTAACTTATTATCTGAGACTCCATGAAATAGCCAAGTAAAGCGTCACTTGAAAATCCAGGTAGTAATTGTCTTGAGTACCCTTTGAGGGTCATTAGGGATGATATTAAGTGGAGACTCAGGCATCATAGACGTGCATCAAGATAATGTTACACAACTTATGCAATCAGAGAAATTTATTGACCTAGAGCCCTTAGGAAAATGAGCTTGCGTATCCAGTTACTACCAAACATATGGAAGGCTTGAGGGTAGTAGTTCAACTACTTTAGGACCTTTAACATTCAAAAGTGAGTACAAGCCATGAGTTACACCCGGAACCTATAAATGGAATTACCTCTAACTCATATCGTATACCTCTTCACTTACATTAAGCCATTTCAAGATAAGGAAGTGATAGGCTTCACGTGTACTACCTTTCTTCATGTAGAAGACTTACAAGATAATAACTCAACTATAGCAGGAGTTTTAAAATCAAGAAGTGAATAAGATTTATGAAACATACTCGGGGTTCTATGAATGGAATTATCCCCATAGTACATATACCAACTACTTATGACTAAGACATGCCAAGAGAAAAGAAGAGATAAGGTTTACATACTCTCTACTTCCCCTCATATAGTCATCATACACATATATGCCGTGGAACGTATGGCCCGATCCTTAGATAGTACCATATATCCTACTTGGCCCATCAAGGGACTCGGTACCATAAACATTTCATCATAACATCATAACTGATGTCAAAGACATATCAAGAGAGAATAAGGGTAGTTTTACATACTTATGCCAAAAACATGCAAAGAGAAAGAAGGTATCTTCACATACCTCTTATGGGTTACCCTTCACCACATTTGCCTCATCGTCTTTTGAACCTATTTAACATGGAAGAAATACTAGGGTTAATAAACTTTCACTTACCAATTTCCAGCTTCACAAATAAGTATCCATAGAAATTATTTCCCTATCCATTTCCCTCGACTAGTTCATTACTAGTTCCGAAGTTACCAGAAATTGGGCAGCATCGCCCCTATAACTTTCCCTATCCAACTGTTAATCTTAGAAGCCATATTACCAATAACAACCTGCATCTATATATACAATCAAATCACCTCGATCATACTCAATACAACTCCAAACAACTAGCTCAAAACTACGATACAAAAATAGAGTTTTTAATCTTTATTTTGTAAAACCTTTAATCATACGAAATGGAGGGTCGTGTGGATGAAATAAGCAGTAAACACACCCCTTTTAGAAAACTTCCTAGCCCTGCAACACGCAATCCAACCAGCTGCAACCGCAGCACCACAATCACAACACACTACTCGACTTCTATTTGACTATAACAACTTCAATTTAGTTTGTTTCTAACTTCAAGCATACTTATAAAATTTTGTCCACTTCCAACCTTATTTAATACATGTAAATAGTTCATAACCACATCATAAACTCCATCTTGAAAGGGCAAACCTTACCTTGCCTGAAACTCGCCAAGACTCGCCAAAACTCACCTCGGAAGTTAGTTTAGCGTGGCTAAAACTTTGTGGCTGTTTGTTAACCTTTTGGTTCTGCTCCAAACCATGAATTTACATTAATAACACCTTCATACCATCATGGTATAACCTATATAATTAATTCACGGAATAAAATTGGAAAACTTACCTTTTTTTGCTCCAAATCCGTGGCTCGCTCACTCTCTCTCTCTAGCTCAAGGTTTCTCTTCTCTTCTTTTTTTCCTACAAATTTCCTTGGATAAGAATGAATTCTTTTGGATAAATATGACCATAAATCATGTATATATAGGCCACCTTAGGGTGTGACACATGTCAGCCCCTAAGTGGTGACATGTGTCAAGCCCTCATAGGGCCAACACACCACACCTCCAACCATGGGCTACCACATAGAAGGTGGGGCCCACCCCCATGCTTCAGTTGCTGCCACGTGGCACTTCCAGCTTCTTCCACATGGCACTCTCTCTTGCTTCCATGTGTCACCTTCTTTTCCTCCTCGTGGGTTCGTAATCTCGTCTTGCTTTACAAACTTATGTAATCCTTTCTACGTAATCTTGGTATGTACTCAAGTAGTTTAAGTATGTAAGATTTTCAAATTGGTAGCTTACGTAAATAAGTCGAGTCCTATGACTCATTACTTAGCCTTCAACTTCTTCTGGATTCTTACGACCCTATTTCCAATCTTCTCTATTATAAGGTATCTCATTCTCCCTTCCTTAGAATTATTTGATAGCATTGTAGATTATCTGGCTCACGTGGTGCCTTCTAAGGAGATTAATAACCTTTCAAGAAACTTAAGAAGCTTAAGAACATTCCAAGGTATAAATGTATGGGGTATAACAAATAGCTCATTAAAACTTTTGGTGATTCAAATATACAAGAATTGTCCTTATTGCATAAAGAATCCATCATTCATAGCATTTCATCATTCTTTTATTTCATAAGACTCCCTTTTGATCATAGACATTGCTTTCATAAACATTCATTTGGAGTCAAAACTTTCAAGTCAAACTTCATTGAGAACATAGTAAAACTAGGAGGGTTCAAATCATTTCAAATTTTAAACATGTATGTAAATGAAATTATATATAAATACTTTGAAATTCATCAATAAAAAAATCACGCTTTAAACAACCCATCATGAATTTCAATAACCTTTAAAGAGATAAATAGATAAAATACTTGCAAACCATCAATCCATACATATGAAATCATTTTCCATCAAAATAGACCAATAATTATTAGCTTAACCGTGATTCATGCTATTAAGTAGAAATAAGAATTGTCCATAAGAAAATCTTGCTTGAAATTAAGAGATTTAATTGAAAGAGTTTTGAACTATATGGGTGGAAAAACCCATGGATAAACACCGATATACCTTAGAATAAAGCTTGTAAAGAATTAGGTAAATAAATATAATTTATCATATAATAAAAGTACTTTAGGCATGAGAGTAGAAGGAATACTCTCATTGAAGCCTTATATACGTGGAATACGAAGCATTACTTAGAATCGAAGGAATGAACATTCTTGAATCCTATCATTTTCTCCTAGAAGGAGTATTTTGTATACTATCTCGAGTATTTGAATCACCAGAATAGTATTTCTACAATATTAAAAACTAAAATTTTATTTTGAGAATGAGAAAAGAAGCGTATAGAGAGAAGAGTTTCTTAAGAAAACTTGATGAACTAAATGATGAAATAAGGTGGGTATTTATAGGTGTGAAGGAGGGACCTAACAATAATTAAAATAATTATAAAGAAAAATCTGAAAATTTAATAGAGGATTGTGATACCATGGGTGATGTCTAGTGGAGGACTATTGATGTCATGGATGATGTCAAATGGATCTAGATCTTCTATAGTTGGTGAAATGAATCTTGTTTTTACGAAATACCCTTTTGTCAAAGCTATGTTTGAACAATATAACTTCCTAATTAGGATTTGATATCTTTATATGAATTGTAGATCTAGAAGTCATCTTTCATGTCGTTCATGAATCAACTGATTTGGAGCATCTTACAGTGAGATATGATATTTCTTCTATAATTACTCTATTTTGTCACAACACCAGGTATTTCAAAGATTAATTTATTTAACCTACTTATCTCCGAATCTTAAGATATGGTCTTCATGAATATTGTAGGGAATGATGTTGGGGTTATTCAAAACTTTTAATCACCTAATATGGACCATTATATTAAAATTTATTCCTAAAATACAAAAGTAATATCATTTTTATCAAGAATTGAAACACGTTATACAATGTTTTGAGGGGGTGTTACATATATGGTGTTCCATGTTTCATTGTTGAAGAAGTTCATCGGTGATCCTAGCTCTATTGTACCTTTGGACGACATTGGTGTGAGGGAGAGTTTATCCTATGAAGAGGTCCCGGTTGAAATTCTAGACCGACAAGTTCAGAAATGAAGGAACAAAGAAGTTGCATCCGTGAAGGTCCTTTGGAGGAACCAAATAGTTTAGGGTGCTACATGAGAGGTAGAAGTTGGTATGATGTCACGATATCCCCATCTCTTTCCTTCTGTCTCGACTTAAGGTATTAAGTTCTGTTATGATCACTCCTTTAAATACATGTGTTTCAGTCATTTTTATGTTTTTGTATGCATATGTAAGACCCCAAAAGTTGAAAAGCCCTAAAACGAGGAACAAAGGATGAAATTCTAGAAAGTGCAAAAAACTGGAACCAAGTGGTGACCACAAATGGGCCACCACGGGCCCTGGTCCACACAATGCCTTGTGGTGAGGAATCGTGGTGGCAGTTCAAAACCTAAACCTATGGGGAAGGGACCGTAGTGAGCACTACAGACCGTAGTGCCTTCCATGGTGACCCCTCCCCTAAGACCTCAGAAAACCTTCCAAGGCAGAGACCACGAACGACCACCATGGGTTGTGAATCACTTCATAAACCATGGTGTGATCCATGGTGGTCACTTCTACAGACCCTCCTACAGGTGCTGCACCACGACTACAGTTCACGGGTTGTGATGCCCTCCATAGACCGTGAAGGTCTCCATAGAGGAAGTCCTCAAACTTTCCCTACAAACCCCAAAAATCCTTCCTCCAATTCTTTTACCATGGGCCATGGTGAGCAACACGGACTGTGAAGGGTCCCCGTGAAGCCTAGTCTAGCTAATATTAAGACGGGTATTTTGGTCTTTTCCTTTGTTTTAACATCTAAGTGTAGTCGTTTTGGGGACTGGATTGACCCTATCTAAAGACCTTAAACCTTCCAAAGCCCTCATTCCTCACATTAACTCCTTCAAACAAAAACCCTAACCTCTCAAGCTCCTCTCAAGGTCTTCTCATTCAGCAAGAAAAGCTAGAGTTTGCTTAAAACTTCAAGTCTCAACTTTCAAGCTTGCATTAAAGAATTATTTTCCCAAGGTATGTGGGTCTCATTCATTGGTTCTTCTACCCATGGAGCTCAAGTATTTTCTAAACTCAATGGTTTAATTTTTAAATCATGAAATCTTATGGGTTTTAATATCATGATCCCAAATGCATAGATTATTGTCTATTTGAAGTTTATTTACCTATATTGGCTTATATTGACTCTTAATTTTATGAAATGGTTGGTTTACCAAAGGTCTTTATATAAAGGTATAAAAATGAGTTTTAAATTATATTGGTGGGTTTCTTAAAGATGTTTTAATTGATGCACTACATTACTCTCATACATGCTATCATGGATTCGAATGATTTGATAGTTGATTGAATAGAACCCACTAGTTTCACTATTTTCTCAATGAAGTTTGAATTGAAAGCTTGACTCCATAATGAATGTTTATGAAAGAAAATATTTATGATCAAAAGGAGCCTTATGAAATGAAAGAATAATTGAATGATGATGAAAGGGATTCTTAACAAATGAAAGGATTCTTTATGTGATAAAGACAATTCTCACATATTCGAATCAATAAAGGTTTAAATGAGCTATTCTACCAAATGATGTCTTGATGATCTAAAAGATATGTTAAATGGTTATGTTTTTGTTATATGAACTATTCTGTGGGATTGACTTAGCACCG
This sequence comes from Solanum dulcamara, assembly GCF_947179165.1. Classification (NCBI taxonomy): domain Eukaryota; kingdom Viridiplantae; phylum Streptophyta; class Magnoliopsida; order Solanales; family Solanaceae; genus Solanum; species Solanum dulcamara. The sequence goes on from NC_077245.1 coordinate 61,791,869, forward strand.
AATGGGGCATTAAGGTGGGATTTGATAAAGAAATCCTAGTAGAAACCTCCTGTCTCATTAACTATGTGCCAACATAGGAGCCCTTGTAGTCCTAGGCTAGTGGATCCGCAAATAGCCCTTAAAGTTAAAGTTAAAAAAAGGAATGAAGTTGTCGGAGCTCTACCCAGTAAAAAATAAATGAAGCTGTCGGAGCTCTACCTGGTAAGTATTCTTCCCATGCCAACGTATGGGATTATGTTGGATTTCATGTAATAGCTCACATGGTCTTAAATGTTGTTTATAGTCATATTTACATAAAATGAATATTTCAAATGTTATTCACATGAATGATTATGCATGTATTGCACTATGCCTTTAGCTATATCAATGTTCTAATGATTCTTCAATGTTCATATATATACCTACATATTTAATACATCAAAGTACTAACGCATACTTTTTTGCCTATATGAAATCACCATGTAGGGACCGACGTTACTCCATATTCACCTCCACGTGGCTAGTAGATTCGTCGAAGGTTACATAATTAGTGAGTTCCTATGTTTCGAGAACAACATATCATTTCTTTTTCTAACTTATGATGTGTAAAGCTTTTGAATACCTTTCATGGTTCTTATTTCATTTTTCAATGAGGGTAAGCTAGGGACATGTCTTAGCCCCCACCAATTCTATGAGTAGAGATATGTTCGGACATAAATGGATAATATTTTGAAGTTATTACTAACTCTTATTCTATGTTGTTTCCCTTAGTCCTATTTTTTTTTATTTTTGCTTATTATTATTGAATGTCATTACCTATGAAAATATAAACGAATATTAAGAGGCTTGGGTAGGGTACCTTTGGGTGTCTCATTCGTCGTATCATGTCTAGGACCTAGGCTTGGGTCCTGACAAACTTGATATCAGAGCTTGAGGTTTTAAATGGTTCTCGGAGTCCAACATACTACGTCGAATAGGGTCTTGTGTATGGTTGTGAAGTGCAACATAATTATGAATAGGAGACTATGAGATGTTTAGGAAAATTTTCCCTTTTTTCAAATTCATGTCGTGCCCTAGAGTTGTCCTAAGATTTCCTCTAACTAATGATATTTTATGTCCTCTAGATCATGCCTCCAAGAAGAGTGTGTCCACCTAGAGCAAGGGTTGCTGATGAGGACAAAGCTTCTCCAGTTCTCAAGACTCCACATCATGAGAAAGGAGTCACCTATGTGTAGTTTCGAAACATTATTACTTTTTGGCCCAAGCTGTAGGCAACCAAACTAACCAAGGCATTGTTCCTCCCACTCCTCAAGTTCCTACTCTAACTTCTAGTATTCAAAACTTCAAAAGGATGAATCCACCTGAATTTGATAGTTCCAAGATAGATGAGGACCCTATGGAGTTTATTGAGGAGGTATATCGCATTGTGGCCATCATAGAAGTGTCTCCAAATGAAAAGACTGATCTAGTGGCCTATCAACTCAAGGGCATGACAAGGTATGAGCAATGGATTGTTGAGAGAGGTGAATACATGAGACCCATAGGATGGGAAGAGTTTAAGGGTTCCTTCCTAGATCATTTCTTTCCTTTGAAACTAAGGGAGGAAAAGATCTAAGAGTTCATTAACCTTTTCCAAGGGAGCATGAATATGAGTTAATATGCCCTCAAATTCACTAAGTTTTCTAAGTATTCACTATTCATGGTCTCCAACCCAAGGGAAAGGATGAGAAAGTTTATCTCCGGTGTGTCTAGCTTGGTATCCAAGGAATGCAAGACAACCATGTTGGTCAAAGAGATGCACATCTATCAACTCATGACATATGCGGAAAAAATTGAGGAAAATAAGTTGATAAAAAGGTCAAGAGGGTTTAAGAAGGCTAGAGTTGATGGTGGATGGTTTAATCCTCAAAGGTCCGGTTATGGTGGTAATAGAAAGGGCCAAGGTAGGAAATGATTTGTAGGGAAAGGTTCCACCAATACTCCTCCACCTAGATTCAACAAGGACAATGGTGCTAACCTAGCGGTTCTAAGAGATAATGTTGGTGCTCAAGATTTCCCCTCTTGCAAGAAGTGTGGAAGGACTTACAAAGGGGAATGCTTAGCTAGCTCCAATGTATGCTTCAAGTGTGGTAAAATGGTTCACCAATCTCGGGATTGTAGAAGTGGTGGTTGTAGGCCTCAAGGCCAAATATTTCATGGTCAACAAGTTGAAGGAGGTGGCTAACACACTAACTGCTTTTATGCCTTGTATAGGAGACAAGAGGTTGAAGAAACACCTAATATTGTTATCGGTATATTAAAGGTCTTTGCTTTTGATATGTATACATTATTAGATTCGGGTGCCCACTTGTCATTTCCTACTCCATTACTTGCTAATAGGTTTGATGTGCTACCCGATATGCTATTAGAACCCTGTTTGGTGTCTACCCCCATTGGTGAGTGGGTTATTGCTACAAAGATCTATAAGGGTCATTTCATGTCTCTATGACATAAAGTTGTTCCTTGTGATGTCATTGAACTTGATATGGTAGGTTTTGATGTTATACTTAGGATGGATTAGTTCATGCATATTATGCTTCTATAGATTATAGAACTCGTCGAGTCAAGTTTCAATTCCCAAATGAGTGGATTCTAGAATGGAAGGGTCATGATTTAGTGGTAAGGGGTAAGTTCATTTCTTGTCTTAAGGTCCAAAATTTGATTTCTAAGGTTTGTATCTATCATATTGTGAAAGTTAGGGATATCTACTCTGAAAGTCCTTCAATTGAGATAGTTCCCATACTTAATGAATTTTCTGCTATTTTTTTCGATGACCACCCCGGTGTCGCTCTCAAAAGGAAAGTAGATTTTGGTATCGATCTTTGGCTGTTTGTCTTTGGCTGATTGTTTTTTCTTAGGGACATCCACACTCTCTAACATCAACACACCACAGCAAACACTCTACCAACTGGTAGCACACAAGGAACATGGGTACAGCAGCCTGCAGATCCCCTTGGTTGTGAGGTGCAGTCGTTTTGATTTATGCAGGTACCCCAGCTGCAGCTTCCTCCTTGAAGCTGCATTGAGCCCCAAGAGCAGTCACCCCAGCAACAACTCCATCCACCTGCAGCAGACAAGAAACATATACAAGTTTGTTTGTTTTGTTTTTCTGTACAGGTACTCCAAGAAGTCTAACCACCTCATAACAAAGACCAACAAGCAGCCTAGGGAGACTGCAGCCATCAGAACCTGCAGATTGGCAGCCTTGGGTTTGTTGTTTGTTGTTGTTTGTCTGTGCAGGTGCAGATCCTCATAATTGTAAACAACTGGATACTAAAGCATGGATCACCTCTCCATACATATCAGATGCATTCCATCAACAGCTGCAATAGCTACACCAACTTGAAGCAGACAAGGAACAAATACAAGCTAATGGTTGTTGGAGATACAGGCAACAGTGGAACCCAGAAGGAACTCCAACACCCTCAGAGACAACATCCAAGAACCAACAACAATATCATGAGTAGCTGTAGAATGATACACCTCCATCAACTCCATATACATACTGTGGAAACACAACACCAAACAACTACTCAGCCATACACCAAACAACAACTCAACCACAGAGCTGAAGCTGAAAGTGCAGAATTGAAAGATGAAGTTCAACAGCATCAGCAACAACAGAGGCCAAAACCAACACACCCACGTACAGCAACCTCCAGACTTGGTTGCTTGTGCATGGTTCTGGTTTTGTCTGTCTGTGCAGGTGCACAGCTACACTTTCTTCCACAATAAATCAAAGGCTGTTGACTACTATAGTTCCATATATTTCCTATCCTTTTAGCCTCCTTAGCTGGTAATCATGATACTGATACAAAGGCATATTTCACCTGGATTTTTTGGTACGACAAGACTAAAAAGAGCAAAGATGAAAAGAATTTCCCATCCCATGCGAGATAGAAGTTTCGTATACTTGTTCTTCTTCAATGTAGCTATGTCTGGTACGTAGCATAGTTGGAATAGGACTAGTGTAGGTTACTTTTCTTTTTTCTCATGGAAGGGGAGAGTCTCCCTCATTTATGCTTTCATAGTTGAATTGTACCGGGAGGAGTCCTCTCACAGGTTTACTGCTTTCTAGTTATAGTTAGTCTCTTTTTGTATCGGGGATGAGTTAGCCGACCTTAATAGGTTAGCCGACTTATGAACCACCATAAGATCGGAGGTAAGGTTTATGTCCCCCTCCTTGTATTTTTATTTTGATTATTTATGTTAAGGCTTGGGGGTGTTGCTTAACCCCTGACTGTGCACGAGAGGTGGGAGCCTCGTGTAGGGTCTGTTCCCATAAAAAAAAAAAAAAAAAAAAAAAAAAAAAAAAAAAACCTATCTCTATTACTCTCTACCGAATGGCCCTATCGAAATTAAAAGAGCTAAAGGAACAATTAAAAGACTTATTGGAGAAAGGATTCATCAGACCAAGTATTTCACCATGGGGTGCTCCCGTATTGTTTGTAAGGAAGAAAGATGGGTCAATTCAGATGTGTATAGATTATAATCAATTAAACAAGGTCACTATTAAGAACAAGTACCCAATCCCTAGGATAGATAATTTATTTGATCAATTGCAATGGGCAAGCCATTTCTTTAAGATTGATCTCTGATCCGGCTATCATCAACTAAGGGTGAGGGAGTGAAACATTTTAAAGACGGCATTTCAAACAAGGTATGTTCACTTTGAGTTTGTGGTAATGTTATTTAAGTTGACGAATGCACCAGCGATGTTTATGGATCTAATGAATAAGGTGTGCAAACCTTACCTTGATAATTTTGTGGTGGTATTCATTGATGATATTTTTATTTACTCTTGGGTTGAGGAAGAACATAAAAGTAATTTGAGAATCGTGCTTCAAACCTTAAAGGATAGGCAATTGTTTTCCAAGTTTAGTAAATGTGAGTTTTGGTTGAAAGAGGTGGCGTTTCTTGGTCACATAATGTTCGGCGATGGAATCAAAGATGACCCTAAGAAAATGGAAGTGGTAAGGAATTGGTCTAGACCATTGTCTCCTTCGGACATTAAGAGCTTTTTGGGTGTCACAACCCAAGCCTAGGGAGAAGATGTAACACAATGAATAAAACACCCAAGGGTACCTCACTCAATCCTCTTATCATTCATTTAGCTTTTCATTGGTAATGATATTCAATACAAGCAAAAATAAAGAGGATAGTGGGACTAAGGGAAACGACATAGAATTTGGAGTCATTAATCAACATCAAGCATCATCTACTTTTCCAACAATACATCTACATATTTAGACTTAGAGTGGGATAAGACATATCCCTAGCTCACCCTCAAATGTAGTTTCAAAAGTACCAAGAGATAACCAAAAGTGTACACATGTGAAAAGCTAGAAAAAATAAATAGTATGTTGTTCCTAAAATATGGGAACTCGCCAACTATGTATCCTTCAACGAATCAACTAGCCATGGAGGAGAATGTGGAGCAACACTGGTTCCAACATTGTGATATCATGTAGTCAATAGAGTATGTGTTAGAACTTTGAATGTACTAAGTATGTAGGCACACCTGACATTAAGGAAACATTAGAACATTAATATAATATTAAACATAATGCAATGCATGCATTATCAATCATATAATAGCATTTGAAACATTTATTTTGTGGGAAGATGACCATAATCGATATTAAAGACCATGAGATCTATTACATGGAATCCAACATAACCCCCTACATTGTCACGGGGAGACTACTTTCCGGGTAGAGCTTCGTCAACTCCATTTATTTCTCTAACTTTAACTTTAACTTTAAGGGCTATTTGTGGATCCACTAGTCTAAGCCTGCAAGGGGTTTTATGTTGGCACATAGTTAATGAGACAAAGGGTTGCTAGTAGGATTCCCTTACCGAATCCCACCTCAATGCCCAATTTGGTGCTAAGTCATTCCCACAAAATAGTTCATATAATAAGAACATAATCATTTACATAGCTTTAGATCATACAAACCTCATTCAGTAGAATAGCTCATTAAAATCTTTCATTTGATTCAAATATGTGAGAATAGTCCTTATCACATAAAGAATCCATTCATTGGCTAAGCAACCCTTTCATCATCATTCAATCATTCTTTCATTTCATAAGATTCCCTTTTTTATCTTAAACTTTTGCTTTCATAAATATTCATTTTGGAGTCAAAGCTATTATTTCAACTTCATTGAGAACATAAAATAATTAGGTGGGTTCTATTCATTTCGACCTTTAAATCATTCAAATCCATGATAGCATGCATGAGAGTAAAGTAATGCATCATTTAATCATGTTAAAACAACCAACCAATATACTTTAAAACTACCTTAATGTCTTCTTATAAGGACCTTGATAAATAATTCATCTCATGTAAATAGAGTCAATAAAATTCAATATAGGTAAATAAACTTCAAATATTCAAGAATCTATACATTTGGAATCGTAAGATGAAAACCCATAAAATTTATCACTTGAAATTGAAATATTGAGTTTAGAAATCACTTGGGCTCCATGGGTGGAAGAACCCATGAATAAGACCCACATACATTGGTGAGTGAAACCCTAATGCAAGCTTGAAAATAATGGAGACTTGATCTTCTTGGAATGAAACCCTGGCTTTATTGATGGAGAGAAAGACTTGAGAGGTTAGGATGTTTTTGTTTGAGGGAGGTAGTGTGAGGAATGAGGACTTTGGAAGGTTTGGGGTTCTTTAGATGGGATCAATTCAATCCCCAAAATGACCACACTTTTGTTATAAAACATAGGAAAGGACTAAAATACCCCTTTTTAAATCTAACCAGACTGGGCCTCATGAAGTACCCATCATGGTCCGTGATGCTCACCACAGCCAGTGGTTCTGTCTCATGATGAAAGACTTGGAGGAAGGATTTTGGAGTTTGTAGGGAAAGTCTGGAGAGCATAACAGTCTGTGAACCTTGGACGTGGTGCAGGACCTGCAGGAGTGACCACCACGGAACACACCACGGTCCGTGAAGAGCTCTACGACCACATAGTGGTCCCTGGTGTCCTTTCCTTAGAAAGGTTTCTAGGGATTTAATGTCTATCATGACCTAACCCTAGGTTCTAGATGTGACACGACAAATGAAGCACCTAGAGGTACCTCACCCAAGCCTCTTAGCATTCATTGAGCATTTCATCGGTAATAATAAATAACAACAAACAAAAATATAAGGGGTAATCGAGACTAGGGTTTTCGCATTCAATAAGAATCAATGGCTAATTGTCGATCCACACCTTCTATATTAAGACTTGACGGGGGCTAAGACATATCACTAGCTCACCCTCAAGATTAGGTCAAATAGAAAAATGTAACTCAAATGTCTAAACATATCATAAGCTAGATAGGATAGAAATGTTATTCCCGAAACATGGGAACTCACCAAAGGTGGTAGCCTTCAACAATCAACTTAGCCACAGCGAGGAGAGTATAAAGAGATGTTGGTCCGTATATGGTGATATCATATTGGCAAAAGTATGGGTTAGTACTTTAAATGTACTAAGTATGAGAGCATGCTATAATGAAGAACATCAAGTCATATATGTAGGCAATATGCAATAATGAATGCATGTATGAGAAACATCATATGGAACCTTAAAAACATTTATTTTGTGGGAAATTAGTGTAACCAAAATTTAAGACCATGCGAGATATTACATGAAATCCAACATAAACCCCTACGTTGGCACGGAGAGACTACTTGTCCGGCAAAACTTCATCAACTTTAACATTTCTTTAACTTTAACATTAATGGCTAATTATGGATCCACTAGTCTAAAATAGCAGACGGGAGCCCTTACGTTGGTGCATAATTAATGCAACATGAGACTTTACTTAAGAACCCGTTAGGTTGAGTCCCCATCTACATGTTACCATTTATGCTAGGTCAATCCCATGGAATAACATTTAAACATCATAATAGCGTAAGCATTATATAACTTTAACATTAAAACATTATTTGATGGAATAACTCATCTAAAACCTTTTATTTTATTCAATGCGAGAATTGTCCTTTCACATTGAAACCTTACTTTGGTTAAGAAGCCTTTTCACCATAAATCATTTAGTAAAGACTCCCTATAATCAAAACATAGGCATTTGCTTCATAAAATTTTATTTGGAGTCAAATCTTTCAATTCAACTTTACTTTAAGGAAAGGAAAATTAGGTGGGTTTATTTCATAAAACCTTCAAATATATTTAAAGGAATCTTTCATGCATGAGAGTGTTGGAAAATACATCAAATTACACATCTTAAAACAACCCACCATATACACTTTAAACCCACTTTCAAGCCTTCATATATGCACTTTAGCAAATCATTCATTTTATGAAATTAAGAGTCAATATATATCAATATAAGTAATTAAACTTCAAATATATCATAATCTATGGATTTTGAATCATCATGTAAAAGCCCATAAGATTTTATCATAAAAAATTAAGATGCTAAGTTGAGAAAATATTTGGCTCCATGGGTGGAAGAACCTATGGATTAAAATCCACATACCTTGGGGTAAACAAAATCTCTAATGAAAGCTTGATAAGGAGAGGAGACTTGAAAATGCCTTGAGGTGAAACCCTAGCTTGGTTTGAAACCCTTGGGAGAGTTTGGAAAGAGAGGATTTGTGTTTGAGAAGTTAGTGTGGAAAGAATGAAGGATTTGGAGAGTTTAGGGCCTTTAGATGGGTGAATTATTCCCTAAAAACAACACCAATTTGAATTAAAACACAGGAAAAAACCAAAATATCATTTTTAAAACCTGACCGGAATAGGCTTCACGGGGGACCTTCACAGTCCGTGATGCCTACCACGGATCGTGGTGGGTTCCCATGATGTTTGAATTGGGAGAATATTTTAGAAAGTGTTGTAGAGAAGTCTCTAAACTTTCTTCATGGAAGCCAATACGGACTATACTGAGATTTAAGAAAGACCACCACAGGTCATGGTACTAACCGGTAATCCCAGGGCTCAAATTGGTCAAAAAAGTGGCTTTCACGGGCGGCCACTACGGACCGTACTAAGTTTTATGGAAGGACACCATGGGTCGTGGTCCTCTCCTGCTTGAGCAGCTTTACTAAAATAGCCATAATATTTCACTCCAAACTCCAAATGAGGTAAACTTAGTGGTGTTGTAAAGAAGACTCAAAGACTTTTAATTTGACAGGTCATGGACCACTTAACTCTTAATATTCTGAGAGATATTATCACTTAAAGTTGACCCTTATACAGACTCATTCGAAAACTTAATCGATAGAAATTCTTTAGACTTGGCTTAGTGTTAGAGATCTCTTATGACCCTAAACCACATCTAATATCCTTCAAATACTTAGGAATTGATCCTAACTCATATGTAAAATTAGAAGTCATCGAGTTGAAGCCTATACGCATATGAAGAATTATTTGAGTCTTAGCATATAAATTTTTGGGGTGTTTCAATATCTCCCCCTTGGGAAAATTCATCCTCGAATGAGAATCACCAGCTTAAAAAAGACATGAAATGAGGACTCGAAACCCAACATATATATAATGACACCTGAAATGCATCAAACATGAAATCTTTAAGCTTTACCATGAATCACTCTAAAATTCACTTCATGAATATGAATGCACATGAGGACTTAGGAAAACTAAAATATAAGAGTCTTAAATACTTGAACATGAATGACTTATTACCTTAGTCTTGAGTAGAATGAAAGAGATGAGGTACTTTCAACTTGTTGATTCCTCCAAAGGACTTCAACGGATGCAACTTCTTTGTTCCTCGATCTCTTGACTTACCAGTCCAAAATCTCAATCCTAATCTCTTCATAGGTCAAATTCTCTTCAACATTCACTATCCCCAAAGGCACTATGGAACTAGGATCTCCCACACATTTACTCAACATAGACGCATGGAACACTAGATGCACCATGTCCATTTTTGAAGGCGATTCCAACTCATAAGCAACCTTGCCAACTCACCTTAAGATACTATTAGGCCCTACATACCTAGGGCTCAATTTTCCTTTATTACTAAACTGAACCACGCCCTTCATGGGTGAAACCTTCAAATAAACCCAATCATCTATATTAAACTCAAGATCCCTTCTCCTAATATTGGAATAGGACTTTTGATGAATTTGAGCCATCTTCAACCTTTCTCTAATGACCTTCACCTTCTCTGAGGTACCAAATACCAAATCGGGACCTAATAAAGTTATCTCACCTACTTCGAACCAACCAACTGGAGATCTCCATCCTCTCCCATACAAAGCCTTATATGGTGCCATCTCAATACTTGAGTGGTAGCTATTATTATAGGTAAACTCAATGAGCGGTAGGTAATCATCCTAATTCCCTTTGAACTCCAACACACAAGCCCTTAACATATCCTCTAGTATTTGAATTATCCTCTTGGATTGCCCATCGATTTGAGGATGGAATGTGGTGTTTAACTTAACCTTAGTACCAAGGCCCTTGTGAAACAACCTCCAAAAGTGAGAGGTGAATTGGGTACCATGATCTGAAAAAATGGACAACAGCAAACCATGCAACCTCACCAACTCCCCAATATATAATTTGGCATAGTCTTTATCATTATAGGAAGTATTAACCGGTAAGAAGTAAGCCGACTTAGTCATTCTATCAATAATTACCCAAATTGAATCATAACGCTTCCGGGTGTGAGGCAATCCCACTACAAAATCCAAATTCACATCTTCCCACTTCTAAGTAGGGATTTCAATATCTTGGGCTAGGCCACCCGGCCTTTGATGTTCAACCTTCACTTGTTGGCAATTCGGACATTCAGACACAAACCTTTCCATGTCCTTCTTCATGACACCCCACCAATAGAACTCCTTTAAGTCTCGGTACATTTTCGTTGAATTAGGGTGAATAGAATATGAAGAATTATGAGCCTCCATAAAGTTTAAACTCCTCAATCCATCCACATTCGAAATACATAACCGACCTTGGTAATATAGCACACCATCTCCCCCTTGTAAAAAGACCTCTACCTTCTAATCCCTCACTAACTTCTTTAACTCAACAAGTGTCGGGTCAAGGTCAGGTTGTGACATGACATCCACCACCATGGAGGATTCAAACTCATTTAGAACAACCATACCACCATCATTGGTACCACACAACTTCACCCCTAATCTAGCCAACTAGTGAAAATCTTTAACCAACTCTATCTTTCCTTCATCCACACTCCCCATAGACATACTACTAAGTGCATCGGTAACTACATTGGCTTTTACCCAAAAAGACCTCAATCTAAGGCAGACTCATGTCATAGTCCTTCAGGAGTTCTAGCCACCTCATTTGCCTTAGATTGAGGTCCTTTTGGGTGAACACACATTGAAAACTTTTGTGATCGGTATACATATCCACATGGACCCCTTAAATGTAATGTCACCAAATCTTTAAAGCAAAAACAACAGCCACCAACTCAAGATCGTGGGTAAGGTAGTTGCGCTCATGCACTTTCAATTGCCTAGAAACATAGGATATTACCTTACCATTTTTCATCAAGACACAATCCAAACCAATCTTTGAAGCATCATAATAAACTATAAACCCTTATAAACCTTCTGGTAGAGTCAGAATAGGAGTGGAGGTAAGTCGATCCTTTAAAGTTCGGAAACTCATTTCACACTCGTCCATCCATATAAATTTTACTTTATTTTGGGTCAATTGCATCATAGAAATGAGATGGAAGAAAATAATTCGATGAACCTTCTATAGTACACGGCTAGACCCACAAAGCTCCTAATATCAAAAGGAGATAATGGTCTAGGCCAATTCTTGACCCCCTTCGGTTTCTTAGGATCAACCTTGATCCCATCACCGGACACTATGTGACCAAGAAATTCCACCTCCTTCAACCAAAATTCGTACTTACTAAATTTTGCAAACAATTGTCTATCTCCTAATGTTTGAAGCACAACCCTCAAGTGATCCTTATGTTTTTTCTCACCCCAGGAGTAAATCAAAACATCGTCAATGAAGACCATAACAAAAGTATCAAGGTAGGTTTTGAACACTCTATTCATTAGGTCCACAAACACCGTCGGTATATTCATCAACCCAAAACTTATCACCACAAACTCAAAGTTACCATACCTTATCTGGAAGGCCATTTTAGGAATGTCACACTCCCTGACCCTTAGTTGGCGATAGCCTACTTGCAATTGATCAAACAAGTTATCTATTATAGGGATTGGGTACTTGTTTTTAATAGTCACCTTATTCAACTACCAGTAGTCTATGCACATTCTAAGCGACCCGTCCTTCTTTCTTACAAATAGCATGGGAGCACCCCATGGTGAAAAACTTGTCCTTATGATCCCCTTTTCTAACAAGTCCTTTAATTGTTCCTTCAACTTTTTCAATTCCGTCGGGGCCATTATGTAAGGATAAATAGAGATAGGTTGGGTATCGGGGAGGAGATCGATACCAAAATCAACTTTTCTTTTATGAGGGACACTAGGAAGGTCATCAAAAAAGACATAGAGAAATTTATTAACAATGGAAACCGACTCAAGAGGAGGAATTTTGGAGACGACGTCCCTAACCCTCACAATATGGTAAATACAACCCTTAGCAATCAATTTTCGAGCCTTAAGATAAGAAAAGAACTTACCCTTTACCACCGAATTATGACCCTCCCATTCAAGAATGTACTCATTTAGAAATTGAAACTTGACTTGATGAGTCCTACAATCTATGGAAGCATAAGATGCATATAACCAATCCATCCCAAGTATAACATTGAAATCTACCATGTCAACCTCTATCAGATCACAAGGGATAACTTTATGCAAGATGGACATGGGGCAACCCTTATAGACTTTCCTAGTCACAATTAACTCACCCACGGGGTTAGACACCAAATAAGACTCTATTAACATTTCAAGCAATATATCAAACCTATTAGCTAAGAATGGAGTAACTAAGGACAAGCTTGCACCCAGATCCAACAATGCATATACATCAAAATTAAAGATCTTCAACGTACCGGTAACCATATTTGGTGCTTCCTCTACCTCTTGCCTCCCATGTAAGGCATAGAAACGGTTGGTGCATTAACCACCTCCTAGAGCTTGTTTTCCATGAGCAACTTGGCCTTGAGGAATACCACTACCACCAACCCTACAATCCCAAGCTTGATGACTCAATTTGCAATATTTGAAGGACACATTTGAGCTCACCAAAAACTCCCCTTTGTGGGTCCTACCACACATATTACATGGGGAAAAGGCTTGGGCATTTACATTGTCTCTTGAGACCATTGGATTAGGACTCTTGTCCTTATTGAATTTGGAAGGAGGATTATTAGTAGAACCTTGTCCTACAAACCGTTGTCTACCTTGGCCTTTGCCATTGTTACCATAACCAGACCTCTGAGGGTTGAACCATCCACCATCTACTCTATCTTTCTTGAACCCTCTAGACCTCTCCCTTAACCTTTCTTCTTCGATTTGTTCATCATAAGTTATTAACCTATAGAAGTCCATCTCTTTGACCAACATGGCCATTTTGCATTCTTTGGACACCAAGCTTCAAATACCAGAAAGAAACTTACTCATCCTTGACCGGGGATCGAAGATCATAAAGGGAGCATAGTTGGAAAATTTCGTGAATTTGAGGTCATACTCCCCCACACTCACGCTTCCTTGACGGAGGTTGATGAACTCTTGAATTTTGGCCTTCCTTATCTCCAATGGGAAAAAGCAGTCTAGGAAGGCACCTTGAACACTTCTCATCCTATTGCCCCCATTTCTTCATCTCCATCAACAACCCATTGTTCATACCAAACTCGAGCCACACCCATGATAGCCATAATTTGGTACACCTCATCGATGAACTCCATAGGATCCTTATCTAGTTTAGAACTATAAAACTCAGGTGGATTCATCCATTAGAAATCCAGAATCCTAAAGGCCAAATTTTGCACTTGAAGAGGAGGTACACCTTGATGCCCTTGGTTGGCTACGGCTTGAGCCAACAACATAATGATATTGCAGAAATTGGCATGGGTTACCCTTTCTTCATAAAGTGGGATATCGAGGACCGGAGGATCTTAGTCCTCATCGTCACCCCTTGATCTTAGAGGAGCTCTTCCATGAGGTATGATTTAAAGAACACAAAATAGGTCATTAGTTAGAGGAGGGCTTACAACACTCTAAGGCACGACATGAATTTGAGAGAAGTAAAAACTTTCCTAAATGTCCTATAGTCTCCTATTCATAGTTGTGGCATGATTCACAACTATGAATAACACCCTATTTGATACGGTATATTAGAGTCTGAGGACTATTTCAAAACCTCGTTCTCTGATATCAAGTTTGTCATGACCTAAGCTTAGGACCTAGATGCGATACGATGAATGAAGCACCCAAGCCTCTTAGAATTCATTGAGCATTTCATCGATAATGATAAACAACAACAAATGAAAACATAAGGTGTAATCGGCACTAAGGGGTTTTGTATTTAATAAGAATAAAAGTCAGCATATTATCCATTACAATATCCAACAATACCTTCTATATTAAGATGTGGTAGGGGCTAAGATATGACCCTAACTCAACCTCAAGATTAGGTCAAATCCCAAAATGTAACTCAAATGTCTAAACATATTATAATCTAGATAGGATAGAAGTGTTATTCTCATAACATGAGAACTCACCAAAGGTGGTAGCCTTCAACAATCAACTTAGCCACTGCGAGGAGATTATAAAGCAACGCCGGTCCCTAAATGGTTATATCATGTAGGAAAAAGTATGGGTTAGTACTTTAAATGTACTAAGTATGAGAACATGCTATAATAAAGAACCTCAAGTCATATATGTAGGCAATATGCAATAATGAATGCATGCATGAGAAACGTCATATGGAACCTTAAAAACATTCATTTTGTGGGAAATTAGCGTAATCAAAATTTAAGACCATGTGATATATTACATGAAATCCAACATAAACCCCTATGTTGGAACGAAGAGACTACTTGTCCGGCAGAACTCTGTCAACTTTAACATTTCCTTAACTTTAACATTAATGGGTAATTGTGGATCCACTAGTCTAAAATAGCAGACGGGAGCCCTTACGTTGGTGCATAATTAATGCAACATGAGACTTTACTTAAGAACCCGTTAGGTTGAGTCCCCATCTACATGTTACCATTTATGCTAGGTCAATCCCATGTAATAACATTTAAACATCATAATAGCGTAAGCATTATATAACTTTAACATTAAAACATTATTTGATGGAATAACTCATCTAAAATATTTTATTTTATTCAATGCGAGAATTGTCCTTTCACATTGAAACCTTACTTTGGTTAAGAAGCCTTTTCACCATAAATCATTTAGTAAAGACTCCCTATAATCAAAACATAGGCATTTGCTTCATAAACTTTTATTTGGAGTCAAATCTTTCAATTCAACTTTACTTTAAGGAAAGGAAAATTAGGTGGGTTTATTTCATAAAACCTTCAAATATATTTAAAGGAATCTTTCATGCATGAGAGTGTTGGAAAATACATCAAATTACACATCTTAAAACAACCCACCATATATACTTTAAACCCACTTTCAAGCCTTCATATATGCACTTTAGCAAATCATTCATTTTATGAAATTAAGAGTCAATATATATCAATATAAGTAATTAAACTTCAAATATATCATAATCTATGGATTTTGAATCATCATGTAAAAGCCCATAAGATTTTATCATAAAATATTAAGATGCTAAGTTGAGAAAAATTTGGACTCCTTAGGTGGAAAAACCCATGGATAAAAACCCACATATCTTGGGGGAACAAATTACCGAATGAAAGCCTAAGAAGAAGATGAGACTTAAAGATGCCTTGAAGTGAAACCTTAGCTTGGCTTGAAACCCTTAGGAGAGTTTGAGAAGTGAGGATTCGTGTTTGAGAAGTTAGTGTGGAAAGAATGAAGGCTTCGGAGAGTTTAGGGTCTTTAAATGGGTGAATTCTGCCCTCAAAATGACAGCAATTTGAATTAAAACGTAGGAAAAAACTAAAACGCCCCTTTAAAATTTGACCGTAATGGGCTTCATGGGGGACCTTCATGGTCAGTGATGCCTACCACAGACTGTGGTGGGGTCCCGTGATGTTTTACTTGAGAGAACCTTTTGGAAAGTGTTGCAGAGAAGTTTCTGAACTTTCTTCACAGAAGCCAATATGGACCATAATGAGGTTTATGGAACACCACCACGGGTCGTGGTGCTCATCGGTAATCCCAAGGATTAAACTGGTCAAAAATGTGGCTTTCACGAGCAGCCACTACGAACCGTACTGAGTTTTATGGAAGGCCACCACAGGTCATGGTCCTCTCTTGCCTGAGCAGCGTCACTAAAATGGCCATAATGTTTTACTCCAAATGAGGCAAATGTTGTGGCGTTGGAAAGAAAATGCAAAGACCTTTAATTTGATAGGTCATAAGCTATATAACTCGTAATATTTTGAGACATATGTTAGCTTGAAGTTGATCCTTATACGGACTCATATGAAAACTTAATCAATAGAAATTCATTGGACTTGTCTTAGTGTTAGAGATCTCTAATGACCCTAAACCACATCTAATATCGTTCAAATACTTAGAAATTGATCTCAACTCATATGTAAAATTAGAAGTTATCGAATTGAATCATATATGCATATGAAGAATGGTTCGGATCTTGGTATAGAAAATTTTGGGGTGTTATAGGGTCACCACGGTGGGCTTCACGGCTCGTGGTTCTCACCATGGTCCATGGTACCATCTCTTTGTCCCTTAACTATAGGGTTGGGTTTTAGAAATTCTACCACGGTGGCTCACGATGAGGCGTGGTGTGGACCACAGCCCATGATGGCCTTTCGTGGTCTTCACCCGATGCCCGACTTTCTGTACTTTCATTCTTTGTTCCTCGTCTTAGAACTTTCCAAATTTCTGGAGTCTTACAATATCTCTCCCTTGGGAGAATTCATCCTCGAATGAGAATCATTAGCATAGAAAAGGACATAGCACAAGGACTAGCAACCCAACCTGAATACAATGACACTTAAAATGCCGATCCAAAATTTTGACTGAAACCTCTTCATAGGTCTAGTTTTCTTCAACATTCACTACTTCCAATAGGGCAATGAAACTAGGATCACCCATACATTTTCTTAACATAGACATATGGAATACCAGATGAACCATGGTCATTTCAAAAGGCAACTCCAACTCATAAAAGACCTTTCCAACACGTCTCAAGATTATATAAGGCCCTACATACCTAGGGCTCAATTTCCCTTTCTTACCAAATCGAACCCTTCATGGGTGAAACCTTCAAATATACCCAATGAACCACATTAAACTCAAGATATCTTCTCCTTATATCGGAATATGACTTTTGGCGACTTTGGCCATATTCAACCTTTCTCTAATGACTCTCACCTTTTCTAAAGCGTCAAGCACCAAATCAGGACCCAACAAGGTCGTCTCACCTACTTTCAACCAACCAACCAGAGACTTACATAGTCTCCCATACGAATCCTCAAACGGTGCCATCTTAATATTTGAGTGGTAGCTATTATTATAGGCAAACTCGATAAGCGATAGATGATCATCCCAACTCTCTTTGAACTCCAACACACAAGCCCTTAACATATCCTCTATTATTTGAAATATCCGCTCGGCTTGCCCATCGATTTGAGGATGGAATGCGATACTCAACTTTATTTTAGTACCAAGACCCTTTTGAAATGATCTTCAAAAATGAAAAGTAAATTGGGTACCACGATCCAAAATAATAGACAAAGGCACACCATGCAACCTTACTAATTCCCAAATGTACAACTTGGCATAATCCTCGGCATTATAAGAAGTCTTGATCTGTAGGAAGTAAGCCGACTTAGTCATTCTATCGATAATCACCCAAATCAAATCATGACATTTTCTAGTATGAGGCAAACCCTCTACGAAGTCCATGTTCACATCTTCTCACTTTTAAGTGGAGATTTCAATATCTTGTGCTAGGCCACTCGACCTTTGATGTTCGGCCTTAACTTGTCGGTAATTCAGCCATGCAACCACGAATCTTTCTATGTACTTTTTCATGCCACCCCACCAATAAAGTTCCTTTAAGTATCGATATATTTTATTGAACCGGGATGAATAGAATATGAAGAATTATGAGCCTCCTTCAAGATCAAACTCTTTAGGCCATCCACATTCGGAACACATAACTGACCTTAGTAGTGAAGAACCCCATCTTCCCCTACAAAAGGACCTTTACCTTCCTTTCTTTCACCAATTTCTTTAGCTCAACCAACGTCAGGTCAAGGTCTTATTTTGACTTAATATCCACTATCAAAGATGATTCGAACCTATTATGAACAAACATACCATCATCATCAGAACCATTAAACTTCACCCCTAATCTAGACAATCGATAAACATCTTTTACCAACTCTCTCTTCCTTTCAGCAACATGAACAACACGCCCTATAGACACTCTACTAAGTGCATCAGCAAATATATTGGTTTTACCTGAATAATAATGCACACTCATGTTGTAGTCCTTGAGGAGTTCTAGCCATTTTCATTGCCTTAGATTGTGGTCCTTTTGAGTAAACACATATTGGAGACTTTTATGATCGGTAAACACTTCCACATGTACCCCAGAGAGGTAGTGCCACTAAATCTTTGGGAAAATACAATGTCCACTAACTCAAGATCATTGGTAGGGTAGTTACACTCGTGCACCTTTAATTTTCTAGAAGCATAGGCTATAACCTTACCGTTTGCATCAAGAAACAACACAAACCAATCTTTGAAGCATCACAATAAACCACAAACCCTTCTAATACTTTCGATAGAGTCAAAATGGAAGCAGAGGTAAGAAGATCCTTCAAGGTTTGGAAACTCTTCTCACACTCATCTGTCCATAGGAACTTTACCTTATTTTGAGTCAACTTCATCATGGGAGATGAGATAGAAGAGAAACCTTCAACGAACCTTCTATAATATCAAGGTAGCCCCAAAAAGCTCCTAATTTCCGAATGAGACAATCATCTAGGTTAATTTTTCACCTCTTCTCACCTTGATTCCATCGCCGGACACTATGTAACAAAAAAAGCCACCCCTTCAACCAAAATTTACAGTTGCTAAACTTGGCAAACAATTACCTATCCCTCAAGGTTTAAAGCACAACTCTCAAATGATTCTTATGTTTTTCCTCACCCTGAGAGTAAATCAAGATGTCATCAATGAAGAACACTTTAAAAGTATCAAGGTAGGGCTTAAACACTCTATTCATTAAGTCCATAAACATCGCCAGTGCATTTGTTAACCCAAATAACATTACTAGGAACTCAAAGTGACCATACCTTATTCTAAAGGCAGTCTTAGAAATGTCATACTCCCTCACCCTTAGTTGATGATAGTTGGATCGAATATTGATCTTATAAAAATGGTTTGCCCCTTGTAATTGATCAAAAAACTCATCTATCTACAGATTGGGTACTTGTTATTAATAGTCAACCTTGTTCAATTATCATTAGTCTATGCACATCCGAAGTGACCCATCCTTCTTTCTTACAGATAATACGGGAGAACCCCATAGTGAAATACTTGGCCTTATGAACCTTTTCTCCAATAAGTCCTTTAATTATTCCTTTAACTCCTTCAATTTTGCAGGTTTCATTCGGTATGTAGGAATGGAAATAGGTTGGGTATTTGGGAGAAGATCGATACTAAAATTAACTTCCCTTTTGGGAGGGACACTGGAAGGTAATCGGGAAAGAATCAGGAAACTCATTGACTACGGGGAATGACTCAAAGAAATTGACTTTTGGAGTCAACATCCCTGACCCTCACAATATGATAGATGCAACCCTTAAAAATCAACTTTTGAGCCTTAAGACAAGAAATGAACCTACCATTTATTACCGAATCATGACCCTTCTATTCTATAATAGACTCATTTGGGAATTAAAACTTGACTCTGCGAGTCCTACAATCTATAGAGGTATAAGATGCATACAACCAATCCATTTAAAGATTAATATCAAAATCCACCATGTCAAGCTCTATGAGATCACAAGGAACAACTTTATGCAATATAGATATGGGACAACCCTTACAGATTTTTCTAACAAAAACTGACTCACCATGGGGGTAACACCGAATAGGGCTCTAATAACATTTCTGGTGACACATCAAACCTATTAGCAAGGAATGGAGTAATAAATGAAAAGTTTGCACTTGGATCTAATAAAGTATATACATCGAAAGAAAATACCTTTAACATACCGCTAACAACATAGGGTGCATCCTCAACCTCTAGTCTCCTTTGCAAAAAGTAAAAGCATTTAGTGCATTGGGCACCTTCTTGAGCTTGTTGACATGAGCAATTTGGCCTTGAGGCCTACCACTACCATATCTACAATTTCTAGCATGGTGACCCAGCTTTCCATATTTAAAGTATGCATTGGAGGCGGCTAAGCATTCCTCTTTGTGAGTTTTTCCACACTTCTTTCAAGTGGTAAAAGCTTGAGCAATAACATTCTCTCTTGGAACCATAGGATTAAGGACCTTGTCCTTGTTGAACCTTGGGAGGAGGAGTATTAGTGGAACCTTGCCCTATAAATTATTGCCCATTTCGTAAGTGGGGAGGTTTCCATCTTTTTTACCAACATAGCTGTCTTTCACTCTTTGGATACCAAACTAGAAACACCGAAAATAAACTTACTCATCCTTTCCCTCAGATCAGAGACCATGAAAGGAGCATACTTAGACAACTTAGTGAATTTGAGGGCTCATTCCCTCACACTCATGGCCCCTTGGTGAAGGTTAATGAACACTTGGATCTTTGTCTCCCTTAGCTCCAAAGAAAAGAAGTGGTCTACGAAGGTACCCTTGAACTCAGCCTATTTTATAGGCTCCATATATTCACCCCTTTCAACAACCCATTACTCATACCAAACTCTCGCCATGCCTTTGATTTGATAGGCCACTAGATCAGCCTTCTCATTTAGAGGTACACCCATAATAGCCATAATTCAGTAAACCTGCTCAATGAACTCCATAGGGTTCTCATCTACATTAGAACCATCAAACTCGAGTGATTCATTCTTTTGAAGTCTCAAATACTAAAGGCTAGAGTGGTCACTCGAGGAGGAGAAATAATACCTTGGTTAGTTAGGTTGTATATGGCTTGAGCCAATAATGTAATGATGTTTCAGAATTTCACATGGGTCACTCTCTTCTCATGATGTAGAGCTTCGAGAATTAGAAGAGCTTGGTCCTTATCATGTAACCTTGATCTAGGTAGAGGTACTCTTCGTAAATACATGATCTAGAGGACATAAAATAATGCATTAGTTAGAGGAAATCTTAGGACACTCTAGGGTACGATATGAATTTGAAAGAAGTGAATACTTTCTTAAATGTCCCACAGTCTCTTATTCATAGTTGTGTCATACTTCATAATCATGAATAAGACCCTATTCAACGCGGTATGTTGGACTCCGAGGACCATTCAAAATATCAAGATCTGATACCAAGTTTATTATGACCCAATCTTAGGGCCAAAATATGACATGGCAAATGAGACACCCGGAGGTACCTCACCCAAACCTCTTAGCATTTATTTAGTTTTTTATCGGTAATGACATCTAATACCAGCAAAAATAAAGGGGATAGTGGGATTAAGGGAAATGACATAGAATTTAGAGTCATTAATCAACATCAAGCATCATCTAGTTTTCCAACAACACCTCTACATATTTAGACTTGACGGGGGCTAAGACATGTCCCTAGCTCACCCTCAAATGTAGTTTCAAAATACCAAGTGATAACCAAAAGTCTGTACATGTTAAAAGCTAGAAAAAAATAGGATCTTATTTTTGAAACATGGAAACACATCAAATATGTAGCCTTCAACAGATCAACTAGCCATATGGAGGTAAATATGAAGCAATGTCGGTCCCTACATAGTGATATCTTATAGGAAATAGAGTATGCGTTAGTTTTTTGAATGTACTAAGTATGTAGGCATGCATGACATTAAAAAAATATTAGAATGTTAATGTAATATGAAACATAATGCAATGCATGTATAATCAATCATGTAAATAGCATTTGAAAATTTATTTTGTGGGAAGGTGATCATAACCGACATATAAGACCATACGATTTACATGAAATCTATCATAATCCCCTACGTTGCCACAGAGAGACTATTTTCTAGGTAGAGCTCCATCAACTTCATTAATTTCTATAACTTTAACTTTGACTTTAAGGTCTATTTGTGGATCCACTAGCCTACAGGGCTCCTATATTGGCGCATAGCTAATGAGACAAATGGTTGATACTAATATTCCCTTACTGAATCCCACTTCAATGCCCTATTCGGTGTTAATTCATTCCCATGGAATAGTTCATATAATAAGAACATAATTATTTACATAGCTTTAAATCATCAAAACCTCATTCAATAGAATAGATCATTAAAACTTTTCATTTGATTCAAATATGTGTTGTCCTTATCACATAAAGAATCCATTATTTGGCTAAGAAACCCTTTCATCATCATTCAATCATTCTTTCATTTCATAAGACTCCCTTTTTTTATCTTAAACACCTGCTTTCATAAACTTTTATTTTGGAGTCAAAGCTTTCATTTAAACTTCATTGAGAACATAAAAGAATTAGGTGGGTTCGATTCATTTCAACCTTTAAATAATCCAAATGCATGACATCATGCATGAGAGTAAAGTAATGCATTATTTAAATTATCTTAAAACAACCAACCAATATACTTTAAAACTACTTTCATGCCTTCTTATAAGGACCTTGATAAATCATCCATCTCATGTAAATAGAGTCAATTAGGTCAACATAGGTAAATAAACTATACATTTGGAATCATAACATGAAAACCCATAAAATTTATCACATGAAATTGAAATATTGAGTTTAAAAATCACTTGGGTTCCATGGGTGGAAGAACACATGAATATGACCCATTTACCATGGAGAATGAAACGCTAATGCAAGCTTGAAAATAATTGAGACTTGATCTTCTTGGAATGAAATCATAGTTTTCTTGATAGAGAGAAATACTTGATAGAAGCTTGAGAGGTTAGGGTTTGTTTTTGGGAGGTAGTATGATGAATTAAGGCTTTAGAGGGATTACGGGTCTTTAGACATGTCATGACCCAACCCTATAGACCGCGACTGGGGTACGACCTGGACCCTCCGTACATATATCTATTAGTTGTGGTCACACTGAATCGTAAATAAGACAATATCATGTAACAGAGCCCCACTGGGCGATAACATTTTCATAAACCTATAGCCCTTTTTGTTTATATCACATTATGATAAGGCACGCAAGCCGATAAGGCTGCCATAACATAATCACATATATCATATATATCAGGTAGACCCAGCTGAATCAAACTGACATACACAACCCACATATACATGTCTGCAGACCTCTAAAAATATTAACGACAACATATGGAGGGATAGGGCCCCCGTTGTACCCCTGAATAGACAAAATAATTTATACATCAATGGTTCGTATCTAAAACTTGGCTTTGATATAATGGACCCTCTTCGAACTGAGCTGAATAGAATCCTAAGCTGATGGAATCCCAAAACCTATATCGGTACCTGTGGGCATGAAACGCAGCCCCCCCCCCCCCGAAGAAAGGGGTCATTACGACATATGTACTGAGTATGTAAAACATAACATGATACAAATGGAAGCATATCTAAAGTAGAGAAGCAGGGGATAAAATATCAAAATTGGAAACCTGTACCTGTACTCTGTGAATCATGAAAGCATGCATGCTCCAATTATACAATATAGCCGGCCCTTTCAGGGGTCCGGTGAATCATATCTGTAGGATCATCATAGGCCCAGCGCCATCACCACCTTATTACAACACATCATCATATATATATATACATACGTACCCGACCCTCTAGTAAAGGTCTCAGTGGATAATGCATTGAGTTGTGCATGAACGGACCAGCTCGGGACTCGATGAAAGAAGTATTGCAGTATACACGAGTAGAGTTGTGAGTAACTATATGCAATTTAAATCATATCGGAGACTCGAAAAAATAAGAAAGTTAAGCTTTTGTCCGAGGACCCGAGCAACGGTGTAGTCATCTCGAGTATCCTCTAAGTGCCATTATGGGCTGTCTAAAAAGTAATCTCGAGGACCCTAGACATGTATTAGTATAGGGCCAAATCGTTTATGGAATCAAAACACTTAGATATTTAAGAATGGAGTTACTCCGGGGCTCACATCATATTTAACTTACAACTAAGACAAAGACATGCCCAAAAGAAGAAAGAAACTAAGTTCCATATAGTCTGTACTTTCCTTCAAGTGATCTTCATATACATATTTCGTACCCGGCCCATCATGGGCTTGGTGAACCATTATGGCATCATAATCTCATTTCCGCACCAAATACGTATCAAGGGAAAGGAGAGATAGCTTTCCACACACTACTATTTAAGACGTAGAAGCCTTACTAGGCAATACTCAATCCTTACAGAAATTCCACTACTAAGCAGTGGATAGGGGTTATGAGGTGTACTTGGAGTTTTGGGAATGGAATTATCACCACATTCCACACACAATTAACTTAAGGCTAAAACTTTCCAAAAGGAAAGAAAGATAGCTGTACGAACTTATACCAAAACATGCCAAGAGAAAGCTTTACATACCTCTTGTGAGTTACTCTTTATCCCGTTCGACTTATCGTCCTCTGAACCTATTCAATCATGAAATTAATACGAATATAAAATACCCTTAGCTTTCCATCATCTTAGGTTGTACCTTAGTATTCATGGAATCTATTTCCTTGTTTGTTTCCTCGACTAATTCTTTAATTAGTTAAGGTGTCAACAAAAATTGGGCAGCACCTCCTCTATAATGTGCCCTATCTAAATTTCCAATTAGATACCTAAACACTACATCCAACCAACAACAACAACCTGCAACATATGTTTACGCAATTCACATCAACAATATACAACATAAACTCCAAATGACTCGCTCAAAAATACGATATCAAAATAGGGTTTCTAGTTTCCATTTTGCAAAATCTTTAACCGTACGAAGCGGGGGGTCATGTGGATGAAACCAGCAGATACCCTGCCTCATTTAGAACATATCTATACCCTACAACAACAAGCCACACCCCTGCAGCAGCACCTCACAAGAACAATACTTTATTTCGACGACAATTCAACTATAGCGACTCCAATTTAGTTTATTCCGAGCGTCAATATTTTGTATACCATTTTCACATTTTCAGCCACCTATAGGGATATTAACACACTCCATAACAACACCATAAAGTCCAAATTAAAGTATAAACCTTACCTTACCCGAAATTGGCCAAAATTGTCAAATCGCAACTCGGAACTTCTTCAACCGCGCTGAAATTGAGCGGGCTGTTTGTATGACTTCATTGCTGCCCCAAGCAGTAAATTTATGTTATTATCACCCTAAATTCATCATATTATACCTTAGATAATTGATTTACGGAGCAAATCTCAGAGGCGTACCTTGGCAGCCCCTAGGCCGTAGCCCTCCTCTCTTCTTTCTCTCACATTTCTGTCCAACTTTTCCAAGTGAACAGCTGAAGAAATGACTTCTTAGTCATCATAATATACATATATATACATTTATACATCTCCACATTCTTGAAGAATACCGTAGATAATTAATTCACGGAAGAATAATGAAGAACTCACCCTTAATTCTTCCAAACCAAAGTTGCCGTAGGTACTCTCTTTCTCTCACGTTTCCTCTCTATGTTTTGGCTGATTTTTTGGATACATAATGACTTAAGAGTCACTAAAATATATATCCACCCTTTTTAGAAGGTGCCACATGGCAGCCCCCTGGGGGTGACACATGGCAGCCCCTAGGGTGCCACCTAGGTTTATGCGACCTATCAAACGTTGCCACGTGGCAGCAAGGTCCACCCCCAAGCAGGCAGGTGAGTCACCTTCTTTCTTGAGGTGCTTTCTTGTCACTTTCTTGATTGAGGTGCTTCCTTGTCACCTGCTTGCTTCACTTTCGTAAGTTCAGAAACTAGTTTTTGCTCCTCTCGTAGGTTCGTCATCTCACTTTATTTTAAGAGCGTATGTAATCCGTGCTACGCAGGTTTGGCATGTCCTCTAGTATCTCAAGTATATAAAACTTTTACATTAACAACTTACGTAGGTAAATCAAGTCCTACAACTCGTTACTTGGCCTCCAATTCCTTTCGGATTCTTATAATTCCACTTCCAACCTTCTCTACTATGGGGTATCACATCCTCCCCTCCTTGGAGTCATTTTATAGTGTCGTAGCATATCCGGCTCACATGATAATGTCTAAGGAACTTATGAGACATTCCGAGTTTTAAAAGCGTGGGGTGTAATATCCTTTCCCCCTTTAGAACATTCGTCCCCGAATGTTAGACAAAACTTCTCTTAGCACCTTATACAAATCGTTGGGAGATTCTTTATTGTGTCCATAACACATACTCCTATCCAAGTACTTAATATACGAGTTTCAGTAATTGGGGTTACCTGCTGACATTGGGAATAGGTGTTTCATGCTCTCTTCAGTTTCCCCGATCACTCTCTTTCTGGTTTTGGTTTTTCCATCGTATCTTGATGGAAGGCACATCTTTAGTCTACAATCTTCCAGTTTGCCGATCTAAGATGGCGATAGGTTTTTCCTCATAGGATTCCATCTCCTGGACATCATCTATGGAATATACCCTGGGTTACTCGTCAGTACCCTTACGAAGCATTCCTATCTGATGGACTGGGCGTATAGTTTCCACATAAGGTGGTAAGCTCAACTTACCAGCCGCGTTGCCCACCTTATGCGCAACTTGATATAGTCTAATATATTTTGGGTTAAGTTCCCTTTTCTGGGTGACTCCGTTATGAACATCTAATCATCTATTTGAACTCTGAATATTGATGTCGATTATCTGTATATCATTTCTGCCGACTCTGGGTTGTTAGTCAATAGTTTGCTTAATCCTATTTGGCCTACCAGCTTAGTCTTTTCCCCTCCAGGGGGACTTATATGCTCTACCTTACAACATCTTGTAGGGGGTCATTTGGATACTGGAATGGTAGCCCTTCTCTTAGGCAAACTCAATAAATGGGGGACGATTGTCTCAGTTACTCTTAAAGCTAACCATATTAGTCCGCACTATATCTTCTAATGTCTGCCAGTATGCTCAGTCTGTTATGCGGTATGAAGACCTATCTGTGCTCCCAATCTCTTCTTAGACTGATCTCTAGACGTTAATCATAATTAAAGTCCCTCTATCTGAGATATTAACTGGGGAAACCTCACGGAACTTTACCATCTCCATGTTCTATAACTCCCTCTAATTTCAGCAGCATAAGTGCTTTTGATTGGAAGCAAATGGGCTAATTCATTAGCCTACTCACAATAACCCATATAGTACCCTACTCTTAAAAAGTATAAAATGGGTGCATAATGAAGTTGATAATTTGGGAATCATTAGCCTCGTATAGTTCTTCTCGACTCTTTCCAGAACTTTAACTGGCATTCTATCTTTTGGGTTCTGCTTTTCAATCCTTAGGGTTGGCTACTGAATAATGTTGCAGTCCCCTCATATAATGGCTCTCGTAGTCATTTTGTGCTTTGTCTAACATGATCTAGTATAATTCCAAAGGAATTTTGGCATATAAACTCGCCATCCTCTAGATCCATTATCTAGTGTCCTTCTTTACCTTTACAAGATTATGAGAGGGTACAAAAAGTATTCTAGCATTACCTCGCTAGTCCTCATGTTTTACCCTGCCTTCTTCCCCCTTATCCTACATTCGATGTTGGGGTAGATCTGTTGTCCACTCGTGGCCACGTCTTACTCCACCCGTAGCAGTAATTCCATCTCGGTAATTTGGCTTAACCTATCTTTATATCTCTCGATAGTTAATTATAACTTGAGCTCCTTTGCCTAGGACAATAGCTGTGGGGACTCTGTAAGGTCCTACCACTCTTTTACTCTATAATTTTACACCTTCTCGGTAGAGTAGGTAACTTTTAATCGAAGGAGTAGGGACTAATATTGTTAATCCACAAGTAACCTTTCCTCTAGAGTCATCTGGCGTTGGAGTGCGAAATAAGTCTTGTAGTCCTGGTTATATTGTGAAATTTTTGACCTTGGGTATTGGTTCTTGTCATTCATAAATTACATCAGCTTGTACCCTTACCTTTTGGGTTTTGCTTTTTTTTTTGCCCTCAGAGTTGGCTGCCAAATGGTGTCGAAATTCCCTCGCCCACTGGCCTATATAGTCATTCTGTGGTTTTTCTTTCATTAACTGGTTCTATGTTGAAGAGCTGTGGCATTTGAGTGTGTCGTCAGTTAGCAATTAGCTAATCCTTCTTGTTTTGCTTAAGCCCTTGTTACAATTTTCTTAACGTATCTTATAATAATCAAGGTACATAATCTCATATCATTTCTCCGTCGCTAGTTCAGATTTTTCTATCTCGCACAATCACACCAGCACTAACGCATTAAGTTACATCAGAATTTCAAAGTTAAGCTGCTGGGGAAAGAGTAATATTGGGATGGGTGACCTTCCTAGGAAGTCTTCGTGTCGCGTTTCATTGTAATTCTTGCCATAATGTGCGGGGCACTCAACTTAACCCAAGATTTACCTCAGGGCTGTCTCGCGAGTCTTTATGTTTTGCCTTGTCCTTCCCTCTGTTATCTTGCAGCCGGCATAGGGGTAGATCCTTTAATTCCACTATGGCCATGTCCCCCCTTTTTTTCCATTTTGATTTAACTTCTCCTATTGTATTCCCCCCCTTTCTGTATGCACCCATTCATTAGGGTGGGCTACTGAGTAGCGCTAAAGTTCATTTATATAGTGACCTTTGGAGCCACTTTGATTTTTGGCCATTATTAGCTGGCTTAGCTTTAAAGGAATTTGACATATAAGCTCCTCTATCTTCTATTCACTTTGTGTTTTCCTCATTTCCTACCACAGGAGGATTTCTATTCCTTTGTCCTTGGTTATATATCTATCGCAACATCATTTGCGACCAACTCTATAGCCAACATTTTGGCTTTTTGGTCTAGCATGTTGTCATTATCCTTTGTAGTGTTTCTTGAGTCATTCGATATTCTTTCATGGTTACACTCTTTTGTTTTTGTATGCAGTCGCCTTCTAGTGTTATGTTGTTTAGGGTCTCGTCAAAAACTCTTTAATGCTGCCTTATGTAGCACTCTGGCTTCCATCCCATTATTGGTGGCTTCCGGACCTTCCTAGTTTGGTTCGGCAAGGTATCCTATTTGAAGTTTAAGCATCCATCTTAAATATGTTGCCATATCAATTGCCTTCACCTTACTTTTGCTACTTTCTCATTAACTTCCCCCCTTTAGAGGGTACTCATACTTTCCTTTGTTTCTTGGATGAATAGAAGTTGCGCCATTTATTTCTTAAGTTTGTCATCCTCGTCCCGTTAAGGGTTCCACTATTTTTGGGGCGATATTGTACAAACGCGTTATTCCTTTATATCTTAAGCTCCATACCCTTACTGCGTACTCAATGCAGGATTTTAACTTAGTTAGCCTCTACCAAGGGCTCCTTATTAGCGGTCTCACTTTATCATTGTATAATTGTATCACACGGTTCAATTCATATTTAAATATCCCCCTTTTAGTTCGTACATATATTCAGTTCCTGACATCTCTTTGAGGTGCTTCTGTTAGAAGTTCTTTCCCCAATTAGTCAGTGGAGAACTATAAACTGTTATCATAAATCAATTTCGAACCATTGTTGGAAGAAATTAGAACCTTTTAAACATCACATTACTTCTTTTAATACTTGACATACCTGGTCTCCTTCTGAGTTTATCCTCGAGTTATGAACAACTTCTCTAACTTATAATTAGGAGTTGAGGGCTTGGTATTTTTTTAAAAGAGAGTGAAACTCATTCGCGGGACATCTTATCCTTCATCCTGAGCCCTCTGTTTATATTCCTATAGTACAAATACGACTGGAGATATCGTAGTATTAACTTTACTACTTAAATAAGCTTTTGTTCCTCTGAAATAAAATTCTTCAAGTGAAAAGGGTGCCCCTTATCGGCGACCTGAAGGATACCTCTTACAGCTTTAGTTAAAAACAGTAGGGGTACTTGGTATCAATTTCTCATAAATCTCAAAATTATATGCTTCATTTCCTTTTCCCCGCTCTGGGAAAATTTCGGCAGAGTTTCCTCTACACTTCTTACTATCCCATAACCTGTACGCAGAAAATACCAACCATGCCTCATTGGGCTAACACACACACACACACACACACACACACACATATATATATATATATATATATATATATATATAGGTCATATCACAGCCACACAGGGCTTTCAATATCATCTCATATCGCAGCCACACAGGGCTTTTAATGTCAATAATAATATAAAACTAATGGACTCACCTCATACGTCCAACTTCAAACTGCCTTTGTTGCACTTCCTGTCTGCTTTCCTTTCTGGTTTCAACTTTACATTTCAATATTACTTCAACACCTTACCCGACAGATATCTTCTATGCCTTTACTTTACTTACCTGCATGCTTCGTAATGTCCCATGTCGTCAATTATTTCCTTAGGTTGATGCCGTCTTTTTGTTAAGATCCAAGGTTAGTGTAAGGAATTTTCCTATGACTTGGATCTATAGCACGATCTCAGATGTAGAAGAAAGGTAACACCCTAAATGTCCTGTAGCTTTCTATTTATAGATGTGGCGCACAACACATCGATAACTAAGACTCTACTAGACATGGTCTGCAGACACTCCAAGGACGAACTGCTCTAATACCACTTCTATCACGACCCAACCCCGTAGGCCGCGACTGGGGTCCGACCTGGACCCCGGTACACATATCTATTAGCTGTGGTCACATTGAATCGTAAATAAGACAATATCATGTAATAGAGCCTCACTGGGCGATAACATTTTCATAAACCTGTAGCCCTTTTCATTTGTATCACATCATGACAGGGCATGCAAGCCGACAAGGCTGCCATAACATAATCACATATATCATATATTAGGTAGACCCAACTGAATCAAACTGACATACACAACCCATATATACATATCTGCAGACCTCTAAAAATATTAACAATAACATATGGCGGGACAGGACCCCCGCTGTACCCATGAATAGATAAAATAATTTTATACATCAATGGTTCGTATCTAAAACTAGGCTCTGATATAATGGAGCCTCTTCCAACTGAGCTGAATGGCATCCTAAGCTGACAGACTCACAAAACCTGTATCGGTACCTGCGGGCATGAAACGCAGCCCCCCCGAAGAAAGGGGGTTAGTATGATATATGTACTGAGTATGTAAAACATAACATGATACAACTGGAAACATATCTGAAGTAGAGAAGCAGGGGATAAAATATCAAAATTGGAAACCTGTACCTATACTCTGTGAATCATGAAAGCATGCATGTTCAAATTATACAATATAGCCGACCCTTTCAGGGGTTCGGTGAATCATATCTGTAGGGTCACCATAGGCCCGGCGCCATCACCACCTTATTGCAATACATTATCATATATATATATACATACATACCCGACCCTCTAGTGAAGGTCTTGGTGGACAATGCAGTGAGTTGTGCACGAACGGACCCAGCCCGGGACTCGGTGAAAGAAGTGTTACACTATACACGAGTAGAGTAGTGAGTAACTATATCCAATTTAAATCATATCGAAGACTCGACAAAATAAGAAAGTTAAGATTTTGTCCGAGCACCTGAGCAATGGTGTAGTCATCTCGAGTATCCTTTAAGTGCCATTATGGGCTGCCCCAAAAGTAATCTCGGGGACCCTAGACATGTATTAATATAGGGCCAAATCATTTATGGAATCAAAACACTTAGTCTCGTATAGTCTTTACGACTTGGAGCCTGTACATTTGGTACCTCTTTAAAATATGGGATTTTCCAGGGAAATAGTTCAACTACTATAGGAGTTCGATATTCAAAAGTAAATAAGAGATATTTAAGAATGGAGTTACTCCAAGGATCACATCATATTTAACTTACAACTAAGACAAAGACATGCCCAAAAGAAGAAAGAAACTAAGTTCCATATAGTCTGTACTTTCCTTCAGGTGATCTTCATATACATATTTCGTACACGGCCCATCATGGTCTCGGTGAACCATTATGGCATCATAATCTCATTTCCGTACCAAATACGTATCAATGGAAATGAGAGATAGCTTTCCACACACTATTGTTTAACACGTAGAAGCCTTACTAGGCAATACTCAATCCTTACAGAAATTCCAATACTAAGCAGTGGATAGGGGTTATGAGGGGTACTTGGAGTTTTGGGAATGGAATTATCCCCACATTCCACACACAATTCACTTAAGTCTAAAACTTGCCAAAAGGAAAGAAAGATAGTTGTACGAACTTATACCAAAACATTCCAACAGAAAGCTTTACATACCTCTTGTGAGTTACTCTTTATCCCGTTCGTCTCATCTTCCTCTGAACCTATTCAATCATGAAATTAATACGAATATCAACTACCCTTAGCTTTCCAGCATCTTAGATTGTACCTTAGTATTCATGGAATCTATTTCCTTGTTCGTTTCCTCGACTAATTCTTTAATTAGTTAAGGCGTTAACAAATATTGGGCAGCACCTCCCCTATAATGTGCCCTATATAAATTTCCAATCAGATCCCTAAAAACTACAGCCAACCAAAAACAACAACCTGCAACATATGTTTACGCAATTCACATCAACAATATACAAATAAACTCCAAACGACTCGCTCAAAAATACGATATCAAAATAGGGTTTCTAGTTTCCATTTTGCAAAATCTTTAACCGTACGAAGTGGGGGGTCATGTGGCTGCAACCAGAAGCTCCCCCACATCATTTCGAACATATTTATACCCTGTAACAACAAGCCAAACCCCTGCAGCATCACCTCACAAGAACAATACTTTATTTCGACGATAATTCAACTATAGCGACTCCAATTTAGTTTATTCCAAGCGTCAAGTGTTTCTATGCCATTTTCACATTTTCAGCCACCTATAGGGAGTGTAACACACTCCATAACAACACCATAAAGTCCAAATTAAATGAGAAACCTTACCTTACCCGAAATTGGCCAAAATTGTCAAATCGCAACTCGGAACGTCTTCAACCGCACTGAAATTGAGCGGGCTGTTTGTATGACTTCCTTTCTGACCCAAGCAATAAATTTATGTTATTATCACCCTAAATTCATCGTATTATACCTTAAATAATTTATTTACGGAGCAAAGCTCGGAGGCGTACCTTGGCAGCCCCTAGGCCGTAGCCCTCCTCTCTTCTTTCTCTCACATTTCTGTCCAACTTTTCCAAGTGTACAGATGAAGAAATGACTTCTTAGTCATCATAATATACATATATATATATGCATATATACATCTCCACATGCTTGAGGAATACCGTAGATAATTAATTTACGGAAGAATAATGAAGAACTCACCCTTAATTCTTCCAAACCAAAGCTGCCGTAGGTACTCTCTTTCTCTCACGTTTCCTCTCTATGTTTTGGCTAATTTTTTGGATACATAATGACTTAAGAGTCATTAACATATATATCCACCCTTTTTGGAAGGTACCACCTGGCAGCCCCTTGGGGGTGACATGTGGCAGCCCCTAGGGCGCCACCTAGGTTCATGCGGCCTATCACACGTTGCCACGTGGTAGCGGGGTCTACCCCCTAAGCAGACAGGTGAGTCACCTACTTGCTTGTCACCTACTTACTTTTCACCTTCTTGCTTGAGGTTCTTTCTTGTCACCTGCTTGCTTGAGGTGCTTGCTTGTCACCTGCTTGCTTCACTTTCATAAGTTCAGAAACTAATTTTTGCTCCCTCTCGTAGGTTCGTCATCTCACTTTATTTTAAGAGCCTATGTAATCTGTGCTACGCAGTCTTGGCATGTCCTCTAGTAGCTCAAGTATATAAAACTTTTACATTAACAACTTACGTAGGTAAATCAAGTCCTACGACTTATTACTTGGCCTCCAATTCCT
Organism: Solanum dulcamara; assembly: GCF_947179165.1. Lineage (NCBI taxonomy): Eukaryota > Viridiplantae > Streptophyta > Magnoliopsida > Solanales > Solanaceae > Solanum > Solanum dulcamara. The sequence goes on from NC_077245.1 coordinate 61,826,024, forward strand.
TCCGGATTCTTATAATTCCACTTCCAACCTTCTCTACTATGGGGTATCACATTTTCCCCTCTTTTGAGTCATTTGATAGCATCGTAGCATATCCGGCTCACATGATAATGTCTAAGGAACTTATGAGACATTCTGAGTTTTAAAAGCGTGGGGTGTAACAAGATAGGGCAAATTCAGCCCCCAAAATGACCAAACTTTGGTTATAAAACACAGAAAAGGACTAAAATACCCTATTTAAATTTGGATGGACTGGGCTTCATGGAGGACCCATCGTGGTCTGTGGTGCTCACCATGACCCATGTTGTTGTCCCGTAATGAATGACTTGGAGGAAGGATTTTCAAGTTTGCAAGGAAAGTCTCTAAACTTTCTCCACAGAGACCTCCACGGTCTATGAAGAGAATAACGGTTCGTGAACCATGGTTGTGGTACAGGACCTATAAGAGTGACCACCTTGGAACACACCATGGTCCGTGAAGAGCTTCATGGCCCCGTGGTGGTCCCTCATGGTCCTTGCCTTGGAAATTTTTCTGGGCTTTAAGGGAGGGGTCACCACAAAGGGCTTCATGGCCCGTGGTTCTCACCATGGTCTGTGGTCCCTTATCATGGTCCCTTACCTATAGTGTTGGGTTTTAGAACTTCCACTACGGTGGCTCACCACGAGGCGTGGTATGGACCACGGCCCATGATAGCCTTCCGTGGTTTTTACCTAATAAAGGTTTTCCACATTTCTCTGCACTTTCATTCTTTGTTCTTTATTTTAGAATTTTCCAAATATCTAGGATCTTACATTGGGTCTAAATAGGTATTATAGGAGGTTCGTTGAAGGGTTCTCTTTTATCTCATCTCCTATGACCAAATTGGCTCAAAAGAAGGCAAAGTTCTTATGTATGGATTAGTGTGAGAAGATTTCCCAAACTTTGAAAGATTGTCTTACCTCCACTCATATCTTGACTCTATTAGAAGGATTAGAGGGGTTCATAGTTTATTCTGATGCTTCAAATATTGGTTTGGGGTGTGTCTTGATGCAAAACGGCAAGGTCATAGCCTATGCCTCTAGGCAACTGAAGGTGAACGAGCATAACTACCCTACCAATGATCTTGAGTTAGTTTCCATTGCATTTCCCTTAAGATTTGGCAGCACTACCTTTATGGGGTACATATGGATATGTTCATTGATCACAAAAGTCTCCAATAAGTGTTCACTCAAAAGGACCTCAACCTAAGGTAAAGGAGGTGTCTTGAACTCCTCAAGGACTATGACATGAATATGCATTATCATTTGGGTAAAGCCAATTTGGTTTTTGATTCACTTCGTAGGGTGTCTATGAGAAGTGTAGCTCATATTGATGAAGAGAAGAGAGAGTTGGTGAAAGATGTTTATTGATTGGCTAGATTAGGGGTGAAGTTGAGTGGTTCCAATGCATGTGGTATGTTTGTTCATAACGGGTCCGAATCATTTTTGATGGTGGATGTTAAGTCAAAACAAGACCTTGACCCAACATTTGTAGAGTTAAAGAAGTTAGTGAGTGAAAATAAAGTAGAAGTCTTCTCACAAAGGGGAGATGGGGTACTTCTCTACCAAGATCGGTTGTGTGTCCTATATGTGGATGGCTTAAAGAGTTTGATCTTGAAGAAGCTCATAATTCTTCATATTCTATTCATCCCAGATCAGTAAAATATACTGAGACTTAAAGGAGTTATATTGGTCGGGTGGCATGAAAAAGGAGATAGCAAGGTTCGTGGCCGAATGTCCAAATTGCCAACAAGTTAAAGCCGGACACCAAAGGTCGGGTGTCTTAGCCCAAGACATTGAAATTCCTATTTGGAAGTGGGAAGATGTGAATATGGACTTTGTAGTGGGTTTGCCTCATACTCGGAAATGTCTTGATTTGATTTAAGTGATTATCGATAGAATGACTAAGTCATCTCGCTTTCTACTGGTCAAAACTTCTTATAGTGCTGAAGATTATGCTAAGTTATATATTCGGAATTGGTAAGGTTGCATGGTATGCCTTTTTCAATAATTTCAAATCATGGTACCCAATTCACTTCTCACTTCTAGAGATCATTTTGAAGGGGTCTTGGTACACATTCCATCCTTAAACCAATGGGTAAGCCGAGCGGACAATTCAAACACCAAAGGATATGTTACGGGCTTGTGTGTTGGAGTTCAAGAAAAGTTAGGATGACCATCTACCGCGTATTGAGTTCTCCTACAACAATAACTACCACTCGAGTATTGAGATGGCACCATTTGAGGGTTTGTATAAGAGGCAATGTAGGTCTCCAATTGGTTGGTTCAAAGTAGGTGAGATGACCTTATTGGGTCCTGATTTGGTTCTTGATTCTTTGGAAAAGGTGAGACTCATTAGAAAAAGGTTGAATACATATCAAATTCGACAAAAATCCTATTCCAATATAAGGAGAAGAGATATTGAGTTCAATGTGGATGATTGGGTACATTTGAAGGTTTCACCCATAAAAGGTGTAGTTCGATTTGGTAAGAAAAAGAAATTAAGCCCTACATATGTAGGGTCGTATAAAATCTTGAGACGTTTTGGCAAGGTTGCTTATGAGTTGGAGTTGCCATTAGAAATACCCATTGTTCATTCAATGTTCCATGTGTCTTTGTTGAGGAAGTGTGTGGGTGATTCTAGTTCCATTGTGCCATTAGAAGTAGTGAATGTTGAAGAAACCTTTGACCTATGAAGAGGTTTTGGTTAAAATTTTGGACCGGCAAGTCAAGATATTGAGGAACAAGGAAGTTGCATCCGTCAAATTCCTTTGGATAAATCAACAAGGTGAAAGTGCTACATGCAAAGGAAAACCGAATATGATGAAATGTTACCCTCTTCTCTTTCATTCTACTCAAGCCTAAGGTAATAAGCTATTCACGAATTGTTTAAGACTCTTATGTTTCAAATTTTTCTAAGTCTTCATATGTGTGCATGTATATGAAGTTGAATGTTAAAGTCATGTTTTATGCTAAATTTAAATATCTCATGTTCTATGCATTTCAAGTATCATTGTATTTATGTTGGGTTTCTAGTCCTCGTGCCATCTTTTTTTTACTAATGATCCTCATTCGAGGACGAATGTTCCCAAAGGGAAGATATTATAAGACCCCAGAAATTGGAAAGCCCTAAAATGAGGAACAAAGGTTGAAATCCCAGAAAAATAAAGAAAACTAGAACCAAGTGATGATCACAAAGGGGCCACCATAGGCCGTGGTCTGTACCATGCCTCGTGGTGAGTCACCATAGTGGCATTTCAAAAATCAACCCTATAAGGTAGGAACCATGACGAGGGACCACAGACCATGGTGATTACCACAGACCGTAGTGCCCTTCGTGGTAACCCCTCCCCTAAGACCTCAAAAATAATTCCAAGGTAGGGCCACGAACGACCGCCACGGGTCATGGATCGGTACATGGACCATTGTGTATTCCATGGTGGTCACTTCTGCAGGCCCTCCTATAGGTCCTGCATAATGACCACGGTTCACGGAACATGATTCCCTCTACAAACTGTGAAGTCCTGAGACTTTCCCTACAAACCCCAAAAATCCTTCCTCCAAGTCATTTACCACGGGCTGTGGTGAGCACCAAGAGCGGTGAAGGGTCCTCATGAAGACCCAGTCTGGCTAATTTTAAAAAGAGTATTTTGAACTTTTCCTTTGTTTTAGCATCTAAGTTTGGTTATTTTGGGGACTGTATTGACCCTATCTAAAGATCCTAAACCTTCCAAAGCCCACATTCCTCACATTAACTCCTTCAAACAAAAACCCTAACCTCTCAAGGTCTTCTCCTTCACCAAGAAAAGCTAGGGTTTCCTTACAACTTCAAGTCTGCACTTTCAAGCTTCCATTAAGGAATTATTTCTCCAAGGTATGTGTGTCTCATTCATGGGTTCTTTCACCCATGGAGCCCAAGTATTTTCTAAACTCAATGGTTCAATTTTTAAATAATGAAATCTTATGAGTTTTTATATCATGATTCCAAATGCATAGATTGTTTCCTATTTGAGGTTTATTTACCTATATTGGCTTATATTGACTCTTAATTTTATGAAATGATTGATTCACCAAAGGCCCTTATATGAAGATATAAAAAGGAATTTTAAAGTGTATTGGTGGGTTGCTTAAAGATGTTTTAATTGATGCATTACATAACTCTCATGCATGCTATCATGGATTCGAATAATTTGAAAGTTGATAGAATAGAACCCACCCAGTTTCACTATTTTCTCAAGGAAGTTTGAATTGAAAGCTTGACTCCAAAATGAATGTTTATGAAAGTAAATGTTTATGATCAAAAGGAGTCATATGAAATTAAAGAATAATTGAATGATGATGAAAGACCCTCTTAACCAAAGAAAAGATTCTTTATATGATAAGGATAATTCTCACATATTCGAATCAATAAAAGTTTTAATGAGTTATTCTACCGAATGATATCTTGATGATCTAAAAGCTATGTAAATGATTATGTTCTTAATTCTATGAACTATTCTTTGGGATTGACTTAGCACCGAATGGGGCATTGAGATGGGATTCGGTAAGGAAATCCTAGTAGCAACTCATTGTCTCATTAACTATGTGCCAACATAGGAGCCCTTGTAGTCTTAGTCTAGTGGATCCACAAATAGCCCTTAAAGTTAAAGTTAAAGAAATGAATGAAGTTGACGAAGCTTTACCCAACAAGTAGTCTCCCCATCCAAATGTAGGGTTATGTTGAATTCCATGTAATAGCTCGCATGGTCTTAAATATCGATTATAGTCATCTTCCTACAAAATGAATGTTGCAAATGTTATTCACATGAATGATTATGTATGCATTGCACTATGCCTCAAGATATATCAATGTTCTAATGATTTTTTAATGTTCATATGCATACCTACATACTTAGTACATTTAAAGTACTAACGCATACTCATTTACCTATATGATATCACTATGTAGGGACCAGTGTTGCTCTACATTACCTCCATGTGGCTAGTTGATTCATTGAAGGCTACATAGTTGGTGAGTTCCCATGTTTCGGGAACAACATCCCATTTCCTTTTCTAGCTTATGATGTGTAAAGCCTTTGAATACCTTTCATGATTCTTATTTCTATTTTCAATGAGGGTAAGCCAGGGACATGTCTTAACCCCGGCTAAGTCTATGAGTAGAGGTATGTTCGGACACAAATGGATAATGTTTTGAACACTAACTTTTACTCTATGATGTTTTCCTTAGTATCGTTCCCCTTTTCTATTTCCACTTATTGTTATTGAATGTCATTACCTATGAAAAGATAAATGAATGCTAAGAGGCTTGGGTGAGGTACCTTTGGGTGTCTCATTCGCCGTGTCACGTCTAGGCCCTAGGCTTGGATCGTGATAGCATACATGTTCATGAACGGAGTTTTATGGTCATGTTTTAGTTTGGGATTGATTACTCCTTGGTTTTATACATTTTTATGTGTTTTGCATTTATGCTGGGTTTCTATGTCATTTTCCCCTATTCTACTCATGCTATCTTGAGTCTCGTTTGAGAATGAATATTCCCAAGGAGGAGATATAGTAAGACCTCAAAAGTTGAAAAGCCAAAACAAAAGAAATTCTTATAAAAAAGCTATAGAATTGGGGTCTAGTATAGGCCCCTACAAGCCCACCTATGGTCCATAAGGAGACCTACGAGCTGTAGGAAGACAATCGTAGGTCATCCTGACACTTTGGGAATTTTGGATTTCTTAGACGAGCCTACTTGAGGGGTTATAAACTCTTCGATAAATCATAGGTTGAGCTCATAGGTAGGGTTTTGAGGTAGGGAAATTTTTCTAAGTATGGGACTAAGCGATGAGTGACATCTACAGACCATATAAGGTCCTACACTCCATATATAGGGATTTTTGGATGGCATTTCAAATTCTAGTAGCTTTATTTTTGGTGCACTAGTTCTACGAGAAGTCCCTACGAGCCTTAGGAAGGCCCAAAGAGGTTTAGAGACTTGATTTTTGGTTTTTGAAAAGTTAGCAGGACGAGGGGCTTTGACAACCTTAGGGATTTTGATGACCCATATAACTTGGTGGTAGGCCAAACTTTGGAGGTCTGATTCCACAAGTCCATTGGACGACCCATCACTGGACTCGACCCGTAGGTACTTAGTCATAGGTCCCTCTAACAGAAATTAATGAAGGGTATTTTGGAAATTTTCAATCCTATCAATGCCTAAGCTATGTCGTTTTGGGGTATTTGTTTAAGCCTATAAGTACCCAAATCCTTTAAAATTACTTCATTCCCTCTAAAACTACTTCATGAAATAATTCTCTCTCTAGAATTCTCTCCCAATGATATCTTCTTCTTCAAACAAAAAGTTTCCAAGTATCTTCAAGTTCAAGTCTTCCAAATCCACTTGCATTTATGGCTTTGAATGATCAAGGTATGATGAATTCATCCATGGAGCCTCTTCCATCAATGGAGTCCCAAAGGTTTCTCAATTATCTCTTTTATAAATTCTCCCAAACCCTAGTTTTGATCAATTTTTATTGGGTCAACCCAATTATACCATTACTCAATTATAATGACATATTCATACATGGTTTAATCTCAGTTACATGTTTTCAATGTGTTTTACAAGTATAAAGTATAGATTTGATGAAGTATTATGTATTATTTATGAAAATTATGAATTACAATTCAAGTATATTTTCAAGCAAGTCACCATGAGTTGTAAAAGGTTTTCTCACAATACGAAAGAAATCGTGATTTAGATTCTTAAAAAAGTAAGCATTGATATGTTATGTTATGATCATGGTTTTCAAGGAGCTATTCTTATGATGTATTTTATGATGCGGATTTGTTGATCATTGTCTTTTCTAATGACTATGATTTATGTATTCCATTGGGATTTACTTAGCACCGAGAGAATTTTGTGGTGGGGACTCCACAAGGGATCTCTAGTAGCAACCCCTAGTTTCAAACTGTGTTCCCCCGTAGGTACCTTAATAAACTAGCTAGTGGATCCACATATAGCTCATGTTCATGTTTATACGGAGTCTACTTCGGCAAGTAGCTGCTTTCTTCTTAATATGGGAGTTACATCGGATTTCTATATTATAGCTCATGTGGTCTTAATAACGGTTAAGGTTAATATCTCACATATGTATATGTTTTTTCTTATAAGTCCTTTAATGATGTATTATGATGCATTGACATTATTAAATGCTTTCAAGTATTTTCAAGCTTTATTTCATGTCTTAAAGATATGGTCATGCATCACATGTTCATATTGGTTATGTCTGATTATTATTCTTCATGCATGTTTCTCACGCACTTAGTACATTCCATGTACTAATATATTTTTTGTCTATATTATATTATAATGTAGGGTCCGACGCTCATTCTACGGATCTCGCTAATGGCTAGATTTTGGAGTGTGCTATCTACTTATTGGTATGTCCTCATGTTTCAGGGAAATAACATTTATGATTTTCCTTCATGTTCTTATAACTTTTATTCCTTATGTTTGGTGAGCTAGGAACTTGCCCTATGCCCCATCTAGACTATTAGAGGAATGTTAGATTGTTATGTCTATGTTATCGCATTTCTTCAGAGATTTAGCTTGATTTATCTTATATCAATATTTTCATGTTGAGACTTATATTTCGCATTCATGTTTAAGCTTCATGCTTCTTTACCTTATGTATGCTCATGTGTAATATGCTAAGAGTCTTGGTTAGGGTCTCCTAGGATCTCAATCATCGTGTCATGTCTAGGGCTTAGCTTGAATAGTGACATCAACTCTATCGCACGACTTAAGAATGATGAAAAAAGTGAAGTTTCTCAAACACTTCATAGCCTCTTATTCATAAATGTGGCGCATTTCACACCCATGAACAAGACTTTACTCGATGCGACTTTTTCAGACACCCTAAGACACTTGAACCTGATGCTCTGATACCAAGTTTGTAACATCCCAAGCTACAGCCCAGAAGTGCCACAGCGAATAGGATCTTGAAAGATACTAAATAAGCCTCCTTGCATAAGCATGACTTAGGGTGTAGGACAAGAACTAGCTCAAAAAATAAACTAAATTTGAATGAATTCCCATAGAAAAAACATAGGAACTCATAACATGGTTGTGTCCTCGAAGAATGAGGACTCACCAAAGCAGTGCGATGCGCTAATACTAACCACGAGTTGGATAGAAAGCGTTGTGACCTATATTATAAGACAATATAGGCAAAAGAAGTATGCAGTCAATACTATAGAATGTACTAAGTATGGAGAATGTGCAATGCATGATATAAAACATGATAATGAAATGACCAAGCTAAAACATGACATAGTCCTTAAAAGTATCATTTTAACATAAGACATGGTCAATGCAATATTTATAAGAAAAGCATAATCAAACATAGCACAATGAGAGATACCGTTAATCGACATAAAACATGTGAGCTATAACATAAAGTTCAATGTTATTCTTTCCACACTAAAAAATGATTGTCATACATTCCAAGGTAAGGATCATTAACATGAGCAATTGTAGATCCACTAGCTGAGTCATTTAAGATTGTGTCCTACGGGGGCATGTAGTTATGGGACAAGAGGGATCTCTACTAGTGACCTGACCTTTACTAACGTGACAGCCTCCATCCCAACTCGGTGCTAGGTAAACTCTTAATAAGAATATTCAAAATCATATAATAATCTTTGAAAATGGTAATAGTCTTGTAAGTCCAAATTCATCATAACAGACTTGAAAATCATAAGAAAAGTCCCTTTAACAAATTATGATTTCCTAATATATTCATAAAGACACTTATTTAATCATCAAGATCATGATAAGCTTGTTCATAGAAAATTATGAAAATCCTTTATGATAAGAATACTTCACCTTTAGAAGCAACCTTATTTGCATAAAAAAAATCATTGATACTTTATCTAAAATCACCCTTAAATAATAATTTCATAAATTCATAATGCATGCATAATTCTCAAATATAGTTCATAATCATAAAATAGGTATAATGCATGGGTTTATGAGATATTTATCAAAAACATGTATTAAGGTTAAATCATGCATAATAAGATCAATAGGAGTAAAATAAGCCATAATTGATTCAACCCACTGCAAGATCAACAAAAATCTAGGGTTTAGGAAGAAATCATAAAGAGGAATTGAAAATACTTTGGGACTCCATGGATGAATTCTCATATACCTTGATGATGCTTAGCTATGAAATTGAAAGGAGACTTGATTTCTTGGAACCCTAGCTTGCTCAAAGAATACGACCTTAGAGAGAGAATTTCTTGAGAGCCTCGGGGATTTTGAGTGATTGAGTTGGAATGGGGAAAATTTGAAGGGTTTGAATAGTTATAGGTCTTGGGACTATGTCCAAAATGACATACTTTAGATATTAAATGGATGGAAAAAGACCTAAATACCCCTAGATTTAATATGCTGAAAGTGACCTATAGACCCCACCTATGGGTTGTAGGTCCTTCATGAGTTTCTAAAGCCCTCATGGAATTAAGGCCAAAATTCAAGGCTTCTAATTCTTCTACAACCCAACCCTATGGGACATAGATGAACCTACAGGTCATAGACCCCATTTTTCCTACACAAACTCAAAGTTCAACTCTCTGAGTCTTCACTATGGGACCACCTACAACCCAGAGCGCTTCCTACGATCCAAAGGAACTTCTCGTCTTGCTTACTCAGAATTACAATGTATCTGAACCCCTACCTACGAGCTTCTTTATGACCCGTATCTCCTTCAATTGCCTATCTTGTGGTCTCATAGGAAATGTTCTATGACTTGGAATTTTTTTAGCATTTTAGGACCTCATCTACGACACCCTCCTACGAACCATAGGTCCTTATAAGGACCGTAGGTAGGTTCGTCTAATGGGCACCAACAACCTTCTGTACATATCCCTATCCAACTTATCCTTCAGACTTCTGAGGTGTTACATTTAGACACCAAAATCTACACATTTAGAGATGGACCCAAAAACAAGTCAAAATGGAATTATGGGACCCGCATCAGGAATCCCAAAACTATTATCGCTCATTGGTCCAAAATATCTCAAGAAACTTGTGTCTCAAAAATGGACACAATTCGAGCTATGAAATGGGCTAAAACATATCATACAAGAATTTGATCACAAAGACACCATTAAAGAGGCAAAGAAGATCTTTGGGATGAAATATTACCTCAACGAGTTTGCCACACCTTTTTGATGACCCCAACACAATTGAAATCACTGAAATTGGAGCTTCTTAGCTTAAGAAATCGCACTTAGAACCTTTGACATATTTCTATTTAAACCATGATCCTGAGGGACTTAAGTTGATTCACAATTTTAAAAGACAAGTCAAATTACTCATCGTGATCGTGATCCATAGAAAAACATGGCATCGCGATCGCGTAGACCAAAATTGGTTAAATCCCAGATGCTCTTCATGATCATAGCTAGGCCTCACAATCAACTGGCTAAGGACATGCTCCTCTTCAAAATTACGGCTAGGATATGCAGTCATGATTAAGGTACTGTGCCTACACTAGATTTTTCATCAACTTAGTTCAAAGAATAAAATTTCTCCAACGGGGTGCTCAAGATTCATTCGTAACCCCGTGCACACAAATAAACTATGCTATCCTATAAAATTCAGCATTTCAAACTCAACAGAGATGTCGGAACTTCCAACTAAAGTCATATTGATTAAAAATAGGTCCCACACCCAAACTCTGTTTTAAGACGAAAGCGACAACGTTGCTCAGAATGAGTCTTGAAGCCTTGAGACCCGAGTAAAAGGTCCCTCGAGACCAAACTTGACATTTTAGAGCTAACAAAATTATCAAAATTGCATTCTGAGGTCATTTACCTAAAGTTTTGACCGAAGTCAACCGTTTAAACTCCAAAAGCTTTAAAACACAAAAACTTGCACAAAACCCAAATGAACGACCAAGAGACTGAACTATCAATCAAAAACTTTGTGTGATGGTGTTTTCTAAATGTGTACATAAGGTATATTTGATTTCTCTAATTATTTTTATGTTGGTGGACCATTCAGTTTAGTCTCTACATTTTGGTAATTGAGTTATTATTGTTGAACAATATTTTTTTATAGCATTGCCCCGAGAGATATCATGGATTTAATATTTTAATTTGTGAGAATTGCCTTTTTCATAAAAGATCCAGATAGCAACAATATAGAAAAGAACTTACCCTTTAAGAGTACGTAAACACTTAATTCTAGCATTATAAATTGTTGAAAGAGTAGATAATGATACCATTCTATACATTTTTTGTGTCATAGTTGGGTGGACTTAATATTGAAACTCATAGCTTGTTGGGGCTTGCAATATTCTATTTCTTCTATTAAACATCAAATACATGTGTTTTGTAATGATCCTCATGGTTATTTGATTTTTTTGTGTGCTTTTACTAATTTTTTCCTTTTCATAGATTTTGTTCTGTGTTTCTAGCTTGTTGGGGTGGGTGACTTGGTTCCTAAGGTGTTCAAAAATATTTTGGGTGTGTTTTATCTACGTTGGAGCTTTTGTAGTGAAAGATTTTACTTCAGTCAATGTTACTTGCAAACAAAATCGGATGAGACTTCCGTAAGCGTCGTTAACTTTGGAACATTGATCTTGATTTAGTAGGACTTTTGGTTTGGATCTCGCGATGCTGGTTTGATTTTGAAATTCTTGTTTCTTTTAGTAATTTAAGTTGTAGAGTTGACTTTGGTCAATATTTCATCAAGGTGATCATTGAGCCCGAAATGTTTTTTTCTTATTGGGTCACGTATCTGCTTTATGTTCATAGGACTCCAAATAAATCTCAAAGGTCCATTCAAGGACTATGGAAATTTGTTAGAGTTACTTATGCAGCTGCTCCCGCGGAGCTTGGCTCATTTTTGGGAAGCCTCTCTTGCGAAGGGCATCCAAACCAGCGAAAGATGGTGATGTTATCAGCCTTCACTTCTACGTAGCTTAGTCGTTCTTGTGGCTTTCTTTTACCACTGTAGGCTCGTAGCCGCTCTGGAGGAGCCGGAGGAAATTAAAGTCCTCTACTTCTATGGATTTTTCTCCGCTCTTGTGATGTCTTACCTGCGATGAATGTCCGTAGAAACGACAATCAGCTAGTGTTTTATATCCTCTTCTACATTTAATTTCTAAATTAGTGAACACTTAGACACCATTGTTTCTCAAACTGAGGGATTTTTCTGTATTTCTTGATCATTTCTTGTGATCCAAGGTAAAATCCTTCCCTTTTTCTTTCTATTACTGTCACGACCAGATTTCTCAAGTCATAATGGCACCTATTATAACCCACTAGTAAGTAAGTCAACCCGTAAACCCAGAATGATAAGTAATGGATTTGAGGGGAAAAACTAAATAAGAATGGAAAATTCTAAAATAAAAAGAATAGAAAAGAGGAAGCAAACCAAAACGTGATAGATATGACTAAAGATCCCTCAAAGAACCTGGAGGTTACAGGTACAAAGCTACTACAAAACAAAAGACGAGTACAAGTACCAAAGTGGACCAAAAATATATATATAACCATGTCTAGTCTCAAAATCAAAAGACGGGTCATCCATACTGAAGGACACAGAAATGATCCAAAAATGCCAAGTTCTCACACTAGTCTCCGAAGTTGATTGCAACAGGCTCGATCTATTCACAATGGAGCTGGTGCTCAGTCCTGCATCACGAAAATAGATGCAAAATATAGTATGAAAACCAAGACAACACGTACCCAATAGTCATCATAGGGAGACTGAGCAGGAAAGGTAAAAACACAATGAAAAAGAAGAATAAGCCTAAATAGGAACCACGATAAGCATTTAAGGTAAAGAGGTGCCATCTAAGAGAACTACAGCTAATAATACCCAGTTATGCCCCCATAAGCCCGGACGAGACACTCGTATGCAAGTTTAAGTAAAAACATGGACGAACTCCCATAAGCCCATTGGGTACACCGAATAGCTATAACTACTAATGCTAGGATACAAGAATCTGCGATGCCAAGAACTGGAGAACCATGTCATCTTTGAACCAAATATTTTGAGAATTGATGAACCAAGAATGCTCTAGGGATCGAGGCAGGGACTAGCTACCCAGATGCTCGCTCGAATTTTCAAGGTGGTCAAGGCTAGGACTGGGTATCCAGATGCTCTCCATAATACATCGGTACGATCGAGGCCGAAGTTGGGTACCCTGATTCTCGCCATACTAGCAAGTCGATAGAGGACGAGGCAGGGTACCCCTTGTTACACCCCGTACTTTAGTACCTTGGAATGCTTCTTAAGCTTCTAGGAAGGCTCTTAAGTATCGTAGAAGTCATCATGTAAGTCGGATAATCTATAACGCTATCAAATAATCCTAAGGAAAGGAGAAGGAGATACTCCATAATAGAGAAGATTGGAAATAGGGTCATAAGAAACTAAAAGAAGTTGGAGGCCAAGTAGTGAATCGTAGGACTTGACTTACTTGTGAAAGCTATTACTTGGGACATTTTACATACTAAGTTACTTGAGTATACGTCGAGCTTAAGTAGCAAGGAATACATAGGCTCTTGAAGTAAGACGAGATTACGGGCTCAAGAAAGAGAAATAAGGAAACGACGCGCCTACTCAAAGCAAGTAGGTGATGCACCTACTTGGACAAGCAGGTAATGCACTTACTTAGGGTCAAGTAGGTGATGCAGCAACTTGGGCGGACCCCATGCTGACATGTGGTGGCTTTGGATTGGATGCATGATTGAAGTGGCGCCCTAGGGGGCTGCCACGTGTCACCCCTAGGGTCTGCCACATGTCCCCACTTAAGAACACATATATATACATGTGTATTGCTGGATCAACTCACTTTTCAGCATCTTTACACTTTAAAAAAATTGGAGAAAAACTTGGAGAACATGAAGAGAGAGCTACAGATTTGGTTAAGCAAGGTAAGCCCTCCGATTTCATTCCATGAATTAATTATTTAAGGTATTCTTCGGTTAAGCAATGGTGTTTAACAACATAAAATTTATAGTTGGGGTTTCGAGGAGGTTCTCGTTCTTGTCAACAAACCCGTTTTCGGAATGAGACAGTTGTTAGTAATAATACTATAACTCCTTGTGTAAAGCTTCATTTCGAGTGATTCAAGATGTTTTGGAAATATGTTTAATAGGTCTATAACTTTTGTTTATACTATAAAACCCATTTTTTCTTTTATCTTCTCAAAAAAGGATGATGAAGTATAGGTGAGGTGCTGCCCAGATTTCATTTCGGAAATCCTACACGGGTTGTTGTTGGTATTTTGGGCATATCTTTTGGTATAGACTTGATGTAGGGTTGATTCAAAATTTTATGCGACCCTAAGACATATGTCTATAACTTTAATTGAGGCCACAAATCTTTCTTCCCTAAATTACCCCTTCAAAACTAAGCGACAATACAAGACAGTAGGCTGTCCAGAATTCACGTTTTGATAGTTTTGGCGAGTTTAACGAGTTTAGGTTAAGGTATGGGTTTTCCTTTCAATTTGGAGTTTATGGTGTTTTTATGAAGTGTATTACACGTTATGTAAGTGGCTGGATATATGAAAATTCCATAAATATGCTCGACGTTCGAAACAAACCAAATTGGAGTCGCTATAGTTAAATTGTAGTCGAAGCAAGGTGTTGTGCTTATGGTGTGTGGATGCAGGTGTGTGGTGTGTGTTGCAGGGCCTAAATGCGTCCTAAAAGAGGTGGGGGAGCTTCTGGTTTTATCCACACAACACTCCCGCTTCGTACGTTTAAAGGTTTTGCAAAACGGAAACTAGAAACCTTATTTTGGTATCGTGGTTTCGAGCGAGTCATATGGAGTTTATGTGGTATAAGATTGATGTGAATTGTATATATATATGCTGTAGGTTATTGTTGTTGGTTGGCTGTATCTATTAAGAGTATAATTGGAAATTCGGATAGGGCACATTATAGGGGAAATGCTGCCCGATTTTCGTTAACTCTTTAACTAGGTAGGGAACTAGTCGAGAAAGCGAGCGAGGGGATGAGTTCTACAAATACTCATGTGTAGCCTAAGGTGATGGAAAGCCAAGGGTTGTTAATACTCATATTTCTTTTATGTTACTTAGGTTTAAAGGACGATGAGACGAACGGGATAAAAAGTAACCCATAACAGGTATGTAAAGCTAACGTTTTCTTCTTTTGGCATGTTTTGGCATACGTATGTAAGGCTTATACTTTCTTTTAGCATGTCTTTGGCATAAGTATGTAAATCTTATTCCTTCTCTTAGCATGATTTAAATTGCATATAGTTTCTCACTACTTCACTCGTGGATGCCTCAATGTTTCCTTCACTGAGCCTGGGCTAGGTTTTGTTATCGTACGTACTTCTCTGCATTGTTCACTGTTCCCCGATGTGAGGGGGAAGGTACGACCTGTACATGGGATTTGTGGATTTATGATGTGCCATGTACACATATAATATGATATGATCTGATATGACCATCTGATATGATATGATCTGTTACGGAGATATTCCCTACTCTTGATGTATGTTGTGCTGTGGCGCCAGTGACGAGGTAGCGACCAGGTTTTGTTCACCGCGTCCCATAATGGAGCCGAATATGGCATATGTTTATCTGTATACAATATTTGTGGTTATGAAAAACATTTTCATATTTTGGGTATTTAGCTCACTTTTGCACCTTCTGTTCTGGTAATGGCTTTACTTGTTACAGTCCATATTTTACATACTCAGTACATATGTCGTACTGACCCCCCTTTCCTCAGGGGGCTGCGTTTGATGCCCGAAGGTACAGATGTAAACTTTAGAGATCTTCCAGCTTAGGGTTTCCACTCAGCAATGTTGAAAATACTCCACTATTCTGGAGCCTAACTTTTGATACTGGTCATTTGATATAAATGTTTGTTTATTCAGGGGTACGATGGGGCCCTATCCCGTCATATGACTAGGCTAGAATTCTGTAGAGGTCTGTAGACTTGTGATGTGGGATTTGTATATATGTTTTGGGCTTTATGTTCCGTGATGTCCTTAATGGCCTTCGTATGCTACATCTATTTTTGTGCGCTCTCTAGCGATTTTTTTTTGATTTCTTCATATGTTTATTCGGCTAACATACTCAGTGGGGCTAAGGGTACATATGGGTGCCCTAATCGGACACCAGTCACGGCCTACGGAGTTGGGTCATGACAAAAGTGGTATTAGAGCAGTTCGTCCTTGGAGAGTCTACAGACCGTGTCTAGTAGAGTCTTGTTTATCGGTGTGTTGTGCACCACATCTATAAACAGGAGGCTACAGGACATTTAGGATGTTACATTTCTTTCATATCTAAGATCGTGCAATAGAGCCGAGTCATAGGGAATGAAATTCCTCATACTAACATATAGTTTCAGCAGAAGATTAATATTGATAGAAGAAGGTGACCGATGATATTGGAAGTTACAAAGTACGCAGGTAAGCAAAGGCATAGAAGATATATGTCAGGTGAGGTATTAAAGTATGATGGACATATAAAGTTAAAAATGGAAAGGAAAAGTAGACAGGACAGGGTAACAAGTGCAGTTTAAGTCGGGCAGATGAGGTAAGTCCATTTTCATACTGTTGATATTGGGCGTCCTGTGTGGCTGCGATATGATATGATCTGAATGTATATACATGCGTGCCCTATGAGGTACTGTTGGCATTTTCTGTGTACAAGTGTTGAGATAGTAAGAAATACAAAGAAAACTCTATCCAAATTTTCCTAGAAATAAGAAGAGAATGAGATACAGGGCTGTACTATATCTTGAAAGGTTGTGTCCACAACAATGATGAGATTTGATAAAACTACGATATGGATGACCTCGAGAAATGATTTAATTGCTAAATTGATGGCAATAGAAACTATGAGGTCGATACTGGTATAGTAGAACGAAATTGGAAAAGACTTATAAGCCAAAGAAAATGATTTAGAGAAGATTGATAGATCGAGATAAAACGATATATTAAGGCATCGCCTGAATTGATACACAGGGATAAACGATGATGAGTTATAGTTGAAAGAAGTAACAGTATGATTAAGACAAGAGTACAAGGGAAAAAGAATTGTGACTGAAGTGAAGTGTTAATAAGACAGCTTATGAGATATTAAGGATAAGACTAACTAAGAAGGGTAAGTAACCCATAGTAAGAATCGTGAAGACGGTCAAGCAATATTATACTATGGGACTGAATGCGAACATGATACCATGTGAATATAACGAAGGTCATTATGAGAATAAGTAAGGAATAATAAGAAAGTTCTAACAGAGGCACCCAAGATAGACATAAGTAACTGAATATGAGGATGGAGCAAAAGGAGAATGTATAGTCATAGATTTACAGGGGTAGTACAACAATATGGTGTCAAGGTAAACCTAGTATTAAGGTAAGCTCGATATGTTGTTGAGAAAATGAGCATCGGGTGCACGACAAAGATGAAAGTTCATGAAGCATAAAGATGTATTATGTATACGTGACTCGAGTACCAATGATTAGATTGAATTAGCACCTCACGAGTATGTTAAGATGTCGTACATGGGCAACTAAAGGTATGGGTGGTATAAAGGAAGGCATAGATAGGGTGCAGTATACCAAAGGTATTGGAAAGGAATCTTACGCATTTGAAAATTGGAAATAAGGGCATAAGGTATAACACAAACAGACAATGACATGGATACACCCTAAAGGGGGGAAGTAGACAAGAGAAGTACAAGCGTAAGAGAAAATCAATTGACGTTATCATATGTAAATAGGAACGCTTAAACTTCAAACGAGATCCCATAAGGGACGGATGCGATCATACTAGCACTAACGCACCGAATCCCATCAGAACTCTAAAGTTAAGCATGCTTGGGTGAGAGTATTACTATGATGGGTGACCTCTTGGGAAGCGAAAGAGGAAATGAAACACAAGTATTCATACATATTCCCTACGTTTACAAGTAATCCTAACCTTTAGAACTCTGATATTAATTGCTTGATGAAAGTATATGTTATGGCAACGGGATAGAGGAACTCTCCATATAGTCAGTATAAGATCCGAAGGATGTTTTTGGTTTACATTCGAGGATGAATGTTCTAAAGGGGGGAAGGATGTTACACCCCGTACTTTGGTATCTTGGAATGCTTCTTAAGCTTCTTAAGTTTCTAGGAAGGCTCTTAAGTATCGTAGAAGTCATCATGTAAGTCGGATAATCTATAACGCTATCAAATAATCCTAAGGAAAGGAGAAGGAGATACTCCATAATAGAGAAGATTGGAAATAGGGTCATAAGAAACTAAAAGAAGTTGGAGGCCAAGTAGTGAATCGTAGGACTTGACTTACTTGTGAAAGCTATTACTTGGGACATTTTACATACTAAGTTACTTGAGTATACGTCGAGCTTAAGTAGCAAGGAATACATAGGCTCTTGAAGTAAGACGAGATTACGGGCTCAAGAAAGAGAAATAAGGAAACGACGCGCCTACTCAAAGCAAGTAGGTGATGCACCTACTTGGACAAGCAGGTAATGCACTTACTTAGGGTCAAGTAGGTGATGCAGCAACTTGGGCGGACCCCATGCTGACATGTGGTGGCTTTGGATTGGATGCATGATTGAAGTGGCGCCCTAGGGGGCTGCCACGTGTCACCCCTAGGGTCTGCCACATGTCCCCACTTAAGAACACATATATATACATGTGTATTGCTGGATCAACTCACTTTTCAGCATCTTTACACTTTAAAAAAATTGGAGAAAAACTTGGAGAACATGAAGAGAGAGCTACAGATTTGGTTAAGCAAGGTAAGCCCTCCGATTTCATTCCATGAATTAATTATTTAAGGTATTCTTCGGTTAAGCAATGGTGTTTAACAACATAAAATTTATAGTTGGGGTTTCGAGGAGGTTCTCGTTCTTGTCAACAAACCCGTTTTCGGAATGAGACAGTTGTTAGTAATAATACTATAACTCCTTGTGTAAAGCTTCATTTCGAGTGATTCAAGATGTTTTGGAAATATGTTTAATAGGTCTATAACTTTTGTTTATACTATAAAACCCAATTTTTCTTTTATCTTCTCAAAAAAGGATGATGAAGTATAGGTGAGGTGCTGCCCAGATTTCATTTCGGAAATCCTACACGGGTTGTTGTTGGTATTTTGGGCATATCTTTTGGTATAGACTTGATGTAGGGTTGATTCAAAATTTTATGCGACCCTAAGACATATGTCTATAACTTTAATTGAGGCCACAAATCTTTCTTCCCTAAATTACCCCTTCAAAACTAAGCGACAATACAAGACAGTAGGCTGTCCAGAATTCACGTTTTGATAGTTTTGGCGAGTTTAACGAGTTTAGGTTAAGGTATGGGTTTTCCTTTCAATTTGGAGTTTATGGTGTTTTTATGAAGTGTATTACACGTTATGTAAGTGGCTGGATATATGAAAATTCCATAAATATGCTCGACGTTCGAAACAAACCAAATTGGAGTCGCTATAGTTAAATTGTAGTCGAAGCAAGGTGTTGTGCTTATGGTGTGTGGATGCAGGTGTGTGGTGTGTGTTGCAGGGCCTAAATGCGTCCTAAAAGAGGTGGGGGAGCTTCTGGTTTTATCCACACAACACTCCCGCTTCGTACGTTTAAAGGTTTTGCAAAACGGAAACTAGAAACCTTATTTTGGTATCGTGGTTTCGAGCGAGTCATATGGAGTTTATGTGGTATAAGATTGATGTGAATTGTATATATATATGCTGTAGGTTATTGTTGTTGGTTGGCTGTATCTATTAAGAGTATAATTGGAAATTCGGATAGGGCACATTATAGGGGAAATGCTGCCCGATTTTCGTTAACTCTTTAACTAGGTAGGGAACTAGTCGAGAAAGCGAGCGAGGGGATGAGTTCTACAAATACTCATGTGTAGCCTAAGGTGATGGAAAGCCAAGGGTTGTTAATACTCATATTTCTTTTATGTTACTTAGGTTTAAAGGACGATGAGACGAACGGGATAAAAAGTAACCCATAACAGGTATGTAAAGCTAACGTTTTCTTCTTTTGGCATGTTTTGGCATACGTATGTAAGGCTTATACTTTCTTTTAGCATGTCTTTGGCATAAGTATGTAAATCTTATTCCTTCTCTTAGCATGATTTAAATTGCATATAGTTTCTCACTACTTCACTCGTGGATGCCTCAATGTTTCCTTCACTGAGCCTGGGCTAGGTTTTGTTATCGTACGTACTTCTCTGCATTGTTCACTGTTCCCCGATGTGAGGGGGAAGGTACGACCTGTACATAGTATTTGTGGAGTTATGATGTGCCATGTACACATATAATATGATATGATCTGATATGATCATCTGATATGATATGATCTGTTACGGAGATATTCCCTAATCTTGATGTATGTTGTGCTGTGGCGCCAGTGACGGGGTGGAGACCACATTTTGTTCACCGCGTCCCATAATAGGGCCGGATATGGCATATGTTTATCTGCATACATTATTTGTGGTTATGAAAAACATTTTCATATTTTGGGTATTTAGCTCACTTTTGCACCTTTTGTTCTGGTAATGGCTTTACTTGTTACAGTCCATGTTTTACATACTCAGTACATATGTCGTACTGACCCCCCTTTTCTCAGGGGGCTGTGTTTCATGCCTGCAGGTACAAATGTTAACTTTGGAGATCTTCCAGCTTAGGGTTTCCACTCAGCAATGTTGGAAGTGCTCCACTGTTCCGGACCCTAACTTTTGATACTGGTCATTTGATATAAATGTTTGTTTATTCAGGGGTACGACGGGGCCCTATCCCTTCATATGACTAGGCTAGCATTCTGTAGAGGTCTGTAGACTTGTGATGTGGGTTCTGTATATATATTTTGGGCTTTATGTTCCGTGATGTCCTTAACGGCCTTCGTATGCTACATCTATTTTCGTGCGCTCTCTAGCAATTTTTTTTGATTTCTTCATATGTTTATTCGGCTGACATACTCAGTGGGACTAAGGGTACGTATGGGTCCCTAATCGTACACCAGTCATGGCCTACAGAATTGGGTCGTGACACCCCTGATGCTCCCCAATGGAATTTCAAAATGGAGGCCGGGTCTAGGTACCTAGATGTTTATAGATAATTTATCCGATGGTGCCAAATATTCTCCTTTTTAACTGGACGCTAATAGTTTTGAGAATCTCATCCTTAATGAATCAACTGATATATCACCAAGGCTACAACCGGAACCAAAATAAATGATTACAAAGTTTAGTATCATCGATGCATCTTGAGAGTCACAATTAGAGAGTTATGGATAAGGATATTCATAATAGCAAGGTTATCGCCTAGCTAAGGCCAAACTACTAGGTATTAGTCCGTTACACCATTCTACAAGGATCCAAGCCTACAGGAGCGATGTCGGGGCAGATAAAGCAAGTTTATAACCTATACTAAGGCCAACATGATCCAGAATACCAACATCACATGCATTCAACTCCTCTTAATTTACTTGCAATTAACAGGAGGGATCGCATGCTTACAAATACCCAAAAAACCCAATGAAAGCCTAAAACATGATTTCTAATACCTAAGATAAAAATAAGCTACCCAACTCAAATTTCATCAATCTCAACATGCTTTCACACATTCCATCTCAATCTAAAGAAAGAAAAGGAGTAGCCTGCTTGTATACTGAACACGCGTGCTCTAAATTACTGTGCCAGAGCTTTTGCTTTCCGAATTTCCTCGGAATGCTTCCACGATGTCAAAAATAGAATTCTAATGTCAATATGGTCATTTAAACACTACTTTATAATTTTTAGAGATGGACCAATTTTGGGATCTAAAATGGGAAATATAGGGCCCGCTTTCGAAATTTTAGGATTGACTCCAAAAACTAGTCCCAAATAGCACCCCGCACTCAAGGATCAAATTGAAAGTCAGTTCGGGGTTGAAAAACAACACGAAACGATATTCAACTAAATTTTCACAATTTAAGCTAAAAGGAACAACTATGGCAGCATCTACAAGCAGCATTTTATCTAAAACAAAACCCCCACAACCCAAACCAAGCATACTACGATGGTCCTTCTGGAAAAACTCAAAATTTAGCCTCAAGAATCACCAAGAACGGGGCTAAAATAGCCAAGATACAATTCTCCAAAATTCATAAAACTTTCAATCTGAAAATGATAATGGCATAAGTTAACATAGTAAATTTACCTTACACAAAGGTCCTAAACTAGTTTCCGAGCTCACCAATGGATTCCCCACACAATTTCCTTGAATTTAGACCCTTGGATCACCAAATTTTGTTGAGAAAATGGAGAAGAAATCAATGTTTGAACATCGAGGAAAGTGTTGAGTTCATCCATGGTCTTTTATTAAAAGACCTAGGTTTAGGCCTTCGCAAATATGGAGTTCAGGATAGCTAACCTTTGCGAATGCGACCAGAGGTCCGCAAATGCGGAGGCAAAAGAGGCATACCTTCGCGAATGCGGACATGACCACACAAAGCAGAGAACAAAGTCCAGGATTTTTGAGAACGCGTCTAGGGGCCCATAATTGCGAAGAACAATTTCACCTGCACTAGATATCGGTTGAAATGTTGATTTTCACCAAGTTCAAATATTCTGACGGGGTGCTCGAAATTTATTCGAATCCCGTGTGTGCAAACAAGATATTCTACGCCAATAAATTCGATGTTCCAAACTTAATGGCGTAGTCAAAATTTCCATATGAGGTCGTTACGACTAAAAGTGGATCCCACACCCAAGTGTCATTCTGAGCCTAATTCCACAACAAGCCTCGGAATTAGATCAAAAGCCTCGAAAAGCAAATGAAGGGTCATTCTAGACCAAACTCGACATTCCAAAGCTAACCGCACTGTCGGAATTTTATTTGAGTGCGTTTTCCAAGAATGTTGACCAAAGTCAACTATGGGGCTAAATTTCAAAGAAAAAGCATCAAATGGCCCCAAAATCATATTGATTGCCCTGATACTCTGGACGACCATGCTACTAACCTAATTTGTTCATTTCAGAGCTGATAAAACCAAACAAAAATTATTATGAGGTCATTTAACTAAAGTTATGACCAAAGTCAACTTTTTAAATTATAAAAGCTCCAAAATAGAGAAACAGTTCTAAAAACCAAAGGATGACCAGGCGATCAAGCTACCGGCACCAGCAGGTCATAAATGACTTGGGTCATTATAGGAATGCTCTAAACAATGAAATGAAAGCAGTATTAGAAAAATGACCTGGAGGATCATTACAACTATGTGTTTTTTAATCCGCAATTGTTTTTTGATATGGGTCTCTAAATCCTTGATTCGTCCATTCTTTAAAGCAAGCTTTTTAGACCATTTGAGGTGCGAATTCACTCGTACTTCCCCCAATTTTGAGGCATGTGATCCTCACCTCGAGAGGAGTATTGTTAAGCTCCGTTGGTCGATTTGAATATGAATTTCTTGACATAGATATAGGTATAGTTAGTCCTGTATTGATATGTAGATTCTATTTTTTGTATAACGATATGTTCCATTGCATGATTATTTTAAACCATAGTATCCTTGCATAGGTCCCCGTGGATTGAAAATTGACAAAAACTCAAAAAATAAACAAATGAGGGAAGTGTTTGTCAGGAATCGCTATAGCAGTTTTTGGTCTAACAAATGACCTGTTTTCTATAGTGGCATTTGGTATATTGAAGGTTGAGTTTATTATTTGTGTTTAAGTTAGTTTTTCTCTCAAGTCATGTCATAATTTTCCAAACTCGACCAGAGAACACCTAGGGCGACCTTTTCAAGGCTTAGGGCTATTTTTATCCTGAAGTAAGTAAATTTTATTTTTTTTCTTTCCTAGTTCTATTTTCTTGATAGAATCGAAGGGTTAATTCTTCGTATAACATTGTGGGCGAAACCCTAGAGTTATATTGTTGGGAAGAATGTTAAACTTTTGTAATTATGCATGTTTTCCAATTCCTTTATGTTGAATTTAGTCTTCTAGCATGAAATTCTTAATTTAGGCTATAATTTTGGTATTGGGGAATCTAGGAACCCCATAAAAATAGGTTCTTGAGCAGACAATTTATTCAAGAGAGCTTAAAGGAATAAAAACTATAATAACGTGATTGAGTTGATCATGGAAAATCTCTGGTTTGATGAAACACCTCATTAATTATTTGTTAGACCTTCTAGAAAAATATAATTAGATGGGTTTGAATACTCAAGACCTTCATTCGAATAAAGTAGGGTATTTGTAACCCCAAAAGTTCTACCCCAAACTAGACCCTTAATAAAAATTAAAAGTTTAGAATTTTGCAATTTTTGGGAGTCACGAGCAGCATTTACAGGCCATAAATGAAACCATAGGTTGTAGATTAGGCTCGTAGATCAGTTCGAAAGTTGGTAAAAAATTCTACATATGGTGTTTATGGCTCGTGGAATGAACCAAGAACCATAGATAATATATGTAGAAAATATTTAGAGAACATTGAAATACTTTGAGTTTTACAGACAGACAATAAGGTCCGTAAACACTTCAATAGGTCGTAGATTAACTCTTAGTCTGAACTACAGAAATTCTATTCCAACCTGATTTTCATGAATGTGCAGGATGGCCCATAAATAGAACTACGAGCCATAAATCAAGTCCATAAATCTGATCTTTAGAAACCCAGAAATTTAGCTTGTGTTCTATGAGTGGGATACACTTCCCGTAAAAGGAATTACAAAGTGTAGATTGCCCCTGTAGATGTCTTTTGGCAGTTTTTAAGAGGAGTTATTTTACTCTTTTTCCATCCCTTCTAGGCCTAAACCTCGATGTTTTTAAACCTAATTAAGGTCCTTATCAATATAATACGTCCAATTACTCTCCCATAATCCTTCCCAAGTCTTAGAATTAGAAGAAGAAGAGCAACCTAGGACTTATAGCATCTCCATCAGCTTTTTTCAAGAATTCTTGTTCTCCCAAGTATGTAAGGCTAACCTAGTGAGAAAATAAGTGCGTCCACATGACCTACATGTAGAATTCAATTAGTAAAGATCAAAACTACGGTTTTTACCTCAAGTTAGCCCAAATCAAAATTTCCTATGCATTCTTGTTAGGGATTTTTTCTTTTAATGTCGGAATTTAAGTTTTCTATTTATTCATGATCACTGATTGTTGTTCGTTCTCATTATACCACATAAACCTTATTCAATTAAGATATGTTTTCTTAAATTTTTGAAAAATCAAGTATTATGCATTGATTTCATATTCCAAGAAAATCTCAAGTATTAAAAGAATGACCAGTTTTAAGAAAGCATATCAGTTTTAGAGGAAATACTTTCAGTCAATTTTTAGAGCAAGTTCAGTCTCATAATGAAGTATTTTGAGTAGTATTTTCAAGACAGAGATTATCGTTTTCTCCTAAAGTTAGACCCTTTTCCCTAAAATGGAACTATATTTAGTTATTCAGCATTATTACATATTTGGGAGTAGTATATAGCACCGAATTGAGTAAGAAATTAGATAACACAAACCACAAAAATTGTGTGGCTAGCGTAGGATAGTTTTATGTCATTGATTCGAGCGACTCCTCATAAAGTCCCTAGTAAGGGCTTAGATTTGGATTCATTAGTACAGTTCTACCTTTACCCTGACAAAGTATTGGATGGCTCCGACAACATGGGATAGATGTTGTACCATCACGAGGGTCATATTGATGGTTGTCGTTAGAGAAACTCCCCCAAAAAAGTGAAGTATACTATTTTAGTATTTGATATTATTGCTTATATCAGTTATAAATCTTTATTGTTTTCATTACACTTACATTCTTTACTTTCAGTTGAGTTACTTTTCAGTTTCCTTTAAGCATCTATATTAAGTTTAGCAGGTTATTTGATTCACTCATTTTACATACCTTACATTTTATATATTGATGTCATTTGACGTTGTATCTTTTAATGATGCAGATATAGGTGTTCAAGATTGACAACAAGCATTTTATTGAGATATTTGCTTTATCAAATTTTGGCGAGACCTCATTTCTTTCAGAGGGCTCCGATTTGCTTATGTTCTTCCATTTCAGTAGATATTTAGGTGGATATTCAGGATTCTGTAGATCTTTTCTTGGCACCTATCTTTAGTTTAGTAGAGGTGTCATACACAAGTTAGCGAGTCAATTCATTCTTCAATATTCAAATGTTTTCTAACATTATTGTTATTGTTACGGTTTAGAGTTATTTTCAGACTTTTTCTTCAATAAGTTTTTATTTTAAATTCTCATCTCTTTTAAAACTTTCGCATAAGTGTTTAGTCTTCAGTTCAGTACTAAGCCAGGCCAAGAATTGGTTGGGACCAATAGTGGTTCTGAGTGTCGGCCACGTCTAGGGTATAGGCTTTAGGCTTGAAAAACTTTGTATCAGTGCACAAGGCTTAAGTGTCCTAGGATATCTATGAGTCGTGTCTAGTAGAGTCTTTCTTATGGGTGTTAAACGCGCCACATTTATAATAGGGAGGCTACAAGATATTAGGAAGTATTACCCTTCTTTCGTACTCTAGTTCGTGTGATAGAGTTTAACTTTATCAAATTTTCCTCTAACTTGTGCATTCATGTATTTCAGATCATTCATATAAAGTGTACTGCCAGTCAGAGAATGTCGCAAATGATGAGGTTCCCGCTGGAACCAATGTGAGTACCATGCCTCCAGGGGCGGCTTCAGGATAAAGCAACTGAAGCCACTACTTTAGGCCTCAAGAAAATTTAGGCCCCAAATTTTTTTTATCTTATAATATGATGTAGTCCGTAATAAAAGTAATCAATAAAGAAAAATGTCTAATCTTTAATATGTTTTTTTGTTCATTATTTATATTATTTTTATTTTAAAAAAATATGCAAATATAACACTCAAGGAATTAACTTTCTCGATAACTTTAAATTATCATCTAATGTTTGTTCAAATATTTATCTAACTTATGTAAACAAATGCTATCATCTAACATATGTAATAACCTATAAAATTTTAGACCATGATCTTATATTTTTTCATACTATTTTTTATTTTGAGATAATTGGTGAAAAATATTTAAAGAAAAAGTGAATGTCAACCAAAAGATATGAATTAATTTATTCAAAACCCAATATACACATTAGCAAACTATATTATAAAAGTAATTAATAACCTTACAACTTGAATCAACTCTAAATTAAAATAATTATAATTTTTATTTAAATAACTTAAAGCCACTTCTTACTATTTGGCTTTGGGCCACAAGTTTTGTTTAGCCGCCCATGCATGCCTCCATCTAGAATGCAAACCTGAAACGAAACTCGCTCAGCAGATCAAGGCGTAAGTGTATGGACTCAAGAGGTGTCGGCTAGCATTGTGAGGGTTCCACAAACATCTGTTCCTCAACCTCCCCTCACTTCAGAGGTAGAGTTTAAGAGAGCTATTTAAATGCTCACTCAGTTGGTTGCTACTCAATCAGGCCGTCAGGTCACTACAATCACTAACTCTCGGATTTCCTTAGGATGAACCCCCCTCGGTATTCACAAGATCCAAGGAAGAGAAGGATCCTCAGAACTTCATCGATGATATATGAAAGATTCTTAAGGCGATTCATGCTACCGAGACTAGGTGAGTTGAACTTGTTTCTTATAAACTCAAAGATGTAGCAAATATTTGGTTCAACTAGGGAGGAAGGTCATGGTAAGGATGCTGAACCAGATGTTTAAAATAATTTCGAGAAAGCATTTCTGAATCACTTCTTCCCCAAGAGCTGAGAGAAACGAAAGTAGAGGAGTTTGTGAATCTAAAGCAGGGTGGGATGAGTGTGAATGAGAATGGTCTCAAGTTCATTCAACTATCCCTCTATGCTTAGGATGAAGAAGTTTGTCTCTAGATTGGGCAAACATGTGAAGAAGGAATGCAATGCTACACTATTGATTTCTGATATGGACATCTCTAAACTCATGGTGTATTCTCAACAGGTTGAGGAAGATAAGCAGAAGGATAGGGAAGAACACCAGAGGAAAAACGCAAAATCAGCAGGTCATGAGCCCAATCAACCTAGAACCAGAAATGGTAACAAGTCATTCTTCCAGAAGAGCACATTTGGACATGCGCCATCATCTCAGTCACCAATACAAGAAAATAGGAATGATCAAAGGTCTCGGAAAGGGTTCTAGTCTCAAGATAGTATGGCACAAGTATTTACTCGAAACCCACCTTGTGGCAAGTGTGGTAGGCCCCATCTAGGGGAGTTTCATGGTGGCATAATTATAAGTGTGGGCAATTGGGTCATGTTTTAAGGACTATCTAATGTGGAAGCAAGGTAATGAGGGCAGTAAGGCCTAGTCTTTATCAATAGCTCCAATAGGCAGGGTTGTTGTCGTCACAACCCGATTTTTCAGGTCATGATGACACCTGCTAACACCTACCAACAAGTAAGACTAACCCTCAACCATTAGCCCAAAATTTGAGGCAGTGGCCTATTAAGCGAAAGATGAAAAATTAAAGCAGAAAATAAATAGTAATAAGAAAAAAGAGAACAACTTAAATAAAACACAAGGAACTACCCAAGCCCTAACATCAGCCAGTAATCGATCATCTAAGTCAAAATAGGAGTATAAAGCTTTTAAAACACAAGTATAAGTACAGACAGTCTTCAAACGCAAGTAAAGACTAGTCCTAATCCAACATAGATAGAAATCAGCAACTTCGGATGCCAGGAGCTCACCCAATCTATGAATGCAAGCAGCTCCGCACCAAGACCAAGTCACAGGTGATAACTCGTACTATGATTTTCAGGGTGCAGAAGTGTAATATGAGTATGAGACAAATGATACTATGTAGGCATAAGTTGACTTCGTTCCACAAATAAAGTAAGTATAAATATCATATAACCAGGTAAATATAGCACAAGTAACTAATTAGGGGCCAAACAAAGTAGTACAAGAAATAAGGGCAAAGAGAAAGAATACATAGAGAAAAGAGCTGAGTCAAGAAATGCATATGAAAGCGTAAGCTAACAACCTATTTACAATAAGAAGGCACTATAGGTGTCAACTAATCAAGAACGGAAGATTGATTGTCACCACTAATCACATAGCCACCTAAGGAGTAATCTCAACCTAGTAGGGAGTACCAACAACATATCAAAACTAAGACACCCTATAGACCAACTACAAATACAACGAGTGAAATATACAAGTATAATCATATAATAACCAACTGGATGCCTATACCCCTAGAAGGTACAATAATTGACAAACATACCTCCAACCCCCATAAAATCGGGGGACAAAGAACAAAAAAGTATGTCGGTAATAGGAGATGTATGTGAATGCAAGTTTGTAGTAAAACCCATAGTATCGTCTGAAACCATCAGCAACCTCTAACTATAAGCACCCTAAAAAGGGCCCGTCCAACTAGCTAGTAAACTCCCAAGGGCATCAGCCCAGTTAGAAAGACTAAACCCGAGGGCTGCCCAGCCAGATAGTAAATTCTCGGGGGCACCCGCCCAGCTAGAAAGAGTAACTCATGGGCATCAGCATGACCATCCACATGCAAGAAATGGGGTCAATGTACTGGCTAGTCAAGTACATCATGAATGCCTCTAATGTATTGAGTAGAAAAAAGAGTACATCCATGATGCCTCATAATCTCAAAAATCAGTAAGTCAAGCGATCCAAGTGATATAGTTCTCATCAAAACTAGTCTAAAAATAGTAAAAGTGTGAGAAAGCCTTCTCAAAAATAGTAGTAAAAAATCCATAGAAGGAATCGAGATCGTACCACAAAATATGTGAAAATGCTCAACCAATTCAAGTATACCATCACCGGTATCCAAATAAGGTACGCACAATCATAAATGAAATACCAAATCTTCCCACACTACCAAGATGAAGGAAAATAAATTGGAATGCAATCACTCCTCGAACATGGCCTCAGTCCTAATAATAATAATACTACACAAAAAAGCATCACAAGGGGGAGAAATATCTCTAGAAACGATGCTTTTACCCCAGATATGCCATATTATCTCACAACCGAGATCTGTAAAGAAACACCTACAACTAATACAAGCTTCTAAGGTCTCAAGCACTAGCGCACGGTACACCATCCAATACAATCCCTACCGAAAGTTACGCCTAGCTATAAGGGAAATGAAACACAAGATGAAGCAACTAAGGCACAAAGCTAGCCTAAGACCATCAATGCCAATCTTAAAGAGGATAATAACGCTAAGGCAATACCACAACCAAGGCCCATGGCCTAAATGATGGATTTCACGAGACTATCCTTGTCTAGGGCTTAATCGGAACCAAGAAAAAAGAATGGAAAGAGGGTAAATCTAATCTCGGCAAATACCAACCTAAATCATATGCAATATATACTAAACAATATCTAATAAATCTTAGTCAAAGTAGGAGACTGTACCCTACCTAAAAGTCGATCACGCGCACTTCGTATCCACCACTTTGAAGCTTCCCACCTCTGAATCACCTCCAATTTCCACCACGCTAATAATATATTGATAACCTCATCAATACAGACATTTTGACACTAAAATTATATTTTTCAGAGATGGACCTAAAATTGGGTCTAAAATGAGATTGTTTGACCTACGGAGGAAATCTCGAAATTGACTCCGTAAAAAGTCATTTGAGCTTACTGGACTTGCGTTTCAAAATACAATACAATTTGATTATCGAAACAAGGAAAATATTTTATGCATTTAAATCTCCATTAAAACTCTAATTCAAGATTGAGCAGCCTTTTAGGATGGAAATCAACTCAATATGATGACTTTCGAAGATCCTCGAAAACTCCACAATGTAGTGATGATCCACACGAACACCCAACACTTGAAATCGCCTCAAACAAAGCTCCTTGGCTTTAATTATCAAATTTTGAAATTGAGGAAGAAAACTGAAAATGGGTTAGAAATAAACCCCCAACCATCACAAAATCGGCTAAAAAGATCGATTAAGCGACCCCCTCAAAGAGGTGGGCCTCACTAATATGATACTCATGTCGCAAAAGCGACGAGCCACTTTAGCAAGCCTAGTGTCATTTTAGCGACACCCACCTAAGGGCATTGTCACTTTAGCGATAGTCGCTTTAGTGACCCAAGGTGGTTTTACCGATGGTACTAGACACAGCTGGTGTAGTTGGGTTTTAGAAATGCCCAATTCACCGATAGGGTGCTCGAGATTCGTTCGGAGCCCCGTGTGCATAAATGAGCTATGCTACCCCACAAAATTTTATGATCCGAACTCAACAGCGCATTCAAAATTTCCATCAAAGATCATCTCGATAAAAAGGTGGGTCCCACACCTAAGCGCCATTTTAAATCAAAATCCACAAGGGTCTCAAAATGAGACTGGAAGCTCGAGAATTGCACAAAAGGTCATGCTAGACCAAACTTGACATTTCGGAGCTAATTGCGTTGACCGAATTTCAATCCAAACATATTTACCAAGAATGTTAACAAAAGTCAAACTTAGGTCAAAGCTTAAAGGCTAAAACACCTAATGGCTCAAACTCACACTAAAAGCCTCGGGGCTCAAGCCAAGCATCCTACTAACCTAAAATAACCATTCTGGCACTGATGGAACCAACAAAACTCCATTCTGAGGTCGTCTTCCTTGAGGTTTGATCGAAGTCAATTGTTCAAACTCCAAGATCTCCAAAAGAGGGAAATGTTCAAGAAACCCAAATAAACGACCAAGCAAACAAACTCTCAGTGCCAGCAGGTTATAAATGGTTTGGGGTCATCACAAAAAGCTCTAAATACTGAAAAGATTGGAAAATGGAGGAAATGATCTAGAGGGTCATTACAACATCCGCTACTAAAAGAACTTTCTTCCGCAGACGTAGAAGTATAGTTATAGCCTGGATGCACGATAAGACGAGGGCATCAGGATCGCATACTTCGCCAGACCCTCGAACACCTTCTTGGGTCGAACAATGCCATCACAGAACTCAAGTTGAGAGGAAAATCCTCAAATTCATTTCAACTCCAAAAACTCCTTCATTTCTCTTCTTGGCTCCAACTCTCATTCAATTAGCCTAAACTTGATCGAAAATACCAGATTCACCTGAGGAAAACCAAAATTAAATCGAACCACCAAAATGAGAAACACATGACCATGGCAGATGCAAATCAATTTATAATTTAAAATACTTGCCTTATGCTTCCAAATCTATCTTCTTCTAGCCACCGAAGGCGTTCTGCCGATCCTTGGTCAACCTGAACACTACCAATAGCATCTGAAACTTGCTTATAGAAACATACAACACAAACCTTGAATGAGTCACATACATCAACTGAACCTCTAGGATTGACAATACCCAAAACAGAGAAAACAACCCGGGGCAAAGCCTAAAACTCCAATCTTAACTTCAAAAACCAATAATCCAAACTAAAGCTCAACCTTCTGAAACTAAAGACTTCACTCCCAAGGGAGATTATCCTGCGAACGACAATACCGCACTAAGCCTAGCTCTAGTGACTTACTTCTGCTATAGGAGCTTCCAAAAGGCTGGAACTATGTGCCCACAAACCTCTCTACCACCTTAAATCTGAGCAAATCAGCTTAGTCCAAGGTAAACCAAGCCGGTAGACGGCATGCAAGCATGGACAACTAAACTGTAATGGACCAAGGGCTCCAACTCCCACTCATTACACTACTAACTACCGAATAAGACAAAGGCAGACCTCACATCCTAAACAAATTCAGAATTACAGATTCCACGAATTACTTTGACCCCATCATATAGATGAACCTTTTAAACAACTTCCCATCCACCAACTTAGGCTACATCTGAAGCCACTAATGAAAACCACTGCTCCAACTCCAAATGACAAGCAAAGCCTCGAGACTTATTAACACAATTGCATAGAACCCACAATAGAGGTAACAAGGCATAACGAGAAAAAATATTTTCCAAATTCCCAACTAACCAAAGCCAAGCGCCAAAACCCTCAAAAGAGAGAACTTTAAAAGATTGAACGAACGAACCACAACTTCCAACTGAAAATAAGACTAAGGCAAATGGAAGAGGTTGTCAACTAAGATTAATACAATACCACAAAAGGCTATACTACCTTGGTCACAACTCCAACAGTCACAATTTCCCAACTACCAATAAACCCAAACATCAAGAATGTCACAAAGAGACCAACCAAGTAGGTAAAAAGGGAGCAAACCCAACTTTACAGCCTTATGGCTGAAAATATTGATAAGGCATAGGGAAGGATCGGTAAGCGAGATCCACCGTAACTCCAAAGATGCTACACATCCATTCACATACTACCTCAACAACCAATCTCTCAACTACAAACCAAAAGATGCCAAATAACTACGATAGCCATCTAAGACAAGAAAAAAAGAATGGAAAAAGAGAATTACTAATCAAGAAAAAGCTAGCTAAGCACAATTGTAAGAAGATCCATCAACCACTAACCTGACGAAACAACATGCAACTAAGGCGCCCCTCAAAGCAAACTAGATCCTCCAGTATCACCACTCCCTGAACTAACAAAGCAGATCTAACCAACTATCTAACAAGGATCAGTACTGCAACAACAACAACTGGCAAGTGACATAAAATAGAGAAACTAACTAGCTCGGATGCAAACTCACATCAAACCACTAAGGCAAAGGCACAGGGAGTTGCTCAACCACCACTACTCAATACAGAAACTTGACCTAGTCGATCCACTACTAAAAGAAATCAACTTTGGCATCAAAACATATACACGTAAATCCAAGTAAGGCTGCCAACACAGTAATGAGATAAATAACAAGTCAAATAGGCATGTATAGAAATAAAAACCCCAAACGACACAATATAGGTAATGAATAACAAAACAATGAGTTCACCCAAAATTGATACTTGGACCCTTAACCACTGGCTGGCATGTAGGAGCATAGAACGGATACTGACCGAGCTTAACCTAAACACCTGAAGTCCCACCACTGACTAGATACATTGTATACCTACTATACTGACCTAGCTAACCACCTGAAGTACCACCATCTTAGATCACTCTCTAGATCGATGGCCAAGCTCTCCACAGATACGGCAAGGCACCATAACTCTAGTCTGGGGAGTAATAGATACCAATAATGTCTGAATGATCAGCTCCCACCTAGGTAACTTCTTGGACCAGTGCCCAAGCTCACTTTAATCAGAGAAACCTCCACGGGTTGAAGCTTGGTGTAAGAAGCGTGATGAATTTCCTTGGCTCATTGTGACAACCCGTGAACCATCTCTAACACCCTGTAGAACACACCTAACTGACTATATTGGGGTCTCAAGTACCTAAACCTACCAAGCCTATCACCAGCGATGTAATATCACCAGACAATCTCTAACACAATAAACCTGCACGTCACACTCATAACACTCTCCTCTAAAAGAAGCCCACCGCAAAGACCCTACTTCAATAGAAGGAGTCCCCTAACTCAAGTGTCCAAAATACAAACCCCAAGAATCCAAACCTAAACTTTGTCTTACGTGCTTCCGTTGTAGGCCTAATAGGCTAAGAAGGAAGATGACCCTCACTGAACTGATACTCACCCTGCACTACTAGAAAAACGGGATTTAGCTACTGACATATTTTGTAGCTAAACAGCAAAATTCATTGCTAATCCTCTATAACAACGAATTAGTGACATATTTTTTTTAACTATGAGCAAAATAGTGATGGACCAAC
This sequence comes from Solanum dulcamara, assembly GCF_947179165.1. Lineage (NCBI taxonomy): Eukaryota > Viridiplantae > Streptophyta > Magnoliopsida > Solanales > Solanaceae > Solanum > Solanum dulcamara. Next base: position 61,860,739 of record NC_077245.1, read on the forward strand.
GACAAAGTTCATAGTTAAATAGAGTTTATTTTTAGAAGTGTCGAAGTGGGATGTTGCCACCACTATACTGATAGCAAGACCTTTTACCACTATCTCTATAAGCCTCAAGGCATGCCTACTCTACGGCCCTCACATGACTAACAACCTGGGAAAAGGTAGACCCAGACTCTATCAAGTGCTCTAACATCAAATAGAGTGGCAAAGACAATCCCCTGATGAACTCTCAACTCACATCCTGATGCATAGGGGATGATGCGGGCTATGCCCATCCATACAAGAAATCTCATGACGTACTCTGATACTGATCACAAACCCTACAGAGAACCATTAACCCATCTTTAGCCTAAGAAGCATCCACCAAAGCTATGGCAGAACCTGCTGCTGACCATGTCTATCAAAAACCTCACCTTATCCATATAAGAGAGAGTAGATTTCAAATAATCAATTTTAGAAGTTAATCTAAGCAAAACACACGATAAAGAGTAAATTAGAAAAATTTCCTAAGAATGACCTATAGCCTCCCGAAGATAGGAAATGGCCATCTACACACCAATCTATAAAAAAATACTAGGCATATCTTTACTACCAACGATGTCGGCCAATTTAGGGCTCTGATACCAACTTGTCATGACCCGATTTCTCACATTATGATGGCACCTGCTAACACCTTCTAGCAGATAAGCCTAACCCTCAATCCTTAGCCTAGAACTAGGAGTAATGGGCTATTAAGAGAAAGATGAACAATTGAAGCAAAAGATAAATAGTAATGAGAAGAAAGAGAACAACTTAAATAAAACACAAGGAACCACCCAAGACCTGATATCAATCAGTTATCGAGCATCTAACACAAATAGGAGTACAAGGCTTTTAAAGTATAAGTATTAGTACAAACAATCTTCGAAAGCAAGTAAAGAGTAGTTCTAATCCAACATAGATAAAAATCAACAATACCAGATGCTAAGAACTCACTCAATATCCGAATGCAAACTGCTCCGCACCAAGACCAAGTCACTGGCGATAACTCATACTATGATTTGTAGGGTGCACAAGTGTAGTATGAGTACCAAATAAATGGTATTTAGTAGGCATAGGCTGACTAAGATCCACACACAAAGAAAATATAAATAATATATAACCAGGTAAATACAACATAAGTAACTAATCATGGGCTAAACAAGGTAGTACATGAAATAAAGGAAAAGAGAAAGGATACATAGAGAAAAGATCAGAGTCAAGAAACGCACCTGAAAGCATAAGCCAACAATCTATTTAAAAAAAGAAGGCACTATAGGAGTCAACTAATCAAGAATGGAATATTGATTGACACCACCAATCACATATCCACCTAAAGGACTAATCTCAACCTAGCAGGGAATACCAACAACAGATCCAAACTAAGACACCTATTAGACCAACCACAAATACAACGAGCAAAAAGTACAAGTATAATTAAATAATAACTAACCAGATGCCCATACCCCTAAAAGGTACAACCGATGACACACATACCCCTGGCCCCCATAAAATCGGGGGACCAAATAACAAACAAGTATGTTAGTGATAGGCGATGCGTGTAACTCAAGTTTGTAGTAAAACCCATAGTATAGTCTCTAACTATCAGTAACCTCTAACCATAAGCACCCTAAAAAGATCCCTCCCAGCCATCCAGTAGACTCCCAGGGGTATCAGCCCACTTAGCAAGAGTAAACTCGGGGATTGCCCAGCCAGAGAGTAAATTCCCAAAGGCACCCGCCCAACTAGCAAGAGAAACCCGGAGGAATCAGCAAGACCATCAATATGCCGGCTAGTCAAGTACATTTTGGATGCCTTCAATGTCTCAAGCAGTAAAAGGATTACATCCTTGATGCCTCATAATCTCAAAAATTAGTAAGTCAAGAGATCCAGATGTTATGGTTCTCCTTAAAACAAGTCTAAAAATAGTAAAAGTATGAGAATTTTTTCTCAAAAATAATAGTGAAAAATCCAAAGGAGGAACTGAGATCGTACCACAGAACACGTGAAAATGCTCAATCAAATACATGCATGTAATCACCAACATCCAAACAAGGTACACAGAATCATAAATAAAATACCAATCTTACCACACTACCAAGACAAAGGAAACTAATTTGGGATCAATTCACTCCTTGATGATGGCCTCGGGCCCAATAATAATAACAGTAGACAATAAGGCATCACAAGCCTACTGTTAAACATAAAGCGAAGTAGTCAAGAAAATGGCTCAAAATTAGATAAGGGGAGAAATATCTCTAGGAATGATGCCTTTACCCCGAATATGCCATAATAACTTGCAATTAAGCTATGTGAAGCCAAACATATGGCTACGACAAGCCTCTGAGGTTTCAGGCACTAGCACATTGTACCTCATCCAATACAAGCTCTATCGGAAGCTATGCCTATCTATAAGGGCAATGAAACACAAGAGGAAGCATTAAAGGCTCAAACCTAGCCTAAGGCCATCAATACCAATCCTAAATAGGAAAATAGCGCTAAGGCAACACCACAACCAAGGTATATGGCCTAAACTAAGGATCTCACTAGACTATTCTACTCTAAGGCTTAATCGGAACCAAGAAAAAAGAATGGAAGGAGGGGACTTTAATCTTGGAAAATACTAACCTAAATCATATGCAATATCTATGAAATAGTATCTAATAAAGTTCAGTAAAAGTAGAAGAATGTAGCCTACCTTGAAGCCGATTATGTGTGCTCTAAATCCACCAATTTGAAGCTTCCCACCTTCGAATAACCTCCAACTACCGCCACAATAACAAAATATTGATCATCTCGTCAATACGGATATTTTGACAAATAAATTACATTTTTTGGAGACGGACCCAAAATTAGGTCTAAAACGAAATTGCGGAACCCGCACTGGAAATTTGAAATCGACTTTGTAAAAGGTTCATTTGAACTTACTATACTTACTTTCCAAAAAAACAACACAATTTGATACTTGAAACTAAGGAAAACAGCCCATGAGTTTAAATCCCCATTAAAACTCTAATCCAAGCTTGAGTGTCCCTTTAGGGGAGTAAATTACCTCAATAGGATGACTTCCAAAGATCCCCGAACACTCCACAATGTAGCCATAATCCACATGAACACCCAATAGTTGAATCGCCTCAAATAAGGATCCCTAGCTCTAATTATCGAATTTTGAAGTTGGGGAAGAAAAATGAAAAATGGATTAGAAATAAATCCCCAACCATCGCAAAAGCAGCTAAAGAGGTCGCTTAAGTGACCCAGCTCAAAGAGGCGGGGCTTTCTAAGGTAAGACCTATATTGCGACAATAACGAGTTATTTTAGCGAGCCTAATGTCGCTTTAGCGACACCCGCCTAGGAGATTTATCGCTTTAGCGACCCAGGGTGGCTTTAGCAACGGCACTAGACATAGTTGGTGGAAATACCAAAGTCACCGATGGGGTGCTCAGATTTCAATCGGAATCCCGTGCACCAAAATGAACAATGATAACCACCAAATTCAAAATTTCTGGACTCAATAGCATACTCGAAATTTCCATTCGAGGTCATCTCGACAAAAAGTAGGTCCCACACCCAGCGCCATTTTAAGCCAAAATCCACAAAGGTCTTAAAATGAGGTTGGAAGCCTCTGAATCGTATGAAAGATCATTCTAAACCAAACTCAATATTTTGGAGCTAACCACACTGCCGAAATTTCAATCCGAGCATGTTTACCAAGAATGTTGACCAAAGTCAAACTTAGACCAAAGCTTAAAGTCTAAAATGCCTAATGGCTCAAACTCACACCAAAAGCCTCGAGACTCAAGACAAACATGCTACTAGCCTAAAATGACCATTCCGGAGCTAATGGAATTATCAAAATTCTATTCTAAGGTTTTATTCCTTGAGTTTTGACCGAAGTCAACCATTCAAACTCCAAAAGCTCCAAAATATAGAAACGAGCATAAAATCAAAACAAATGACCAGGCAACCGAACTATTAGTGCCAGCAAGTCATAAATGACTAAGGAACACTATAAAAAAGCTCTAAACGCTGAAAAGATAGAAAAATAAAAGAAATGACCTGGGGTTCATTATAGTTGCCTAAAAGGGTTCTTAGGGATGTGAGGAGGTTCAAACAATTTGTATACAATGTCTAGTCGCCATGATTAGAAAGATTCTCCAGACATTATTACAGATATGCTAAAAGTCTCATCTTTAGATATTTGTGCCTTGCTTGATCCAGGTGATAGTTTATCCATTGTGACTCCTACCATTTCCATAAAGTTTGGTATTTTGCCCAAACAACTTCAAGAGTCTTTCACTGTTTCTACTCTCGCTGGTGAGTCAATTCTTGCTAACAGAGTCTCTAGAAATTACACCATCTCAATTTATCATAGCTGATTTAGTTGAGTTAAAAATTGTGGATTCTAATATCATTCTAGGCATGGATTAGTTATACACTTGTTATATCTCAGTTGACTGTAGGACCCGAGTTGTGAAGTTTCAATTTCCAGATAAGCCGGTCATAGAGTGGAAAAGTAGTCCAACAATGTCTAGAAGTCGTTTAATTTCATACATTAAGGCTGGGAATTTAGTTTCCAATGGATGTATCTATCACATAGTCAGAGTTAAAAGACTCTAGTGTTGAGAATCCTCCTCTTTAGTCAGTTCTAGTTGTGAATGAGTTCCTACAAGCATTTCTCGATGATATTCTCAGAGTCCCTCTCGATAGGGAATAGATTTTGAAATTGATGTCCTTTCTAATACTCAACCTATCTCTATTCCTCCATATAGAATGACTCCAGCCAAGTTAAAAGAGTAGTTGAAAGATCTCTTTGATAAGGGTTTCCTCAGATCGAGTCTCTCACCTTGGGGTGCTTCTGTCCTTTTCGTGCAGATGAAAAATGGTTTCCTTAGAATATGTATCGACTATCACCAGTTGAAAAAGGTCACCATCAAGAATAAATATCCCTTTACTAGGATTAATGACTTTCAATCAGCTTTAGGGTGTGACTTATTTCTCTAAGATAGATCTCATATCTATGTATTATCAGTTGAAAGTAAGAGAAAGTGACATCTGTAAGACAGCCTTCAGGACCCTTTATAGTCACTACATGTTTCTTATTATGTCATTTAGTTTGACTAATGTTCCTGAAGGATTTATGGATCTCATGAACAAAGTGTTTAAGCCATATCTGGATATATTTGTTATTGTATTCATCAACAACATCCTGATCTACTCTAGAAGTGAGTATGATCATGTCAGTCACCTCAGAATTGTCCACTAGACTATCAAAAACTGTGAGTTATTTCCAAGTTTCAAAGTGTGAATTTTGGATTGAATCTGTGGCGGTCCTAGGCCATGTAGTATCCAGTGAAAGTATCCAAGCCTACTCATAGAAAATAGAGGCAGTGAAGAATTGGCCAAAAACCACATCCCCAAGTGACATTTGAAGTTCCTTAGGTTTGGCCGGTTACTATTGAAGATTTATATAAGGGTTTTCATCTATTTCTTCTCCACTAACTAAGTTGACCAAAAAGAAGACTAAGATTCAATAGTCTGAAGCTTGTGAGAAAAGCTTCCAGGAATTGAAAGCTCGCTTGACTAATGCTTTGGTGTTGACCCTACCAGAAGGTACGGAAGGTTTTGTCGTGTATTGTGATGCATCTAGAGTAGGGCTTAGATATGTGTTGATGCAGAATGGTAAGGTTATATCCTATTCTTCCAAGAATCTTAAAATCCATGAGAGGAATTATCCAACTCATGATCTTGAATTGGTGGCAGTAGTATTTGCATTGAAGATATGACATCATTATACATATGGCGTGCACGTGGATATGTTCACTGAACACAAGAGTCTTCAGTACATTTTCAGTAAGAAGGTAATGAACCTTAGGCAGAGAAGATGGCTTGAATTGATTAAGGACTACGACAAGAGTATTCTCTACCACCCAGGTAAAGCTAATGTTATTACCGAAGCCCTTAGCAGGTTATCTATGGGAAGTACTGCTTATGTAGAAAAGGGAAGGAAAGAGTTGGCTAAGGAAGTGATAGACTTCCACATTTGGGAGTTTGCCTTGTAAACTTTGAGGAAGGTGGTGTTCTTGTTCAGAATGAGGTTGAATCATCTTTGGTGTGGAAGTGAAGGAAAAGAAAGACAAGGATCCCATCTTACTTTAATTAAAGGGAGAACTTCATAAACAAAAGGTGATGTCTTTTGAAATAGGGGGAGATGGTGTGTTAAGGTACCAAGGCAAGTTGTGTGTTCTGAATGTAGATAGTCTCAGAGATAGTATCATGATAGAGTGTTCTAGGTATTTGATTCATCTGAGTTCCATCAAGATGTACCATAACTTAAGAGAAGTCTACTGGTGGAATGGCATGAAGAGGAATATTGCAGTCTTTGTTGCTAAGTTTGATTTGTCAACAGGTCAAAGTTAAGCAACAACGGTTATGTGGCATGCCTCAAAACATAGCCTTTCTAGAGTGGAAGTGGTAGATGATTAATATGGATTTCATTACTGACTTACCACGATCTCACTGATAGCATGATTCGATTTGGGTGATTGTATATCGAATGACTAAGTTAGCTCATTTCTTACTAGTAAAGACTACTAATTCAGTAGAGGACTATGCCAGAATGTACATCCGTGAGATATTCAGACTTCATGTAGCCACATTTTCCATTATTTCAGATAGGGGTGCTCAATTCACCGCCCAATTTTGAAAGTAATTTCAGAAGGGATTGGATTCGAAGGTGAACCTTAGTACCCTTTTACATCCTCAAACAAATGATTAGGCAGCGTGTATGATTTAGACTATAGCGAACATGTTGAGGTCTTGTGCTATTAACTTTAAAGGAAATTGGGATAATTATTTTCCTCTCATAGATTTTGCGCATAATAATAATTAACACTCGAGTATTCACATGGCTTCGTATGAGGCTCTTCATGAGAGAAGGTATAGATCTATGATTGATTGGTTTGAAGTTAGTGAAGTAGAGTTGATAGAGCTAGACTTGGTCTATAAGCCTATAGAAAAGGTTAAGACTATCCAGGAGAGGTTGAAAACTGCGCAGAGTCATCACAAGTCTTATACTGATGTTAGGCAAAAAGACTTATAATTTGAGGTAGATCATTGGGTTTACTTGAAGGTTTCACCCATTAAGGGTTGTCATGAGATTTGGGAAGAAAGAAAAGCCTAGTCCCCGTTATATTGGTCCCTACTAGATTTCGAAGAGAATTGGTAATGTAGCTTATGAGTTATAGCTACCATCAGAGTTAGCGGTTTATCCAGTGTTTCACATATACACTCTTAAAAGTGATTGGGAGATCCTTCACTCATTTTAAACACAAAGAGTATTGGTGTGAAAGATAACTTGTGCTATGAAGATATTCCAATTAAAATTATTGATCATCAGGTTTACAAGTTGAGGTCCAAAGAGGTTGCATCAGTCAAATTTCTATGGAGGAATTAGTTTGTTGAAGAGGCTACATGGGAAGTCGAAGAGGGTATGAAATATATATACCCTTCTATTCGTTCCTTCTAGCGATAAAATTGGAGGTAATAATCCTTTCCATATTTCATATTCAACATATATTCATGTGTTTGAATGTTTCAGTTTTTGCATTATATTTGTGTGTTGTGTATTTTCCTAGCTTGGCCATCATTCAAGGATAAATAATCCCAACGGGGAGATATTATAACACCTTAGAATTCTAGCCCAAATTAGACCCTTCAAAAAAATCAAAAGTTTGGAATTCTAAAGTTTCTGGGATTCATGAGCAATTTCTACAGGCCGTAGAGGAATCATGGACTGTAGATGAAGCTCGTAGATCAACTCCTAAGTTAAGTGAAAAATTCCTTTGACTTTTTACAAATGGTGTTTACGTCTCATGGAATGAACCACGGACCATAGATAGTGTCTGTAGAAAAAGTTAAAAGAACATTGAAATACCCTGAGTTTACAAGAAGACCATATGGTCAGTGAACACTTCTATGGGTCGTATATCGAGTTCTAATCCAAAGTACTAAAACTCCATTCTAGGATGATTTTCATGAACATGTAGGACGAACCGTAAACGGAATTATGAGCCATAAATCAAGTCCATAAATCCCAATTTTAGAAACCCAAAAATTTAGCCTGTTTTTTATAAGTGTGATCCATGGACTTTAAAAGGAATTACAGACCGTAGATGGCCCCCGTAGATGCCTTCTGACAATTTTTAAGAGGGGTTATTTTAATCTTTTTCCCCCCTTCTAGACCTAAACCCCAATATATTTATATCTAATTAAGGTCCTCATCAGTATAGTTCATCCAATTACTCTCCCATAATCCTTCTCAATGCTTAGAACAAGAACAAGAAGAGCAAACTAGGGTTTCAAGCATCTCCGTCAGCTTTCTTTAAGAACTCTTATTCTCTAGGGTATGTAAGGCTAATCAAAACTAGGGTTTTTACCCCAAGTTAGCCCTAGTCGAAATTCCATGTGCATTCTTGTTATGGATTCTTGTTTTTAATGTAGGGATTTCAGTTCTCTATATATTCATGATCATTGATTGTTGTTCATACTCATTATATCACATGAACCTTATTCAATTAAGATATGTTTTCTTAAAGCTTTGACATATCACAAATATTATGCATTGATTTCATATTCCAAGAAAATCTCAAGTATTAAAAGCGTGACTAGTTTTAAGAAAGCATATCAATTTTAGAGGAAAGATTTTCAATTAGTTTTTAAAGCAAGTTCGGCCTCATAATAAGGCATTTTGAGTAATATTTTCAAGACAAAGATTATCAGTTCCCCCTAAAGTAGGACATTTTTTCCTAAAATGAAACTATATTTAGTTATTGAGCATTATTGCATGTTTTGGAGTACTATTGAGCATTGAGTTGTATAAGGGTAAACTGGGCCGCCAGCATAGATAGGACCATTCCATTGATTTGGGCTACTTATTATAAAGCCTCTGGTAATGGCTTAGATTTGAATCCATTAGTTTAGTTCGTCCTCTACCCTAAGAAAGTATTAGATGGCTTTGGCAATGTAGGCAAGACGTTGTATCATTAACGAGGCTCATAGTGATGGTTGTCGGTTAGATAAACTCTCCAAGAAAAGTAAAGTATACTATTTTAGTATTTGATATTATTGTATATCTTAGTTTTAAAGCTTTATTGTTTTCATTACACTTACATGCTTTACTTTTATTTGAGTTACTTTTCAGTTTCCTTTCAACATCTAGATTCTGTTTAGCATGTTATTTTATTCAGCTGTTTTACATACCATACATTCTATGTACTAACGTTATTTGGAACTACATCTTTAAATGATGTAGATACAGGTGTTCAGGATCGACAACAGGCATTCATTGAGATCTTCACTTCATTAGCTTTTGGTGAGACCTCCTTGCTTTAGGAGGGCTCTAATTTACTTATGTTCTTCAATTTTAGCAGATATTTAGTTGGATATTCAGTTAGTCGTGGGTCTTGTCTTGGAATTTATCTTGAGTTTAGTAGAGGCTTCATAGATAAGTGAGTGAGTCAGTTAATTCTTTAATATTCAGATGTTTTTAAACATTATTATTATTGTTATGATTCTAAGTTATTTTTCAAGTTTTTCTTTAATATGTTTTAGTGATTTAAAATTCCCATCTCTTTTAAAGCTTACGCCTATGTGTTTAGTCTTCAGTTCAGTGTTAAGTAAGGCAAAAGGTACGTTTGGGACCAGTAATGGTTCTGAGTTTTGGCCACACCCAAGGAATAGGCTCGGGTGTGACAATATTAAAGTGACCTTATATCTTGTTTGTTTAGACCATGGGCGTAGCTTCCAATTCGTCGATTAAGGTAGGTTACGTTTTACTTAGAGTTAACTTTACTTAGTTGTCAATATGTAATGTAAGTTGTATTGAATGTTGACTTGGTTTTCATACATAGTTGTTGGTTGTTTGATGAAACAAAGTGTTACTAGTTAGATTTAACATGCAAATTATTGAGTTGATTAAATCATTAATATTGGGGTTTATGAACTTGTAAATAATCTATGATGTGATGATATATTTGAATGAGGACATTATGGCTATGTATGTTTGATGTGCTACCTTGAGAGGAAACCGGAAATGATGACATAATGACATGTGTAGAGCCAGTGGGTATATCACTACTATTCAGATAATGAGTGGCCCCAGTCTGATATGCGCCTTTGGATAATGGGCTATGTGAATAATGAGTGGCTTGAGTCCAATGTGAGCCTACAAAAGAGCAATTTAGTAGGATCGAGTACCATACCGGTATGGTGCATGGAGACCTAGAGTCCCCGACAGATCATGATTAGATGGGCAAACATAAAACCCTTTAGCATATGTGTACAAATGAGAATGATACTGATGATTCGAGAGGTATATGATTAAACCCTGACAGGTGTAGTGATTATGCAACTGCAAGGCCACGATGGATATGAATTCAATTTGACTTTTTTATATCTTGGATAAGTGTTTGATGTATTGAATTGACTTGTCATATATTTGACAAACATGTTTTGAATTACTTGATGAGTTAGATTGATAATTGTGTTAGTTTTATGCTTCATAAATGTGCTTATGAGTTAACTATGTGCAATTTTTATCTATGTGTTATATAACTATGATTATATATTTTCTACTAATCTTAGTCGGCCTATCATGCCTACCAATACATAGTGTTTATATTGATGTTACCCCTGCACTTTCTTTTGAGTGCAAATTGTATAGTGTTTATACTGATGTTACTCCTGCACTTTCTTTTGAGTGCAGATTGCGATCCAGAGGTGTCTACTAGACCTTGCATTTAGAAGAGTTAATTCTAGATATGAGGGTGAGCTACTTTCATTCGAGTTGCCACAAATCTTTTTATTTTTTGATATCCTTCTTTCTAGACATTGAAAATCCTCATATACTAGGTATTACTATTTCTTAGACTTGCTAGTTAGATGTTTTAGTAATAGTTAGACTTCCGCATTATTATTTATCTATTTTCAAACTTAGACTTATTTTATGATATACTTCCGTTTTTTTACTAGAATTATTAGATGAATGCATGATCTAAGATATCAAGTATTGGTTCACCCACCGGTGGATTAATGTGGGTATCAGTCACGGCGGTTTGGATCGTGACAAGGTTGGTATCAAATCTCTAGGTTCATTGATCTCATTGTACTTAAGCATGTCTAGTATAGTATTACAAAATGGTATAAAGATGCTTGTACTTTTCTTCGAGAGGCTACTAGATATTTGAAAGACTCACTTCTTTCTTTCTTTTGGGCTATTAGTTGATTCCAATTGATATTCAGTGATCCAAATTGGTATCAGACACTCTTTCAGTCTTTTCTCTCATAGATGATGAGAACATGATCAGATGAGGCTAGAACCAAGGCTCTCACACTAGTTGTTGCTTAGAGGACGGGTCAAAATGGATCTAGAGGTAGGGGAGAGGAGCGACCTCAATTGGGGCTAGAGGTCCAGTTGTTTAGCCGGTACGAGAGAGAAATGGATCCCTGCATCGAGAGTGGCTCCTGAGGTTGTGACTGAGGAGGTAGAGGTATTGGTTCGTGAGACAGTTGCACCCACTCCGGCATCTTTAAAGGTGATAGATTAGGTGATGACATCGTTAGGTAGTCTAGTAGGTGATGGGACTATGCCTACCACTCCCACAGTACCCATTGTTTCTACGGTTCAGCATTCAGAAGTTCAACATGTTATAATTGTGGCTCCCCAATTGAATGAGATTTCTAATGTATGTATATTTTCGAGGATGGTGACTAGGCTACTGATGACTAGGGAAGAGTATGATATGTTTTGTAGATTCACTAAGATGAAGCTTCCTATTTTCTATAGTTGTGAGTCTCATGATGCTTATGAGTTCATTATTGACTGTCACGAGAGGCTCTATAAGATGGGGGTAGTGGAGAAACATGGGGGTTGAGTTTGTCATTTTTAGCTGATGGGAAATGCTAAGTTATGGTGAGAGCATTTGTTAAGTGCAGGCCTGTCGATTCACTTTCTTTGACTTGGACACAGTTTTACTCATATATTTTTGGAGAAGTATGTTCCTCATACTCTGCAAGACAAAAGGCGTGATGAATTCTCTACCACAGAGCAAGGGAGCGTATCTTTCACATCTTATGAGGCTCAGTTTCACTCCTTATCAAGATATTCTCTACAGTTATTGACCACAGAGGAGGAAAGGATCATACAGTAAGGTCTGAATGTGGGGCTTCAGCTTGCGACTCTGTAGATGGTGAATGCTGGCAGATAATTTTAGAAAGTGATTGCAAATGCTAAGAATGTGGAGGGTGTGAAGCAGGATTTCCATGCTAAGTTTTTGGAGAAGAAGTCCGAAAAGGTAGGTGGATATAGTGGTTCTTTACTAAAGGACCAGCTTCTTTGGCATTGATTTCTCATGGGTATCTGGGGTATCCCATTCAGTCAATTGGTACTTGGTCTTGCAAGTATCCAAAGGATATAATACAATAGTGCTAAGCAAATATCCCATGGCCCCAGAAGTTGCCTTAGCCAAAGACTCCATATTTAAATTAATAATTGAATAAATACGAAAGAAGAAAGAACAAGTGAACATAACAAGTTAATCATGAACCCTAATAGATTAACAAAACATAGTATATCGACCATAAAAAACATAAAATAAATTGTCTTTGATTCAACTAGGGCACCAATTTCTTCATGATAATAGCCTTAACCACCTGTCGCATTGCCTTTTTTAAACACTTGACATTGCCTTTAAAAATTGTCTCTTCCGCTTTTTAACAACATCAAGAGTATACAGATTTGCAATATTTGATGATGGTTTGATACCCCTCTTAGAAATAATGGTGACGATAGCTTTCTCTAAAGTCTTTATCCTAGAAGTTAATAAATCCATTTTCTCATGACAGTTTACAAGAAAATACCTCATGGTGGATGAAATTTCTTGAGGACGCAAAACATTCACACCAATCGAAGAACATCATCTTACTCCGAAACCACCATTAACACCATTGAATCGACTAGTAACAAATAGAGAAGATCCTCCTCCTCCAACATCATCAGTACCTCTATCAACATTTGGAGAAGATCCTTTTCCACCACTAATACCTCTATCAACATTCAAAGAAGATCCTTCTTCTCCATTACCAAAAACAAACCTCATGAAGATTCACCAACACCATCACCACCTACAACAAGTACCTTTGAAGAATCATATTCCTTCTCAACAACTATACAATCTCTTTAATAGCCACAACACCGTTCAAATCTTTCTCAAGCTTTTCAATCATATAATCTTTAGTTAATTGCACAAATACAAACCTAGTGAAGAAATCTATCCTCATCTCACTAGGTGTAGAAATTATCCATGGATGCACAATCTATATGTAAAAGTAATAATAACAAAATGTGATAACACAAAAATTATATTAGAAAAAAAAAAGACTGTAGAATCAAATCTAGTATATTCCAGCAATTGCAATGAAACTTTCATCAACTAACGTACTTGTTGTAGCATATTTCAGGAATTGTTGTGAAATTCCAATCAACTAACTTACTAGTTTAGCATATTTTAGCAATTGTTATGAAATTTCAAGAAACTAAGTAACTTGTTATAGCATATTTCAGTAGTTGTTGTGGAATTTTTCAACAACTAACTTACTTGTTCTAGTAGATTCTACAATCTATGATATATTTTTGTGGAATGATAAAGCATCACAAAATGTCTTTCATGTTATAGTATAGCATGTAAAAGAATAAAAACATGTTTTTTTAAGGGTATAGTTTTATTTAGGTGTATTTCCAATGGTATATAAATATAATTTGATGTTTACCAAGTCCTCAAGGGGATCAAACAACTCATGAATCTCAACAGATTTGTTATTAATCGACGAAAGTCATTTAAGGATCCTCAACGAAGACACTTATTTTGAAAACACAATAATTATTTTTGGACGGGGAGGAATAGATGTGAATTCCCAACACTGCATAAAATAATCATTATAGAGAAAATCAAAATAGTGAATGAACCCAAAAGAAACATTGAATAAAATAAAAATTTACCATGAAGGCCCATAGAAAGCCATGAAGGCCCATAAAAGACATGAAGATTGGTGGTCTTCACTTTCAAAATCACCGCACTCAATAGATAGTAAGTTGAAAGATAGTAGCTAACACAACCCCATGGATGGTAGAAAATGAATCTCTATCGGTTGAGAACAAAACTCATTCAAGCAGAATCTTCGTGTTCAAATTTTTTCCTCAAAATAAAGAAAGCACAATGACTTCTTCACACTTTTACGAACATTCTTGAATTTGAGATACTCAACCAGCTCATTTTCTTTGCAACTCTTCCCCACTACGTCAAGAATTTTTTGTTCCCTCCTCCTTGTCTTAGTTGAGATATTTTCTTCATCATACACATCTAGCAAATGAAAATTCAAGCTAGCGACAATAATAAACTCTCTCATGCCAAAACAAACAGGCATACCACACTAGTTTATCCCAATTTTCTTTATTCTATTGCTATAAATTCGGCATCGAAGAAGTTCGTATACCATATTCATTAGAAATATTATATTGATATCTTGAGGTAGTTATAGGTAATTCCTGAAAATGAAAAATCTAAAATAACTTTTTGAATTTTTGTTTCTCAAAACTCCTTCTAAAGAAAAAGACTTACTCAACTCTAACTTAACAGTTGAAACACCCATCGAATATGCATACCTATCGATCTTGGTCTCAAAATTATAATATGAATACCTAATACGCTTGAAAATGGTGTTATCGAGTGAAGGACCGGATGGAGAGGACCCCACAATATGAGCTTTCTCCTCCTACGAGATAGATATATCATTCTGATGCCCTATTAACGGTTCATCCTCAACTCTTCACCTTCTACTTTTTTATTACTTTTGCATTTATCATCTAAGGTATCTACATTTGTGGAAGAAGCATTTGTTCCGTCTTCTTCTTCTATAGACTTTTCCAGCCTTGTGCTTTCTTATTTTTCTTCTTCTTACATTTGTCTCTGTGTACTAATTTTCCTTTTAATATTTCAAGTGGTAATAGCAATTGTTCTTCTTCTTTTTTTGGAGCCATTTTACTACCACATAAAAGAAAACAGAAATCATTGATATGCAACTAGATGTTATTGATATGCAAGAAAAGAAAAATTATTGATATACAACCAGATATTTTATTGATATGAAACAACAACATCAAGACAATATGACTTGTTAATATACAACTAGACTATATCAAAATAAGAGTATATTGATATGCAATGCAAACTACCAAAATAGATTCAACTATTTAGGAGACAACTAGAGTAGTTATTCCAATCAAATTTCCAGGTATGGAATTTTATCCTCCTGTCTAAGATAGGTATCAATTCTCTACACTCAATTCTTTCAAAATACCGCAATATCCAATATCTCAAACAGGAGGATAAAATATCAACCTAGAAGTTTGATTGGAATAACTATTCTAGTTATTTCCTAAATAGATGAATTTGTTTTGGTAGTATACTCTTCTATTGATGTGGTTTGGTTGCATATCAACAAGTCATATCCTTTTGATGTTGTTGTTTCATATCATATAGCATTTGGTTGCATATCAATGATTTATGTTTTGTTGCATATCGATAGCATATGGTTGCATATGTGGTGTAGATAAAATGGCGTCAAGAAAAAGAAGAGCAACAATTGCTATCACTCTTGCTAAAAATAATAGAAGAAGAATTAGTACACAGAGACATATTAAAAAAAATACAAGATTGGAGAAGTCTATAGAAGAAGAAGGTGGAACAGATATTTCTCCATAAATATAGATGCCTTAGCTAATAAACCCAAAAGTAATGAAAATATAGAAGGTTGAGAATGTAGAAGGTGGGGATAACGGAGTTGAGGATGAACAGGCAATAGAGCATCAACATGATATACCTATCACAAAGGGGAGACATCTCATACTTTCGAGTCCTCTCCATCTAGTCCTTCATCCGATACCTTATTTATCAAGTATTTTAGGTATCCATAATACAATTTTGAGACCACAATTGATAGGTATGCATATTTGACGGGTGCTATTGTTAAGTCGGAGTTGGGTAAGCCTTTTTTCTAGAAAGATTTTGGAAGAACAAAAATTGAAAAAGTTCTTTAGACCTTCTATTTTCGGGAATTACCTACAAACTATCTAAGGATATCAATATAATATATCAAATGAATATAGTGTACCAACTTCCTTCAATATTGAAATTATAATGATAAAATAAAGGAAATTTGGATAAACTATTGTGGCATGCCAGTTTGTTTTGGCATGAGAGAGTTTTTCATTGTTACTATCTTGAATTGTCATTTGATAGATGTGTATGATGAAGAAAAAATATAAAACTAAGACAAGGAGGAGGGAACAACAAATTCTTGACATAGTGGGGAAAAGTTGTAGCGAAAATGAGCTGGTTGAGCATCCCAAATCCAAGGATGTTTGTAAAGGTGTGTGAACAAGTCATCGTACTTACTTTATTTTGTGCACAACATTTTTGTGGAAAAAAATTGAACACCGCCCGAATGAATTTTTTCTCATCCAACAGAGATGCATTTTCTACCTATCCATGGGATCGTATTAGCTGCGATCTTACATTTAAATATCTATTGACTGCGGTGAAACCAAAAGTGAAGACCACCAATCTTCATGGCTTTTTATGAGTCTTCATGGTAAACTTTATTTTATTCAATACTAGGTAATGTACTCGCGCTTCACGCGGTTGTGAGTTACCTCTTTCGACCGATAGTATCCAATTTTATTTTCTTATTTCTTGTGATATTTTAGGTTGTTGCATTTTTGACTTACTATTTGTATTCAGGTTTCTCTGTGGTGTTCTATCATATCCATATATAATCATATAAGATGAAATTACAAAATCTTATGTCCTGATTAATTAGTTGTTGGTATACTTAAGAGCACTTGAAGTTCAGCCAATTCTTGCAGAGGTTTTTATTAACAAATCAAAATTAGGCCAAATAATTATTGTTTTAATTCTTATAGTTTAAAAATCAACTGTCAAACCATACACTATCACTAATTGTTTTGGTTTCATACTAAAAGTTAACACTATCACTTTACTTGAAGAGCTTTAGGCTGCTTTAAGTAAAGTGACTTACCCTGTTCAATTCAAAAGGTGTATTTTCTCATTACTCATTCTCACCTCAAATGCTAATCAGAGGCAATAAGACGATCTCTAGTAAGTCGTTTCCCTCGAGAATGAAAACGTGCATGTGTAGTAAGTTATTGATATGGAGAATACAACGGTTGCGAGTCATTCTCGTATGCCTTTGAGGGAATGGTGGCGAGGATACCCAAAGACAGACCCCAAATATCTCCAGCATAAGCCATGAGTTTGTGAATGATAACTTTAACAGAATGGCCATTTCAGTCCATACTGGATTGGCAAAAGTAGGAACCATAGAAGTAGGATTTGTCGCACCAGGAATCAATTTCCCTCTAGAAATGCTTGCACTTTTGCTTTCTTCAATGAAAAATTATAACTCAGACTGCCCATTAGAACTACTACTCCTTTCGATAGTTTGCCATGTTGTGTTGAAATCAACTAAACTTCTGTTTCACCAAGTGAGCCTTCGAGTTCATGGATTAATTCATGTCTGTAAAAAATTGGGCTTAATTCAATGGTGAACCGCTGTAAACAATTTGTCCACGTGGTAAGAAAACTAATGGATTTAATAAACTGAGAATTTTATAACCCGGCTAATGAATCGACTTTGATCACAACACTTTCACATTGTGCGCGCGATTTGCTGAAGAAGTTTAATCACCATCAACGCACCGGTGGAATCAACAACAGAGGTTGGCGACATTTCAAATTCCCAATTGATCGAATAAAACTTGACAGTCCAAAGAAGCCAATCGAAATTCTATTGAACCATAAAAATATTTTAAGGATTAGGGAACATTTGGTTTATCTTCAAGAGTGACGACTGTATATTAAAGAGTGACGACTGTATATTAAAGTCGTGACTTTTGGCCTTCCGTATGTGATGTTAAAATTTAAAAAAAAAAATACAAAAAAAAAAGTAAATTGAGTTTCAGCCTTAGGGAGCGCCACGTAGGCGGCTGAGGATCCTCTTACATTTATATATAGAGAGAGAGAGATTTGTTTTTAAATTATTTTTGGGTTCATTCACTATTTTGATCCTCTCTCTATGATTATGATTAATTTATACAGTGTTGCGTATTTGAGGTTATTCCTCTCCTCCAAAAAATATTCAAGGTGTTTTCGAAACAAGTGTATTCATCGAGGATCCTTAGATGGCTTTTGATAATTAATAACAAATATGTTGCGATTCACGAGTTGTTTAATCCCGACTCGGTAAACATCATTTTATATTTATATACCTTTTAAAACACCTCTAAACAAAAATATATCCTTGAAAAGACATAGTATATTCTTCTTTAACATGCTATACTATAACCTGAAAGACACCATGGCGTTACTTACCATATATTGATGTTTAACATTTCACAAAAATATACCATAGATTGTAGAATTTGTTATAGCAAGTAGGGGGGTGTATCGATTTGTTCGGTTCGGTTTATCAATTTTTAATTTTCAAATACGCTAAATCAATAACCAAATCAATAAGATATTTGTTATCGATTTTTGATTTTTAACAGTTCGATTTTTAATTTAACCAATAAGAAAATGCTTTCAAAGCAAATATACGACTTCTCCAACAATTTTCGAAAATCTTCAACATTACTGAAAAAGGAAAAAGAGTTTCTTAAGGAAAATATTCAAATGTTCATCATATTTAACCTCAATTAGGATAAAATAATATCCTTAATTGTTTACCAGTCAAGTTGAATTTTTTGAAAAAATGGGTATGGAGAAGAGGAGAAATCAGAAAAGGGAGAAGAAGAGAAGTAAAAAAAAAAAGAAATTAAACTCACAATTCACAACCCTAATTGTCGTTTAACCCTTGTCGTCGTCTTCGCAACTTGCAAAATGTAGCCGTCGTTGTTCTTAGTTCTTTAGGTTTTGAGTTTTGACATTGTAAACCTAAAGTGACAAAGCCTAAAGGGTAAATACAGTGTGAAGTGTGAAGTGTGTAGGACACTGATGATATGATATAGTGATTATATATTTATATTAATATTTTTTGTTTGATATTTGTGTTTGAGTAAATATTAAAATAGTAAACTATTATAGTCTTAATGGGTTATCGATTTACCCAATTACCCAATATTGAAAAATCAATACCGAACCGATAACCCAATAATTTTTTTTATAAAACTATTAAATAATTGTTAACTCAATAACCCAATAGCAATAAATCAATAACACATTTTCGGTTCAATTTTTGCACACCCCTAATAGCAAGTAAGGGGGTGTTTAAATTGATCTTTTTAAGTAGCTTATAAGTTAAAAGTCATAAGTTGGTCATACCGGACGTTTGGCTTTTAGCTTATTTTTGTACTTTTTTAGTTTAAAAGTAAGCTCTTAAAAAGACTTAAAGACTTTTGTCTTTCCTAAATAACTCCAAAAAAAAAAAATTAAAAACAAAAAAGCTTAAAAGCCAAAAATTACTTAAAATAAGTCAATATAACACCCTCTAAGTTAGTTGCTAGGAATTTCATAACAATTGCTGAAATATGTTATAGCAAGTCATTAGCTGCTGAAAATTCCATAGCAGTTGCTGAATTATGTTATAGCAAGTAAGTGAGTTGGTTGAAACTCCATAGTAATTGCTAAAATATGCTTCATCAAGTACGCTAGTTGTTGAAAGTTTCATTGCAATTGTTGAAATATACAAGATTTGATTCCACAATCTTTTTCTTTTTTCTAAATTATCTGTGTTATCACATTTTAATATTATTATTTTTACACGTAGATTGTGCATCCACGAATAATCCTTACATCTAGTTAGATGGAGATGGATTTCCTCACTGGTTTGTGCCTATGCGATTAACTAAGGATGATAAGACTGAAAAGCTTGAGAGAGATTTAAACGGTATTGAGGCTATTAAAAGAGATTGTATAGTTGTTAAGAAGGATTTTGACCCTTCAAGGGCACTTGTTGTAAGTGATGATGGTGTTGGTGAATCTTCAAGAGTTTTTGGCACTTTGGAGAACATTTGATTTACTCCAAATACATATGTGGACCCTTGAACTTCTTCGATGCTTACATTTTTAGCACAAAATCAAATCAGCGCCACAAAAAGAATCGAAGCAGAATTCCTTTCCAATAAGATAAAATAAAAAACTGATACCATTTTACTATTTCTTTGTCAGGTTATCTTTTTCGTCTCATTCTTTAAAAAAAAAAAAAAACTTACCAATCAAAAAATTATACGTGGAGAAACTAGACATTGCACAAAAGAAGTCAAAAACCTTTGATTTCTGATTTAGATATTAAATAAGATACTTGAAAGATTAACTGTGACTTAACACTGATATTCTTCTGATACCATGTTTGATGGAGAATGGCTAGTAAAAACATTATGTAAATCTGTTTAAATCAAATACCTAGAGAGGATAAGCACAAAACAACTTACTATAATGCAATTGCTTGTGGATAACAAGCGGTAACCTCCATTTGTAGGGATGTCCAAATTTGGTTGCACCTTTCTTGCCTTGTCCTTATGCGAATCAAAAATGTCTCTACCCATGGTTCATTCATTCCCTCCAAGCTCAAGTCATATGGCACAGAGAAACTGACACAGAAAAAGTCTAGCACTGTAAGAAAACAAAAGCTAACGCTAAGTATAAACCAAGATCAAAAGAATAAGTCAATTCCAAATGTTCAATGTATGAAATGTAATCAATGGTGTGAAGTATAGAAACTACATTCGATTGATACTCAAATCAAATAATGATCTGCTTAGCGCTTATGACAATCTTTAAACACATCTAAAGAAGCAATGCAGGTAAGAAGATAGAAAGTTAAAAAGGTGAAATAGGCCAAGAGTAGGAAGCCTCTAGCCAAACATAAACACTAGGTATGTAGTAGGAAGAGAGCGACAAATGACAAAAGACGGAAGCCTCTATCCAAACCTATACTCATAGAAGCATACCTGAAAGAAACTTATGTGGCTTCATTACTTCACTATCTAACTGAAACATACGCTTAAACCAGGTGTAAACTGGTAAGGTCAGAAACTGATTTTTATAACTTGGAAGATACAAAGGTCATAGTTTAGGCAGTATTCAGGATATTGAGAGGTCACTTCATTTCATTTGGTGAATATTTGAGGTATCCAGATAAATCAAGTTGTCCCTTAAGGCATAATGGCTGCATCACTGGTCAAAAGTTGCACAAAGCATAAAATCAAGAAGAGAAAGAAGCGCAGCAGTAATGTCACTTTCGTTTTTGCAGTGGATACACAGCATCTCGTTTCAGCTAACATTCAATATTGGGCCTAAAACTGAAAGAAACAAAATCAGGTCCAAAAATGCAGATTTAGAGAGTAACTCCACTTCTCCAAAAGAGGAACAACAAGAACACGGAAAAATAGACAGCTATCAATAGGAATGCATCATGCAATGATGCAATTAGTACGGAATGTCTTTACACAGCTGAATTACTCAGACATAAGGTGATTCAGATAATAAATGCTCAACTGTATCGGTATGCACCTTCGGAAAAATATAGGGCCTTCTTTTTTTAAAACAAAATGATTTATTTAAAAATGAAGGTGGCCTTCATTTTGTATTAACCATACCAAATAGAGAAACATGCTCCTGTATTATTACATCATTGCTGCAATCTGAGAAGTACTTTTCCCAAGAACAATAAAAAAAGGGAAAAGAGAGGGCGAAAAATTTTTGGCAAGTTCTCAAGAACACAACTGAGAAAAGAAGGAAACATCAAGATGGACACTTGCATCAAGGGAAGAGTTATAGAAGATGGAAAGAAAGAG
This sequence comes from Solanum dulcamara, assembly GCF_947179165.1. NCBI lineage: Eukaryota > Viridiplantae > Streptophyta > Magnoliopsida > Solanales > Solanaceae > Solanum > Solanum dulcamara. The sequence goes on from NC_077245.1 coordinate 61,882,677, forward strand.
AATGTTGTCTAGCATCACACAATTGGGAACCCTACCTCATTAGTTCCTCTTTTTGAGCCTGTGATCCTCTATTGCATCTGGAACTCCTGTAAAATTTTGAAGTTGAGAATCAGAAGACTGCTAAGCCTTTAAATCTAATGAAAACTAAATAATCATAAGAATTCAGAAGACCAAAGGTTTGACACATTGATGCAGGAAAGATGGCCAGAGGGTCATAAAAATTAACAATCAATTTATTTCAGGTCATTCCAAAAATAAAATGGATCCCTCCATAAAAAAGTTGCAGTTACTACTTTTAATCAACACATAAGCCTCAATCCCAAACTGGTTGGGATCGGCGATAGGATCCTCTATAATTCTGGTATAAACAGTTAAAATTTGATAATAAAAATTATCATGAAATGTGGATAAAGAGCTCAACAAACCTGCAAATAAGGACTTGGAAAAGATGCAGAGACTTGGTAGAGAGGTTATATATGGCATTTTCAATATGAGTCATCCCAAATAGGTAAACTATAGGATAACCAAGCAGCCATCTGCAGCAAGATTGTAATTGAATACATGAAAATCATTAGATGATGGTACATACTTCTTAGGAAAATCAGTAAAAATTACTACCAGCTATTCAGAAGGTTTGCATGCTAGACAGTCAACTTTAAATATCGAAAAGAAAATTGCCCAATTTAGGAACAGGACATGTTACATCTAATAGGCTAGTTGCAAGACACAATACTCTTTCTTTATTACTGAGAAATTCTCAAAGCCACGCATGGTTAGGAACTCGATGGGTAATGGATTCATCCCTACACTGTTCTCCATTTTAATATAAAGCTTTTGTTTACAGTATGATTCAAACCCTGATATGTGACTAATCGACACATCACGCATTGCGCTCTTACCACTAGATCAAAGCCTTAGAGGCTGGAGAAAAAGACTACTTATCAAGTCAAGTCACTTTAGATACGTGATCAGTTGGTCAAATGCCCCATAGGCCATATCTACCAGTCATAAGCTGGCAAAGGGTTAGAGCACACATTCAGACCTTCAAAATTATAGCTTTTCACGTGAAAAACATCTTTAGATCTAGAACCATTCTGCACACATCTGGTATGAGGGAACCTCCTGAGACAATCTTTGACATAGTTCCTTCTTTTCCCAAATGGAACTTCAAGTATCACAATTTTGTAGCCAGCTTAAAATTTTGTAGAGAAACAATTCTCCTTCACATTATTTTCACAGCAATGTAATTTGTTTAGTGAAACACTCAAGGGTTTCACAATCATGATGCACTAGAAATATAAATTAGGAGAGATACTATCAGTCTCATAAAGACTACAATAAATGAGATAACGAACTTAAGAACTACTGCATACTTCTTTCTGTTATAAGTTGAATGTCAATTTTTAGTAGGAACTGCCCAACACTTATAGCCTAGTAAATTTTAAACATTTTGAAATTTAGTTGAAAAGAAATGTACACATAAGCTTAGTATATTTGATGGAGAAAATGTTAACAAAGTACCTTGTCTTCATATAGCAATTCTTGTCCTATTACTCCTTTTATGTATCTGAGAATACGAATTCACAGCATCCCAACAATCTTTACATGGGACTTGACGAAACTGACAAAGACACCGCAAATGAATTATCCAGTTAAGTAATTATGAGATAATCAAGTTTGCCACCTAGTCTACACTATCCCCCATGGCCTGCCAACAACTCCCCTGATCCATAGGAATGTCAACAGGTTGGCAATTTGTCGAGCCTGTCTCCTCTAGTATATCCAAAGCATACTTTCTTGTGAGATTGCAATGCATTTCTTAGATTGTGCAACTTCAATCCCCAAAAAGTATTAACTTTCTGAAATCTTGGTCTGAAAGTTGTAGGACAGATGCTGCTTTAGCTGAAATATTCCTACCTGATCATTACTTGTTATGACTGTGTCATCAACACAGACAACCAGGTAGATACATTTTTTTCAAAATTGGTAACATTGTATTCTTCAGCATTTAAGGATATGTTGGGGACCTTCAAGAAAAAGAGAAACAAAGAAGAAATACTTACAAGGAACCTAAGAATTCTAGGAATTGATCTGAATCCTTACACCAAAAAAACAGAGATACAATGCAATTCCATTTAACCTTTTGAATGGAATTGGATATCTTCAAAATTCCAACTATTCCTCTCTTCCCATATTGTCCACCAGATGCAGTGTGAAATTAAATTCCACCAAGTCTTTTGTCTCTTGCTTCCACCTCTTCTGATCCAACAACTCAGTAAATCTGCAGTATGTTCTGGAATAGTCCACTTCACTTCTGATATATTCAAAAACATGGACCAGATTTGAGTTGTGGAAGGACAGTGTAAGAATAGGCGACTGTTAATTTCACCAGTCTTCCCACATAAAGAGCATCAGGGGAGTATGATCTTTCCCTTTTTCCTCAATACTTCATGTGTCAGGCAAGCCTTTCTAGCAACCAACCAAGTGAGCATTTAGTTGGTGCTGAGTTCCTCCAAATCTTTCTCCACAGACTCTGGTTTCTGCTGCTTTATAGGTTGCTTTCCCTCTTCTATGTCCTACCAACTGAAAATATCTCATCCTTAATGTGAGACCATCTTACTGCATCAGGGTAGTGTTGGTGCCTGCAAAATTCCCCACTTCCTCCAACAATTTGGCTACTCTCTCAATTTCCCAATCATCTAGGAGCCTTTTGAAAGACATGCTCCAGCCTTGTTTTGTCCAGCAATCACTGAAACCTCAGGGTTGGTGCATAAGATGAAAAGATCAGGTAACAGGTCCTTCAACGGAGTCTGTTTGAGCCAGACATCCCACCAGAATCTAGTTCTCCTACCATCCCCCACCTTGATGTGCAAATTTGGTTCAAGCTTGGGCCACAGGTTTCTAATAGATCTTCACACCACCACTCCATAAGCTTTAGTGCTTACATTACTACACCAAAACCCATCCTCCCCCTATTGGCATTTAATCAAGTCTTTCCATAGGGATAGCCTCTCCTCATTTTATCTCCACAACCATTTCATCAATAAACTGCTATTATGCTTATTACTTCCTCAGATCTCTAATGCCCATACCCCCTCTTTCTTGGCTTTGCAGCTTATAAATAGATCAAAAATCCACCCTTCGTCCACCTCTCCCTCAGCGAGGAAATAGTAGTAGCGCCCCTTTCCTTGTTGCTTTCCCGTAAAATGAACAAAAAAAGGAATGCCTTTGAGTGAGAGCAGAATGTAGGAACGAAGCTTCCCCGGCTCCAAGTTGTTCAAGAATAGTGGCGTTCAGTTTCTCGCAATAATGAGCCAAGGTAGTATTTGCGGTGAATCCCCCCATTAAGTAGTCATGCATTACGATCAGAACGCCCAATTCTCTAGCAATATCTCCCACTTGACTAGATTGTATCCTTTGTTTTCTTTACAGCCATGCCAAAGAAAATCTCTCCTTAGCTTGTCCAGTTTCTTTGCCACCTTAGCAGGTAAGGAGAATGGGGACACAGCATAAGTTGGGATGGAGTCTAAGACAGAATTGATAAGGATGTATCTTACCTCCAAGGAAAATGTATTGTGCCTTCCATCTGGCCAGACTTTTTCAGTCTTCTCCACTATGTTGCCCCAAATCTCCACATCTTTGTGTTTGTTGCGCAGACGCATGCCTAAATAGGCTGTGGGTAGGTTCTCCACTTTATATCCCAGACTGTCAGCTGCCTTCGGATGTTTGTCACCTCTTTGATGGGAAATAAACTACTCTTTCCCCAGTTAACTTTTAGACCTGCAGGTAAGGTGGCTCATAGAAAATCATTGTGTCATCTGTATATAGTAGATGGCAAATCTATTTAGCATCACCATTGTTTCCATTTATCTGGAAACCTCTGATCCATCTGTTTTGAATAGCAATTGTCATTAAGCTGTCAAACCCCTCCATTACCAAGATAAATAGAAAGGGTGATAAAGGGTCACCCTGTCTAATTCCCCTTCCTGATGAGAAGAAACCCACAAGTTCACCATTGACTAGGATGGAGAATCTCGTAATGCCTATATAGAAATTGATTCAGTCCAACCACCTCTCCTCAAAACCTATTTGCCTCAGAGTGTTCAGTAGGAAACTCCAACTAACATGATCATATGCCTTTTGAATGTCCAGTTTGCACATTACCCCTGGGGTATTCCTTTCCATTCTTGAATCTACACTCACTTGCAATGACAGCAACATCCATTTTTGTCTACTTTTGATAAAGGCCTTCTGATTCTTGTTGACAAGCTTATCAATCACCTTTTTCAGCCTTTCTACAAGCAATTTTGCTATCACCTTGTATACACCAGTAATCAGACTAATAGGCCGAAAATCTTTTAGTTCAGAGGCACCTGCTTTCTTGGGAATGAGTGCTACAAAAGTAGCACTGAAGCTCTTCTCAGTCTTCTGGATGGCATAAAACTCCTGGATAACCTTCTTGATGTCCTCCATCAATATCTCCCAGAAAGATAAATCAAAGGACATGGAGAAGACATCAGGCTCCCCCCGCTTCAACCACTGAAATTCTTGATCTTTGTCTCCACCCTATCTCTTTATTCTTCGTCACTTATTCATAAGTGATTGCCAAATTTGCTTTCTGTTGGATCTCATCCTCTGTGAGCACTCTTTGCTCCTGCACAAGTTCCTATGTGGCCAGTTCCTCCAAAATCTCCTGCTCTTGTGCTTTCTATTTGTTTCTATTGTTCCTACTTCATTCCTTTATCTTCCCTTTTAGTAGCTTCAGTTTTTCTGCTAAAACAAAACCTGGAGACCCAACTATTGTAGAGGCAAACGGGGCTAGTGGAGGAATCTTAATTATGTGGGACAAAAGGATACATAAAGTTATTTTGATACAACCACACTACTCTACCAACAAATTGGAACTTCCAAACCATGCTCTAAGAGATAATTTTGATCCATAAAGTTATCGCTTCAGTCGACATAGTCGTCTCTTAGAGCATGGTTTGGAAGTTCCAATTTGTTGGTAGAGTAGTTTGGTTGTAACAAATCCTTGTGGTTACTCCATATATACCTCCTCAGCTAGCTCTCTATGTAAAATGGCATTCTTAAGCCCAACTAATGAAGCGTCCAGCGACACATTGTTGCTAAAGAGATAAGTAGTCGGACAAACACAATTTTGGCAACCGGAGAAAACACCTCACCATGATCTCTATATCCTTGGGAAACAAGACAAGCCTTCAGTTCAATTTTTCCATCAAGACCCACTTTCACTGTATAGATCAATGACATCCAACAATAGATTTTCCCTTCAGTAATTGAAACCAATTCCCAAGTGTTATTGGCCTATAGAGCAGTCATTAATACCATTATGGGACCTTTCCACCTTGGATGTAGGATGACACAAAGGTATATAGTGAGGGAGCTAAATGATGAAAACTCAAGTAGATAGGTTGTGGATTTCGAGAAGTACAAAAAAACGTAAAGAAATTGGTGAGCGCTTGCCTTACCTAGTAGGGCAGCCGACCAAGGTTCAGACCCTTATGAGTCGGCCGTCCAGGCCTGTCTATGAAGAGAGATGTTGTTAAAATCATGGTTTATGATCACAGTAAGAAAAAACGGCGAGTAAGTCTCAGAGTTACCAATAAGAGAGATCCTAGAAAGGCAGAGACCTCAACCTTTTCATCCATCAGAAGAATGCCTATATTCCGATGTTTGTAGTAGAGAGAATGCAGATGGTGGGTGCACCTATATATACTGTACACGACAACATTATAATTGCACCTCACTATTGCGAGTCTCTCCCTTCTATCTATATCAAAGTCATTAATGGCCACTTGAGATCATCAACGGGATTATATTTGAGAATTCTATAAGTATGCATGTCGATGGTCTCAATAGTGCACATTTAGAGTGTAATCAAAAAGAAGAACTGGTGAATTAATTAGAAAAGAATAAACCTTATGGGATTAGCAAGAAAAGATTGAAAGCATGGGAGGAAAGCTCGAATGGGCTGCTTCGCTCATACGAGAGCTATGTTCATTATGTATGCGGTGATTCCAATGATTGTGCTGGTCATTTAAAAATTGCTTATCAATCCAACCAAGCAATAGCAAAGAAATTCACAAAAGGCTACATAATTGTCGATCGATTATGTTCCACTTAGTTCTTTAAGTATAAGCAATTCACTAGAATTCTTAACTAAGTGACCATCATATCAGTGACCCATAAACCATAACTCAGTTGAAGCAGGCCATGATACGTAATTGCCATAACTCAGTTGAAGCAGACCATGATACGTAATTGCAATTACCTTCCTGTTTCACAGCGGTAAAAGTGGGAGAACTTGAAATAGAGGAAAATATGGGTTTGATGTCACCTATGTTTGAAGTGACACCTTTCTCTGTCATGTTGAAAAAACTTGATAATTCTAGGACTGAAAAAGAAGATATTAAAGCCCCGAAAGTACAGACCAATTGAGGGAGTGAAAAAACAGTAATTTCAAGCACCATAACTTTGATTTCGTTAGTGAAAGTCACTCCAAAGTGGACGATAATTGACCTGGCGAACTCACTAGCCTCAAGCGAATCGATTGTTACTGCTAGCAATTGGTAAGTACCTCAAAACAACGTTCAAAGCAGAAGATCCGACGAAAAAGGTCGCTGCGTAATGGGTCTCTTTACAGTGGGTGCGTTAGACTCTAGCGGGTGGAGAGGCACTACAAGGATTTCAATAGTAAGTTTTACACTCTGTTTGGATGGTGGTTTCTCATGGTTTCATAATGTACGGTACTGTATAGTATGGTATGGTACTGTACTGTATTGTACAATATTATGTTTGGATAGACTGTATGGTTTGCTATTGTTTAATGACAATTTTGTTGTTTGGTTTGACTATATGGTACTGTATCGTAATTGATAAATTTACGAAAATGTCCTTAATTATTATAAATATTAAAATTTATCATTTTCCAGCTCTAATCTTACATCCTAAAGGCGACTAGTTACTAGACATTCTCCAACCATTTTAGACTTGTGTATTTCTTACATTAGTTGTCTTTTCAAATGAGGAATTTTTAGTGGCTAAATTTTAAGGTTGCATTACATATACAATAACTATGTCTCAATTCCATGGAAGTTGATGTTGGCAATATAATCCTCATAGACCATATTTCGCTCCACTTATGTTCATAAACAAGATTACATATCAGAAAAAGTCTACATGGAAAGTGTGATTTTCATATTGTAATAAAAAATAGAAGTATTTTCTAAAATTGAAAGCATCACCATTGTACACCAAACAGGATACATTAATTATCCGATCTTATCTACTGTAAAGAAATATGGTCTCTGGTTTTGAGTCTAATTAAGTATTGATTATTAAACTTGGAGCATAAAGAAGCCCCAACCTTCCTCTTCGAAGATGATCGTTTCCAGAAAGAGGATTTCATGGATGAGGAATATCAAGAATGTGTAGAAGCTTTAAAAATTGTTTCAGAGGAGAATGAGTAATACGACCGTGAAAGCAGTAGATATATTAGGGTAACGCTTAATAAAGAATAAAGGGTAAATTAGAATTATTTAAAATTAAGTAAGGGTATAATTGGAAAAAAAATAAGTAAACAATGGGATACCACCAAATTGGTGGTTTCAAAAAGTGGGGTTTTCATGGTTACAAAACCATGAAACTAAACCATATCATACCTTATAATTAAAGATACAATCAAAACAAACGTGGTTCTCTTATTAACCATACCATACCATACCACGGAAAACCACCATCCAAACAAGCTGTTAAGGGAAACGATTGCTGAGAGCCTGAGACCTTGCAAGCCTTCCTAGAGAGATCACAGCCTTGGAAGGTCCTAGGAATAGGAGATGAGGCTCTGACAGTGAAGTAGTTTTCCCCAGTGAGACTCAAGCCACTTTCTAACAACTTTTAGACTCTTTAGAGACCAGCTCCCTGGTTCTGATACCACAAAGAGATTGAGATTTTCACAAACTTGATTATTTCAGTCAAGCTTGGTTGGGATTTACAGTAATTAACTAATTACAATATGTACAATCTTTGTAATGTATAATTACACATCAAAATCCTAATCATATCCCTAATCAAATCATTCCTACACATATAATATCTGAACACAATGTTTAAATGATTACATAGATGTTTGAAAACCATAAAAGCAATAAATATTCTCATCAAATGTAATATAAACATGCTCATTTAGATAAGGGAGTTACCCATTTAGAGTTGGAACTGTAACATGACTATCTTTAATGCATTCACCGAGATCAATTACTTCCGAAGAGAGTGAAGAAGTTGGCTTATAAAAAGATGAGTCGGTGTTTGCTCTAACTTCTGGTTTCTGATGTTCCAAGTGATCAATCTTTATTCCATTTTCAGAAAAGACGGACGAAAATGTCTTTTGTGCCAATACAAGTTCTGCAGCCACAGAGCTTTCTTCTGCTTGTGTTATCATCTGTAGTGACTCTATCAATCTTTGTAAAGAAACATGAGAAGGAAAGAATACAAGAACAAAATGGTTCAATGCTATAGCAGACAGTAAAGGAGCTACCTTTGGAGGATCATGTTCAAGGTCTACAAAGATCAGTCTCGTCTCCAAGTTCAAACTAGACTTAACAAACTCTGCAAATGCTCTCGCATGAACCAAGTATATCATATCTTCTATAACCATAACATGCAAAGGCTTAAACGTTGAGCAGTCCTGAAAGCAATAGCAGATAACATATTTTTATTATGTGGCACTTCAGTTTCCAACACAAAAGTCCAAAAACGCAAGTAAATATTGAGTCTTTATCATGTTTATACTTGAAGAATAACCATTAAAACATGGACTTTGACAGGTAAAATTAGGGATTTGAGACACAAGCCCTTGGAACACTGAATTGATTGTTTGAACATCGAAACGAACTTGAATTGGAAATTTAATCATAGATTTGAACTCATAGGTTATGGGTAACCCGCACATGCAATTTATTTCAAGGTTTGACCATAGGGTTGGGGTTGATTTGATTTTCATCGTGACTTTAATTATGAAATACACCTTTGCGGCTATATTTGACATAGTTGAGTAATCTTTAAAAATAGATTGGAGTTGTTTGATGGAATCTGAATGTAGTAAAGCTATTTGGAAAATTTGTTTGATGGAATCCGAATGCGGTAAAGCTATTTGGAAGGTTAAAGTTTCACTAGGACTGAAATAAATTTAAGACATTGACCTCAATGGGGAAATTTCCCCAAATTGATACTCCCTTCGTCCCAATTTAAGTGTCTTAGTTTGACTGGGCACGGAATTTAAGAAACAAAGGGAGATTTTTGAATTGTGTGGTCTTAAATTAAAGATATGTGTAGTCCTTTAAATCTTGTGGTTTTAAACTTGCCATGTAGAATACTGGAATTGGAAAACTTACTAACTATAGAAAGAGGCACTTTTTTGGACAGTCCAAAAAGGAAAGTGAAACACTTGAATTGGGACGGAGGGATTACTATTTTACATATACTATGTATCAAGGTACCATATATATGAGGTGACGAGTATATATGCGAACACCGCGATTATAAATGTTGTGCGGGGTAAAGGTTGATGTTGATATACAAGCTTGCTATGTTCTTTCATGTGCCATGACTACTTTAAGCATTTTTATGATTAGTATAATGTTATAGACATTGTATTTATGCTAGTTTAACATTGAGCTATATGTATGTCGGATTACATGTTTAGCTGATAGTCATACACTGTACATATACATTATAATTTGCACATTTGCTTCCACATCTGGATGTGGCTATGGCACATGAGGTTGTTCAAGCAGGTTTATGATATAGCATGTGAGTTGTCCGTGCGGGTTATGTTATGGCACGTGAGTTGTTCATGCGGCATGTGGATATGAATTTGTCCCTCATGAGTAACTGCATCACCCAAAACACCCGAGCAGTATACACAAAGGATTGATTTGTGATGGAACGCTGGTGTTGAGTAAAGTTTGAGTTTTTATCATGCATATTAGATTATTGATTCGTGTTCATGCATTTCATATAAATGCTAAGTTGTGTATATCGTTATATATGTTGATTGGGTGCATTCTATTAAAAAATCATCCTTTTTTCTCAAACACCGTGTCAAGTCAAATGGTATCACATAAAATGGGACAGAGGGAGTATATGTTATATTTGTCCCTATTTGTATATGCATATTTAATTGAGTTGTTTTTATGTGCTTTAATATTGAAGTTGTTAGACATAATAATTTCACACGTCTAAAAGTGATTATTTTCGATAAACCCTTGTTACTACCTTGTCGGGGGGCGGTCGATGATACTTACTGAGTATGTGTTGGTGTCCTCATACTATTAAGTATGTGTTGGTGTCCTCATACTACACTTGTTGCACTTTGTGTGCAGATACAGACTGCGTTGTTGCGTTATTCGTGAGAGCTTTGAAGACCTCCCAATGTCACAGTATTGAGTTGTCAGCTAGCTCATGGTAGCTTAGAGTCCTTTACTTCTGTTTTTTATTTCAAGCAGATAATGTATTATTCATATCAAAGTCTTATTTCCAATTCCTAGTAGCTCATGACTTGTGACACCAGGAAGGTTGTATTAGATTATGTGGCATTTGATGCCCTTATTTATGTTAATGTCTTTCATTTTGGGTGTAATTGTGTTGCATTATTCGCCTGATGGGTAAGATTAGGATAGGTGTCATCACGGCTTTGTGGGATATGGATCGTAATAGTGTTCGGGATCATTTTCCTATGTTTCATTGTTATAGAAGTAGGGTAATATATAGTAATCATAAAAAGAGTAGTATGTGATATGGGGATTGAGTTTTGGTGATATTTTTTAGCACTAAAGGTTGCCAATAATATTTAGATGTAGATTTTTCTTTTTCCAAGTTTAGGATGTAGATTGAAATATGTGTAAGTGGTAATAGTTGGGATGTTTGCAAAGAAAAATGACTTCATCCAAAGCGTGAAGGAAGCCAATATTCCTCTTTTGGCCAAAATATTTTCCTTGGAGACCGCATCTTCCACAATTGATTACAAACAACCACAACATTGACAAACAAATATAATATATCAAACATATCAAAAGAAATGTAAACAAGGAAAACTATAAGGGAGTGGGGAAAACAATTCTTTTTAGTTTTCAATCCTTTCAAGGGACAGAAAGTCAGCCTATATCACTATACTTTGAACTTGCTCACCTCTTTGCAATGCTTAAGGAATGCACAAAGCCGTTCTTGTAGTTCAGGCATCTTCCCTCCATAGTCCACCATTACAACTGGCCTCATCTCAGTGCACAAGGCCAAAATGTCTGTCCAAATTCTGATTAAGATTATCTATTCATGCAACTAAAGATGCTAAAGCATTCATATTCCATTGATACTAACAATTGACAACTGTAGATTAGTAAAATTCTGAAAGCTCACAATTCCAACTTAAAAACAACAGCCAAGTAAAATAAAAAGAAACAATATATTACTTTTTCTATAATCAAGAAATATTCGAGGGCCAGTGGCGCACGGTTTTAAACTGGTATAACAGTTCTGCCCTTCTATCCTTCTCCACTTGAATACTAGGTGAGTTTGAATCTATGACTTGTGAGCATAACTCACACAACACGTGTTGTGCTCTTATTATTTTATAATTTTTTAAGGTACGACGAAATGACTATACTAAATCAACCATCAACTTAGTAGTAAAAAAACTCCAATACCTATCTAAGAAGATTCATGTCATGCGTCGGACCCTACACCTACAGCGTACTTGTCCTCTCCTAGTCAATTGATTTCACTTCGAAAAGGAAAATGATCTACTCATAACGCTAACCCCCATTATACTTTTTAAGTTATCATTGTCTATCATCACCCCCATTATGCCTTTAAATCATCTTTGTTCTCTATTTCCATCCCTAAGTCTACAAGTTAAGCACTTTCTCATCTAGGATGAAGGAAGGCTATGATCAACGAGATGTCTGCTTTACATATGAGTAATTCTTGGGAACTTGTTTCTCTTCCTTCAGGTAAATCTATTGTTCATTGTCCTTGGGTTCATGCAGTCCAAGTATGCCTCGACAATCAAGCTGATCGGCTTAAAGCTCGCCTAGTTGATATACTCAAATATTGGTCTTGATTACAATGATACGTTCGCTCTTGTAGCTTAAATAGCATTTGTCCGCATTTTCATATCAATGGATGTTGTTTTCCATTGGCATTTTCATTAGTTGGACATTAAGAATGTTTTTTGCACAGTGACCTTGAGGAAAAAGTCTATAGGGTGAAACCACCTGATTTTGTTGCTCATAGAGAGGCTAGTAGCCTTATATGTCAATTTTGTTGATCACTTTATGGTCTGATACATCTCCTCGAGCCAGGTTTGAGAAGTTCGGCACAGAGGCACAATAATTTAGGAATTAGGCATGACTCGTAGTGAAGTTGATCACTCTGTGTTTTATGGGCATTCTACTCCAAATATGTGTATTTATTTGGTGGTTTATTTAACGAAATCGTTATCATTGGGAATGATCAAGATGGTATTATTAATTTAAAGCAACACCACTTTCAGTATTTCCAAACTAAAGGCCTTGATAGACTGAAGTATTTTATAGGTATTGAGGTAGCTCGATCCTGATCAGGCATTGTTATTTCGCAACGCAAGTATGCCTTAGACATTCCTAGAGAGACTAGAATGATGGGATGTAGACATATTGACACTCCTATTGATATGAATGCTAAATTCATGCCAGGACAGGCGGATCCACTAAGAGATCATGGAAGATATAGGCGGGTGGTTGGTAAGTTGAATTATCTCACAGTGATATTTCTTTTCTTGTGAGTGTTGTAAGTCAGTTTGTGGATACTCCCTGTGATGGTCATTGGAATGCAGTTGTCCACATTATGTGATATATAAAGTCAACTCCAAGTAAAGGACTAATCTTCGAGGATCAAGTCCATGAAAAAATTGTTGGATATACAAACAATGATAGGACAGGATCATCTTTTAATAGACGTTTTACATCCAGATATTGTGTTTTAGTAGGAGGTAATTTGGTGTCTTGGAAGAGTAAAAAACATAGTGTGATTGCTCGATCTAGTTTAGAAGCAGAATATCAAGCAATGGTTATAACTTGTGAGCTAGTTTGGACCAAAACAGTTGCTCAAAGAACTAGAATTTGGAGAAATCACTCAAATGAAACTTATGTGTGATAACTAAGGTGCCTTTCATATCGCATCAAAGCTGGTATTTCATGCGATGACTAAGCATATTGAGATTAACTGTCACTTTATTAGAGAAAGGATACTCTTTGGAGATATTGTTACAAAATTTGTGAAATCCATTGATTAGCTTGTAGATATTTTCACCAACTCTCTCATTGTATTATTTACATTTGTAACAAACTTGATACATATTACTTGTATGTACCAACTTGAGCGAGATTGTTAGAACAGGAACAAGAGGAATAGGATAGTATATAGTTGTCTATAAATAGGGCTCAGTGTAATAACGTAGATACACGATTCAATATTCTATTTCTCCTATCGCCCCGGCATGAATCCAAATTGGTTCTCAGAAATGGACACCCCTCTCTGCACCCTCCTCTCCACCACTTTCTCCGGACCTTCATAGTATGGCTTAGCAATTTGATATTCCTGTAATTATTACAGTTTTGGATATCACCCTTGTTCTTATACAATGGAACCATTGTACTTCACCTCCATTCGTCGGGCATTTTTGCCATCTTAAAAACAACATTAAACAACCTGGTCAACTATTCCATACCTGCCTTGTCAGTGCTCCTCCAAAATTCCACCGGAATCTCATTGGGTCTGGTCGCTTTTCTCCTGGTCAACCTATTAATAGCACGTTTAACCTCCTCAACACTAAAACGCCTACGGTACCAAAAATTTTGAAGTCTTTCAAAGTGCACCAATTCACCCAGCACAATGTCTCTGTCCCCTTCTTCAACAGAGTTTATGGAAATATGTATGCCACCTTTGCTTAATGGAGGTCTCGTCCACCAACACCTTGCCTTTATCATCCTTGATGCACTTCACTTGATCCAAGTCGCGAGCCTATACAATCTCTTATCCCCACCTTTGTCCCCTAGTTCGACATATAAGCGTTCGAAAGTGGTCGTCTTAGCAACCATAACTGCCAACTTTGCTTCTGTCTTTGTTGTTTTATAGACTTCATTAGGCGTCTGCTTTTCTTCCTCGTCCACGCAATCCACACACTTAGTATAAGCAACCTTCTTTACTTTCACTTTGTCTTGGAATCCTCTGTTCCACCACCAATCTCCTTGATGACCACCAAAGTTCCCTCTCGAAACCCCTAGTACCTCTGTAGTTGCTTCCCTAATGCAACTAGCATTCTTATCCCACATGTTGTTATCTATCTTGTAGGGAGACTAGTGGAGAAATATACGTAAAGGAAGAGGGACTTACATATGGTGTTCATTGATCTTGAAAAGATCTATGAAAAAGTTTCAAATGATGTCCACCGGAGGATTTGGAGGCAAAAAGTGTCTCGATGGTTTATATTAAAGTGATAAAAGGACATGTATGATAGAGTCAAGACGCCCGTTAGGACGGTGGAAGGAGATTCTGAGCACTTCCCAATTGAGATGGGGCTTCATCTGGGATCTGCGCATAGCCCTTTCCTATTTGTCTTGGTGATGGATGAGTTGACGCAATCTATTTAGGTGGAGGTTCCATGTTGTATGTTATTTGCGAACAACATAGTATTGTTGGATGAGACACAGGACAGAGTTAATGATAGGTTGGAGGTTTGGAGACAAACTCTAGAGTCCAAAGGGTTCAGGTTGTGCAGGACCAAGACAGAATATTTGGAGTGCAAATTCAGAGTTGCGATAGATGAAGCGAATGTGAAAGTGAGGCTTGCCACACAGATAATTCTTAAGAGAGAGAGTTTTAAATATCTTGGGTTCGTCATCCAGGGTAGAAGGGTAATCGACGAAGATGTCACACATCGCATTGGGACAACATGAATAAAATAAAGGTTTGCCTCTAGAATCTTGTGTGATAAGAAGGTACCATCTAAACTTAAAGTAAGTTCTACAGAGCGGTGGTTCAACCGTCCTTGTTGTATAGAGCAGAATACTAGCCAATCAAGAAATTTCATTTTCAGAAGATGTATGTTGCGGAGATGAGGATGTTGAGATGGATGTGTGGACATACTAGAAGTGACAAGATTAGGAATGAGGTTATTCAGGAGAAGGTGGAGTAGCCTTTGTGGCGGACAAGATGAGGAAAGCGAGATTGAGACTGTTTGGACATGTGTAGAGGAGGTGTATCGACGCCCCGGTGAGAAAGTGTGAGAGGCTAGTTGTAGAGAGTACACAGAGGGATAGGGGTAAGCCAAAAAATATTGGAGAGAAGTGATTAAACAGGACATACCGCAGCTTCATATTACCGAGTACATGACTTTAGATAGGAAAGAGTGATGTCGTGTATTAGAGTAGAAGAGTAGTAAGAATAGAGTTGTCTTGCCTTGTGAGATTTAGTACCTGATGTAGGACTATTCGTGCCCTTACAGTTCTTCCAATATGTTGTTTACTATACTTCGATTATCACAGTATTTAGCTTCTATTATTATTTCACTCCTATTAGACTTTATCCTGCTTTTCTTATTAACCATTATTTTTTTCTTTTTATATTTGAAATTGATACACTTAAGTCGAGAATCTTTTAAAAACAGTCTCTCCACCTCCACGAGTTAATGGTAAGATCTGCATAGACTTTACCCTCTCCGGACCCTAAATTGTATAATTTCACTGGGTATGTTGTTGTTGTTAACAAAAAGGAAAAAGTTCAAATGCATTAGACAAAAAACTTATTTATTTTTGCTTTTTTAAGCCGTAAAGGTCAATAAGTTTACACAAACTTCATTCACCCATGAAAGGAATAAATGTGACACAAAACCCAGAAACTGAATTAAATTTCAATTGGAACCAACCCATAAAGAAAATAATCTTTCCCTTTCTTTCTAATATACAATTGCAAGAACAAAAACAAGAGAGTGGTAGAATGAGTAACCTATTTCAAGGCGACGCTTGGATGAAAGTTTGAGGTGCCATTTAATTTGGGACAAAGCAGATTCAAATGTCTTCAGTACCGTCTCCAATTCTGCAACCTCCATACTTGAGAACTTGGAAATGGTCGATTCGATTCAAACTTACTGTAAAGTTTGTTTTTGAGCCCGTTTGGAAAAACTTATTAGCTTATGTTGGCTATAAAGTTTTCAAAGTGAGCCAAAAATAAGAAGTTAAAATTTTCTAAGTTTTTATTTTAATTGCTTAAAGCTATTTTCTTTAATCATGAAAATTATTTTTATATTTCTTATATTTTAACTAAATTTTTAAACTATTTTTTTATTCTTTTAACCCTAAAATTAATTCACATTATTTTTCTCATTTCTTCGGCATAAGAACTTTTATTAAAACACTAAACTGCTTATTTATAAAAATAATTTTTCACACTTTAAAATTCTAAAAACACTTCATACATAAAAATTACTTTTTTTAAGCTCATTCAAACGGACTCTTTATCTACTCTTTGACCCTGCCTACCAAGGTTTTGACTAATAGTAAACCTTTGGTCGTTTGGTATTTTGGAAAACATATTTTATTTTGGAGATAATTTTCTAATTGTTCACTCAAGTTTTGCAATTGACTTCAAATATCATTTTTATTTTTTTTAATATAAAAATTATTACTCAACTATTTTTCTCAAAAAATACTTAACACATCAAAAGCATCTTTAACTCATTTAACCAAATTTATAGTATTATTCTTTTTCAAATATATATATTAAGAAGGAATTTGCATGCTTATGAATCATTTTCTGTACTTACACTTTATATTTTTTTCAAGAGTTATTTTTCTAAATAGTCACCCATATTTTGAGAATTACCTATGCAAAATCTTTGTTATTTTTGTAAAGACAATAATAACACTCAACTATCATTATTTTTCTTAAAAAATACTAAATACATCAAAAATCTCATTCTCTTCTAGTTGACATGTCATGTCATGCCACTAAATTAGCATTTTTTTTAGAAAAATAATAGACTTATTTAACTCATCAAACTATGTCTCTACCAAAAAAATTGTAAATTGCGTGAGAAATTATCTCAAGATTGTACAAAATAATAAAAAATCACAAATTATATAATTAAACAATAAAAAATTACAAATTATCTAATTTCCTGCAAATTTTTCTACAAAACAAAAATTCAATACAATAATCTTTGTACAATAGGTAATTATTTTCTGGGAATTTTAAGTAAGTTATTGCCCATAAAAATATTCAAATAAATATGTAAGACTGTCATGGACAAAAAATTGTAAGACGAAAAATCTATTATTTAATTTTATTTTTAATTTAATTCTTCTCTTTTATTCTTTTGTGGCTATTAAATTTTCATACAATTAAACATCAATATATATATATCCTTATCTTATCCTACATTCCCGAAAAGCAAGTAATAATTAGTTAGGTTTCTTAATTTTGATTCAATAACACATGCATTATACGAGATTAATCTACTCATTAATAAAGGTCAAAATGTTATCCTACTTTACCGGCCATTAAATAAAGATACAATATTATTCACTTTCTACATTTTTTTTAAGAAAAATTACTGTAAGTATGGATTTCAAGTACATAATTAATTTTTTTAATGATTAATTGACCTTTAATATTATTGATTCATTATACGATAATATGATAAAATAATGTAAGTTAACGTTCATGAAGTGGTTTGTATATTATGGTTCAGTTTGAACTTCAATTGAACTTTTTAAAACTTTTATATTTTCTAAATGTGTGTGTGTCCATAACTACTCTAAATTGATGACATTATAGTAAGTGTTAAAAAGTTATCGTTCATAGTATAAAAATATATATAAATTAAGTTTACGTATGGTAAAGGAAAAAAAATTGGTCAATTTTTTATCAATGTTTCCCCTTTAAAGTGAGTTTGGGGAGAAGGAAAACACTTTTTTGTCATATAAACTTTTGAGCAGGTATAAAATTTACTTGAAATAAACTTATAGAGTAAAAAAGTATCAGTTAAGTTAAAGTACTAAAATTTAGAAAATTATCAGTCAAGTTAAAGTACTAAAATTTAGTGGACAAATTCAACAGAGATTTTATGTATTTTCTCAAAATATTTTGGTCGAATAACTTAAGTGATACTTTTAATGGTTTCATTTTGGCATCTTGCCCTCATCTTATTCCACAAAATTTTATCCAAACATTGAATATGTTTAAAATTATTTTAAGCCCCTTTAACATTGTGTGTTCTTCAAACATGCTAAAATGAATAATGTGTTGATGTACTCTACCTCAGATATCCTATTACACGTCATATTTTTTTACTTTTATTTCCAAATTCACAATATTATTTTTTAACCTTTATTTCATATAATTTCTCATATTTTAATTTCTTATTTATTTCTTGTTCATTTCGTTTAACTTTGCTATTAATGTAATTGTGATAGTGTGTAAATTGTAGGTACTACTCATTAAACACCAAATCTGATTATGAGATGGTTACCAAACAATAGACCTTAATGGAAAGAAGATTGGGGGAATTTTAAATATATATACAATAAACTAATTAGTTTACAATAAATATAGTCATGTTTTATTTACATAAAAAATAGCCAAAATCATGAAAACTATACAATGACTACAATATAACTTGCCAAAAGTCATAGAAAGTATACACTAGCTATACAATATAGATTTTTTATACATGAGCGATATACTAAATATACATTATGATACACTCTATACATGAATATACACCGAATGACTATTCTTTTGATAATTAAAATGACTGAATGACCATCTACTATAATTATCTCAAGAAGATAAATGAATTCAAAATTGTTAGGTACGTGCGGGACATAGGTTAAGTATCATCTTGTAATGATCCATCCCACGCATTATAGCAATTGTCTGAGTTGATGTATTTGGGTAGAGTTTGCATAGGATGAGACGGTAAAAATTTCAGACTAGGCTAGTTTTTGGTGAAAATTAGATTTTGTGGGGCTTAGGGATCATCTGCGATCCATGATGTAGTGTTTGATGATTTTGAACATAAATTATGTTAGTTGTGAGGATTAGTAATCCATAGAAACTTTCAAAATGAGAAACAGATTAGTAGAACTCTAGTTATGACAATTTCTACGGTGAGATATTTTTGTGTTGTCCAAAATCCTGAGTGTGTTGTGAAATGGGGAGAGATTAGGAAGGCTCCCTGATTTAGCCATAGTCATCATCATAAAAGGACTCCTATCGATGTGGTGGTATTGCTATAGCGGATTTCACTGTAGTGGCCACGGCTAAGCCGAAGAACGTTGTAAAGGTCAGTTGTCTGTCATATCTGCCTCAACCAAGATGAGGGTCGTGAAGCTCCGTGTGGGTAAACTTGTGTAACTTTGAAAGGTTCGATACACTTGGACTTAAACTTACATGGGAATAGATGAAGCCTGGAATTAAACACCAGCACCAGTCACCTAGAATAATCTCCCTCTCCATAGTCTTTCGGTAGTGGTAGTTCTTCATCCTTGCCTCATACAATGATGTGCTCTCCTAGGCTCGTAGTGAAACTAATCAAACTCATTTATTTTATCAAGCCTCAATTTATAGGCCTCTTTCTAGTCATGATTCAACTTCTTGAGTACCTATAGCGCCTTGTTGTCACGATCCGACCTAGGGCATAGTCGTAACACGATGATCGAAACCCCAAAAGGCTCCAACCAAGCTTCTTGTACATATCATAAGCATACATAAGGTAAAATATAAAAGAGAAAACATCATAAGAGAGTCTAAAACCATGAATAGAAATATGAAAATGTCTTATGACAACACAGACTCAAACATATGTCCAACTAGATGCCTCTAAACATGAGTATGGGCGGGGGCTAAGACATGTCCCTAGCTCACCCTCAATTTACAACGTAAACAAAAGCCTTTGGAAAAGAAAATAGTAACCATCTTGAAACTAGTCTCCGGTCAATAAGGACTCACCACAACACCTTCGGCTAGGAAATGCTTACTAGTTACGTGGACGATGAGGATCTTCAACCTCAACCCCTACATTATGAGACAATGTAGGCAAAAAGTATGCATTAGTACATTGGAATGTACTAAGTATGAGGGCGTGACATGCAACGTAAATCATGGAATGCAAAGGTCAAGTAAATCACATGACAAGATGGAATACGTAAAGTCATGAGAAAATCATATTGACCAAAGCATTTAAAAACATAAATTCAAAATCATAACATACTTAAGAGATCATACATATATGGGATAAGAACCATAACTGACAATAAGACCATGCGAGCTATAACATGGAATCCGATGATACCCACATCGAGAAGGAGGAGGCTACTTTGCCAAGGTAGACTCCTGATCATGAACATGTGCTATTTGTGGATCCACTAGCTAGGCCATAAAGGCAACCTACGGTGGCACGTAGTTTGTGGGACATGAGGCTGCTACTAAGGCTTTTGGTAGGGCCCCCACCTCAAGTCCACTCGGTGCTAAGTCATATCCCACGGAATATATACATAACATAAGATCATAATTTCATATATCATAGTCATGATCATAGGTTTGAAATCATAGAATAGCTCATTTTCATAACATACTTGTAAGGTGAGAATTATCACTTCATTATTACAATCATTTTTGCATAATTCATATCGTTAGGCCTTAGGTCACCACATAGGGCCCTAAGTCACCTTACGTCATAACTTGCATGAAATTCATACCTTGAACTTAGAGTAAACTCAATTGCATAATCAATTGATCTTAAAAATTATGTAATTCGCTTGAAAACATGCATGATCATAAACTTTATATCAGCCCATACATAATTCATATAGATAATATCCTTTGGGAGTATAAATCAAAATACTCATAATTTACATCATGAACCCTAGAATTCAAAATAGGAGAATTCATGGAAAAACGCTTCAATTTAATTCAATTTCCATAAATTTATATCAAAATAGACTCATAATTATACTTTAAATCAAAATTCATGCAATAGGAATAGAGATCACAAAACTCATAAAATACCATACTTTAATTTGATAGAAAATATTGAGAAATTGATTGGGCTTCATGAATGAAAGGATCCATGAATCAATACCCACATACCTTGAGTAAGAACACCAATTAATTTGGAAGAACTTGAGAATTTTGATGGAGAAATTGAGTGAATTTGCTTGAAGTCTTCAATGGAAGAGAGCCTTTTTGTAGAGAGAGAAATATTTGATAGATGAATTGTAGAAGAATGAATGGAATTAGAGGTTTAGGTTAATTTATAAAGTTGAATTAGGTCCTAAAAATGTCTAGGTTCATTAACTAATAATTTAGAAAAAGTCTAAAATGCCCCTTAAAAAAACTCAATTCGGCCAGAAGACCTTCCCAGGTTTGCGAGGGTCCTGTCGCAGACCACACTGTTTTGTGAGCTTTTCCAAAAATCTATCTTCCGATCTACGGGTCTTAAAAATCCACCGAGACCATTTTCCCACAGGTTTTGACCCCCTGATCGATATTCCGAACTCGGATTTTCCAAAAAGTTTAAGGATAATGCGTTACATGAGCGGCCTATTTCCAAGACATTCTTAAGGTATTTTGTGGGCCTTTTTAAGGGATGTTACAATATCTCCCCCTTGGGAACATTCGTCCTCGAATGAGATTCAACTAATATAGGAAAGACATGGAAAAAAGATTTAGAAACCCAACATGGACATGAGGACACTTTGAAAAATGCATAGAACGTGTAAACTTCGTACTTAAAATAAAACATAGCCCTTGAGAGAAATCATTTTCATGAATCATGCATGCATATGAATGACACATGGAACTGAAGCGTAGAATTTTAATTGATTTGATCATGAGCAACTTAGTACCTTTAGGCTTGAGTGAAAGGAAAGAGGTAAGGATATCGCTTCATCACGTCTGATTTCGCTTCCTACGTTGCACTCTCTATTTGTTGATTCCTCCATAATACTTTGACAGATGCAACGTCTTTATTTCTCAGCCTCTTCACTTGCCGGTCTAAAATCTCAATTGAGACCTCCTCATAAGTTAAATTCTCTTCAATACTCACGTTCTCCCTTGGTACAATTGAATTTGGATCACCCACAAACTTCCTCAATATCGACACATAAAATACCGAATGAACCAAAGCCAACTCAAGTGGCAAGTCTAACTCATATGCTACCTTTCCAATGCGCTTCAATATCCTATACAGTCCTATATATCTAGGGCTCAACTTCCCTTTCTTACCAAACAACATTACCCCTTTTATAAGTGAAATCTTCAAATACACCATATCATCCACATCAAATTCAAGCTCTCTTTTTCTAGTGTCCGAATAGGACTTTTGACGACTTTGAGCCATTTTCAATCTTTCTTTTATAAGCCTTACTTTCTCCATTGCATCAATTACCAAATCTGGATCAATCAATGCCATCTCACCAACTTTAAACCACCCCACCGGAGACCTACATCTTCTCCCATACAAGGCTTAAAAGGAGCCATTTGGATGTTAGAGTGATAACTATTATTGTAAGCGAATTCAATCAATGGAAAATGGTCATCCCAATTTTCTCTAAGGTCAATCACACATGCCCTTAACATATCCTCCAAGGTTTGAATTGTTCTCTCGGCTTGCCCATCGATTTGAGGATGAAAAGTGGTACTTATCATCTCTTTAGCATTTGGGTTACTTTAACCGGATGTAACAGTGTAGTAGCTACTGCAGACGGGATCGGCATGAGAAAATGGTTCATGACGTATATTCATGAGGAATTTTTTTCCTTCATTCTCTATGCTCCGCGTGTTTAAATTAGGACCATTTATTGGGATTTTTTCCCCTCATCGCTAGCCAATCAAAAGGGTTTGGACTAAAACCATTCTCAGACGGAATCGACTAACCTCTCATTATTACTTTGATTCTTTTGAGAGCAAGAATTGGAGAGAAGAAGAAAAGTTAGAGTTCATGAGTTTCAACCAAAGTCTTCAAATTTCTCTTAGATAATCTTTGTTCCAGGTATATAAGGATATTCATATTGTTAGATTGAGTTCGTCCATGCGCCCTACATCTAAATTCCATCATTATAGTTTCTAGTTGAGTTTTAGCCTTAATTCTATAGAGCTTTGAATGAGTAAATTATTTCCTTGTTGAGTCCCGTATATATGTTTGTGATCAAAATCGTCTTATATAATTCAATTGTCTAAATTATCGTTCATGATTACCTACACATGAACCCTCATTGAGTTGATATTTGTTTCATTATGCACTGTTTTGTGTTAAAGTTGACGGGTTCATGCATTGATGTAAAGGATGAGTTTTTAGGGAACATGAGCGTCCCAAATGCATATATTATATTGAACCATAAGCATGATTTTATTAAAATTTGATGAGTTTTACAGAGAAAGCTTAAATGATTGAGAAAGAGTTTGAGTAAATTGATGTAAAATTCAATGAGACTAGATGAGATGTATTTTGAGTATTTTACTCACTTGATGTATATGAGAATAATAAGTATTTTGAAAGTAGTATTGAGCACTGATTTGGTAAGAGTTTAGATAGCTCAAACCCCATAAACTACGTAGCCAGTGTAGGATAGGATCGTGCTGTTGATTCGGGCGACTCCTCACTTGTCCCAAAAGAGGACTCCCTATATGGATCCAGTGATGTGATATCCCTTACTCTGGCAAGGTATTGGACGGCTGTGGAAATGACAACGCTTTGTTATATCATCACTAGATCATAAGTGATGGCTATCGGTTAGAGAAACTTTCAGAAGTAAATATTATATTACACTGAGTTGTATTGCAAATTGTACTTTGTAAAGGAATGTCTTATTTTATATTTTGTTTTTTTTTGAGTTGAATTACTTCAGTATTTATGTCTTTGAGTATTCTTGAGTATGTTTCCTTTCAACCATTTTACATATCGTACACTTCATATACTGACATCATTCGACTTGCATTATTTTATAATTAGATACAAATAATAGAAATCATCAACAAACACATCATTGAGGATCTATCTTCTCCAGCTTTCCTCTTTGCATTCAAAGAAGCTCTTTTTTTATTAATTTCCTTTTATTTTATTAGATCTTTTGAGGTAGTCATGGGCTTGGGTCGGCACCTTCTTAGTAGTTAGTTAGAGGCTTCATAGGTTGAGTGGAGTGAAGTGTAGTATGAGTCTTTCAAAGTCTATTTTAAATACGATATTCATTATTGAGTTATGACGTTGAGTTAAATTTTAATTCTAGTACTAAAATTATTATTTAAAGATTAATGAGAATATTTTATAAATGCCTACTTGAGCTACTTTTTTCATGAGTTGAGTCTTCTGCTGAGTGAGTTAGCCAGGCCAAAGGTTCATTTCGGACCAGCAATGGTTCTGAGTACCAGCCACATCCAGAGTGTAGGATCAGGAAGTGACAAACTTTGTATCAAGAATAAAGTTTAAGAGTCATAGGATGTCTATGAAGCCTAGTCTAGTAAAGTCCTTCTTATTGATGTAAAGTACGCCACTTCTATAATGGGGAGGCTACAGGAACTTTAGGAATTGTTTCACTTCCTTCATACTCCAGTTCGTGTTATAGAGTGTAACTCTATGACATCTTTTTCTAATTCGTGCATTTTGCGATTTTTAGATCATTCTCATAAATTTTGTGCCCAAACATAATGGCTTATATTATTGTGAAATGGCACTTCTTCCATTTTAATAAAGCTTATCATCGCATAATGCCTTAATAATAGCGCTAGATGTACCAGAAAATCATCAAAAGAATCACTTACCACAAAGAAATCATTCATGAAAATCTCAATAGAATCCTTCACTATGTCAGAGAATATAGACATCATGGATTGTTGGGATGTAGCAGGCGCATTGCATAAACTGAATGTCATCTTTTTAAAAGCAAATTTCCCATAAGGATAGGTGAAGATGGTCTTCTCCTGATCTTCATGAGCTATGAAAATTTAGTTGTACCCTAAATAACCGTCCAAGATATAGTAGAACTCATGCCCATCTAATCTATCAAGCATCTGGTCTATGAAAGTATAGGAAAATGATTGTGCTTAGGTCAGTGATTAAGCTTGCGGTAGTCTATGCAGACTCGCTAACCAATAACTGTCCTTGTAGGGGTCAATTCATTCTTATCATTTTGGATGATCGACATACTTCTTATCTTAGGAATGCACTACAACGGAATGACCTATTTGTTATATGCAATAGGATATAAGACATTGATATTAGGCCACTTGATTATCCCTTTCTTCACAGCTCTTACATTGGTAGATTCAATTGTCGTTGGTGCTCTATATTGGGGATTATGTTCTCCTCAAGCTTAATCTTATGAGCATAAATACATGGAGGAATGCCAATAATATCTGAACTAGACCAGCCCAATGCTCTCTTGTTAAGATGCAAAATAGAATGAAGTGCCTCCACCTGATGCTTTAAAAGTTGGGCAAAAATAATTACCGGTAGAGTATCACTCGCTCCTAAGTATTCATACCTCAAGTGAGAAGGAAGAGGTTGATTATAGGACTAGAGGCTCTTTAATAGATGGTTTCGGCAGAGGTGACCCTCTATTCTTCATATTAAAATCTAGCTTCCTAGGAGCGTATTGGCAAGATCCTTGACCATACAAGAAATGTACAGTCTCTTTATAGTTATCACTATTGTCTCCATCAAAGATCATGATCACTGCTGCTAGAGTTTCAATAACAAATCTTTTCTCAACCGTTGCTTTCAGTTCCTCATTAATTGTGTCAATCACCAACATTACACTCATTTCCTTGGTTGCTTCATTGATCTATAAACATTAAATACAACTTGTATATCATTCATTCAGGAATGAATCTCTCCTCTCCCTACATCTACCAACTCTTTTCCAGTCATCAAGAAAGGTCATCCCAAAATTATAAGGAACTCAAAATCTACCTCACTGTAAGACCCCAAAAATTTAAAAAGTCTAAAAATGAGGAACAAAGAATAAAAATGCAGAAAATTAGCACTAGGTGTCGACCATGAAAGGTTATCACGGGTCATGGTATGCACCACGCCTAGTGTTGAGCAATCGTGATGGTGATTCAGAGGCTCAAACTTGTATAAAAAGGACCACGATGAGGGACCACAGACCATGGTGAGCATCACGGGCTGTGACGCCCTTCGTGGTGACCCCTCCCCAAAGCCCTCAGAAAAAATTCAAAGGTAAAGACCACGGATGACCACCACGGGCCGTGGATCTCTTCACAGACCGTAATGTGTTTCCATGGTGGTCACTTTGCAGGACTCCTACAAGACCTACACCACGGCCATGGTTCTCAAACCGTGATGTTCTCCATAGACCATAAAGGTCTCCATGGAGAAAGTTCAGAGACCTACCTTGCAGACCTCCAAAACATCTCCCCAAGTCAATCACCATGAGGTACCACCACAGGCCGTGGTGAGTACCACATACTATGAAGGATCCCCGTGAAGCCACTCCAATCAAATTTTTAAAAGGGACATTTTAGTTTTTTCCTACGTTTTAACTCAAAGTGAGGTCATTTTGAAGGAAAATCCATCCATCTAAAAGACCCTAAGTCTTTCTACACTCATTCACTCTCACTCACATTCTAAGAACTCAAAGCCTAACCTCCTAAGTGCTCTTAAAGTCTCCTTCATCTTCAAGAAAGGTTCTAGGGTTTCATTACAAGAAGATCAAACCTCCATTTCTTTTTAAGTTTTGCATTAAGAATTTCATTCCCTAAGGTATGTGAGTGTCATCTATGGGTTCTTCCACCCATGAAGCCCAAATATTTTCCCAACTTATTATTTATATTTTCAATAATGAAATCTTATTTGTTTTTATATGTTGGTTCCAAATGCATAGATTATGGTTTATTTGAAGCTTTTTTACCTACATTGATATATATTGACTCTCAATTTCATGAAATGGAGGATTTTTTAAGTTCCTCATATGAAGGCATGAAAGTAGTTTTAAAATGTATATGGTAGGTTATTTTAATATGTTTTAATTGATGCATTTTCATCACTCTCATGCATGCTTGCATTGTTTTAATATATTTGAAGGTTGAATGAAATGAACCCACCTAATTTTATTATGTTGAAATAAAGTTGAATTAAAAGCTTTGACTCCAAATGAAAGTTTTATGAAAGCAAATGTTTATGTTTAAAAAGAGTCTTATGAAATGAAAGAATGATTGAATGATGATGAAAGGGCTTCTTAGCCAAAGAACGGATTCTATGTGAAAGGACAATTCTCACATATTTTAATCAAATGAAAGGTTTTACTGAGCTATTCTACCGAATGATTATTTGATGTCTAAAGTTATACGAATGCTTATGTTATTATGATATCTAAATATTATTCCGTGGGATTGAA
Organism: Solanum dulcamara; assembly: GCF_947179165.1. NCBI lineage: Eukaryota > Viridiplantae > Streptophyta > Magnoliopsida > Solanales > Solanaceae > Solanum > Solanum dulcamara. The sequence goes on from NC_077245.1 coordinate 61,910,147, forward strand.
CTAGCAACTAATGTAGCATGTAGATGGGTACTCGACCAAAGGGGCCCTTAAGTAAAGTTTATGTTGTATTAATTATGCACCAACATAGGAGCCCCTGTAGGCTATTTAGGCTAGTGGATCTATAAATGATTAAAGTTGACGTAGTTCTATCCGGTAAGTATTCTTCCCGTGCCAACGTAGGGGGGTTATGTTGGATTTCATGTAATAGCTCGAATGGTCTTAAATATTGGTTACGATCATTTCCCACAAAATAAATATTTTAATGATATAAATAATGATTTCTCATGCATGCATTTACTAATGTACTTTGCTTATAAATGTCTTAACGTTTCCATTACACTGCATGCTCATATACTTAGTACATTCAAAGTACTAACACATACTCCTTGCCTACATGATATCACCATATAGGGATCGATGTTGCTCCACATTCTCCTCCCCATGGCTAGTTTGATCGTTGAAGGCTACTACTACTTTGGTGAGTTCCCATATTTCGGGAACAATACCCCTTTTTACCTTTCTAGTTCATGATTTGTATAGACGTTTAAATTTATTTGAGTACTTGTTCTATTAGTTATGAGGGTGAGCTAGAGACATGTCTTAGCTTTCGCCAAGTCTTTTAGTAGAGGTATGCTTGGACATAAATGTATGAGGCTTAAGTCGACTTTTGATTTCTATTCTATGTTGAATCCCTTAGTGCCATTATCCCCACCATTTCCGCTTGTTATATTGAATGTCATTAACTATGAGAAGCTATGTAAAGGCTAAGAGGCTTGAGTGAGGTACCTCCGGGTGCATCATTCACCGTGTCACGTGTAGGCCTTAGGCTTGGTTCATGACACTCATAGTTAAGGATCACAAAGTTGGGTAAAAAGATATATTTTGCGACTTTCACCAACACGTCATATAAAATCCTCATTGGCTTCTTGACTGTTCTATCTGCCACCAACAACTCATCATAGTAGTTCTTAGTGCTCCAAGTCCCAACTACTCATAAATAGCTAGCAGTATCATATCAATGCTTGTTCCTAAGTCATATAATGCCATGGTGAATTTCAGGGCAAGGGATGGTGAATGCTCTTCAATAAGCATTTTTATGAACCAGTGAGTTAGACACTATAGCATTGCAAGATACATCATTTCTAACCTCTTCTCCCATTTTTATGTAATGACTCTCCAGGTCATTTTTGCCTTGATGCCTTATTTTTATCGATTAGAACATTCCTCTAGTGACCCAAACTTATTTATGACTTGCTGGCATTGACTGTTCGATTGCCTGATTGTTCATTTGGGTTTTAGACTCATTTCCCTGTTTTGGAGTTTTTTAAAATTGAAAAGTTGTCTTCAGTCATAACGTTAGGTAAATGTCCTCAAAACAAAATTCTAACGGTTCCATCAGTTTCAGAATGACCAAATTAAGCTAGTAACATGGTTGGTATGAGTATCGAGGCAATCATTGTGAGTTTGGGATCATTTGACATTTTAGCACAGTTAGTTTTGAAATGTCAAGATTAGTCTAGAACAACCTTTTATTCACTTCCCAAGGCTTTTGGTCTAATCCTATGGCCCTATGTGAAATTTGGCTTGAAATGACACTTGGGTGTGAGACCCACTCTTTGTCGAAATGAACTTGTATGGAAATTTTGAATGAGTCATTGACTCCAAAATGTCAAATTTGGCAAGGTAGCATATTTCATTTGTGCTCACAGTATTCTGAACGAATCTTAAGCACCTCGTCGAAGATTTAGAAATTAACCAAAATTTTATTGCAATATTGTGTTGGTGCAGGGCCTATTTGGCCTTCATATTCATGGACCTCAGGCTGTGATCATGGAAGTCAGTGACCTAACTCTCCACTTTCGCAAGGCTTGGGCTACGTTCGCAGTGTGTTGCTTATTTGCTCTCTACGTTCGCGAGAAACCCTCCGCATTCGCACAGGTCAGCCGATTCTTCACCATGTTCGTGAGATAGGGGCCGCATTCATAGAGGCTTAGCTCCTCCTTCTCTATGTTCTGTGGGCTACTATAGTCGTGTTCGCAAAGAAGGAATCCCTAGTCTTTTAATTAACACCAAAGACAAGAATTAACACATATTTCATATTTCCAACTTTCATTTTTCTCTCGTTTTAAGTCCAATTTAGGTGATTTCAAGTTCTATGAGTTCGTAATTGTCATGGGTTCTTGGGTTAGTGATTGGGAAGTGTTGAAAAGGCTTTTTTAGAGGAATTTTCTTGCTTTTAGTTGTTGTCCCTTATTATTTAATAGTGGAATTTGAAGAACTTATTACATGTTTGGTTTGGAGCTGTTCTGAGCCCCGAATTGTGTTTAATTTTAGAACACAAGTTCGGGGTGGTGTTTAGGACCTTTTTACTAAGTCAATTCTAGAGTTACCAGAAGGGTCTCATATTCCCATTTTTGACTCTAAAATTGGCCTATTTCTGATTTTAGTAATTTAATGTCAAAATGACCTTATTAATATTGTGTACTTATATTTGATAGCATGACAACATTTGGAGGCTGTTTAGAGGGTAAAACTATAATTTAGTAATTTTGGAGTGCGCCTGATCGGCCTATAGGTAGGCTGCGACTTCCCCTCTTTAGATTTAGCTTGAAATATGATTGCTGGTTGATTAGTTGGAATTCAGGTTGGGTAGTGATTGCATCATTCTTAGGCGTGTAGAAATCATGTTTTAGACCTATTTTGGGATTTTTATCGATACTTTTGAGCATGCTACTAGCCTTGTTGATCATCCATGCCTTATGGTGTATTTGTATGCTTGTTTTATTGTTTATTTGGAGTATTATTGTCCATATCCTAGGTTCTAATAGAGCTTGCCTTAGAAATGCATGATTCAGGCCAAATAGGCCTTAATCTTGCCCCGACGTCATTTCGGCCAACTTAGATCCTTGTAGACTAGTGTAGCCAACTTAAGTCTGAAGGTTTGAGTCTTATCTAGGTGGTGCGCTTGTTTTGATGACTTTCTATCCTAACCTCCCTCACTTTGCGGTTTTACGAGTTTTTGGAAAAATAAGTGAGACATTGGAAAACATGCTATAGAAGTATAGCTCTATTAAAGACTCCAAGTGGTTTGAGATTTCAATATTGTGATGGAACTATATTAGTTGACGATCCAAAATATTGGGATGAATTTATAAAGGTAATTAATATATAGGTTAAAATTATTATATTTTTGTTATTTCATATGGTATTTTCCTTAATAAGTTACATTCATAATTCATAGTTGATGTGCTTTACACTAGTGATCAGGAAAATATCTATCATCACATATGCAGTAGCCTCCAGGCTCTCTGTAGATCCTTTCATAATTGATTAATATGACATTGCTCAATTTTTTTAATTTTCTAGATCGAATCACAAGTCAAGAATATGAATACTAAGAAATGGCCAATGTTTGAGGATTGGGAGGAAATCTTTGGCAAGGATAGAGAAACATGAGAGTTCGTAGAAGGACCATTAGATGCTACTGAGGAAATTCAAAAGAGTCAAGCTCCACAACTTTCTAATGACATAAGTTTAGGATTTTCTATTGATCTTGTTGATATTGGTGATGAAGAAGAAGATGATGCTTACCATAACCCTAAATTTGGCATTGGAGAAGCTGAAAATTCCACTGGACATGATGGATTTGTTACAACTGAAGATTCCACTGAACCTAGTTCATTTACTAGAGCTGGAAATGTCACTAGACCTAATATATTTATTGAAGGAGAAAATGTTACTGAAGCTACTATCGGAGCGTCTGAAAATGAATATGCTGAATCCCAAAAAACTCCTAAACAAGGTCAGTATGCTAAAAGGTCATCATCTAATGTTAATGAAAAAGAGAAAAGCAAGAAAAGGAAAAAAATAGCGGAGGATGATAATGAGACATTTCTCAAGAGTGTGATGAAAGTTATGAAAAACATTACTGAAAGCCAAGACAAAAGAATTGGTGCCTTAATTGAAAAAATTGGGGATTGTGACCGATCCAATGTTCGTGGTCAAATTTATTCTATTCTTGAATCCTCTATATTTGAGTTGTACATCTTAGAACAGCGTATCAAAGCTACAATGGTTCTCTGTAAAAATGACAAAAATATGGAATTGCTTTTTACGTATGAGTGAACATGAGCGTCAGATAATGATGTGGATGGGTGTCCATGATAAACTTTGAAGTATGGCAAACTTTTGGATATAAAGGCGACACTAGTTTGACAGTTTTTGCTTGAAACCACTTAGAAGTTTGATAATAGTGTCACTTTTTGACCCCTTTGGTTATTAATGTGCGCATGGGGATGCTACATATTTTAGTCTAACTAAGTTTTATCAAAATATTTTAACTCCAGTGTAAATATTAAGTGCATATGTAATTATATAGCTGCTGTGACAGCTCTTCAAATTCTCTTCGTAGCCGTTTAATTTTGGGATTCTAAGATGCAATTATAGAGCTGCTATGACAGTTCTTTGATTTCTCTTGTATTTCTCTCCATTTGGTCTTTGTTTTTCATTATCAATTGCTCTATAATTTGATGAGTTGTGTGTGATTAAAGAAATGACGAACTTCTCTTCTATTTGTTCACAATTTAATGAAAGAAGAAGATTATACTTCTTGACTTATTATGTTCCCAGTTAACTACTGATGAAGATGTTTTCTGTTTGTTGTAACTAATTATATTGCCGTCTTTCTTCAATGGGACTAATTAGTGCATCTCATCCATATACCTATGAGCTGTCGAGATGAGGGAGAAGGTCGACAACTGAGTAGGTCACGGCGGAGGCCATGGTTAATAGTTAAATGGAAAGCTATGAAGGCCATTGTCAAACTACAATTTATCAAGTTTTGCATATGAATCTCAGGGTGCATTTGGCTAGCTAGTTATCCAGTTATTACAGACAACTCGTTCTTTTAGAACTTTAAACAATGTTTTTTTTCCTTAAGTTTTGGTCACATAGGTTCAAACAATTCAATAGCTATGAATAACGTAACCAATAGTTGCTAAAGGGAGGAATCGACAGATGTTAGAGAGGAAGTTCAGCTAATGAACATCAGCACTTCCGTTACAAGTTTATATAAATATATGAGTTAATGGTAAAAAACACACCTAAATTTTGATTCTTGAAAACAAATTTATATACATGAAATTGACCATAATGCAGAATATTGGTTCTTGAAAACAAATTCATACATGAAATTGACCAAAGTGACACCATTGATACATATCAGAAAGTACTGTGGGCTTAATTCTATCTAAGAAATTCGGCTAGTAACTTGACCATTTCCCTGTGGGATCATTAAAAACAATCGTCATTGGGTATCTTATATTGAGGGATTTGATTATTTTTTTTGGACCTAATTTCAACACATTTTATTAATGATGATAACGCACTCAAAATGTTTACTATTCTGACGATAAGTTTGATAAAAAACTCTTTGCCAATTCTTCATAAAAATATTCTGAACCAATAGTAACAACTAATATTTAATTTTATTTTGAAAAAAAAGAAGAGCTAATTACATTTTAGCAAAGAACTCTATTGTGATGTCTTAGCAAAGAACCTTGTGAAAAAAAGTGTACAAAGAAAAAGAGTGTGAAGGGTATTTTTGTAACCAACCATTTTTTAATAAAAGATATACAAGACTTGTTATTTCTAATACATCAAACCAAATATTGTATTAGAAATAATGTAACCAAAGCTAATATAAGCATTACTAATACAAATATTATTAGTAGACCATATTTAGCATTATTTTCATACACTCTGTCAAAGAACTTAGTTTTCCTTTTTGTAAATAGAGTGGTTTCATTAATAACATTTTAATCCCTCAAGAAAAATAAAAATGTTTCTTTCTTTCATCTACCTTTGGGTGCAATTTTCTTTTTGTAGGTTTATTATTTTTAATACTTAAAAATTTTAAGTTCCAATTATCCACAACAAACATTTTACCTATACATTGCGTTTGCTTGTCAATTGCTCCTTCCCAAATTCAACAACAATGCTTGCTGCACCAAGACCACCAGCCCTGACAGTGGGACGTTTCAAATTCCAAAAGCCATCTGGTAATGTTAATGTTGTACAGAGAAACGTTGGAAGTAGTAATTGCAAAAGGGTTGTGGTTGCAACCAAAGCTGCATACACTCGTATGCCTATGGACACTCCTGGGGCTTACCAGCTCATAGATGAAGACACTGGAGAAAAATTTATTGTTTGGGGAGGTACTGAAGATGACACTTCTAACTCTCCTATCCCTTCCAGCGAAGTTCTGTCTTGGAAACCTCTCCCTTCTCCTAACAACAACAACAACGACAGTACTATCAATCAAGGTAACAAAAACTATTTAGGCTTGTTTTCAATATCTTACTTTATTACTAATGCAGATTTTTTATACATTATTAACTGTTAATTGAAGCACAACCTTGGATTTTAGGATCTGTTAACTTTTGAATTGTACTATCCGAAATGAATTCTTCAACGTAGAAAAAGAAGAAAGGGAAAGATTATTAAAATGAAGTTAAAAAATAAAACCAATAGAGAATTATTTGGGTATATGATGCTAATTGGATCTCAGTATTGATTTTTTCTTGTGAAATGTTTTGTATACTAACCAAGTTGAGCTATTCGAGAAAATAGAACTGGGTTCTTTTATTTGCTTCAGTCTGTTTTCTACTAATCGAGAAGCAGATGCTTACACGTATTTAGCTTATACTTTACTGTTCACTTTTACTTGTCATATTTGAACTTGACACACCCCTAAAGAAAACAATGATTGACATGGTTATTTTACCATACTATCCCTATTAATTGATGTTTAGTATAAGGTCTTGAGAAATGATTTGGGGTGTAAGTAATTAATGCTAAGGGCAAAACATGAAAAAAATAATCTTCTTTTCTTGATATGTTGAAAGTGACAAGGCCTAGGGAAAATCTATTCTTGGAATAGTGGACAAGTAAAAGTAAACAGAGGGAGTGGTTTCCAAAATGAGCTACACAGTATAGAGGAAAGTAATGTGTGGTGCTGTTTACAGAGTAAATGCAACAATCTTCTTCTTGTTTATTTGTTTACTCCAATTACCTATCCTCCTATAGAGCCAAGGACTGAGTTCACTGTTCTTAAGATTGTAACTTATTGTCATGTTTAAATTATCAATTGAAAAGAAAACATGTGTAATTTAATTTATTAGGTACTTGCCAAGCCAATTTGTCAGATAGGTTACATTCACCAACTGATTATAACATGAGTATTGAAGTATTAAAACTGCCATAACGTTCTGTGTGTGTATTACTTTCTGTTATTTAGTCAAAAGATAATCAGATATATAGTATCCCTCTAATAAATCTGCAAATGTGCTTGGCAATTTTTTCCAATGGTTTTCCTTGAGAAGTTCTATGTCATGGTTCTGCAGCTTCTAATAGGGGATCGACAGGGAACTTTGGCAGACTGAAATTCGGAAGAATGAGAGATCTAGTTAGAAAAAGCTACACAAAAAACAAAGAACGTGATGTTATTGATCACGATGAACACAATGTTAGAAATGCCTCTTCTCAATCATCAGTAAGTTCATATAGTGAACCTGATCAGTTGAAAGAGAAACAAACGCTCAGTGCTCGAGCTCTTGCCAAAATTCAACAGCTAGAATCCAGAAAAAAATCCCAAAAAATAATCAGAATGGAAGATGAAGGCTGTGGCAGTGATTTTGATCCAGAATCTGCACGAGTAGTTGATCCTGGATCGAAAGCTTCTGCTTCTTCCTTGCGTGGATGGGGTGGTGGGCGATCAATTCATCACAGACCTATGGGGGAAGAAATTTCCAGAGGAAGGCAAAACTTGGATGATCGGAACAATTTCTTCAGTAGAAAATCCTTTCAGGATATGGGATGCAGTGACTATATGATAGAAGCCTTAAGGAATCAGCATTTTGTGCGCCCTTCACATATTCAGGTAGATAATTTACTTTAGTTCCAGCTATATTGCTCGGACTCTTCAAAAATGCTGATGGGTGCGTATCGGATCCTCCAAAGTAGTGCATTTTGGAGGGTCCAACAACAATTTTGAAGAGTCCGAACAACTTCGATTTCCAGCATTGAATGGTCAATGTTCCAGGCTACCCCATTGCTTATGCTTCAGTTCTGATGCATAATAGAGGTTAGCATGCCTACAATCTCGTGTATATGATAGTTTGAACTGCATGAAGGTTTTATAGATGAAAAAATGCAACAAGAAAGTGCTACAGAGGTTTACAGGTTACTGCCTCATCAATATATCTTTGGTATCTTTACCTCTGCTTCAATGAACTAGTACGTGGCCATTGAATAGACTGCTTTTAAAATATTTCATCTGCATGTTTTCAAGCTATGCTTTATTTCATATAATGATTCCTGTGAAGCTTCATTTCTGTCAAAATACGGGCCAGCAATTTCAGCTTTAATTATTTTTTCGTGTCACAATCTGTCATCTGCTTTTAGATGGCTCCCCCATGTTTTATTTTGAGAAATCTCTATTTATGCTTCTTACAAGGAGTAATTATAGACTACCTGCAGTCTATGACATTTGGACCCATCATGGCTGGAAAGAGCTGCATAATATCTGATCAAAGTGGATCTGGAAAGACTTTGGCTTATCTACTACCGCTTATTCAACGTCTTAGGCAAGAAGAACTTCAAGGACTTAGCAAACCGTCATCTCAAAGTCCCCGTGTTGTAATATTGGCCCCAACAGCTGAATTGGCTTCTCAGGTCTGTCAAATTTCCTCTTTCACTAATGGAACATTTGCCACTTAATCCCCCAACCCTCTGCTAACCACACCGAGAAAAAGAAGCATATTCAATTACCTGCAGATACCTATACGGGTTTGATATTTTCCAACTTCACCTAAATCATCAAAGATGTGTGAGAACTGCTATAGAATATATTTTGTACTGATTTCCTAGCCAAGGTCCCCATGCTATATTTTCTTTTAAATTTTCATGGTGTATTCAATATAAAACATTTGCTGCTTTTCCACCATATGTACAGGGAAAGTACAATTTGCCATTACGGTTATGTAATAACCCATTGGCAAACTATTTTTTGTTAGCACCTGTTACTCGTAATGTATGAAAACCATAGGGTAAAGAACTTAAACAGGTGCTATTCCTTCCTTAGTTTCAAATAGACCATTCTCATGATTCAGCCTTGATACTTTTAGCTTTTCTAGTCGAAACACCAGTCATTTGTTCACCTTTTTCTTTCTTCGCATTCTTTTAATAATTAAACTAGAGTATCTAGTGATTGTAAGTCCAATGTTTTGTGGATAAAGCACGTGAGATTATCAAAAATTGCAAAGGGTTATAATATTCATCATGCTTTATCACTCCCAATTACTTTCTCCCGCCTGTTCAAATTGCTTGATATATATATATATATATAGTATATACTCATAATTTTACATTTTGAACTAGAATTGATGATTTTGACATCAGAGTCCCTCTTTTCCCAAAATGTGTAGCTTGGAATTTCGGAGGATGTTTTGTCTCAACCAGCTAGTACACCGTTTGGCTTAGCGCTTGCTGATTTTTGCCTGATGAAAGGATCTTCTGTTTGTAGTTTGACATTTTTTGGTTTCTTTAAATCTCCCTTCCAAGTTCCAATGGTGAATTGCTTGTTTCACATGCTTGTTCTTTCACTTTCCCTCCTTAGTTAAATCTGATTTTTCTAATTCAAAGCCTCCTCATACAATCTATTGCATCGACTATGCTGAAATTTGAATTGTGTTTTTTAATACGTAAGAACTTTCATTGCTCAGCTGTATTTTACTTGTCAAAATGACAAAACAAACTTACTCCTGCTCCTGCGACTTTTGCAGGTTTTAAATACTTGCCGTTCATTTTCAAAATCTGGTGTTCCATTCCGTTCTATGGTTGTTACCGGTGGTTTTCGCCAGAGAACTCAACTGGAGAACCTAAGACAGGAGTTAGATGTTCTTATTGCAACTCCTGGTCGGTTTATGTTTCTTATCAAAGAGGGTTACTTGCAGTTAACTAACCTCAAGTGGTATTAACATTTTCCTTGAATAGTCAAAACTGTTTAACTAGCCTCAGTAGTATTGCATTTTCTTGAGTAGTTAAAGCCGTTTTTCACTTTCTTGCATTTTATGGTCTTTACTGCAATTGTTCAATTCTCACTTTTACTTGGGGGGCTGGAGGAAGTGATTTTGACGTTGTGGATATATTTACTGTCTTGTTTTTACTCCCTCCATTTCAATTTGTTTGTCTGGTTTTGACTTGGCACGGAGTTTAATAAAGTAAGGAAAACTTTTGAATCTTGTGGTCTTAAGTTAAAGATATGTAAATAATGTACCAAAATGCCCTTTAATCTTGTGGTGTTAAACATGCCATGTGGAAAATTAGAATTAAAGATTTACCAATAAAGGAAAGAAGCATTCTTTTTGAAACGGACTAAAAAGGAAAGTAAGAAAAACAAATTGAAACAGAGGGAGTATAATGCAAGGTCTAATGAGCCTTGGCTTAAAAGTAGTAATCTTAAATAAAATAAATCTGTACAATCACCATTCACCAACGGCTATCATATTTGAGTGTTGTTGCTTTCATAATACTCGTCTTTTATCCTTCAGTTAATCCGATAACTATTGTGGAAGTTTCATATTGCAATGGAGATCTTGACGTCGAGGAAGGTGTTTTTGCACATGCCTACCTGCCAGAGGGGTGATCTTGACAGCCAAAAATCTGAGGGAAAGAAAGGTTGTGTGCATAGTTAGTGATACTTAGCAAGGTGGCGGGTGAGGATATAGATCATCTTTTACTACATTGCAGCCTGACCACGAAACTATGGTGGGATATGTTTAGCTGGTTAGGTATATCTTGAGTGATGCCTAGATTTGTGAAGGACCTGTTGTTTTTTCGGAAAGCTGGATGAAGCAGGAAGAAGAGCAGGGCATGGAATGTTCAATGTTCCTTTGGTGTTGATGTGGATCATCTGGAGAGATAGAAAAAGGAGGTCTTTCGAAGGGGTAGAAATAAGTTTTGGGTTGAGGAGTAGCTTCAGATCCCTCATTTATTTTTGGTGCACCCTTGTAGTTCTGGGATGTATAGAGGATTGAGTGTCTTTTGTAGAGAACCATGTCGTTTTGTAGGTTCTTTACTTTTTGGTGTACTTGTATACTTCCAAATACTTGCTGATACTTTGGATGGAAGAATAGGAGCTCTTTCTACTAACTACCTGGGCATGGCATTGGGAGCAAAGAGCAAATCAAGAGGGGTATCAAATGCGATACTAGAAAAGTGTGAAAAGAGGGCTGACCAACTGGAAGAGTCAATGCATTTCCTGGGGAGGAAGATTGACCTTGATCAGCAGTGTGCTTGATGCATTTCCTACATATATGATGTCTATTTTCCCTGCTCCTGATAATGTAATACAGAGATAGATACTTCAAGGAGGAATTTCTTCTGCAAGGGAATGAAGATGAAAATAAGAAAAAATTTCATAGATGGGAAATTCTGACAAATAGCAAGATAGATGGGGGAATGGGAGTCAGGAACATGAAGATTCACAATAGAAGCCCAATGATGAAATGGTTATGGAGGTACAATACAGAAGATAACCAGCTTTGGAAGAAAGTTATTAAAGCTAGGTATGGAGGAGGGCAATTAGATAACACAGGTGGTGACAACTCCATACGTTTGCAATATCAGGAAATCCATCAGAAACCTATAGCCAATCTTCCAATCAAGGGTCGACTGGGAATGAGATGAAAATATCCTTTTGAAATGACAAATGGATAGGGCAGGACACACTAAAGCATCTATTTCCAGAGATATGCACTTTATGTGAGCAACAACAAGCAACAGTGGATGAAGTATGGACAGGACAAGGATGGAATCTCAATCTTAAAAGATATCTGAATGACTGGGAAATGGACAGGATTGCTGATTTCTATAACAACCTAGTCCAGTTCAATGGTTTGACAGAAGAGTAAGACAGTTTGGTTTGGTAGTGTGACAGTAAAGGAAAATTCACTGTCAATTCTGCCTACAGAGGTCTTAATTCCTCCAACAATCAGGTGGGTTGTTGTCCATGGAAGATGATCTGGAAGGTGAAGATACCTTACAAGGTAGCTTGTTTCGCATGGCTGTTGGCCTAAGAAAAAGTTCCGACTCATGAAAATCTGAACAAAAGAAGAATTAATTGTGCTCCAGATGCTACCTTTTAATGAACAGTCAGAGACAATTAGCCATCTTTTTTTACCAAATGGACAAATCAGTTACGGAAGATTTCCATTACTCTGAGGAAAATCAAGTGGGTCATGCCAGGTAAAATAAAGGGTGTTTTGAACTTCTGGAATAGAGATGGAAATGCAGCTTACAGAGAAGAGAGATGGAAGATTGTCCTTGCATGCATTTAGTGGTCTGTTTGGTCAGAAAGGAATCAGAGATGTTTTGAGGACAAGCAATGTAATATTCAAAAGTTCATGATGTATTGCTTAACTCTCTAATATTTTTCTGTAAACAGGAATTGATAGTACAAACTGAAAATATTTTTGATGATTTAGACAGTTTGTAAGTATCTTGGTAGATAAGGCTCCAATTTGTAACTGACCTTCTTTTGAGGGGGGCTCTACATTTTTTGTGTAGTACACCTGTTGATATTAACATAACTGTTACCTTTATCAAAAAATAAGCACCCAAGGGTGTGGCCTAGTGGTCAATTAAGTGGGTTGAGAACCATGAGGTCTCAGGTTCAAATCCCAACAGAGTCTAAAAACACTAGGTGATTTCTTCCCATCTGTCCTAGCCTTGGTGGATAGAGTTACTTGATACCTGATGGTACTGGCCTTGGTGGATAGAGTTAGTTGATACCTATTGGTAGTGGGAGGCAGCAGGTACCTCGTGGAATCAGTCGAGGTGCACACAAGTGGGTCATGCCTGGTAAAATAAAGGGTGTTTTGAACTTCTGGAATAGAGATGGAAATGCAGCTTACAGAGAAGAGAGATGGAAGATTGTCCTTGCATGCATTTAGTGGTCTGTTTGGTCAGAAAGGAATCAGAGATGTTTTGAGGACAAGCAATGTAATATTCAAAAGTTCATGATGTATTGCTTAACTCTCTAATATTTTTCTGTAAACAGGAATTGATAGTACAAACTGAAAATATTTTTGATGATTTAGACAGTTTGTAAGTATCTTGGTAGATAAGGCTCCAATTTGTAACTGACCTTCTTTTGAGGGGGGCTCTACATTTTTTGTGTAGTACACCTGTTGATATTAACATAACTGTTACCTTTATCAAAAAATAAGCACCCAAGGGTGTGGCCTAGTGGTCAATTAAGTGGGTTGAGAACCATGAGGTCTCAGGTTCAGGTTCAAATCCCAACAGAGTCTAAAAACACTAGGTGATTTCTTCCCATCTGTCCTAGCCTTGGTGGATAGAGTTACTTGATACCTGATGGTACTGGCCTTGGTGGATAGAGTTAGTTGATACCTATTGGTAGTGGGAGGCAGCAGGTACCTCGTGGAATCAGTCGAGGTGCACACAAGCTAGCCCGAACACCACGGTCATAAAAAAAAAAGGGATGTGAAAAGTTCCTTTATCTAGAAAAGTAATGGCAAAAGAAAGATTAATGAAGTTAAAGAAGTTGCCACTTTATGCCCTTTAATTTACCAACTTTACTTGTACCCCCCAAAAATTGCGCGGCTCCTCTTTCTTAATCTTCATGTGTTTTTTGAATAATAGTGTGTAACTTTGTCTATCAAACCTTAGATGGAAATCACTTAGTGTTTTTCCTTTAATAGGGTTTGCATCCTGGTCTCTCGTGGTTCAATCTAGCTTCATTAACCACTAAGCAACAAACTTAGGTGCTTTTACATGTCCTTTTTCTAAATTGATATACTTCTTTACCAGAAATTGAAAATATGATATATCAGTTACTTATACAGTTTTAACACTTCATGTTTATCTTTGTTCAGTGCTGTGCTGGATGAGGTTGACATCCTCTTTAATGATGCGGATTTTGAGACTGCATTTCAGTGCTTGATTAATTCATCACCTATCATCACACAATATCTATTTGTGACTGCGACTTTGCCCATGGATATATACAACAAGTTGGTAGAAAGTTTTCCTGATTGCGAACTAGTGACAGGTCCTGGTATGCACCGTACAAGCCCTGGCTTGGAAGAGGTATTTCTTATTTTACTCCTATAAGTACAAATTTACTGAACGGCAAATTAGTTTCTGGTTGGAGCATTATTCTTTTGTCAAAGCTGCGCCCTGATATTTTGTATAAGCTTGCTGATAAGAGCATCTGTAAAAAGGTTATGGTTTCCAGATATAAATTTAAATCCTCTGGATTCCTAGGAAAAAGTTGAATTGAGTGTTCTTGTTTCAGCTGTAGGATATGTCTAATTGTAATTCTGCTTTGATTGCCTTGGTCAAAGTAAATTATTTTTAATACGCGTACTTCCAGGGTTTCCTCTTGCCTTAGTGAAGTGAGATCTTGATTTCCATATAAATGATTAACCTCATATGCTAGCAGAGAGCACTAGCCCTGTTATTCCTGTCTATGAAAAAGAGAGAAGTAAAAGTCTTTTGGTGTGATCAATTATTTTATCAACATTTCATCATCGCAATAACAGTTTATGATAAACCAATTATTCTCCATTTCTATCATTGGGATGAAAGAACTCTCCATTTCTACTTTTTTTGTTTGTCCTGTCTGATAGGAAGAAATTTTGACCCAAAGAGCCCTTCTTTAATTTATTACCGTAGGGACTGGGTCACTGGGAGTGGGGGCGTTTCATACAACATTACAACTGAGACAAAGTGGTTTATGATCCCATCAGTGAACAAAGGGAAGTAACTACTTGGAAATGAAAGTTTAGGTGGTTTATATTTCCAGCACCCTATGCCAATTCCAATAAAAAGAAGGAAAAAGAGATGAAATTAAACATGAGTGATGTTGGATGATTTTTTGGTTGTTATGTAGTTCTCACAATTATCTTCGTTGTGGATGAAAAAGAATGCTTTGACTTGACTTTCATTATCCAAGTTATTGAGGGGAAACGATGCATTTCTTGAAATAATTTATCGTAAACCAACACTGACAATCTACAAAATTCCCAATAGATATCTAGTACCAACACTTCTCTTCCCTACCTGGATTTGCATAGGAGTTGAGTGTGCAGCCCATGATGGTCGAGCATTAGAAATTTTAAGTTTTAATACCTTTTGCTTTAGATATGTTAAATTTATCATCACTCCTCCCATATACTTTATTATGTGTTTCGGCAATTAAACTATATGATTTTGTTTGTTCACACTATGTTAACAATTTTGTTGCAACCTACATTCTATGGAGGTGGTTGTTTCTTAGTCCATATCCTAGTATTATTGAATTTTCACAATTTTGTCCCATGCTAGGAGAAGAAGAAAATTAATATGGAAATGTACAAGTGAAAATGGATAAACTGTTTGGATAGAAATTTTGTATGTTATAATTACAAAATTTCAAATGGAAACAACAAAACTACCGAAATTAGAGAACATCTCACGGCAGTGTAAGTAATGAACTCCTGCCCAAAAATTAGTAGCTTTTCTTGAAGAGTAGTCTAACATATGCCACAAAGCACTATTTACCATTTGACAATCAGAATATTACAAGTCAATTTTAGCTATTTCAACTGTACTTTTCCCATGCTTAATGATGTATTATGTGATACCGTGAATGTACAGGACTCCTTCTAGAAGTCTTTGTTTGAGGCAAAGTTCTTTAGTATGATGATTACTTATATTCTCTTCTCTCCTTGCTCTGTAGCTAGACAAGATATATAAATATGTTTCCTTCCATCCTGTCAGGGGCACTCTATAGGCTTTGCGATCCATTCAGTGTCTCTCGCTCTTTCTTTTTTTTGAAATTGGTAAATTTGTATTCATCAGCATTCAGGGCTATGCTGGCCACCTCCAAAAATTTACAACAGAGTCATGGATACAAGGATCCTATAAAAACCACTAATCGGATTTCTTCTTCTATATTCTGTTCTTTACACCAAAAACCTAACATAGTAATAACTTCCCAATTAATCTTCTGTACAGAAAATTCTTTCCCTTGAAAGGTCCTCTGATTTCTCTCCTTCCATAAAATCCACCATATGCAGGCTGGAACTGTTCTCCACCACCACTTTTGACTCTTACTGCCTCCTCTCTTCATCCAGCAGCTAAGGAGGTCTGCTGTGTGCTCTGGCATGCTCCAGTTCAGATTAGCTATGCTGAAGAAGAATTCCCACACTTGTGCAGTTACTTTGCAGTGAAGAAAGAGGTGCTTGTTTGTCTCAAATTCCTCTTTGCAAAGTGTACATCTACAGGCTATATTAATTTTCCTTTTCTGCATAGCCTTATGTGTCAAGCAGGCTCTCTTAGCCACTAACCAAGTAAAGCACTTCACCTTTGGTGGAGCCACACTCTTCCAAATGGTATTCCAAGGACCTGCTGTTCTACCTGAAGTTTCTGCTAATCCCCATTTGTAAACTTTATTTGCAGAGAACAAGCCATCCTTGTGGTGCCCCCAAATCAATTTGTCTTCTTCCATGTTGGAACCAGGGAATCCAACAATCATATTCAGCAAATCTGTTACCCAGGGTATTTCCCAATCATTAAGCATCCTCCTAAAGACCAAGTTCCATCCATGTGGTGACCACATTTCCTGTATGCTGCACTCAGGGTTTACACATGGAGAAAAGAGTCCTGGAAATAGAGACTGTAAGGGGCCATGATCACTCCAATCCTCTTTCCAGAAAGAGATTTTATCCCCCCTTCCAACTTTGACCTTTGTGTTAGCCTTGAGTGTCAACCAGAGATTTCTAATGGACCTCCAAACTCCAACTCCATAGGTGGTAATCACTTCATTTGTACACCTCTGCTCATCCTGTCCATATTTATGGGATATCACTCCCTTCCACAAGGCCTGGTCCTCTTGATTGTACCTCCAGAGCCACTTCATGATCAAACTTTCATTTTGTAATTTTAGGTTTCTCACTCCTAGACCACCATATCTTTTGCTTTGTTGGACAGTAGCCCACTTCACCAGATTGAAGCTCTTCTCAATTTTGTTCCCTTGCCATAAGAAATCCCTTCTTAGCTTGTCTAGAGTCTTAACCACTTTCCCAGGAATAGGAAAAAGAGACATTACATATGTTGGTAAGCTGTCCAATACTGAATTGATTAATGTAACTCTCCAACTATATCTCGCTCTTTGGTAGACATCTTTTAGTTGTCAGAATCATCTAACAAACTACTTCAAGTCTTTATTTGTGTCTTCTCCTTCCATCTTAGAGCCTCAACTCTTTCGTCGTTTTACGGAAATAGCCTCACTACCCTTTATTCGAACAGCAAGAGGCTTCTTCCATCGATACTCAAAGAAACATCGATATGGGCATGGAGTCATGTCATGTCTTCATAACTATGGGACTGATGCTGTCTGCTTTTTGCACTACCAGGTCCTTGTAGATTGCAGTGGAGATGAAACAGCTGAAAAAAGTCCGGACACAGCTTTTCTCAACAAAAGGAATGCCCTACTTCAGCTGGTGGAGGGTAGCCCAGTTCCAAAAACAATTGTCTTCTGTAACAAGGTGAATAAAATTTAGTTCCTCCCAAATATGTTTATTGCTCTTGGGTCACACATAGGACAATTCTCATTCCAAATTAGATCCTGCATGCATATGCAGATTGATAGCTGCAGAAAAGTTGAGAATGCATTGAAGCGCTTTGATAGGAAAGGATTCTCCATAAAAATTTTACCGTTCCATGCTGCACTGGACCAAGAAAGCAGACTTGCGAACATGAAGGAGTTTCGTAGCTCAAAGGTGGAGAACATTTCTTTGTTCTTGGTGTGCACTGATAGGTATGTTGTAGCAGAGTCCTTTGTAGATACTTTTTGATAGTCATTTGTCTGTCAGTTAGATGACACACTTCAGCTGTTTTCCTCACTAGAAGAAGGGGCAAGAAATCTGAACTGATGTCTTCTAAACAATGTTGCAGAGCATCCCGAGGTATTGACTTTGAAGGTGTAGACCACGTAGTCCTCTTTGATTATCCTCGAGACCCTAGTGAATATGTACGTCGTGTTGGCAGAACTGCCAGGGGTGCTGGAGGAAAAGGAAAGGCATTCATATTTGCCGTTGGGAAGCAAGTTTCTCTTGCTCGAAGGATAATGGAAAGAAACAGTAAAGGCCATCCACTCCATGATGTGCCATCAATATTGACTTAGCATATTGACCAAAGGAGCATGGAACCTGGAAAACAAGACAGAACTCAAAAAGGCTTTTATTTTGCATAACCTTATCGTCATCTGCTATTATGTGCCTCCCCTTTATTGAACACACCTATTTCCTCTCATACCTGGATCGCAAATGAGGAGAACTGATCGTCCTTTCTGTTGTCAAAGATCAATCTTGTTCTAGCTCTATCCTTTTTTGGGGTTGAAAAAGACTAATTTTTATTAATACTAGAACAATTAATTACATAGCTTGATTCGTCTAGGATATCTTGTACCTGGAAAATTATTTTCAAATGAAGACAGAAAAACTAGGGGGTACATTATATAATATCAAGTTCTCAAAAGCATCCAGGTTGCTTCCATGCTTGGCTAGATCTCTGCCACGTTTAAGGTATGCTTTATTTCTGGGTATCCTGCTTTAGTTATCAGCAACCTGCTGTGTTCAATAATGTTTGAATAAAGGTTGTTAGTGTTAAGTAACATGTTGATGATTTCTTTACAACCCGTTTCAACTTTTATTGGCATTAGTTATCTTTGTCCTTCTTGTAGCAATTTCCAAACCTTTTTTTAGTGCCATGATTTCTGCATAGATGTTTGTTGTGTATGGAATATTCTTGCTGAACCCTATGATCCAGTTTCTGTGTTTGTCTCTGATTACTTCATCGGTTCCTCTTGGACCTGGGTTGCTTCTACATGTTTCTCTATTCTTGGAGTTTACAAGTACATTCATCCATGGTTTCCATTTTCTGTAGTTACTTTGAGTGCATTATCTTTTCCTTTCTATTGTTGGTTACTTAGTAGACAATATTCAATAGCTTTACTACAAACAGTTGCTAAGGTAAGCAGTTTCGACCTCCTTAGAGGCTATTGTTCCCGTAAATCCAAAGATGCCTGATTGCGAATGGAAAGAGGTCCTGCCATGACTACAAGCCATGGACAGACAGATTCAAATTATATTCCTGTTTTACTTATGTGTGACCGTTTCAGGAAGAAAAGGAAGGAGAACTTCAAGGCTATGAGATGTAAACAATAGGAAGTTGCAGCTGTAAATTGCTACAGCAATCTGAAGATGTAGATGAAGATGGGAAAGTTGGAGTTTTCTTTTTAGTTCTATATTTCATTCTCACACTATGTATATATGTGGCTCACTAACCACCACTCATTTTAACTCAAAAGACTTGCCTACTACAAAAATATCTACAATCTACGAGTTTTCAGAGAAATCTTAATTTCCTAACACTCCTTAAGATTTTTTATTGAAACTCCTCAACACCCTTTGAAACTCAAACTTCTTGGTGGAAAGAGCCTTAGTTAGAATATCAGCTTGTTGTTCTTCACTTCTATAATGCACTAACTTAACTTCACCATTCTTTTCAGCATCTCTTAAAGCATGAAATTTGATGTTGATATGCTTTGTTCTTTTATGCTGCATCGGATTTTCGGCCATCGCAATAGCTGATTTAATGTCCACATAGATCACTGTTGGTTCTTTTGGCAATATATCCAATTCAAACAAGATCTTTCTCAACCAAAATGCTTGATTTGTAGCAGATGCAACAACCACATACTCGGCTTCTGATGAAGATTGAGTTACAATATCTTGCTTCTTTGTGCTCCAAGAAAAAATGCCTGAACCAAATGAAAAGGAGTAACCAGATGTACTTTTGTAATCAGCCAAACATCCACCCTAATCACTATTTGAATAACCAATAAGAGCTCCATTCTCCACACTTCTACACCAGATTTCATAATCAATCGTCCTTCTAATGTACCTTAACATCCTTTTAGCGGCTTCAAAATGATTAGTTCTGGGACTTTGCATATATCGAGATAACAAATTGGTCGCGAACATAATGTCTGGCCTAGAAGTAGTCAGATACAATAGACTTCCAATAAGACATAAAATTTTGGATCTGCCCTCTCTTCACCATCATACTTCATCAATTTTTCATTCACAACAAGTGGAGTTGCAACAGGTTTGCACTTGTCAAGCTTGAACTTATTTAACAAATTCAAGGCATGCCTTCTTTGAGACAAGAAAATTCCTTCACAAGATTGAGAAATCTTCATTCCCAGAAAAACTTCATTTCTCCTAGATTAGACATCTCGAAAGCTTTTAGCATTTTATTTTTAACTTCTTGAACCACAAAGAATTTTCACCTGTGATCATCAAATCGTCCACATAAACTGATATCATAACTAACATCCCATCAACTTGCCTTTTGAAGTATAAAGTAGGCTCATTTAGGCTTATGTTGAAGCCTTGAGACAACAAATGGGAATCCAGCCTACTATACCAAGCTCTTGGAGCTTGTTTAAGACCATAGAGAGCTTTTTTCAGCTTGTACACTGTCTTCTTCACCTGCAACAGTAAAACCTTCTGGTTGTTCAGCATAAATGTCTTCCTCAAGCAATCCTTTATGCTTGAAGATGGAGCCATCTGGATTAAACTTTGTTCGGTAGACCCATTTGACACCAATAACTTTCTCCTCTTCTGGCCTATCAATCAACTCCCAAGTATCATTTTTATTAGTCATGGCAAGTTCCTCCATTGCTGAAATCCAAATTTTGTGACTTGCTGCTTCTTCAAATGAGGATGGTTCAACAAGTGCCAAATTGCATTGCCATAAACTTCAGCAAGTGATCGAGTCTTCAAAACAGAAGAATCTATAGTTAACTCAACATCTGAATTATGTTTTGTTCCAGCAATAGGACTAGAAGAAGCATCACTTTTTTGTATATTTGGAGTTGCAATTGAAGTACTCCCACCTTGGTTCTTTATAACAATATCTTGATCCTAATCACAGTGGCTAGACTCATCCACTACAAGATCTCTATTGACAAACATCTTCTTGTTACTAACATTGTACACTTTGTACCCTTTTGTAACTGTGCTATAGCCCAACAGAATACCAAGTTCTACCTTGCTATCTAATTTGCCTCCTTTAGCATCAGGAATATGTGCATAGCACATCGAACCAAATACCTTCAAGTGTCTTGCAGATGGCTTTATACCTTTTCATGCTTCAAATGGTGTCATGCCTTGGACTGCTCTAGTTGGTAATCTATTTAGCAAATAGACAACAGTATTGACTGCTTCATCCCAAAAGTATTTAGGCATCTTCTTTTCTGCCAACATGCATCTTGCCATCTCCATCACTGTTCTGTTCTTCCTCTAAGAAACTCAATTCTGTTCTAGAGTGTAGCTAACAGTGAATTGTTGTTGGATGCCCAATTCTTTACAGTACTTGCTGAACTTATTTGAAGTATATTCAGTTCCATTATCTGATCTGATATACTTCAACTGACAGCCACTCTCCCTTTCTACCATAGCCTTGAATTCTTTGAAAACAGAGAACACCTGAGATTTGCTACTAAGAAAGTTGAACCATGTCATTCGAGTTAGATCATCTACAAAGAGAATAAAGTATTTGTTTCCACTCAAAGAAGCCTTCATTGGTCCACATAAATCTGTATGAACCAACTCTAGATTTTCCTTAGCCCTCCGAAGACTTCCTTTAGGAAAGGATCGTCTATGGATTTTACCAAATTGACATGACTCACAAACATCTCTGCACATGTCAATTTTGGGTACATCAAGCACCATACTCCTTGATTGCATATACACCAGTGAGCTAAGGTTGTAATGACCGAACCTTTTGTGCCAAATCCAAGTATCATTTAATTCAACATTGAAAGAGCAATTATCAACAAAATAACACGAAATTGGAAAGGAATTGTCAATCATGCTAATTTTAGCTACTTCACGTCCTTTAGGATCATAAATGACACATTGTTTGTCCTTAAAAATAAAGAGAATAATTTTTATGAAGCAATTGAGAAACACTAAATAAATTTTGAGTCAAGTTTGGCACATAAAGAACATCATTAATAATTTTCATACCTTCGTCAGTATGAAATTTTACTGACCCTCTACCGTGAGCTTGCACCAATGCACCATTTTCAAGCTTCATTTTAGTTATATCGAATTTGTCCAATGTAACAAACAAATTTTCATCAATAGTCATGTGCCTTGTGCACGCTCTATCAACATACCATGTACATTGATCAACATGTGATTTGTGCGATGCAATGAAAATCTCCTCCTCTAATTTTTCAACTTGGTGATCATCCACGAAATTAACTCGTTGGGAAGACTGACCACTTTGATTTTGCTTTTGCCTGCAATACTTCTCAATCTTCTCATACTTCTTACAATATCTACATTGAATTTTAGACATTTTTGACTTCTGCCAACAATTCTTCTCTAAGTGGTTTGTCTTCTTACAAATACCACAAGGTGGAAATTTTTCTTTTCTCAATGAATCACCTTGGTTTCCACCAAATTTTACCTCTCTAGATTTATCTGAGAAGACTTTTCTCCCTTCCTTTTGATTCTTGAATTTATGCCTTGCTTGAAAGGCATCTTCTACTATCCCTTCACTTCTTATAGTTACTCACTGCTCTTGGACTTGCAATTTGGAGATTAGTTAAGCTATTGTAAGAGTAGTCAAGTCACAAGACTCTTCAATAGCTGAGATTTTTGATTCAAATTTATCCGGAAGGCTGACCAAGATCTTCTCTACAATTTTTTGATCTGGAAAGTTTTCACCAAGTATTCTTACGATGGTTGTTTCACACGCCATAATTCTCGTAAACGCCACATCCGTAAGACTTGAATGAATGCAAGTGAGAGCTCTTATAGATCTAGTCATCAACTCATCGTACTTCTTAATTTCATTGAGAGTTGCATTAGCTCTCAATGGCTGGACAACAAGTTCTCCACTCTCAACCGCTTCCCATAAGTTGAGAGCCTTTAGATAAGCCTTCATCATGATTGGCCCAAATATGATAGTGGTCCTCGATAAAAATCGGAGGACCTGTCGTTGGTTGATTTTTAGGTGCCATGAATTTTTCCAGCAAATAAATCCAAGAAAAAAAATAGAAATTAGATGAGTCAAACAAGATTTGATTCAGATTCCTTAAGAAATGGGCTCTGATACCATGTCAGGAAGAAAAGGAAGGAGAACTTCAAGGCTATGAGATGTAAACAATAGGAAATTGCAGCTGTTAATTGCTACAAAATATTAAGATGTAGATGAAGATGGGGAAAACATAAGTTTTCTTTTTTGTTCTATATTTCATTCTAGATGTTTCATTTCATAAGCTTCTTATATATATAAAGTGTGAGAATTAGAACCACATGACAAGCAAAATATCTCACACTATATATATGTGTGGCTCACTAACCACCACTCATTTTAACTCAAAAGACTTGTCTACTACAAAAATATCTACAATCTAGGAGTTTCTAGAAAAATCTTAATTTCCTAACATGCCAATTGTTTTGTTAAGATTTGATTAAAATATTAAGCTATATAATTAAGTTTTTTTCTAGAATTCCATGGCTACCCTGTAGTTAACCATTATGTGTTGTATATTTTTAGGTTCTTGACTGCATGCATGGCATATGGTGGTGTTGGTAATACCTCTTTCGTTGAGGAGCTGTGTAATGGACATTCTGTTTTGAGAGACTATCTAAATTAAGAATTTAACTTTGTTAAGAGGGTTGATTTTTCCAAATGCATTTGAAATCTAATGGAGAATCAATGTTAGTCATTTTGTTGCACCTTTTCTATTGTTTAAAGCAATCATATGATAAACACTTCTAATATTTTCTCTGTCCCAATTTATGTAATATTTTTTTTAGTTAGTCAAAAAAGAATGATTCCTTTTTTGTATTTTGTTAACATCTTAACGTTAAGCTTTTCGTTTTATTCTTTAATGAGATGATTTATAGCCACTTGTTTTAGACAACAAGTTTCATAAGTCTTGCTTTCATTCTTTAATTTCATGCCCAGTCAAAGACGATCACATAAATTGAGACGGAGGGAGTAGTAAACTTTCCATTGTCACCACGAAGCCCAACTTTATCATATCAGGAAACACTCCAGGTACTTTTTTAAAATTGTGAAACTTTTAAAGGATCAATTTCAATCACATTTATTTTGAGAAGGGGTCGAAGACCAGCGTTATCAATATCAGATAAAGAGAAGTCCAAATCATCATCATCCTTTTTATTTTTTTAAAAGAGGAGCTTTTTGCAATGCAACAATGTCGAACATGTAAGTTACTAAAATATTCTTCGACTCACAATATAACTTACACCTAGTATTAACAAACTCATCATATGTAACATCTTTTCTCACCCGTATCGGTAAGGTATGACTGTCCTTCGACTTTCTATTATAACACTTATTGGTCTCTATCCATTCACCATTTAAATCAATTTCTAGTAGTATTTGATCCTCCATTAATTATCACAACTCCTACAAATATTTTAAAGATACATATATTAAAAATAGTGATAATATTATAATCAATATATATAATTTTTTTTGGTGTAAACAACATATGGATGTTTAAACAATATATGGTTATTTACATGAAGCATGTTTGTACAGTGCAAACTCTTAGTATAAACATCATGCAGTTGTTAAAACTATATATTAATGTTTAAATACATCAGAATGAGCATTTTAAAATGTAATTACAATGAGGGTGTTCAAAGAAATATCAATATTTATGTAAACACCATACAATTATTTAAACAACATGCAAATATTTAAGTCTTTGTATAAATATTTTGCGCTTACTAAAAACAACTAGACGTTGCTTATTAAAAATTCAAAAGAATAACATTTCACAAAAAATTCAAAAGTTAAAATGTCACCTCAAATCAGAGAAAAAGATAAATGCAGATTTATTATGAAGATAAATGATTCCTTGTTTAAGAGTATCAAGTTGCTTGAAAGATTGTGATATGCTAAGATTAAAAAAAAAAGAGAAGTGTCAAAAATACACCTAAACTATCCATCTTTTTTGAGTTTCATGCCTAAACTATTGAGAGTGTGAGTTTCATACCTAAACTATCACTTCTTAGTTTGAGAAACACACCTCTCTCTTTTATTGTGTTTCATAGAATTGAGAAGTGATAGTTTAGGTATGAAACTCACACTATCAATAATTTAGGTATGAAACTCAAAATAAAGGGATAATTTAGGTGTATTTTTGACACTTATCTCAAAAAATAAATAAATAAGAATTTGAAAAGGATAAAGATACCTACCTAAAAAAGCATTTTTCACTTCTTGAGCTGTTGAAGTGCGGATGCGGGGGAATTTTGGCACTTTTTACTTTTATATCTTAGGCCTTTATGCAAATACCCAAACTTTAGGGTATATATAAATTTATGTTTTAAATGAGCATAATCCTAATTAAAAAAGAGCCTCTTTTACTATATATTTAAGACTTATATCCTATTTTCTTTATTTACACCCTCTCCGAAGTCCTTTTTAATTCACTTCCCCGTCTTACCCTACATCTCGATAATTATAACATGTGACATATTAGCCCTTTACTTGTAAACATATGACCAATGGCCTTTTTTTTCTTCTTTCTTACGTAACATAAAACTTGTGTGATTTTTTTAAGACATAATATTCTAAAGCTGAATTTATGTCTTATAAGGCAGAACATGTGCCTTGCAATTTTATTTTAATATTAAAGACAAATATCAAACACCACAAGTTTGAGGAGCAACAATTAAGTCCACCCCAAAACAGGGGCATTCCTGCTAATGACCCTTCGATAATTCAATGTCTGGGTTTCTATGGTTGAATTTTGATCTCCGTGAAAACAGAAATCAATCAGGGTTCAGGGGTTAAAACTTATACCTTATGAATTAAGACGTGAATTTCCCAAAATATAATTAAAATTGGAAGATTTCCTAAGAGCTGCAATCACACCACCATGCATCGCAACTCAACCAATATACAATATCGAACTAGCGTAAAATTTCGTAGTGCCCATCATTTTCTGTATATCCACCTGCCAAAAATAAAATAAAATGCTACACAATTTCATTTAATTTTGCTTCAACCTATTGTTGATTTACGAATAGTCTGGGAGAGAAGGGCATGGAAAGAAAACCATTTGTACAATTCTCTGATGAAGTGAATTTCCCAGGTTTTTGGTGTTGGGTTTCAAAGCTCAATATACAGAAATACAAGAATTGAGTATTGAAGAGACAAATAAACTTGGAAGAATTTTCGTTAACGGCTGTGCCTTCAAAGAATTGGAAGTCTACACTAATTGAACAGTTATGGACACAGATTAACAGAAGGGGGGTAAAGTAGATTATATACATAATGTACAATGTACATATGGAAAATTACTTGGATCCTTTACATCTTTCTATAGTTGTCTAAGGCTACTTTGATGAAGAAGATGCACAGAACTCCGACCTTGCTCTTTTGCTTTGTCAATTGTTGATAGAAGTACCTGCAGGAAGTCCTCTGCTTCATCTTTTGATGTGAAAACCAAATTAGTCTGGAGTAGCGGAAGTGAAGTGCGAGGATTGTTGTTCCATCTCTTTCCCTTTGTTCCCCAGCTTCTTTTATGTGAAATATGGTTCTGCCTTAACAATGCGTCTGAGCTACTTCCCACAATGTGAACCTCATTGTCGTCGTTATCAGCATGAATTACACTATCCATCCCGATTTCTGTTTCTACCAACCACTCTGGGTTAGCAGGCACTCCTTGAAACTCAGGCATTCTGTATTTTACTATACTGGGGCAAAACACGAGCAATATAAGTCTCTCAGTGAGGATAACAAACTTCCCATCATGTCTAAGAGCTTTACACACTACTAATATTTCGTCTTTGAGCTTAACATGATCTTCAGCCTCTCTAAGTACAGATACTCCAATTGCTTCTTCCCAAGAGTAAGGCCGTAAAGGAAGTTCTCTATTTAAATGCCTTGGCAATCGGACTCTAAAGCGATGAGATCCCAGATTATGAAGTTTGCTCCGATTTCTGATGCTTTGTGCAGTTTTGCCGGTGATATCAAGGATACTGGCTGCTGGTCTTGCCACCAGTCCTGTCACTCCAAGAGCTATACCTGCAAGAAGAAATATATTATCTGAGAGAAGTCCTGTCACTTCGCAGGAGGTTCAATTTTCCTGTAACAGCGACTAGAAGAATAGCATGGATAAACTTGATACCTGAGAGAACTCCTGGAAGGCCATGTCTCTCTGCCCCTTTAATAGGTGATTGCAATAGACCAGTCAGACCCTGCAAATCAAGAATAGGTACCAATTTTTATTTTATTTTTTAATCAAGGAATAATTTCATTAATAAAAGAAGGGAAACTCCCGTATTAAAGTAGTAAACCAAAAAAGAGAACCTACAAAAGTAGATGGTTCTCTACCATGGGCACATATTCATCCGAACAAATAGGAATCTCATGGGTGCACCAAACATAACAGCATACCCCGTGTATTCCCACAAATGGGGTCTCCGGAGGATAGTGTGTGCAGATATCTTACCCCTACCTTGAAAGGTAGATAGGTTGTTTCCAAAAGACCTCGGCTCAAGGAAACATTGAAAAGCAGTCCGGGAAAAGAAATACCGAAGTGAAGAAGCTACGACAAAATATTTAAGATAGCATGACAAAGCATGCTGACAAAAGAAGTAACTACAATAAAATAATATAATAGTCGAAGTAGACGAAACAATAGATAGTAACAGAAATGGAAAACCAAGAAACTACTATGACTACTACGACTATTAGTATGAAAGGGTAAGTGAGACCAATCAACTATCTACTTTCCCTATACCCTAATCTGTGTCCTCCATACCTAGATCATGTCCTCGATAAGCTGAAGTTGAGACATATCTTGTCTAATTACCTCTCCCCACGACTTTTTTGGACTACCTCTGTTTCTCCTGAAAGAATCCATAACCAGCCTCTCACACCTCCACACTGGGCATCCATGCATCTCTTCACATGTTCCAACCATCCTAGTCTTGCTTCTCGCATCTTATCCTCCACTGAGGCTACTTCCACCTTATCCCGGATATCTTCATTTCTAATGCTATCTCTCCTAGTAAGCCCACACATCCATCTCAACATTCTCATTTCTGTAACTTTCATCTTCTGAACATGAGAATTGTTGACTGGCCAACACTCTGCCCCATACAACATATCTGGTCTAACCACCACCCTATAGAACTTGCCTTCAAGTTTTGGTGGCACCTTCTTATCACACAAGACCATGGATATGAGCCTCCATTTCATCCTCCCTGTACCAATACAATGTGACATCATCATCATCTTCCCACTACCTTGAATAATAATCCCAAAAAACTTGAAACTTCCTCTCTTTGATGATGTGGGTATCAAGTATCACTTCCACACCAACGTTATACGTTTTGTCACTAAACTTACACCCCAAGATTTCTGTCTTGGTCCTGCTCAACCCAAATCTTTTAGACTCCATAGTTTGTCTCCAAATCTCCAACTTAGCATTAATTCTTTCGTGAGTCTCATCCATCAAAACCATGCCATCTGCAAATAACATACACTAAACACCTAACCTTGGATTTGCTGCATCAATACATCAATCACTAAGGCAAACAAAAATGGGTACCCCAGTTCAACCCCATCACAATTGGAAAGTGCTCCGAGACTACTCCCACTGTCCTTATTCCGGTCTTGGTTCCAACATACATGTCCTTAATCGCATTAGTGAATACCACAAGTATACCTCTTGCCTTTGGGCATCTCCATAGAACCTCCCTCGGGACTTTCTCGTATGCCTTTTCAAGGTCGATGAACACCATGTGTAAGTCCCTCCTCCTTTCCCTATACTACTCCACCAGTCTCCTTAAAAGATGAATGGTTTCTGAGCTGAACGCTCCAACATGGATCTGAACTGGTTCTCAAAAATAGACACGCCCCGCTTTACCCTTATCTCCACCACCTTCTCCCAAACTTTCTTAGTGTGGCTTAGTGACTTTATACCCCTAAAGTTGTTATAGTTCTAAATGTCACCCTTGTTCTTATACAACGTAACCGTTGTATTCCACCTCCAATTTTCGGGCATTTTGGCCATCTTAAAAACGACAACAGCCACTCCAAAACTGCCATGCCCTACACTCTTCCAAAATAAGTAAAGGCTATTCTTCAACATACAAAATCATGTTCAATTCCGTCAAAATATCTTTTATTTCTCTCTCCATACTAGCTACATAAGAACTAATGGAGCGATGTCCCATATCCTCTGTCTTCTCTTCTGCTCTTTTAAAAGGCAAACTGAAAAAAATTGTCTTTTATCATCCCTGAATAGTCCATAGTAGTCCAAACCATATCAGAATCACCCACCATAACCTTGCAGCAACCTGACAATTTTACATTTGGAGTTAAGACCAAGTATTGCAAAGAGTGTAAACTACATGTCTGTTAGAATAGAAATAGGTATATACAATCCTACTTAGAGTAGGAATAGAAATAGGAAAATTGATAGGAATAGAAATAGTAAATAGTATCCTACTTGGTAAAGGATTGTATTGTAGTATCTATAAATAGGGTCTCTGTGTAATAATATAGATACATAATTCAATATAGATTGAACATGATTATGTAGCACTGTACATCATTCCGGTGACTATTTTTTCATATCTTATTTGTGTAGCACTGTGCCATCTTTTCGGTGACTACTTTCTCATATCCAATTTGTGTAGCACCGTGCCATCTTTCCGGTGACTACATTTTCATATCCGATTTGCGTAGCATCGTGCTATCTTTTCAGTGATTACTTTCTTATTTGTGTAGGGTCGTGCCATCATTACGACCCTACCCATATAATTTTTATTTTTCAGTAGGGTCGCGCCATCATTCTGACCTACCCATATCATTCTCTTTCTCAGTAGGGTCATGCCATCATTCTGACCCTACCCATATAATTTTATTTTCTTAGATTGTGACTACTTTCAAGCATCAAATCTAATAATCCAGCGCATGAGCATGTTCCGACTAGTTTTATGATTACTTTTGCCCAAAAAAAAAGAAGATATACTCAGATATTTAGGCTGGATTAGAGTGATGTTTTCTCTCTCGTGGCTAAACTAACATATGTTCCTTTTTCTATCTATGGTTGTCGTAATTGGACTTTTAATCAGTTGAACATTAAGAATGTTTTACTCCATGATTATTTCGAGGAATAAGTCTATATGGAGCAACCACCTAATTTTGTTGCTCAGGGGGAGTTTGGTAGTCTTGTATGTCGATTGTGTATGGTCTGAAACAGTCTTCTCAAGCTTGGTTTGAAAAGTTCAACACTGCAATTCAAGAATTTATCAGTCTGTGTTTTATCGACATTATGCCCCAAATCCAGTATTGCATGAAAAAACCAAGCATATTGAAATTGACTGGCCTTATGCATCAAATATAGTATTTCATGAGAAGACAAAGCACATTGGGATTGACTGTCAATTTTGTGAAGTCGAGTGATCAACTTGCAGATATCTCACCAAGCCCCTCATCGGTCCTCGTATTAATTACATTTGTAACAAGCTAGGGACATATGACTTGTATGCACTAGCTTGAGGGGAAGTGTTAGAATAGGAATAGGTATATACAGTCCTACTTAGTGTAGGAATAACAATATGAATAGTAATAGGAATAAAAATAGTAAATAGTATCCTACTTGGTAAAGGATTATATTGTAGTGTCTATAAATATGGTCTATGTGTAATAATAGAGATACACAATTCAATAATATTTTTCTCCTATATTTCTCACATAACAAGGAAGGTTGTAGAATTGTACATCCGGAGTTGAGACCTGAATATGAAGATTTTGACAAGCAACATGAAAGCTCCAACATCATGGACACAGAAGAAATTCCCGCCAAGGATTCTATCTAGTGGCAAAGTGGTAGGAGATCAAGGAAACTAGAATGCTGTTAAAGACAATCGGGTATTTACCACTGAGGATTCTGAAAAGAATACAATTGACAAAGGAAAAAATACTGATAAAGATATGGTACTTTGTGGATCACAGTGTAAATGTAGAAGTTATTAGTGATACAGAGCAGTAGGTAACACTCAAACTATACTTGCAGGATCAACAGAGATATATGCTTATAACACTGGTTTATGCTAAATGTGATGCAAATGAAAGACTCTTTCTATGGAGCAGTATCTACCTGTTAGCAAATACCAATACTCTACCTTGGTTGGTTGGAGGGGATTTTAGTGTTGTCTGGAATGAAGAAGAAAAAAATGGAGGTCTGCCAGTTTACCTTCAAGAATATGGAAATTTTGCTTTCAGTGTTAATTCCTTGTGAATTATAGGTGGTGAGGTGAGTTTCAAAGGGAGTGCATTAACCTGGTGGAATGGAAGGTCTGCAGATGAGTGCATCTTCAAGAGACTAGACAAAATTGTAGTTGATCCACTATTGCAAAATGGGATTGCACACATTGAAGTAGATCACTAGTCTAGAACTGGATCAGATCATATGCTCTTGTATTCATTACTTTTGTGATCAGGAACATAATATCATTAGACCACTCAAATTCCTGACTTTTTGGGTTGAACATGAGTCTTTCCTAGATACTGTGCGACAGTACTGGAATACAGCTGAAATGGGGAATCCTTTCTGGATATTTAAGCACAAGAAAAAGCAGGTAAAAAGGCACTTACCAAAAGGAGTAAAGATTCATATGGGGACATATTCAAGCAACTCAATATTAGGGAAGATATTGTACAGATCAAAGGGAAATTATTTGAAGAAGAACCCTCAAATGTAAACAAGATGGTGATGCAACAAGCTAAGGCAAAAAAGAAAAAAATACTTCCACTTTGAGGAGGAATTTGAAGGCAAAAAGCAGGAATCACCTGGTTTGCAGAAGGTGATAGAAATACTATATTCTTCCACAATCTAGTGAAAGGTTGGAGAAAGAGATTGCAGGTTAATAGATACAAAGTATTAATAGGGCCTAGCTTGAAGAAGAACAACAGATGGAAGATGAGGCAGTGCAATTCTATGAAAGACAAATAACATAAGAGGAAGAGGGAGCAAATTTCTCTTTATTAGATCACATTTCAGACATGATAGCGACCGACAGTATTGAGCTAGTGTGTGCAACCCCTTACAATAGAAGCCGTCAGAAAGGCTGTGTTTGATCTGAGAAAGGCACATGCTTGTGGTCCAGATGGATTATCAGGTTTATTTTACCAGAGTATTGTCTAGAGCTCTTAATGCACTTTCTGAGAATAGTCTATATCACAGTTATGGGATGCCTAAATGGAGTTCAAATTTGAACCACTTAGCTTATGTGATGACACCATCATGCCTCTGCTGAAAGAAATTCACCAGACATGGAGTATGAGAAAATATCAGGACAATTTATCAATGGAAGAAAAACTTCCTTCTATATGCATCAAATTGTAGCAACAACCCTGGTGGAAGAAGCGGAGAATTGCACTGGATTTGTGGGTTGACAGTTCCCTTCAAAATAATTGGGGTATCCAATTACACATGCTAGAAAGAGGAAAGCATACTACAATGAACTGCTGAAAAAAGTGAAAGATAAACTTCAAAACTGGAAAGGGAAATTACTGTCATTTGGAGGAAAAACAGAGTTTATCAACAATGTGCTGCAAAGCATGGCTATGTCTTTATTGTCTGCAGTGGTACCTCCTAAATTCACAATATATGAGTTCCGTAGAATGTTTGCTAGGTTCTTTTGGATACAGGGAGGAGGGAAGAAGTAGGCACATGTCAGCCTGGTTAAAACTATGCCTATCAAAGGAGAAAGGTGGATTTGGATTTAGGTCTCCTTGATGTCTCTAAAGCTATGTTTGCTACACTATGGTGGAGATTCAAAACTAGATCACTATGGAAAATTTTTATATGGAATAAGTACTGCAAGAAACACATTCCAACTGTGGTGCAATGTACAGGAGGATCTCAATTATGGAAGAAAATGTTGGAAGCTAGAGATGAAATAGAATAGGAGATCTGGTGGGAGCAGTTCATCCAATATCTGGTATAATAACTGGACCAAACTGAGAGCTCTCAGCTTTGTGGCAGAACCAAACTTTCAAATAGATGATCTGAAGTATTTCATGAATGAAGAAACTAGAATTTTCAAAGGTTACAACAGAAACTGCCAGAGGAACTAATTCTTAGTGAAAATACTGGAAAGTGGGACAAACCACGGTGGATGCCAACAATTACTGAAAAATTTAGAGCGAGTAATGCATGGCAGATAATGAGGCAAAAGGAACATTATTCTTGGCATTACAAATTGCTGTGGTCAAAAGGGGTTCCTATCAAAATATCTTTTTTCTTATGGAGGCTATGGAAGTTCAAGCTACCAGTTGACGAGGTTCTAGCAAGGTGTGGTTTTGATATTGTCTCGATATGTAGGTGCTGTCTACAACCTCAGCAGGAGACAATACACATTTATTACTTACAGGCAACTTTGCTTCCAGTATTTGGAGATATTTTACTACTGTTTACTACTGCAACTGGAGTACAAGGTCCTGTTGTACAAGTTCAACAGGCAGTGGTTCAATGGTGGAACATAATGTGTGCAACTAAACTCAAGCCAATATTCTAGTCTGCACCGTCAATTATCTGTTGGCAGCTATGGAAGAGGAGGAACATATTAATACGTGGAGGTTCAATGTCTTGGAGGAGAGTCATACATGAGATATAAGCATGAACATACATAAGCTGGCAAGAATTTTGTATCCTTGGCTACATAATGTCCTTCTCATGGCCCCAAATGGTGCAATATTTGGAGGGATACAGGCACAGATTACTGCAAGACTTGTGCAATGGTCTTTTCCTCTACAAGAATGGTTTAACTGTGATACAGATGGGGCGTCCAGAGGCAACCCAGACCAAGCTCTACAGCCTATTGCATCAGAAATCACAGAGGGGATTTTATGTATGCCAGTGCCAGTCAGATAGCAGATGCAATATGTTTATATGCAGAGGCAAGAGCAATGTCAAAGGGAATATACTGTGTATGTAATCAATTACTGCCACTGATCATGGAAACTGACTCTTTGACAATGAAGAAGATTGTAGATGGAAAATGGGAGACTCCATGGAGTATAAGCATGACATTGAAGGAGATAAATACATGGAGGATGAAGGGACATACATATCCAATTTGCTCACACTCTCAGAGAAGAAAACACTCTGGCTGATTTTTCACTAACATGGTTTTTAATTTTGCAGGTACAAGCAGTTTCTTTCATATCAGGAACTACCAATTGAAGCAAAGAGGATATAATGTAGACAAGACACCGATTCAAAATTTGGGAGTCAGGATGATCAAGAGAAAGGCACCAGACTGAGACAAAACATGTAAGGAAGGCAGAGGTCAGGCAGCAATCAGCAATGACTGATACAGCTCCAGGCTCTTACAGATAAAAAATAATATGGAGTGCAATAAACCAGATAAACTCAATACAGTAGAACTCTGCGGATTCATAAACTAATGGCCTTCTATCTAGAGTGTGGTATTAACTCTTGAGTTCAATCTACTGGAGGAAGACAATTGAAGAATGAAACAATAGTGTTCACAGGACAGGTTTCAAGTTACAAACCTATAGTATACAATATTCATCTGAGGTTGCTGCTTGATGATGACAGAGGGCACCACTGCATTTTCCATTTGAGCCTGAAGGCCATTTCAACTAGTTTTGATATCATAGCACCTGGTGAGAGCGTTGAGGTGACTTGAGATGACATCAAACTGAGGCTACTGGATTTGTTGCAATGATCTTCTATCACCTAGCATATAGCTTCCTCCATCTTGTTCTAGAGGCACTTTTGGCCTCTTTGTTTTTATTTTCTGCCTAGTTTTTTGTTGTTTTGTTTGTTTTCTTTCTGGATTCCAGATTTGTACTTACTTGAGTTTATTTATTCCACTTCCATTTAGCCATGGCTAAATGGCTAAATGGTTTCTACTAAAAAAACAAAACAGCAACCTGACAATGTTCCAAAAAGGTGATCCACTCCCTATCCCGAGTTTTTGGACATAAAGCTCACCAACATATGTGATCGTCCTTTTCATCAAATTCTCGATTGTCAAAATAGCTGCTCTTGTTGCCATCCATACGAAGAAATATACCTTGGTGCGCTGGGAATCCAAACTATATCGTGCAGGAAAACTGTCTCATCTCTTGTGAGCATCTTGGCGTAAGGATACTTTACTGAGCAATGATCACCAAGAATCGTGAATTTCCAAGGATGGAGTTTGTTGGTAGTGCCTCAAGGAAGTTTTGCAATTCCTTCGTCTCCCAATCTTGAAGATTTCTCCTAAATTGAAGATCCCAGAGAGCATTTCCTTCTTGCATCTTCCGAATTTATTTGACTCTCATCTCCCTTTGACATGAAATACTATGAATGTTTGGATATGAGGCTCTCAAGGTGTTATCACTGCACCACTTGTGCCCCCTGAAACTAGCCCTTCTCCCATCCACCACCTTGAAAGTATGTTTCCACTAAATTCTTCCCACCCCTTCAAGATATTTCTCCAGAGGCCGCACCCAAAAGGAGTAGTAATGTTTCCAACTCTCCACCCCCTTCCATAACTAAATGTTTTTCTGCTATCACCTCTCTCCATAGTGCGTGCTCTTCTATTCCAAATCTCCAAAGCCACTTCCCTAGCAAAGCCCTATTAAACACCCGAAGATCTTTAACCCTGAGACACCCCAATTGCTTTGTACCCGTAGCAGTTCTCCAACACACTAAGTGAAATTTTCTCGATCTATCGGCCGAGTTCCAAAGGAAATTTCTTTGTAAACTCTCCATTTTTTCCAATCACGCTAGCCGGTGCTTGTAGCAAAGACATAAAGCAAGTGCGAATGCTCAACAGGGTGCTCTTGATGAAGACTTCATTTCCCTCTTTTGACAAATACCTCTTTTGCCACCCTGCAGGTCTTCTTTCAACCATTCATAGGTATGAATTGCGAAAAAGAAATGAATCAAAATTGCAAGAGATTAACTCTCAATACACACCAATCCATCTTTAGCAGTGACGTCTTGACACACATGAGATACAGTGAGACTCCAAGAAGCAATAGTATTCTAAAGGCATGAAGAGTCAAAGGAAAAAAAGAGGAAGTGAAACAGGCCGCTATGCCCATGCGAACTAAGAACTGAAAATAATATACCTCTAAAAATTCATTTATCACCCCTTTGCTATGGGATGATATTCCCTTTTGGTGTCTTTCCATATTTCTGACAGCCTGATCATCAAAAGTAAATGCCACGATACCCTACAAGATGAAGTGAATTAATATGAGGGTCAGATAAAATACAGAGTTTGAAAATGTTGCTTGATGCAAAAGTACCTTGTGCGCAGCTTTGCTGAATTGGGTGGCAGCATCACTTAAGGCATAGACGGTGTTACTCAAAAGACTAGAGGTCCCTTGTGCCATGCCTTTAATAAACCCTGCACGAGTCTGCAGAAAGAGCCGGGCTTTACAGCTAGTTGGAAGGATAAAAGAGTAGATAATGCATAAGTACCTGGAAAACACTTTGTACAGGAGCTGACAAGAAATCTTTAAGGCCAAGACCCATGCTCCTTGCAAACCCCATAGGATTTCCGATAACTCCTGCTGAACCAAATACCTGCAGCAAATGACCGTATTTCACTGTCCATGACCACTAAGAAGACCATTGCAAGAAACAAGTCGTCCAATTAATAAATGAACTATCAGATTGAGGATAATAAATCAAAGCTTGGCTCTTCGAATCATATACCAACATAGGCAAATGGATACTCACAGAAACCAACAGATTTAGCTCATCTGAGTAGCTCTGAGCCGAGGGTCTTTCGGAAACAGCCTCTCTACCTCCATGAGGTAGTGGTAAGGTCTGCGTACATCCTACCTTCCCCAGACCCCACTTGTGGGATTTCACTGGGTATGTTGTTGTTGAGTAGCTCTAAGCGACAAAAAATACTTAATTGGGAAGGTTTTTCATGAATCATCACACTAAGTATGACATCATTACAAAAATTTGTTATTTCACGGTTTAAAAGCAAGTACAATTCCATACTATTTTAAGCTAGAACTACTTCCGTTTTAGGTATTCAGAGAAATGGATTGAAGTTCAAAAGCATTAGTAATGTTTTGTCAGTTCTAGTGATAGTAAGATATCTAGGTTTCCCCACCTCTAATCCCTGCATCATCCAAGGGTTCTTCTCTCTTTTCTTTAAGCTTATGATTTTCTTTCTCTTAGAGACTTATTACATAGAGATTTTAGAGTTACAGCCAAGGCATTTTGGATAGTTGATAATGAGAGATACTATGATGTGAAGGATCTGGAATGCCTAAAAGAAAGCCAGACGCCATCATTGGGTGTTACAGCATATGAAGAAGAAAAAATGGGCACCAACGATGAGGTAACTAGTACAATCTTCTTGAATAAAACATCATAGAAGTAACCGTACAAAAATGTGCAACAAGACAATCAAGTGTGCAATCGTGAGATGGTTAGGGCATGTGCAGAGGAGGGGTGTCAACGCCCCAGTTAGGAGGTGCGAGTGGTTGGATTTGGGGGCTATGCGGAGGGGTAGGGGTAGACCGAAAAAGTATTGAAGAGAGGTGATTAGACAAGATATGGCAGTACTCCATATCACCAAGGACATTACCTTAGATAGAAAAGAGTGGAGGTCGCAGATTAGGGTAAAAGGCTAATAGGGATAGAATGGCGTCTTACTGTGTGTTGGTTTAGGGTGGTCGTAGGTCTAGGCGTGCCTTGGGTCTATTATGCAAGGCAGCGGGGAGATTGACGATGATGTCACACACATTATTAGGGCAGGGTGGATGAAATGGAGGCTCGCTTCCGGTGTGCTATGTGACAAGAAGGTGCCACCACAACTTAAGGGAAAGTTCTACAAAGCGATGGTTAGACCGGCTATGTTATATGGGGCGGAGTGTTGGCCAGTTAAGATCTCTCACGTTCAAAGATGAAAGTTGCCGAGATGAAAATGTTGAGATGGATGTGTGGGCATACCAGGAGCGACAGGATTAGAAACGAGGCTATTCGGGACAAGATAGGAATGGCCTCGGTGGAAGACAAGATGTGAAAAATGCGACTGAGATGGTTTGGGCATGTGAAGAGGAGAGACACAGATGCCCCAGTGCGGAGGTGTGAGAGGTTGGCTATGGATGGTTTCATGAGAGGTAAGGGTAGGCCGAAGAAATATTGGGGAGAGGTGATTAGACAGGACATGGCGCAGTTACAGCTTACCGAGGACATGACCTTAGATAGGAGGGTGTGGAGGACCCACATTAGGGTAGAAGGCTAGTACATAGTCTCGTTATTCCTCCCTATTAGTAGGCGCATTAGCACACTATAATTTCTTGTGCTCTGATTTCTGTTATTATCTATCACTTTCTGTACTTTGATTATTCTATTTTATCTCTGTCGCTCTCGTTATTTGCTTTCCCATATATGCCTTATCTAACCTCTTTCTATGCTTTTGTGCTTTTATTGAGCCAAGGGTCTTTCAGAAACAGCCGTCCTACCTTGGTACGAGTAAGGTATGCGTACACTTTATCCTTCCCAGACCCCACATTGTGGGATTTCACTGGGTTGTTGTTGTTGTTGTTGTTGTATTGCAGTACTTTGCTATAGTTATTGTTCCTATCTTGTAAATTTTGCATTGCATTTTATTTTTATTTTTACTTTTTATTTATTTATTATTTTTTTTAATTCTTTTTTTCTTTATGCTATATATATATATTGTTTTTTTCTCTCGTACTTGGAACTGTGACTTTCGAGCCGAGGGTCTTTTGGAAAAAGCCTCTCTATCTCCATGAGGTAGTAGTAAGGTTTGCGTACATCCTACCCTCCCCAGACCCCACTAGTGGGATTCCACTGGGTATGTTGTTGTTGTCGTTATTGTCAATCTATTAGTCTAATTACAAAGTTCAGAGTATATTTTGGTCCAACCAATTAAATATGTTTTACATCTGATAGATAAGATAAGACCTTCTCCCCTTCTCTTTACTCTACATTCTGTACAGCTAAGGGTATCCTAATAGCAAAACTGGGGATCTCTTCCATGACAACAAAGACAGACAGTGGAGAAAACTCTTCCACCTAAAACCAGAAAATTAGTTGAGAATGAGTAACAATGTTTAAAATATCCACTGAGAAACTTAGGCTATTATTGGAATTACCTCTCTTCACACCCTTCACATTAAAGTACAAGTTGAATATAATGAGACTTCTTGAAGCTTGTTCTAATTTCAATGAAGCTCACATTGCAAGATCAGATATGTAGTGCAAGCAAAGCCTAGACCTTGTGCAGACTCAGCTCCTCAAGCTCTATACTTGGATCTGAAATTCTGGTTGACATTTGATTCAGAAGTCAGAACTGGGATGTTCTAACCTAGACCGAATATTCAAGGCACAGTCTGGTTTGGTCTGGAGGAGCATCAAGAACGATGTTTTCTTATAGATTTAGAATATGTGAGCGTTCAAATTCTCTAACTCTTCTACTGAAATTAGTCCATTTAAATCCCCTATCAGAGATGAGATCATGTCACTGACTCAGCCTGATGACTCTTACATATTCAAATTTTCTTTTCAAGGGAATCAAGAATGGTAGAGGTAGTAAAACTGCAACAGAGTGGTGCCGACACTTCTGACAGGAGTTCAGTCAATTGAGTTATACACGAGTGTGATAATTTGGAGAGAAATTCTCCATCTACCCATCTACTGAAGGAGGAGCAGAGGTTAAGTGATTAACAACAGGGAAGACAGTTAAGGTGTGCAGAGATTTACCTTGTACATCTCATGAAGAAATTGTCGTGTGTAATGCTCGATAAGTATCTCTTGAACGGATTCCCAGCTAGCTAGCTGATGTGAAAGGATTACTTGTTTAAGGTGAATTTGTGCTCCCTCGATATCAGCAAGTGCCATAAGACCCCTCTGTGAAAGTCAATGTCATGTGTCTTGAGAAGCACATATATGAATGAAGTTTGCTAAGTGATATTTAGCAATAAACAGTATTATTGCAAGATGGTTTCTCAAGCTAATTGTTACAACTAAGCATCGATTAAGAATTTAGAAAATCATCATATTTCCACCATCCTTCAGATAGCCTTACATGTATAAGAGATTCTCCAGATGTAAGCACTCCATTTCGAAGCAACCAGGGACTGCTGGAGAAACTACAAGAAGTAATTCAATGTTATAAGCTTACAGTAAAGTCACATGAAAACATGATATGAATTACCTTAAAGTCAACTTGATCGGTGCCACATCAAACAACTCAACATAAATCTTCTTCTGCTTTTTGGCTAGAAGGTGAATCTGTTGCCAGGGGGCTCCAATAGGGACTATCGAAGGTAGCAAGGAGGTCCTATTGCTGTTTTCTTGAAACACAGGAATATTAACTGAGTAGTATTCATTCACATTTGATTTCTTGAGTGCCCAATCTACGGAGTTAGAGGTGTTCATAATAGAAACACCATCAAAAAGAGGATGATCTATTGCATTAGAGTGCTGTAACACTCTGCTCTGCAACCTTGAAGATAATGTTTTAATGAAATCAAACAGACTCAAGATTACATCCTGATCAAGTTCAAGATGACAATCTGCCACTCTGCAAGAGAATAGACTAGTCAGGCAGTGATACGACAGATAAATGTTGATAGAGTTCGAGACCAGTATGTTTGTTTGGATTAAGTTACAGACCTTAGACTTATGTGCTCGAAGGAAACAAGTGACAGATATCGATTCTTCCACTTTGTCACCACCAATGAAAGAGCCGGTTCCCGTGACCTCTCCAAAACACTTTCTGCCCTAGTTCCACTAGTAATACCCTTACTAACATCAAACGACAAGATGACAGGGTAAGATGTACATGTTAACTGGTTATCAATTTGCAAGGATGTGATTTGCAAGGAGAATCTCTGTTGATCTACACTCTGTGCGAAATCAAATGTAATGTCTCTTGCACAAGCGAAAAATAGTTCCTGAAAAATAAATGGTATGACAACTCAAAAGCATTTTGCATTGAAGCTTACATTTTAATAATCTTCGTTTGCAACCATAGAAGGTACCTCTGGCATAGAGCTTATTAGAGAGATGCCAACATAAGGAATGTCCACCAATATTCTCTCTTTGCAGTCGGCAGAATTTTCATGCTTCACTATCTGGTTTTTTTTATCTTTAGAATCATAAATGTACGGACCCTTCAAACCATTCAATACATGGCAACTTGAATCAATGATGCTCAGAATCTGTATTTGTAAAAGAAACTGTCACTATAAAAGAGACATGAAAAGAAAGATGGTCTTGAATGTTAAAGCATCATCAATGCACCTTGACTGCTCCTTCAGAGTGGACAGAAACAATCAGAGTTCTTTGAGGCTTCTGAAAAAGGTAAGCAGAAGTCATATGTGTAAGAAAGGTAACTAGATTATCATATAAATGGCTGGAAAAATATTAATTATGGTCTCATATACAATATAATATAGAGAGAATTGTAATTAATATAAAGAGAATGACAAGGAAACTTGTTACAAAACAAAATAAGAGAATGGTAAGGCTGTTAAACCTATGGACTACTAGATGAAAGTAACATAAAAGAACCACAATGCATAGATCATCAACTATCGACTTTCTATTTTTTTTGGATCAGTACAAGATTGTAGTATTCTGCAATTCTCTTTTACATACAAGCCAGTACTTTCGACTTTATATATCCAAGTTCTCATTTCACAAGGAAATAACATGTCTGCTATTTGTAGTAAAGTATCTTGCAACATTTCAGGCGTCAGTGATTTAAATCACAAGGTACTTTCAACATGGACTGAAAAATAATGTGAGGACTGCCGACCAGTTTGAGAAAACTACCTTACAAATGAAGCCATACAAAAAGTGGAAAACCATTTACTAAGAACAGATATCAAGGATATCTTCCAATGGAACAAAACAAGATAAACTAGCATGGGCAGTTTCTGTTTTCAATTTTTTATATATACTACAACAACAAATATGTCTCGATCCCAAATAAGTTGAGATCGGCTATATGAATTCTCATTGTCCATATATTAAGGTCATCTTAATCCAATATTAAATAAAATAAAAATATAATAAAAGGTACACAGAGATCTCTATATTTATTACTGGAATATAAAAATCTGACAGTCCTATAAGACTCGTAGCAGGCATTGGACCTAAACTAAATATACTAAGGAGGAAGCACGGTGGACGAAGCTTCCACT
Organism: Solanum dulcamara; assembly: GCF_947179165.1. Taxonomy (NCBI): domain Eukaryota; kingdom Viridiplantae; phylum Streptophyta; class Magnoliopsida; order Solanales; family Solanaceae; genus Solanum; species Solanum dulcamara. The sequence continues at coordinate 61,952,534 of NC_077245.1, forward strand.
ATACACAGGGTACAGGGAAGGGCCGTACCACAAGGGTCTATTGTACAGCGCCTTACCCTGCATTTCTGCAAGAGGCTGTTTCCACAGCTCGAACGGTGACCTCCTAGTCACATGGAAATAACTTTATCAGTCACCCCAAGGTTTCCCTTCATCGCCTAAGCTAAATATACTAACATGACTAAAACATAATCCTAACTAAATTGTATCATCATCGCCTACTTGGATCTTTTTGTTCCAACTTGCCCTATTTTTCGCTTGGTCTGCATGGATGCCGCGAGAAAGAGAAATTGAAAGAAAACAAAGCTTGATTGATCCCTAAGCTAATGAGGTTTAAATAACTAATTGTACATGTTTTAGGTAAGGAAAGAGAATGAGCACATAATTACAATACATAATTAAAAAGGACAAAACAAGCTACATACTATATTCACAAGATTCTAATATTCCCTCTCAAGCTGGTGCATACAAACCAAATGTACCAAACTTGCTACATATATAACGTGTTCTATATGTGGCAATGGACTTGGAGAATATATCTGCATGTTGATCATTTGATTGCTTGAACTTTGTGACATGTCTCTTGAGACTTGTATCTTTACTATTATGAAAAGTCAATTTCTCAGTGTTAGGGCCTCTCACGAAACAATGGATTTGATCTATTATGAAGTAAAACCTGATTGTCACACACAAGTTCCATTGACCAATCTCTCTAAATTTCAATTCTTTATATAGTTGCTTGATCCATATGAGTTCACATATAGCTAGTGCCTGATATTCTACTTCAGAACTCAATCTTGCTACTACAATTTGTTTCGTACTTTTCCAAAACAATAAATTTCCCCCAACTACAACGTAATATCCAGAGTAAGATCGTTTGTCAAAGGATAACCCTGCCCAATTTGCATCTATATATCCTACAAATTACTCTCAGTCTTCGGAAAAGAGTCATTTCATTGGAGCAGGTTTGATGTATCGATGAATAAGCATAACTGAGTTCCAATGGCTGTCACAAGGGGAATCCAATAACTGAATTCTAACATATTTTGGAAAGCAATGTCAGGTTGTTTCACGTTGAGGTAATTTAACTTGTCCAGCAACCTCCTATATCTTCCAGGATCACTTAGGGGCTTCCTATAACCTGGTAGAAATTAATAGGATCCATCGGAGTATCAATAGGCCTTGACATTCCTGTCTCCTCAAGAATATCAAGAGCATACTTCCTATGTGAAGCAACTTAATTGATTAAGGTTCTTGGTATGAAAGTGCTAAAAAAAGGTGATGTTTCAATTTGGTAATTCCTTCTTCATCATTACCTGTTATGACTATATCATCAATATACACCACCAGATACATGCACAAACCAGGAGCAAAGTTATGAAAGAATATAGAATGATCAGCATCGTCAAATCATTTTAAATCATGCCAAACCCCTAAAACTGAGCGAAATGTGCCGAACCATGCTTGAGAATTCTAAGCAAAAATCACAAGATATAGCTGAGAGGAGTATTGAAAGTGACTGGAAAGTTGCTAGTTTACAGAAATTTGCCGGAAAGCTGCTGGAAAATAATCTGAAAGTAGTGCAATTTCAAAAAATAAAAATAAACAAATTGAAACTAGTGAAGAGAAATCTACAGGCTTTGCAGGGTGGTATGGACGGAAGCAGTGACTGGAGTCACCGAATTAGGGTTCAGTGATCTAAAATTAACAAAACTGGATAACAGCTATATGACTTCCAGGGAACCAGATCTACTTCGGAAGGTGGTAGGAGATGGACTCATGCGCCAGTGCGTGAATATGACACGTCGGAGTCGCTGCAACATTAGGTGGCCCATGAGAGCAAGGTAGGTCATCTGCTGGAGTGGTTGACTAGGGTTTGGTCGTGAGAGGGTGGGGGACCCTGTGGTGGGGTTGGTTTTCACATAAACACTGACAGAAGAAGAAGATGATGCAAAACAACATATACAGTCGCTGGAAAATTGATGCATAGTGACTGTGTGACTCTATTTTCTTTCCCCGGACGTTTCTCACCAAAGCTCTAATACCATGTGAGAAGTAAAGACATAGGAAAAGATAGTTATTAAGATGTATCTCGACATTATTAGACTGAGCAGTATTTATAGTTATATTCTACACAATACATAATAATTCTTTTCTATGTGGGACACTATATGCATTAATATTCGATGAATACATTTGTTCCAAACTCAGAGCTTATGATAAGTGCACTCCAACTTGAGGGGGAGAGTAAGATATTACATATTTGCATCAATCAGAATGATTTGATTAGGAGCTGATTTAGGATATATGCTTACCAAAATTATATAGGTTAATAACTATAATTTCCCAATCAAGCTTTTCTCTTTTTCTCATTTTCTTTACAATAAACCACTAATAGCTTAAGTTTTAAGATTAAGCCTGTGCAATTTAGCATAGTATCAAAGCAGATGCCCTGGGTCAAATGCCACCAATAATAAAAAGAGGACTTTCACTTCCTTAGACAAAGAAAAAGGCTGCCCCTAATTTAACCTTTCCACTTTCGAAATTGAGAATAAAATATAATCCCTTTTGAAGTACTCCCTTATCTTGTATGTTTCCTTTCCAACTGATCAATAAACTGGTTGTAGCTCCATTTCAACACCTTCAAGGAATCTGTGATAATATTTGGTAGCAAAACATTGTTGCTCTTTTGTTACAAGCAAATATTTTTTTATAGAATTAGGTTATTGGTATATACCGGTCTAACTAGTTCAAATAATAATAGTGAAATTTAAGGTAACATTATTTTAGAATTACTAATTCAAGTACAGACTTCTGATATTTTCTAATTTACACAACAAACCAACAGGTTTTGGTATTACCAGGCTATGCCAACAATCAGAACAGGATTCGGGTCAAGAATGAAAAAGTTATATGGTGAGTACAAGCTCTGCCTAAACTTTACAAACTGAATTACAAAAAGTAGATTACCTCAGGAGTGGCAGGTAGGTAAACGGGTGCATAGTCTTTTACGTCATCTAGAGCATATGATCCTAAAACACGTTCCCCCGGAACCTAAAAAATCCAGAGAGAACTTTACTAACAGAGACCTGCTTAAAAACCATTTAGCTTTTAAATATAGCAAAACATACCTCAATAGTGAGACGATGTGGATAGCAGGGTTCATCCCACGCATAAGGGCAAGAAGTGTAGGAATGGACCATAGTTTCAAAAGTTTCACACCTTTGTTGATAAACGCGTAGCCGCTTGAATAACCAAAGAAGAAAAGGGCGAATTAGTTAAAGATCAAGAACTAAGCAGAAAGCCTGACATTTGTTATGCTGGTAAAAAAATTTGGAATGAGCAAGCATGTAACATAGGACAAAAATCTATATCAAGCTTTTCACCCTTAATAAAATTATAATTTAATAAGCATGAATAACAAATATATGGACAAAGAAATTGATTGTTTTTACGATAAAGTGAAATATCAAGGTTTTGCATCGCCTCTTCAAGAAATGCTCATTCACAAGGAAAAGTGTCTTAGAGCCTTGATGACGACACTGAAGCACACATTAAGTGAGGCGAAGCGCTCCATGCGTTTTGAGCCTCGCTTTAGGGCTTAAGAGCGCCTTTGATAACACCAGGTATGACCAGAATGGAAAGGAGAGAAACTATTAGAGCATAAGATGTCTGAAAAATTGGTGAAATTTTAGGATAATTTAAGATTAACACACTTCTCAGTTGAGTTCAAATTTACTTCCTAGAGATAGTAAACCTTTACCACATCTGGAAGGCCTAATCCTTTTGACACCTAAAACAAGGGAGTTGAGGAACTTAGTGATGGTAAATCATTTAGTCTCTGATCCTTTATTTTCTTCGGTGCACCCATATAGTTCCTGTTTGTATAGAGGATTGGGTGTCCTTCAGAGAAAATCATATTTTGTAAGTTTCTCCTTGTTTGGTATATCTCTTGTATACGGCCAAGTTGGCCTTGTTACTATCTATGAAAACCTTACTTGATCAAAAAAGACAATTCACTAATCGATTCCATAATTTTGATGAGTTTGCTAAGTAATTAGACCAATATTTCCTAATTCAGTAGATATCTTAACCTGTGGATTAGGGATGATTATGTAATTTAATACTTAACCCAAAACAGACTTTGTCAGGGACAGAAACTTTAAAAGACACAATTTACTTGACGAAATCTTCGACCTTTCTTATGTTATAGAGAACTTAAAGGTCTCCAACAAAATATTTTGAATAATATATGGATCTTCTCTAGGTAGCTGAAGCTTTTAGATGAGCTTAGCTGGTTAGATACACAAAGTGAATTGATGATATCTTACCGTACTCCCCTCTAATAAAGTGAATTTCCCACATGTGGGAACCATGTTGAAAACCAAATTAAAACAATAATTATTTAGATGTTAAAAGTTGCTATGTAAGGAAAACAAGGACAGTAGTGTGCAAATTAGAGATGGAAATCACCTGCGCACCCTTTTAAAATGAGCAAACCCAATGACATTCACTAGACTTTTAGATCTTTATGTTCTTTTTAGTTGAATAACTTTAGTCCATTGTTTTCAAACATGAATATATGTTAAATGTTTTCCTTTTGGTAGCTTACATCTATATAAAGAATTTGCTACAGAATATGTCACAATATCCTACAAATGTCCCTACTTTTAGACTTTTTTTTTATCTCGTGGTGTCATGTCCTTGTCCAACCTTGCATTGTTCACAATTTACATTTGCTACTAGTATCCTATGTCACTCAGCAATGACATCTTTATCTGCATTCCAATCAAACTTAGACCAGTGTTGCAAAGGCGCTTTCAAGCCCTGAAGCGAGACTCAAAACATGTTGAGCGCTTCACCTCGCTTAATGTGCACTTCGATGTTGTCAACAAGGCTCTAAAACATACTTTTCCTTGCCAATGAGTGTTTCCCAAAGAGGCCACACTAAATTATTGATATTTCACTTTATTGTTATTTTTTTTCAATTTATTTGTTAGTCATACTTATAATTACAATCTTGGACTAAACATATATATTTGTATTTTACCTCCATTTTCGCCTTATTCATAAAGTCCACGCTTTATTTGCGTTTAAAACCCCAACATAACTTAGAAATTTTTTGCGCTTTTGATAACACGTCTTAGACAGATAATTAGGGTGGCAGTGGTGAAACTATTGGAGGTGACTTTAAAGCAAGTTTCTTATGGTAACAAAAAATCTAAATATTTTACCTATCTTGTTGCGGCTAATAATGTTAAGTGTCCCACACTTGTTGAGGGATGAGTTATTTGTCTTTCTCAAATGGTTTTGGCAATTCTCACTTCATGAGCTAACTTTTGAGTTGAGTTAGACCCAAAATCCATCCCGTATCATGGTATCAGAGCAGACACATATCTAAGTTTCACGTCTCACAACCCAAAAATTGTCAAAGTGAATTTTCACATATAGGCCTGATTCTTTTCCATGGGTGAAGAACATAAAAAAATTCTTTTGACAATCTAGTGGTTGTGAGACTTAAATTGAGTACCTCTGCCTACTCTGGTACCATGATAAGAAAAGGACCTTGGGCTTGACTCAATCTGAAAAGTTAGGTCATGAAGTGATGATTACCCAAAACCATATAAGAGGAGACAAATAACCCATCCCTCCGCCAATGCGGGGCACTTAACAAATACAAAGTTAAGAACTATTATATTGCATTGAAGGAAAATACCTCTTGGGAGAAATTGTCAATACGGTATGGCATAAAGCCAGTATCATCTTCTGACACTAGAATCAGGTTTGTTCCCGACTGACCATGAGGGCTGCCAACGATTTTATCATCTCTAATTGAGACATCAGCAGTCTGAACTTCCACACATATCATGGTCACAGCACCAGAGAGAAAATTTCGCATTTTAACCTGAGTATCACCTAGATGTTCTGGCAAGAAGCAACCAGACCATTGCCATCCAGGTTCAGCAAATTGAATAGAGACTAGCAACTCCCTGGAAAATATTTGACACATAATAAATAACAAGAATAAGAAGAAAAAAGGAACGAAATTTACGCGAATCACAATTCTGCTTTTCGTTCGTCCAAAATTAAAACATATTGCCCACCAGACTTAACTAATCACTCGTTTCATAAGAATAGTGTCAGAAACGACATCTTACCAATGACCATTCTCAAAACATATGCTCCCTCACTTCTTAACAGTAACTGTTCCCACAATCGGCACACCCTTGTCAATTACCCTTTACAGATTCGAGCCAATTCATAAAGAGAATCAAGTGTTTCAACAGGCACCTTGGCAATGATAATGGCAAATTAAAAAGTGGATGGGGTATCTACAAACTAGTTTGTTACTGTGTCATGCAACAGACACCTTGGCAATGATTAAGCAACTTGTTTTCTGAAAGAAAATGTTTTCCAAAAATTCTTTTTCAACCGAGCATGGGAAAATTGGAAAACAAATTCTGGAAAATGTTTTCCTCCAGACCGAACACACTCTTAGAAGTAACTTGAGATATCAATGAGCAATGAAAATGTCAACACTGTCACAATATACCTCGATGTATCAGTCCACTGAATATGAGAATGCCTTCCAGATTCTAATGTGAAAAAATCATCTGTTCCTTTCTGCTTGTAATACAGGTCCTTATTGCATGCATTACTGATTACGTATCTGTAGAATTATGGGTGCTTCATTATAGATATATTCCTTGCAGGAAGATCCTAAATAAACACCTTGAAGATAGTAGTAACGTAATATTGACATAGTAGAGTACCTCGGCTGAAAGGTAATAATTCTTGTCCTGCCAAAAAATGGTGCTGCAACAGCACCAACAGAAATTACATAACCAGATTTCCTGAATGGTTGTGGGATCGTTACACTGCCAGAACCAGTAGGTGGCACAAGTGCAAAAGCACTAGACCAAGAATCATTAGGAATGTCATTCATCAGAGAATTTGGAAGATATCTACACAGTCTGACCATAATTTCACCAGACGGTGAACTTGGGTTAGGTGAATACATCCGGCAATTGACCTTCCAAGCATCACCTTCTGTTAACCCACAGAACTTTAAGCTGGATTGACTGCTTGTGTAAGACTTACTCCTGTGAAGCGATGCTTTTGAAGCATACATATCATGCTTCTGTGAACCCCGGTGAAAATTTGTTGAATTATTGAAATCAATCGATTCTGCCTGAGAGAATTTACTCTCATGTGACTTTGTAATGAGGTAACTGTTCAAGGGAGCTACCGGCTGACTGTTGTTATTTGCAGTTGTATCCATATATTGATTAGAAGAAAAAATGCCCAGACCATCTTTCTTGTGGAGAATCAAGTCCTGCTCGTCCACATCATAGCAAGAAGTAATAACACTAAAATGACCTTTTGTCCAATTAACGGATTCAGAGACAACAAGGGGTAAACCAGTGCAATTGAAGAGCAAAAATGGAACAGAAATGCATAATTCACGAGCTCCACAAAATGCATCCATCACCTTCTCAATTGCAACACCCAGAGGACCTAATAAAGTGGAGATTAAAGAAAAAATAAATAAGAGAGAACTAATAATGCTGGCACGGGTAAAAGAACAGGAAAGCAAAATTCAATCGGTACCATCTGATGATTGAGGGTCAAAAGTAATAGTCTCCGACAAAGAGAACCTTGTTCCGCTGAACTTGGCTATTTCACCAAATGTTTCAGCACGTGGAAATTTCACAGATGAAGGTTTATATCCATGCATCTCGAAAGTTATTGTGAGGTCATGTGAAGAATCAACATGGAAGAAAGAAGTTTCAACCTGGAAGACAAGGAAAATTGTGCTGGTCAACTCAAAGTAAAATAAATCAATTCATGAAAAAGATAGTTACTATAACATAGTGCAAACCTCTGATACAGCTGCAGTACGACAAACACCAGCATTTTCTATTGTCACAGATACCGTCTCCGGAAGATAGTTCTTCAATACTAATGGACTGCTTAAAGTCAACTGATGCACATTCCTCTTCTCTGGCTTAACCATGTAACTTACATTATTATGTGGTTTATTGGTCTGTGTTAGAACATTGTTGGACAAAGAAAATCTTTTTTCTGGTGACACAGCAGACGGTAAGCACCAATCATGCACAGATATGCAGCAGCGGAAAGGGTCACTGCTTGGATGAGATGGATAGCAGACAAAGGAGCGCAAAAAGCTGATTTTATTTTCATTAGAAAGAATATTTGGAATACTGTGGGTTTCACTCCACAAGTAAGAATTACCAAGAGGACGCCATCTCACTCGGCCTGCTTCAGCCAAATGTAAAGGAAGAGGAAACTGTTGACCAGGATAAATAGGGTCCAGAACCTGAAATGACAAAGAAGGGAAATGACAGAAGTTACATCAATGTGGAGGGACATAAATCCAGTCAAGACTAAGTAGATACCAATATCCTTTTTTCCTGATAGATATACGGAGATTGCTACTAATCATTCTACCTATATACCTTTGGAGAAACACCAAATGGAATGTCAAACCGTATTTCAAGAGGCACAGAAGTTGCATTTGATACTATTACCTGAAATAAAAAAAAGAAATATGTAAAGCAGTACAGTAAACCAAAGCTGCACAAAATATAACTTGCATTAGTACTTACCGTTGAGTACAATCGCACCATCTTCGTGTACCTCTGTATGGACACATCAATCACTACAGGAATGATAAAGCCACTTCTTTCTTTTATTTTGTTGTTCTTTCCATCGTTTATACTACTGTTTGGAATATTCTTAGTTGTATCAACATCAGACTTCCTCGATGATTTAGAAAAATCGACTTCAAAGTATCTAAGCCCAACAAGATCCATTGAAATAGGAACAGAGGGAAGTGACGTTCCCTCAAGTTGAACAATGATATAATGATGTGATGGTTCCACTGATTTTTTGTCAGCAAGTTGTTCACAGGATTGGGCCGGTCTATAGCTTAAAATTTGATCTTCAAGACTTTCACTAACATAAACTGGAATAGAAGATCCTGGTTGTATATACTTTCTACTTTTCATCGAGGATGCTTCTAAGCCATGACCACTCTGCCGCTGTTGACAGACATGAAATTCTAAAGGCAACGAAGTCATATTTTGCAGTATATAAGGAGGAGAACTCCCGGTATCCAGATTTTCACTTCTCTGAGAATTTAAGAATGATGGGATTTCAGAATGAGCAGCCATCTGCGCCAGATCCCCTGCATTTTTAATCATCTCGATTGTCCTGGAAACAACCTTCACCAAAGGGAAAGAAAAAAGAAAGAGAAATGTATCAGTAACTTGTTTAAACTGTACTTGAAGAATTGAGCAAGTCTGCAGTAGAAAGTTTTACATAGTGCAATATGTCATAAATCATTCAATATTTTGTGAGCACATTGCAAGAATTCTTATAATACAATCGGATGAAAGGAATCTAAGGATGAATATTTCTTTAACACAAAAGACTTTACAATAGTTGTGTATTTAAAACAAATGAACTCATATATGTGTGTGTGTGTACACATACACATACATATAACAGAGAAATCCCCAAAGGCCAGAAGCGCACGGTTTGAAACTCGGTGGGTAATGAGTTGCCCCTCTACCTAAATTAGGGATAATTGTTTTCTTTAAAAGGAAAGCCTTCCCACTCATTTCAACCAAGGAACTTCATCTATTTGAGATTTTGTAAAACACATTGAATCCCAATATTTGATAAAGGAGGACCAAGTTGGTTAACATCCAGCATAAAAATAACCAACCTATGATGAATATCTGAACATGGACAGGGATGATTCATGTAGTTAACCTGAACAATTCTAGATTGAGGCCTAGTGAACTGATATTGAGTGATATAATCACTTCCCTATGGGTGACCTAGCTAATTTATGCTTAGTCATATCATTTTCGAAGATGCAGCGAATTAATCTAGTATATTATGAGCCACAGTTGAGCTTATATGAGTGGATATTACTAATCATTTGTTATTAGATATCAAGTTATCAACTGATACATACTTTTGTGTTTGATAATACACTGATAAATATTTGTCAATTTCTTCTCCTGGAAATAGACAGCTAAACCTTAACGGAAAATTACAAAATAATAAATAAATAATCAGGGAAGGGGAGAATAAGGAAAGGTCTAAGAAGTTTCTGACTATTTCAACATCACTCATTAATCTAAAAATGAAATGGAGTATTAGCCCAGGAAAGAGCAAATTCTAGCAATCACTACATGGGTTGATAGAGCCATAACTAAAGTGGAGTATACTCCTTCCTCCATATTGACCCTCAAGCAATAGGATGTAATTATTGCCTCCTACTTCATAGATTATATTAAGTAAATGGATATGCCTATTGGTTAGGCTAATGTTTCCCTTCCTGTGGTATTGAAAAATAACGACCCATTGAATGGATATACTAGAACAATCGAAGCACACCTGCCAAGAAAATTGGACCTTAGACTTAAACCCAAGAGCATATAAAGAAACTTCAGGACGTTGTCCTTCATCAATGAAGGACTCTCAGCATCCATTTGAACACCCAGGATTGACATTGGAGCCTGGCCAACTGCCAACATAACATGGGGGTTCAACATTAGGTAAACCCAAAATAGGGATGAGTCATACTAGGATACAATGTCAGGATATAGACCTTCGACCTAACTCACCCCTAAACCCTAGTTCCTCACAAATGTGTCACTTTATCAATGCCAAAATAAAACAACTTATTGCTTATCATTGATTCCACAATGACAGTCAAGAATGTGCAGCACATTGATAGCCTGATAAAGGATTAAGAATTAGGACAGATACAAACAGCTTTACCAGCTTCCATGGTGAACATAATAGAACTTCTCAATTGGTATTTTTTATTAGCGAATTCAACAAAGGGTTTTCCTGTAGAACGAGAAAACAATAGTACCTCAATAAGGGGCTCGGTGAGATTCAAGTTAAGTTGAGTTGTCGATTTGATATGAAGATTGCTAGTAACGTCACTACTTAGAAGGGAACTGTCATCATGCCTTTTTATGCTTAGCTGGATTTCCCAGGGCTCTAGGAAAGGCTCCCACGAGACCTATTGTCCAAATAGAGAGCGGAAATTAGTGAATAAGAATCAATAGAAGATATATCATGATTTTGTTATCTCTACCATGTCAATGTTATTATAGTTCACTTCGACTTCACACTTCACCAAACCCTCCATTTCAGTTCCAGCTACATTTGAGTGAAGAACCAAGTTTGTCATGAGTAACTCCAGCAAAGGTCCACTTGAACTCCACTAGAGAAAAATATACACATATTAGTAAAATGTATGTAGCGTAAGAAAACAGGTAATTTATGTGATACAATTAGCAGTAAATGATCAAGAACAATACCTCGTTGCACTTAAAGATAAACGAAGGCAATACTGGAAAGAAACAAGCAGCATTGCATAACTTATAAGCAGTGAAAAAACAAAGACCATACAGTTAACCAGATGAATACCAGAAAAGTAATGATAAAAAATGACAGTACACCAAGGATAAAATTTGTGTTCTCGAACAACAACCCCCCCCTCCCCCCCCCCACACGCGTGCGCGCAAAAACACAAAATCAGAAAGCAACCCAAAAAGACTAGGAAAAAGAACCAAAAGAGGAGAAAATAAACTCTTCCCAGTTCAGTGCAAAGGAGTTTGACATTGAGGATAAAAAAACAAAACCACTTTTTTCATGAAAATATGAGCATAATTGTAAAGAAAATGGACATTAGGACAACTCAACTAAAATTCTAGCTAATGAGGAGCAGCATATAGGGATACAATAACCAGAGGCGTATCCAGGTTTTTGAGAGTATGGGTGCACTATTACAAAAATATGGATCTAAGATATAAATTTGATCTGTTCAATTTTTAGGTTCTTAACACTGCACTATTAAGAACAGATGACTCTAAGATAAAAATTTGATCTATTTGACTTTTAAGTTCTTAACACTGGACCTGTTATAGTGCTAAAAATTATTAATAATATTCAATGTGACAGACTTAAGGTATTTGAAAGATTAAAATAAAAAAACAAAAGAAAAATTAATTGAAACGCCAAAAGTGTTAACGATAACCACTTGGAGAGGTGTTACTAAACTTTAGAAAGAGAAAAAACAAGATAGATATAAGATTTAAATTTCTAACCTCACTTAGAGAGGTGCACCCAATCATCATCACGTTCTATGATACTTTGAACGTGGGTTCACATATCTATATTTAAATATTTTTTTAAAAAATATAACACTACTATATATGATCTAGGGAGGGGAGCATGGGTTCACGTGAACCCATGGAACACCCCTAGGTACGCACCCTGACAATAACCCCACCTTGAACCTGTGGATATTTTAATACTTCGTCAGCAGGCAGGAGCAGGACATTTTAAAGCAAGGACAATATAAGATTGGGGGTGAAGCACTGGGTTAACAAAAATAGGGATGTGTGTGGCTCAATTACCATGTAAAGAAAATGAAAATTTGGGCCTAACTCAATTTCAGAAGTTTGAGGTGATTACTGCCCAAGATTCTTATAAAGAAGACAACATTTCATTCACTTAACTAATGTGGGACATTTTAACAATAATGATATTGATCTAGAAGAGATTATAACACTGCGGAAAACTCGAGACCACATCCTATTTAGTACAGATTTCCTATATCTTTGTGAGCTTCCAGGAACTAGACTTCTCCGGAACAAGATATATTTCAAATTGCTCCTAACTTTTAACTGACATGACAGAGCGACGGTGAAACTGCATTCGAGAAGCATGCATGTTCATAACTTCACTCAATCACTCAACTTCATTGAGGAAATTCATATAGAGTATCTGAGATCCTGCAAGAAAAGTTGCGTGCAGCAGCTAAGAAATTATAAATTCCAGGAAACAGATATCAGTCACCACTGAAGAATAACTCCTATCCTGAACTGTCAATCTATTGTTCCCAAATAAAGGGGAAACGAAAGGAAGCACGAAAAGAAATATGATGGTGGTCTACTGCTTTCTAGTGTTATCCGATAAAAGCATAAATCATTAAAACTTCTAAGGATAATAATGGAATTTAAGGGAATTGAAGCAGAGCAAGTTATCCGCATCCATCTTGGAGTCCAATCTAGCGAAGGCAAACTGCAGAAATGATGTAAATAGGGACAGCGTTATGAAGCGGAAATCACCTTTCCATCAGCCAAAAGAAGAGAGAACTTTCTAAGTTGGATATCAAAGTTCACTTGACTGAAACTAAATTGAGAAGGCCCAGCTACTGAACCTTCAAAATCCACAAACTGCCAGAAATAAAGAATGTGATCTGACAGCCATACATCCAGACAATGACACTGAAGATCCACCTTCCCATGGATATGCTCACTGCAACTAGTGCAAACTGCAGCATCAAGATTCACTTGAAATAGTTCAAACAGGGGCCAGGAGCGTGTGTTATCATCCTTTACTAGCTCCACTGTACCCCAGGTTTTATCTAGATCAAGTTTCAGTCTCATAACAGTCCCCAAGAAAAACAGTTTACTATTCCTAGCTTGAAAGCCAACAGTGAAAAAGCCATGTCGATATCCATAAATTGTGTTTCGTAAATCATTCATGTATTTGTCACCCTGCTTCACCTCCGATATGTTAAAAGCATCTTTTCTAACCCAAGCAGGAACATGAATTCGGAGATAAATAGTTTCCAACTCAACAGAGTGAACTCCAGAATCATGCCTCACATTTACTTCAGCAGATAAAATATTAGGACATGGATGTGAATTTTGCGGACCATCATTTTCACCATCCCTGAGTTGGTCAACAGGAACACATGTCATACTGTTTGATAATGAGTTCATCATTAAGGTATTGGATTGTTTTGTTGAAGAAGACTGGAGTACATTCATGATTGCAACCCAGTCAGACAAATGTATCCAAACATCTAGCAAAGACAGAGAAACAGAAAGCATATTTTCACCCTGATCAGACAATGAAAAGGTTATCACAATAACTGGAGGGCCAGAATTAGAATAGCATTCAGCAAGCAAAACAGAGTTAAGAGACGAGAATATCTGTAGATAAGAGAAGGAGATCTTCAGCCTTAAGAGCTCATCATTTTTTAAAGAGGCAGAACAATGGAACTGCATGATAGCTTCCCCAATGAGGTCAGAAGCAACTGATTCTCCTTTCTGTTGTCGTAATTTTATGGACATCGACCTCACAGACGCTCGGATTGTCATGAAATTTTCAAGAGAGCCTTGAAGTGGAGAAGCGGCTTGTCCCTCTTTTCCCTCCCTGTTTAGAAAAAACTGTAAGGGATCAGATTTGAATGCTTCGGCTCGTTTAGCAACCAAGGAAAACTGATCTATGACATCCATCATTGCTTCACATCCAATCACAAGTGATGCACCTGTGGACAAAGACACAGAAAATACTGAGATGCCTAAAGGTTTGCTTCAATACTCAAGAAAACATATGACAGAAATCTGATTCTTACCTTCAGCATTGAGTTGACAATCCTTGACTATTGCCATAATGCAACTTGGATAACAGGATACGGCATCACAACATTCACATTGGGATGGTAATCTCACCCATACATCAGCACTAAACGGCGCAATCAAGATGATATTTGTCCAAGTGGGGCCATAAAAAGAACCTGACAAATTAGCTGCTTCTTCCAATAACATCAATGATAATGATAAGTCATATCCAAATAAGTTTAAACAATCATTTCTGTGAGCAATTTCATCTTCTGTAACCAAGCACTCCATAGGAATATCCTTCAGCACAAACTTTGCTTCACCATTTTGCGTGAAACTAGAGTATAGCTGTTGTATATCAAGCTTCAGAAACTGAGATACGCTGCTTCCCGTCGGTATAAATAAGTTGGAGTCCAGTATCTCAAACATAAACGAAGCACATACATTATCATTTGAAGTATTAGAGTCGGAGGTTTCGGTAATAGGCAATCCATCTGTACTAGAGTTCAAATCAGGCAAGGTAAAATAACCAATGATAACTGCAAGGAACTCAGGCGATAAAACACAAGACACGTGCTGGATACTGAAACTCATTTTCAACGGTGACTTTACACTTTCTTTCCAGACACGTAGCTTTAAAGTTGGAGGGAAAGTGGATTTCAAGGGACCCCAAAGGAAATCCTGCATCATTTGAGTCCATTGTAGAGAAGAAAGAACCAACCCCTCAGCAGAGCAAAGTACATCCAGATAGTCAGCGCAAATACACAATGAAGACTTGACATTTGGAAACAAAAGAGTTCCAACTATGTAAGAGGATTCATGAAAATGAACTCGACTATTGCTGAGCTCCAAGTCAATGAAATGCGCCTTTTTAGCATCATAAACTTGAAAAGAAGAATTAACTGAAATTGGAAGCTGACCGTTAGATCTATCCTCTATGACGTCCTTAGGATTTCTGTCCTTCCGGTCTCTTAAATTGAGAACCTTCCTCCACTCGGGGGTATTATCATTTGAGAAACCTCCAAGATTAAGAAAAGAACCAGTATCTTTTAGGGTGATGAAAGGGAACTGATCCAACGAAACAGTTGCCCATTCAGAGAAGGAGGTTTCAAAAAAGTTGGAATAACCAGAATTTTCAAGCAAAGAAGCAGACGTAGGAACACAATTCTTGCCATTCACTACAGGGTTGTCTGCAATTCGAAGAGAAGATCTGATTTTAGATAATTTATCAATAAATCCTACCAAAACTCCAATTATAAAACGATGGAAGTGAATGTCAAGACCACTTAAACTCAATTTACAGTCATGACCAATGAATCCTGAAATTCCACAGGTTTTGTAATGGAACAGAAGGCACAGATCGTTGGTACTACTTCTCTTATCAGAATTCTCACTTTGACCAATTCTAACATCATTATGATCCTGACACATAGATCCAGACAAGCTCTGACATGAGCAAAAGATAAGGCTTTTCCCTTCACTTTTACCACCATAATCATGGATGTTTATTTCCTTCACTGAGGCCCTTCCCTCCAAGGACTCTTTCCCATCAAACCTGCAACTTCATTCAAACTTCATAAATGAATGCTTACAATGCTTAACAGATAATATTTGAAAAGAACCAGTCTCCTGACTCACAAGGAAATAAATCTGACTCAAGAATAGATACCAGAACCTGATGTTTTCTATCATTTACTTTACCGTGACTACATGAATTTTAAAGGTTAAATAAAAATACGACTATATCTACCACAACTTTAAATGCACCTCTTGTCTAATCTCATTTTTCCTCTTTTCCTTTTCTCGCCAGATAAGTCGTCATGTTCACTTGCTGCCAGCTATCAATAAAATAAAACTTAAACAAGTTCAGCACCAAAGTATGTAGTGTGGCAGTCAAAAAAGCTTTTATGAAGATCAGGGACACATGGTAAGACAAAAAAGTAAGGTCAGTTCTTTATCTGATTAAGTCTTGATGGGAAGTTTCACACAATACCTCTACTAGTGGGAGGACAAATATATCAGGTAGAATAGTCTAGATCCGCACAAGCTAGCCTCCGAAGTCAAGCTGATTCCGAAGAAAATATTAATAGAATTTCAAGAATTTGATCTGATCATTGGTAAAGTTTTGATTACAAATGGTAGATGTCCCATATAAAGTGGCAGTTTTTACTTGGTTGGTGGTGAAAGAGGTTGTACTTACACAAGAGAATCTTATGAAGAGGGGAATACAGATGAGCCCAAGATGTTGTTTTTGTGAGCAGGTTGCAGAGACAATCAACCATCTGATCTTACATTGCAAAGTGGTTGGTCAGTTGTGTAATTTGTTTACTAGCTTTAGAGGCATAAGCTGGACTGTTCCTGAGAGAACAGAACAGGCTTTAGAGAGCTGGAATATGGAGAGCAGTGGCAGCACAGACAAGAACAGATGGAGAATTGTCCCAGCAGTTATTTGGTGGACCATATGGAAAGAAGGGAATTCTAGGAATTTTGAAGACAAAAGCAGTCCCTTACACAAGATTAAAATGAATTGCATTATCACTTTTTACTATTGGTGCAGTTCAGAGTTTATAGATGATCATGTGGCTATTGTAGACATTCTAGGATCCTTATAAAGATGAAGGAAGATCTAGAGGCAGTTTTTTTCTTCTTTTTTTTTCCTTTATTTTTTGCTTCTGATAAACACAACCTGTGGATGTAGGAAATGTTGTAAATTTTTGGATACCAGCTTTAAGCTGATGATTGATATACAAAATGTTACCTTTATCAAAAAAAACAAATGGTGGATGTCATGACTGATTTATTGAAATTGGCATTGCAGCAAGAATGACTTGAGGTGAACAAACAAAACAGTGCAATTGTTATCAGTGAAGCAAACGACCTCACTATGATTGTGCGACCTTTTGCAACTCAAGTTATTTTGGAAATAAACAGCTAAGCTAGAGATGCATGTCAAGATACCATTCATGAGAGTCACCAAACAGAAAATGATTTTCAACATCACGCTGGCATGATGATTAGACATTAGAGCAGTTCTTGTAGCATTGTTACGGTGAAAAGTAAAAGGATTAAGAGAGGGACTGGATATTTATGATTTGCCGACAAGTATAAAGTTGCAACACAGTTTAACTTCTGCATTTGTCTATCATCTTATCTTTTGTCTATTTTCCCTATTATTAATGTTATATCCTTATCTAGCCGATAGAAAAGTAAAACAAGATGCTAACAACATACCGAATATTTAATATCTGAAGCAAAATCATGAGACTGCATGCACTTTCTACATCACTTTCAAAGTCGACCAAGAAACCAATAGATTTCACATTTGCAGCAATGGAGAACCAAAAAACAGCAGATATCACACTACCATTAACTGTAGTTGGGGGCAAGGAGTCTGATGATAAACCCAGTATATCAACATCCGCAATTAGTTCCATAATTGCCCCGTATAGAGTTGGTGAAAAGTGAGCAAGAACCGATGAAACCTCTATGTCAACCTGAAAGAAAGAAAGAAAGCAACCTACATTACAAACACTTGATCAGGTGTCCCAAACTCCGAAAATTAGATAATCTAACAAGTGGAGTAGTGTTGTAACATTCAAACAGAACTTGCTCCATCCGAGAACTCAAGTCGGCAGAGGTTTCAGTTTGTTAGTGTGAAAGTCCCCACTTGAATATCTTTTTCATGCTTTACACCAACTACTATACCTTTATGAATGTACACGTGCATAATTTAATCCGGTGACTGAAACCAAAACACTTTCCATGTTTCATCAGATCTGAAGCACTAATTACATCAACATACACCCAGCGATCATCAAAAAACCATGTATGTCACAAAATTTAATTTCTAAATCTTCTTTAGGAATAAGGGCAGGTGTTGATGCAATGATAGATTAAGTGGGTGTTTGGACTGGCTTATTTTTAGTGGCTTTTCACTTTTAAGCTCTTTTTTTAGTTTTGGAAGTGTTTGGGTATAAAACAAAAAGAAGTGCTTAAGCACTTCTTAAAAGCTGAAAAAGTACAAAAAAAAAGAAGCCAAAAGTTGGGTGTTCCCAACTTACGGCTTTTTACTTTTAACTTAGAAGTCACTTAAAAAAAAGCCAATCAAGACACCCCCTAATTCTTTTAATAACCTGTATGTCACAAACATTAAGGCATGGATACAGTCTCTTTGTGGCAATGTAAAGGAAATTAATGTTCATTATATGCCGTTCTCTCCCTATGACTACAGCAGCCAGAGAACACTTCATGCATGGGGTAAGCCTTTTCTTTTTGTTATCATTCGGTCATCGCATATGTGAGAAATATTGGAGAGGAATATTATTGAGTTGTGCATATACATTATTACATTGAGACCCTATTTATATAGACACTAAATTAAACTCCTTATTAAACTAGGACACTATGTTACCATCCTTTTTCAAGTAGGATTCTATATACTATTCTTATTCCTATTCCTATTCTAAGTGGGATTGTATATACTATTCTTAATCCTATTTCTATTCTAACACCCCCCCCCCCTCAAGCTGGTTCATACAAGTCATATGTACCAAGCTTGTTACAGATGTAATTAATACAAAGACAGGTGAGGGACTTGGTGAAGAGATCTACAAGTTGATCACTTGACTTCACAAATTTTGTAACAATATCCCTGGAGAGTATCTTTTCTCCGAAAAAGACACAATCAATCTCAATTTGCTTAGTCCTCTCATGAAATACTGGATTTGATGTAGAATGTCGATAAAACAAAGAGTGATCAGCTCCACTACAAGTCATGCCAAACTCCTGAATTATTTTGCTGAACTTCCTAAATCAAGCTCGAGAAGATTGCTTTAGACCCTAGAGTAACATGTGAATCAACATACAAGGCTACCAACATACACACTAAACTCCCCTTTAGAAAAAAAACAAGGTTGTTGCTCCATATAGACTTCTTCATAGTGCAGCGGTTTCTAGAAAGTACTTAAAATCTAGTATAAAATATATGAATCGTCTTGAAATCAAGAGGCGAGTTGACATTTAACAAGAAAGTCACCAGAAAACTGATCGGATAGGCTCACGCACCAGCGCGTGGTACTCACGCAGTCGCTAGATCCCTAGACCTAGCCACACGTGAAGGATCTGCGACCGGCGATGCTGGTTGGACTTTGGTCATCGAAAGTTGCTAGACCTTGAGGTGGTGTTGGATTTTGCACAACATTGACGAAAATTGAAACTACATAAGTCACATCAGAGGAGCTGCCGAAAAAAGGCATGAAACTATGCAAATCAAATATGAGAAAGTAATCTTGAAAGATGCATACTGCTACACAAATCAGATATGAGAAAGTAATCACCGAGAAAATGCACAATGCTATGCAAATCAAATATGAAAATATAGTCACCGGAAAGATGGCATGGTGCTATACAAATTACATATGAGAAATTAGTCACCAAAAAGATGCACGATGCTACGCAAATCAAATATAAGAAAGTAGTCAGCGGAAAGATGACACGGTGCTACACCAATAAGGTATGATAAAGTAGTAACGGAAAGATGCACATTGCTACACAAATCAGATATGAGAAAGTAGTCACTGGATAGATGGCTCGGTGCTACTTTCTTTGTCTCGGATGCTTCTCAAATCAGTCATTCTCAGCTTGACTATTTTTCATGCATATAATATTGCCCCAACTTTTGCTAACATAATCATTGGCCAGACGAGTCGCTATATGTGTTATAACCGCCCGCGGAATGCAGAAGTTTTTTTTTAATTCTCTACTAGGATAGTAGAAGCTTTGATACCATGTGAGAAATATTGGAGAGGAATATTATTGAATTGTCTATCTATATTATTAAATTGACACCCTATTTATATAGGCACTACATTAGACTCCTTTTCCAACTAGAACACTACATTACAATGCTTTTTCAAGTAGGATTCTATATACTATTCTTATTCCTATAACTATTCTAAGTAGGATTGTATATATTATTCTTGTTCCTATTCCTATTCTAACAGCATGTAATCTTCAATTTCATAGATCCTATTGTAGTTATTAGAATCCTAGAAATACTCTATAGCATATGTGTAAATATTGTAGGTAGCTTGATTAACTCCTAGATTTACTCCTATTTAATTAGGTATTGATTACTTTTCCTTTTTAGGACATGTATACTTAGTTATTTAAACCCCAATAGCTTATGGGAATAATCAAGTTGAGTTCTTTCTCAAACTCTTGTCTTCTCACATGGTATAAGAGCTTTGTTTAGTGAGAAAACAAGAATAATAAGATCTTTTTTCCAGCAAAACCTCCACCGTTCCGTGATTCCGACACTCTCCAGGAGCATTGCATATATACCAGTACCACTATTACGATCGGAATCCTCGCGGCATGGTGTTTTTCATCCATTTTCCCAACAGATTATATTTTTTCCAGGTAACTTTTTCCGATGAGACAGCAAACATTTTTCCATTTGTCCAAATCTATTCTTCAGGTTTTTTCCAGAATTTACTTTATTTTTGGACACTAATAGATTTGCTTTTTCATGTCTCTCGAATCCGATATGTTTAGTACTAAATATGTGGGTTTCCGCAACCCAAACCATGGCATTACCACAAAACCTTTGACAAGTAGTGAAAACTATTTATCTTTGTCCTCCTTTGTTCAATCATGGTGCAAGGTATTCAGGATTACTTGGTTACACAGACAAAGGATATTACTGAAAAAGATAGGGGCGAATGGGAGAAGATTGATGCTCAATTGCCTAGTCTGTTGTGGAAATCTATTGATTAAAAGTTGATGCCATTGTTCCGGCCATTCCAAACTTCCTTCTTAGTATGGGAAAAGGCTTGTGGGCTATGCACAAATGACATATCCCGTTTTTATAATGTGATATCTCAGTTGACTAACCTTAAAAAAAAGGACTCGGATATGTCAACTTATCTTGGACAGGTTCAGGAAGTTATGGAAAAATTTAATGAGTTAATGCACGCCACTCCAAGTGTTGAAAAATAGTTGGAGCAACATCAAAAGATGTTTCTAGTTGTTACGCTTGCTCGACTTCCATCTGATCTTGACTCAGTGCAAGGTCAAATTTTGGCTAGCTCTACTTTTCCTGTTGTGGACGACATGATCGCTCGATTGTTACGACTAGTTGCACCACCTATATCTCGTCTCGTCATCCGGTACCACCTGCAGATCCTTCTGACTTAGGCCTAATTTATTTGCACTTAATGGAGGTCTGAATCTTAATCATTCACATTCAGCCCATTAAGTGTGTTTGGTTTTTAACTCTGAATTTTAATCATTCAAGTCCATATGTTTCTTTTTTTAAAAAGCCTCTTAATGGATCTGTAAAGATCATAATGAGTCTGATTAGTAGGAGAGTCTTAACATCATTCAGACTTATTTAATACGCTTTAGAATAATCACTCGTCGCTTTTCTCTCTCTTTGCACGCTTTATTCTCTCTCACTACAAATTTTCTTCCTCTCTTTTCTCAACCAAACACCAATTCTTTCTCTTTGAACTAGAAATTTTCATAATCTTTACAAGTAATTTTTATATTAACAATTTTTTGGGGTGTATTAATGTTAGTCAAGACTACTTCACCTCTACCCTTTCCAGATTTGTGTACAAAACTTTTTGAAGGTTCTCATGCATCAGGAGTTCATAGTTGGAGTCCAAGTTGTATCAATCCCCGTCTTAGTGTCTCTTCTGTATCTACTACTATAGATATAGATACACTGATGGAGTTGAAGATCTACTTGGTGACAAGAATGATGGAGTTCTTAATAATTCTACATCCCAATCTTCAGTTTTGACTGAAAGAAAGGTTTAGGGATGAAAAGAAAAATCTCTTCGTCTCAATTGGAAATTGTTCCAATTGATGAGAAGATGAGTACTACTTGAGAGTTATTGATTAAAAAATAGTAAAAATTGCTTTGAAGAATGAAAGGAAAAATTAGATGGCCTTTTTGGATGGGAAGAACCATTATATAGTAAAATTAGATGGCCTTGGATGAGAAGAACCATTATACAGTACAATTATTAGTATATTTTGTGAAAGTGATAACTACAAAAAAGCATGAATGACGTATTTTGTGAAAGTGACAGCTACAAAAAGCATGGATGACGCTAAAGGCTCATAAGCAAAAAAATAGAAATTCTTTAATTTTTCTAATTAGCTAGAATATATGTTAGGCGTTGATAATGTGAAACCTTCTTTATTATTTGATTAGTTGGATAATTTTTTTAAGAAAAGATATTGATGTTGAATTCTTAAAAAAAACACGTTATAATAATTTTTATACTGATATATAATTTTAATTTATATATCATATTATCTATTATATTTTTTCAATCAAATATAAATATTTTTAAAAATATTTTTTATCAAAAAGTAATATTTTTAGGTTGAAATGACATTTTTATAATATTTTATTGATACAATATTTAATTTAATATGCACATTCAAATATTGAAAACAAACAGTCTTAATATTCAGTGTTCAGATCTAGAGACCACATCTCAATATTCAAATATGTATTTAGATCTAGACATCTAGATCTTAATGCGCATCTTAATAATCAGATATTTATTCAGATTCAGACGTCTTAATCGGAAACAAATGAGGCCTTAGCATCTTAAACTGCATTTCAAACGGGAAATCGACATGGAGGCCAGTATGGGAAACAACGACCAAGATGTGGCTATTGTAACAAATTGAGTCATACCCGTGATGTGTGCTACTCTTTACATGGTAAACCAAAGAATGCTCATGTTGCTCAAACTAAATATACTGGTAATTCAACCAATCAATTGTTCACTTTGTCTGAGATAGAATACAATGACTTCCTTCAGTATCAGGCGAGTAGGCAGACATCTTCATCAATAGTTTCCGTTGCCCAAGTTGGTAATCTTGTTAATCATGTTGCCCGTATCTCACAGTCCACCACACTTGGCCCTTGGCGCTTCTGACCACATTTCTGATAACAAATCTTTATTGTTTAATATTACTTACTCTTAGCCCCTTCCCACTAATACATTAGCTAATGGTTCTCAGACCATGGCAGCTGGAGTCGGTAAAGCCAATCCCTTACCTTCCTTGACTCTAAATAATGTTCTTCTTGTTCCCGGTTGTCCCTTTAGCCTCCTGTCAATAAGTCGTTTGGCTAAGGCTTTAAATTGATTCATCTAATATTTAGTGACTTCTTTGTTATACACTGCCTCAGTACGGGAAGGATGATTGGCAAAGGGCATGAGTAAGAATATCAGATGGACTTTATTATCTCAATTCTCACAGATCCCCTACAGCTTGTTCAGTGTCAAGCCCTCTAGATTTAATCCATAGACAATTGGGACACCCTAGTTTATCCAAACTTCAAAAGATGGTACCTAGTTTGTCCAAATTGTCTCAGTTAGATTGTGAGCCATGTCAATTGAAGAAGCACACCCGAACTACTTTTCCACGTAGTCCTAATAATCGTGCAGTCTCTTTTTCATTTAATTCATTCTGATATTTGTGGTCCTAGTAGAGTCAGTTCTAAATTGGGTTTTAAGTATTCGGTTACTTTCATTGATGATTACTCAAGGTGCACTTGGATGTTCTTAATGAAAGATCGTTTTGAATTATTTTTCATATTTCAAACTTTTTGTGCTGAAATAAAAAATCAATTTGGTGTTGCTATTCGCACTTTCCATAGTGATATGCACGTGAATATTTATCATCCCATTTTAAACAATTTATGTCTACCCATGGAATTCTTCATCGGACATCGTCTCCTTACACTGCAAAACAAAATGGGATTGCAAAGAGAAAAAATAGGCATATTATTGAGATTGCACGCACTCTTCTCATACAAACAAATATTCCTTTGCGTTTTTAGGGGGCAGTGCTCACCTATTGTTAACTGATTAGCCGTATGTCTTCTCTGCTATTCAAAATCAAGTACCGCACTCTGTTTTGTTTCCCCAGTCAACCTTATTCTCTCTTCCACCATGCGTCATTGGGAGCACATGCTTTGTCAACCTTATTCTCTCTTCCACCATGCGTCATTGGGAGCACATGCTTTGTCAACCTTATTCTCTCTTCCACCATGCGTCATTGGGAGCACATGCTTTGTCCATATACACAATCCAGGAAAAGACAAATTTGCTCCTCGTGCTCTGAAATGTATCTTTCTCGGTTATATTCAAGGGTACAGAAGGGATATCGATGCTTCTCACCCGACCTCCAACGATACACTATGTCTACTAATGTTACTTATTTTTGAAGGTCAGTTCTACTTTACATCCTCTTCTACTAAACAATTAGGCATTTTGAGGTTCTACCAGTTCCATCTTTTGGGGATCCTGCCATAGTCTATCCTTCCACATCATCTCCTATAACTCCATCTTCATCCTTTACACCTCCACCACTATTAACCTATCCTCGTCGTTCGCGCCCAGTTGATTCAGGCCCGCCACCGGAATTGTTGCCTGCTGAGGACTTGTCTACATAGAGTCCTTCCATTGCCACTCGAAAAAGTAATCGCTCTACTCATAACCCGCATCGTATCGATTCTTGTTTGAGCTATCATCATTTTCCACTAACCCATTCCACCCTTATATCATCACTATCATCTATGTCTATTCCTAAGACTACAAGTGAAACTCTTTCTCATCCAGGCTGGCAATAAGCTATGATTGAAGAGATGTTTACCTTACACTCAATTGGTACTTGGGAGCTTGTTCCTCTACCTCCAGATAAATCTACAGTTGGCTGTTGTTGGGTATATACAGTGAAGGTTGGCCGCGATGGATAGATTGATCGCCTAAAAGCTCTACTAGTGGCCAAGGGTTATACACATTTTTTGGTCTTGACTAAGGTGATACTTTCAGTCCGCCTCTTTTTATCTATGGTTGTGGTTCATCATTGGCCTCTTTACCAGTTGGATATTAAAAATGCCTGCCTCCGTGGAGATCTCGAAGATGAGGTACATATAAAGCAACCACCTGGTTTTGTTGGTCAAGGGAGTCTAGTAACATGGTGTGCAAACTACGACGAACACTCTATGGCCTGAAGCAGTCTCCTCGAGCATGTTATTCAAGAGTTTGAAATGGTGTGAAGTGAAGTTGATCATTTTGTGTTCTATTGTCACTCTATTCCAGGTTTGTGCATGTATTTGGTAGTGTATGTTGATGACATAGTTATCACAGGCAATAATGGTGAGGGAATTACCAAACTAAAACATCACCCTTTCTAGCACTTTCAAACGAAGGATCCTGGTCGATTGAGGTACTTCTTGGGCATTGAGATTGCTCAATCTGAATTAGGAACTGCCATTTCACAAAGAAAGTATGCACTTGATATTCTTGAAGAGACATGGGCGACAAATTGTAGACCTATTGATTCTCCAATGGATTCAAATGTTAAAACCTACCCAGTCAGGGGAAGCCTCTTAGTGATACAGGAAGATATAGAAGACTGGTTAAAAAGTTGAATTATCTCACAGTGATTCGATCTGATATTACCTTCTCGGTTAGTTTCGTAAGTCAGTTGTTGAATTCTGCTTGTGGTAGTCATTAGAATGAAGTTACTCGCATTCTTTGATAAATAAAATCTGCTCCAAGAAAAGGACCTTTACGAAGACCAAGGAGATGAAAAATTTGTTGGATATTTAGATGCAGATTGGGTAGGGTCACCCTCTGACAGACGATCCACTTCTGGATATTGTGTTCTAGTTGGGGGAATTTGGTGTCTTGGAAAAGTAAGAAACAAAATGGGGTTGCTAGAACTAGTGCGGAACCAAAATATCGAGCTATGGCAGTGGCAACATGTGAACTCATATGGATCAAGCAACTACCGAAGGAGTTGAAATTTGGAGATTCTAAAGGAATGGAATTTGTGTGTGATAATCAAGCTGCACTTCACATTATATCAAATCTAGTATTTCACGAGAGGACCAAACACATATAAATTCATTGTAATTTTGTCAGAGAAAATGTACTCTCATGAGACATCGTCGGAAGGTTCGTGCGGTCAAGTGATCAATTTGCAACATATTCACCAAGTCCCTAACCGATCCCAAAACAAGTTATATATGTAACAAGCTTGGTACATATAATTTGTATGCACCACAGCTTGAGGTGGAGTGTTAGAATTCTAGGAATATTCTATAGCATATGTGTATAGTAGGTAGCTTGATTTACTCATATTTTAATTAGGTATTGATTTCCTTTCCTTTTTAGGACATGTATACTTAGCTATTTAAACCCAATAGCTTGTGGGAATAACCAAGTTGAGTTCTCTCTCAAACTCTTATCTTCTTACAATACACAACCCACCACTATATGTACATACATATTACACATAAAGTTGCATCAAATATTCAAGGCCTTGAATTTATCTAAAGAGATAATTTTCCTACAATTTTCAATACCTTATCAAAATAACATGTGACCTTCCTCTTCTTTTAAAGTAAAATCGCATCTATCCAATAAGGAATCGACACACACAAAGTCTATATAAAAGGTCAAGTGTTAGTTTGGTTGTGATCTAAGTACTCAAAAAACTATATTCTTTGAGCATTTATGCTAGAAGGTAAATTGCAAATAGTTTATCAACACAAGTATTTAGCGTGGAAAACTCCTTGCTTAAGGGAGGCAAAAACCACGACCCATCTCTGTAGGATTTACACAAGCTCTTCCACTAAACTCGAGCCAAATTTAAGGTTTACAACTGCTCTTGTAAACCCCAAGGAATAGTTCCCAACCTCTACCCTCTCTACTCTTCTTCTTCAATGACTCAATCCTGTCAATAGAGCCCCTTACGGACATAAAAAACACTTAATACAATCAACTAAGAAAATAATCAAGATATTATCTTGGACCCAACATAAAGAAACTAGCTATTACGACTCAATAACTGTATGGATAAATCTTGATAGGAACAGGTTCTTTCGTTGTAGCAACAACTTCTTCTTCGGAACTCTTTGTGTGGAACTCTTTTCACTTTGACGTCTCACTCTTTGGGTGTGGACAAACTCCAAAGTTGTTTATCTAGGAGTAAATAGTCACCATGTAGTTTTCCAATCCAAACATAAATTGGGTCGAGACTTCCAAAGAATCCAATTCTAGTTTGACTTGGTTTGAAACATTTCATGCGTCAGCTTCTTTCTCCTATTTACAAGCTAATTCCATGTGCATTATGTATGATAATTTTCCATGTATAGAATTTCAGTTCCTCGTCAAATTGAATTCTCCCGTATTACAATTCTCCAATGATTCCTACTGCACATGTGAAAAAACTTCATCCTTGATAGTCTCCCAAGTTGCCCCGGAGAAACATATTATTTAATGAGTTCCTCTGACAGTTTTGCTAACTTCTTCACTTCTACTTAGAGATATATCTCCGTGAAGCCTTGGTGTTTGAAACTTCATTCTTCATTCTTTAGTCTTTTGTCTTCATATAAATTGTCTCTTGTACATAGTTTGTCAATCATAAAAGCACCACATGATTTTGAATGTAGATTCAGAGATGATGGTACTTCAACATCAAGCATCTTACAAAAGCCATGATTCTCTAAAAAAAAAGCATACAATGATGAACATTAACAGGAACATAGAAAATGCTTTACCAAATTCGGAAAAGAAGATAATCCACTAATTTGTAATCTAGAGTTTCCACCCATTTACATGCTTGCCTAATTCTAATTTTCAATAGTGTCCATATGAATGCTAGAAGAGCTACTTCCCATGCTCTCCTTTTCGTGCTTCTGGATTTCCATTTCCATCCCAGAAGCACCTCCCCTATAGTCTCTAGCTAATACATGGAACTCCAAACAAGCCTCACACAAGCCATAATTTGTATGCAGTAATACAAACACAGAGTAATGAATCATATCAATTGTTTTGTTGTTACAATGGATCCTCAAGTTGTTTATGGCTGTGTGACATTGTAGAAGGGTTGGTAATGATGAGTCTTCAATTTCTTACTGAGAGTTCTAGTTAGATGTCTCTATGTTTAATTGAGTGGAGATTTTGTAGCTTAATTATAGGAGTAGATTAATTCTAGAATATTGTAATTGATTGTCTTTCCTTATTTAGTCTTAGGACTCAATGTATAAGCACTCATTCATGGTATGTAAAGATCATCAAGAAATACAAAAAAGATTTTCTTTTTCTTGTAATCTTCATTGTAACAGAGCCATTGTTGCCTATTTGAGATGAGTTTTCTCCCTCTACAACACTGGTGCCATATTTGTAGCACGAGATTGAGTAACCTCCTTTGAGCAATTTTTTCGTGACCTAAACAAGCTGTCCCTCAATTATCTCTCGAACAGTGTCTTACATAAAATACCAACAACACAGGTGTCCTCTACCTCCAGGCAACAAAAAACCAGTCAGCAGCTCTGTCGAAGACCTCGTCACGCGCCATTGAAAGCTCCAACTTCAGCTACGCATCGTTCTCACGCGCCAACTAAATTTGAGCCTAGCCATCTCAGTTTCATCATTTTTCAATTACTGGAAGTGATACTCTAGTGTACCAGCTTCCTTTTCCGGCGAGATCTACTGTTCTTCCTTAATGAAGTGCAGATCTGAAAGCTTGTTGTCTTTCCTTATCATTGAAGTCAACAACAACAACAACGAACCCAGTGTGATCCCACCATGTGGGGTCTGGGGAGGGTAGAGTGTACGCAGACCTAACCCCCACCTTAAAAGGTAGGGCGGCTGTTTCCGAAAGACCCTCGGCTTAAGAGAGAAGAACAAGGGAGGAGAAACAAGGAAAAACAAGGAAGAACAAGTCCAGATTGAGAATTTCTATTTTCCAAATTTGAAAATTGTTTTGGACCATTATTTCTTCAACGGAGGATACAAAGATGGTAGATAATACTTCAGTCTCAAAATCAATGTTGTAAAATTAGATGATGCAGGTACGTCCCTTGTTTGGTCAAGGTCTTGCATATTTTTTATCAAATCTAAGAAATTGATTGGGTATATAACTGGAGAAAAGAAAGCACCCGGCATGGCTGACCCTAACTATGGGATTCTGACAATTATCTTTTTATGACATGGCTTTTGAATATTATGCACCCTCGAATCTCTAAGCAATATTTATTCAGCTTCAGTAGAAAATTGGGCAGGCCCATAATGGAGAAGAGTCTAAACCTAGCTCACGTGTATCATTTTTGGAATTTGGGGCATTAACCGACAAGACCACATGAGCAACACAAAAGTCAAAGACTGTACCACCTGTTCCATCACATAGGTTCTATAGACTCTTCTCAGCACCTTCATTGACGAGCACCTGTTCCGGAATTTCACACTAGATTAGGATTCTATAAATTCCATCACATTCCACTTCTACCTCCTTGGGTATGTTAACACCGTCTCCTTTCCCTTTGATCGTGGCCCATCTAAAATCATTTTGCAAAGATGTTTCCTCTTCAGTCTCAATCTAGCCCCACAGAAATCTCCCATCTCCTCGAACACTTCATGATACCAGTAAGTGGGACACCCATCCAACGGATCCAAACCCAGCCTCTTTTTACATCTGTTCGCCAGCAATATATGTTGGGAGACCACCACTCTAGGTGCAGCTTAGATTTCTTTCATTTCCATTCCCCACATGAATAGAATTATTTATCATCCCAACCAAAAAAAAAAATGACATGCGAGTCGGTGGACACATGTAGATATGACATAGTTTGAGAGTAAAGATTTTAAACAGAAAAATGATTAATGATGAAGGAACTTTTTTTTTCTTTTTGAAACTGGTAACATATTAATGATGAAGGAAATATCTAGCATAAGAAATCCTTTATGGGTCAAATTGTCGCTATTTTGGCAGGAAAATCAGAACTACCTGTCTGGGGTATCTTGTATATAATCTAATAATCCACTTTGCAAACCAATGACAGTACATCTCATCATCTTTAATATATATAACGAAGTACCCCAAATGCAGAAGGATTGTTATCAACAATATTACTTATGGGTCAAAACCCTAAAATTAAGGAAAGAATCTTGTAATAAGCTAGAGTTCTTAAGATTTGAATGAAAGAAGGATAAACCGTCCTAACGTAAAGAAAACTAGTAAAACAGACACCTCTAAAAAATTTACCACGTAAATGTTTTTAAATTCATAAACATGGGTGCAAAATTGGCCATATACAATACCCAAAATTGAGAAACTTTAAATGATACACATTTAGTAGTTAAACGGAAAAGGATCCAAAATGCCCTTAAACTATGCGAAATTGAACAAAAATATCTTCAGTTATTTGGTCCAAAAATGTCCCTACTGTCAATACTTTGATCCAAAAATGCCCCTGCTGCCAATACTTTGATCCAAATATGACCCAATAGTTATTTTTGGGTCAAAAATACCCACTTCGTTAAAAACATATTATTTCTTTTCTTTTTAAGCACATTTTTTTCCTAATAAAAATATTGTAACTCATCATTAATTATCATATATATAAGATAATAGTAATCCATCATTAATTTTTCATTTAAGTAATGATAAAATTCTAATAAAGAGAAAATATTTTAATTTCTTAATATTTTTTTAATTAAAGAAGGATAAACATTTGCTAATATAATCCTTAATTTTAAAGTTAAGATACAACAATCATAATGCCACAAAACACAAAAAATTATTGCATTGCTACAAGTCACAAAATATCTTTAAATATCGTCGATGGAGTTATTGTTAACCCTTTTTTTGTTAAATTTAAAATCAAGGAATATATAAGCAAATGTTTATCCTACTTGAATTCGGAAAAGAATAAGAAATAAGAAAATATTGTATTGGGATTTTTTTTTAATCATTATATAAATGAAAATTAACGATGAAGTTAATAGGATCATATATATATATATAACCAATATTATTAGTTTAAAAAGTATATAGGGTAATTCTATTTTAATTGATAAAAGGAGATTAAGAAGAAAAAAGATTACTTTCTACGTTATATTAGTTAAAGGGATTTTAAAAGAAAAAATAAGAAAAAAGTTCTTTAAAAGTAATATTTTAGTTAGAAAATAATATGTTTAACAAGAAAAGAAACAATATTTTTATGAGGAAAAGGGCATTTTTGACCCAAAGGTAACAATAGGGGCAAGTTTGGAGCAAACTGTTAACAGAGGACATTTTTGTTCAATTTCACATAGTTTAAGGGCACTTTTAAGCATTTTCCGATATTTAAATAAAAGTCTAGAATTGTTGAGAAATTTGATAATATGCATTCTTAAAATTAAAGCAAATATACATTTCTTCTATGTTTATATTTTATTGACCTATTCCTGGAAGAGTAAAGTAGTTCAGGATAAAGATAACATGAGATTTAATAGATCTTCTATCAATTATCGTAGTGAAAAAGCAAAAGGTTAAGTTGGAGTCGACATGCTTTCCCAATTTAAACTGAATAGTGTGGATCATTAGCTCTTCTTCTGTCCCACATTGAATTGGGCCACCCAATGCAGGAGAAGGAAAAGAAGCATCTTTAGTATCTTGAGGACAAGAAAAACAATTAACTTAAAGGTAAAATAATTAATCTGTACATTTAGCAGTCAAACTTTTTCCTTTTTATCAGTCAAGAACATAGAGGCAAAAAACATTATCAACTAAATTAGATCCTTGCACCACTAGCAATATCCATCAATTTCAATACCACAACAACAAATTAAGGCTTAAGAATTAAAGAGCCTATGATTTCAAGAGAAAAGTAAAAGACTCTTGGAAACCAAAAATTAAATTGCTATCACAACATATAGAAAAAATAGTCATGAAAATGATTCACTTACCTCGCAATTTTTAAACACTGATTCATCAGCAATAATGCACAATGTCAAGTTGATATTGGTACAAAGTTTCTCCAGAAGGGGGATAGCATTAGAGGAGTTTGAAGTCAAAAGTTTGACCTGCAGCACAGAATCACTTAGCTTACATCATACGAGTAAGTTGAATATCAAAGTGCAAATGACTAACCTCAAGATCACTAATTTTAATCTCGAAGTGATCATAGAGATCTTGAAGCTGACAACCCAAGACAACATTGCTAGTGCAAAGAGGTGATGCAAATAAAGTATCTCTGTCACCTTTAGACCCAAAGGTCAATTCCCCTGCTTCCAGTACCTGCCCAAATTAGAACTTTTAGACCACTGAAAATGCACTAATTACATGAAAATAATGAAGCCTTCTATGTCTCGATCATAAATTGGTCAAGCACACTATGCAAGTATAATGGATCACAATAAAATTACTGGAGGGTAACGGGTACCCCAATAATTTATCGGGTCAGTTTCAAATATATACAATTAAGTAATTAGTTTACAACAAATATAGCCATGTTTTTATTTACATAAAAAAAAAAGGCCAAAAGTCATAGATAGTATACATTTAATACACATTATGATACAATCAAAAAGCTGAATATAACTTACCTATACACGAGCTATACACTAACTATACATTATGATACTCTCAAAAAATTGAATATAGTTTAATTATACATGATTTATGTACTGACTATTCAATTCCGACCAGCTCAAAATCTCCTTTAAACACACTCCCAAACTATAGATATAAAATCCTCTCGATGTTTCGAATCTTTTGATATATAATTTGCTCAAAACGATTCATGTTTGCGGTACATCGAATTTTAAAGAAGGAGAAGAAGAAGGAAGAAACAGCAGTAGAAGAAGGAAGAAGAAGATGCATAAGCTGGGTGGCCATTTTTTTAGAAAAAAATTATCGCCGAATGGCCATTTTACGTAAATTAAAAAATTGGGCTAAAAAGATGGTAAGTAAAGGTTATGGGCTGACATTTGCATAATTTGCCCTATTTTTTCAATACACCCAACTGAGAAGTTATTTTTCCAGTTGAAATATCTACACTACACACTGTACAAGTGAGATTATTAGATGCCAAGCTGAAGCAAAATTATTAGATAATCAGGTAAAAAATGAAATTATATATATATATATATATAAGAAGGAACACCAGTAACTATTCATATAAGAACCCAGCATACTTTGCATAGTTAAGATAAACTACAACTTCATTTAGGGAACAGAACACAAATATACATGTGATTGGGATTGCAAATCGAATCTACCCAACTTGAATAGAGAATATGAGCTGCTTTGGACCTGGAAAGAATAACAAGGTAGGAGGAAATCCCTGGAGCAAGTGAAGAGCTGAAAGACATTGGGTAGACAAATAATAGGGGAATGGGCATAATGCACCAACAATGGCATAGAAGAATTACCATTTTCGGTATGTCAGAATTTGCATCTCCACCAGGAACAAGGATGGTGATACCCAATATATGGACATTCCATGTAACAGTCTTGCGATTTGATAAGACATGCCTGTGGAGAAACATAAAACATAGGAAGAGCAGCAGGGAAGCAGAATTATCATATATATCAAATTGATTTGTATCAGTATAATCATATCGCATATAAAAGTAAAATCCATGTCTTTGAGTAGGAGGCAAGAAGATCTACTAGATAGATGAGCTTGCTCGATATACTTACTCAATTTTAGTCTGAAGTCGTGCATTCATATTTTCAATTCTGTTGATGGATGACAGAATCTGAAACACCGAACACTATCAAGTCACAACATCATCAAGCATGTAAAGCCTTGCATTATTTAAACAATGTAACAACTAGTTTAGGTATTAGAAAGTTTTTAGAGTTATAATACAATTTTAAAGTTGAATATCATCCCCCATTGAAAAAATGTCATCGGTATTGTGTTTTGACATCTATAATTTGATTATACATTCATCAAATCATCAATGTCTCTCCTCTCTTTTTTATTTTCCTAACATGATATCAAAGCATCTACAATTTTGGTAGAGACGTAAAGCATCCGTCAGCAATCTGGCTGTCTAAAATTATCCTTTTTTATGATTTCACTTTTCTCTTTTCTGGTGACTGTTCTGGCATTGCTTCTTTTCTAAGTAACCATTCCGATGACACTCTCATTCTCACCGACTATCCCAGCAGTGTATGTCTCATTTCCTTTGATAATTTTGAAGTCATGATGCCTCTTTCTAGTGATCGTCCGACGCCAATGTCTATTGCAAAAGATTGTTTTAGCGACACAACATTTCAATAAGGTAAATGATCCAATAGTATTGGGTCCCTTACCTGTAACTTCTGCAATGGCATCGCCTTATTCTGGTCAATTTTACATCTTTTGTTTGGGAGATTTAAGTAAAAATATTATAGTTAAAAAGATCTCCTCAAAAGAAGTTGTAAAAATGACCATAAAAAGGAGATGCTACCACAAAAATTGGTATAATATTTTAGCAACATTCTAACGAACTTCCGATAAGTTGCTCCAAGTGCTCCATCAGTACTATTTTGCCAACTATTTACTCTGATTCAAAGTAAGCAAATTTCTTTCTTAACTAACATTTGAGGATATGCTCGTATGTAACTTATAAGTTATTGTTAAAGAATGAATCTTGGGAGCTCACTCAATCCCATAAGCTAAGGGAGGATTGCCCAAGACCATATAAGGAGACAAAAATGCCCTCAACCCGCCGATGTGGGACTCTAACAGTTATATAAGTCAAAATTTGAGTTAGAATTCATCAAACTTCACCCAAGTGTTATGGCTACATTACATTTTTGTTTTAAAAGATAAGAACTGATTAGTTCGACGTCTTAACTTATAGAAGATGTGCCCGGTATCAAAGTTATAGTAGAGAAAGTTAAGTGTAGAAGCTATATATTTTCTGCTTCTACAAATATTATATACATGCTGTCTTTGACTTCTATTAGTAGTTGTATCCATTCACAAACTTGTTTTATTTATCTTTTCTGCAGTCTTATTCTTGTTGCATTAGCTCCCTATTGCCAAGTAAATTGATGTTCTCTGTCGCTGTTAGAACATCCATTGTATGATGTTCATTAAGATAAGAAACATTCATGCAAAATGATATAAAGGCAATCAGAAATAAATTACCAAATGAATGTAACACATTGACGTTGAATACCACTAAACAAGATGTCATGATTTAAGTTGTAACTTGTATGTTATACAAAGAAATGTAATTTTGGTGATCAGTGGATTAACCTGGAGGCCAAATTGGAAATAAGACGACTATCTAGAGATCTCAAGAAGTATCAAATTTTACGGAGATCACAATAGCTTGAATGCTTACCCTGTCCTGCAGAGAACAAGAATGTTCCAAAAGGGAAGAAAGTCTCCTAATATTCTTGAAACATTCTAAATCACAAGTAATTTGAAGTGGCTGGACAGAGGCCTGTTTATACAAAGTTATAGAATGTCAATCTCTGTAAAACATCCGGTTCAATAATTAAATAACTGATAAAAGCTGCATAACATTGTGGTGATAGTATAAAGTTAGTAACTGACTTAAATACTGTAAAAGAGTAGAAGATGACAGTACCTTTACAGATAAAGTAGAATCCTGTTTTAGACGCGACATCTCGAGTTGGAAACTTAGAGAAGGTTGATGAATTTTGGGCTTGCCTCCATCAGAATTTACCTATGTTAATCAAAGCATTTCAAGTTATAACAGTTTACAAACAAATGCAATCTTAATTGGTTGCAACAAGTGATGTGTATGCATAAATACAAGCAAACATAGAGACAATTAACTAGCCACCTAGATGATAAAGGTCAAAAATGCACAAAATGCATTTTTGGGCTAAACTATTGACGGCAGGGAATTTCTACACCAAACTATTAACTGAGGACATTTTTGTTTAATTTCACATAGTTCAAGGGCATTTTTGACCCTTTTCCATTAAATTTATGAACCACAAAATGAGCACTGTGAAAATATCAGAAGGAAAGATTTCAAACTGTTATCAAGTCAGTAATCTTCTTGATGTGAATCTGGACATGTCACTTAGAATTACTAACTTCTTTAACAGAGACTAACCCTTGTTCTTAAAACAACTTGTTTGTTGAATGGATTAAGCATCTCGACTGAGTTTATTTCAGCAATGATAACAGCGGCCTCCTCCCAAGTCTCACACCCAACAGAAATCCCTTCAAGTACCAAATTGGCAATGGCATAACCCAGCTTCCTAGAAAATATAACAGAAGAGCAACTTGTAAGTGCACCAAAACATAAAATACAACAACTACATCTAAATCCGGAACAAGTAAGGGTCGGCTATGTGGATCGACATTGACCATGTTACTCCATTTCAACTCATCTCATCTCAATTCCATGTACTCGATAAAACAATAATCAACATAAAACAGGTATCAGGCCAAGGATCAAGAAAAGACAAACACACATATGGTATATGAATTGATTAGTCTTTTTATCGTATTCAGTAACGAGACATCACTGACATATGTAAAGAAAGGGAGGGACTTCAAAGAATTCAGCTTTGTATGAAGTGTTTGCTATGATCCCATAGAAAGAGGTGGCAAATAAAGTAAGGAACTTCAGCCCAATTAGCTTCATGTGAAGTGTTTATGAGATGATGGCAACACTTCGAGCACAAAGTAGGTTTCTAAAACAAGCAGGTATCTAAAACCCAAGATTTCTAGTGGAAGGCAGATTGATAAACTGTCTCCATTGCTTGTCTGTTTCTAATTCAAAGTGGGTCACCAGGTTACGCTTTTGAGGGGAGCTAAATCATAAAAAGAACAAGGAGAAAGGCTATAGAAACAGTTGAGTATAGATTTAAAATCACAAGAATGATTTCCAAAACTCAACCACTTAATTTTTAAACCATAATGACCAGCAAAGGAAAAATATAGTATTAGTGTCAGATACGTTTTTTCTTTTAGAAAAAAGACATCACACCCTACATGCTCCATATACTAGCAGAAACTTGTTTGATGTTGAACTTCAATGAAGAGAAATAGATTTGATTGTCTGCAGGAGCATCATCATCCAGTGATATAACAGGCTGGAACTTAGTAGCTTCATATATATCCTGTTAGGAAAAAATGTCAACAAGTATTTTTGGTCAAAAGTTGAAACTCATAGCAATCATGTTAATGCAAATACCAACCCTTTATAAACTATAGTAAAACTAACATTTTTTTCAGTAATATAGAAAATCTAACATAAATGCCAACAATGGATGTTATCCATGTTTTTCTACTTATATAATCCATTTTCACTCTACTTAGAAACCGTGCCTCAAAAGTTGGATGAGAGATTGTGCAAGATTGGACAGTCCTACAAAAGTTTTGTATTTGAATGATCCACCAGTATCTTACTAAGAAATTTGGATGTTAAGTTGCATGTCCGGATCATACAAAATTGGACAAAATAAAGAATTATACAGAGATGCATTGAGCTACAGCGACAAGAGAGTCATGTGAGGAGCTGTAATAGATCTGGAAATCATTCTTTGAGGAGGAGGAGGAGGAAGAGGTCCTAATTTTAAAGTCACACTGTTCCTTTTAGCATATCCCAAGAATGTCATCTTTCTATATTAAGAAATAAATTAACTTTAAACTTCTCAATTTACACTCAATGAGATGATTTACAGCCATACAAATGTCTATGGCTTTACACCATAAACTTTTAAAATCTTCATTTCTTTCTTAAACTTCATACGTAGTAAAATAATGCCACAAAAATTGGTACAAATGAGAACTTTATATTTTCCAATTAGATAACCTCTTTTCAATTATGTCTAGCATGCCATGCAAAATTTCATTTGACTTTTGCCTAGCTCCCAATTAGCAACCAAGATAGTTTACCAACAAATTATTTATCCTACAGCCCAACGTTTCAGTCCACCTTTGCGTTTATTGTACCTCATTGACTGCAAAGATGTTGCTCTTTACAAAGTTTATATAGAGCCGAAAAAGAGACCCAGAAATTGTAACGCCCCTTACCTTTTTGCAAACGAATATGGTTATCCCTACGTATTGAAGTCAAGGACTAAATGGAAATGATGTTGCACACGGTTGAAGTTGAAGGAGATTGAGAAGAAACAAAAAATGGTGCAACTGGGCCAAGATGTGGCCTCATAAGTGAGATACGGGCGCATATTCAACCACATGTAGATAGGACTTTAGCTTCAGTTGTTGAGATGCGGGCTCAACATACAGACTGCATATTCGAGATATGAGCCACAAGTTGAACCCGGCGTACCATAGATGCTACTGCTTAAGGGCCAATTTGGTGGGTTTTAGGTGTCCAGATGCGAGAGCCACATATGGACCGCATATGTGACTTACAGTCTGCATGTTGTACCGTATGATGAAATCCAAAAGCTGTACAAAGTCTGAGCTAGTGGAATGGGGTACGGAAGGCCACGGGCAGCATTTGTGACATACCGTTCGTATATCCGCCGTATGTGGAAGAGGAGAAAATGAGGGTCTTGACATACGAAGCCACATATGGGGACCGCATATGGATTATACGGCCATATGTCTTAACTCCTTCAGGTCAACGGATCAAATCCCACTTACAGCCATTTGTTTTTTAAAATTTATTTTTTCTCAAGCAACCTTGCATATAAAGTTGTCCCCTTCGTAATTTATTTTTAAAAAAATATCTAATGAATAACAGCAGCCAAAACACGTAAACTGATGATATTTTTTGTGATGATGTAATTAATTATCTTTTGTTCATCAAGTTGTTGTCACTATAAAATTCTATATCTAATCTTAAAATTTAATGGTGCACCCGTAGTCTTGAAAACCTGGTTTCGTCTCCAAGCGTGAGGGGTGTTTTTAAACATTGTGGTGTTTGGGAGTTACTTGGTTGGCATCAGAGGAGGTTTGTGTGATGTATTAGTAAGGAAGAAGGTCGGGAGTGGAGAAACACAATTTTAGGGGTCTCGAGAGACCAAGGCTCTTTGTGTGTTCGATTAATTGCTTATATCGCTCGGGCTTGAAGTAAGGCTTATTTTAGTTTTTGTTACCCTCGTTCTTGTAGATAAAAGGTCTTAAATGAGAATTGGTCCATTATAGTAAGTATAAAGTTGGAAATTGGGATATGTAAGGCTAAACCCTCTCTTTCCCCGTTATGACATGCCTTCCATCCGATGTTTCCCTTCTTTTATGAGCCTATGTAATCCATGTCCCATCAAATGCTACGAGTTCTCTATGTGATGTATCCTTCATGACCATGTACTTCTTGGTTGTTGTTTCCATTGCTACATGCTTACCATGCCTATATGTCAAGTTCATACATCTCTCTTATGGAAATGTCTAATGTCATGAAAGTCAACAATGGTACCTTTTTTCGCAATGTTGTGTTAATGAATACGAATTGCATAATGAATTCCAAAGAGGTTAATGGTATGTGATCAACAAGAATGGCCACATACATGTTTTATCCATTTCATATAATATGGTTGTGTTAAACACGAAGGCTCGGATACGGCAGATAGTATCCCACCGTTATATTGGGACCGTGCTAAGCACGAAGGCTTGATACGATAGATAGTATTCACAATTTTATTATGAACGCACTAAGCATGAAGGCCCGAATACGACAGTAGTATCCACTGTTATTTTGTGATTGTGCTAAGCACGAAAGCCTGGATACGACAAATAGTGTTCCACCATTTTATTATGACAGTGCTAAGCACGAAGGCCCAGATAGGGAAGATAGTTTCCCACCGTTATATTGTGACCGTGCTAAGCACAAAGGCCAGGATACGACAAATAGTATTCCACTATTTTATAATGATTGTGTTAAGAATAAAGGCCCGGATACGGCAGATAGTATCCTAGAAACTAAAGAAGATAATGTCATCAAAAAGAACTAAGAAAGATAATATGCATAATGAACTATGAGATGTTCCTTAGCTTTCCTACGCTACCAGTATGTCATGTTTTATGTCCCTATCGTCATGAGCTTTATTGCCTATCTTATGTTATTCTGTCTGCCTTATCATATAAGTGTTATTCCACAGTACTCATGCCCCTTTCGTCGGGGGCTCTGCATTTAACAATGCAGGTTCAGACGCTCTAAGTGGCGGAACCACCACCACCACCCACCACCTCGCTAGCTATTCACTTCACATCTCAGTTGTTAATGGTGGGATACTATCTGTCGTTGAGCCGAGGGTCTATCGGAAACAATCTCTCTACCTCCAAGGTAGGGTTACTCTACCCTCCCTAGACACTATTTTGTGGGTTACACAGGTATGTTGTTGTTGCTCTTTCGCTTCTAGGGTCTTTCAATTTCCTTCACATTGTCGGTGAATATTGGTCATCTTCAAACAGATACAATTGTTGTTGTCACCTCATTTTAACTAATAACACCTTGATTTTTGCCTCCTAGTGATTTCTTCACATTTTGCCACCTCGTGTAACTAGTCTTTACCTCTATTCTGTTTTTTTAATGAAGTAAATTGTAACATCCCCTAAAACGTTGTATACGATATTTCAATTCTCGCCTAAAAATGATACAGCCTCTGTATTTTGGACATAAATTTTTATAGGTTTGTCCAAATTGGGTGATTCAAATTTCTGAGTAACCACAAGCTCTTTACCTACAACTCTTGTGAAGACCATATTTTAAGTTTCGGAGGTTAAGTAGGTCAAATAAATTAATTGTTGTAAGACAGAATGCTGTGACGGAAAGGAGTGTTTATAGAAGAAAAATCATATCTTACTGTAGGATTATCCAAATTGGTTGATTCTTGAATGACATAAAACTAGACTTCTATATCTACAATTCTTATGAAGACACCAAATCCTAATAAGGAATTTATCCTGTTCAAACGCAGCTCCGAAAAGGAGTATTCTGTCAAAGATAACTCATTTCACCTACCATGGAAAGATCTAGATACATTTGACATCACTCATGACATAAATTGCCCTCCATTTAACATCATCCATGACATCAATATATTCCATTAAATTTTCAGATTTTTTTTTATAATTATTTTATTTATTGTTAGGTCTCTCTTTCCCACCTATAAATACCCACCTTATTTCCTCATTTTATTCATCAAGCTTTCTCAAGCAAGTCTTCTCTCTATACATTTCTTTACACATTCTCAAATATAGTTTTAGTTCTTAGTAGTGAAGAAATACTATTCCGGTGATTCATATACTCCGGGTAGTACACAAAACATTCCGGTGGGGAGAAAAGTTAGGACTCAAGAGTGTTCATTAAGTCTTTCGGTTCCGACTAAAGCTTCGGATTCCATATATGTAAGGCTTCAACGAGAGTATTCCTTCCACTCTCATGTCTAAATTATTTTGATTATATGATAAATTATATTTATTTTTTTAAGCTCTACTCTAAGTTATGTGGGTGTTTATCCATGGGTTCTTTCACCCATTTAGTCCAAAAACTCTTTCAATTAAGTCTTTTGATTTCAAGTAATATTTTCTTATGGTAATTCTTATTTACTTAATAGTATGAATCATGGTTAAACTAATGATTATTGGTCTATTTTGATGCAACATAATTTCATATGTATGAATTGATGGTTTGCAAGTAATTCCTCTATTTATCTATTTAAAGGTTCTTGAAATTCATGGTGGGTTGTTTAAAGCATGATTTTTAATTAATGGATTTCAAAGTATTTATGTATATTTATTTACATACATATTTGCAAGTTGAAGTGATTTGAACCCACCTAGTTTTACTATGTTTTTAATAAAGTTTGACTTGAAAGCTTTGACTCCAAATAAATGTTTGTGAAAGCAATATCTATGATCAAAAAGGGAGTCTTATGAAATGAAAGAATGATGAAATGATATATGGATTCTTTATGCAATAAGGACAATTCTTGCATATTTGAATTATAAAATGTTTTAATGAGCTATTCTACCGAATATGATGTTTGAATTCTCAAGTTATATGCTATGAATATTTTGAAGCATTAAACTATTCCGTGGGATTGACTTAGCACCGAATGAGGCATTGAGGTGAAATTCGGTAAGGGAATCCTAGTAGCAACCCCTTGTCTCATTAACTATGTGCCAACATAGGAGCCCTTGTAGGCTTAGGCTAATGGATCCATAAATAGCCCTTTAAGTTAAAGTTAAAGAAATGAATGAAGTTGACGGAGTTCTACCCGGCAAGTAGTCTCCCCGGCCAACGTAGGGGGTTATGTTGGATTCCATGTAATAGCTCGCATGGTCTTAAATGTCGGTTATGGTTATTTTCCCACAAAATGAATATTTTAAAGGATATCCATATGATTTATTATACATGTATTACATTATGTTCCATATTACATAAATGTTATAACGTTTCCTCAATGTTCATACATCCTTACATACTTAGTACATTCAAAGTACTAACGCATACTCTTTTGCCTACATGATATCACCATGTAGGGATCGGTGCTCCTCCTCGTTCTCCTCCACGTGGCTAGTTGAGACTTCGTTTGAAGATTACTTTTGGTGAGTTCCCATGTTCCGGGAACAATACTCCTTTATATTTCTAGCTTATGATATGTTGAGATATTTTACTATGGTATTTCTTCTATTATGATTAAGGGTGAGCTAGGGACTTGTTTTAGCCCCGTTAAATCTAATAATTAGAGGTATTGTTGGACATATGTAAGTTGAATATTTACTATTATGATTTCCGCTTCTTCATTTATCGTCATTACCTATGAAAGGCTAAAAGAATGCTAAGAGGCTTGTTTGAGGTACTTTCGGGTTCCTCATTCGCCATGTCACGTCTAGGCCCTAGGCTTGGGTCGTGACATAAATGCTATCTCTACCTCTATTTTTGAGAGAATTCTTTTGTTAATAGCATACTTCCTGCCACTCTATTAAATATCACTTCTTCCGTCCCATTTTATGTGGCACCGTTTCACTTGGCACGGTGTTTAAGAAAAAAGACTTTTGAAACTTGTGGTCTAAAACAATCTTAGATATTTGTGTAGTCTTAAATCATTTCATTAAGGGTAAAAGGAAAACTTTAATGTAAAACTGTTTCTAATTATAGTAAGGTGACATAAATGGGACGGACTAAAAGGAAAGAGTGTCACATAAAATGGGACAGAGGAACTACTAACCTTTACAGGACGTCATTCTTTTCTTCTTCTTCTTTATTGAAGATTCCAGGAATCTTATTGTTCGATTCTTTCATGTTTTCTTTTAACACATTTAGCTTCTTGGCCAAAATGCAATTAAGTACACCATCGATGTGCTAACATTCCCACCATTGCTCACTAGGTCTACAATTTATTTAAATTAGGGCCATGCTGAGTTGCTCGGACTCGGGTACGGGTGTCCGATACAGGTGCGGATCTAGAGGTTGGATCCTCTATGATCTAAATTTTATAATTCGGGGATACGGATCCATGTATAGATACGGATGTGGAGATTCGGTTAAAAATAATTCAAACATCAAAAATATAGTTATAAAACCTAAATTATGAGATATTTTGTCGAAAGCTTGAGGAGAATATTGATCAAGAGGAGAATCCTAGAAGGAGATAAAATGAAAGGAAGTGACAATAGAAATTTATATATACAAGGTATTCCATTTTCTTCAATTATACCTTAGTTTTTGTTTTGATTATAGACATCATCGAATATGTTCAGAATTTCTCCCTCGAATTTGGTCAAAGTACCCAAAACCGGTTTACCAAATCGGGTGCGGATCCCACACCCACGTCATGTCGACACGGGTGCGGCACCGAAAGTGAAGAGTCCAGCAATTTAGGGGTCACGTGTCCCAAATTTAAGGTAAGAGCTACCTTTTTACCATTGTCCACAATATAATAATAGTGGACATTGATCACAATAGATCTTGGGTAATAGTAATCGTGTGAAATTTGATGTCATTATCCCACTCCGACGAGTACAAAAAATTATTTTGAAAATGGTATGTTAGCAGGTAGAGAAGGTGCAGGGCGCAAGGTAAGCCCAAAAAAAGCATGCAAGTTTCTTTTCATCAAAAAAAGTAGTAGTAGTAGTATGTAAGTTTCAATGCCTACTTCCGTTCATACTGAGAATATGTCAATTATATTGATTCTGCGTGACTTCAGAACTAAACAGTCCATTATGAACAACAAACAATATAATATTTGCTTATTTACCCTTTCTTTGCTTATTATATGCAATGCAGATATACGGATGTAAAGGAAAAAGGAGTGATAAAGCTCACCTTGACCACATCATCAGAAATAACACCAGAAAATTGGCTAGAATCATCAGTTCCTCCAGCACCAAGCATGCCACGTGATAGCCAATTTAACCATCCGCGAGGCTTGCTGGATATATGCTCATCTTCCAGAGGTTTAACAGTATTGACAATGTTGCTTACATTACTCGAAGATGAATTCAACAAAATATCCTGTAGACCCAGTGACAACAATTATTTATATATTTTCACGTATATAAGGGAGTTTTTATTCAACGAAAATGAGAAATACAACAAGCATGAAAAAACAAATTGTTGAGACCCACCCCCAAACAAAAGTGCTCTACTTATAGATAGTAATTCTCCAAACATTGTAAACTAAAAAAGGCGTGATAAGGCACACTAAACAGTACTCCCTCTGTTTCAATTTGTGTGT
This sequence comes from Solanum dulcamara, assembly GCF_947179165.1. Classification (NCBI taxonomy): domain Eukaryota; kingdom Viridiplantae; phylum Streptophyta; class Magnoliopsida; order Solanales; family Solanaceae; genus Solanum; species Solanum dulcamara. The sequence goes on from NC_077245.1 coordinate 61,997,452, forward strand.
CTTACTTTCCTTTTTAGTCTGTTCAAAATGATGCCTCTATCCTAACTTGGCAACTCTTTGATTCCAACATTTCACATGGCGTATTTTAAAACCACAAGATTAAAGGGCAGTTAGGTATGGTACATTATATATATCTTTAGTTTAAGACCACAAGATTCAAAAGTCTTCTTTATTTTCTTAAACTTCGTGCCCAGTCAAACTAAGACAAACAAATTAAAATGGAGGAAGTAGGTAATATCTTCCCATATGTCCAAGTCTAGGTAGACAAAGTTATCCGGTACGTATGTTGGTGGGAGATAGCAGGTAACTCCTACAATAATCGAGGTGTGCACAAGCTTGACCAAACACCACGGTTATCAAAAAAAATGACACACGAAGCAAAATGATGAAATGATATATTCTCTGCCCATCCCCATAGCTGCACTCACCTTTCTTTAACCATATAAAGAGCATATGCATCCCGGGATTCTCTCCATCTCAGAAGTGGATTCCTTTGCAAGGGTAATTGAATACGAATACGGCTATGAAAAGCTAATCGAAAGAGGAGGAAAGAGCGTAAACTCGACTCTAAAAGTTTCAGTTGCCTCCCTCTCCCGGAACCCCTCCCCCTCCTAAACAAACAAAAAAAAGTAGAACATTGAAGTTACTTGGTTGATTCTTTCGCGATATCAAAGAAAATGTGACTTGGTTGCTCTCGGTTGATACCATGCATACATTCAACATCTCCAGTGATAACATTTACGCTACCAACTATTATTATCATATCAGCTAGTTTATTCTTTTAAATGCAGAAGAATAGCAATGCAACACAATTTTGGCAATAATGACTAGTTCTTTCAAACATAAACATACCTGTAACTCACGTTCAGCAGTAGACCTGTAATTTAGGATGTCATCCACTTCAGATTTTTTCTCTATTTCCTCGAGCATCTGAAGAACATCCACATCAATCACCTGAGATTCAAAGTAAAGATAAACAGTGATCAAACTGCAAGCTCAAGGGAACTGTGCAGCCCAGAACAGAAAAATATTTTCAGCACTTTCAGAATAGTACCTTCTCCTAGAAGTTTTTGCCAAAGTTGAAATTAGATTAGGTATTCAAACTAGAAACTGGCTTTCTGCACAACTGTGCACAGTTCAGAACAAAAAAATATTTTCAGCACTTTCAGAACAGTACCTTCTCCTAAAAGTTTGTGCAAAAATTGAAACTAGACTAGGTATTCAAACTAGAAACTGGCTGTCTGCACAACTGTTGTAATAGATTTACTCAAGAGGTTTAAAAGCAGGTCCAAATGATCAAACTCCCTTGCCTTGTTAGTAAACTGAAATTAGCCAGATGGAAGACTCAATATCTGTCTCTGGGAGGTAGACTGACTCTCATTTTTTTTAGTTCTTGATGCCCTCCCGAATATGATGTCTGTGTTCCCAATACCAACAGAGGTAATTAATAGGTTGGATAGCATCAGGAGGAACTTTTTGTTGCAAGGGAACGAAGAAAGAAAGGATTTCGCTTGGTTAAGTGGAAAGCACTGACAGTTGGAAAGACATATGGGGGATAGGGAATTAAGATTCTGAAGATACAGAGCAAGGCACTCAGAATGAAATGGTTATGGAAGGGAAGTTCACTAATGAAAATCAGTCTGGGGGGGAGGGGGGGAGGTGAGGAAAGTCATTACTTCAAAATATGAGGAGGATGATAAATGGATGAATCAGGAGGTTACTACACCTTATGGGATAAGCTTATGGATATCCATTAGAGACCTGAGGAGTGAACTCAAGACCAATACCAAGATCAAAGTGCTTAATGGGGAAAAACTCACTTTTGAAAGTATGAATGGCATGAGGTTGGCAGTCTGGAAATGCTCTTTCAAGATATATATACAATCTAGTTCTACATCAACAAAGACCTATAGCAGATATATGGACACCTCAAGGTTAGGGATTTACTTTTGGAAGACAGTTTAATGACTGGGAACTACAAAGAATAGCTGAATTCTTCAGCACAATTGAACAGTTCAGGGGGCTTCAGACAGAAGATGTATTATGGCGGTTGGGTAAAAACAGTGGCTCTTTCAAGGTTTATGCAGCTTACAGAATGATGAACCACTCCAATCAACAATTAAACAACTGGCCATGGAAACATATTTGGAAAACCAAAATACCACACAAAGTAGCTTGCTTTGTGTGGCTTTTGGATAAGGAAGCAACCCTTACACAGGATAAATTGATGAGGAGGGGGATCCCATTATGTTCTAGATGTTCCTTTTATATTGAAAAGGCAGAGACAATTAACCATATATTCCTACACTGCACGAGTACAGGACAACTCTAGATGTTTTGAGAATGTAGAAATGGTATGCAGAAGATCAAGTTGAATTGTCTCTTGATCCTGTGTTTTTTTTTGGTGTAATCAGTTATACTCAAATGAAATTGTTTCTATTGTTTCAATGTAGATATAGGACAGTAGAATTTTGGAGTACTTCCGTAAATATAATTCAGTACAAACCATGTACAATTTTGCTCATTATAAAATATAGATACAGTTACCAGTTTCAAAAAAGAATAGAAATAGGAGTCTTCTCATGAAATGGTTGTGGAGATTGAATGTGGAAGCTGAGGTTTTATGGAGAATGGAAATGCTGCAAAAATTTAGGCAGATGAATATATGGTGTCAAATCTGGACTCCACAGAGGGTTAGCGTCTTTAGAAATATTAGAAACTTGTTGCCGCAGTTTTTGCGATAAGCTGCATTCAAGGTAGGCAATTAGAGGAAAATAGATTTTTGGAAAAATAAATCGCTAGGCCATTCACCACTCAGAGAAATTTTCCTCCCTATTTATCTTTGGTCCAGGGCATGGAAAAAACTACAGCAGAATGAAGTGAGGGCAGCGAAGTTGCTGAATTATTCACTACACTAGCATCTTTAGCAGGCTTAAAGGACAGTGAAGATCAGTTAGTATGAGAAGTTTGAGATATATTGAAGAAAAATATTATTGAATTGTGTATCTACATTATTACATTGAGACTCTATTTATAGACACTACATTAGACTCCTTTCCAACTAGGACACTGCATTACAATCCTTTTTCAAGTCTGATTCTATTTATTCCTATTCTTATCCTATTCTAAGTGGGATTATATATACTATTCTTATTTATATTCCTATTCTAACACTCCCCTTCAAGCGGGTGCATACAAATTATATGTACTTAGCTTTTACAATGTAATTAATACGAGGACTGGTGAGGGACTTGGTGAAGATGTCTGCAAGTTGATCACTTGACTTAACAAATTTTGTAACAATACCTCCAGAGAGAATCTTTTCTCTAACAAAGTGACAGCCAATTTCAATGTGCTTAGTCTTCTCATGAAATACTAGATTTGATGCAGAATGTTGATAAAACACAAAATGATCACCTCCATTACGAGTCATGCCAAACTCCTGAATTATTGTGCTGAACTTCCTAACCAAGCTCGAGAAGACTATTTCAGACCACAGAGGCCTATGCAATCGGCATACAAGGCTACTGACTCCCCCTGAGCAACAAAACCAAGTGGTTGCTCCATATAGACTACTTCCTCGAGATTATCATAGAGAAAAGCATTCTAATGAGTAATGTCAAACTAATTAAAAGGCCAATGGCGAATAACAACCATAGATAGAAAAAGGCGGACAGATGTTATTTTAGCCACGGGAAAGTATCACTGAAATCCAGACCAAATATTGGAGTATATCCTTTTTTTGGCAAAAGTAAATCTGAAACAAAGATAAAACACTGCTAGAAAACTCAAATCTGCCAGAAACAATGCAACAATCGCGCGAAAGTGCTCGAAATCTAGTATAAAATATATGGATCATCTCGAAATCAAGAGACTAGTAGATATTGAACAAGTAAGTCGCTGGAAACCTGGCCGTAGAAGCTCACGCACCGACCCAGTAGTTGGAACCCTAGATCTAGATCGGCAATGCTGATTAGGCTTTGGTCACCGGAGATTGCTGAACCTTGAGGTGGTGTTGGATTTTGCACAACTTTGACGAAAATTGGAACTATGTAAGTCACATCTGAGGAGTCACCGAAAAGACTCACAAAACTATGCAAATCAAATATGAGAAAGTAATCCAAAAAGATGCATGGTGCTACACAAATCAAATATGAAAAAGTAGTCATCGGAAAGATGGCACGGTGCTGCACATATTAAATATGAGAAAGTAGCCACCGAAAAGAGGCGCAGTGCTACACAAATCGGATCTGAGAAAGTAGTTACCAGAAAGATGGCATGGTGCTACGCAAATCAAATATGAGAAAGTAGTCATCGAAAATATGCATGGTATTTCGTAAATCGGATATGAAAAAGAAATCACCGGAAAGATGCACAGTGCTACACAAATCAGATATGAGAAAGTAGTCGACGGAAAGATGCATGGTGCTACACAAATCGGATATCAGAAAGTAGTCACCAAAAAGATGGCACAATGCTATAAAAACACAGAAGAATACGGGGTTGACACAAAATAGCCATAGAAAGTACCTGGAAATTGATGCACGGTGACCTGCCTAACTGAGTTTTCTTCCCCTAAATATGGGATTCAAGCATATATCATTGACCCTACTTTTGTTAAAATAACCATTGGCCAAACGGTCGGGGCTTATATGGGACATAGCCACCCACTGACAGCAAAAGCTCTTTGATTCTCTGCCCAGATCATAGAAGCTCTAATACCATGTGAGAAATATTGGAGAAAAATATTATTGAATTGTGTATCTACATTATTACATTGAGAACCTATTTATAGACACTACATTAGACTCCTTTTCCAACTAGGACACTATATTAAAATCCTTTTCCAAGTAGGATTCTATATACTATTCCTATTCCTATTTCTATTCTAAGTGGGATTGTATATACTATTCTTGTTCCTCTGCCTATTCTAACAGAAAGGACAAAGCAATGGAAGTTTCACTGTGAAGTCTTGCTATAACCTACTTCTCAACAGCGCAAAATAACCTTCACAATTCCCTGAAAGCATGTATGGAGTTCAAACGCCCATGTCAAAGTTTTGTGCTTTGGCTAGCTGGTGGTTAAGAAATTTCTAGTCAACTTTCTACTGCCTTCCAAATTCAACTATAGGCTAACTTACTTGGACTGGATTCAGGAGAGCTTTCTAGGGTCCTAGCTAACCATTTCCTTGTCGTCATCTGAGAGGAGATTTATTTTCCCATCTTGAAAAATTCTCCACTATCCTTTTCCCAATCATTCTAGAGTTTTTTTGTCTTATTCTTTTCATTAGGAGACATATGGTTCGAAGCTAAGGTCATGCAATCCTGAATAGAAGAAAAACATCAGAGGTTAGTCTATATTTTTTTGAAACTAAAGTGGAACAGAAGTTAGTCTATATTTTCAGGGAAAACTATGCCAGTTTTCATCTTGATGAAGAAGTGTCAGTGTATTCACAAAAGGCTGCAAATGCAGAACAAAGAACGTGGGATACAAAAACTGCAAGCAATCAGAGATATATTTCGTTAGGCAGTTTCCCATGGGAATATATGAGACATCCCTTGTTCTTCAACGCTTTTCACTCATAGAATTCTCCAGATTTCTTAATCTATCTCATTATTATTTTCCCCTTTATAGAAGAAACATAACTTTTAAAGAATTTACATAATACAGGGATATTTAACTTTAAAAAAAACTGATAGGCAACTGGGTTTAAAGTCACCAACCTGATCTTGTCGAAGGCATTTCAGTTTTATCTTGTACAAGTTCACATATTTCCGGCGGCAATTTCTGGCATGACAATTTAAATACAATTACTTTCACAATTAACTTTTATCAAATGTCAACATAAAACTAAAAGGGACAAGCAAAATGTCTCATCATTTATGAATAGTTGGTGTTGAGTGTCACGAATTGGTTGAGGGAATGAATTGTTGTCTTCTTATATAGTCTTAAACAATCCTTAAACTTCAACTTTTGGGGTTGAGTAATGTTCAGGGTCCATTTATTTTAGGGATAATTATTGTTATACCCCCCAAAAAAAATATTTATCATTGGATACCCCATTACTTTCATACCCCTTATTTTTAACTATTTCTCGCATTTGATATCATGAGAGTATATAATATACCCTGATGGTATCAAGCAGTTTCGCTAAAGCATTGTCTCTTCCTTCTTGATACCATCAGAGTATATTATATTCTCATGGTATCAAGAAGAAACTGTTTGATAAATTGCTTGATACCATCAAAGTATAATATACTCTGATCGTATCAAAGAGGAACAAGGGAAGGGGCACTGACATAAATACACGTTTGATATACTCTCAGGTATCAAGAAGGAAGAGACAGTGCTTCAGCGAAACTGTTTGATATCATCAGAGTATATACAGCGGAGAATATACTCTGATGGTATCAAAGAGGAGCAGTGATGCTAACATCATCCGCAAAATTAAAAGGAAAAAAGTGGGGTAAGGGGGAAAATATTTTAGGTCATGAGTCTATTAAGCGTAAGTAGTTTGGGTTGGGTCCAATTTGGGTAAATAGTTTCACAATTGGTCTATTAGGTGTAATTTATCCTTTATTTTATGGTTGAAACACAATTTCATTCCTAAAAGGAACTCTATATAAATGTACCAAAAAAACTCCATATAGATGAAGCAAAAGCTAAAGCAGAAGTGTGGCAGGAAGGAGTTTTACTCTGAATAACTTTGAAGCAACTAACTTATTAAAGGGAAACCATGGAAAATCCTTTTAAGCAAACCCGAATGCTTTTTTATAAAAAAAGATGAAAGACTAGATTCATTGCAGTATGAACAGTAACTTTCTCTTCCCTCTGCTACATCAGCTCTCAGACTCCAAAAAAAAAATCGTTGTCGCTTTTTCTTCTTTCAAGACAAACCACACCAAAAGAATATATGTACATTCTGTGGGGAGAAACTCATTTCCCGAAATCTTGTAGGGAGATAATAACTCTAAAAGTGTAAAGGCATATATATATATCTATCACGGTACTCCATAACGTCAAAAAAATATAATATTATATTTAAGCCGTACATTAGTACAACTAAATCACCTCAGATTCCTTCCTATTATATAAAAATGACATAGTGCACAATAAAACGCACTCAAAAATTTCCAAACTTCTATGTTCATATTTCTACGTGCTGTTCACAACCAAACACCAGACAGGTCTGGGAACAAGGACAACAGTTGAATGACTATAAGATAATGCGAAACGATTAGTGTCTTCATACATAATCATCCATTACAGATGCTATACCCTCCTTTTTAAAGATGGGTGAGCAGTGATCTAGCAGTAAAGTCGCTCACCTTTCAAACATTAAGTTAGCATTCGAGGTATCAAACAGGGAAAAAACAATAAGATACCACTGCCGATCCTTCAGGGGATGAGATGGGGTTTTGGGGATAGGATTAAGAAAAAAAAATCAAAATTATCATTTTGTAAATTGTGTTATGTAAAGACATATTTCGAAGTTGCAATCATGGTAAAACATGCCACCTTAGGCATTTCCAAAAATAATAGAAGGTCAAAGAGTGCTAGGGCTGTCAGATGTAGATAAGATTTTATACGGTTTGCTCCTTCTAAGAGTCTAGCTCACCAATTAAATGTTTAATCCTTCCAGTTTGCTAAGGAGCTGAACAATACTTTCGATCTCCAAATCTTGGCAATCCCTCCTAAAAGTTATCTCCCATCCACAAGCTTTACATTGAATAGCATCTTGTAAATTATTACCTTTCTACCATTTCCCACATAAAATTATCTTCTTACGAAGAACACCTAAAAATTCCTTAAATGTGTCATATTAATCACAGAATATTAAGGACACTGGGTGAAAGAAGATACAGGACACTTAGTCTGTGCACCAAGGAGGTCCACATGCCATATTTCACCTGTCTCACAGTTTCCACAACTACTTGAATACTGATCTATTATTCAAAATGGCAGTCTTCTTCCTTTATAACCTTGCCCCATTCCATCCTACAAGTTTCCTGTCCAGTTGACTTTCTAGAGCAAAACCTTTTAATACTATCTAATTTCATTTAACTTTAACTTGAAAAAAAAGTAGGAAGTTATAAGACTAACTCTACCTTCGACCAACAAATATTGTCTATTCAAGCTAAACAGAATTTTCTAAATTTCTCCAGAACTCCATGCCAAATTGTACAAGATACATATCATGCACCCAATGGGAGCCCAAGTGAGTAGAAGGGAAGGCTCCAATTTGCACTCAACAATTCCTGCCAAAACTTGAATATGCTGACCTTCGTTATGTAACTTACACATAACATGTCGTAAACTCACATGTAATTAAGATACTACTTCAAATACCAGCAGGATCAATTGAAGAAACAACAAATACTGACTTCTGAATCAAAAAAAAAGAACATCATCATTGTATAAGAATATGTGATAAGTTGGAGTAACACCATCTGTGCCTGCACAATGTTACCACTCCGATATTTCTCCATTGCTTCCTTTACATTATGCAATACTCTTGTCACCAGTGTAAAAAGGGTGATAAAGGGTCTTGTCTCAACATCTTTGTTGGAATAGGATGTTGCCATAGATAAGTTGGGCCCAGACATGCATTCATATGTATCGACCACATACCAATTAATGTTTCTTCCTTTCCTGGACCTTTTGATAATATTTTGTTACCTCTTTTCTTAAATTTCAAAACATCGTTCCCCTTTTCCACGTCTCTTGATTACTCATCAGCGCCAAGCAGTCAACATGACATAGTTCACATGTTAGTTAGATGATTAAGTTCTTTTTGAAGGGCACCATATTTTTGTGTAGGTTCTCTATCTTTTCTTTACCACTTGTAGATCATGAACGATACAACTATTACTTTATGTGACAAAATAATCAGACACAACAATAAGAATTTTCATTCTAATGAAATTCAAACTAAAAAACTTCTAAAAAAAATGATTTCATGTGAAATGTATAATCTCCACGTTTAGAGGTAACTTCTTGTTTCCTGTATTCATGCATCATATATTTAAAAGTCACATATATTTATGGTCACATATATTTATGGTCAATCCGTTTGGAAAAGTATCAAGACACTCTAGGATGGCTTTAGAGGCAAAACATACTTCAAGCTGGGAAGGGTAGAAAGATTAAAACTTTTGGCATGATGCAACTTGGTTGGGGCATACTCCTCTCAAACGTTTTTTTAAAAAAAAAATTGTAGTGTCCGAACGAGCTTGCGCACACCTCAACTAATTCCACGATATACCTGCCACCTCCCACTAGCAACAACCAGGTAACTGTGTCCACCAAGGCTAGGACAGATGGAAGAAAGCACCTAGTGATTTTGTCTCTGCTGGGATTTGGACTTAAGACCTCATGGTTGGCAACCTACTTCATTTACCACTAGGCCACACCCTTGAGTCCTCTCAAGTTAGCTTTCCCCATCCTTCTTTCCCTGCCAGCCAACCGAAATGGCTCTGTGTCTGATTTCTAAACTAACTCTGTATGGAATATTATTTTCAGAATGAACTGTAATGACTGGGAATTAGGAAGGAAGTGCATCTTACTCCAACAAATAGGAATTCATTCTACAAATGCAGACAAGAAAGACATTTTTTGTTGAAAAGGCAGGAAAGATGGTATCTTTTCAGTCAAGTCATGCTACACACTTTTGCTCGATTCACAGAATGCAACATCAGTTTGGCTTTGGGAAAAAGTTTTGGCGAAGTTCTGCTCCTTACAAAGTTCAGATCTTCACTTGGTTAGTAGGAGAAAATGCATGTCTCACACAGCCTAATTTGCAGCAGATGCTCTTTATGAGAAGAGCAACCAGAGGACAAAGCACCTATTTCTGCATTGCAAAATTACTGTTCAATTTGTGCACAAGTTTTTTTACATTTGGAACTAAGATATACAACACCTAGGGATGCACGCAAACTTTTTCAAAGTTAGCACAAGAGGGGACTGAGGGGCATGCATTTAAGAATTTGGAAGGCAAACCCAGCAACAATTTGGTGGGTCATCATGAGAGAGAGAAACTCCAGAATTATAGAAAACGTAGCTAGTCTTAAATTTAATCTTATTTCTTTGCTTTCTGTTTGGAGCAACATGGTAAATGTACATGATACTCATGATTTGAGGCCATAATTGACCTTATTAGTTCATTACACTACTTGTAAGATCTCTTGATGTACTCCGTTGTACGTGACAGCATATTCATGATGCTGGTGCTTATATAAAACCTTAGCTTATCAAAAAAAGGAACCTTTTGACGCAGAAACACAGTTAGAATTCATAATATCCAATCAAGGTTTGTAGATGGCCACACTTTTGGTTTTTTTTTTCTTTTTACACTTCTGCTCACCTGTACATAATTTTCAGCACTCTCTTTTTGATAAGGAATTTCCTCAGCACTCTCTTAGTGTTGTTTAACTAATACAACCATTAGCTTTTCAAATAAAAAAAAGATATGGCACCTTTTTAACCTAAATGAAAAGAACAAATTGATGATGTCATTTTACCTTAGAAACAAGAACTTCTGATCCTAAAAAGGGGACAGATAGGCCAAGTAGATTAATATCCAACTTTTGGCTGCAATTTCAAGCAGAGACTATAATCTGTGCTATGAAATGGAGTAATCTGTGTGACCAGTCAGCATTTTAGTCTATCAGATGAAAAAATTGGTGAAGGAATAAACATGCCACTTATACCCAACCCCCCTCCAAAAATTAAAAAAAATACCAAAGGATAGAGCTAACCCATGAATGGGGGATGCTGATCCACATTCCTCTAATACATAAAACAAATAGAACACCTTATTAATTTTAATCCCCTCTCCCACCCCAAATTAAAAACACAAACAACCGCCGGAGAAAAAACCTATTGAATTAAAGTTTTAATTAGTAGAAACTAAGGGGAATAAATAGATGAAACAATTATATAAGCAGCAGCAGCGGTAGTAACAGCATAATGAGGTTAAAAGTGTGGAATAATAACCAAAGATAGGCATGAATTTTTCAGTAAGTTCATAATGGGCTACTAGTCTACCAAACCAAAATCCACTTCTGAAGGGATAAAGAAAAGTGCAAAGGAGTATGCATTCCCTTTTAATCCCAATACCCTCCACACCCCCTCCTCTCACTGCCCATGCTCCACACGCATACACACAGAAAGAAAGAAACATCTTTCTATTTTTAATCCCCTCACCAACCCCAAGTCGCAGTAGTAACTCTATATGCATCCTTAGGGATCAGACAGCAATAATTCCAAAGATATACTAGTAGCAGTCTATGCACCTCAGGGATCAGATAGCAAGACAGCAAAAACTAAGCATCTAACAGGTATCTAAAGCATTTTCTATTTTCCGTAGAAAGCATTAATTAATACATGCACAAGTGAAAAAGTGTATAACATATTACAAGAACGAGCAGAATGGCAATAAAAATGACAAGTACAAAATATGGGTAAAGATATCTTATGCTATGATTGTATCTCTACTTCACCAACCAAAGAACCACAAACAAAAAGGAAAAATGGAACGAAGCTGAATATCATAGTTTAGGGAATTGCCTAAACAATTAACCACTAGGTAGAGTAGCTACTGCTTAATACCAAGAAAATTCTGAGAATGCTACACTGTTCTAATTGTAGGGTGATATCCAGGGCTATGGAGGAGTTCTCCGAATTTATTCATAACCATCCTCTAATTGATTTGCCTTTGACAGGTGCTAATTTTACATGGTCAAGGTCGGAAGAATCAATTTCCAAATCTCAGCTGGATAGATTTCTGGTTTCTATTTCTTGAGAGGAGTTGGCACCGAATGCAAACCAATATCCTCTCCCGCAGTTGATCTCAGATTATTCACCAATAATGTTGATTGAACAGTGGTAGAAGCAGAAGGATGAGATCTCCGTTCCGATTCGAGAATATGTGGTTGCAAGCGACAGATTTTGGAGATAAAGTAGCCGGGTGGTGGATCAACTATGACGTGGAGAGGAGACCTTTCAGACTTGCTAAAAAATTAAAAATGCTCAAGGATGATATAATAGTGTGTAATAAGGAAGTGTTTGGGAGGGAAAATGTGAAAATTAGGGAGATTATGAATAAGGTAGGGGAATTATTATAAAGAATAGAGTGGGAAAGATGGTAGGGGAAAGGAGAAGAAAGAAGTTCCGAAAGGGGAGCTAGCTTCTTTGTCTCAAGAGCCTAATTGGAGACAAAAATCGAGGGCTTTGTGGCTGGAAGAAGGGGATTCTAACACTAAATTCTTTCACAGGGTAGCAGCAACAAATAGGAGGAGGAATCTGATAGAGGTTGTGGGGAGACTTATGAGGGGGAGGAGGAAGTAGAGGGAGCTATTGTTCATTTCTATGAACAATTGTGCAAAGAGGAAGCAGATTGGACGCCTAAATTGGGTGTGTCTGTGTGGGTGGGGGGGGTCGATTTTCCCAGAATGTATCCTAATTTTTGGCCTAATTCTTCTTCTGATGATTCAGATTGGAGTAAATAGTGAGTAGTTAGAGAGGGCTATTGAGGAGGAAGAGGTGTAGGTGGTCGTAGAGTGTTGTGCAGGTGACAAGGCCTTTTTTCTAGATGGTTTCACTCCGGCCTTCTTTCAACATTGTTGGAGCACGGCCAAACTTGATGTTTTGAGTACTATTGATGAGTTTCAGGAGGGATGAATATGAAAAGAACTTAAATGCATCTTTCATTGTCATCATTCCTAAGAAGGAAGGGACTTCTAGCATCGGGGACTACAAACATATTAGTACAGTGGGAAGCATCTACAAGATTATTTCTAAGGTGCTTTCTAATAGACTTAAGAGAGTTTTGGACGAGACCATTTCTTCATCGCAAAATGCTTTTGTCAAAGGAAGACAAATCTTAGATGCAACTTTGGTGGCTAATGAAGTAGTAGATTCGAGAAAGAAACTGGATGTGCTGGGTATTTTGTGCAAGCTTAGATCTTGAGAAGGCTTATGACCATGTCAATTGAAAGTTCTTGCATTTTTATTTATTTTTTTGTAGATGAGCTTTGGGGAGAAATAGAGGAAGTGGGTCAGTTTTTGCATCTCTTCCACCAAATACTCAGTTTTGGTGAATGGCAATCCACCATGTGGATTTTTTGGTAGCACGAGGAATTTGAGGCAGTGAGATCCCTCTAACACCTATGCTTTTCATCTTGGTGATGAAAACTCTGAGTAAGATGATGGACAGAGCTGTTTTGGGCGCTCATATCAAGGGTTTCAAGGCTGCGGTTAGTGGTAGTGGTACCATGTCGGTCACCCATCTCTTATTTGCAGATGATATTTCAGTGTTTTGTGATGCTAATGGGATCCAACCTACCTATGATTACCTTTGGGTGCGCCGAACCGGGACCTTGCCATTTGGAATCCGGTCATTCAGAGGGTAGAGAAGAGGTTGGCAGGGTGGCAGAAAAGATACTTGTCAAAAGGAGGCAAAGAAGTTCTTATTAAAAGCACGTTATTGAGTATCCCTACATATTACATGCCTGTTCAACAGACCCTCCCAGGTTATAGGTAAGACGGAGAGGTTGCAAAGAGATTTTCTTTGGGATGTGGCAGACAGAGCAAAGAAGTTTCAGTTCATTCAATGGGAATCTGTGTCATCTCCTAAACGGTGGATAGGACTTGGGGTTAAAGACTTGAAGACTTTCAACAAAGCTCATCTAGGTCAATGGTTGTGGAGATTTGGGGTGGAGGGAGAAGCTTTGGTGAAATGGAAGGGGGGCGGAGAAGAGAAGGGATCAATATGCCTTTCAGGTATGGTGTGTGGAGGAATATAATGAATTGATGGGATGCTTTTGATGATAAATTACTTTTAGGGTTGGGGAGGGGAGCTGAGTTAGTTTTTGGGGGCAAAAGTGGTGTAGAGGTTTGGTCCTTATGGATGTCATGCCAAAGGGAATTATCTGTTCCGCTAGTTAGGGGGACACAAGGGGGTGGAAATTTTCGGGATTTGAAATTCAGGAGGAATTTCCTAGACTGGAAGGTGACCGAGCTTTAGAGAATGCTAGAATTTACTCCAAAAGCAATGTGAGCCAGTCGGATCCGATGCTTTGAGTTGGGTTGGGGAATAACAAAGGTCAAGTCCTTCTATGGGAAGCTTTTGGTGAGGGTGGAGGATATTTTTCAATATGGTGCGGTATGGATACCAAAGGTGCCGAGGAGTGTGTGCTGCTTCACGTGGTTAGCTACTAGAGGAATGATTTTGACGGTAGAGAACCTTAAGAAGCGAAAGGTTGTCCACATAAGCTGGTGTTTCCTACGTAAGGAGACTGGTGAGGATGTGGATTATATTTTATTACATTGCAAATTAGCCATGAGGTTATGGGAGGATATGTTTACATGGTTTGATGTCACTAGGGTAATGCCAAGATCAGTGAAGGAATTGATGTTCAGCTGGACGAGTAGAGCAAGGAGAAGATGGCACAAGGCATGAAATGTTACTCCTATAGCTCTAATGAATGTGGGTCATTTGGAAAGAGAGTGATAGGAGAACTTTTGAAGGGCTAGAGATCAATTGAGGAGTAGTCTCCAATCCCTTATTTTCTTTGGGTGCACCCATGTAGTTCCTGTTTGTATAGAGGATTGGATGGCTTTTGAAGAGAAACATATTTTGTAGGTCTCTCTTTTTGGTATATCTCTTGTATACAGCAAAGTTGGCCTTGTTATTATCAATGAGAACCTTACTTGATAAAAAAAAAAAACGAAAGAGTGCATCACTGGACTTCTTCATCACAGTAATGACATACCTAATTCCATCCAACACAGGTAGCACATGAATGCCAAGGCCAAAAAGACAGGCCAAGGTATCAAAACTCATTAAAATTCTGTTGGCTGGTGAATAAGCTTCCTTTTTAATAATGAATAGCTGGAGAATTTGAGTTTCAACATTCACAAAGTGCACACGTACATGAAACTGAAACCAAATATGAAGAAATGAAATGTCAAATGATTGACTGTACCGGACTAACATCTAAATACTCTAATAAACAGAACAAAAAAGAAAGTCCTCCAAATGTTTTCCTACGTTGATTGGGGAAAAGTTTCTTGAGCAGATCAACTTACAGTCTCTCTCCAAGGTATTTCCAAGAAGTTCTCCTCAACCTCTGTTGAACATCCAGTAAAATAGATTTTTGCGCATACTGCCACCATGCTATTTGCCAGCCTTTAATCTTTTTACCTAAAGGACTCCACCAAGGACGAAACCGTCCATACCTACAATGGACAGACAACAGAACCACTTACAAGAACATCAACAATTTAGAAAGGAAAATCTTTTCTGATGCATCTGACGGATGTTACCCAAAAACTAAGAAAGAATAGGATGATAAACAGGACAAACATGTCTTAAACTAAATATAGAACGAAACACAGAGATGTTTGGAAGCAGATATTCAAAACCTTTAATCAATAAATTAACATAGCCATTGATATAGTGGAGGAAAACTACTGTATACAAGTAGTTTCCGAGTTCATTGATGATTAGATGTGATTAGAGGAGAATCATGTGTTGATATCCCAATACTAAGCCATGCAATACAAGGAATATTGAGTAGTGTGTTAAGCTAAGAAGTAATTCTAATGAGGAGCATCACTTCCTATATCTTGCACATAAATAAAAGGAAGTTAAGCTTAATCGAGATACTTTTCTTTGTACGAACTGAAAAAATAGAGGGAAAAAACATGTGGAGATGTCGTCAAAACCCGAAATAAGCAGACTACATGTATGCAGCTGCATGCTTTACGCAATAAATTTTGGCGTAACTTTCAAATGAGAGCACATCACTTTACCTTTTTTCAGTCCATGAGC
This sequence comes from Solanum dulcamara, assembly GCF_947179165.1. Taxonomy (NCBI): domain Eukaryota; kingdom Viridiplantae; phylum Streptophyta; class Magnoliopsida; order Solanales; family Solanaceae; genus Solanum; species Solanum dulcamara. Next base: position 62,013,287 of record NC_077245.1, read on the forward strand.
ATACAGACGCAGTGTTCGATACTAAAAGAGAGGGATACGTTCCAAGCATCACGCCATTTTGTTTTAATATTTTCAACTTTTTTGTGGAGCACATAATCTATACCATCCGAGCATTGTTGAGCTTTCTGGAGAATAATATTTTGGTATAGCTCAGTTCTAACATGAATAAGTTACATGTCTTGGGGATTTATCACTTTTCTGTTTTTTGCAAAATTCATTTGTAGTTATGGAGATGAGAATATCAATAGACAATGAAGGCTTTCCCCAGAGCAACCGGACCTGACGAGATTCCTGGGAATTTTGGAAGAGCGCCAGCTTGGTAGGTTTGGAGTGGCTGACTAGGTTATTTAATGTCATCTTTGAAACGGCAACGATGCCCGAAGAATGGAGGTCGAGCGTAATGATCCCTCTATACAAAAACAAAGGGGATATCCAGAGTTGCAACAACTATAGAGGTATCAAGTTACTAAGCCACACTATGAAAGTGTGGGAAAGAGTGGTGGAGATGAGGGTGAGGAGAGGCGTGTCTATTTCAGAGAACCAGTTCGGATTTATGCCGGGACGCTCAACTACAGAAGCCATCCATCTTATGAGGAGACTGGTGGAGCAATATAGGGAGAGGAAGAGGGACTTGCATATGGTATTCATCGACTTAGAAAAGGCCTACGATAAAGTTCCAAGAGAGATACTATGGAAATGTTTGGAGGCTAAAGATGTACCTGTGGCATACATTAGGGTGATCAAGGACATGTATGAGGGAGCCAAAACCAGGGTAAGGACAGTAGGAGGGGACTCAGAGCATTTTCCAGTTGGGATGGGGTTGCATCAAGGATCAGCTCTAAGTCCATTTTTATTTGTCTTGGTAATGGATGCATTGACGCGACAAATTCAAGGTGAGGTGCCATGGTGTATGCTTTTCGCGGATGACATAGTCCTGATTGATGAGACTCGTAGTGGAGTTAATGCTAAGCTGGAGGATTGGAGACATACCTTGGAATCTAAAGGGTTTAAGCTGAGTATGACCAAGACAGAGTACTTAGAGTGCAAGTTTAGTGAGACACCCCAGGAGGTTGGCGTGGAAGTTAAGCTTGGTGACCAAGCCATTCAAAAGAGAAGTAGTTTTAAGTATCTTGGGTCTATCATGCAAGGCAGCGGGGAGATTGACGATGATGTCACACATCGTATTGGGGCAGCGTGGATGAAATGGAGGCTCGCTTCCAGAGTGTTATGCGACAAGAAGGTGCCACCACAACTTAAGGGCAAGTTCTACAAAGTGGTGGTTAGACCGGCTATGTTGTATGGGGCAGAGTGTTGGCCAGTTAAGATCTCTCACATTCAAAAGATGAAAGTTGCCGAGATGAGAATGTTGAGATGGATGTGTGGTCACACCAGGAGCGACAGGATTAGAAATGAGGCTATTCGGGACAAGGTAGGAGTGGCCTCGGTGGAAGACAAGATGCGGGAAATGCCACTGAGATGGTTTGGGCATGTGAAGAGGAGAGACACAGATGACCCAGTGAGGAGGTGTGAGAGGTTGGCCATGGATGGTTACAGAAGAGGTAGGGATAGGCCGAAGAAGTATTGGGGAGAGGTGATTAGACAGGACATGGCTCAGTTACAGCTTACCGAGGACATGACCTTAGATAGGAGGCTGTGGAGGACCCACATTAGGGTAGAAGGCTAGTACATAGTCTCGTTATTCTTCCCTATTCATAGGCGCACTAGCACATTACAATTCCTTGTACTCTCATTTCTGCTATTTCTGTTACTATTTATTGCTTTCAGTACTTTTGATTACTCTATTTTATCTGTGATGCCTTCGTTATTTATTTTCCTATAGCGCTTTGAATTTCTTAACCTTATCTGACCCCTTTTTATGCCTTTTTTGAGCCGAGGGTCTCTCGGAAACAGCCGTCCTACCTTGATAGGAGTAAGGTCTGCGTACACTCTACCCTCCCCAGACCCCACGTTGTGGGATTTCACTGGGTTGTTGTTGTTGTTGTTGTAATGAAGGCTTTCCCCATAAGCTGTTTAAAAATGTAAAACAACTTAACACACCATTCTATTGCATAAAGATTCTTTCATTCGTCGTAAATAAGATTTAAATAGCTCAGGTAATCATGAAAATATATCGACCAGCAAAGCTTAAACAATACTCAGACTCGCTTTAAGTTGCTGCACTCAAAAGTTCGGTTGAGAAAGCTAAAGCTTAAGGAAATGAATATGTACAAATTTTAGATCATATATGTTAGAACAGGAATAGAACAAGAATAGTATATACAATCCTACTTAGAATAGGAATAGAAATAGGAATAATCTATAGAATCCTACTTGGAAAAGGATTATAATGTAGTGTCCTATTTGGGAAAGGAGTCTAATGTAGTGTCCATAAATAGGGTCTCAATGTAATGATGTAGAGACACAATTCAATAATATTTTTCTCCTATATTTCTCACATGGTATCAGAGCCTCTACGATCTTGGTAGAAAATCAAACAGCTTCTGCTGCCGGTGGAAGGCTATTACCCATATATGCCGCCCGTCTGGCCAATAATTGTGTTAACAAAAGTAGGACCAATGATATATGTTTGCATCTCATTATCAAGGGAAGAAAACTCAGATAGATTACTGTGCGTCAAGTTCTGATGGCTTTCTAGGGCGGGCTATTTTATGTCAACCCCATATCTGTTAGTGTTTGTGTAGCACCATGCCATCTTTCTGGTGATTACTTTCTTATATCTAATTTGTGTAGCACCGTCCAATCTTTCCAGTGACTACTTTTTCATATTTAATTTATGTAGCATCATGCCATTTTTCCGGTAACTACTTTCTCATATCCGATTTGTGTAGCACCGTGCATCTCTCCGGACTACTTCTCATATTTAATGTGCGTAGTATCGTGGATTTTTCAGAACTACTTTCTCATATCTGAGTTGCATAGAAACGTGTGTCTTTTCGGTGACTCTTTAGATTTGATTTGCGTAGTTCCATGCGTCTTTCGGGTGACTTCTCAAATCTGATTTGCGTAGGGTCGTGCCATCATTCTAACCCTACCCATATAATTTTTCTTATTCGGTAGGGTTGTGCCGTCAATCCAACCCTAACCATATAATTCTCTTTTTCAATAAGGTCGTATCATCATTCCGATCCTACCCATATAATTCTCTTTCTTAGTAGGGTCATGCCATTATTCTGACCCTAACTATATAATTTTATTTCTCAGATTGTGACCAATTTCAGCCATCAAATCTAATAATCTGGCACATGAGCACATTTTGGCCAGTTTTACGGTGACTTTTTTGTTTAAGATCTACTCATCTCTTGATTTCGAAATGATCAATATATTTTATATCAGATTTTGAGTATTTTCCAGCGACCAATGCATTGTTTCCGACAAATCTGAGTTTTCATGCAGTATTTTCTTTCTGTTTGAGATTTACTTTTGCCAAAAAAGGGTATACTCAGATATTTGGGCTGGATTACAGTGATATTTTCTCGCCCGTGACTAAAATAGCAATTGTCTACCTTTTTTTATTTATGGTTGTCGTTCTCCATTGGCCTTTTAATTAGTTGAAAATTAAGAATGTTTTTCTCCACGATGATCTCGAGAAGTCTATATGGAGCAACCACGTGATTTTGTTGCTCAGGGGGAGTCTAGTAGCCTTGTATGTCGATTGTGTTAGTCACTCTATGGTTTGAAACAGTCTTCTCAAACTTGATTTGGAAAGTTCAACACTGCAATTCAGGAATTTATCACTCTGTGTTTTATTGACATTATGCATCAAACCAAGTATTTCATGAGAAGACCAAGCACATTGAGATTGACTGGCATTATGCATCAAATCCAGTATTTCATGAGAAGATTAAGCACATTGAAATTGACTGTCAATTTTGTGAAGTCGAGTGATCAACTTGTAGATATCTCACCAAATCCCTCATCGGTCCTCGTAATAACTACATTTGTAACAAGCTAGGTATATATGACTTATATGCACCAGCTTGAGGGGAAGTGTTAGAATTGGAATAGGAACAAGAAGTATATACAATCCTACTTAGAATAGAAATAGGAATATGAATAGGAATAATAATAACATATAGAATCCTACTTGGAAAAGGATTATAATGTAGTGTCCTAGTTGGGAAAGGAGCCTAATGCAGTGCCTATAAATAAAGTCTCAATGTAATAATATAGAGACACAATTTAATAATATTTTTCTCATATATTTCTCACAATATATTAATAGGAGATGTTGAGAGACAAAACAGCAATGCAATGGAACTTATGTAACTTTTTTTCTAGGTTGACGACATCTAGTTCTCGATCCTTCTTTCATCAATAAAATATTCTTAATCATAAAAGATGAGAAGGAAACAGGAAAAAAGTCCCGAGAAAATCTCTCAATGTCTGAGCAAAAACAAAATAGTTCAAGGTAAAACTATTGTGCTCCTCAAAGAAAAGGTTTCTACAAGATAGCTGATACAAATGAAAAACTATTGAATATGATCTGATTAACTAAAAAATATACAAGGCAAAAGGTGACAACATCTTACTTCTCTCTCAATTGACATGTCAGCAAATAATCACAAATGCTCAAGATTTGTTGTATTTGAATCTCATCCAGTGAAACAACCTAATATGCAATGAGAAAGGAGATCAGCAACTATGTTAATGGATGGCGAATGAAATTCTTTAACACTGTAGGAAACATCCTGTACAAACCACATTATTCAACTCTACACTTATGAAGTATTGAGGAACATCTTTCTCCAGCCTTCCTAAACGGTTCACCTATACAAAAAAGGATAACAGCTCATTAGAAAACAAATGAAAGAAGCAGAAACTTTACAAACAAAAAGACATGTTAATGTCACAGTGTAATACAAAACAAGTGCACATGAGCCTATTTAAAAATTAGTCCAACTCTTTCAAAATCTTATACAGATTTAAGCAAAAGGTAAATTTCCCAAGTGGAAAAGAAAACTAAAACTATATATGAAAATGTTTAAATAACTATTTAGAGCATACAGTCATGTTGAATCATAGTTTTTACTATTCAGTACGAAAATGAAGGAAAACCTGTATAGAAGTTTAATTGGTGAGGCCTTTTTTTTATGACAAGGGAAAGCCGCAACCACTACCCTTTGGGTGCGCACAAGGTAAAACCCCTGCTCCTATGCAATAGCTCGCAAACCACACAGGAGAGGTAACCGCACTAGGCAAACTTGATGCGACGAGCTCGACCCAGAAGGCAAACCCCTTGTTTTTGCTGGCAAGGGGTTTCGAACTTGAGACCTCCACCATGGAAGTCCCAAGCCCAAACCACCGGGCCACCCCGAAGGGTTTAATTGGTGAGTTTTAAGCATTAAATGTTGGTGTGATATTCGTAGCCACAATGGAAAGCTTCTAGAGAAAGGGAATATGTTGGCTGTGGTGTGGTATATTCTTAGAGCTTTTCGAGATCACTTTCTCTTAAAAATGCAGTACGTGGGATTGAGTGGTTCTTGTCCTTTATGTGGTGTAAGGCTATAGGCCACTAATGAGATATTCACTTGACAAATAATCAGAACTAAATTTATCTCTTCTAGCCTGATGACAACTAGTTTTCTTCAGTGACATATTTTGATAGAGGTGGAGTTCAGGCCAGCTTGCGCGCACCTCGATTACTCCCCAACTGCCTACTACCTCACACCGGTACATGTACCAGGTAACTCTGCTAAACATATTTCATCTACATATCAAAAATATTAAAGCTTGAACTCAGATGGAAAATAAGATGAGAGATGAAAATTTGGTTATTCCATCAGTCCATCTTTTGTTGAACGATTTAGAGATAGCACATTAATAATAAAGCTTCATGGGATTTCTACCACTCAAATTTAATAATCAATGCATGATGAGAAGTTAGATGTCCATCATAATAGAAGCATCCTTACATCATATTTACATTTTTCGAGATGCAAAACTGCCATTTAAGGAAGGTTGTTAAGTAATGAAATGCAGAAGATTCGTATAGCTCATTCGAACTAACTTGGAATTGAGGTTTGATTGAATGATGATTAAGTAATATTGGACAAAAAGTGCTCCTGATGAAGTATTTATGGAGGATGTATTGCATGGAAAGAAAGGCATGGAACCACTTATGAGATGTCTTATATTTCAATTGTTGGGAAGCACACAAGCAGTCCAGTTAATTTTAACTTATATAATATAGAAAGCAGTAAAGTAATCCATTTTAGAGAATGGAGATTATTAAAGACTCAAGTATGACTTCTCTTTTTTGTTTCTAATGCAAAACACAAAAAGGAATAAACAAATAACAGAAGAACAAAGATTGAGTATCAGATTCACATACCGAAAGAGACAAAGATACATCTAGTGGGACCAACATACATCTGTCATTATTTGCTTCTGATTCTCTGGCCTGACAGTTAGAATCCTCTGCATTGTGTTTCATCACCTCATGACTACTTTGGAAGGTATTACAATAGAGTTCCAATCCTTTAACTTCAACAAGTTTGTTGACACTCCCATCTCTCACTTTCCCACTAGAAGATGGACAAAGGACAAGGGTCAAAGCATCCAAATATAAACCAAAAGACTCGGGTAACGACATTGTTGAAGACACTAATTAAGTAACAAAAATGTGTTCGCTCAAACATCTTAAGCTTTTAGATGAGATGGCCACACACTTCAATACGGTATTCAAAGCAGGCACAGTTTTTGGGTTCAAGTCTCATTACAGACGAAATTGGACCACGAAAAAGAATTAGGCCCACACATGAGGGGGCATGTTGAAGACAATAATTAAGTAAATAAAACTATGCTCTCTAACAACTTAAGCTTTTAGATGAGATGGTCACACACTTCAGCAAACACAAATGGTGCAGGTTTTGATTCTAACAACCAAAAAATGCTTTGCAGAAGTATTAACAGACGAAATAACCCTCGCCTAAATGAAGCACATATTGTGTTTTTTATTGAATGAGAAACACATGTACATGACATTTGTTAGACAGATAAAAAATTGTTTTTGGAAAAGAAAAAAAATTATCCCCAAAATTTGAAAATATAAATAACCTTAAGTTTCTAATAAGATTGACTAGTATAGACAATGACAAAAATCTCCTTTCTGTATATGTCAAATACAGGACCATACTGAATACCTCCCCAACATCGCGATCTGGAAGCAAATAGTCAAAGCAACTACGCTAGCACATTGAAGTCTGACTCTAGTAGCTTGTTTGGCCAAGCTTCTAAAATCAACTTGTTTCGAAAAGTGCTTTCCAAAAAAGTAATTTTGATGAGAAACCGTTTGTGTTTGGCCAATAAATTTAAAAAGCACTTTTAAGCAATAAATCTGAAGACGAAGAGGTGTGGCTGAAGTGTTTGGCCAAGCTTATTAAAAGTGCTTCTAAGTGTATTTTTCTGAAAAGTCCTTTTAGGGAAAAGTTACTTTTTCTAAAAAACTTTAGTAGCACTTATTTTCTCCCAAAAGCTTGGTCAAACACCTCACTTTCTAAAAATAAGCACTTTTGGCCTCCCAAAAGCTTGGCCAAACAGGCTATAGATATGTGCAAACTGACAGACAAATCAACCTAATACTTGCTGGTATCGTATGAAAAGCCTAATACTCCTATATTATCATGGCCCACGTTTTAAGCATTAAAGGATCCCAATCCAAGGAAGAACACAAGACTCTCCGCATCAAATAGACTATCTCACGCATAAGAAATATGACTTACGGAAAGAACAGTATGTTTTTCAAGCATAGAAAACTCATCAACGTAAGTGACTGCATGAAAGAAAGTTAAAAAGATACAACACTTATTATATAAAAATACGGGACAGAGTCATACCTAATTAGTTGCCTCATAATGGTCAAACTTGACAGCTTCAGACCAAACACGGTTACTGCCTGACGGAAAAGGAAACAACATTTTAGAATAACACAGGCGCTAAATGAAATAAACAACACTAGGTGCAGAATCTTAACAGAAGAAAAAGAGAGTCTGGAAGGAGTTTTTGAGGAAGAAGAGATGCTTGCAGGTTTAAGGATGTGTGCTGCAGATAAAGCTCCTGGCCCAGATGGCTTTACTATGGCTTTCTTCCAAGCCTTTTGGGAAACAATAAAGGGGGAACTGATGCAGACACTCCATAGATTCCAGTCACACTAAAAGTTTGAGAAGAGCTTCATTGCCACTTTTATAGCTTTGATCCCTAAGGATAGGGGAAAATGATCTAAGAGGCTTCAAACCCATCAGCCTTATTCCTTGGGTCTATAAAATCATAGCAAAGGTGTTGGCTGAGAGACTAAAGAAAGTAATCAACAGGGTTATAAACAGCCATCAGATGGCTCTCATCAAAGGGAGGAAAATAATGGATGTTGCTCTAATTGCTAGTGAGTGCATTGACACTAGGATTAGAAGAGAAGTACCAGGAGTAATGTGCAAGCTAGACATGAAAAAGGCCTTTGATCACCTTAATGGGGATTTCTAGTCTAAGTTGCTCTGACTCGGGTGCGGGTATCTGAGACGAGTGCGAATCCGGGAGTCTGATTCGACCAAATCTAAATTTTAAGATTCGATCTGAGTATGGATACGGGTGCGGGGATTCGACTAAAAAAATTCAACATTATAAAAATATAGTTATAAAGATATTCTAAATTATAAAAAATAGTTATAAATAGCATAACCTAGCTATTTGAATAAAATTTGATTATTTACGTCTCAGTGTCACAACTCAGAAAAATAAAAGGGTCATATACAGTGAACACAGTACAATTTGTAATTAAAGTAATTTGTTTGTCTCTTTCTTCTTCCAAGAAATATGTCCTCTCTATCTTCTTCCTAGAAACCTTTTTCACTTCTCTCTAGTCTCTACTTCTTTTTCCCAAGACAATTTATAATTAAAGTAATTTGTTTGTCTATTTCTTCTTTCAAGAAATCTATCCTCTCTTCTTCCCTGAAACCTCTTTCAACCCTCTATAGTCTCTGCAACTTCTATTAGCTATTGATTTATCAGCTTCGTCGGAGAAAAATTTATTCTTGACTCTGGTCAAAGTATTCGGATGGGGTTGACCGAATCTGAGACGCACCCCGCACCCGCACCAATGTCGTGTCAAGACAGGTTCGGCGGCAAAAACTAAAAGTCCGCGCAACATAGTTTCTTGTTGAATACACTCAGGCAAATGGGATTTGGGAACAGGTGGCTTAAATGGATAGAATTTTGTATTAAAGTTAAAACTACAAGGTAAATGAAGAACCTTCAGGTTTTTTCCCAGCTAAAAGAGGCCTTAGACAAGGGGATCCCTTATCCTCTTTTCTGTTCAATATAGCTATGGAGGGACTGGACAATCTGATGAGGAAGGCTGCAACAAATAACTAGATAAGGGGTTTCACCATTAAGAACAAAAACAACGAAACTTTGGAGGTGACTCATCTACTATATAATGATGACACAGTAGTATTCTGTGAAGCTAAACAAGAACAAATTTGCTACCTAAGTGTAATCTTAGTAATCTTTGAAGCTTGCTCTGGTTTGAAGATTGGGAATGATGTAAGTGTATTTCACTTCATGCTTTAAAATGATAGATTACACCTTGAATATATACACAAAGCTAGACACAAAAGGTCAAGAGCATAGATGCCTTTTTACCTACCATACCTACAATATTTGACTATATCTTCTTACCTACAATATTTGACTATTATCTTACACACAATCTAATAGTTGAAATACTCTTTGACAATATTCAACACTCCCCCTCAAGCTGGAGCGTACATGTCATATGCTCCAAGCTTGCTGCAAATGTATTCAATCCGAGTTCCTCTGAGGGATTGATAAGAATATCTGCAAGGTAGGAAATTTGGAGGATTGGGAGTGAGGAACCTAAAGTTGCAAAATAAGAGTTTGCTCATGACATGCCTTTGGAGATTTCCCGAGAAGAGCATTCCTTGTGGAAGGAGGTAATTCTGCATAAGTATGGCCAGCCAGGAGGGCCAGTGGTACACAAATGAGGTGACTGACACCTATGGGGTGGGGGTTTGGAAGTCAATCAGGAATCTCTGGTTGTCTCTCAAACCTAACACCAGAGTTAAAATCGGAAGGGGGGATAAGGTTCTCTTCTGGAAGGAGAATTGGAGTGGTCATGGAACTCTTCAATCTCTGTTCCCTGGCTTGTTTTTAATTAACCTGACTCCTAACTGCAGCATACAAGAAGTGTGGTCTCCTCAAGGTTAGAACTTGATCTTTAGAAGGTTCTTAAATGATTGGGAATTGGCATGGATATCAGAACTCCTGTCCTTGATAGGAAACTTCCTAGGTACTAACCTGGACCCTTACAGCCTCATCTGGGGGCACCACAATGATGGAATTTACAAGAAGGATCTGAATGAAACTACAGGCAGGCCAATAGGACCATGGACTGCAATCTGGAAGAGTGTGGCTCCCACTAAAGTGAAGTGGTTCACTTGGCTGGTAGCTAGGAAACGAAAGCATGCTTAATATATGAGGCACTACAAAAGAGGAGGGTCAACATAGCCTCTGGATGCTTGTTATGCAAGGAGGTATTAGAAATCAACAAACACCTATTCCTGCATTGTAAAGTTACAGCACATGTATGGGCATTATTCACTACTATCACCGAAATACATTGGATCATCCCTGAGCACACTGCAGACCTGTTGAGCTGCTGGATCATGAGAGGAGGAAGCAAGAGCTAGAAAAGATAGTGGAAGACCGTCCCAGCTTGCATCTGGTGGAACATCTGGAAGGAGAGGAACCAAAGGATCTTTAAAGGAGAAGAGTGCTCTATACAGAAGATTAGGTGGAAAGTTATTACCTCTCTAGGTTTTGGGTGTAAGAACAGAATATAGAAGAGGAAATCCAACTAATGGATTTTATAGGATCTTGTTAAGTATCTTTTCTCTCTTTTGTTGTGAACTTTTTGGAGGTGGCCAGCAGAGCCCTTAATGCTGAAGAATACAAATTACAGTTTCAAAAAAATGAAATAAAACAACACTTCACTTAATTCTTACAAGTAACCTGAACCAAAAAAGTTACAGTTCAACCCCCTACTCCAGCAAAGAAATGGTTAAAGAAATACTCATCACAGAAAAAGATGCTACAGAAGACTCACGCAGGCTCATTGGTAATTTTTCATTTATATAGAAGAAGATTTTGTTTTTTTTTTGATAAGGGTAAAGTTGTATTCATCAGCATTAAGGACATGCTGGAGACCTCCAAAAACTGATTTACAGCATTTCAAACTACAATAAAACATCTACTAGATTACATATTTCCTATAAAGTCTATAATTCGTGCATTCTGTTCTATTCCTTCTTCTTTGCACCAAAAATAAAAGGTTGTCATACACAACCATTTGACCTTCTCAAATGAATTAGCCTTGTTTTTGAAGCACCTACTGTTTCTCTCCTTCCATATGGACCACCATATACATGATGGTATTATACTCCACCATTTTTTCTGAGTTTTACCTCCCCCCCCCCCCTTCTGATCCAACAACTAAGTCTGTTGTGTGCTCTGGAATAGTCCATTTTGTTTGTGTTAGGCCCAAAAATAAGTTCCATAATAATGTTGTCGCTCTGCAATGTAGGAACAAGTGGCTATTAGTTTCCTCAGCTTCATTACATAGAGAGCACCAAGAAGCAATGTGAAGCCTCTCTTCTTTAATCTTTCATGAGTGGAGCAACCTTTCCTTGCCACCAGCCAGGAGAAACACTTCACCTTGGTTGGTGCCTTGGTCCTCCATATCTGGTTCCAGGAACCAATCTTGCAACCTTGTAACTCTTTTGACTTCCTTGGTATACAATCTGTTAACTGATAGTACCCCATCTCTGCTATGTCTCCATCTGATAAAGTCTTCTTCCATTGTTATCCCTGTAAACCTGTCCAATATTTGTAACAAAGCAGCGACTCTCCCAATCTCCCAGTCATTAATTAATCTTCTAAACACAATGTTCCATCCCTGTTGAGACCAAACATCAGCCACTGTCTCTTCCGGATTAGTACTCAGGAGGAAGAGGTCTGAAAACAAGACCATCAATGACTCATTTCCAATCCAGTTCTCCTTCCAGAATGAAGTTTTGGTTCCAGATCCCACTTTGTAGCCTATGTTTCTGTTTAGATTGGGCCACAAATTCCTGATGGTTCACATTGAAACACCATAGGTGTTGTTCACTAGGTTGGAGCACCAATTCCCATCCATACCATATTTATTAACTACCACCTCTCTCCACAAAGCATGTGTTTCATTGGTAAACCTCCATAGCCACTTTAAGAGAAGGCATATTCCTTCTTTGTTTCCAGACCACAAAAATCCCTTCTTAGCTTGTCATGTCTTTCCTCCACCTCAGCAGGGATGGGAAACAGTGACATTACATAAGTAGGCAATGAGTCCAAAACAGAATTTATCAAAGTAACTCTCCCTCCCAGTGAAATGTATTGGGCTTTCCAGTTAGCCAATTTCTTTTCAATCTTCTCAATGATGTCATCCCATATTTCTAGCTCCTTGTGTTTGTGTCCCAGCGGCATGCCTAAATAGGCAGTTGGAAGCTTCTCAACTCTACACCCCAAAATATTTGCCAAACTTTGTATTTGAGGAACCTCCTTAACGGGAAATATGCAGCTCTTCCTCCAGTTTATTGATAGCCCAGAAACTGCCTCAAAAACCACCAAGGTCATCCTTATGAATGTAATCTGACTTGCCTTTGCTTCACAAAATATGGTTGTGTCATCTGCTATCTGCATCTCCTCCCCTTAAAGATCGCCAATCACGAAACCTCTTATCCAATGGTTTTGAATGGCCACTCTCATCATGCTGTTAAAACCCTCCATGGCTAAAATGAATAGGAAGAGAGAGTAGGTCTCCCTGCCTGAGTGCTCTTTCTGATGGAAAAAAACCAGCAGGTTCTCCATTCTAACGGTTTTTATACAGAAACCAATCCACATCAACCATTTTTCCCCAAAATCCATCTGCTCTAGAATTTTGAGTAGGAATTTCCAGTTTACGTGGTCATATGCCTTCTCTATGTCCAATTTACACATAATACCTGGATCTTCCCCTTTAATTCTTGAGTCAACACATTCACTTGCCATCAAAGCTGCGTCAATGATCTGTCTCCCTTTGATGAAGGCCATTTGATGTTTATTGACTAGCTTGCTTATCACCCTTTTCAGTCTTTCTGCTAAAAGTTTGGCAATTATTTTGTAGATTCCACTTATCAAACTAATAGGTCTGAAGTTCCTTAATTCAATAGCGCCCACTTTCTTAGGGATCAGAGCTACATAAGTTGCATTCAGACTCTTTTCAAAAACATGTTGATCATGAAACTGTTACATTGTATTCATGATATCTACCTTGATGATTTCCCAGAAGCTCCGATAGAAACTCATAGGGAAACCATCAAGGCCTGGGGCTTTGTCACTAGCACACAACTTGAGTGCTACCAGAACTTCCTCTTCCTCAAACTGTCTCTATAACCAAACCTTCTCTTCTTCATTAACTCCGTCATCTCCCTGCCAATTGAAACCTGGCCTCCATTGCTCTGGTTCCTTATAAAGCTTTTGATAAAAGCTTACAATCATCTGCTTGATCTCCTCAGTTCAGTGATAGTTGCCCCTTCCACTTCTAGTTTTTCAATTGTATTGTACCTCCTGTGAGCTGTGGCAACTCTATGGAAGTATTTGGTATTCTTATCCCCTTGTTTCAACCACTGTACCCTTGACCTCTGTCTCCATGCTACTTCCTTATTCCTAGACACTTCTGCAAACTCGTTTGTGAGATTGACTTTGTGAAGTATCTCATCCTCATTCAGTGGTCTTTGTTCCTGGACTTCTTCAAGGTTGGCTATCTGATTTAGAATGTCTTCCTTCCTGTGCTTCCAATTACCTCTGTTTTCAATCCCCCATTCCTGTAGCTTTCCTTTCAACATCTTCAGCTTTGTGGCCAGTATATAGGAAGTTGTACTAGTGACTGAAAAGGATGTCCATCATTCTATGACTTTCTCTTTGAAACCCTCCACTCCCATTCACCATTGTTCAAACTTGAAATAGGTTTTCCTTGGAGTCAGTTCTCCACAATGCAAAACTAGGGGATTGTGATCTGAACCTACTCTAGGAAGAGCACTCTGTCTGATTTGTGGAAACACTCCCTCCCATTGATTAGAATATAGGAATCTATCTATTCTTGAAGTTGTGGTGTGGTTCTTCCCCCTTCTCCAAGTAAAAGATCCTCCAAATAAATGAGGATCAATTAATTCCATCTCATTAATCCAATCGGTGAACTGTGTCATTTCCCCGGATAGATTATGACTGCCAGTCCTCTAATTAGGATACCTAGTGACATTGAAGTCACCGCACACAACCCATGGCCCATCACTAAAATCTCTAATTGTTGTTCCCTTCTATCACTAAAATCTCTAATTGTTGTTAGCTCCTTTCATAGTTCCCTTCTGATCACTATGTTACAGTCAGCATAAACAGCACTTAGAAACAAGGAGAAGTTCTGTTCTACGCCTAACAATTTAAAAGTAAGCATCTGCCCTCCTGCCCCCACCAACTCCCCCTTCCAGTATCTCTTATCCCACATCACCACTATCCCCCTGCTTCTTCCCACAGTATCTAAGTGAAATTCTCCAACCACCTATTATTCCATTCTTCTTTTAATAAAGTAGCATCCCCTCCCGTCAGTTTTGTCTCAAGAAAGACATAAACATCAGCTTCACAATGCTTAGTTAAACCTCTAACCAAACTCCTGTTGTTCCACCCATTCAACCCCCTCACATTCTAAGATAAGATTTTTATCTTCATTTGAGCATCAAAATTGTTGTTCTCCCCCTGCCTCTAGGTTCCTGTTACGGGGGTAGTTTACGGCCCATAAATTTTCGCCTTTACCACCGCACGGCAGCCGGCATCGCATGCCAACTTCAGCCTCAACACCCAATTATCACAGAACCAAGTTCGACAACGTCGGCGGAATACAACTTGCTCTGTGCGACGTCCCCATGCGTCCCATAGCTCAGGGCCGGCCTCGCCGCCCTGCTTCCGTCTAGCCATGTACTTGCATATCTTCGACGCCTGTGGCGCGCCCTTGCTCGGCAGGATCTCATCCATTTGCGCCCCGGGTTCGGCTAAGGTACTTCCGTCCCTAGCCCGGACATGAGCATCGCCGCAGCGTGCACATTCCAATCCTCAAGCTTGTCGGTCGCCTCGTGCCTACGCACTTGACTATCGCTTCACTCGAGTAGGGCAACATTAAGTCCATGGCCTTTTCCATGTGCGTCTTCATACTATGCCTTTGCTTACCGGCACGCATACCCGCCTGGGTCTATGCGCCTATCCCGCGCATGCCCGCCTTGGTACCCTGCGCCTGTCATACGCCGGCCCGCATGCTCGGCTGGTGCCATGCGCCTATCCCGCGCATGCCCACCTTATGCCATGCGTCTGTCATGCTTCTCGCATAGTCCGAGTTGCTTTGCCATCATACAAGCACCCCGACTTGGTTGCGCCCCATGCCATGGGCCTGCAACCACGCACATATCTACACGTCCACAGTGCAGCGTCGCCCCACGACTGCACGACTAAGCCATCGGACCCCTGCTTCGCTTGGTTGAACCCTTAGCAAGGTTCTTGTCCTGGGCCATGTGCGTTTCCATACTATGCCCTCCATTGCCTTGGGGCATAGCCTACCGTCGTCCACGCATCATGTCATCGCAGCCCACAGTGCAACGTCGCCGCGCGACTTACACGACTTGGACCAAGCTCACAAGTCAGCTCACGAGGCTCATGACTTGAGTCCCTCGATTGCTCAATCGGCCAAGGGGTCTTGTCCCACCAGAGGGTTAGCCCGGAGGGCCTAACGTTCCTCACTACAAGCCCCTCCTCGCCTTGGGACGCCCAACGCTGGCCACCGTGCCACGCGCCGCCCATGGAGCTCCCAAACTCCCATGAGTACCTTAGACATTCCTATGACATGCCAAGGCAGGCCCTTGAAGTCCTCCTTCAAGGCAGCACACTTTGGGCGGATCGCCCGGGGGAGGCTGGTAGGCTGTCACCGAGTATACCCCCCTTATATATGCTTAAAAACATAAAACCCATGAGGCAGGAGTAGACATCCTTCTGCCAGAGAATCATAATGAGCCATCGCATGGCCTCCCGAACTCCAAATCCCGTTCCGCTTGGTTGTGGTCACTTCTCTTGACTTCCTACACACTTCCATGTAGTTTCATCCCGTTCCCATACACATCCAACGAGATATAGCCTTCGGACTTATCGCATAATTACGACAATGCCCCTGATCTTGGCTAAGTCAAGCCCTTACCCAAACGAACTCCAATTGGCACCAAATTCGGTAAGCATATACAAGGTTATGCTAGGAAAGCATCCCTAGCTCGGAATCCCCAGATTCCATTTCAACTTCGAGAACGTGCGGAGGCAACATTCCTTGCCGCACGCGGCCTTCGCCTACACGCTAGGCCCTTGGACGTGCTCCCAAGTCTCAGCCACATCTTCGGCAATGTTAGGGCAAGTCATCCCACATCATCATATGGCCAATGCCCCTTGCCCTGTCCCTTTGCCACATGTACCTTCTCAGCCTTCCATCAGCTCGTGCCGCGCACGGCTTGCCCGGCTTGTGGTCCACTCGACACACATGATCCCGCCCTTGTTAACACCCAAACTCAGGGCGTAACAAACCTGACACACCCAAAGTCGTCATCGTCCTCGATGACACACAACGCCGGCAAATACCCGAAGTCTGCACCCTTAGGGCTTTACATTGCGGGCCCCAATTCCTTTGGAGTGTTTTGAACTCCTCGAGCTCCTCTTAAGGTTGGAGTAATGCCCCGCGCACTTTCTCCTCCCAAGTTTTATCCAAGCTGCCTCCAGCACTGCACCTCCCGGTGTTCACTTGGACGACGTCTCCACGCCTGCACCCTCTGGTGACTAACTTTGTGGTAACAACCACACCATGACCCTCACGGCCTTCAATTGTCCGAAAATCTGGTCCCTCTTTGTAACCCAAATGGCAACTTTCTGACACCACGAACGAACTAGAGCCTCGGAGGCTTCCTCGAGCGAGTCCTTAACATCTCTAGCCTGGTCTAGAAACGGATTGCCTCCACAGTTACCTCACAGTCTCACTGTGTCAAACCAGTTTTGGAACATCCAATTTCCCTCTTGGACATGGAATATCCAATTTCCCTCTGGACAAGCTCTCCACAGCTCATTTTTCTTCGGCCCTAGCACGACCAGAAGAAGATAGGCATCCTTTGATGTGGCTTTTCAGCCAACCATACACTTATGGCCCTAAAAACAGCTCCATCTTCGTCCCATCAGCATACAACCCGTCTGCTAGCGATTCACACTGCATCATGGCCATTGACACTTTGTATGTTTCGCACCCTTGGGTTCATTGCCCTTCTCTGGGACACGCCTATGGCAAGTACTTCAAATCTCAAAATGCGGACGTTTCCTTACGTCTTGGATAAGACTCTGTTCAAGACATCATCTTCCTCTTCGAAGCCCTTCGATACTTGATGTGTTCAACACAATACTATGGTGCTGTCTGCACGACACGCCCAATCCACAGCATGACCCCATGGCGAGGCAACTCTTGCACTCCCAATTCTAGGTCTTCAATTCGATGCTCCCCTCTCAGAAAGATCTTTTGCATGAACTTATCTACTCATCCCACTTGACGCTTTAGCCAACTCCCACTTTGACGCCTTTCCCTACCATAGTTGTCTTGGTGCTGCAAAAGTGCTCCATCAGTACTGCACTTGCGCCCCCTGACACACCCAGTGTTTCGACCCCACCGGCATGCGCCCCCCCTGACACACCCAGTGTTTCGACCCCACCGGTTTTCTGACGTCTACGGTCTTCCCACAACGAAGCCTGTCCTCGGGTCTTACCTCGCGTTGTCGCGACCCCATAGATCACTCGTGTGCACTTTATCGCGCTAGCTTAGTACTTCCCATCGTAGCACTCTTAGTTGCAAGCCGCGCTTGCCCATGCATTAGGTACTGACTCACCTCGTCTGCATGGTTCTTGTGTTTGGGACTCTCCTGCCATTCTTCGCAACCCAAACAGATGGCTAGGTTCTTTCACAATGCCCAACTACTCAAGAAGGACATGTTCAATCGCCCTCGGCGAATCTCCAGTCAATCCCTCGGAAAGACATATGAGCGATGCGTCTCACGCATCTGCGGCAAGATCTACAGCGTCGATCAAGCCGAAAGTTTATAGTCTATGGCCGACCTACTTTGAACGTGGCTGCACCACCTGGCAGCGTAGGCCCATTCACTTAGTCACCCGACTCATCGGCACATCCCTTTCTCTGGTAAGCCTAGACTCTTCCTTGATTATAGAGTTTCTGGCCTCTGACAACCGATCACAATCCAGGACCTCTATCTATCCGATTGTCTAATCTTTGTCACAAAGCCCAAACCGCATCTCACAACGGCGCTACTTGGCAACCAATGTGCCTTGTACATCATCATTCTGTAAAGAGCAATCACTGCTCGTGGAACATCCCTCAAAGATCCTCGATCACACGGATGGTCCATATTCGAATCAACCCACACAGACTAACACTGAATCAATGACTGTGAGAGGGCTTGATTCTGATTACCTGAAGTCTTGGTTGACATAGCTAACTCTAGCCTCGCTGTCCACGCCCAAACTCCACCTGACAATCACATCGGTCGCACCGATCTCTGTTGAGCTTGGCGAACTATCATCTCTCCCATAATATGACCTCGTCATTAAAGTTCCCAATCTGCTCAAACATTGGTCTTATATCAGTTGCGTTAAGCAACCTTTGCTCTGATACCAGTTGTTACGGGGGTAGTTTACGGCCCATAAATTTTCGCCTTTACCACCGCACGGCAGCCGGCATCGCATGCCAACTTCAGCCTCAACACCCAATTATCACAGAACCAAGTTCGACAATGTCGGCGGAATCTTAGAAATTGGGTGCTGAGGCTGAAGTTGGCATGCGATGCCGGCTGCCGTGCGGTGGTAAAGGCGAAAATTTATGGGCCGTAAACTACCCCCGTAACAGTTCCCCATCCTTAAAATTCACATGGAATTCATGATTCCTAAGTTCTTTAGGAATAGAGTTCTGCCTGGTGTATTTATTGTTCGCCTCCTTCTTTTGATCTAATAGCCCCTTTTTTTATCTATCTTCGTAAAAAGGTCAAAGGCTATTTTATCACATCCTTCAAAGGCTGCGCCAAACCTCCTGCTGAATTTTAGAACATTGGTTTGCACCCAGATAGTAGCCTTGTCCTCAATCTCCTGTTCCGACAAAGGTTCTTCCATACGAATTGGCACTGGCTCCTCATATACTGTAAGATGTCCCGCTGAATCTCTCTTTGTTCTTCTCCAGACTCCTCATTGTTTTCGTGTGCATCTTCCATAGAGAGGCAGAGGTCATTTTCTTCTCTTCTTCCTTTACTTTGCATGTTAATTTCCATCTGTTCTTCGTTCTTCCTTTACAGAAGAAGATTTACTCAAAAAGAATGAGGTAATACTAGATTATGGATTCTTTGTGTCAGAAAAAGGTAAAGTTCAACCGTAAATGATCCAAAAACAGATAACATTCTGTACCTAGAGCTCTTGGGCTACTTTAAAGATCTACAATTGCATCCCCTTGGAATAGAGAACGATTGTAGCCAGAAGTCTCACCATTTGTCACCAAAAAAAATTGATAGCAAGTATCGGTTTAGATTCAGTTCCTTCTATGATTTGTTTAAAAGCCTTGGAAGACCACATTTGTTCATGGGAAGAGCTGTAGAGATGAGAGAACTAGTAGGCAGACTGCCTTGGATTTTAGCAATGTTAAGAACACATAAAAGGGATCAAGAAACATTAACATGCAAATAAATTTATCCTAAGAAAATTCAAGTTTAGAATTCACATCGCACTTCTGCCTAAAAAATGTAACAAGTTCTTTTGACATAAGCATCATCTTCCTCAACTAAAAGGTCGAACCCACATTGAAAAGTACACAAATGGCTTCTTACTTGAGAAACTCATAAATGTGTCTAACAGTTCTTCGATTACTAGTAACTCCTTTGATGGCCAATTTTTTTTATCAGGTAAACGTATTTTCATTCATAAACATGGCCAAAAAGCTGGCCGTATACAAGGGGTATACCAAAAGGAAAAGAATCTTACAATAATAAATGATTTTCACAAACTCCACCCAATCTCCTATATAACTTGGAACTTTATAGGTGCACCAAAAGAAAATAAGGGACCATAGGCTACTCAATTGAGAAAAACTCGACTTAACCCCATCAAAAGCTCTCCTATTTCTCTCTCCATACCACCCACATCAACGCGAGTGGAACCACGTTCCATGCCCTACATCTTGTCCTCTCTTTCACATCCTCGCTTGCTTCCTTGCATATATAACACCAGCTAACACAAACAACTTTTCGCTTTCTAAGATTTTCCTCCATCAAGATCACCCCTCTAGTAGCTAGCCAAGTGGAAAAAAAACACCTTCCTAGGTACCTTTGGTATCCAAACTGTATTACAAGGAAAAACATCTTCCTCCCTAACCAAAAGATTCTTATAAAAAAAGACTTCACCAAGAACATACCATTATTCCCCGTATTCCACCACAAAGCATCGAGATTATCTACCATTGTGACTTGTATAAGGGGTAAAACCAATTATCTTTGAAACTCAATCACCTCCCAGTCATGGACGTCCCTCCTAAATCTCAAAAAAAGTCTCTCCACATTGTGTCTCCATAATATGTTGAATTGTCAAGTCTCTTTGGCAAGAAATTCTGTGAAGACTCGGGAAATCATCTTTCAATAAATTCTCTCCACACCACCTATGTCCCCAAAATTTTACGCTCCTCCCATCTCTAACCTTGAATGAAATGTTTATTCTGAATTCATCTCATCCCTTCAAGGTATTCCTCCACAAATAGCGCCCGAAAGGGCATAGTCACATCTCGAGTTCTCCATTCCCCTTCCATAGCCCCATATTTATCAATTATCATCCCTCTCCAAAAAACATTAACCTCCACCTCAAACCTCTGAAGCCATTTGCCAACAAAACTTTGTTAAACACCTTTAATCTTTAATGCCAAGCCCTCCCCATCGGCCACTTCCCAAAGAAAATTTCTTTAGATCATCTCCACCTTTCCTGAGACCGAAGCTGAGCAGGAAACAAAGCCATGCAATAAGTAGGACTGCTCAAAAGAGTACTCTTAATGAGCACTTCATTTACATCTTTGGGCAAATAGCTTTTCGGCCACACTGCTAATCTCTTCACAACCCTCCGGCGAACCAGATTTCACATTGCATGATTCTTGTTCGAAGCACCTAATGGTAAACCAAGATAGTTAGTCGGGAGGGCTCCAACCCTACAATTCAAAACCTGCGCAAGAGTCAATGTCACCCACATCACCTACTGGAATAATCTCACACTTCCACAAGTTAATTTTAAGGCCTGAAACCAAGTGAGGACTTGGCCTAAATAATCCAAATGGGTCCTATTTGCATCAAAAAAACATGAGTATCATCCGCAAACAATAAGTAAGAAATCGAAAGTGTTCCAACACCCCAACCACAACACTGAAACCCTTTATAAATCATCCCCTGATGGCTCTATCCATCATCTTGGTCAATGCCACCATTACTATGACGAAAAACATCGAAAAAATAGGATCCCCTTGTCTCAAACCGCTCGAGCTACCAAAAAACAGCAAGGATTGTCATTCACCAAAACAGAATATCTCACTAAAGAGATGCAAAAATTGATCCATTTTCCCTATTTCTCACCAAAACCCACTAGTAGCATAATAGCATCTAGGAAACTTTAGTTCACTGATCATAGGCCTTTTCAAGATCTAGCTTGCATAATACACCTAGCGCTCCTTGCTTTCTCCTTGAATCGACCTTCATTCGCCACTACGGTTGCATCCAAAATCGATCCACCCTCCACAAATGCATTTTGTGAAGTAGATACAGTCTCATTCATCACCTTCTTAAGTCTAATGGACAGCATCTTAGAGATGATCTTATAGATGTTTCCCACTAGACTAATAGGTTTATAATCTTTCATGCTCGAGGCTCCCTCCCATTTAAGGATGATGACAATAAACAAAGCATTCAAACACTATTCAGAATTACCTCTGGTTTTATCGTAATCAAACAATGTTGACAAAGCCAACAAGAAACCGTCAGGCCCCGGAGATTTGTCATCCACGCAACACTCTACCGCCTTTTTCACTTCCTCCTCAATTTCCCTCTCAAGCCACACACACTCCTCCCCAATGATGTGATCAAACTCTAAACCCCCAAATTAGGCCTCCAAGTCACTTTGTCTTTAAACAAAACGTTCGTAAAAATCTACAACTACACCTTCTACTTCCTCCTCCTCCACATGCACAACCTCATTTACCTCCACCAACTCTATGATATTCTTTCTTCTATTTGAGACTGCTACCTTATAAGAAAAAATTAGTATTCGAGTCCCCTTCCTCCAACCACAATGCCCTCGATATTTGCTTCCAGCTAACCTCTTAAGCCAAAGCCAAATCAGCTAGCTCCCTGTTCAACCCTCTTTATCACTCCCCTCTATTTCTCTCCCTACTTCTATCCTTCTCTAACTCCCCTATTTCATTCATAACTTTCCTCATTTTCATTTTTACTCTCCCATATACCTTTTAATTCCACACCCTCGATATTTGCTTCCAGCTAACCTCTTAAGCCAAAGCCAAATCAGCTAGCTCCCTGTTCAACCCTCTTTATCACTCCCCTCTATTTCTCTCCCTACTTCTATCCTTCTCTAACTCCCCTATTTCATTCATAACTTTCCTCATTTTCATTTTTACTCTCCCATATACCTTTTAATTCCACACCCTTATATCTTTTTTAACCAATTTCAATTTCTTGGCAAGCCTATAAGAAGGCCTACCCTCCACCGCATAACTCCTCCACCGACTAGCCACTCTATCCCCAAAATCCGACACCCTTAGCCACATGTTTTCAAATCCTTCTTCCTCTGCTTCCATCCAACATGATGGTGAATGGTCGGATTACAATCGCGGGAGAGAAAACTGGATCACATTCGGTGTCAATTCCTCCCAAGGTATAGCCACTAGGAATTTGTCTAGTCTCAATCTAGAAGAAGAATCCTCCGCCCTGGGCCAAGTAAATGAGGCACCTGAGGAAGGCCAAAATTCTCTACTTCATCCTAGATATTAGGTGACCAAGAAGGGACATGTAGGACAATGAGATGAGAGAGGAGCCCAGAGAAAACCTAGCAATAGGATCACCAAAAATCTGAAAGCTAAGACCAAGAGAATAGCCCAACAAGCTCAAGAATTCAAATGGAGAGTAAATCGAGTACACAAGAAAATATAAAGATTCTCAAAGACAATTAGGTAAAACTATACCGAAGATGTCAGCATGTCACGATAAAGAACATGAACATTTCTGATGGACAACTGAATGCTGTCAAGGATCTGAAGAAGGAAATCAGGAACAAAGTATTAGAGGAAGAATGAAATCTGTGTGTATATATACAACTAAATAGCACAACCAAACCAAAGAAATTTGTAAGGAAAAAAAAGTCCAATCAGTGCCTTCAATAGATAAAATATACAACCTTTGCAGTTATGTATGAAGTAAATGAGTTTCCAGCCTGACTATCTGCAAAACCCAAAACTTTTTTAAGTATATAAAAGAAGATAGAAAATGAAACATACAAACAATCAAAGTGTTGATCTCTAATATGAGAAAGCAGACTAAGTCACAGTGTACGGACACAAGCTTAACATGAAACTGTAAGCCAAAAATAGCTACACTAAGTTTAAACACAGTAGACATACAGTAACAACAACAACAACAAACCCAGTGAAATCCCACAAGTGGGGTTTAGGGAGGGTAGAATGTACGCAGACCTTACCACTACCTCGTGGAGGTAGAGAGGTTGTTTCCGAAAGACTTATTAATTTTTCTTTTTTCTAGAATGGTGACGCGTATAAACCAGAGAAATTTCTTGAAACTTGCAAATACACTTGAGGGGAAGCACACTTGCGACCATGACCATGTTCCGCTCTTAATTCTAAACCTCAGTAGTTTTCTGAGGCTTGCAAACACATTTAAGCAATTGAACTCCTCCCTACACACGTGACCACGACTATATTATTTCCAAATGCTGAGCCTCCGCTAATCTTGATTTTCTTAAGGATGTTTTAAAAGTACAATGACTTGTATTGTTTCCTAAAGGATGTAGGACCTTAGTATGATTATATAAAGCTAGTTTTCATAGTAATTATATAGATTTTGGATAATCGAAGATCGAACCAAGCTTTGAGCTAAGGAAAACCTCTTCTGAGATAATTGATATTGTCGTTCTTCACTTCTATTTGAACTTTACTTGATTTGCTCGAATGCACAATGTCTTGTATGAGTAGCCTTCCCCATTCCTTCTCATAATCTAACTTTATTTGTCTTCAACCAAGGATTCAAGTCTTTTGTTTGAGTTCAAGTGAAAGAGTTGTATTTTCTATATAATTTTCTCTTGGATTTTGATTGTTTAGTTTATTAGAACGAGGGTTCAAGCTAACCATGCTTGGATATGTGTTGTAGCTATTGGACCTTCAAAACCCACATATCCCCAAATCTGTACTTCTCATTTTATTGTTTATTTAAGCGTTGATTCTATCTAAATGAGTTTTTAGTACCATAACTTAGTATAATAAGTATGCTTATACACATTTATTGACCATATTAAACGAGGGTCCAAGCTACCCATGCTTGAATGTGTTGTAGCTATTGGAGTTCGGCCTTGAGAATAACTTCCAACATGTTAGTCAAAACTTCTTCTCTTTTATGTTTATATATTTTTGGTACAATCAATATCTCAGAATATTCGAGAGTAAAAGACTCTTTAATTCTTTTTGCTTCAACTAAATTGTCAGCAAAAATAATCAGAGTTTCATTATCCTTCAAATATAAGATGTTAAAGCACTCACCACATACACGTCTTGATAATTTTGCAAGTTCTGCAGCAGCAAGTTTGGCCTTTTTCCCAGCAAATTCTCTTCTCTCAACTTCATCCATCCTCCACTGTCACAAGCATGAGCAAAAAATTGCACCAAAACACTCAGAAAGCAAAAAAAAAGAGAAGAAAGGGAGGGAATCAAAGTTGATGTACACATACAATATACATTACATATATGCGTGTGTGTGTGTGCGTGCACGCACTCGCGCGTGTGTGTTTGTGTTTGTGTATATATATATATATATATTAATTTAAATACATATGTACGTATATGTTAGGTTATTTTAGAAAGATGTTTAAAAAAAGAAAGAACACATGCAAGAAATTATCCACTAATTACTTTAGTGTTGGCCAATTACAATAAATTGAATAATTATCACTTTGTCGACCAATCAAATAACAACGTACCTAGCGTAATCCACAAATGGTGTATGGGGAAGGTAGAGTATATGCAAACCATACCCCTACTTTGAAAATGGACCAAGCCTTTATAAGTTTTTTACGTAGGTTTAGTTAAGGTCCTTTTGCGCGTATGCCCAACCTCTTGGCAAAGTAGGTTGATAAGCAAGCCCGCAACTATCTTTTATTTGAAACTGGTAACTTGTGTGTGTAAGAGTGTGTAAAAACCGAACCGACCGATAAACCGAACCAAAAAAATATTATTGGGTTATTGCTAGTGGGTTATTGGGTAAACGGGTTTTTAATGGTTTTATAAAAAAAATTATCTGGTTAACAGTTCAGTTTTGGTTTTTAGTATTGGGTTATTGGGTAAACTGATAACCCATTAAGACAGTAATAATTTACTGCTTTACCCTTCATAAATATTAAATATTTAATATTAACCTAACTAGACACTATATGTGAAAAATCACTTTTTTGTTTAGATTTGTGAAAATCACTTTTTTGTTTAGATTTGTCAAAATCACTTTTTTGTTTAGATTTGTGAAAAAAATATTAACATATTGTTGATTAAACATGAAACAAACTTTTTAAACTCTATTCCTCAATTGAAATCCCATCAATTGAATCACTTTTTCGAGAAATACGAGACATCTAAGCCATACAAGTAAAGAGATCTATGCATTGATAAGTAAAAAGAAAAAATGTGAAGAGGGATTGGATTGATGAGAAAAAAGAATTGGTTCCGTTCTCCACCTTAACAAATCATAGTGTAATACCTCTTTGTCATCTCGCTGAGATGCACATATTAATACATCCTCTAAACTGATTATGACAGGATCCCAGCCAAGCTTTTTCCATGGAATTTTAATACTCAACTTGCCAACACGACCTAAAAAAGCAAACACATACGATCTCATCAAGAAGAGAAAAATTAGATATACAATGTCTGAGTAAACAGCATATAGATTTTTTATAAGCACAAAATGACCTAAGTGTTACAAAGTTCATCAAACACCCTGGGAGTACACAAAGATAACTGAAGGCAATGAAACAATCAACTTCAAACTATTTTAAAATTTTGCTGACATCCCATTTATTCAACTGAGACTAACATGCATGCATTTAGTGGAATCAGATTTTGATGAAAAGAATTCCTACTTTTGAAATTTAACTCAATCGAATTTCTTTCCATTGCTGGGACAATTTAAATTAAAATTATGTCAGCACATTACCAGTATCAGCAAAAAATAATTATTTCCTAAATGTTTTCTGCATTACTTCTCAAGACTAATATATAACCAAGTAATACCGACTAATGTTCAAAAATTGGTGAGGCAGGCAACTGAGAACCTTAATGAGAGCTACATTAAGTATGGGCAATTATAGTAAATGAGCAGGCTACAATAATGAAGTCTAAGCACTTGGCATTGATAAAAAGTCAAAGAATAAAGGTGATAGGATGAAGACAGGACAAGGTGTACAGTGAAAGCAAAAGTAACATTAATTTGCTGTCTTTGTGTAAAGAGATGGAAGGATGTACCCACTTTTTCCAATGCAAAGTGGGTTAAAAGGGTTGCAATCTAATGTTGAATGTAAGATTCAGAGAGCTGGTGCTTTAGTGTAACGAGACAAGGTTGTCAGTCACTTACTCAATGCAAAGTGTTCACAAAACATGCAAATCTCATTTTGAATGGTGGGGATCATATAATGCCCAACAACGCCCAACAATTGCTTACAGCTGAATGTTAAGGGGAAGTGACAAACCAACACATAGATTGAGATCTGTATGGAGAGAAATTGTAGGATTTCTGAATGCAAGATATTCCTTTCTCCTACTTCAGTTAACTTTGTTATTTTCATAAATTTTTAGTACACAATACATCCCAACAGTTGAGGAAGATTAGTAAGGTAAAGGATTTATATGTTTTGCACCGGCCTTTGACATCAGCTTTTATTTTAAGATTAACCAGGGTCTTTGGCATATGGCTCTTCAAGCGGCATACCGAAAAAAAAAGAAAACCTTTATGCCGACTACCTTACTTAAGCAATTCTTCTTATTTTTATGCTCTCTTACTTGTAGTTCGTATATTGGGTTTTTTCTTTCTGGGTTTCACAAAGAATTTCCATTTTATTTGTAAATACAAATTTACTTATCCAAGATGATGAGCGATGTGAATCTGAGTCAATACCCAAATTCGAAAAAGCATGAAGATGAACCAGAAATTCTGACACATATTTGATAATGCAAGCGCAGTGAACTATCTCTCATGTATCACAATATTAGAAAAATTTGTGCATATGATAAAGGACAACGACGTCAAAGACTCCAGGAGAGAAAATAAATATATCCACTCGATTTCAACCAGACACAACTTTTGCAAGTGCAGGGGAATTATATTGGAAATGATACTTGAGTGATTGTACAAGTACAACATGATCCGGAAAAAAAAAACACAACCCAGTGAAATCCCACAACGTGGGATCTGGAGAGGGTAAAGTGTACGCAGACCTTACTCCTACCAAGGTAGGACGGTTGTTTCCGAAAGACCCTCGGTTCAATAAAAGCATAAAAAGAGGTCAAATAAATGAATTAAACCATTTCTTTTATCAAGGATTTCCATAACCCCGATAGACAAAAAAATATATCTTGGACCTTTGAAGTAGCAGGATTACTAGGTTCGAAACTTTTACCTTGCTTCAAAGCAAATGGCAATTGGAGATAATCAAAAGCCTCGAGTATAAGCTCCACATCTTCTAATAATACTTCCTCTGCATTACACAGATCAGAATTCACTTTTTACTAATTATTCAAATCTACTACAGACATGAAAATTGAAGAATAAAAGACAAGAAAGAAATCGGTATAAGATGCATCTACTGGACGAATGGTAATCCGTCAACTATGAAGACGTGTAAAACATACAAATCCATCTTCTTCTATAGAAGATACAAGGATGAAAAGAAAAGGCCCACAAACAGCTTTTCCATCTATCCCAAAAAACAAATTCAGTAGCATATATACTTCCAAAGGGATTATAATATTTGTCTCTAATTGGTTGAATAAGACATTGGTTAACGAGACTTTTCTCTCCGTTTTCGGCCAACAGTGACACGTTCCTTCTCTCTTAAACTTCAATGACCTCTCAGCATTGGAACAAAAAGGCAGTCCTATTCTACCATCTTCTTTCACCTGTCACGCTCTGTACTCCGACCAAAGCCATTATCCTCCTCCCTGTTTTCATATTTTTCTTTTTTAACCCTCAAAAGGCCATTTAATTTACCAAAATTGTATCAAACTTATGAGTATCTCTCAAAGTACCCAGATCATTCATCGCAAGATAAGACTATCAATCACTCAATTTCCAGCCTGTAAGTGATTCACCTACTGCTATATTGTTTTGGTTTTTCTCAAACTCTTTAAGTTCTAAACGTTTTATACAAACGCCTATACTATAGACAAAGTGTCAACCCCATTAAATAACTTCGTTGGTCTCTCTTTAATACCTCAGACTAAAACCCAATTGTGCCGACGATTTTATTACCACCTGAGTAGCATTACCGCTATATTGGCCATGATCACCTTTATAATCTCTTGAATTTTCTTTCTCCAATACAGACAGTTCATATTAGCATAAACAAAATAAAACAACACGACAAAGTAGGGTTCAGTTGAGTTACCATTCCATAAGGTGATCTTCAGCTTCTCCTTTTGAATATCCTTAATATATTGGCCTAGATAACCCAATATCAGTTGCCTAACGAGTCCTTCAAACATGGTAGAGGAAGGCTATGTTGAAGCATAAAAGAATTCCCCTGACTGGTTAGGGTTTTTATGAAATGAGAAGAAAAAAAAGACGTTATTGAGAAGTAGACGGAGAACGGAACGAAGAAATTTTCGCCGGAGAAAGAAGAGATGGCGTTCGAATGCCGAGACACTGCTACAAGGATTTTGGGCCTTAGAATTCGAACTCACTAGAGCCCAACAACATTTCCCTCAAATTGGCCCAAGTTGATAAGTGGGAAAACCATGCTCTAATATTTAGGCCCAATTACTTAAACAATAGGGAAAATTACCTAACTATACACCTTATATTACTATATTTACTATTATTCTCTACCATTTGTAAAACTCTCAAAAATCCCTCTCTTTTTAATTCTCTCCAACTCACTGATGCATCCCATTCCTTCTCCCCAACTATCCTAAATTCACGCCTAATTTGAAGCTCCATATACAGCGGTTTCTTTTTGAATTTCAATCCATGTTTTTCTGAAATTCAAATTTCTAAATAAGGTAATTCAATTTCTTCCTTCTCTATAATCTCACTACAATTCCATCTCCTTCGATTTTCCATTGATTTCAACTGTATGTTTTTGTTGATTTTAATCTTCTATTCACTGATACATATGGAATCATATCCATCATTTAGTGTTGGTCTCACACAATTAAGTCAAAATAAAAAAATTCTTCTTTCATCGGAGTTTGATTCTTCTAGTGAAGGGTATAAAGAGATTAGATCCAAACATCTCAACGATCCATTATTTATGGATACTTTACCTGCAAAATCAAAATCTCAAATTGCAAAGTCGAAATCTATAGTTCAGCAATCACCTCAAAAAGCAGAGGAGAAAGTCGAAGGTGTTACAATACGACATAATCTTCCAAAGGTATGAATTATTCAAATATATCAGACCTTAATGCAGCGAATAAATGCATCAGACTATATGTATCAGATATCTTTTAAGCATATCTGATATAGTCTATATATATCAGATTTCTTTTTTTGTATTTTTAAGTGTTGATAGACATTTCATATGTTGATACATAAGGTTCTAATAAGGTTTTTGCTATTATGTACATGACACATAAGGTTTTCAGCTTTTTACGATTTTTTTGATACATAAGGTTTAATGCTTGATACATAAATTTTTTTAATACATAAGGTTTAATGCTTGATACATAAATTTTTCTGATACAAAGGTTTAATGTTTGATATATAATTTTTTTTGATACATAAGGTTTAATGCTTGATACATAAATTTTTCTAATACATAAGGTTTAATGCTTGATACATAAAATTTTTTGATACATAAAATTTAATGCTTGATACATAAGGTTCAATGCTTGATACATAAATTTTTAGATACATAAGGTCACTTTTGTATCATATATTTTAATGTATCAGATCAGATGTACAATATATCAAGTTCAAGTTGTATTTAATCATTTTTCATGTCAATGCAGGGACTGAAGTACGGCCAAGGATGGTTATGTTAGCGAAAATGACGATCCAAAAAAACCTTAGAGAGATTTCATCTCTCCTAGTCAAGGAGAATCGATGAACGTCAAGTAATTATTTATTTTTTTGAATTTTATCGTAGTAAAATGTACAATTTTGTTTTTGCACCAATAGTAAATATTTTTTTGGTTATTCAACAATTTAGCAGACTTTTATCAGATTCTCATGTATCAAACTCGAATTTAAGATAAAAATTTATGTATCAGATTCTCATGTATCAAAATTTACTGCTTCTGATACATCTACAACCTATATCAATACAAGATGTTATGTATCAACCACAATTCAGTTGAAAACTAACACAACAATCTTCAATGTATCAACCCTTAATTTATCGAATATGTCCAATGGTTATGTATCAGTTATTCTCATGTATCAAACTCAAATATAAGATGGAAGTTTATGTATCAGATTTTCATGTATCAAGTTTTACTGTTTCTGATATAGTCTATATGTATCATATTTCTTTTCTTGTATTTTTAAGTGTTGATAGACGTTTCATATGTTGATACATAAGGTTCTAATAAGGTTTTTGCTATTATGTACATGACACATAAGGTCTTCAGCTTTTTACGATTTTTCTGATACATAAGGTTTAATGCTTGATACATAAATTTTTCTGATACATAAGGTTTAATGCTTGATACATAAATTTTTCTGATACATAAGGTTTAATGCTTGATACATGAATTTTTCTGATACATGAATTTTTTTGATACATAAGGTTTAATGCTTGATACATAAATTTTTCTGATACATAAGGTTTAATGCTTGATACATAAATTTTTCTGATACATAGGATTTAATGCTTGATACATAAATTTTTCTGATACATAAGGTTTAATGCTTGATACATAAATTTTTCTGATACATAAGGTCACTTTTGTATCATATATTATAATGTATCAAACTCCTATGCTCTATTTTTTGAATTTCAGGAAACGTGACCAACACTCATTAAATGTGAAGCTGCAGTAGAGATAAGCATTAAGCAGGAGCTTTTGTTCTCCATTCAGTTATATATCCAAGCATCGGAAGGGGAAATTAAATAGTATTCCTCTTCATCGTCTTCCATCGGCGAGACAGTCACCTCCGCCGCCATTCCGCCAATAATCCTATGCTCTGTTTTTTGATTTTTTCAAGTCCATCATAACTGTTACACTTTGTATGGGTTAATTTCCTTATTTAGCTAAGTAATTGACTGAAAGAAGGAAACTTAACTTGATTTACGTTACCTTTCCATAAATAAATCAACAACATTAATTATTATGTACACAAAACGTGATGTATTAGAAACACCACTAATGTATCAGAAATCTGGGAAAAATCAGGGAAATCGGGTAATTTAAGAAAAAGTAGGAATAAATTATAATTGAGCTTTTTCACTATGAGATTTAGGTAAAATACCCTAAACAATAAGGAAAACTACCTAAACTTGACCCATTAGGAAAAATATTTATGGATTAATTTCATATAAGTACCAAAAAGTTATTTGTTTATGAAAAACATAGTCATGTTTTCATTTATACAAAAAAATAACCAAAAAGAGGTCATGAGCTTCACACTACATGGCTCAATTCGGCTCAGGACCATTAGGTCTTTTTTGTTTTCTTTCTTTTTCTTTTTCATTTTCCCTTTGTAGTGTTAATTTAAAAAAAAAACATTTTGCTGTTTTTTTGCTACATTTTTTAAAATAAAAAATATCCTCCTGTTTTTCTTCAAATCTTTTTTTCATGGAAATTTTTTTCATATATCAATATTGTATAAATGGTGTAAAATATATATATATATACAAATAATTATGTAGTGTGTATGTAATGTATCAATTTTTTATAAATAGTTATGTAATGTATCAATATTGTATAAATATTTATTTAGTGTATATTTAATGTATTGATATTGTATAAATAGTTATATAGTGTATATATAATGTATTGATATTGTATAAACAGTTATGTAGTGTATATATAATTTATCGATATTATATAAATAGTTATGTAGTTTATATGTAATGTATAGATACTATATAAATGTTCATTAATATTGTATAAAAAATGTATATATGGTGTCTAAATAATTATATAATGTATAGATGTTGTATAAATATGTATCAATATTGTATAAATGATGTATAAACATGTATATATGATGTATAAATAATTATATAGTATATATATTAATATATTACATATGTAGTGCATTATATAATATATTTATGTAGTGTACATGTAATTATGTAGTGTATCGATATTTATTTGGCTATTATACATTCCCACCTTAATAAATAAAAAAATAAAACTACATAAATATTCATTTTTTCCACAAAAGAAGTGAAACAATTATAAAAAAAAGCAAAAAATTAAAATTAAAATATAGAAGAAGAGTTTTTTGGCCATTTATTTGGTAAGAGAAAAAGTCATGGCCATTATTTTTGTAAACAAATTTGTCAAAAGGTCATGTGGCGTAATTATCTCAATATTTATTCAAATTGGATTTAACCCAATATATTTATCCTTATTGGATTCACTGTAAATATTAAAATATAGAAGAAGAAGAAGGAGAAGGAGAAGAAGAAGAAGAAGGAGAAGAAGAAGGAGGAGGAAGACATGGAGAGCCACATGTGAGTTTTTTGAAGAAGGAGGACATGGAGAGCCACATGTGAGTGTTTTGGCCATTTATTTGGTAAGAGAAAAAGTCGTGGTCATTCTTTTTGTTAACAAATTTGTCAAAAGGTCATGTGGCATAATTATACCAATATTTATTTAAATTGGATTTAATCCAATATATTTATTCTTATTGGACCCACTGTCTAATTATTTTACGTGCCCACTCTCCTCAAATTGTAGCGAAATTGATTTTTTCCCACCTAATTTGTGGTTTCTTTTCTTATTCTCTTTTTTTTCTTAGTTGTTTATCTTCATTTTTTTTGGTAAATTTATGTTGTTTCTCTTTTCATCTAATTTTCTTTTTGTTGTTTGGTAAGATTCTCTTTATTACCTTTTCCTTTCCTTTTCTCTTTTTTTCTGATTATTTTTTTATTTTTTATTATTTTTCTTTTAATTTTTTCTCGAATCATAACATTCTTTATTTTTTTACCACAATTTAATTTCATATTTTTGGTCATTCTATATTTTATTTTTAAAATTTTATTTGTGATTTACTTTTTCTTATTTCATTAAAACAATCAGTTTTTTCTTCTTTTTTTAGTTGATCTAGTCTGTAATGATATCATCACATTATCTTTATATTGTCGTGGTATCATTTTTATTATTTATTTATTTTTGTCCCTTTTTCTCTTTTTTAATAATTATCATGTTTTTATTTTTTCTCTTTTGATATTTTATTTTTTAATAAAAATACAAATAAAGCACAAAGACAAAAATATTGGCTAACTACTTTTATCCTAATAAAAATTAAAAAAAATATTAAATTTACTAATTTATTTACAAAAATACTCATTCATTAATGATATAATGTCAGTATATGATATGTTGTGATGATATCATTGAGAAATGAGTTAGTTGTATATGAATGACGGTAGAAAACTTAATGATACCATAGTAGTATATGAATATGTTGTTATGATATCATAAATGAATGAGTAATTTTGTAAATAATGAATGAAGAAAACATTAGTGCTACCACAACAATGTATTCACATATTGTGATGGTATCATACATAATCTAAAGAGTGGTACAGATCATATGAAATAATTCTCAATGATATCATATCAGTATATGTTGTGATGATGTCATTAAGAAATTATGAGTTCCTCCCTCGAAGAACTGTTTAATAATCAATGATATCATGGTATTATATATATATAATGTGTTGATATCATTGAGGAATAAGTTGGTTGTATATGAATGAATGTAGGAAACCTTAATGAATGAGTAGTATTGTGAATGAATGAATGAAGAAAACTTTAGTGCTATCACAACAGTATATTCACATATTCTGATGATATCATACGTGATATGAGGAATATTACTGATTATATGAAGCAATTCTTAATGATAACATGCTAGTATATGATGGTATCATGGAGGTGTTGCTGACGGATTGAAATACACATCAATCATACTATGAAAGTATATAGATATATTATGATGACATCATTACAAACTGAAACAAATCACAATGATATCATGTTAGTGTATATATATACTGCGATGGTATCATGGAGGTTTCACTAATGTATTAAAACATACATCAACGATATCATGAGAGTGTATAGATATACTGTGATAGTATCATTACAGACTGAAGTAAGTGAAAATAAACAGAAATAAAAAATGAAAATAAAATGAAATGAAAAAAAAACATAGAATGAAAAAAATTAAATTGTGGTGAAAAATAAATAATATTATGATTTGAGAAAAAAATATAAAGGAAGAAAAATAATAAAGAATAAAACAAAAATCAGAAAAAAAGAGAAAGAGAAAAGGAAAGGAACATAAAGTAAAGATAGTGAAAATAAAAAATGAAAAAAATAAAAGGAATCAAAATAGGAGAAAAGGGGGAAGAAAGAGAAAAATAAAATCAAGAAAAAAAATAAATAGATAAAATAAATGAATAAAGAAATAAATGAGAAAAATAGGGGAAAAGGAGTATATAAAATAAAAGTAGAGTATGAATTAGATTATGGTGAAAAAATAAAATAGTTTGAAAAAAAGGAACAAAAATGCATAATTTTTTTAAAAAAGGAAACGAGAAAAAATAGTAGTGAAAAAATAAACGAATAAAGAAATAAATGAGTAAGAAAATAAGAATAGAAGTATATAAAATAGAAATTGAGTATAAATTAGATTATAGTGTAAAAAGTAAAGAATAAAATATTTTGAAAAAATTTAAATGAACAAAAAAACATAAAAAGAAAAAAAAACAAGAAATAGAGAAATAAAAACAAAAGAATTAAAAAGGAGCTAAATAACGATGCCTCATTTGTTTGCACTTATAGAGTTCTGAATCTTCATCATTCAGATTTAGCTCATTAAGTGTGTTTGATTTTTAGGTCTGAATCTGAACCATTCAGATTCAACACATTAAGTCCATTTGTTTCTTTTTTAAAAAAGCCTCTTAATGGATCTGAAAAGATCTGAATGAATCAGATCCGTAGGAGAGTTTTAACAACGTTCAGACTTATTAAATACGATTTAAAAAAATAACGCTTCGCCTCTCTACTCTTTGCACGACTTTGCTTTCACTGCTACAAACTTTCTTCCTCTCTTTTCTCAATCAAACACTAATTTTTTTCTCTTGAACCGTTAAATTTTCTTAATATTAATAATTTTTATGGGATGTATTGATTGTTTTTCAAGAACTATTGTTTCAATAATATTTTTGGTCTATTGATGTTTATCAAGTTTCTGAGTGAAATAATAGTAGCTATGATTTGTATAATTATTTGAGGTTTTTTATTAGAATTTGATCTTATGCCATTAATTTTATTAATATTCTTTGATCATCAAATCTATTTGTGAGATTACATTAGATATTTTATCGTTGTTGAACTATGTACATACTTGGGGTGCTTTAGTAAAATTTTGATTTAGGCCACTAATTTTATTGAGACTTTGTATGATCAAACCCTGTGAGATTACACTAGATATATTATTTAGTAATTTATTGTTGCATCTGTTCATAGTTATATTTATTATATTTCATATTTCAACTATGTAACAATCTGGTAAAAAATCAAGAGTGATTTGAAAGAATTTGGAGGTTTATAAGACTTATTTAGAAAATTGTATTCAAAAAATATACTTAAACGGGAGACTTGGAAGTAGTTTGAAGCCAGATTCATAGAATAAGGTTAAAATAGTATTGTTACCCAAAACAAATGAAGAATCGTTATGATTATCTAAAAGAAAAATAACAAGCTTGGTTGCATATAACTTTATATATGATCCAACAACCAATACTATTCTGATGTTTAATAGTGAGTGGGATGAGTACATAAATGTTAGTATTATTTAATAAATATTTTCTTCATTTTGTTGTAAAAAAGGGTTTAATTTCATATGGACATTCAGATATTGAAAAAAAATGTTTTTAATCATTCAGTGTTCAGATTAGAATCCACATCTTAATATTCAGATCTAGACATGTAGATCTTAATGCATATCTTAATATTTAAATGCGTATTTAGATTCAGACCTCTGAATCTTAGTGGAAACAAATAAGGCCTAAAGCTACAAGGAAGGGGGGATATGAAAGTAAGTTTTCTTTTTTGGGGCACAAATGTTCTTTTCCCTAAATAATATAGGGAAAACTACACAAATTAGATCCGCTATAAAAAGTATTTATCCAAATTGGACTTAATCTAATATATTTACCCTTATTGGATTCACTGCCCAAATAATATATCCGGCTACCTTTTCCCCCTTTTTATTATGTTTGGTTTGCAGGTGTACGAGCTCCTGAGAAGACAAAAAACTCCATTTCCTCCGTCTTCATCATTGTTTCAACGAATTGGAATAAAGAACAATACAACAAGACCAAGACCAAATGAACAACAAACAACTGCGAGCTCCAAGCTCTGGCGAGCAAAAATCAGTCCACAAAATCCAACGCCACCCCACTTTTCCTTTTCCCCACCAGAAACCCCACTCAAAACATTGACCAAACCCCCAAAACTCCATAGCCGCCACTCCTCCACCACGCAGCAATCCACCACCAAAACCCCAACCCAGTAGAACTAAGCTCAGTGAATCTCACCAAGTTTAAACCCATAACAAACAAACAAACAAAAAGAAATCAAAATTTGTTGTGTTATTGTCATTGCTCTTGATCAAAATTAATTTCTATAAGAAAGGAAATGACATTGAATTGATGGATGGTCTTCACAAGAGTTGTACTTTTTGGTACCACAAAAATATATATACTCAAATGATATCAAAAAATGATTGAACATTGTTTTTCATTTTAACCATTATTATTATTGCTATTATTAGTATTAGTATTAGTATTAGTATTTATATTCATATTTATTCAGACTTTTGCATGAGATTTACTTAAATGTTTTAAAGGTTCACTTTATTAAAGCTTTTGCATGTACGTTTAGTCTTCACTATAGTAGTCAACCAGGCCAAGGGTTTGCTTGAAACCAGTAATGATCCCCGAGTGCCGGCCACATCCAGGGTGTATGCTTGGGGCGTGGCAGAGATGTTAGCTAGTATTGAGGTTAAACCCACTTTTATTGAGGAGATCAAAGTTAAGCAATTTGAGGATGAGAATTTGAATGAGCTCAAAATCAAGGTAGTGAGACCCGAGATGCCACTCTTGATGCAGGCAGAGTACTCAATTTCAGGGGAAGGATTTTGTTCTCTAGATTGGTGATTTGATACTAAGGGTGTTAACAGAGTCTCACGGATCGCGGTATTCTATTCATCCAGGTGTGACCAAAATATATCGAGATTTAAAGTGACTTTGTTGGTGGTCTGGAATGAAAAAAGACATAGAAGAGTTTGTGGTTATGTGCTAAAACTGTCAACAAGTGAAGTATGAGCATCAAAAACATGTAGGTTTGCTTCAAATAATGCTCATAAATGGAAGTGAGAGAGGACAGTCATGGACTTTTTGGTGGGTCTTCTTAAGATCTTTGGGGAAGCATGACTCAATTTGGGTTGTCGTTGATAGATTTATTAAATTAACACACTTTATTCGAGTTAAAGTAGATTAT
Source organism: Solanum dulcamara (assembly GCF_947179165.1). Taxonomy (NCBI): domain Eukaryota; kingdom Viridiplantae; phylum Streptophyta; class Magnoliopsida; order Solanales; family Solanaceae; genus Solanum; species Solanum dulcamara. Next base: position 62,051,727 of record NC_077245.1, read on the forward strand.
AATGCTCAGCAGTTGGCGAAGATATATATCAATGAGATAGTAAGGTTGTATGGATTACCCCTTTTTATTATCTTAGAATGTGGTACATGGTTCACTTCGAAGTTTTGGAGCAAGTTGCATGAGGAGTTGGGCACTCAACTCACTTTCACTATAGCTTTCCACCCTCAAATGGATGGATAATCGAAGATAATGATCCAAGTTTTAGAGGACATGCTGAGAGAATGTGTGATTGACTTTGGGGGCCATTAGGACCAATTCTTACTCTTATGCGAGTCCTTTTATAATAGTAGCTATCACTCAATCATTGACATGGCGTCGTTTGAGGCACTTTATGGAAGGGGATCGCCCATAGGCTCGTTTGAGGCTGGAGATGCGAAAACTTTGGGAGTTTATATGGTAAGGGAAGTTGAAGATAAGGTAAGGAGTATTTAAGCCAAACTTTTGGCAGCTTAGAGTCAGCAGAAAGAATTTGTGGATCGCAAAGTGAGAAACATGACATTCCAGGCTGGTGATCATGTACTCTTAAAGGTGTTACACGTAAAAAGAGTATGACATTCGTCAAAAAGGGTAAGCTCAATCCTGGCTATATTGTCCCATTTAAGATTCTTGATTATGTGCGGTCTGTAGTTTATAGGTTGGCTCTACAACTTATATGGAGTTCATCCCATATTTCATGTATCCATGTTGAAGAGGTACCATGGGATAGAGATTACATTATTAAGTGGGATTTAGTCTTGTTAGACAATGATCTTCAGTATGAGGAGGAACTTATTTGAATTCTGGATAAAAGAGATCAAGTCAGTGAATGTACAATGGAAGCATTGTCCGGTTGAAGAAGCCACCTGAGATACCGAGAAGGACATGTGGGACACGTACCTTCACTTGTTTGATGATCCAGGTATTAATATACTCTTGCCTTAGCCTAGTCTTTCCTATTTGATCATTCAGAGAGGAGCGATGGGTAAGTTAATATCTATTATTATGACCCATCTCTATCGTTATGGGGAAGCCTTTAGTGAAAGATTTGGGCCAGAAAAATCTCTCAATAGTAACTTAGAAATTTCAGGCTAGGTTAGTCTTAGACGAAATCTGAGTGATGAGAGGTATACGACAATCCGGGTAAGGATTAAAATTTATGTTTAAGTTTGGATTTGATTTTGTGATAGCTAAGGATTTAATAGGGCCTTTCAGAAGTAAATTTGGGTGGTAGAACTCCCTGAATCCAATTTGATGTGAAATGATTATATTAGAAAGTCCGGGTTTGAAGTTGTGTAGAGAAATGGGAGTTGGGGAAGGAATTCCAAGTTTCTCTATGCAAGCCGCTATGGAGGGACAATCTCGCTATAGCGGGACTGTCGCACCCCATTTTTCCTCAAAATGGGATTGCAACGACGTGACAACTTTTTTAGGATTTTAAAAAGAGAAGAGTCGCCACCTAAAGAATTAAAGGCGCGTTAGGACACCATTTTACACTAAATTAATTTTAAAGGATCAATTGCTATCAGAGTTCGGGTAAGGGTTCAATTACCTCAAAAGGAAGGTGTTAGGCACATTTCGAGGTCCACATGTGTGGGTTCCGACCGAATTTAATAAATCTATGTGGGGGTGAAATATAACAAATAGGGTCTCTTATTTTATTTTAATAATATAAAAATAAAATAGGTGATGAAAAATATAATATAAAATAAATAGTAGGCAAATATTCAATTAATAAGCGATAAGTAAGGACACGCTAAGCGAGAAGATAGAAATTTATACAGTTAATTAGAGAAAGAAAATCATTTTTTATTATTAGTTAAACTACCCCAAATAAATACGAATAGTAATATTAAAAATAATTAAGGATTTAACTAAACTAAATTAATTTATCCTACTCGAATCAGTATCAGCCTTATTAACGTAAGACAAGATACATAAAGTATGCCCGAATCACCTTTTCATCATTTCCGAGGCCCATTTACCCCTACCCCTCCCTTCCCAAGTTCATTTATTATAATCCTAAAATGATTTAAAAGAAATAATAAAACTAACGTCCTAAAGGTGCCTAACTGTCACGATCCGGATTCGGGTGTGATGACACTCACCTAACCCACCAAGACGAGTCAGCCTAAGAGTCTGAACAATTCAAAACAAGCAAAATTGAAAGTGGAAATGTAAAGTCTAATGTGATATAGATAAGAATAAGCGGAAAAAAATAGATTCTAACCACCCAATACTTGGTGTCATATGTACAAGCCACTATTTCACAGAAATGAAAAAGGTACAGGTCTATATGTCTCAGTTCTCAAGTAGAACAAAACATAAAGTAAATGAATGACGAGAGTCTGTCGAAGAAGATAAGCTGCTACCTCTCATATGTCTACAAGTTCGGCCAATCAAAGAAGTACTAAGAGCAGGTGGTGCCGGGCTCAGATCCTACATAAATGTAGAAGTAAGGGGTGAGCACCAACAATACGGTACTTATCAAAATGGAAACTAAACCATAAGTAAATCAATGCGGAACACAGGTACTCCTGACATCACAACCACAATCCTTCACAACTACACACCTGCACTCAGACAACGCAATCTATACAGTTTATATCACAATCATACAAGAATTCCAGATAGTCCACAAATAGAAAGCACATATTCGTTCTCACTATCATACTCAGGTAACACAGAAAATCTCAAATCATAATCAATCACAAAGATGAAATAGATGCAAATGCAATGTCAGATAATCGTGATGCATGTCTATCATATGATACACATCCACTGATCACCTCAGACCAAAATCAATGGGGGGCTCACATAGACCATGTATCCGCCAGAAAAGACCTCGGCCAATATCTTTCGGAAGAGACCTCGGGTATAATATCCTTCGAAATAGACCTCAACAGCCGGAAGAAACCTCGACAAATCACCTTGACTGGTAGAAACCTCGGTCCCAAATCCTGTACCCCACTCATTTTATTTCTCAGCCATCACGATATAATATATGCACAAGTAATGTGTGAAACATGATAAATATTCACATAAGATGTCATATATTCCACAATCACATAATAGATCAATGCCTCGTAATTCACAACACTTGGACAATTACCCCCATTCAGATTCCACTATCACACTTCAACTCATATAATTTAATTCAATGTAATGACCCAACACACCCTAATCTCCTCACATAGGAAAATACAAGGTTCAACATATTTAAAAAAGGTTAGAATTCAACTTTCCTTAGCCAAAAGTTATGTACAATTCGAACTCAAAGCTTTTTCCCTCCGACGATACTTCAAATCACCACAATCTAATCAAATATAGATTCATAATCACATTTTGAAACTATTGACACTAAAATCAAGCAATTTGGTAAAAAAGGTAAAATGGTCAAATATCTCATATCTAAAATAGAACTCGAAACCTGATTATTTTTAGATGAAAGTATTTTTCAAGTAATAAGGAATCTAATGGTGAAAACCAATTCAAAACGGGCTTAAAATGAGTTCACAAACCCAACTTTTGTTAGAATTTTGGATTAGGTAAAACCCCCAAAATTTCCAATTTGAAATCCAATTTTTAAAGTTTAAATAATGAATTACCAATGAAAATCAAAGATATAGGCTGAAAATGACTTACCCAATAGTTTTCCATGAAAATTCCCCTTGAAATTTGCCTATATCGAGCTTAGAATGTCAAAATTAGAGGAAATTGGCCCGAATCCCATCTTTTGGGTAAAGACACTGTTCAGGCCCACTTAATCCTTCGCGATCGCGACTCACTTACGTCGCAAACGCGAAGGTCAGGTCCTTGCTTTATCGCGATCGTGTCCCATTCCTCACGACCGTGAAGGTCAAAAAACAGATGCCTTGCGATCGCGGCAGGAATCCTCCGTGAACGCGAAGAATAATTAAAGGCACCAGTTGACAGTAGCCATTTGACTAAGTCTCCGAATGGACGCTCGAGATTCGATCGAAAACCCATTAACACAAACTAGATATGCAACCCTCCTAAATTTGACTTTTCGGACTCAATGGAACTATCAAAGTTTGAATTCGAGGCCTCTTTAATCCGGAATCTGATAAATCGCAACTAAATTAGTTTTGGTACTTGAAATACCCAAATTACCCTCGGGACCTCTACAAATTATAACGAAGCTATTTCTAGAGTTTGAATCACCTCCAGAAATCATTGGAACCATCAGAAATCCAATCCGAACACCCGAACCCCAAATGTTGACCAAAGTCAAACTAGGATCAAACGTTAACTCAATTTCCACCTCCGGACCTTAATTCCACGTTTAACTCCAAATCTAATTTTGACAACTCGCCTAGACCAATTTCCACATTTCAAAATTGATGGAATCGACAGAATTCCATTCTGAGACTTGACTCCAAATGACTCCGAAACAAAAAAATTAACAACTTAAGCCTTTAAAACCCATTTCTCAAGCAAAACCTCAATTTTTCACAAGATTTCCAAAAACTAACTTTCAGACCCAATCAAAAGTGATCCGGCGAAACTAATGGGAGGGGTAAAATGATAATTTTATTGAAAATATGAAAAATGACTTTTAGGGTCATTACACTAACGTCTCAACTTAATGTCCAAGATGTATTGGACGTATTATTAGGATAAGTTTTAGACTAAAAGAAAATATGGGCTCCATGTAGGACACCATTTAGCACGTAAAGTCTCAATATTATGCTTCTAAATTAATTATTAGCATACTTGTAAACACAAATAAATTGTGAAGGCTATAATAAATATTAGGTGTGTGTGCATACACAATCACATGTATGAATCATAACAAAAGCTTGAATAGAATGGGAAAATATCAATTACTAGACATGAGGGCAATTTCAATTACTAGATTGATTATTAAAAAGGAGGCATTCTTAATAATTTTAGTTATTAATTAAAAGTGTTTATAAAATTTTATGATTAAGATTTCTAGTTAATATCATGCTGAAAAATTATTAAAATACTATAGGCATGATTTCTAAATGAAACAATATGCTGAAAATTTATTAAAACACCGAGCATGCTTTTTAAATAAAAACAATATATTGAAAGTTTATTAAATTCCATAGGCATGACTACTATATAAAAATAACATCACGAGAGCATTTATTACATCCGAACAATATGCTGAAAATATTAATAAGACCTATAAACGTGATACTAACTTTTTAATATGTTAGAATTATTAAATAATACCTATAAATATGATTGTTATATGATAAAATATGCTAAAAATATTATTAAATTTTATGGACATAATAGGCTCAAAATATTCTTATAGGAATGATTTCTATACGACATAATGTCCTAAAAATATTTATTAAAAAAAACCTATCGGCATTATTTCTTAATAGAAGAACATTCTGCAAATATTTATTACATGCATATAACAAGCTAAAAATATTCAATAAGGCATGTGACATTACAAGTACTTAAATATTTATTAAATTCTATAAACATGATTTCTGTATGAATTTAACATGCTAAAAAATTAAATAAATTGAATAAACATGATGGTTATCATATTGAACATATTATTAAATCCTATAACCATGATTTCTAAATAAAGCACATGCTTTAGTGTAAAATTGATTATTTAAATAATTATTCTAATAATATGGGTTAGTGAATTTAATTTAAACTAGAAAAATATAAACATGTAAAAGTTAGGAAAATCATTTTAAAATTCATATTATAATATACAAGAAGACAAAACTAAGATAAGATTATTGGCATAGTAACTTTAGGCCATTTTCCAATTACTTAAACAAATACCAGTAGAAAATAATATTCAGACCAATTTAGAATTTAATATAAGTATGAAGGTAATGGCATGATTTTAATAGTTACGCTCAAACCTTAACTAATAGAGCCGTACTTATATAGCACACACACATACACACCCATAAGTTAAAAATAAAATAAAAGCAGGAAGCACATTAGTTCCCCTCCCCCTTTGACAGTCCCCTATTATTTATTATTATACGACGGGTTCATATACAAATTATTACATGCCAAGAGAAGTAAAAATAAATAAATAAATAAATAAATAAATAAAATACATAAAAGAATAAAAATTTGAAATAATAATAATAAACCAGCAAGTTCCCTCCTAAGCGAACTCTTCTTATCTTGAAATTCATGTTCAAACCTGACAAACATGAAGAAAAACACAGACGAGCACTATGCGAATTGTTTGAGTTAAAGAATGGTATATTTTCACCATTTAATTGAGAAAGAGTTTGAGCATGAGGTGAGTTTTGAGAAGTCTCTTAATTATTATTTTGAGCATGAGTATTACTGAGTATAAATGAGTTGAGTTTGAGAAGTCTCTTAATCAATATTTTGAGCATGAGTATTACTACACTTAAACATCCATTTTTGAGATTGAGTTGAAAAGTCAAATTAGGCTTTTAAATGCATTTATTGAGTTGAGAAATATCTATTTTAAAGAGAAGAGATAAGTTGAGAAGAGTTAAGTTTTGAGTTAAATCCAAAAGAGATTAAATGAGTTAATTGAGTAAATATACTCACTTGAGATATGAGTAGAGTAATAGATTTTAGGAGTAGTATTGAGCACCAATATGGATAAGAGTATAGAACAACTTGATCCCATAAACTACGTAGCTAGCGTAGGATAGGACTGTACTATTCATTCGGGTGACTTCTCATAGTCCTAAAAGAGGACTTATATTAAATCCATGAGATGTGTTTGTGTCCCTTACCCCGTCAAGGTATTGAACGGCTGTGTAGCTCATAAGTGATGATTGTCTGTTAGAGAAACTCCCCAAGAATAAAATATCATATTTTTATATATTGAGTTGCATTTACTTATTCATATTTTAAAGCATTGTTTTACATATATTGTATGTTTTATTGAGTTGAGCTATTTTCAGATTTGAGTTCCTTGAGTTGAGTTGAGTATCTTTGAGTAAGTTTCCTTTCAGCTATTTTACATACCGTACATTTTATGTATTGACACCATTTGGCATTGCATCATTTTATGATACAGACACAAGTGATAGAGAGTTTCAATAGGCGCATCGTTGAAGATCAAATCTTCATCCAGCATTTGGTGAGACCTCTTTATATTCAGAGATGCTCTTGAGTCTTTTATTTTAGTCTTTATTTATCAGTTTGATGTAGTCGTGCGCCTGTCTCGGTACCTATTTTAGAGTTAATATTTAGAGACTTCATAGACTAGTCAGATAGAATTTGAGTTCACCTTTCAGAGTTATGTTTTAAACTATCCGTTATTATATACAAACTTGAGCATTTTTGAGATTATTATCATGAGTTAGAATTGCATATATTCCTTGCATGTGTCCGTCTGAGTTATATTTTATGAGTTAAGTCGTCCGAATAGTGACTTAAACAAGACAGGAGTTCGCTTTGGAACCAGCAAAAAGACGTAGATATTTATATACTATGATAGTTATGAGCAAACAAAGAAGAGAATACAAACAACCATCATATATATAGGGAGATTGAGAACTAACCTGGATGATTTCCACATAATGTTTAATGCATACGAGCTTTCCCAATATTTAAATAACAAGATTTAAAAGTATACAAAGCTGCCGCATAGACTATTGAATGCGTTGTTTAAGAGAATTAACCAGTTAAGTACAGCTTAATGAAAACAGATCTAAAAGTCCAATAGCAATAGGAAACAGTAGTTTGAGTTTGTAGATTCAGCGTCCAACTTTTGACACATCAAGTTCACAAGAATTTCAAGAATTTTGAGCAGTGCTTGTGTCAAAGAGAACGTTAGATCGAAGTAGGCCAACAAACCAGAGAGGCAGAGAGATTTAAATAGGCCAAAAGTAATATGAGCACTGATGTTCAAATGTAATCAAAGTATAAAATGTAAAGTATGATATTCAAATGTGTACGTGAAGTCTAGTCTTTTGTAGTGTTCCAGTGGTGTCTCATTATATAGTAGCCAAAGGACCAAACAATAAGGAGTAAAAGAGTTAATTAGGTGTAAATCTTGGGATCCCATTTCCTTAAACAAACAACGAGGCTAAAATCAGTAAAGTCTTACCCAAAATAGCTAAATAAGAATCTGTTTAAAAATTAAATAAGGGAAGGAAAACCTAAATCGGGGTTGAGGAAGTATATAGTAACAGTTAACAAAATCATAGTATATCAATTGTATCAAAATTTTACATAAACAAAAATATTAAATAATTTTGAAATCAAGATTAGAGGGACAAAATGTCATTGATTGATGCATACAGAATTAATTCGAGCATTGGTCATATTGCCATAAATATATCAGTAAAAATTGAGCATGCTTACCAAAAAATAACTAGTAAGAGGGATCATTTGTCATAAAAAGACTAGTATTAAGGAAGTTGTCTAATAGTTATTCCTCCAAATCAAGCACTTAATCAATGACCAAACTATAGTACAACACACAACAGGATCAATTAAGGGAATGGAATATACCAAAACCAGTGAATAATCAACTTCATATCAAAATTACTCAAATTCAAATACCAACATCTCTTAATAATTCCCTGATCAGTGAATTGTACGCCAAACATCAACATAAAGAATTGAGCAGATTCAAACAGGTTTTGACATAAAGTGAGGATTTAACACATTAACATAAAGAATCAGTGATCCCAAAAATCCAAAACCTCAAACAATTCATGCTTTGTTAAGATAGTTAAGGAGTAGGTAGTTAGAGATAGGGACAGTTTAGTCATTTACAGTGTTATAGTTAGAACTAACTAACTGAATTAGTTAGTTAGTTAACACTTAGTTAGCTGTGTATATATATATAGCTAATGATACCTTGTAAACGAGATTAGGGCATTTTCAGCCCCAAAATGAAAACACATTCTGAGCTCTCTCTTTCTCTCATTCTTCTCATCTTCATCTTCATCCTCATTCTCTTCACTGTGTATTGATGTGTATCTGAGCACTCACTCTCAGAGAAGTTCATGGTATCAGAGCTTTGAACACTGTGAAAAGTGTTCTTAGTTGAGTCATAGACTCTAGACAAGAGTCAAAGATTCGTCCGATCAAAAGCTGTGTTTTGTGGATCTAAGCTCCAGTGAAGCTGAAATCTGCAAACAACAAGTGTTTTTCCGCAACAAAACTCAAAAGAAAAAGTTGAAGAAACAATGCCTGTTGAAGCCACAATTCCGGATCTAGGTCAAAACCTCAATCAAAATCAGTTCAATATGCAACGAGTTGGTGTACCTGTGTCTACAAGCTCTACAAACAACATTGGGCAAGGTATTGACTACAATCACCCTCTATTCCTTAGCCCTACGGATGTGAGTGGAATTAGTCTCATTTCATTTCAGCTGCAAGGTGTGGAAAACTACACCTTGTGGAATAGATCGATTAAACTTGCCTTGTTAGGGAGAAATAAGCTAGGATTAGTGGATGGAACATGCAGAAAAGAGATGTATGTTGAAGAACTGTGGGGACAGTGGGAAAGGGTGAATGCTATTGTGTTGTCGTGGTTGATGAACTCAGTTTCAAAGAGTTTGCTAAGTGGAATTGCGTTTTTCTCAAGTGCCTCAAGTGTATGGAATGATCTGCAAGAGAGATTTGATAGGGTTGATGGATCAAGAACTTACAACCTAGACAAAGAAATTACCTCATTACAGTAAGGTACTTCCTCTGTATCAGTGTATTATACAAAGTTGAAAGCATTGTGGGATGAGTTCGAAGTATTAGTGCCCTTACCTTGATGCAACTGTGAGAAGTCCAAAGTATTTGTAGCTCACATGAATAGACAAAAACTATATCAATTCCTAATGGGATTGAATGACACATATCATCAGGCTAGGAGTCAGATACTCATGATAGATCCCCTGCCAACTATAAATCAAGCATATGCTATGATAGTAGGAGATGAGAGCCAAAAATCTATCGTTACAGGCATCAATAACTTGGGACTACATTCTTCCATCATAGACTCAGCTGCAATGTATTCCAGAGGTGGCAGTAGCTCAAGTGTCAGTAACAGGTTCAAGAAGAATACACTGCTAATATGTGACTTTTGCAAGTGTAGAGGTCATACTAAAGAATCCTGCTACAAGGTGGTTGGATATCCTCCAGACTTTAAGTACAAGAGGAAGATCCAAAGTGCAAACATTGCTTATGCAGATACCATTGACTTGGCCAGTCAAACACAACAATCAGCATCAGCTAAGGCTAATTTCTCATATGGTTTAAATACAAATGTAATTGATAACTCAGTATGGGACAGGAATATCACAACTCAGCATCTTGCAGACAGAGGTTCAGTTGAATCTTCTAACTCCAATGTAACAATAACTAAAGCTGAGAAGGATGTCAAACAATTACTTCAAGGCTGCACATTCACAAAAGATCAATATGAACACATTCTCAAGATGATGAGTCAACAATCAGGATCAAGAACTAATACTTCTGACTATAATAAGGCAAACACTGTAGGTACAACCCTATTTGTTACTGAAAACAGTGATGTGTGGATTATAGATACAGGTGCAACAAACCATATGGTTTCTAAACTGGATATGCTGCAAAAGGAGTCTGTGCTAAAGCTTGACAGTCCTAAGGATGTATACTTGCCAGATGGGGGTAGCACACAAGTAACTCATATTGGTTCCTATAGTTTGTCAGCTAGAAGTGTAATCACTAATGTATTCCATATACCAGAGTTCAAGTATAACTTGATGTCTGTCAGCAAAATAACAAAGGAATTAGGCTGCTCAGTCTTTTTCTTTCCTGATTTTTGTGTTTTCCAGGAACTTTATACTGGGAAGGTGAAGGAAGTTGGTAGAGAAAAAGGAGGCCTGTATCTGCTGTGGAGACAACTCACTCAATATAACTCAACTAATAATAGAGACTCTCCTCATGCTGTTGACACTACTCACTCACCAAGAAAGAAGTAAGACATGGAACTATGGCATCAAAGACTAGGACATGTGTCCTCATCTGTTCTTACTAAGATATTCAATGTGAATAAAGACAGTATGTGTAAGGTGACTAAATATTTAGTTTGTCCTTTTGCAAAGCAAACCAGACCTGGTTTTTCTTCCAGCACTATCAAAAGCAGTAGTTGTTTTGAATTGATACATGCTGACATTTGGGGACCCTATAATACACCTACATTTGATGGTAATAAATACTTTCTCACAATTGTTGATGACTTCTCAAGAATGACTTGGCTATTTTTACTTAGACAAAAGTCAGATGTCTGTGCATCTCTTAAAATGTTTTTACAATATGCTAAAACTCAGTTTGGTAAAGTAGTCAAAGTCCTAAGGTCAGACAATGGTACTGAATTTGTTAACTCAGTCTGTGATAGCATGTTTAAAGCACAGGGCATTATACATCAGAGATCTTCTCCTTACACTCCTCAACAAAATGGTGTGGCTGAAAGGAAGCATAGACATCTATTGGAAGTAACCAGAGCCTTAAGGTTTCAAGCAAAAATACCTATCAGGTTTTGGGGTCATTGTGTCCTGGCAGCAGCTTATCTTATTAACAGAACCCCTAGTAGTGTGCTTGAGTTTCAGACTCCTTATGAAAGACTGTATGGTAGTACACCATCACTAACTCATTTGAGGACTATTGGTTGTCTAGTCATGGCAAAACATCTCACAGAATCTGACAAACTGCAGCCCAGATCAAGGTCAGCAGTTCACATGGGCTACTCTGAAGTACACAAAGGATATATTTTATTTGATCTGCACACCAGCTCATTTTTTGTGAGTAGAGATGTTATCTTTAGGGAAGACATATTCCCTTTTGCCCAAGCTGACAACTCTGCCCAACAGAAGATATTTGTGGACAATCTGCAAGGATTAGGTGAATTTGATCAAGAAATACATCACCTAGCTCCTCCTATAATCACAAGTAATGATCCATCAACACTTTCATCAGGAGTAGAGACATGTCTTGATACAGGTGGGGACCATGACTATGTGTAACAAGCTGAACTGATGCAACTTGCTCTGACAGACCTGAAGCTGCTGTGTCTAGAAGATCTACAAGAGCTAAACAACCTCCTATATGGCTGAAGGATTTTGTTTCCTTAACTGCACAGCAGGATGTTCAATATCCCCTATCCAACTATGTGAGTTATTCTCATCTCTCACCCTCTTATCAGTGCTTTATTGCTGCTACTTTATTTGTGAGAGAACCCACAAGCTATGCAGAAGAAATCAAGGACCCAAGGTGGGTTGAAGCTATGCAGGCAGAGATCCAGGCTTTAGAAAGTAATCACACCTGGGAGATTCAATCTTTACCTACAGGGAAGAAGCCCATTGGCTGCAGATGGATCTTTAAAGTTAAATACAAATCAACAGGTGAAGTAGAAAGGTTCAAAGCAAGACTAGTTGCTAAGGGCTATAGTCAACAAGAAGGCATAGATTACAAAGAAACCTTTTCTCCAGTGGTCAAAATGGTGACTGTCAGAACTGTGCTATCCATTGCAGCTTCCAGGAATTGGCACATTCATCAAATGGATATCTTCAATGCATTCCTACATGGGGACCTGGAGGATGAAATCTATATGCAACTCCCTCAGGGATTTGTCAGTCAAGGGGAGAAAGTATGCAGACTGACAAAGTCACTCTATGGACTCAAACAAGCTCCAAGGCAGTGGAAGCTTATAGGTAAGCTGTTATATCTTAATATGACCAGGCCAGACATATCCTTTAGCACTCAGACACTTAGCCAGTTCCTAAATCAGCCAAAGAAGTCTCACATGGAAGCTGCACTAAGAGTAGTCAGATATTTAAAAAGTCAACCTGGACAAGGTATACTACTATCCAGTCAGTCAGATAATCAAATCACTGCCTTTTGTGATGCAGACTAGGCAGCTTGTCCACTCACCAGGAAATCAGTCACAGGCTACTTGATCAAGATGGGAAAGTCATTAATTTCATGGAAAGCCAAGAAACAGACCACAGTTTCAAGGAGCTCAGCCGAAACTGAATATAGAAGCATGGCTTCAACTGTTTCAGAGATTGTTTGGCTGTTAGGAATGCTGAAGGAGGTGGAAACTGAAGTTGAGATACCAGTGCAGATGTATAATGATAGCAAGGCAGCAATTCAAATTGCTGCAAATCTAGTGTATCACAAAAGAACAAAATATATAGAAATTGATTGCCACTTCATTAGAGAAAAGCTGCAACAAGGCATGATTAAAGTCGACTACCTACCAACTCAAGAACAACCTGCTGATATATTGACAAAAGGGTTGTCCAGAGCTCAACATGAGCATCTAATGTCCAAGCTAGGAGTTTTGAACATATTTGCACCTCCTAGCTTGAAGGAGAGTGCTAAGATAGTTAAGGAGTAGGTAGTTAGAGATAGGGACAGTTTAGTCATTTACAGTGTTATAGTTAGAACTAACTAACTGAATTAGTTAGTTAGTTAACACTTAGTTAGATGTGTATATATATATAGCTAATGATACCTTGTAAAAGAGATTAGGGCATTTTCATCCCCAAAATGAAAATGCATTCTGAGCTCTCTCTTTCTCTCATTCTTCTCATCTTCATCTTCATCCTCATTCTCTTCACTGTGTATTGATGTGTATCTGAGCACTCACTCTCAGTGAAGTTCATGCTTAGACAAAATTCACAGCAAAAGTAAATATGCATAAATAAAAAAAAATAAAAAAAAACATTTTGGAAAATCAAAAGACCGAAATGAGAAATTAAAAAAAGATAAAACAAACCTGGACGGATCTCTTCAGATCCGTCTTTTACATGCCGAAATCTTCAAGCTTTAGTCTTTGTCGGCGTTCACTTGTTATCACCGTCGCTGTCTCATTGAGAGGTGGTGGTTCGTCTAGTGGTTCTTTCACCGGAGCTTGGTGATTGGAGTCTCAATGGTTGAGAAGAGGAGGATAAAACGGGGAGAGAAAAAGATATGGAGGCGACGCTGCTGTCTCCCCGTGGTTCTTCATTTTTGCCAGGGACAGTGAAGATGAGAAGAGGAGAGGGAGAGAAGCGTCAGCTGGTTTTGCCGGTCTCTCTTTTTTCGGCTATGGAAATTCTCAGTGAGTGGGGGGGCTGACAGAGAGGAAAGGGAGGTGGCAAAGTAAAATAGTAGTTTTTGGTCGGAGATGACAAAAGACAGGCGAAAAGACAGTGAGGGTGTGAGAGAGGTGTGGTGGTGTGGAGAGAAGTGGGAGGGGGCGGTCTTATGGTAGTTCACTGGCGGAAAGATAGAGTGGAAGAGGAGAGAGGAGAGAGTAGAGAAGTGGCAGAGAGAGGAGATTGTAGAGAGAGAGGCGACGGTGGTGATCCTTTTGTGAATAAGAAGAATGAAAAATAAATTGAGATTAGGGTATTTGGTGTATATAGGGCTAGACGTTCGGTATTCGATTCGATATTTTCAAAGTTTGGGTTTGGTAATTTGGTAATCGGTAATTCAAAGTATATATAGCAAATACTGAACTTTCAAACTTTGGTTCGGTAATTCGGTAATCGATAAATCAAATTTCGGTTTGGTACGGTATTCGGTAATACCATATTAAAATCGAAGTCCTCACGAAATATGTTAGTAGATCATATTCACAATAGCAATAAATAATAAGAGATGTGAAGATTTTTAATAAAAAACTAAACAATGGATCGAATACAATTGAGTCTCAAACTAATTGTTAAAGATATGTACATTATGGCTTATTTAAAATCTCCCAACTTCAACGACGCATATAACCCCAATGATGAAAATCCGACATTGTAGAAACTGTGCAAAACGTTACTGAGGGTAACCTACCAATGGAAACTGCTGGTCTATTTTCTTGGTTTTCTTCAAAAGATGCTGTAGTTTTACAGTTTATCATGGTTTTCTTCAAAAGAATGCATCAAGATTAACAATGACGAGATGATTATCATGTTAGTTTAACAGTATGATCCAGCTGACCAATCTTACGGATAACAAGATGTCAAGATCCGTCTGCAAGAAAAAAATCCACCAAGTTTGAAGACAAATAGATTAAAAAAAACTCTATATCTGATTATTTCTGGTAAAAAAAGCCTTCATCATATGTAAGAAAGTTTTATCACATGTAATACCACTGGAGCCCAACTTAAAAGAAGGCTTCAACAGATAGCAACATTCGAATCTCCGTTCTTAATTGACAATCATCAGGCTTATACCAAAAATGAGCAATAGCTGCAAAAACATGACTCTGGAGGAGCCAAAAAGGCAAAAATCCCACACAAGAGAGTTAAAGATCAATGAAATGTCAAAATAAAAAAAGTTGTGCCTTAGAGGTAGCGACAATCACGTTAACATCTTCATTTTACATATCAAGATAATACGTGCAGAAACATCATCAGCACTTTTAGACAAGGCAAAGAAAGCACTTTCATGATTAACTCAACATGAAGGATCAACTGTGCTTACTGCAACCCTTCAAAAATCATAGAAAAATAGAACAAAATACTATGTGTATTAACAGGTAGCCTTAGAGAAGTAGTGCTCACACACTATCATCTTTCTTCATTCTGATAACATGAACCACGAAGATACAGTTGTGTACATCACTTTCTCCAATTTGAGAAATTTCAATTCAGCTGCTTCCTGCACATCATATTTTTTGCAAAGATGCCTAATAGTTATTCCTGGCTGCTTCCTGCACATGATCAAATCAGGGTGATGCTTGGCCATGTTTTTGTCAATAATGTCTTAACTTGCATGAATGAAAAAGATTATTAGTACTGCTAAATAACAGAGACAAGATACAAGAGGCTACACCTCCATAGATTCTGTACAAGTTCTTGGATTATCAACAACCACATCAAAATCATTAATCTCCCCCCAAAAGGATGTTAATGGGGGCTGATCAGTGATCATAAGCAGTAGCATTTGACATTATCAAAAGTTAAAAGTACTGGTGGAAATAATGTAGAATAATCAAATGAAAATTCAGAGCCTTATACCTGAGGCATCTTGCGATTACAAATCAAGAACGAGGGAATCTTTTGAGCTATCAGCCAAATCTAAAAAGAATTTAAAATGTGTCAACAATTAAACTAAGTAAAAAAATATAAAAATAAAATATAAAAACTTAAAAACATACCAAGTTTAAGTTTTATAAGATCATTAAAATCTTCTTCAATATTTATGGGATAAGGCTCATTTCGACGCCAATCTTGAAGACAAATAACAGCTTGCACCAATTTCAGAGTCAAAGAACTCCTAAATGAATCAAGAATACGGCCACCGATGCTAAAGGCACATTCCGATGCCACACTAGAAATTGGAATTGCCAACACATCACGAGCCATCTCGAAAAGAATTTTAAAGAAGCTTAAATAAAGAAGCTGAAATAAGTTCTATTTTCTAAATTGTTATACTATGTTTCTCCTATGTCCTTTCTTCAACTTAAAAAAAAAAAGAACCAAAATAACTTAAATTTTTCCTTTTCTATGTGACTACACCCATATTCCCCGATACCCTTCCCACATCAGCATGAACAATATATGAAATACAAAAAAAAAACGAATTGAATAGATGAATACCCCAAGGCCCAAGCTCCCAACATGAACCACAAGATAAAAAAAAAATCAAGAAAGGACCCAAGTAAGCAGTCACCTACTCACCTCGCGGAAGAAGAATAAGGAGGTACGACCGTACGAAGATGGAGCAGAATCAGAAATTAACATTGGAGAAATTTAGAAGAAGACGCTGGCGCTGCTGTGTGCTGTCTGGGGCTGGGCATTTCACATTTGGAGGAATAGAAATTAGCAAGGGAAATGTAGAGCTGGGCATTGAAGTACTAATTTTTGTTGTTGTTGGGTTGCAGGGGCACAGGGCTGGTCTTAAAATATTTATTGGCCTTTAGCCTCTTTAGGTAATTAGGCCCAACAGACGTAATTTAATTTTCGTATTCGGTAAAAAATACTGAACGGTAAAATTATAAATACTGAATACCAAAATCGAAATACCGAATTTTATACTTCAGTACCGAATACCGAATTGAATTACCGAATATCGAAATACCAAAATAAATGGTTTGGTTTGGTAATTCGGTTTTCGGTATTTTATGCCCAGCCCTTGGTGTATAGGAGAGGGATATGATATTTAGTCTGGTCTATTGATCAAACAGATGGGATTAAAATTGAGATTTAAAATTAGACCATGTTGATTTAGAGACAAGAATTGAGTATGATTTGGCTAGAATTGACATAATTTGACCAAAAATTGAAATAAAATTGAATAGAGAAGGTTATAATTCAAATAATTTGAAAGAAAATTGAATGATTGCTATTTAATTAATAAAATACTACACATATGAAATAATTACATAAGTAATAACTTTTCATATAAAAAAAAATATTTCACAATATATTATATAATATATACATATTACATGCTAAGTAAACACTTAAAAAATGAAACTTAAATAAAATCATTATTCTAAATTAAAAATCCATAAAAATGAATAAATAAAATGATGATGATGATAATGATAATAATAATAATAATAATAATAATAAATTTAATGATAATAAATTTTTATAAATTAGAACACCAAAATATGTAATTAATCGGATAAAACTTAAACATAAAATAAAAGATAGATAAGTTTTAAAATACTTACTCAATTAAATAGCAGTCAAAAAGCGGTTTTAGTTCGGTCAAAATTGAGCGTCAACATTTGCCCCTCTTTGTTCGATAATGAAGGACGAATTATCGGGCAAAGACGTTGACTAAGTAGCCGATTTTGATCAACTAATGAGACAGTCATCGTATGACCAGGTGAAATGATATGGGTTTGTAAGAATGGTGCAGCGGAGACTTTGGTTTTAAGTCGCCTACATATCTCTGGTTATATGAGAATCAGACCGTGTGTAGTTCTAGATTTAAAAATGGACTAATTTCTTAAAAGATGAAGTGACGATACGAGATTTGAAGAGAAGTGATAGAAGTTTGAGTTGATACGATTTGAAGGTTAAGATTGTATGAAGATGAAAAGTGTAAATCATGATTTGGATCAAGTTGTAAGATATAAGAATAAATAATAACGCTTTCAGAATTGGAGGAAAAGTTATTTCCAACTGTCTCTTGTTTTGCTTAAAGGCCTTTGATACCTACAACTTCTAACATAACTAAATAAAATGGTTAGCTCATAATCATATAGAAGTATAGGCTAATGTGAAAAAAAATGGTACTAAAAAAATATTAACGAGGGAGATAAGAGAGAGTATCTATTTTGAAGAAACAATGCTTGTAGCCCATTCAACGTCAAGAGAATAATACTTAGCCTTGGTAACTTCTTGAAGGGTATAGCTTGACCAATCAACTTCCAAAGGACACTGCTTAGCCTCAGGTAACAGCTTGACCAATCAACTTTCAAAAGACACTGCTTAGCCTCAAGTAACTCCTTGAAGGGTAGAGCTTGACCAATCAACTTCCAAAGGACACTGCTTAGATTTGGGAAATTTCTCGAAGAGGTGGACCTTAAACCAATCAACTTCCAAAGGACACTGCTTAGCCTAAGGTAACTTCTTGAAGGGTAGAGCTTGACCAATCAACTTCCAAAGGAAACTGCTTAGCCTTAGATAATTTCTTGAAGGGTAAATCTTGACCAATCAACTTCTGAAGGACATTGCTTAGCCTTAGGTAACTTCTTGAAGGGTAGAGCTTGACCAATCAACTTCCAAAGGACACTGCTTAGCCTCGGATAACTTCTTAAAGGGTATAGCTTGACCAATCAACTTCCAAAGGACACTGCTTAGCCTCGGGTAACTTCTTGAAGGGTAGCGCTTGACCAATCAATTTCCAAAGGATAATATTTAGCCTCGGGTAACTTTGTGCCTGTCATTCCTGCACTCAAAGAAAAATTGTAAGTTTTAAAAGGGAAAGATTGGTTCGTGCCTCGATTCATCCTTTGCTTTTGTCACAATCTCAATTCCGTAGTCCTTGAACTCTATTTGGATGTCTTCAGATGTAACCCATGATGAAATTTTTGAGGTCCTCTCAAAAATTTCTACCCCAGTTTATGACTCAGAATGCTTTTGTACTTCTATGAGAATTATCAAGGAATTTTTGAGGTCACCTCAAAAATTCTGCCCCATTTTATGTCTTGTAGACCTTGAACATGTAAAAATGCTTCTCTTAATAGAATTTTTGGGATCCTCTCAAATATTCTGCCCTAGTTACATGCTTGAGAAGGGGGATAATAAAATTTTATTATAATATGACCGAACTCCATAGGAGCGCCTACGTATCCCTCTTAGACGGAAATCAGGTCAAACGTAGTACATTTTACATGAAAGAAAATCACAAAAGAAACATCTTCTTGTAACAACATCCATGACAAATTAATAGAAATTAAAGTGCTTGAAAACCTGAGATGAAAAACAAACATGATACCATCTTCAATGATGCCAACTAATCCTGAGTCATGCTTAAGGATCTTTCACATATATCACCTTAGTATCAATCAATGTTTGAATTTGGTCTTTTAAAGCTCGACATTCTTCTGTGGTATGTCCTTTCATTCCTGAATTATAAGCACATATCTTAGTACGATTGAGCCATTTTACATGCGTCTCCATCACAACTTTCGGAATAGGAGTGATATAGCCACAACCTTTATTTCATATAATTGATCTATGGGCTCAGCCAAAGGGGTATACTACTTGGTTGGATTTTTCTCAAAGTTATTTCAAGTCTTTGCAAATCGATAGCGTCGTCGACGTGTAGGTGGTCTTTGATAAACTGATGGTTTCTGAGAGGTAATCGGAGACATTTGATAATATGAAGGTGGTTTGGGCTCATGTGTTGTCAATACAACAATCACTTCTTTTGCAACTTTGCTTTCACCAAATTGTGAAGTCTTATTACTAGTCTTTAATGCCTTCAAATCCGTTACTGTGCCATTTTTTATGCCTTCTTCAATTTTCACACCTAGCTTGATGATGTCAGCAAGTTTGCGGTCCTCTATGAGCATCATCCTCTCATAATATTGTGGCTCTTGGGCACGCATCAAGATTTCTTTCATTTGTGATTCATCCATCTATGGTTGGACCCTAACAGCTTCAGTCTTCCACCTTATAGCATACTCTCAGAATGATTTTGTAGGTTTCCTTTTTAAATTTTGGATATAAAACCAATCTGCTGCATTCTCAACATTAAATTCAAATCTTTTTATAAAATCAAGAGCCATATCAGTCCATTTCAACCATTTCTTTAAATCTTGGGCAATATACCATGATAAAGCATCTCCAGTGAGACTCATAACGAATAATTTCATGCGAATTTGTTCATTTTCCCCAACTCTTACCAGCTTGTCACAGTATATTTTCAAATGAGCCTTCGGGTCTCCACTCCCATCAAATATTTTGAATTTAGGAGGTTTGTATCTTTCGGGCAATTTGACGTCAGGATTTATGCAGAAGTCTTTAAAACTTAACCCTTCTATCACCTTACTACCTTCAACGTGTTGTATACGCCTATTCAACTCCTTCAACCGCTCCGCCATAACTTGTATCAACATATCCTTTTGGGAGGATTCCGATTTAGAATGATAGTATGTGGAAGGAATCGCCTCAACATAAATAGAATTTAGATTCTGCTTTTTTGAAGTAGGGATGCAGGGTATGTAAGTGATAGATGTTGGTGGTATATCATGGACATGTGAAGTGGTCTGAGAATATGAGGCATTTTATGGAGCTAAGTAGGTTTTGTTGAATGTAGTTTGTTAGTATTGTGACGAATGTGGATGTTGATTGTTTTGGGAAGGTATATGCTTTGGGGTACTTTGAGGATATAAGATAGGATAAGATGATAGAGGAAGACTTGTGAGTGTGGCATGGGGTTTGACAGTAGTTATGGATTCAGTAAGCGACACATTTGGACCGCGAGCATGAGATAATTGTTCTTGCATCTCTATAATCTTTTGTTCCAACCTTGATATCACCTCAGTATGTTCAGGTGTATACCCTTCTCTTGAATTCTCCAAACCCTCTTTCTGAGTAGTCATATCAAACATGTCACTAATAATGTGGTTATTCATAACTATGAGGCAAAAAATGCTCCTTTAGATTGAGTGTGATGCACACGAATTAACCTTGGGAAGGGGAAACGTAAAAAAATAAGAATAAAAATAAAAGAAATAAAGGAATCAAGTTAGTGACATGGTAATAGTACAAGGAAAAACACGTTGATTTATGAAAAATAAATGACCTAAAAATGCAAAAAGCCTCGTTGAGCCAGAGGTAGGCCTAAGACGACAAGTATGTGATTCACGATAGTTAATCCAAGCCTCATTGACATTATTTGCAGTTTAGAGTTAGAGAAATTTTCTAAACTCCATTTTGTCATAACTTGGCTCTGATTAATTTATCGTGACCACTTTAACACATAATATACAACTTGTCTAAAGGGTGTTGGGGCCCTTTTGGACAATAGGGTGGATGCTAATAATGTGGATTGACACCAAGGGTCAAACCACCTAAGGCTAATGCATGTATGATCTAATTTCTAAGATTTGGGTAGACACGGACTGCGGATATTCTTATGTTTTTATGCGAGAAGGCATGTGGTCCCATGGTAGTAAGACTATCCGCTTATACCCATGCATCTGCCAACTCTCTAATATAGAGGATTTGAAGAGAATTTTGTGAGAAGCGCAAAGGCATAACATCACGAGAAAGATAAAAAAATAGGTTCCCAAGTGGGAGAAGTATGAACGGAATGCCAGTTTATCAAAGCAGTAACAGTTAACATTTAAATGAAAAGCAGTAACACACAGGCAGTTTAAGAAAAATAGTAAATAAATAAATGCGACATAATACATATATGAATAAGTAAATAAATAAAGACAATGAAAGAAAAGCCATATAAAAACACAGAAATGATAGGGATAGGGTTTGACATGTTGATATAAATAAAAATAAATTACTATAAATAGTCATGACATCATATAAGGAAAGAAGGAAATAAATATATATTAAGAATTGTCAACTTAAGGAAAACAAATTAAAGGAAAAGGATTATGCATGTAATAAACAAGCAAATATTCATACTATGAAATAAGGAAAAGGGGAAGGGAATATCATGGAGAACGAAATAAATCAAGCATGAAATAAAAAATAAACAAACGAAAATAAACCTTACATTCAAATATAAGACACGTAATGGTAAGAACCTAATTATATCCCCAGCAGAGTCGCCATGCTGTCGCGCTCCATTTTCCTCGAAACGGGATTGCAACGACGTGACAATTCTTTTTAGAATTTTAAAAAGAGAAGATTCGTCACCTAACGAATTAAAGGCGCGTTAGGGCACCATTCTACACTAAATTAATTTTAAAAGGTCAATTGCTACCAGAGTTCGGGTAAGGGTTCAATTACCTCAAAAGGAAGGTGTTAGGCACCTTTCGAAGTCCATAAGTGTGGGTCATGGCCAAATTTTATAAATCTATATAGGGGTGAAGTATAGAAAATAGGGTCTCTTATTTTATTTTAATAATTAAAAAATAAAATAGGTGATGACAAATATAATATAAAATAAATAGTATGCAAATATTAAATTAATAAACGATAAGTAGATAAGCGAGACTACTACATAAAAATAACATCACGAGAGCATTTATTTCATACGAATAATATGCTGAAAATATTAATAAGGCCTATAAACATAATACTAACTTTTTAATATGTTAGAATTATTAAATAATACCTACAAACATGATTGTTATATGACAAAATATGCTGAAAATATTATTAAATTTCTTGGACATGATAGGCTCGAAATATTCTTATAGGCATGATTTCTATTTGTTTGAAATATTATTAAATCCTATAGACATAATTTCTATATGACATAATGTCCTAAAAATATTTATTGAAAAAAACCTATCCGCATTATTTCTTTATAGAAGAACATTCTGTAAATATTTAGTACTTGCATATAACAATCTAAAAATATTCAATAATGCATATGACATTATAAATACTTAAATATTCATTAAATTCTATAGACATGATTTCTATATGAATTTAACATGCTAAAATATTAAATAAATCCTATAAGCATGATGGTTACCATATTGAACATATTATTAAATCCTATTACCATGATTTCTAAATAAAGCACATGCTTTAGTGTAAATAATATGGGTTAGTGATTTTAATTTAAAATAGACAAATGTAAACATGTAAAAGTTAGGCAAAACATTTTGAAATTCATACTATAATATACGAGAAGACAATACTAGGATAAGATTATTGGCATAGTAACTTTAGGCCATTTTCCAATTACATAAACAAATACCTATAGAAAATAATATTCAGACCAATTTAGAATTTAATCTAAGTATGACGGTGATGACATAATTTTAATATTTACACTCAAATCTTAACTAATAGAGCCGTATGTATAAAGCACACATACATACACACCTATAAGTTAAAAATAAAATAAAAGCAGGTAGCACATTAGTTCTCCTCCCCCTTTGACAGTCCCCAATTATTTATTATTTAATGCATACGAGCTTTTCGAATATCTAAATAACAGTATTTAAAAGTGTACAAAGCTACTACATAAACTATTGAATGCATCGTTTAAGAGGACTAACCAGTTAAGTACAACTTAATAAAAACAGATCCAAAAGTCCAATAGCAATAGGAAATAGTAGTTTGAGTTTGTAGACTCAGCGTTCAACTTTTGACATATCAAGTTCACAAGAATCTCAAAGATTCTGAGCAGTGCTTGTGTCAAAGAGAACGTTAGATCGACGTAGGCCAGTATACCAGAGAGGCAGAGAGATTTAAATAGGCCAAAAGTAATATGAACATTGATGTTCAAATGTAATCAAAGTATAAAATGTAAAGTATGATATTCAAATGTGTACGTGAAGTCTAGTCTTTTGTAGTGTTCCAGTGGTGTCTCTTTATATAGTAGTCAAAGGACCAAACAATAAGGAGTAAAAGATTTAATTAGGAGTAAATCTTGGGATCCCATTTCCTTAAACAAACAAGGAGGCTAAAATCAGTTAAGTCTTACCCAAAATAGCTAAATAAGAATCTGTTTAAAAATTAAATAAGGGAAGGAAAACTTATATCGTGGTGGAGGCAGTATATAACAACAATTAACAAAATCATAGTAAATCAATTGTATCAAAATTTGCCATAAACAAAAATATTAAATAATTTTGAAATCAAGATTAGAGGGACAATATGTTATTAATTGATACATACATAATTAATTCAAGCATTGGCCATATTGCCATAAATATATCAGTAAAAATTGAGGATTCTTAACAAAATATAACGAGTAAGTGGGATCATTTTTCATAAAAAGTCTAGTATTGAGAAAGTTGTCGAATAGTTATTCCTCCAAATCAACCACTTAATCAATAACCAAACTATAGTACAACACACAACAGGATAAATTAAGGGAATTGAATATACTAAAATATTTGAATAATCAACTTCATATCAAAATTACTCAAATTCAAATACCAACATCTCTTAATAATTCCCTGATCAGTGAAATGTATACCAAACATCAACATAAAGAATTGAGCATATTCGAAGTAAGTTTAGACCTAAAGTGAGGATTTAGCACATTAACATAAAGAATCAGTGATCCCAAAAATTCGAAACCTCAAACAATTCATGCTTAGAAAAAAGTCACAGTAAGAGTAAACATGCATAAAAAAAAATCAAAGGTACATATTGGAAAATCAAAAGATAGAAATGAGAAATTTTAAAAAAAAGAGAAAACAAACCTGGACGGATCTGTCCAGATCCGTCTTTAACACACCAAAATCTTCAGGCTTTAGTCTTCATCGGCGTTCACTAGTTGTCATCGTCGCTGTTTCATGGAGAGGCGGGGGTTTGTCTGGTGGTTATTTTGCCAGAGCTTGCTGATCGGAGTCTCAATGGCCGAGAAGAGAAGTACAAAATGAAGAGTGAAGAAGAGATGGAGGCGACGCCGCTATCTCCTGGTGGTTCTTCATTTTTTTTGGGGACAACAAAAATGAGAAGAAGGGAGGGAGAGAAGCGTCGGCTAGTTTTGCCATTCTCTCTTCTACCGGCTATGGCAATTCTCAATGAGAGAGGGGGCTAACGGAGAGGAAAGGGAGGAGGCGAAGTGGAGTGGTAGTTTTTGTTCGGAGATAACAGGAGACAGGCAGAGAGACAGTGAGGGTGAGGGTGAGGTGGAGCGATGTGGAGAGAAGAGGGAGGGGATAGTCTTATGGTTGCTCACCGATGATGAGATGGAGTGGAAAAGGAGAGAGTAGAGAAACGGTGGAGAGAGAAGAGTGTAGAGAGAGAGAGGCAGCGGTGGTGGTCCTTTTATAAAGAGGAAGAATGAATAATAAATTGAGATTAGGGTATTTGGTGTATATGAGAGGGATATGATATTTAATCCGGTCCATTGATCAATACAAAATGAACATATGAGATTAAAATTGAGATTTAAAATTAGACCACATTGATTAGGTGAAATGACCTATCCCCGTAGTTAGGGATAGATTAATGGGGAAGGAATTTGGGCCAGAATATTTTGGGTAGTAACTTCAGAAAAATTAAGCCTAGGCCAGACTTGGATGAATTCTGAGTCAAGTAAAATTTAGGGTGACCATGTGAATGGTGGGAGAATGAATCTCTGATTCAATTGGATAGTATGGAGCAATTACGATTTTGCGGAATCACATTCGGGTGAGTAAAACTCTTAGAATTGGATTTGGCATGAAGGGTATATTTTAATACGACTTGGGAAGGGGGTGTGTTGTGAAATGTGGGCTTAGAGATCAAACTCCGAGCCCTCTGTTTCCGTGTAATCCGCTAGAGCGGGATGGGTCTAGCCTGAGTGGAGCAGAAATGACTTAAGTCGGGGAAAAACTTTAGAACGATCTTTTTTTGCAAAAACTATTCCTAAAGCTTGAAGAGGCGACCTAGGGCGATTTCTATTGATTTCTCATGGATTTCCACGCTTAAGATAAGGATTCTTGTATTCCTAGAACCTCTAAACGATGATTGGTAATCATTGGGGGAGGGTTTGAACTGAAAACTAATAGTGGAAAATAGCCCTTGGGTGTAGTTAGGATCATGGGTTTGGCCTAGGATATCAATTGTGTTATATTTCATGATAATTAGACCATTGTACTAATACTTTATATGTATTTACTATTTTCTAGACGAAGAACGAGAAGAACGTATCCAAAAAAGGAAGGCTCTTGCATTGTAAAGTTGTTGAAGCTTGAATTTGAGTTAAGTGATGGTCTAGTTTCCCGTATGTGTTTCATATACTTGTTAAATTACTTCATGATATGCATGTGTGTATATGAATAGGGAAACATGCTAAATTATGTATGAAATGATTACTTGTTGGCCTGTTTTTGTGATGAACCTGTTCTTGGTGATATACATATTGTAAATACTGAATGTATTTGTGATTGTGATTTGCTTGGATTGGGTGTCACGTTCCGATAGATAATTTGATTGAGTGTCACAATCCGACACAATATAAATGGATTGAGTTTCACGTTCCAGCACATAATTGGATCGGGTGTTATATTCCGATACAAAATTGATTGTTTGTAGGTCCTTTTAGAGGACCCTTGTATGAAGTTATAGCATGTGGAAGATATTGAGTTGTGATATTGCTGGATATAGTTGGACTTAAGATTAGTTGACTTATTCTGTATATGTATATGTCTATTGTGTGAAATTTACTTGCCTATGTTTCGTTTACTGACTAACCGTGTGATCCTACCAGTACACCATATTTTTGTGTACTAATACTACTCTTTCTCTGCCTTTTGTTGAGTACGGGTCATATTTAGCTGACTGCGAAGAGACTTTGATTAGGAGAGTAAAAACTTGTTCGAATTCCAAGGGTGAGCTATTCTGTCATGCTGCCGTGGGCTTTCTCATTAGTCTTATTCCTTCTTTCTGAACTTAGATGTTCTGACATTTGTTTAGTATTTTGACTTCTTTTGGGAGTGTTCCCCTTTCTTACATTGACATTTGGATAGAGTTTTGGTACGGACAACTTTTAGTTCCTAGGATGTTTCCGCATTTCGTTGTTATTAAAGTTGTTGGCTGAGTTTATGGGAACTTAGTATTATTTCTGATTTTATTCCTGCTTCCGCAAGTCTTTAATTGTTATCTCTTAAGTTTGATAAGTCGGGCTGTAAAAATGGTTCTCCCACTAGAGACTTATGGTGGGTGTCAGTCATAACGGGTAGGGGTCGTGATATTAGGAGACATGAATTGAGTATGATTTGGCTAGAATTGACATAATTTGGCCAAAAATTGAAATAAAATTGAATAGAGAATAATAATAATAATAATTAAAATTAATGATAATAAAATTTTGTAAATTAGAACACCAAGATATGTAATTAATCTGATGAAACTTAAACATAAAATAAAAGATGGATAAGTTTAAAATATTTACTCAATCAAATAGTAGTTCGAAAGTGGGTTTTAGGTCGATCAAAATTGAGTGTCAACAAGGACAATCGCGGGGTTTAAGTCAGAAAGTTCCAAAACCATTTTTATTTCTCCAACTTCATTCTTGGAGAGATGGAGACGACCTATGACTATTTCTTTTCAATTTTTTTACCAATTCTTTCAGAAAAGATAATTTTTTGTTTGATAAACTAGTAAAAGTAAATTAGTCATTCCTCTAACTTGTAATTCGATTCTTAAACCTTAGAATCTATGGCAATTTTCTTAGGGGAATGTTATAACCTGAAATTAATGGTTGGAATAAGCCCTAGTTGGTGAGATGATTGTGAAATTAGCAAGGGATTAATATTTTGATATAATCCGGTATGTTAGGCCATTGTTCATTGATTATTTGTATTCTTTGTGTGGTTTAGACCAAGTTTGAAAAAGGAAAAGCTCCAATTTTTTAGAGTTCCAAATTTTATTTCGAGGTGGGTGATGGTTATGTTTTTTTTGTTGTATTATATATATCTATTAACTATGTCGTTAGTATTGCATGCATGGTATATGATTAGGGAAAAAAGAAGAAACATGAATTGAAATGATGTTTGTGATCCAATTGCATGTAATGAATGTTTTACTTGGTTGTACAAGTGTGTGCGCTATTTATTGTGGTTATGATTGTGATATGTGATTTCATGTTGTATCGGGTACCACGTCAGTACACTAACTATTGGAACGGGTACCACGTCGGTACACTAATATTTTGGGTTTGAATTCCATGAGAGGACCGTGTTTTGACTGTTGTAATGTGATTGACCATGCTCATTGTGTATATTGATTTAAGTGTAAGGAATGAGAGTCTGGTGTTGTATAATTGTGATGTGATTGTGTATTATCTACTTTACTAAGTTGTAGTTTCTTGTTCACATTTTATTTACTGAAAATGACCGTGTGATCCTACCAATACACTATGGTTGTGTATCGATACTGCACTTGCTCCTTCAACACAGGACATATTCAGGTAGCTGTTAAGAGACCTCAGTTGAGGTTCATATGATTGTTCGAATTCAAGGGTGAGCCAGTTCTTTCCAAGCTGCCATGGATTCTTCCTAGTTTTTCATCCTTCCTTTTTGGACTCAAACATTTTTAGATGCTTAAATTATGTTTACTGTTTTGTGGTTGCATCCTCATAATTTAGATTATTAGATAGAGTTTTGGTACGATGACTTTCAGATCTAGGGAGTTAAATTATGCATGTTTTGATAAATTTTCCCGAGTTTATGAAAACTCAGCTTTTAAACTATTTTAAAATTATTTACACTTATTTAAATGCATGTTTTTGAGTTATTAGAATGATGATGATGTGTTAGTTTGAGCTAGTATTGGTTCTCCCACTAGAGGGTTAGTGTGGTTGTCACTCACTATGGATCAGGGTCATGACATCGTGGGATCATAGACATGAGCTTTTTCTATTCCAATTAATCTAAGTCAGAACTGATTGGTTACTCATATGCAGGGTATTTATCCGATTCGAATAAAGCTCAGTCTCAAATGAGCTATTTATTTACATTTAGAGGCACAACAATAGCTTGGTGATCAATGAAGCAAATGTTAGTAGCTACTTCTTCAAATTATGCAGAAATAACAGCCATCCATGAAGCAAGTCAGGAGTGTATTTGTTTTAGATTAATGACCCACTATATTTAGGAAATGAGTAGCTAAATGGATATACCAAACACCATGTACAAATATAATACTGCATGTATAGCTCAAATGAAGGCAGAATACATCAAAGAAGATCGGACAAAGCATATTTCATCAAAGTTTTTTTTTCCACACATGATCTTCAATGAAATGGTGAGATAGAAGTTCAACAGATTCACTCAAGTGATAATCTTGCAGATTTATTTACTAAGGCATTGCCTATATTAATATTTGAGAAATTGAAATATAAGATTGAATATGTCATCTTCGAGATATCAAGTGAATCTTTTATCATGAGGAGTGAAATATGTGTTATACTCTCTTTCTAAACCATGATTTTGTCGAGTTGAATATTTCAGGTAAGGTTTTCAATAAGGTAACAGTTAAAGCGTATTATGAGATATGTGTGCTCGTTTTTCTTCACTAGATTTTTTATAGTAAGGTTTTAACGAGACACATTATTTATGAACATTCAATGGAGAGCGTGATGAATACAATGCATTTGATGAATGTCCATACAATGAATGTTATCTTATACGTGTAATAATTCTTGATAATTCATTTGCCAATTCTTGGTAATTCATAAACCAATTAAATGAAGTCTTCAATTCTTTTATTTGAGAAGACACTTTGTAAACTATAAATAGGTGGTCATTCTCATGTAAAGTAAACAACAATGATACGTGAAGCTTGAATAAGATGATCTTTACATTCTTTTGTCTATATTTCTTGTGCCATTGCTAATATTTTACAACGTAGAGTAGATTTTTATTCATTTTATTTTGTAGTAGAGTAGATTGTTGTTTGGAAAATATACTCAACCAAAAAAAAGAGAAGATTAGACATTAGAATTGTGTTGCTCAAGTTTAATCTAAATACCTTTGGCATGAAATATCAAACTTCAACCACCAGGCCAAGCAACTTATATATGAGGGAAGTACACAGTTGAAGCAGACATGTTGACGCTCAACTGTGGGCTTATTTCCTTTTCTTATATATATATATATATATCACCAATTACATAAAATTGAAAAGTTTAGTAGTAAGATATATTGGGAGGTGTGAGTACTAACAAAAAAAGTGAGTGAGCTGAGGGTGGAAATATTGCTGCTTCTCATCCCATTTATGAATAATACTAACTAAAATTAAAAGACATGGCTATACATATATATTTATTTTATTTATTATTTTTTTAAAAAAATTGATGGATGAATAGGTTTATTTTTATTTTTTTAAAAAACTAAGGGTTTAATGATATGACATACTAATGAGGAGAGAAGGAGACTTCTGAGATATTTGATATTTTTTTCCTAAAAGACATAAACTTGATTTTTATAGCAAATATCAAAACTTGCATGGATGGCCATCCAAGAAAATACTCTGCTAGTAGCATGCATATTAAAGTCTTTTGATATTATTATTAATATGACCCTGAAGGTTATTTATGGAAATTTTTAAAAAATTATCATTTTACCTCTTTCATTAGTTGTTCGAGTGATGTTTGATCAGTATATGAGGTTAGATTTGAAACTGTCACGACCCAAAATGGGCTGTGAGTGACACCCACACTTAACCTCCTAAGTGGGAGATCCAACGATACAAGACCCAACATATATTAGCGATTCAACTCTTAAAAAATGATAATATTGCGGAAACTCAAACCTTATTAAAGTAAGAAATAACAATCCACTATAGTCTACTGCATATGATTTTCCAAAACCTGAAAGTTATCATATCAAGGACATCTAAATTCTAAAATACTAAGTCTGGAAATATCAAACACCAGAATAAATAAATAACATAATATATCCGAAAACTAAGAACACCATGCCATGATCGAAAGAATCCAACATGAGCTAGAAGGAATAGCTCACCCTGGAACCTGATGTGCTAGAAACTGGCTAGAGCTGAAGTCGAGTGGAAGTCGATGGAACACTCGCTGTACTCCATAAAATAAAATAAAGAAAAGTACAAGTAGGGGTCAGTATAGGACAAGATGTACTGAGTAGGTATCATCGGCCAACTCAAAATACAAATTAATATGCATAAAGTAATAGCGAGAAATCAACCATAACACTTAACAAGTGACAACCAACAAGATCAAGATCAAGTGACAACACAATGAACAATTAGATAATCAGTCAACAATAGCAAGAGTATACATGAGGACTCATGCCTTCACACCACGATCTTTTGGAAAATGAGTTATTTGAGATTGAGTAGTATTTAGTTATTTTAATATATTTTCGTTTAATATTATCGTGTTAGAACGTGACACCCGATCTCATAATATCGTGTTAAAATGTGATATCCGATTCAATAATATCATGTCCGCCCGTGACATACGATCCAAATATATCATGTCGACTTGTGACACCCGATTCAAATATATTTACTGTGTCTGCTCGTGACACCCGATCCAAATATATTTACCGTGTCAGCTTGTGACACCCGATCCAAATATATTTATCGCGTTAGAATGCGACACCCGATTCAATAATATCGTATTGGAATGTGACACCCAATTCAATAATATAATTAATTTATTATTGTTTATTATCATACTCCACTTCATTAAAAATATTTCATCAAGCCTTCTTTATTCAAGACATCACTTTTGTTGGGGCAAGTTCAAGATTATGGATTTTACGGTCTCGGGATTGTAGACCAATAACAACAACGTATCAACCATTCACACCACAACAATCAAATGCATAGTAAATTACACACATTACTCAATGACTATCAATTGTTATTAAGAGTTTATCTATGATATAGAATAAATGATAACCTACCTCAACCGAAGAACTAAAGTCAAGCAAGCTAATTTACCAATGATTTTCCTTTCTTCAATGGCTTAGAGTGTTTCCAATGTATTAAATATATAATATTCATAAGAAATTGAGTCTGTAGACACCCATATTACTATATGTCCAGTTTAGACCCAAAAACTCACCAAATTCTATAATCAATTTCTTAAATCTCAAGCCTAAGGTTAAGTCTCCATCTCTCTAAATTACACAAATTTAACCGTGTTCATATAATACAATACACCTAATATTTAATTACATAATAACATATGAAATAATCCCAAACTTCGAAGCCACATCTAAAGTTAGTAGCATTAATGTATGAGTAAAACAAGTATGCAAAATGTTTTTCCTTTATCCAATATGAAATTGATCCATTTTATCCATCATCATATCATTAACTTAATATTACATAAGCATTATCTCATCATTGTCCATCATTGATTCTCTATTCACTATTTATTATAATTATTCAATATTACTCCACTTGTCCTTATAGAAAATTCTCGACAAAAACGAAATTCACCCACGAATTTATAAATTTTTTGCAATCTATTTCAAATTTAACTCTTTCCACACCAAACATATACTAATAGAAATATGACATCTATCCATATTCTCAATATAAATACTAGACGTGACTAAGATTTACCTTATGCAAGTTAGTTTGTGTTCTTGTTGCGCCGAATTTGTCCCATAATATTTATTTTCTTTCTTTTTGTTCTAAAATGGAAGTTATGACTTAGAAATATAAAAACCTATTAACTGTAATTTAATCCCACTTTTAGCTAAGTGGTATAGAGTTTTGAATAATATATCAATTTAGCCCACTAATTAAATTAGTTATCTAAAGTTATCCCGCAACTAAATAACTGTAGTTATCAAATAGTCCAAAATATCCATTAATAATTTATGGAATGAGTCTTTTATGAATTAAAAATCTCTACTACTCAATAAGACCTAATGGGTCGTTACAGAAACCATATCGAAAAGTTGAGATTTTAGGAAGTTTTGGAGTTTTGGAGGCTTAAAAGTTGAAATGATTTACTTTAGACAACATTTGGAGTTTCATATCTCTAAGTAGAATTTCGTCAATTCCAACTTCGGAACGTAACTTTTGGGTTAGTAGGACTATTAGCTCAGGTCTTGAGGTATTTAGAAGAGTTTTTGGATGAGTTTTTGTGTTTTGAAAGTTGAAATCATAAGATAGTTGACCAAAGTCAACATTTGGTAATAGAAAGTTTAGAATGGAATTTCAAAAGTTTCGTTAACTCTGGTATATGATTTTTGGTCTATATGAACTGTTGGTTTGGGTTCCAAGGCTTTTGGTTTGATTTTGAGCCATTGAATTATACGTGGAAAAAGTTTAGGCTAAAATTTGACTTTAGTCAACGTTTGAGGTTAGAAAAGTCATTTTTAAGTTTTGATGATTCCACTAGGTCCGTAGGATTGTATTTGATCTAGTTGAAGGTTTGGTTCAGTTCTCAAAAATGTTTGGATGGGTTTCATGTCTTTGTTCGAAAATTTGGAGATTCTTAAGTTAAGGTTGATTTTGGTCAACATTGGGTTAAGGTGACATTGTTTGAGTATTTTTATGATTTTTTGAGTCCTAAATATAATTTCCAAGCTAGTAGCATATTTGATTTGTGTTTGGAAAGTTCTGAATGAGTTTTGGGTGAGTTTCTAAACTTTTTGGGTGCTTTGGGGCTGTTTCAACAAATTATGCTAACTAAAATGTTCATTATCACTTTTAAGGATCATAAAAGTATTTTGAAACTTCTGAAAGTTTGAGCATGAATTATAGGACTGATCTGCAAAGTTTGGTGTATTTTAGCTAAGCCGATAATAATTTTTTATCGCAAAATATGAAATAATTATTTACCAAGAAAAAAAATATTTGACTGGGAAAACTGGAATGAAATTGAGCTTCAATTGAACGAGTAGGTTAATATTATTATTTGGAAGGTTCAAGAAACAGAATTGGGAAATTTCTCTACTGTATGAGAAAGTCATGACACTTTTAGTGAAAATTTAAGTTGCTGATTTCTAGTGCTAAACATTGTTGTATAAGTATATATAAATTTCATGTTGTGTTCATTTGATATTTTGAGTATATTGAAAGTTATAGAGCTTGAAACAGAGTGATTCTTGTGGATTTCTTCTCGATTTAACATGTGAGTTAGTATTCGATCCTCAATTAGACATTCTCTCATGATTTTTTCATTTAGTTTTCTTTTTCTATCCGTAAATTTCTTGGAAAAATTTGAAATTTTATCGATTTAGACTCTGTTTTTGATGAAAAAAGATATATTTTGGATTCTTATGTTATGGGTACAACGATTTTGACATAAAATTGTTAGTTCATCAATTATTTTGGCATAAAATTATTAGTTCATCAATTATTTTCATCGATTCTGGTAAAGTTAATGCTTGATAATTTAAGAATTTCAAGGTTGATTTGGTAACAATCCGAATTTGAGTGTGATGACATTCAAGACAAGTCAGCCCAAAGTCAAACGAATGTGGAAATAAAGCGAAAACAATGTAAATAGATGGATAAGTATGTAAAAGCGGAAGTCTTAGTCATCTACATTACCCCAAAGGATTGGTTGTCACATGTACAAGCTTCTAATATAATAGAGATGAAAGATAAGTACAAGTCTCAATGCATTTGTCTCTCGAATAGAACAAAGCATATTAAAAGAAACAAGGAAGATCCCCAGCGTTGACAGCTACTTCTCAAGTATCCTTGATAGCTGCAAATGAAGAAGAAGGGAATCTATGTCACTATCTAGGCTCGGAACCTACATAGGTATAAATAGCAAGGGAGGTGAGTACCAAACGCCACGGTACTCAGCAAGTAATACAATAAACATGGGTAAAGCTAAATAGAAACAAGTACTCTTCACACTTCATCCTAACCTCCATAACTACAATCTGCAAGCAAAGCAACCCAATCTAACATTATATATAGATATAACTCATGTAGCACATAAGTCAAAGTGTATCTCAATAGTCCATATAGATATCATCAATATCGCAGGTGTATCAGCCACAATCACACATAGTAAGGGAAAATACTCAGATAATCACAGCGATGCAATGCAATGCGATGAGTGTCCAATGAGATGCTAAAATAACAACCACGGCGCGTGGCATGTCCTTCGAATGCATGCAGTAAAATAACAACCACGGTGCCTGACACGCCCCTCGAATGCATGCAGTAAAATAAAAACCACGACGCATGGCACGTCCCTCGAATGAATACAATAAAATAACAACCATAATGTGTGACAAGTCCTTTGAATCCTCTTTGTTTTTCTCTTTCATTATAGCTTAGCCGAAACCATTTCACATCGGCGTGATCCTTAATTTAGACTTCAATGATAAGTTTCAACCCAAATGCATATGAAAATGCTCATCCAATCAATGGGGAATGAAATAAAGTCCAATACCATATGCAATTCATATCAAAGATACCATAGTGTAATCTCCACAATGAGTCAACAATGTCAATTAGTTCAAAGGACTCGATTCATTAGATCAAATTTCCTTTTTATATCCCCGATACCAATCTTAGGTGTTTTCATGATTCATAATCAACCTGATTACCAAGTTCACATCAATACACATAGCATGTAGATAGAATACAAGGTTCTACAAAGCTTATGAAGGTCTAGAGTTTCACTTGCCTTAATCAATATCCGATAAATCAGGTATTTGAGCCTTCCCCTTTCTAATAGCCTCCAACTCACCACTATCTAGTCAAATTATGATTCACAATCAAACTAAGAACCTAATGATGCTAAAATCATGATATTCGAGTAAAAGGATCAAAATGGTCAAAAATAAGATCCGAAAATGGGGTTTGATCTAGAAATTAATACATAAATATATTACCCAAAGCATTTGGCAACCAATGTGAAAACCATTTTGAAAATGGAGTTGAAGTCAATTCATAATCATCAATTTTACTAAAATTCATGTTCTTGAGAAAACCCCAATAACCGAATTCGAAACCCCGACACAAATCTAAAATATTCTTGAAAAATATCTTACCCATATTTAGCAAAGTTCAAATATGAATTTCATTGAAAATTAATTTAAAATCGACTTTGAAATCTTCAATTTATCAAACTTTAACTTTTTGGGAAAACCCAAATTATACGCGGTTAATATGATGAAAATAATCGATGAATCAACAAGTTTATGCCAAAATCAGTTTACCATAATATAAGGATCCTAAATATACTTTTTCATCAAAAACGGAGTCCAAATCGATAAAACTCTAATTTTCTCTAAGAAATTTACGGATAGAAAAAAGAAACTAGATGAATAAATTATGAGAAAATGTCGAATTAAGAATTTTATACTAACCCCATATTATATCGAGAAGAAATCTGCAAGAATCACTCCATTCCGAGTTCTAGAACTCTCGATATGCTCAAAATACCAAATGAATATAATCTAAAATTTATATATCTACACAACTCTATTTTGCACGAGGAAATCAGCAACTGAAATTATCACTAAAAGAGTCGTAACTTCCCCATACTATAGCAAAATTACCTAATTTTTTTTCTACATGTCTATAATGATATGGACCTACTTGTTCTATCGAAACTCAATTTTGTGCTCGTTTGTCCAGTCAAATGTGGTTTGTGATCGGTAAACAATCATTTCATATTTTGTGATGAAATCCCAGTCTTGGCTTAGCGAAAATGCACCAAAATGTGAAGATCTGTTCTATAATTCATGCTCAAAATATCAAAAATTTTGAAATATTTTTTTGATCTTTAAAACTAATAATGAACCTTTTAGTTGCCACAATTTGTTGTAACAATGCTAAAGCACCGAAAACTTTTTGAACACAAACCAAATATGCTACTAGCTTGAAATTGATATTTTGGACTCAATGGAACTGTTGAAATTCGAATTCGAGGTCCTTTTGACCCGAAATTCAATTAGTCGCAACTAGACTAACTTTACGCCTAAAAACACCAAATCAAACTGGGGACCTCTAAAGATTCAATCAAGACCACTAATAGGCCTACATCCCCCGAACCCAACAAGTCGTCGGAATTCAATTGCGAGCATTGAAACTCCAAATATTGACCATAGTCAACTCTCTGATAAAAAATTCAAAAATTTCCAACTTATGATCTCAAATCCATGTTACAACTCCAAAACTAATTTCGTCAACTCTCCTAGACCAAATTCCATATTCCGGGGCTGATAAAATTATTGAAATTTCATTCTGAGCCTCGTAGCTCCGATTGGTACCAAAAATCACTTTTTAACACTTTAGGTCTTTAAAATATCAAAACTTCCAAAACAAACTTAACTTTTCGAAGACCGTTATTTTGTAAAAATTACTAGGAGGGGTAAAATCGTCAGTTGTAAAAATTAAGAAAAATGACCTTTAGGGTCATTACAGATTTCAACTTTGTTTTTTATGAAATTTCATATTTGAACTTCTCTAAGCATTAATAACATATTTTTCAAAAAATATTTTAAATTTGAGTCAGAATTTTGGATTCAAGTACTGGGTTTTTCTAAAGAACATAAATTTTTAGTAAAATTGAGATTTGAAGCTCGTTTTCAACTCTTTTTTGATGTGATTTTCACTATTGAGTTTTAAAACCTTTGGGTAACGTAATTTTATATAAATTTTCCGATTTAACATTAACTCTCAAAAATGGAATTTTGGGTCAATCAAGAGTCGGTTTTTAAATTATTGATGTGGGTGTTGTTGTTCTTAGATCCTTATTGTGATTCAATATTTGTTTAAATTATGTTGATTTTGAGACCCATCGGAGAGGAAGGACTCAAGTGTTGTGTAATTTTTTGCTTTCTTGAGGCAAATGGACCTCTTTAAATTTCCGTTAAGTATATTGAACCTTGTATGTCATTATGTAAATAAGAGTAATGGAAATCAGTAAAATATTTCGTATAATTTTTGTATTGTGAATTGTTGAATGTGTCCTAATGATGGTAAAGTGGGGTAAAAGAAGAAACTTGTTATTATGTGTGATATAAGATGTACCTTGAATGGATTGAATGGTTGAATCAACTTACTTATGATGTTGTGCTAAAACTATCCGTGTTGGATAAATGTTGTCAAGGTTATATTCCTCTCAATGAGCATTTGTATATATCTACGTGAAATTAAGGATACACTACTGTTGTGGTGGTGCTTGGTGAGAATGAGAGGAAATAGGAGACGGGCCACGCGAATCATGGTAGATTCATGAGAAATAGGGGACAAAACACACGATCCATGACATATTCTATAATGAAGGGTCGGGCTATACATTTTGTGGTAGATACATGGAATGATAAGTCCCTCATGAATTTCGTACTTAGATTCAGCCGGTGTATGCCATTAGGGTAGATATGCATCACTCTATATGACATTGTACTTCATCCTTGTGTTCTATTATTGTATGATGATATGATCTTATGATTGTTGAGTTATGGAATATTGTGATGATACTGTCAAGATCCGAATCCAAGTGTGATGGCACTCATCTCAACCCACCGAGATAAGTCAGCATAAAGTCCAACAGAAAGTAAATGCAGAAGAAAATAAAATGAATCGAACTTAAACTAAATCAAAACACGCAAAATAAACTCAAAATCCTCCAAGTTTGGTTGTCACGTGTACAGGCCACTAATATATTACTGAAGTACAAAAAGAAATACAGTCACAATGTCTTTGTCTCTAAAATATGACTAAAGCATAATAAAAGAGTAAGAGGTGTCCGCTAGATAGATGTAACAACTACCTCAACACTCGAAATGATAACCTCGGATATGGTAGAAAACACTAGGAGATCAAGAAGGTCCGAGCTCAATTCCTACACAAGTTTAGAAGCAAGGGGTAAGTACCAAACAACACGGTACTCAGCAAGTGGACAACTAAAACTAAGCAAAGCTCAATAGATAAAGTACTCCTGTTCTCCCAAACCGAACCTCCTTAACTACAACCTACATAAAACCAGCCCAACTCTACACTTTGTACAATAATAATAATAATACAGTCCACAAATACTCATTATTAGTCTCATCAAATGAATCATATCAAGTCAAGTTCAGCATATATAGAGTAATAAGGGGTAAACACGAATTCACAAATATCAAAAAGGTGTGATGCAATATAATAAAATGATGTATGTTTGTCCTATCAGTATACATCTGCTGAATCATAGTCCGGATGAAGTACCTGAAAACATACCCGAAGCACGCGCCCTCTTACGGTCCCCAAACTCCTCTTTCCTCATCAACTCCACCTCCTTGACGGCACCCACGATGGACTTGAAGGAAACACCCTCACGGACAGGTCAAAATACTACTGTACGAATAGAATAGTTTAGTTCTCACACAAATCTGTGAATCCGCTCTGTCTCAAATAAACTCTCCACCACCCTCTAGCTAGCCAACGTAACCAGAGTGTAGTATAACAAACTCTGTGGGTCTCTGCTAATCCCCATTGTCTCCAACAACTCTCGGCACATGGTAAGGAACTCGTGTGCATCCTTAGTCTTCCCACCTTAAAATTACGGTGGGTCCATTTTTCGAAACCTCTCACATCGGCGTTGCTCGTCGTCAATCAATATGAATACAGGTGTACCCTAAGCTCTCTCTACCTGTACTCAACCCTTATTAGCTCTAGTGCCCATAGGTGGCTGGCCCACTGGACCCCGAACAACTGGAATCTGATGCTTCCCTGGGGTCTAAGCCCTTGCTCTAGTCTGAGAACCCTCAGGTGTACCTATCTCCCCTACACTCTAATTAAATCCTTTGAGATCATCCAATACCCGCATTAAAGTGGCCTAAAAGAATGGTGCAGTAGCAAGCTCTGGAGGAATCCCTCTCTAGCATTAATTTGTGGTTCAGGAGAAGCCTCTCTAGCACGACCTCTATCTGGTGCCACCCCTCGGGCATGACCTCTACCTGCCGCCACTCCACGACCATGGCCTATAGCTCAGCCTCTATCTCTACCCTTAGTTGGGTCCCAACATCAACCTCGGGGAGTGCCTCCCCTCCATCACCACTAGTCGTAGCTCTAGATCTAGCCATCTGTCAAAAAGGACACATGATAATTCAGTACTAACACAACGAACCACGCATGATACAAAGTGGAAGAACAAATGGGGAAATTTCCTGAAAGTTCTCATAGCCACTCAAAGATAAGTGTAGACGTCTCTGTAATGATCCTCAAGACTCTACTTAGACTCAGCTTGTATACACGTGAGACTTATGAACCTGGGCTCTGATACTATTTTATCACGACCTGAATTTAGCTGTGATGACACTCATCTTAACCCACTGAGATAAATCAGCCTAAAGCACAATGGAAAATAAGTGCGGATGATAATAAAATGAATCAAACTTTAACTTAATCAAAACACACAAAATAAACTCAAAATCCCCCAAGATTGGCTGTCACGTATACATGCCATTAATATATTACCGAAGTATGAAAAGAAATATAGTCACAATATCTTTGTCTATAGAATATGACTAAAACATAATAAAAGAGTAAGAGGTGTCCGCTAAATGGATGTAACAGCTACCTCAACAATCGAAATGATAGCCTCAGATATGGTAGAAAACACTGAGAGATCAAGCAGGTTCAGGCTCACAACCTACACAAGTGTAAAAGCAGGGGGTAAGTACCAAACAACACGGTACTCAGCAAGTGGACAACTAAAACTAAGCAAATCTCAATAGATACAAGTACTCTTGTTCTCCCAAACGAACCTCCTTAACTACAACTTGCATAAAACTAGCCGAACTCTACACTTTGTACCATAATAATATTAATACAATCCATAAATACTCATCATTAGTCTCATCAAATAAATCATATCAAGTCAAGTTCAGCATATATAGAGTAATAACGCGTAAACACGAATTCACAAATATAAAAAGGTGTGATGCAGTACAATGAAATTATGCATGTCTGTCCTATCGATACACATCCGCTGAATCACAGTCTGGATAAAGTACCCAAAAACTTACCTAAAGCATGGTCCCTCTTGCAGTCCCCGAACTCTTCTCTTCTCATCAACTCCACCTCCTTGATGGTACCCATGATGGACTTGAAGGAACCACTCTCACGGGAGGGTCGAAACACTACTGTACGAATAGAATAGTTCAGTCCTCACACAAATCTGTGAATTCGTTCTGTCTCACCAAGAAGGACAGTTATGGCATGACTAGACACCTGGTAGAAACGAGTTTCATACTCAGCAACTGAAAGACCCTCCTGCCTCAAACTCTCGAACCGTAATCGAATCTCTTCCCTTACACTCCAGGGGATGAAACGGTCATAAATGGCACTAGCAAACTCATCCCAAGTCACCTGGTATGAACCATCTGTCCTGGAACTCAGATACACTCTCCACCACTCTTTGGCTGGCCCACATAATTGGAGTGTAGTATAAAGAACTCCGTGGGTGTCTACTAACCCCCGCTGTCTACAATAACTCTCGGCACATGGTCAGGAACACGTGTGCATCCTTATCTTTCCACCCTGAAACTATGATGGGTCCATTTTTTGGAACCTCTCATAGCGGCGTTACTTGTGGTCAGTCAACATGAATACAAGTACACCCTGAGTTCCCCCTACCTGTACTCCACCCTCATTAGCTCTATGGCCCGCAGGTGGCTAGCCCACCGGACCCTGACAATTGGAATTTGATACTGTCCTAGGGTCTGAGCCTCTGCTCTTGTCTGAGAACCCTCAGGTGTACCTATCGCCCCTACACTCTGATTAAATCCTTCGAGCGCATTTAATACTCGCATCAAAGTGGCCTGAAGCAATGGTGCAGTAGCAAGATATGAAGGGACCCGTTCCTCTCTAGCATCAATCCGTGGCTCAAGAGAAGCCTCTCTAGCATGACCTCTAGCTGGTACTGCCTCTCGGGCATGGCCTCTACCTTCCGCCACTCCACGACCATGGCCTATAGCTCGGCCTCCATCTCTACCCTTAGCTGGGGTCCCAACATCAACCTCGGAGAGTGTCTCATCTCCTCCACCACTCATCGTAGCTCTAGATCTAGCAATTTTTCAAAAAGGACACACGACAATTCAGTACCAATACAACTAACCACATATAATACAAATTGGAAGAATAAAAGGGGAAATTTCCTAAAAGTCCTCATAGCCACTCAAAGATAAGTGTAGACGTCTCTGTAATGATCCTCAAGACTCTACTTAGACTCGGCTTATATACAAGTGATACTTATGAACCTGGGCTCTGATACCATTTTATCATGACCCGAATCCAGGTGTGATGGCACATATCTCAACTCACCGAGTCAAGTCAGCCTAAAGCCCAACAAAAAGTAAGTGCGGATGAAAATAAAATTAATCAAACTTTAACTTAATCAAAACACACAAAATAAACTCAAAATCCCCCAAGATTGGTTGTCACGTGTACAGGCCACTAATATATTACTGAAGTATAAAAAGAAATACAGTCACAATATCTTTGTCTATAGAATATGACTAAAACATAATAAAAGAGTAAGAGGTGTCCGCTAAATGGATGTAACAGCTACCTCAACAATCAAAATGATAGCCTCAGATATGGTAGAAAACACTGAGAGATCAAGCAGGTTTGGGATCACAACCTACATAAGTGTAGAAGCAAGGAGTAAGTACCAAACAACACGGTACTCAGTAAGTGGACAACTAAAACTAAGCAAAGCTCAATAGATATAAGTACTCTTGTTCTCCCAAATAAACCTCCTTAATTACAACCTGCATAAAACCAGCCCAACTCTACACTTTGTACCATAATAATAATAATTCAGTCCAAAAATACTCATTATTAGTCTCATCAAATGAATCATATCAAGTCAAGTTCAACATATATAGAGTAATAAGGTGTAAACACAAATTCACAAATATAAAAAAGGTGCGATGCAATGCAATAAACTGATGCATGTCTGTCCTATCGGTACACATCAGCTGAATCACAGTATGGAACCCATGGGGGACATTTCTGTCCATGTAACCTGACACGGAGCATGTGGCCCATCCCTTCAATATACATATCCTGCCATAGAGCGTGTGGACCGACCCCTTTGTTTCATAATACCTTCCACGGAGCGTATGGCCCGACCCCTTTATTTCATATCATTTTCTAGTATTAGCACAGTATATCAGAACCAATGCAATCAATTAAGGTTCATATAATTCACAATAATCGCATGATATCAATAATAATTTTCATATCTCATATCAATATAGTCACTTCACATGTCCAAAATAAGTCAATAATCTCATCACATCGATCACACCAATACACGTTATTAGATTGCCATTTTATACCCCTCATCTATATTTTTAAGATAACTCATACAGTCAATAACCCAGTCTAATTCTCATTACTCTCCAACGCACGTAACAAAGATATAATAAGCTTAAACTGAGGTTTAGAAGTTCACTTGCCTCAAATAATCAAGAAATCATTCAGGGACTTGAGCCTTTCCTTTTTGTTGGGCCTCCAAATCAATGTAATCTAGTCAAATAAATAATAACAACAAGATTTTGAAACTAATAACACCCATATTACTATATGCCTAAGCTAGACCCAAAAAAACTCACCCAATCTATAGTCAATTCCTAATTTTGATGTGTGTCATATTCTTAAATTTTAAGCTTAAGGTCAAGTCTCATTCCTCCAAACAATATAAATCTAATATGGTATTCATCTAATAGAATACACCTAATATATTAAATATTCATCTCTCAAGCTTAAATGAAAATATTTATAATTAAAATAGGACCCAAATTCTATATACGATGAGACCATACGTGTCAGACAACAACTTCTAATAGCCTAACTTAATGGCTTAACCTCAAATTCTCACCCAGATTAATCTATTACTTCATATGCTAATTTTTATCAACCTTACCAAGCCTTATCGCTAAGTTGTCATCACTGCAAAAAAAAAAAGGCATAATCATGCCTTCCTATATGTCATATTGTAATGATTACAATTGACCACAACAATAATAAAAAGGAAACGTCAAAGTTAACTATTATCTGAGTGTTTGTAACAACTCACTGTGCAGACCAATACCGTCTCCAATTTCTCCAATTTGTTAAGCGGCACTCCTTTATTTTTCTCTTTTTTTTTTTAAACGAATGGAGAGCATTAATTGCACTAATAACAGAAATTTAGGCCACTTCACGTAGTTTAGCAGAGAAAAATGGGTCTGGCCCACATCTAGACCCCTTAGCACTACTATATTCTTAAGGTTTTAACCTAAAAAAAAATTAAATTATAAATTTTCCAATTTAGTCTTATATATGGGAAAATGGTATGGGGTATTAAATAAGTCAACAATTTAGCCCACCAATTAAATTAATTATCTAAAATTATCTCTCAACTAATTAATCCGAGTTACACAATAGTCCAGAATTTTTAAATTTAAATTTACGGAATGGATCTTTTATGAAAGAAGGAAGACTTATTCTCGAAATGACCTAACGGGTCATTACAGATACATATAAGTAAACATGTTGAGGTGCAAGTTGTGATATTCTACATGTGTTCTGTTGTTATGATGTGAGAACGGTTAGATTGGCTGATTCATTCTATGTAGGTTGTATTTGTGGAGGTTCGGATGGTGTATGACGGAGCACTTGTGTTCTGTATTGCTTAACTTAGAGTCGGATAGGGATACTTGTTGAGTACCGTTGTTGTTTGGTACTCACTCTCTTGTTTTCTACACTTGTTTAGGTTACGAGCACAAATCATCTTGACTACTCCTTCTCACCTTTGTTCGAGGTTTACTTGAGTAGTTCATGAGGCAAGCTTGTCACTTTGACAGACATCACTTACTTTCTATTATGTTTTTATTCTATTCTAGATACAAAGACATTCAGACTTGTATTTCTTTTGCATTGATGTAATGCTTAGAGGATTGTACACGTGACACCAGGTTTTGGGGGCTAAACTTAAGTTTTGT
This sequence comes from Solanum dulcamara, assembly GCF_947179165.1. Lineage (NCBI taxonomy): Eukaryota > Viridiplantae > Streptophyta > Magnoliopsida > Solanales > Solanaceae > Solanum > Solanum dulcamara. The sequence goes on from NC_077245.1 coordinate 62,096,644, forward strand.
GATATCTATCCAAAATGTCAACGTTATGCTAGTCCTTATTCCGTTTTACTTCTATTTTTCTTCTTTTATTGGGTTTTAGGCTAACTTGTCTTGTGGGTTAAGACATGTGTCATCACACCCGTATTTGGATTGTGACAGTACACAACTTTATTCAATCTATTTTCTTTTTAATGAGTTGCGAATTGTATCAGTTATATTCAAATTTTAGTGTTTAATGACTTAAGGCCTCATTTGTTTTCATTAAGGTTAAGACGTTTGAATCTGAATAGGCAACTAAACATTAAATTGTGGTCTCTAGATCTGAACTATGAATGATTAAGACTGTTTGTTTTCAATATTTGAATATGCATATGAAATTAAACATTACAATATTAGTAAAATATTATAAAAAATTTCATTTCAATAAAAAAGTATTACTTTTTGATAAAAAGTAACATTTTAAATATTTATATTTAATTAAAAAATTAAATTGTATGATATGCAAATAATATTTATATATCAATATAAAAATTATTGTAACATCATTTTTTTATGAATTCAACATAAACATCTTTTCACAATTTTTTTATCTAATTAATTCAATAATAAAGAAGGTTTCACATTATCAATGCCTAACATATATTCTAGCTAATTAGAAAAATTAAAGAATTTCTATGTTTGTCCCGATGGCCTTAATCCAATTCTCTAACTTGTGAACCTTTAGCGTCATCCATGCTTTTTTATAGCTGTTACTTTCACAAAATATACTAACAGTATACATAATGGTTCTTGCTATCCAAGTCCATCTAATTTTTTTTTATATTTTTCAAAGTAAGGCGCACTTTTGTTTTAAAATCAATAACTCCAAAACAATACTCATCTTCTCATCAATTTCCAATTGAGATGAAAATATTTTTTTTTTCTTTCCCAATTTTTTTCTTTTACTTGAAACTGTAGATTGGGATGAAAAATTATTAGGAGCTACATCATTTTTGTCACCAACTTGATCTTCAACTCAATCATTTTATGGTAATAGATATATAATAGACACTAGGACGGGGATAGGTATAACTTATATAGACTCCAACCATGTACTCGTGATGAAATTGAACCTTCAAATAGTTTTGTACACAAATCTGAAAAGGGTAGAGGTAAAATATTCAATGATTTTGCTTTTGGATGTGCCTATATTCAAATATAAGAGATCATACTTTTAAGAAAAAATTACCTAAATACACAAATTATTTTACCATATTTTCTAAAATTTCCTAGCATTTGAAAAAATTACAAAAATTTCTACTCTCTTCTATTTTTGGATACATCATTTTATGCGATATGTCGGGATGTACGTGATATATTGGGACGTTGAGTAATGTATCAGAAATTGAGATATGATGTATCGAGACATTGATGGATGTATCCGAAATCGAAATGCGATGTATCAGAACATTTTTGGGACGCATTCAAATTCCACCCAATGTAATTTTTTTTTGTAATTTGGAAAATAGTAGGGATACGATGTAATTAGCTATTAACACTATGTGATTTATGTAATTCCTACTACTTTTGATGGGAAAATCAAACCTTTTTTCGAGCAAAATAAAGAGAAAAATTTATTAAATAATACTAACATTTATGTACTAATCCCACTCACTATTAGATATCATAATAATATTGATTGCTTGATCATAAATATTGTCAGTTCTTTTAGTTATTGACAACCAAGCTTAATATTTTTCTTTAGATAATCATAATGATTTTTCATTTGTTTTTTAGGGAACATCTCACAACGGGTTTGATCATACAAGCAGGTTTGATGATTAAACAATCTCAATAAAATTAGTGATATAAAATAAATTTTTAATAAAAGACCTCAAGTATATACATAGTTCAACAATAATGCTATTAAAACTCTCCTACAAATCTGATTCGTTCAAATTTTTTCAGATCCATTAAAAGACTATTCAAAAAAAGAAACAAATGCACATAATTAGCGTAATCTGAATATTAAGATTTAGATCTAAAAACCAAACACACTTAATGGATTGACTCAGAATGATGAAAATTCAAACCTCCATTAAGTGCAAACAAATGAAACCTAGAGCTTGCTTGGATAGACTTATTTTAAGTACTTTTAAAGTTAAAATAGCTTCTAAGCTCTTTTATGGTGTTTGAGTAAAATGAAGAAAGTGTTTTTGAATACTCATTTTAAGATAAAACAGTTTAAAAAAGATTAAAGTGAAAAATCGTGATTTCCAACTTTAAAAAAACTTTTCTAAACAGACTCCTAGTCACTTCTTGGGTTGTATGATACTTATGTCTTTCACCTACCTTGTATTGTACTTCCACACTTTTATCCATCTGAGATAATTTTAGTATCATTTTCTCTTCCACATTGTGCATTGTATGATATGTTTTAGCTTAGAAGGTTTGCAAGATGGGTATTGATTTGTTGGGTGCCTTGTCACGGCTTAAATGTTAGATTTGATCATGACAAAAAGATGTATGAAGCTCTAAGCACTATAGTATTTGTTTAGAATTTTAATTTTGATATTCTACGTATATTAAGTGTTAATTTTTTTTAAAATTTCTTAAATTTAATGTCTAGTCAAATATTTTTACATAAAATGAAATGGAACAGGTAATTAATATAATACTTGGGAAAACGAGCTAAAAGGGATACACAAGAGTTTCAATGAATAAAAAAGGATTTTTCTTTTTTTTTCTTTGTTAATTATGGGAAATGAGGGTTGAATTAGAATATTTAAAAGTTTAGGGTAAACATTAAAAAGATTAAAACACAACCCCAAAAAATCTCCTCTTCATATTTCAAAATTCAAAATTTCTTATTTCCTCCATCACTTTTTTATCAATCTGTCTTTTTCTTCTTTTCTTGTTTCTTTTTCCCTTCATCTTCTTCTTCCTTAACTTCTTTGCCTTTTTTCTTCGGCGTTTTTCCCTTTCTTTTCAACTTTTTGTGTTTTCATCTTCTTCTTCTTTGGATGTTGTCATCATCATTTTTTTTCTTCACTTCGATTTGATTGTAAAATTATGAAAAAAATTTGATGAAAAAAATTCAAAATATTGAAAGAATTTCGTAGTTTGTCGAAAAACAATTGAGAGTTACTTAAGAAAGAAGATATGTTATTTATATAAACATGAGTTGTTTAAGCAATCGAGAGATGTTGTTTTAACAACCATACGTTGTTTAGTTCAAACAACCAGAAATTGTTTAAACAATCAGAAGTTTTTTAAATAATCCTAAGTTGTTTAGTTCAAACAACCAAAAAATGTTTATTAAAAACTTATGGGTTTTTAAAATATGTGTCGTTATCACTAATTAAAAAAGAGTTCCTTTTACTTCATTTTCAAGACTTGTGTCCTATTTTTTTTGTTTACACTCTCAAAGTCTCTTTTAATTCACTTTCCCATAATACTCTCTCTATCTTAATTTTGTGATTTTATTTTCTTTTAAGAAAATCTAAAAGAAATAGTTCTATAGTTTTAACTTAATTTTTTAATTTTATCTTTAATAAATTGATATTTATATATATAAATATTTGTATGACTTATTTTAAATTTTATAAATTGTAAAAATCTTGCTTTTTTTGGTTTTAACATAGAAATGTGGTAATTTACGCAAAGTGGGGCAATGGCAGACAGCAGAAAGGCAGGCCGTCCACGTATTGTACTCTGAATGGAAACCTCGGTTTCTGCGCCGATTACGCTTTTCGTGGGTGATTCCAGCTCATCAGATCTACCCCTTTACAACTGGTCCAGCTGGCATTTACATGTCATCCTCCGTTTTTAAGTTTCAATTATTGGATTGTCATCGCATTACATGTGACCCTAAACTTCTTCCCTCACTAGAATATTGGGGTTTTCTTATTAGAAAATTAAGAGAGTATATTTTTCACTGTGAAGTGGGTCCATAGTTGTTGATATACGAAGCCATCCTTCTTGTTCAAATTCCAAGTGTTTCTTTCGAGAATCAACGATAAGAGGAATTGTAGATGTGTAAGAGAAAGCCGTTAGATTGGAATTATGTGGAGTTGAAACGGCAAGGCAAAAAGATCGCTTGCCTTTTCTTTTTATATATTGGAATTTATCCATTTTGAACATCAGGTGATCTTGATTTCTTTGTTATGTTTGAAATACCCTTCAACTATTTGACTCTTTGATGATCTAATCACTCACCAAATTTGGATCCTGCTTTGATTTTATTCTTCAAATACGTGTTGTTTTGTTGTTATATGGAATATGGTATCAACGGTAATTCTCTCTTCTTGTTTTTCTTGCAATTTCCTCTTCTTTGCTGTTAGTTATACAGCTGATCAAGAGTAAAGGCCCATCAAATGCTTTATTTGATTTAGTGTGTTGAGTCATGTGCTTGCTTTATTTTTCACTTGTGAGGTACTCAATACGCTAGGCTTCTTAGCAATTCATAATTTTTTGTCCATCATTGTCAATTAACAATGCTGTTCTTCGCCCAATTTTTGAGAATTGAGCTTTTTAGGGATGATTGAAGTATAAAAGTCTCCTTTTTCTGGTGTAGGCTATTTGACCACATCTTCTTAGGATTGTTACTCTTTGAGCCACAGCAGATCAGATTTTCATGTGCAATGCAGAGATCACGCAGGGCTCTTCTGCAAAGAAGAGCTTTAGAGAAGGCAATATACGGGAGGAATCGAGCTTATAAAGTTTCTCTTTCTGCCGTTGCTGTTTTATGGGCACTTGTTTTCCTTTTGAACTTGTGGATTGGACATGGTGATTTTAATGAAGGTTAGTTCCATCAATCTGAATTTATGTACCATATTAAGTCCTCAGGTTCAACTTAGCTGAAAAGGATGATTAAGTTGCACGCAACAACATACCCAGTGTAATCCCACAAGTGGGATCTGGGTAGGGTGGAGTGAAGGTAGAGAGGCCAATTCCGATAGACTCTTAGCTCAAATAAAGCATATCAAATTAGGTTTCCAAAGGGATTGTATTAGAGAATAAGCTATGTTGAAAATAATAGCGAAAGAACATAAGCAACAACAAATAATGCAATAGGCAAAACAAACTAAATGATGCTTGATTACCTGCTAACCTTCTACCCTCATCCTTGACCTCCATAACTTCCTAGGGTCATATCCTTGGTAAGTTGGAGGTGATTAAGTTTCACCAAATTGTACAATATGCCCTTGATCCAATTCCTTTTTTATTTTTTGGAGCATTTCTGTTTTGTTTGTTTAAAAGTTGAAATTGTCTTCCATCACATCATTACTGTTATTCAGAAGTAAAAGCTTTTATCCGCGCCTTTAACATGTCATGTTTGTTTAATGTAGATGGCTCTGGAGATTTTCCTGTTGCTGTAAGAATATATACAGAAAATAAACCTCAATATGGTAGAGACACTTGTTCTGCTTTGCCCAGAACCGACAGTTCATCACAGGAAATCCAATTCGAAGATTCAGTCAAGATTTCATGTACACAGGCAGGGAAAAGTCAAGTTACGGATAGAGAATCAGCGGATGTTTTGCAAAACAGAAACCCTAGTCCTGCAATTCAAGAACAAGCTAGCGAGGGAAATCCACTTTTAGAAAAGGATGCTTCAAAATATGACAGATTTGCTCGTGCCGTGCCTCCAGGTCTTGATGAATTCAAAAGCAAGGCATTTAACGCCAAAAATCAGAACAAAATTGGCCAGGCTGAAGGAATTTTACATAGATTAGAGCCTGGAGGATCAGAGTATAATTATGCTTCTGCTTCAAAAGGAGCCAAAGTCCTGGCTTACAACAAGGAAGCAAAAGGTGCTTCCAACATCTTGAGCAGAGATAAGGACAAGTACCTTCGTAATCCTTGCTCAGCTGAAGAGAAGTTTGTTGTCATCGAACTGTCAGAAGAAACCCTTGTGGATACAGTTGAGGTTGCAAATTTTGAACATCACTCGTCTAACCTAAAAGATTTTGAGCTCCTTGGTAGTCCCATTTATCCTACAGACACATGGACCAAACTCGGCAATTTTACTGCTGGAAATGTAAGGCATGCTCAGAGGTTTCTTCTTCCAGAGCCAAAATGGGTAAGATATCTTAAACTGAATCTTCTGGGCCATTATGGTTCAGAGTTCTATTGTACCCTGAGCATTTTGGAGGTCTACGGAGTTGATGCTGTTGAAATTATGCTTGAGGATCTTATCTCTGAACAAACTAGTAATGAGGATAAATCTGTGCCCACTCAACATGTTTCTAATCATGGTGAAACTTTTCAAAATGTCAATGATGAAGTGGAAAAGGATCTTGCTGTTGGAAAAGCTGATGTTAAAAAGGGAGCAATGACAATTGATGTGCCTGACCCAGTGGAAGAAATTCATCATCAACAGGTAAATAGGATGCCGGGGGACAGTCTGAAGATACTGATGAAAAAAGTGCGATCTCTGGATATCAATTTGTCTGTTTTGGAACGATACCTGGAAGAGTTAAATTCTAGATATGGAAAGATTTTTAAAGACTTCGATTCTGAAATGGGAGAAAAAGACTTTGTTCTTCAAAATATCAGGTCCGACATAAGGGGTTTATCTCACAGCAAGGATGCCTTAGTATGTGGATTTTTTCCTCTTTATCTTTGCTCTCCTTTTTTTTTTTCCTCCAGATTCTTGTATGTGGCATAAGAATATAGTAAAGTTTACCCCAATGTTATTGACTAAATTATTCTATCACAATGCCTTTTTTCAGGGTAAAGAAGTTGTTGACCTAGTATCATGGAAATCCCTTGTTTCCACACAGCTGGAAGAAATTATCACGGGAAATGCTATTCTCAGGTATATTTTTCTCCTAATAATAGAATCGACAAGTTTCACTTAGGCATGAAGAATCTGGTATTCTGTTTAAAATATGAATAAAATAACTGGTTCAACTGCAGCAAAATTTATCCTTGTTGTTTTCCCTAGGGCTTCTGCGCAATTTGTGACCAATATGTTTTACTATCTTAAATAGACATCCTGTTTTAAAATTTATCCTTGTTGTTTTCCCTAGGGCTTCTGCGCAATTTGTGACCAATATGTTTTACTATCTTAAATAGACATCCTGTTTTAAAGTCTATTTGACCTGATTCTAGTCTATTTGTTGTTGTTTCACTCCCATAGACTTTATATATTGCTTTTCTTATTAATCATTATGCTTTCTCGACTGTTTTTTCTTCTTTTATTTGGAATTGATGCACTTGAGGCGAGGGTTTTCCGAAAACAGTCTCTCTGCCTCCACGAGGTAGTGGTAAGGTCTGCGTACACTGTACCATTCTCAGACCCTACTTTGTGGGATTTTGCTGCGTATGTTATTGTTGTTGTTGTAAGATAGGACGCCGCCCTATGTTATCTTTCAAGAAATGTATTAGTTTGTACGAGTAGAATAGTAGGTATAATTAATTGACATGAGGTAGGAATTATCCCTCTCCAATTGGGAAGCAATAGATTGTGTGATTTCATTTTTGTTTAATAATACTATGCTGCACGTATGAAGTAGGAACCTGTGGACTGAAATGAACATTAATGCAGGAATTGTTTTATGTCCAATAACTGTAGTTTTGAAAGAAACTTTCATGCCATGATATTATCTCACCAGAAGTGCTCAAATGCTCTACTACAAATCAACATTCAATTGAACTAGAGGAATTTGAACACAGAAGTCTTACTTTGCGTGCATGAACTAGAGGAATTGTAATGAACTAATCCGTATGAAACATTACTATCTCGACAAAGCTTTACTAATGTGAATTTGCTTGTGTTACTCCTCTTTTTATTAATCAAATGAAACTGTATTGGTTCCTTACATTTTGTATAAAACCAAAATTTAGATGGCTAGAAGTGAATATATTGAACAGTAGTCCAATTTCCCGTAGTAACGGTTCCTAATAAAGAAAATTTATTTTTACTTTTGCTCAATATTTGTCGGGATCCTTATTGTTCTGCATTGTGTTGTTCTAACATTTGCATCAAAATGCAGGAAGGAGGTAGAAAAGGTTCAAAGGAATCAGGTACACATGGAGAACAAAGGAATTGTTATTTTTCTTGTATGTTCATTTTTTGGATTATTGGCTCTCGTCAAGCTACTAGTAGATACAGTTTTGAGTAATTATAGGTCAGAAAATTCCAGGAAATTTTGTTCAGAGAGTTACTCCTGGTATTTTCTACTCTTGAGTTCTACCATTACAATTATAATCCTTTCATTGTAATTTATGTAATATAGCAACCACAGCATCTACTTGTTTGCCGTGTTGAATTTGGAACTAAACTTTATAGTTTGGTTGTCAAAAATCCCCCCTCCCTATCTGTGAAAAACTGGAGGGAGTATTAAGCTCCCATTTGGACATAAAATTTGGAAGTATTTTTTCCAAATATCTTCCTTGTTTATAGAATTTATTTGTGTTTCGGGAGATTTTGAAAATCAAATCTTTAAATCTCAAATATTGCTTCAGACCTCTTTTTGGTCCAAAATATGAACACTGGGACTATTTTAACATTTTAAAAATGCCCCAAACTTTCATAATTTATATAAAAAAATCCTTTTACAAAAATGTACCGCATCTATTTACGACCCAACATTAATCCATATTTAGCCTTTCCCCCCTCTTTTTTCGGTTGTATTTGGTTGAAACAGGATTTTGGGTTGACCGATAATAAATGACATCGATGAAGCAAGCATGTTTGTCTAGTACGGTTTGGTGTTCTAGATATTTATAAGAAGGCCTAATCCATCGGTGGCCCCTCAAAGTTGGCACCAACTTTCACTTAGACAACCTTAATTAAGCTTTGTTCATTTTAGACACCTCAAGTAAGGTTCTAATGTGTCATTTTGACACTTTTTTTTACAATCACCCAAATATCTAAAGTGTGTGTAATACACTTGATGCTGATGTGTCAAAGTGACCAATTAAATGAAGAAGCGTGACAGATATATCAAAAATAATTTTAAAATAATGACTTTTGATTAGAAAAAAAGTGATCATTAACTTCATTTAATTGGTGCCAACTTTGAGGGGCCACCGATGGGTTCCGCCTTGTTATATTAGTTACTATTTCCTGAGTGAGTGATATTTTTCAAAGTTACTCCTTTCTTGACAAATCCTAATTGATTTGATGAAATCAATGAAGGTAACAACCCTTTCAGTCTGTCATGTACCACTTTTGATATCACTTTGTTGATGAAATTTGACAGACTTATTGACTTCATATCTGCTAAAGTATAATATCTGATTTCTTGAGAACCATAATTAAATTTGTGTGAGTTAATGACTTGGATAAATTAGCATCATCAAAGAAAGCCAGTGCCAATGCATGTACATCATTTTACCTATTATTTTCTAGCATTTCTTTTCGGATAGAAGACACTAGTGAAGCCATCAAAACCTCCAACATTGTATTTACTCAACAACATGCAATTTGATACAACGAGAGAAGGAAATTCTTTAGAAATTCACCGCAGAAAAAGATGGAGCAGCTGTGTGAGAAGGGCTTTGGCAAGAATTTAAACGACAAAGATCTGATACAAAATATAATATACTTGTTATGTATAATAAGTAAATTAAAATATCTATCTTTAAAAATTACTAGATTTAGTCCATTGCTATTTGCTTAAAATTACCATTTTTATGGGTTTATGAAACCACAGCCCTTGGTGCCACTTCTGCTACAAGAAAATAATCCGTTTATAAAAAAAATAATCTAAAAATCTGATTCACGCAAAGTTTGATTTGAAGTTGAAAATGTGTAAAGATATAAATTTTCAAAACATATTTTACTTTTTAAAAATAAATAAAATAAAACATGACTTATACCAGAAGTTCTTATAAGGCGGAACCCATCGGTGACCCCTCAAAGTTGGCACCAACTTTCACTTAGACACTTCAACTAAGATTTATTCATTTTAGACACCTCAAGTAAGGTTCCGATGTGTCATTTTGACACTTTTTTTTACAATCACCCAAATATCTAAAGTGTGTGTAATACACTTGCCGCTGATGTGTCAAACTGACCAATTAAATGAAGTTAATGACCACTTTTTTTCTAATCAAAAGTCATTATTTTAAAATTATTTTTGATATATCTGTCACGTTTCTTCATTTAATTGGTCACTTTGACACATCAGCGTCAAGTGTATTACACACACTTTAGATATTTGGGTGATTGTAAAAAAAAGTATCAAAATGACACATCAGAACCTTACTTGAGGTGTCTAAAATGAACAAAGCTTAGTTAAGGTATCTAAGTGAAAGTTGGTGCCAACTTTCAGGGGCCACCGATGGGTTAGGCGAATATAACAATCATAGGTAGGCCTGCAACGTGATTTTGAAACTAAATATGTCAAAGACATATGATAGATTAGCTTAGAGGCACAAAGTTTGCAAAATAGTTTACTACCATGATATAAAAATTGATGTCAATACCTGATATTCTAAGTTAATTAATTGACAACTACTAAATTTTTTTTAATCAAGCAGAGGTAGTAAGCAAGTGGACCCCTTATCATTTTCTTGTTTATCATATAACCTAATGTCATATTTACGGTTTAAACTCTTTATCTGAGCATAAACAATTTGGGAAATATGGTGTCTCTATTTGGTCATCACTGTTAAATCATTTAACATATGAAGATGACACTATCATATTGAATATATAGAAAATCCTTAAATTAGATAGTAAGGATATTGAAAAGATATGAAGAAGCTTCAAGGCAATCAATCAATATAAAAAAAAACTCTTACTACATGTATACATAGGTAGTCAACAACTTTGACTAAATATTGAAAGGTGTCTGTTAACTGATCTTTAGAAGAGATGAACTGAAAATAACATAGACAAAGTGAAAGTCTATTTTCACATGCTTCGTGCGAGCATGAAAGATAAGATAGATATCTCCCACAAGTAAAATGGAGGTTCGACAAGTTGACCCAAGTTCATGTAGTAAAAATTAGTTGTCCATTAATAGATTGATCATGCATAAACTAACATACCTTTTTAACCGAATAGGAAAGGTTTAGTCGGGTGAGGCACAAATAATGGATATAAAGTAAGATGGTCTAATGGATCCGATCGTCCTGACTCGGCTTGTTCCAATCCCGATTTCGATCAGCCCCGCTCATTCTTTATTAGAGTAAATATAAGGGGATGTGGATAAGCGTAAGGACATAGGGATCGATAAGGGACGGCTCCCATACTGTTTTATCCCGCCTGGACCTCTTTCAACTCATCCCATATTTTTTTTAAAAAATTGACAAAAACTAGTCACTTCACCAATGATCATTTTGCAAAACTAGCCATTGAAGAAAGGCTAGTAATGGCTAAAATGGCCCCTACCACCCCCCTACCCTCTTAATATTTTTCAACTTATGCTTTTGCATATTTTTCGTTAATTCATGAACAAGGTCTATACATCTCAATCGAAAAAGAAGAAATTGATCGATATATTTCTCGAAATGAATGAAAAAAAAAAATGAAAAATGAAACGTAAATCATGGATCAACTAAATCAAGTTAGTAAATTTACACTTTAACTCTATTTCTCAACTATAAATACCTCTTTTTCTACATTTTCTCACAAATCTCTCTCTTTCTCACGTTTGGTATACTCCTTCCATCTTTAGTTTGAATTATTATTATTAAATTTTAATTATCGTACTTTATTTTGAGTTTATGGCCAATTTCATTCTTAAGTTATACTCAAAACTTAGATTACATCCTTAAAATATTATTCTTAGCAGAAAACATTCTCCAAGTATTTAAAAGCTAATAACTTTCATCCTTCTACTAGAATTTGTTATGAAACTAACAGATCCCACAAAAATTAAGTCACCCCTTAGCATTTCTGATTCTGTGATACGCCAAAAATATCATTGTGAACTTTTTCGGCAATTGAGTTTAGCATCATGTAAAAAATTTTAATTCACAGTTTTTTTTTAAAAAAAATTATTTTTCCTGTTATTTAATTTTAAAAATCTTGTCAATTGAAATATGTTTCTTCTCAATTGAATTTGCTAGAAGCAGTATTTGCTGGAGACTTCCACTTTTAATAATGGAGAATGAAACTTAAATGCGAGACATAATCAGAATTTTGATAACCTCAATATCAGATTACCCTAGAAAATTATTGATCTAACTACAATTTGGCTTTGAAAAAGGTGAAGATAATTAAGCTCCGACTTTGGTAAATGAGAAGAAGAGCAGATCAAGTATTCTCGTACCATCCTAACATTTTTTGTTTCAGCAAGCACTAGCGTTCAAGATTTTTAATATTCTTTTCTTCAGGAGCTTTTTATAGAAGATAATGAAATTATGCAAGAAAACTTTTGTCGATAGTCACGGAAACTACACGTGTTTTTGTAGGATCCCTTAATTTTTTGACAATATCTAACAGAAGGATGAAAATTATTAACTTTCAAATACTTGGAGGATGTTTTGTGCCAAAAACAATATTTTAAGGATGTAGTTTAAATATGGGGTATAGTTTAAGAATGTTTTTGGCCAAATTTTTTAGCTTTAATCATTTACTTGCATAATAATAATGTTTGGAATTGGGTACGTTCCTATGGGTAACATCCTATAAGGTACATATTGGATTTTGTAATTTTAATTACAAGGGTTTTACTTGCAAAGATTAAATTTATTATTTAAATATTGACGAGAAGATAATTTAGATGCCACACCCAGTAATCCAATCGTTACAACTCTACCTTATAGTAAATCTAAAGCTAGAACTGGAACCCTCATATTCCACCTAGAATGAGAAAAGGCCCAATAGGACGAAAATCATAGTCAGATGCATGACATATTTTAAAAAGGATAAGGACAAAGAGGAAGCAATTTATAAAAATATTACAAATTTAAAACTAAGAATAGGTCAAGGTAGAATATGAGGATTACTTAAACACATGGAAATGGACCACAAAGCAAGTGTGATCTACAGCTGGTGAAAGTGCTTTTAATGTTGAAAGGTTTCAAATAGGAGAACACAATCACTCATTAGCAGGAAATAGTTTGCAAAAATGCAGTATTATTAAGAGATTGGATTAAAGTGGAATTAAAAAAAGTGTAATCAACTAGAGATCAATGAAGAAGACTACTATAATTACACAAAATGCTATATGAGGTGGAAGCGATGTTGAAAAACTTGACCAACAAATTTCAATTCCAACGAAAGAACCTGAAGAGATCATAACAAAATTAGAAAGACTATTGTTGCATATGTAATTTTTCTAATGCAACTTTACTATGTAATTTGCTACTTTTGAACTTATACAAAGTTGCAGTTTGAAATTGTACTATTTCTTTTTTCTATTCAATAAAATAAGAAGGTATTAGACTTAAATTTCTTCTTCACTATTGTCATGACCCGATCTCTCGAGTCATGATGACACCTACTATATTCCCCAGTAGGTAAGCCAACCCGTATTTCGAAATTGCGATTAATGGGATTAAGGATAGAAACAAAACAATACCAAAATAATAACAGGAACAACAGGAATAGCGGAAGCACACTAATAACTATATATAACAAAATATGATCCCTCCCAGAACCTGAAAGTCACAAGTACAGAGCTACTATACAATACTGCTACAAGTCCCAAAAGTGGACTATAGAAACAAAAGCTGTCTCAAAAAGCAAAAGACAATCAAATATATATACAAAAGGAGACAGGAAGATCCCAAAATGCCAGGTGCTCACCCTCATCTCCAGTGCAGATTGCAACTAGCCCGAATCAGCGCTGATAACTAGTGCTTGGACTTGCATTACAAAAATAGATGCAGGATGTAATATGAGTACCAAAACAATAGGTAACCAGTAGGCATCATAGGCTGATTGAGCTTGAAATGTAAAAGCAATAGGAAAAGATAGAATCTGACATAAATAACAGAGTGAAATATAAAATAAGGAGATGCACACGAGTGTAAGGAACTAAAGAAACTAGCTAAAGCTAACTCACCTAACTGGACCTTATAAGCCCAGAAGGTACACTCATCCACAAGTTTAAATAAAAATCAGAGCGGACGCTTATAAGCTTGATGGATAAAAAAAATTGCTGAAACTACTAAAAATGAGAAACGCTGAATCCATAGCCAGAAAAATGTAGCCTGGACCTCGAACTGCGGTTACCTTTCAAGTAACCCATAGTATCTAATAGCAATGGCCCAACTAAGAAATCTAGCGCCCGGAACTTGAACTGCGGATGAGTCTTAAAGGGGCAAGGCAGTAGTAATCTACAAACAATCAATATGGACAGCCCAACTAAGAAGTTCAACACCCGGACCTCGAACCGCGGATGAGTATCAAAGGGAAAAAAATTCATGATCAGATAAGCCATCTCCATAAAGGATGAGTAGGCATCATGACCATATCTTGAATCTGCGATGATAAAGGCTACCAACAACTATCATATCATCCCGTCATAGTGAAAACACTGTGGAGCTACTTCTATTCTTAGATAATCCATTCAAACCTCCAAGCTAGATCCATACCTAGTCCTGAATCACCGAATGAGGCTCGAAACTCAAATCGCCCATGAATGAACAGTAAAAAGAGAGAGAGAGGGTAGAAGGCTGGCAACTAAGTTAACGCCTAATCTAAGGCTTAACTACTAGACCCAACTCTCTATTCCAATCTACAGGGAGCTAAGTCGTTCGAATCGACATCGGAGTAAAATCAAAGCCTAATGGCTCCAACTATCGTGACTCTATGGAAACACTAGTCTAATCCTAGACTAAAACCACCATGCTCATAATCAATAACAAACAGTCAGAAGCAAGACTACAAGGCATAAATAATCAATGTAACACTAAACAAATGCTCGCAAGAACCCAAAATTTTCCAAAATAAGCCTAAGGAATGATTTCTAAATACCTAAGCATGGTTCAATCACTATCCACACCAATTTCCTACAATTTCACAGGCAATCATATAGTCAAGCTCTATCTAGGGAAGGAAAAGCCGTAGCCTACCTGTAGGATGATCACGTGTGCTCCAAATCACAAAACTAGAGCTTTTCTCTTCCTAACGGTCTTTGAATGCTGCCACGCTATCAAATATAGGCACAAAATGTTAAAATGGTCATTTTGACATTAAAATTACTAAAATTGGATATAGATCAATTTCATAGTTAAAAATGAGAAAGTGGGACCCGCTATGGTAATTTCATAATTGACTCAGTGAAAAGGTCCTAAACACTTTTCCAAACTTGTGTTCCAAAATAGAACACAATTTGGGGTTCGAAACAGTCCCAAATGACTCATGCAATAATTTATCAAATTTAAGCTCAAAACCCACAATTACAGCAGTGAACACACTAAAAATACCCCAACCGAATCCTTCCCAACACCTTCCAACTGATCCCCCATAAATCTATAAAGTTTTTAGACGTTTGGAACTTGGAATCGCCTAAAATGGAGCTCTCTAGCTCTAGATATCGCTCTTTGAATATATGAGACACTAGCTGATTGCGTCTCTTATCTTAATTAAAAAGACAAGAGAATTATTCATCGCGGTCGTGGCCAAAGTGGCCCCGATCGTGAAGTGTCAACAAAAAGGGCATTGCAAATGTGATGTGAAGCCCGCGATTGCAAAAACCAAGGGACCTGAGATCCGTGATCGTGACCCCTGGTTCGCGAATGCAAAGGCCTGGCATCCGGTGCTTCAAGAATGCAGCCATAGTGGCTCACAAACGCGAAGGCCAAACATGTCCTGCACTAGCACCACCTGCATCAATAATTTTTGCCAAGTTAAAAATCTCTGACGGGGTGCTAAAAATTAATTCAGAATCTTGTACATGCAAATGAGATATGCTACCCCACCAAATTTAATGTTCCGTACTTAATGACGCATTCAAAATTCCCATATAAGGTTATTTTAATAAAAAGTGGGTCCACACCCAAGTGCTATTTTTAGCCAACTTCCACAATAGGCGTCGTGATTAGACCGAAAGCCTCGGGAAGTCAACAAAGGGTCATTCTAGAACAAACTCTACATTTCAAAACTAATTGAGCAGATGGAATTTTTATCCAAGCATGTTTTTTGAGAATTTTGACCAAAGTCAAACTTAGGCCAAATTTTAAAGGCTAAAACACCAAATTTCAAAGGCTAAAGCGCCAAATGGCGTCGATTTGGATTGTGTACTGATACAATATGGACAAGTTATCTCTTATCCATTGAGGCATCTTAAGATGCATGAGCGCAACTACCCCACTCATGACTTGGAGTTAAAGGTAGTAGTTTTTGCGCTGAAGATATGGAGGCATTACTTTTATGGAGTGTGTTGTGAGATCTAAACTAATCACAAGAGCCTTCAGTATATTATGAGCCAGAGGGACCTTAACTCTAGGAAGATCTATTGGATTGAGCTCTTAAAGGACTATAATCTCTCTATTCTCTATAATTGGGCAAGGAGAATATAGTAGCAAATGCCTTGAGTCGGAAGGCAGTGAGTTTGGGTAGTCTAGCCTTCCTTTCTATTGTGGAGCAACCTTTGGCTTTGGATATCCAGTCCTTAGCCAACATGATCATTCTGCTTGATATTTTAAATTCCAGGCGTGTGCTAGCTTATGTGAGGGTTCGGTCATCTCTACTAGATCGGATCCATAGTCGACAATTCGAGGATGAGGAGTTGGTAGCACTTCGAGCTAGAGTTTTAAGAGGTGACACTGGTCAGGCTACCTTGGATCCAGATGGGGTTTTGCGATTCAATGGTTGCTTATATATTTCGCCAATTGGGGGTTTGATCTCGTTGATCCTTAGCGAGGACCATGATTCCAGATACTCTATTCATCTGAGCATAGCTAAGATGTATTATGACTTAAGGTAGCATTACTGGTGGAGCAGTATGAGGAGAAACATCACAGATTATGTTTCTTGTTGCTTGAGTTGTCATGAGGTAAAGGCCGAGCATTTGAGGCTTGGTGGTGAGTTTCAAATATTAACTATTCTTGAGTGAAAATGGGAGTGTATCACCATGGACTTCATTATGGGTTTGCCTCATACTTCCAGAGGTATTGATAGTATTTGGGTCATCGTGGATCGATTGAGCAAGTTAGCACACTTTTTTCGGTTCATACTTCCTTCAGTATTGAGAGATTGGTCTGTATCTACATTTGGGAGGTGGTTCATCTTCATGGTGTGCCTGTTCTTATTATCTTAGACCGGGGCCCATAGTTCACATCTAGCTTTTGGAGGGATTTTCAGGAGGAGTTGGGTACCCGTACTGATCTCAGCATAATTTTTCACTCGCAGACTGATGGTTAGTTAGAGCAATCTATTCTAGTTCTTGAGGGTATGTTGTGGGCCAGTGTTTTGGACTTTGGGGGTCAATGGGACCAGTTCTTGCCCTTGGAAGAGTTTACGTACAATAACAATTACTACTCTAGTATTTAGATAGCCCCATTTAAGGCCTTTGATGGTAGGCATTGTTGCTCTCCAATTGGTTGGTTTGAGTCTACAAAGTCAAGGACGTGTGGTACAAACTTGATTGGGAGGCCTTAGATTGTGTGAGGGTGATTCAGGATAGGTTCAGGAAATCTTAGAGAGATATCAGAGTTATGTGGATCGCAGGCGTCTATCATTAAGATTTGTAGTTAGTGGTCGAGTATTCCTCCGAGTATTGCCTCTGAAGGGCGTGATGAGATTTGGGATACGGAGAAAGCATATCCCCACGTATATTGGACCTTTAGAGATATTAAGGACAATTAGTGAGGTTGCCTATGGGTTAGCTTTGCCTTCAGTATTCTCAGCTATTCATCCAGTTTTCCATGTACCGATGTTATTTGGGTATGTTCTAGATGATTCACATATGCTCTAGTATGATGCGGTTGAGTTAGATTATCGTCTGACCTTTATTCAGGAGTCAGTTTCCATTCTAGCCAGAGATTTGAGGCAGTTGCGATCTAGAGCCATTCTTGTGGCTAAGGTCCATTAGATACATCATCCAGTAGAGGAGGCTACTTGGGAGATCGAGCAGGAGATGCGGGAGAAGTTCCCCAGCTTATCTGAGCCTTCAGGTACTTCTTGACTCTTACTTTCATGGATGAAAGTTCTTTTAGTAGTAGATGTTATAATGACACTTCAGGTAATTTTTGAGTTAACATATTCATTTCATCATTTAGAGCATTCCTATAGCAATCCCAAGTCATTTATGAATTGTTGGCACTGACTGTTCGGTCGCCTGGTCGTTCGTTTGGGTTTTAGGCCTGTTTCCTTATTTTGGAGCTTTTATAACTTCAAAAGTTAGTTTTAGTCACTACTTCAGGTAAACGACCTCAGCAAGGGATTCTGACAGTTCTATTAGCTTCAAAATAGCCAAATTAGGCCTGTATCATAATCTACACGAGTACCGAGGAATCGATATGAGTTTGAGTCCATTTGGCACTTTAGCCTGTGAAATTTGGCCTAAGGTTGGCTTTGGTCAACTTTCTTAAAAAATGCACTCGGATGAATATCTCGTTTGGTAGGGTAGCATATCTCATTTGTGCACACGAATTTGGTAGGGTAGCATATCTCATTTGCGCACAAGAGATTCTGAACGAATTTCGAGCACCGCTTTGGAGATTTGGACTTTGCAAAACTAGCTGATGCAGTACCTTGCTGGTGCAAAGGTATTTTACCCTTTGCATTTGTAGGCTCATGGTCTTGTTCGTGGAGGCTAGCTGAAATATTGTCCACCTTCGTGAGGCCAGGTAAACTACTCTCCATATTTGTGACACCTTTGCTGCATTCATGGAGGTCAGTTGGGTAAGCCTCTATGTTCGTAGGACTGGGGCCGCATTCGTGGAGCTTTGTTTTCTCTCCCTCCGCATTCGCAGGAGGCCCTCTGTATTTGCGGAGTTCATGGCATGGTTTTGGAATTGCCAAGGTAGCTGTTAGTGAAGAGTTGCCTGTATAGAATATCTAGCTTGTGGGGCTTCAAGGACTTGGATAGTTTCCTTCTGCGATCGCGGGCCACTTAGGCATCATTCGCGAAGGCTAAATCTTTGGTCTTTTAATGAGAGACCAAGGACAAACTCAACCATTATAGGTAACTCCAAGGTTTGTTTTCTCCCTCATCTTGTGTCCAATTTTGGTGATTCAAAGTCCTAGGCATCCGAAATTATCGTGCCTACGTGCGTTGGTGATCAAAAAGTGTAGGAGACCCGTCGTTTGAGGGAAAAATACGTATTTAGCTGCTATCCCTTGTGCTTTAATGTTGGAAAATGTGATTTTTATTCCATGTTGTTTTTTGGGATGATTTGAGCCCCGAATTATATTTTATTTTGGAACACAAGTTCAAGGTAGTGTTTAGGATCTTTTTATGGAGTTAATTCTGGAATTACCAGAGCGGTTCCCATATTCCTATTTTTGACTCTAAAATTGATCAATCACCGAATTTAGTAATTTTAATGTAAAAATGACCGTATTAATGTTGTGTACCTATTTGTGATAGTGTGGCAGCGTTCAAAGGACATTAGGAAGGAAAAAGCTCCGGTTTTGTGATTTAGAGCATGCGCGATCAGCCTACAGGTAGGCTATGACTTTTCTTTCCCTAGATTGAGCTTGATTATGTGTTTTCCTGTGGAATTGTTGGAAATTGAGGTGCATAGATATTGAACCATACTTAGGTTTTTAGAAATCATGTCTTAGGTTTATTTATGGGAATTTCGAGTTCTTCTGAGCATGTGCTTAGTTTTACATTTATAATCCATGCCTTGTAGTCTTGCTTTGACTTTTATGGTATTGATTATGAGCATGTTGTCCTTAGTTGTAACACCCTGAATATTTCTATACTAAGGCAAGTCCAAAGAATTTCCATTGGCTAAGTTTTCGTGTAAGTCCGGAATAGGGTCAACTTCAAATGCTCATATCTCCTATTATATAAGGAATTTGGTGTTAGATAACTTATCAAATTAAAGGTTTTTGAGTCCTCTTTCTAACTCCACCAAGTTTGCCTCATTCCGAGTTCAGAGTCAAAAGTTATGATCATTTTACCAAAGACTACTGTTGCAGCAGTTTATGGGCTTGGCGCGGTGCGCTAGCAGTGTGCCCAAAACTAGCTACAGTAGTTTGTCCCTTGGCGCGGCACACCAGCTGAGTGCCCAAAACTACCTGCAGTAATTCGGCCTTTGGCGGGAGCGCCACTATCGTGCCTGCATGGTTTTGAGCTCGTTTTCCAGATTTGTTTTATGAAGGGCATCTTTGACAATTACCTAAATAAATATATACAAACTTAGACGCGTTTTGGGGTCATTTTTGCAATATTTCACCTCCCCAAAACCCTAAACTTCATCCTCCTCTCTCTCAAATCATCCCCTCCAATTTTTCTCTCAAACTCAAAGGATTCAAGCTTCCCATTTTGGACCAAAAATAATCTAGATTTCTTCAAGTTCTACTCTAAAGTATGTGGGTTTTCATCCTTGGTTTGTTCCACCCATGGAGCCCAAATGTTTTCTCAACTTAGTATTTAAATTTTAAATGATAAAATCCTATGGAATTTTACATGATGACTCCAAATGCATAGATTATGGTATATTTTAAGTTTATTTACTCCTATTGATATATATGTATGTTGACTCTCAATTTCAAGTGATGAGTTTTTATAGATTTTCATACTACGATTCCAAATGCATAGATTCTTGAATATTTAAAGTTTATTTACCTATATTGACTTATGTTGATTCTTATTTACATGAAATGAATAGTTTATCAAGGTTCTTATATGAAGGCTTGAAAGGTAGTTTTAAAGTGTATATGGTGGGTTGTTTTAAAATATTTCATATGATGCATTTCCATCACTATCATGCATTAAATGTGTTTGAAAGTTATACTAAATGAACCCACCTAGTCTTCTTATGTTGAAATGAAGTTGAATTGAAAGTTTTGACTCCAAATAAAAGTTTATGAAGCAAATACCTATGTTTAAGGGAGTCTTGTGAAATGATTGAATGATGATAAATGGGCTTTTAGCCAAAGAAAGGATTCAATGTGAAAGGACAATTCTCACATATTTGAATCAAATGAAATGTTTTAACGAGCTATTCCACTGATGATTATTTGATGTCTAAAGTTATACAATGCTTATGTTATTATGATATATAAATGTTATTCCTTGGGATTGACCTAGCACCGAATGTAGCATGTAGATGTGGACTCGATCTAAGGGGTCCTTAAGTAAAGTCTCATGTTGCATTAACTATGCACCAACATAGGAGCCCTTGTAGGCTATTTAGGCTAGTGGATCCACAATTAGCCCTTAAAGTCAAATTTAAAGAAATAATCAAAGTTGACGGAGTTCTACCCGACAAGTAGTCTCCCTGTGCCAACGTATGGGGTTATGTTGGATTCCATGTAATAGCTCGCATGGTCTTAAATGTCGGTTATGGTCAATTCCCCACAAAATGAATATTTTAAGGCTTCATATGATGATGTCTAATACATGCATTTACTTATGCATATTGCTTACTCATGTCTCTCTTATGTTTTTCATTTCATAGCATACTCACATACTTAGTACATTCAAAGTACTAACGCATACTTTTGCCTACATAATATTACCATGTAGGAACCGGCGTCGCTCCTCGACCTCCTCCACGTGGCTATCTCAAATTAGTTTGAAGATTGCTTGTGGTGAGTTTCCATGTTTCGAGAACAACATCCTTTTTATTCTAAGCTTATGTTATGTAGAACATTAAGACTTTTATTAAGGCATTTCTTGACACTTATTTTGAGGGTGAGTTATGGACATGTCTTAGCCCCTGCCAAGTCTTTAATGTAGAAGGTATGGTTGGACATAGAAAAAGATGTTATGTTGTCTTTTACTCTTATTAAATATGAAGCTCCTTAGTCCCTACATCCCTTTTATTTTTTGCTTGATTTATTTATCATTACCAATGAAATGCTTAATGAATGCTAAGAGGCTTGGGGGAGGTACCTCCGGGTGTCTTATTCTCCGTGTCACATCTAGGACCTAGGCTTGGGTCGTAACATTAGTCTAGGCTTAGACTAGTGTTGCCATAGACTCACAATAACTATGGCCGTTAGGCCTTGGTTTTACTCTGACGTCGATACAGATGTCTTAGCTCCCTGTAGACTGGAATAACAGACTTGGTTCTGGTAGTTGATCCTTAGATTAGTCGCTAACTCAGCTTGACAACCTTCTACATCTCGCTCCCTTATTAAGGTTTGTTCGTAGATGATTTGTGCTTCGGGACTTCGTTTGACGATTCATGATCGGATTTGGGTCAAGCTCAGAAGTATTAAATGAACTATCCTAGACTGGAAGTATATCCACAATGAATTATTTATAATGAGATGACATGATATCTTTTGGTAGCCACTATCACAACAGATTTAAGGTCTGGTCATGCTGCCCACTTATCCTCTACGGAGATGGCTTATCTGATTATGGACTCTTGCCCCTTTTAGATTTATCCGTGGTTCGAGGTCCGAGCGCTGGACTTCTTTGCTCGGCTATCCATATTGACTATTTGGAGATTACTGCTGCTTTGCCTTTTTAAGACTCATCCACGGTTCGATGTCCGGGTGATGGAATTCTTAGCTATGTTGTTACTATAGGAAGCTATTGGATATGTAACACCCCCTAAAAACATCGTATATGATGTTCCAATTCTTGATGAAAATGATATCTCTTCAGTATTTTGGGCATTATTTTTAATAGGATGGTCAAAAATAGGTGATTCAAATTTTTGAATAACCCTAACATCATTACCTATAACTTTTGTGAAGACTATAATTTACGTTTTTGAGGTTAAGTATGTCAAATAAATTAATTATTGCAAGATATGGTGCTATAATGAAATAGAGTGTTTGTAAAAGAAAAATCATATTTCACTGTAGGTGCTCCAAATTGGTTAATTCTTGAACGACATGAAAATATACTTCTAGAGCTACAATTCATATGAGACACCAAATCCTAATAAGGAAGTTATTTTTTTTCAAACGCAACTCCGAAAAAGGGTATTCCATTAAAATAAGGTTCATCTCACCAACCATGAAAAGATGTAGATCCATTTGACATCACCATGCCATCAATAGTCCTTCATTTGACATCACCCATGACATCACAATCTTCCATTAAATTTTCAGATTTTTCTTTATAATTATTTTAATTATTGTTAGGTCCCTCCTTCAAACCTATAAATACCCACCTTATTTCATCATTTTGTTCATCAAGCTTTCTCAAGCAACTCTTCTCTCTATACACTCTTTTTCTCATTTTAAAAATATAGTTTTAGTTCGTAGTAGTGTAGAAATACTATTCCGGTGATTCAAATACTCTGGATAGTACACAAAATGCTCTGGCGAGGAGAAAATACTAGGATTCAAAAGTGTTTATTAAGTCCTTCGATTCTGAGTAACATTTCAAATTTTAGGTATGTAAGGCTTCAATAAGAGTATTCCTTCCACTCTCATACCTAAAGTATTTTGATTATATGATAAATTATGTTTATTTTCTTTAAACTTTAGTCTAAGGTATGTGGGTATTGATTCATTGATCCTTTCATCAATGAAGCCCAAATGAATTTATCAAAGTCTTCTATTTAATTCAAGTATGAAACTTTATAGGTTTTCATATCATGATTCTAAATGCATAGATTATTAATTAATGGATTTTAAAGTATATATGCATATTCATTTATATATATGTTTGCAAGTTGAAGTGATTTGAACCCACCTAGTTTTACTATGTTTTCAATGAAGTTTGACTTAAAAACTTTGACTTCAAATGAATGTTTATGAAAGCAACGTTTATAATAAAAAGGGAGTCTAATAAAATAAAAGAATGATAAAATGCTATGAATGATGGATTCTTTATGCTATAAGGATAATTCTTGCATATTTAAATCACCAAATGTTTTAATGAGCTATTCTATCGAATATCATGTTCTGAATTCTCAACCTATATGCTATGACTATTTTGAAGTATTAAACTATTCCGTGAGATTGATTTAGCATCAAATGGGTCATTAAGGTGGGATTCGATAAGAGAATCCTAGTAGCAACCCCTTGTCTCATTAACCTTGTGCCAACATAGGAGCCCTTGTAGGCTTAGTCTAATGGATTCATGAAAGTCCTTAAAGTTAAAGTTCAAGAAATGAATAAAGTTGATGGAGTTCTACACGACAAGTAGTGTCCCCGACCAACGTAGGGGGTTATGTTGGATTCAATGTAATAGCTTGCATGGTCTTAAATGTCGATTATGGTCATTTTCCCATGAAATGAATATTTTAAATAATATATATATGATTGATTATGCATGCATTGCATTATGTTTCATATTACATAAATGTTTTAATGTTTCCTAAATGTTAATGCATGCTTACGTACTTAGTACATTCAAAGTCTTAATGCATGCTTACGTACTTAGTACATTCAAAGTACTAATGTATACTCTTTTACCTACATGATATCACTATGTAGGGACCGGTGCTCTTCTTCATTCTCCTCCATGTGGCTAGTTGAGATTTCATTTAAAGACTACTTTTGGTGAGTTCCCATATTCCGGGAAGAATACTCTTTTATCTTTCTAATTTATGATATGTTGAGATCTTTAGACACTTATTATGACATTTCTTTCTATTATGATTGAGGGTGAGCTAGGGACTTGTCTTAGCCCCATTAAATCTAAAAGTTAGATATTATTGGACATATGTAAGTTGAATATTTACTATTATGATTTCTTCTTGTTTATTTATTGTCATTACCTATGAAAGGCTAAAAGAATGCTAAGAGGCTTGTTTGAGGTACTTTTGGGTTCCTCATTCACCATGTCACATCTAGCTCTAGGCTTGGGTCATGACAAAATTTGTATCAGAGCCTGAGGTTTTGAATGGTCCTCGGAGTCCAACATACCGCGTTAAGTAGGATCTTGTTCATGGTTATGAAGCGCGTCATAACTATGAATAGGATACTATGGTACGTTTAGGAAAGTTTTCACTTCTTTCAAATTCATGTCGTGCCTTAGAGTGTCCTAAGATTTCCTTTAACTAAATACCTATTTCTTTTTCTCTAGATAATGACTCGTGGAAGAGCACCTCCAAGAGTAAGGGTTGACGAATGCACCGACGGAGTTCATGGACTTGATGAATAGGGTGTTCAAACCTTACTTTGATACTTTTATAGTGGTCTTTATTGATGATATTTTGATTTACTCTTGGCGTGAGGAAGAACATAAAAATCACTTGAGAGTTGTGCTTCAAATGTTGAGGGATAGGCAATTGTTTGCAAATTTTAGTAAGTATGAATTTTGGTTGAAGTAGGTGGCATTTCTTGGTTACGTAGTGTCCAGTGATGGGATCAAGATTGGTCCTATGAAAATGGAGGTAGTCAAGAATTGGCCTAGTTCGTTGTCTCCTTCAGACATTAGGAGCTTCTTGGGTTTAGCCCGGTACTATAGAAGGCTCGTCGAAGGGTTTTCTTCCATCTCATCTCCAATGAAGAAATTGACCCAAAAGAAAGCCAAATTCATATGGACGGATTAGTATGAGAAAAGTTTCCAGACCTTGAAAGATCGACTTACCTCCGCTCTTATTTTGACTCTACCAAAAGGATTAGAAGGGTTTGTAGTTTATTGTGATGCTTCAAAGATTGGTTTAGGTTGTGTCTTAATGCAAAACGGCAAGGTCATAACCTATGCTTCTAGTCAATTAAAGGTGCGTGAGCGTAACTACCTTACCCATGACCTTAAATTGGCGTCCGCTATTTTTGCTCTGAAGATTTGGAGGCATTACCTCTATGGGGTGCATGTAGATGTGTATACCGATCATAAAAGTCTTCAATATGTGTTCACCCAAAAGGACCTTAATCTAAGGCAAAGAAAGTGGCTAGAACTTCTTAAAGACTATGACATGAGTGTGCACTATCATCCGAGTAAAGCCAATGTGGTTGCCGATGCACTTAGTAGAGTGTCTATGGGGAGTGTGGATGAAAAGAAGAGGGAATTGGTGAAAGATGTTCACTGGTTGGCTAGATTAGGGGTGAAGTTGTGTGGTACTGATAATGGTGGTATGGTTGTTCAAAATAGGTCCGAATCCTCTTTAGTGGTGGATGTTAAATCAAAGCAAGATCTTGATCCGATGTTTATCGAGTTAAAGAAGTTGGTGAAGGAAAAGAAGATAAAGGTCTTTTCCCAAGGTGGATATGGGGTGTTATACTACCAAGGCCGGCTATGTGTTCCGAATGATGATGGTCTAAGGAGTTTGATCTTGATGGAGGCTCATAATTCTACATACCCATTCATCCCGATTCAACAAAAATGTTCCAAGACTTAAAAGAGTTCTATTGGTTGGGTGGCATGAAGAAGGATATAACAAGGTTCATGTCAAAATGTACGAATTGACAACAAGTGAAGGCCGAACATCAAAGGCTGGGTGGACTAGCCCAAGACATTGAAATCCCTACTTGGAAGTGGGAAGATGTGAATATAGATTTTATAGTGGGTTCGCCTCATACCCGGAAGCGTCATAATTCAATTTGGGTAATTGTTGATAGAATGACTAAGTCGGCTCACTTCCTACCAATTAAGACTTTCTATAGTGCCGAAAACTATGCCAAGTTGTATATTCAGGAGTTGGTGAATTTGCATGGTGTGCCGTTATCCATTATTTTGAACCGTGGTACCCAATTCACTTCTCACTTTTGGAGATCGTTTCAAAAGGGTCGAGATACTAAGGTAAAAACTTAGCACCGTATTCCATCCTCAAACGGATGGGTAAGCCAAAAGGAGGATTCAAACACTAGAGGATATGTTAAGGGCTTGTGTGTTGGAGTTTAAAGGAAATTGGGATGATCATCTACCACTCATCTAGTTTGCCTATAATAATAGTTACCATTCAAATATTGAGATGATACCGTTTGAGGCTTTGTATGGAAGATGATGTAGATCCCCGGTTGGTTGGTTCAAAGTAGGTGAGATGACCTTGTTGGGCCTTGATTTGGTACTTGATGCTTTAGATAAGGTAAAGATCATTAGATAAAGCTTGAATACGGCTCAAAGTCGTCAAAAGTACTATTCCAACACTAGAAAAAGGGATCTTGAGTTTAATGTGTACGATTGGGTGTATCTGAAGTTTTCACCCATGAAGGGTGTGGTTCAGTTTGGTAAGAAAGGAAAATTGAGCCCTAGGTATGTAGGGACTTATAGTATCGTGAGACGCATTGGAAAGGTTGCATATGAAGGGTGTGGTTCGGTTTGGTAAGAAAGGGAAATTGAGCCCTAGGTATGTAGGGCCTTATAGTATCGTGAGACGTGTTGGCAAGGTTGCATATGATTTGGAGTTGCCATTCGAAATGGCCATGGTTCATCCAGTGTTCCATGTGTCTATATTGAGAAATTGTGTGGGTGATCCTAGTTCCATTGTACCTTTGGGAGTAGTGAATATTGAAGAAAACTTGACCTATGAAGAAGTTCCAGTTGAAATTTTGGACCGACAAGTTAAGAGATTGAGGAACAAAGAAGTTGCATCTGTTAAAGTCCTTTAGAGGAATCAAAAAGTTGAAAGTTCTACGTGGGAAGCGGAAGCGGATATGACTAAGTGATACCTCATCTTTTTTCTCTCTACCTAAACATAAGGTATTAAGTTATCCTTGCTTAATTACTTGAAATCCTTGCAATTAATCTTTTCTTGTCATTTGCTTGCAAAATAATGAAATATGTTTCGAACGATGTTTTAAATTACACTATTGCATTAATGATGGGTTATTGGTTTACACTCTACTCTACTCAAGCTAAGTCTTTTCTCATTCGAGGATGAATGTTCCCAAGGGGGAGATAATGTAACACCCCCTAAAAACGTTGTATATGATGTTCCAATTCACGATGAAAATGATATCACTTCTGTATTTTGGGCATAACTTTTAGTATAATGGTCCAAATTAGGTGATTTAAATTTCTGAATAACCCTAACATTATTACCTATAACTTTTGTGTGACCATAATTTACGTTTCGGAGGTTAAGTAGGTCAAATAAATTAATTATTGCAAGACATGGTGCAATAATGAAATAGAGTATTTATAAAAGAAAAATCATATCTCACTGTTGGATCCTCCAAATCACTTAATTCTTGAATGATATGAAAGTAGACTTCTAGAGAAACAATTCATACGAAGACACCAAATCCTAATGAGGAAGTTATCCTTTTCAAATATAGCTCCAAAAAGAATATTCTTTTAAAAGAAGGTTCATCTCACCAACCATGGAAAAATCTAGATCCATTTGACATCACCATAACATCAATAGTCCTCCATTTGACATCACCCATGACACCACAATCTTTCATTAAATTTTCAGATTTTTCTTTATAATTATTTTAATTATTGTTAGGTCCCTCCTTCAAACCTATAAATACCCACCTTATTTCATCATTTTGTTCATCAAGCTTTGTCAAGCAACTCCTCTCTCTATACACTCCTTTGCTCATTCTCAAAATATAGTTTTAGTTCTTAGTAGTGTAGAAATACTATTCTGGTGATTTATATACTCCGGGTAGTACACAAAATGCTGCGGCAAGGAGAAAATGCTAGAATTTAAGAGTGTTTATTAAGTCCTCCGATTCTGAGTAACGCTTAGGATTCCAGATATGTAAGGCTTCAATGAGAGTATTCCTTCTACTCTCATGCCTAAAGTATTTTTATTATATGCTAAATTATATTTATTTTCTTTAAGCTTTACTTTAAGATTTGTGGGTATTGATTCATGGATCCTTTCATCAATGAAGCCCAAATGAATTAGAAATGTCTTCTATTTAATTTAAGTATGAAACTTTATGGGTTTTCATATCATGATTCTAAATGCATAGATTATTAAGTATTTGAATTTTAATTACCTCTCTTGTATTAGTGTATGTAAGGCTTCAATGAGAGTATTCCTTCCACTCTTATGCCTTAAGTATTTTAATTATATGATAAATTATATTTATTTTCTTTAAACTTTACTCTAAGTTATGTGGGTGTTTATTCATGGGTTCTTCGACCCATATAGTCCAAAAACTCTTTCAATTAAATCTCTTGATTTAAAATAATATTTTCTTATGGGTAATTCTTATTTTTACTTGATAGTACGAATCATGGTTAAACTAATGATTATTGGTCTATTTTGATGCAACATGATTTAATATGTATGAATTGATGGTTTGCATGTAATTTCTCTATTTATCTCTTTAAAGGTTATTGAAATACATGGTGGGTTGTTTAAAGCAAGATTTTTAATTAATGGATTTCAAAGTATAAATGCATATTCATTTACATACATGTTTGCAAGTTGAAGTGATTTGAACCCACCTAGTTTTACTATGTTTTCAATGAAGTTTGACTTAACAATTTTGACTCCAAATGAATGTTTATGAAAGCAATGTCTATAATAAAAAGGGAGTCTAATAAAATAAAAGAATGATGAAATGCTATGAATGATGGATTCTTTATGCTATAAGGATAATTCTTGCATATTTGAATCACTAAATGTTTTAATGAGCTATTCTATCGAATATCATGTTCTGAATTCTCAAGCTATATGCTATGACTATTTTAAAGTATTAAACTATTCCATGAGATTGACTTAGCACCAAATGGATCATTGAGGTGGGATTCGATAAGAGAATCCTAGTAGCAACCCCTTGTCTCATTAAATTTGTGCCAACATAGGAACCCTTGTAGGCTTAGTCTAATGGATCCATAAAAGTCCTTAAAATTAAAGTTAAAGAAATGAATGAAGTTGATGGAGTTCTACCCGATAAGTAGTATCCCCGGCCAACGTAGGAGGTTATGTTAGATTCAATATAATAGCTTGCATGGTCTTAAATGTCGATTATAGTCATTTTCCCACAAAATAAATATTTTAAAGGATATGTATATGATTGATTATGCATACATTTCATTATGTTTCATATTACATAAATGTTTTAATGTTTCCTAAATGTTAATGCATGCTTACGTACTTAGTACATTCAACGTACTAACGTATACTCTTTTGCCTACATGATATCACTATGTAGGGACCGGTGCTCCTCCTCATTCTCCTCCACGTGGCTAGTTGAGATTTCGTTTGAAGACTACTTTTGGTGAGTTCCCATATTTCGGGAAGAATACTCTTTTATCTTTCTAATTTATGATATGTTGAGATCGTTAAACACTTACTATGATATTTCTTTCTATTATGATTGAGGGTGAGCTAGGGACTTGTCTTAGCCCCGTTAAATCTAAAAAGTAGGTATTGTTGGACATATGTAATTTAAAGATTTACTATTATGATTTCTTCTTATTTATTTATTGTCATTACCTATGAAAGGTTAAAAGAATGCTAATAGGCTTGTTTGAGGTACTTTCGGGTTCCTCATTTACCATGTGACGTCTAGCTCTAGGCTTGGGTCATGATAGGATACCATTGGGTACTTGGAATCTAACTGCAGTTCGAGGTCTGAGCTATATTTTTTCATCTCTGAACTCACCGTTTCTCATTCTTAGTAGTTGTAGCTACTTTTTGTACTCATTGGGCTTATGGGGGTCCGCTTGAATTTTTATTTAAACTTGCACACGAGTGTACCTTCTGCGCTTATGGGGGTCCAGTTAGGTGTAGTTAGCTTTACCTATTTTCTATCTCATTCAGTTAGTTATCTCAGATTCTATCATCTTCTTATTTTCTATCTCATTCTGTTAGTTATCTCAGATTCTATCAATTTCTATTCCTTTTGGTTTTCAAGCTCAGTCGGCCTATGATGCCTACTGGGTATCTATTATTTCGGTACTCGTACTACACTCTGCATCTATTTTTGTGATGCAGGTCCGAGCAACACTTACCAGCGCTGATATGGGCCAGTTATAGTCTGCAACAGAGATTAGGGTGAACACTTGGTGTTTTGGGATCTTCTTGTCTCCATCGATATATATATTGGATTGTCTTTTGCTTTTTGAGACAACTTTTGTTTCCATGATCCACCTTTTGGACTTGTATCAGTATTGTGTAGTAACTCTGTTCTTGTGACTTCTAGGTTCTGAGAGGGATCTTATATTTTGTTGTATATATTTATTTGTGTGCTTCTACTATTTTTGTTGTTCCTGTTATTATATTGGTACTGTTTAGTTTCTACCCTTAATCCCATTACTCGCAGTTCTGGAATACGGATTGGCTTACCTCCTGGGTGGTTATAATAGGTGCCATCATGACACGAGAGGTCGGGTTGTGACAAAATGTATGTAAATTTATTTTACAATATCAGTAAATGTTAAGTTTATGAAACAGTAAGAATTCATTTAGGATTCTTCTACGTATGAGTTTCTATTTTTCATCTAATAAAAAAACTTCCTTTTAAAATATAATGTATTCTCAAATTCGAATACTTTTATTCTTTCAAAATTTTTATAATAATATTTATTACCTCTGTCTTAAAATTTTCATGTGGCTTTTCATTAGCTTTCCACTTGGCTTAACTGTTTTATTGAAAAGAAGGTTTAAAATTGATTAAGACTTTTTAAGAAAAAATCAACGTAAAAAGAAGTCGCCACTTAATTTTTAAGAAATTAAAAAAACTTTTCAATTAATTTCAAAAAGACTTAAAACCGAAAAAAATCTTTTTGAAATTTCAAAGAATGGGTAGGAGATTCTTACTTCCACTTTAAGAAGATATTAGCACTTAAAGTGTCCGCTACCATGCGGTTATCTGACGAATCATTCATTTGGATCAAACTGAATTCTTTGAAAGTATTTGCCTAACTGAAAGGATGTGATAAGACAAAAAAAATTTAAAATCAATTTAAAGACCTTGAATTCATTTTAATGAAAATTGTACGAGTGATGAACAATATTGGAAAATCTTTCATAATTGAAAATTGAAATAACCAAAGTATATAGACTTTAAATTCCAAAAATGGCTAGAATAGTCATTCAAGTTACAACTAATAGAATTCAAGATAATTATGTCACGCCCCGGGAGGGTGCCCTAGACGTGGCCGGCACTCGAAAGCCCTTTCTAGTCTTCAAGCGAACCACCTGGTCCAGTCACACTTTCATTCATTCACATCCTATCAGTGGAAGACTCAATCATAAGAATACTATCAATAATCTAGGGCCAAAGGCAAAACATATATCCAATCAATAACTAGCTAGAATAAAACTAGTCAAAACTAACAATTTAACATTTCCACACTCTAGTCTATGAAGCCTCTATCAATAATCCAGGAGGTTCCAATGACAAGTCCATGGCTACCAACAATCAAAATAAAGGAAACAAAATAAAGCTATAAAGATAATCTCGGTATCCTCTGGAAACTGGGAGGACTCACCAACTAGCTGGAAGTGAATAGATCTTCAACGGTGTGTCGGTTGATGATCTCTAGTTTCTGTCTCTGCATCATGAAATGATGCACGCCAAATGGAGTTAGTACATGGAATGTACGAGTATGTAAAATGGCCGAATGAAACAAACATCAAGGAAGAATCAAATCAACTAGAAATCTCAACTCAGGAGAAAGAACAACTCAATCAAGTGTCCTAAGTCTAAACAAGAATATGGTTTAGACGGGACCAATCACATAATCCAATCAACTCAATCTAATTATATCGACAAGTCTCATTTGGAACCTTATCAAATCATCAATTCTATCACATTCAAACCTCTTCCAATCATACTATCCGATTAATCTCAATCGTATCTTTCAAGAGTAGTTTAAATATGCCTTTATAACATCATACAATCCTATCCAATCATTCCTCTATTCATTTAGAAAATCTTTCCGGGACTCATCAAGACTCCAAGGTTCTAAATAGTCAATTGAAGATAATCAACATATTTAAGAAAATTAACATATTTAAAATAATCAACATATTTAAGAAAATAAACAAAGTATATTTAACAACTCATATCCATCAACTCATACTAACATGGAGAATTTAGAAATTTCTTGACTCAACAACATCAACATAACAAGAATCAAGTTAATAGATGAAAAGACTCATTTGGACATAATCCTATTAAGAAAACTCCATTCTTATGAACATTTTACCTCAAAGAAGGTGTAGGTCACATGGGTGGACTCAACCCATGCTTTGAGTAGCCTTACATACCTTGGTGAAGATTTTGAAGGAACCTTGATGTTAGGTCTTCAATGGAAAGCTTGAATCCTTGAAATTTTTGAAGGCAATTTCTTGTTGGAGATGGATTGAGAGAGAAAAGAGTGGAGTCTAGGGATTTTTTAGAGCAAAGCACTGAAAATAATTAGTCCCAAAACGTTCCAAGGCTAGAGTATATATAACTAGGGAAATGCCCAATTTGCCCTTCCTCAAAAATCTACAAAATGGGCTAAAACCCTCCTGGCGCTATAGTGGCGCGCCGCGCCATTACAGCGCCAAGTCAAATATAGGCTTAAAACCCTGCACATCTAATAATGGCACGTCGCGCCAAGGACCAAACTACTGAGACTTGTTCCTGGTGCTATAGTGGCGCGTCGCGCCCTTGCAGCGCCAAGCCTAAATTTTCTGGGTTCTAGAAAATGGGCTTAAAAGCCCTACACATCTAATAGTGGCGCATCGCGCCAAGGTCCAAACTACTGAGGCTTGTTCCTGTCGCTATAGTGGTGCGTCGCCCCACTGCAGCGCTAAGCCCAGGCTTTCCTCAGTTATGGTCCAGGCCTGAAATTCCTGCAGCACTAATCTATCGTAAGATAGTCATAACTTTTGACTCCGAACTCCAAAAATGCAATCTTGGTGGCATTGTAAAGAAGACTCAAAGAAATTTAATTTAATAGGTCATGGGCTACCCAGTTCATTATATTCAAAAAGATAAGGTCGTTGGAAGTCGACCCTTATACAAACTCATTCGGAAACTTAGCCAAGACGAGTTCTTTGGACTTGTCTTGGTTTTAGGAATTCCTTATGAGCCTAAATCACATCCAACACTCTTCAATTTCTTAGGAATTGATCCTAACTCATGCATGCACTTTATAATCGTCTAGTGCGATCCTATACGTACACGAAGATCGGTCTGAATATTAGTGAAATTTTTTGAGGGTGTTATATTATCTTCCCCTTGGGATCATTCATCATCGCATGATGAGTAAACCAAGGATGGACTAGAGGTACAAATCACTGTCAGAATTCAGTCATTCAACCAATCAAATTCTCAAATAAATTACTACCCGAACTCAAAATGCACATACAGATTTAAATTAAGAAAATGAACATTACCTTCAACATTCTCATCGATGGGCATAAATAGATGCGAATATTTAACTTTCATATCTTCCTCCTCTTCCCATGTGGCTTTCTCAACAAATTGATTTCTACACAAGACTTTGATCGAGGCAATCTCCTTGTTCCTCAATCTGTGAACCTGGTGATCAAGGATTTGGACCGGAACCTCTTCATATGACAAGCTATCCTTAATTCCAATACTATCAATGGGGACTACCAATGAGGGATCGCCCAATCACTTCTTCAACATCAAAACATGAAATACCGGATGAATAGCGGCTAGCTCCGAGGGTAACTCCAACTCATAAGCGACACTCCCAATCCTCCTCACCACCTGGTAAGGACCAATGTATCGAGGACTAAGCTTTCCCTTCCTTCAAAACCTCATGACGCCCTTCATGGGTGACACTTTCAAGTACACCCAATCATCCACCTCAAACTCTAAGTCTCTCCTCCTCACATCAGTGTAAGACTTTTGACGTCTTTGGGCTGTCTTTAGCCTATCTTGAATAACTCTCACCTTATCCATAGCTTGGTGAACAAAATCAGGCCCAATCAACTCAACTTCACCAACCTCAAACCACTCAATTGGTGATCTGCACCTCCTCCCATACAAAGCTTCATAGGGAGCTATTTGAATACTTACATGATAACTGTTATTGTATGCAAACTCTATGAGAGGTAAGTGATCATCCCAATTTCCCTTGAAGTTGAGTACACATGCCCTCAACATATCCTCTAATGTCTGGATGGTGCACTCCGCTTGGCCATCTATCTGGGGATGAAAGGCTGTACTAAGATTCACCTTTGAACCCAGTCACTTCTGAAAGGATCTCCAAAATTTGGAAGTGAATTGAGCTCCTCCGTCTGAGATGATAGACAAGGGGACCCCATGTAATCTGACGATCTCCTGAATATATAATTTTGCATAATCTTCCGCAGTGTCAGTAGTCCTAACTGCCAAGAAGTGAGCTGATTTCGTCATCCTGTCCACACTCACCCAAATCGAATCATGTTGTTTTTAGAACCTCGACAAACCTGTAATAAAGTCCATATTGATCATCTCCCACTTCCATTCTGGAATTTCTATGTTTTGGGTTAACCCACATGGCCTTTGATTCTCAACTTTAACCTGTTGGCAATTCGGGCACTTGGAAACAAATTCCGCGATATCTCCCTTCATTCCACTCAACCAATAAACTTCCCTCAAGTCATGATACATCTTTGTAGAGCCAGGATGAATAGAGTATCTAGAACTATGCGCTTCGGCCATAATCCTTTCTCGAACGTCATCAACATCTGGGACACACAATCTATTTTGGTACCTCAACACACCATCTCCCCTTTTGGTAAAAACTATCACCTTTTGTTTCTGAATAACTTCTTTTAATTGAATAAGGACGGGATCTTGGTCTTGCTTCTCTTTTACCTCTGCCACGAGCGAGGATGCAGACCCATTCTGAACATTAACTCCGCCTTCATTATTCTCTTCAAGCCGAACTTCTAATCAAGCTAGTCCATGTACCTCTTTAGCCAATTCTTTCCTTCCCTCCTCTATATGGGCGGTGCTACCCATAGACAACTTGCTAAGAGCATCAGCAACAACATTAGCTTTACCTGGATGGTAGAGGATGCTCATATCATAGTCCTTGAGTAGCTCGAGCCATCTCCTTTGTCTCAAGTTGAGTTCCTTCTGGCTGAAGACATATTGTAAACTCTTATGATCGGTGAACACATCAACGTGCACTCTATACAAGTAGTGGCGCCAAATTTTAAGAGCAAATACCACAGCTGCTAGCTCAAGGTCATGAGTTAGGTAATTTCTCTCATGAATCTTGAGCTGTCTTGAAGCATAGGCTATCACTTTTCCCCTCTGCATCAACACTCAACCCAAACCAACTCTAGACACGTCACAATAGATCACAAAATCCTCTGTTCCATCGGGCAAAGTTAGAACAGGAGCAGTGGTCAGTTTAGTCTTCAATTTCTGGAAACTCTCCTCGTAAGCATAGGACCATTGGAACTTAGCCTTCTTTTGGGTCAGCTTGGTCAATGGTGATGATATGAATGAGAATTCCTCTACAAACCTTCGATAATAGCCAGCCAAACCCAAGAAGCTTCTTATATCTGTTAGGGATGTAGGTCTGGGCCAATGTTTCACTGCCTCAATCTTCTGAGCATCAACCTAAATACAATCTCCAGATATAATGTGGCCTAGAAAAGCTACTATGCAAGCCAAAATTCACATTTGGAGAACTTTGCATACAATACCTGGTCTTTCAAAGTTTGCAAGACGACTCTAAGATGATAGGCGTGCTCCTCCTCATTCTTGGAGTAAACCAAAATATCATCAATGAATACAATCACAAAGATATTGAGATATGGCTTAAATACTCGATTCATGAGATCCATAAAAGCTGCAGGGTTATTAGTCAATCCAAAGGACATAACCAAGAACTCAAACCTTCAATTGATGGTAGCCCGATCTTAGGTCTATCTTTGAGAAACAAGTGGCACCCTGAAGTTGATCAAATAAGTCATCTATTCTGGGGAGAGGGTATTTGTTCTTTATGGTGACCTTGTTTAGTTGCCTATAATCAATACACATTCTAAGGGACCCATCTTTTTTTCGAACGAATAGGATGGGAGCACCCCATGGTGAGACACTCGGCCTAATGAATCCCTTATCTAACAAGTCCTTCAACTGTTCTTTCAACTCTTTCAACTCAGTAGGAGCCATTTTATAGGGAGGAATAGAGATAGGCTGGGTATCTGGAAGGACATCGATCCCAAAGTCAATCTTTCTATCAGGAGGGACTCTGAGTAGATCTTCAGAAAAGACTTCAGGAAACTCATTAACAATTGGAACCGACTCAAGGGATGGAGACTCAATACTGTCATCTTTCACTCGAATGATGTGATAAATACACCCTTTTGAGATTAGTTTTCTGTACCTAATGTAGGAAATAAACTTACCCTTAGGCACGACAGGACTACCCTTCCACTCTATGACTGCCTCATTCGGGAATTTGAACTTGACAATTTGAGTCCTACAATCAATAGAGGCATAACAGACATAAAGCCAGTCCATGCCAAGGATTACATCAAAATCGACCATGTACAACTCAACTAAGTCAGCCAAGGTATCCTTGTGATGGATTGACATAGTGCAATCTCTATAAACTCTCTCAGATAAGACAGAATCACCAATGGGAATAGCTACACTGAAAGGCTCAAGAAGACATTCAGGAATTTTATTGAATTTACTAGCCACGTAAGGAGTCACAAAAGATAGTGTGGCACCCGGGTCTATCAAAATATAACAGTCAAGAGAAGAGACTCGAATCATACCCGTCACGACATTTGGGTAGTTCTCCTAATCTTGGCGACTACCCATGGAATATAGATGGTTTGTACCTCCGCTCATACCTGGAGTAGTGCACCTCTGATTACCTTTAGCTGGTGGTGCGGTGGTAGAATACTGGGCCCTGTTGCCCCATGTTGGACACTCCCTCTGAAAATGGCCCACCTGGTCATATTTATAACAACCCTTATCCTCCTCTCTGCACTCTCCTAAGTGGAGCTTACCACACTTGCCGCATGGTGGCTTCCCTTTCAAACCTCGACCCACGCTAGACTGGGATTGAGAACCCTGGGATCTAAAATTCTGGTGACTCTGTCCCTGGAAATCATACTTGCTATGCGGCATAGGTGCACTTGCGGCTGATGAGGCATAGTTGGAAGACCTCTTATGGAAGAAGGACTTATTGCCCTTGTTCTGCCTCTGTTCATTCTCATGTCCAGCTAATTTTGCCTTCTTGCTCAGACGCTCCTTCCTGTGTTTCCTCTTCTCATCTTCCACCTGTTGAGCATACACCATTAATATTGAAATATCCATGTCGGAGATCAACAATGCCGCTTTGCACTCCTTCTTCACATGTCTTCCCAATCCAGAGACAAATTTTCTCACCTTCGACCTCATATCCGGGATTATCTCTGGAGCATATATGGACAGCTAGATGAACTTTAGACTGTACTCTTTAATGGTCATACCCTCTTGTTTGAAATTCACAAACTCTTCCACTTTCGCTTCCCTCAATTCTTTGGGAAAGAAGTGGTCAAGAAAGGCTCCCTCAAATTTATCCCAAATAGCCAGCTCAGCATATTTACCTCTACTTTGTTCCCACTCGTTATACCAGATGTTTGCCATATCCTTGAGCTGATAAGACAACAAATCGACCCCCTCAATCTCTGTAGCATGCATAGCTTTTAGGATCTTCCACATCTCATCAATGAAATTCTAGGGGTCTTCATCAACCTTAGAACCCGTGAATGTCGGCAGATTCATTCTCAGAAAGTCTCTAATTCTTGTGGCATCAGACGACTCTTGAGAACTAAAGCTAAGAGTTGGCGAACTCTGGTTACCATTGCGGGCAGCCACTAATTGAGTGAGCATGGCAATCGCTCCTCGAAAATCTGCCTCCGAAGTTGGTGCAGGCGGAGTAGTAGACACTTGAGGTGCCTCAACATACCTTGCAGGTCAGCCCCTATTCCTCGAAGGGCATATTTCTGACTGTGGAATCTCTGTGTTATTGGCATTTCTCTGGCTAACAGTACATTTAGGAGGCATTATCTACAACGTATAAATGCACGAATTAGAAAGGAAGTCTTATAGAGTTTAACTCTATCGCACGAGTTCAAAGTATGAAAGAAATGACACAATTCTTAATGTCTTATAGCCTCTTGATTATAAGTGTGGTGCACAACACACCCATAAGCAAGACTCTACTAGACACGGCTTCATAGAATCCGTAGGACTCTTGAACTCTATGCTCTGATACCATGTTTGTCACGCCTCGGGAGGGTACCCTAGACATGGCAGGCACTCGAAAGCCATTTCTCGTCTTCAAGCAAACCACCTGGTCCAGTCACACTTTCATTCATTCACATCCTATCAGTGGAAGACTCAATCATAAGAATACTATCCATAATCTAGGGCCAAAGGAAAAACATATATCCAATCAATAACTAGCTAGAATAAAACTAGTCAAAACGAACAATTTAACATTTCCACACTCTAGTCTATGAAGCCTCTATCAATAATCCAGGAGGTGCCAATGACAAGTCCATGGCTACCAACAATCAAAATAAAGGAAACAAAATAAAGCTATAAAGATAATCTCGGTATCCTCTGGAAACTGGGAGGACTCACCAACTAGCTGGAAGTGAATAGATCTTCAACGGTGTGTCGGTTGATGATCTCTAGTTCCTGTCTTTGCATCATGAAATGATGCAGGTCAAATGGAGTTAGTACATGGAATGTACGAGTATGTAAAATGGCCGAATGAAACAAACATCAAGGAAGAATCAAATCAACTAGAAATCTCAACTCAGGAGAAAGAACAACTCAATCAAGTGTCCTAAGTCTAAACAAGAATATGGTTTAGACGGGACCAATCACATACAATTCAACCCAATCCAACTCAGAGAACTATCAAGACCTATATGGGAGTTTCTCTTATCCGACAACCATCACTTATGAGCCAGTGATAGTACAACAAGCCAACGTTGTTGCCACGTCCGTTCATACCTTGCCAGGGTATGAACGAATCTACCAATCATGGATACATATCCAACCAAGTCCTATCATGTCAGGACGATAATTTGGGAAGCATCCGACTTTAACAGTTCAATCTCCTCCTACGTTTGGCGACGTAGTTATTGGATTCGAGTTATTACTTACTCTTACCCAATTCGGTGCTCGATACTCCTCCCAAGACTCAATGGTCATAAAATTCCATCCAATCAACTCAATCTAATCATATCGACAAGTCTCATTTGGAACCTTGTCAAATCATCAATTCTGTCACATTCAAACCTCTTCCAATCAATCTCAATCGTATCTTTCAAGAGTAGTTTAAATATGCATTTATAACATCATACAATCCTATCCAATCATTCCTCTATTCATTTAGCAAATCTTTTCGGAACTCATCAAGACTCCAAGGTTCTAAATAGTCAATTTAAGATAATCAACATATTTAAGAAAATTAACATATTTAAAATAATCAACATATTTAAGAAAATAAACAAAGTATGTTTAACAGCTCATATCCATCAACTCATACTAACATGGAAAATTTAGAAATTTCTTGACTCAACAACATCAACATAACAAAAATCAAGTTAATAGTCATTTGGACATAAACCTATCAAGAAAACTCCATTCTTATGAACATTTTACCTCAAAGAAGGTGTAGGGCACATGGGTGGACTCAACCCATGCTTTGAGTAGCCTTACATACCTTGGTGAAGATTTTGAAGGAACCTTGATGTTAGGTCTTCAATGAAAAGCTTGAATCCTTGAAAGTTTTGAAGGCAATTTTTGTTGGAGATGAATTGAGAGAGAAGAGAGTGGAGTCTAGGGATTTTTGAGAGCAAAGGACTGAAAATAATTAGTCCCAAAATGTTCCAAGGCTAGAGTATATATAACTAGGGAAATGCCCAATTTGCCCTTCCTCAAAAATCTGCAAAATGGGTTAAAACCCTCTTGGCGATATAGTGGCGCGCTGCGCCAATGCAGCGCCAAGTCAAATATAGACTTTAAATCCTGCACATCTAATAGTGGCGCGTAGCGCCAAGGACCAAATTACTGAGGTTTGTTCCTGGCGCTATAGTGGCGCGTCGCGCCCTTGCAGTGCCAAGCCTAAATTTTCTGGGTTCTGGAAAATGGGCTTGTAAACCCTGCACATCTAATAGTGGCACGTCGCGTCAAGGACCAAACTACCGAGGCTTGTTCTTGGTGCTATAGTGGCGCGTCGCGCCACTGCGGTGCCAAACCCAGGCTTTCCTCAGTTATGGTCCAGGCCTGAAATTCCTGCAGCACTAGTCCGTCGTAAGATAGTCATAACGTTTGACTCCGAACTCCAAAAAATACAATCTTGGTGGATTGGAAAGAAGACTCAAAGAATTTTAATTTAATAGGTTATGGGCCACCCAGTTCATTATAATCAAAAAGATAAGGTCGTTGGAAGTTGACCCTTATACAAACTCATTCGGAAACTTAGCCAAGACGAGTTCTTTGGACTTGGCTTGGTTTTAGGGATTCCTTATGAGCCTAAATCACATCCAACACTCTCCAATTTCATAGGAATTGATCCTAACTCATGCATGCACTTTACAATCGTCTAGTGCGATCCTATACGTACACGAAGAACAGTCCGAATCTTAGTAAAATTTTTTGGGGGTGTTACAAATTACATGAATAAACAAATAAAGATAACTGAATTACAATTAAAAAATAAATAACTAATTACAATCGAGATAAAGAAATAAACTAGAAATGGGTTTAGAAGTATCTGGATTGGAGAACTCAATTATTTTGGGTCTTTAACCCATTTTACTCAAGCTGCGATTTGCTTTGGCCTTTGACTTGCGATATTAGCTTCTCTTACAACTTAGCTTCCCTTTTCTTTTCCGCTTCTTGATCCATTTACGAAGAGGCAGACTCGAGAGAAGAGCAATTGGGTCTCCGTGTCCTATTTCAAAGATGCAATGGAGAAAAGTTTTAAATCCAACTTGGGCTCAAGCAAGTATCATATGCAGCAAAAGAGACAAATTCAACAAAACATATAGTTACAAAATGACTAATCTAACATATTCTGAAAATTCCAAACAGATTTGATCACATACATAAATATATTATAATGAATCTACCGGAAAACATTCATATGTGTGGAAATAACAAACCTGGACATCCTATGTATACCCGAGTAACCGAAGGAAATGAATTTAGCACCAACTCAATTCTTATAATAAATAATTCAACTAGCAACCATTTATGCAATCAAACTATGAAAACTTTAACAATCAATGACTTGAACATACATTTTAAAGAGATTTCTCAAGAACAAGAGTGAAGACACACTACCACAAAGATGATTCTTTTGTCTAAAATAAAGACACAAGCAGGCTAAAATTAAAACACCTTAAAAATACAATCTGTGCACATATCCTAAGGGAGCATAATTGAGATACCTTGACATATACTCTCGAAAGCAAACAACTAGCCTCCATTCTAGACATAAGACTTAACAATAAAGGAAAAAGATAACATCTATTCTTAAAACTAACCCTCTTTTTTTGTTAATTTTAGAGCAAGAAGCATGCTTATATGATGAACAAAATAGAGCGGTAACTAATCATGGACTAAGACAAACTTGGACAGATAAAGAGAGAAAACTAACCATTCATCTTCATTTTAAACAAAGCAGTAGCTAAACTTTAAGCAAGACAAAGGAATTTCCTGCCAATAGTTTAATCTATCCTAACACATGAAAACTAACCCACGATTGAGAACAACTAAGCCCAAAGACATATCTATTATAAAAAATTAGACCAAGACAAGCATAAGATTCAAACAATTATGAGCTCGAGATAACTCATAATCAGAAAACTAAAACAGAATCATATTTTTCCTAACAACAATTGAGCTAAGCTAAGATCAATGAAAGAAAATCTAATAAAAAATAGAGATGTCCAGTGAACAACAACAAAGCAACATAAGGAGCTGGTTTCTTAGATAGAATCAAAGAGTAAATAGACTGAAGTTAGGCAGGTATAACATTCAAAACAAACAAGAACTCGAGATGGAATACAATTTAAAATCTAGGCTTAAATGAGAATTGAGATCTATCCAATTGTCAATA
This sequence comes from Solanum dulcamara, assembly GCF_947179165.1. Taxonomy (NCBI): domain Eukaryota; kingdom Viridiplantae; phylum Streptophyta; class Magnoliopsida; order Solanales; family Solanaceae; genus Solanum; species Solanum dulcamara. The sequence goes on from NC_077245.1 coordinate 62,139,510, forward strand.
ACAAACAGCTTTAAGACTCCTATGCCTCTCGGGAAAGAATCTATCTTTAGCAAGCGAATGAAGGATTCAAAATTGAAAATAAAAACAAAACAGTGGTGATATAAACTCGACAAAAGGCTCAACTCAACAGATTCAATATATGGCTGACCAAAACTAAAACTTTTATATGAAACAAAGACAAAATGGATCAATGGATAATTAATGATGAGAAAAAGGCTGAAACAATCAAGATGATAACTCTTAAACTTACCTGATTTAGACTAATATTAAGATCTTTAAATCAAAACGAAGGACATCAACACAAATAACTATTTAAAGAACATTTAGGCTATAAATAACAACGAGATTAGACTGAGACCAACAGTTTTAACAAAGACCAAATCTAATTCAATCAAACATGTTAAACTATTAAGCTTAGATAGGCAAACATAGCATATTTTCATTCAAGGAGCATGATATTATGCAACAAATCAAACTGGGAAGGGATAAGTATTCTATCATGAAAGAAAGATATATACTCTACTAAGTTCATGACATACGAAAGTGAATAGGCTGCACTATATCACATTTTAGAACTTTCAAAGTGCATGCTCGAAGCTAAGCTTGTGTTAATTAAATTAAAAAGAAAGAGTTCATAAGAAGTAGATTGTAGCAATTTATTAGATTTCATGTAGAACCACATCATAGAACACCCATCACAAAATCATTGTACATGAGAAACAATTATAAAGCAAACACAGAACTTCAAATACAAGAATCTAAATGCATATGAAGAAAAGTGAAAATAAAAATGGGAGTTTACCTTTTTGATTGTAGCGAGCTGGAAACAATGAGTTGCTGGAGGCGAACGACCACAAGATTGACTCCGACGGGACTTCGATGAACAAAAAGGAAATAGAAAAACTTAGGCTTAAACCTTCGTGGGTTTAAATTATAAGAACACTGTTCTTTCCCAAATTTCCTCCATCCAATCTGCATCCTAAAATAGTAGAATAAGAGGGCTATTTATAGAATGATTTTGGGGGAAATTTCTAAGATCCAATCAGTAGGACCCTGGAAGTCGAAAAGTTGGAGCCAAAGAAAATTCCTCAAAATTTGGCCTGTCCTCAAGATAAAGAGTCACTCTACGACTCGTAGGGATAAGTCACAGAGTAAATCCCAAGGGTCTATCCATAACAAACCTCAGATGATACCCTACGACTCAACAGGATGAGTTGTAGGATTGTCTACGATTCGTCAAACCTAGTCATAACAAAGCTTTAGAGACCTGTAAGAAGAACGACTTTGACGAGTCGTAAGGGAGTTTAGAGCTATAAAATTGACTCGTAAGAAAATATCAGAGACCCCAAAATAAGTGTCTTCTCAAATATACAGGACGGATTGAGTCTACAACTCGTAGACTAGTTGACGAGTCATAACAACAACTCTTAGAGGAAATCTTCAGAGACTAAAGTCTCAGGGTTTTTCATACCCTGCAAGACAAGTGAAGACTACGACTCGTAGACTTGGAGATGAGTCATAGGGACCAACTCATAGGTCCAAAAGCAGGAATTAATGAAGGCAATTCTGTCTTATTCCAAAGTTCGGTTCAATGAACCTAGACTCAATTATGTACAATTTCAAGCCTATAACTACCCATCCCTTCAAAATTTCCTCTATTCAAAATCATTCTTCAAATTTCTCTAAGGCAAGATCAAAGAATTCTCTCAAGGTTCCTCTCCAAACTTCAAGCTAGGGTTTCAAATTTCATCTAAGTTTCCTCTCCAATTCTAAGTAATTTCAATGAAAGTATGTGGGGATTGATCCGTGGGTTATTTTCACCCAAGGAGTCCCAAGGTTTCTTCAAAGTTTTCTTCAATTTTCAATTAACTATTAACCCTAGTTTTGATGAATTGCATTGCGTATTTCAATTTATTTTAAATTGTTATCACTGATTATTCTAAGCACATTTCTACATGAATTGCATGATTTTAGGTTGAGTTATGAATATCCATGCATAAAGTTACTTTCAATTATGATTATGAAGTTCAATGATGATTTACATGAGTTTGATTATGAGTTTAGTGATTTTCAAAGGAAAGTTTTTACGAATAAAGTTAAGATTATGATTTAATAATGAGTTATGATGATGATCAATTATGATCCAAGATAGTTATTATGGTGTGATAAGTACACTGCTCGCACAATCATGTTTAAGATGGTGATAAGGACAATTCTCACCAAAGTTATGAATTTCTATAAATCGCTAAAGTTAATGAGCTACTTTTAATACGTTTTATAAAGATAAATTGATAGGTAGTTCCTATATTTTTCTCTAATGTTTATCGTCACGTTTAATGAATTATGTTGGAATATTGACTAAGCACAGAGAAGAATTCTAGGTAGGATTCGGTTGGTAACATAGTTAGTTACCTAAGGGAGTCCTAGTAACAACCTAAAGTCCCAAACTACATTGCCAACATGGATTTACTTCATAGATTAGCTAGTGGATCCACATATACCTTATTAGATAAAGTTGTTTCTCACGAAGTCTACCTTGGAAAGTACCTCTCTCTTCTCGATGTAGGAGTTACATCGGATTCTATGTTATAGCTCGCATAGTCTTAACATGTCGGTTAAATGTGTCACGATCCGATTTCTCAGGTCATGATGACACCTACTCTGACCCACCAGTAAGCAAGCAGACCCATATCCCAAAACTAGGAGTAAGGGAATGTCAGGGTAGAAGACCAACAATTGTATCTAAAATGGTAATGAAAATAACAAGAGCACACATGAACGGGTAGAAGTAACTAAATATATATACAAACCAAAAAGATTCCCTCCCAGAACCTGGAAGTCACCTATACAGAGCTGCTAGTATAGGAGTACAAGTCCCAAAAGTGGACCATAGAAACAAAGCTTTCTCAAAAAGCAAAAGACAGAAAAAATATTTATACAAAAGGAGACTGGTTAATCTAGGACGCTATGTGCTCACCCTCGCCTTCGATCACGACCACATCTTGCTCAAATCAATGCCGGTAGCTAGTACTTAGACTTGCATCATGAAAAAAGATGCAGAGTGTAGTATGAGTACCAAGATATTAGGTACCCAGTAGACATCATAGGCCGATTTACCAAGATAAGCAAAGGTAAACTGAAATGCGAGTAAAAGATCCCTATTAAAGATAGGACAAGAATTAAATATAGGTATGTACACGAGCGTACTAGCAAACAAAGATAAAGAATCTAACTAACTCCGCCGGGCTTCCATAAACCCGACAGGTATGCTCGTGCATAAATAAAGGATAATCATCTGCACGGACTCCCATAAGCCCAACAAATGTAAGAATATCTGGAAGAAAACGAACGAAACCAAATGGATTTCAATAATATCACCATTTCCTGAACTTGAACTGAACCATTACCAACTCCCACCCCTCAACCCACAACTGAGAGTACATGAAGACTTAACCAAAGATTCATCAAGGAATCAAGAATTTAACCATGTGTAAGCTAGATCATGGACTACAACCGTACTGTAGCTAATGAGTCAACATGAGTAGGCTAGACCACATACTTTAACTGGGTAACTATAGCCAAAGGTCGAGCATGAGTAAGCTAGACCACAGACTTTAACTGGGTAACTATAGCTTGTAAGCCTGAACACAAGTAAGCTGGACCACGGACTTTGACGGGGTACCTGTAGCTAAGGAACCAAACATAAGCAAGCTGGACCACAAATTTCAATTGGGTATCTGTAGCTACAAAATCAGACCAAATTAGTATCAGTGACCAACCGTGCATCATGTGGAGTACCCCCAAACTGAGTGTCATCAATGCACTGCTCCAGCCCAAACCAAATTCAACCTGAATCATCGAGAAGACTTTCAACATTCAAGAACTGAGCGATATGGGACCAATAAGAGAATAGGGCATTATGGAGGTAAGGTCACAAGCTGAGTTACTTCCTAGGCTCAGAATATCAGACACAATTCTGCTATATCAGTCTACAGGGAGCTAACCATCCGCAATGACGTTGAAAAATCTCTAAGGCCCAACAACACCAAAACCACATAAGTCTAAGGCAACACTAGTCTAAGCCTAGACTAAGGCCAAACATGCTTCCAAACACACAATCACAGGAACAACAAGCATCGTAGGATATAAACAACAAACAACCATAGGAGTCAAGCTTACATAGTCCAACAGTAACCCAAAATAAGGCTTAGGACATGGATTTTAGGAATTTAATATGTTCGACACCCACACCCCTCCAAACTCATACAAATCAATGTACAATTTTCTTAACATGCTCAGTCTTATGAAGGAAAAACCATAGCCTACCTGTAAGCCAACTACGCGTGCTCCAACTCACAAAATTGGAATTTTCCTTTTTCGAGCGACCTCTAAATGTTGTCACGCAATCAATAATATAATCACAACATTAATACGATTGTTATGATACTAAAATTATCAAATTAAGAGATGAACCAATTTTGTGGTCTAAAATGGGAAATGTGGGATTCGCATCTGGAATTCCAGAATTGACCAAAAATAGGTTCTAAACATCACCCCAAGCTCACAAATGAAAATTATAATACAATTTGGGGTGGAAAACAATGCGAGACGAGCATGGAACTAAAATTCACAAAATTCTAACTAAAATATCAAAATGACAGCTTTTTGATCAGCGAGTTTACAAAAAAATGAGACCCTTCGAATCCAAAAAAATTATATAGAGATGTTCCTTGCTAAAAACCCCACAATCTAGCCTAAGAAATCACTAAAAACTGGAGTTAAATTGACAAAGTTACAATTCTCCGAAGTTCAATAATTATTCACTTCGAAAATCACTAAAGCAGTAGCTAAATATGAATTTTAACCTCACACAAATCCTTCTCTCACATTTTTGAGCTCAACACTAGATTCACCATCAAAATCTCTTGAATTTGGACTTTAGAATCACTTAATTTAAGCTTAAGATGGAGGAGATATCTATGTTGGAACTTTGAAATAAAATCTGAACGTCCTTGGTATTTATTAAAAGACCATGACACTGGCCTGTGCGAACACGACTATAATGCTCCACGAATGCAGAGGCCAAGAAACTTTACCTTCATGAACACACCAGAGGCCCACGATCGTGGAGGCCAAAGACTCACGCCTCCGCTAACATGGAGTAGGATTCATGAATGCGGAGGCCAACTTCATAGACCTCAGGCAGAGAACAAACTCATGGACCTCCGCGAACGCAGCCAAGGGCCTGCGATCGCGAAGAGAAATTTGTGCTGCACCAAATATCAACTAAAAAGTTGATATTTCTTAACTTGAAATATTCCTACGGGGTGCTTGAAATTTGTTCAGAATTTCATGGGCGCAAATGAGATATTCTACCCCACCAAATTCAACTCAATGGTTTAGTCAAAATTTCCATATGAGGTCGTTATGACTAAAAGTGGGTCCTACACTCAAAGTTTTAAACCAAATTTGATATTTTGAAACTAATCGCGGTGTCAAAATTTTCATCCAAGAGCATTTTTAAAGAAGTTTACCAAAGTTAACTATAGGCAAAATTTCAAAGGTAAAAGCGCCAAATGGTCCTAAGCTCATACCAATTGCCTTGGTACTTGTGCCGACCATGCTACTAGCTTAATATAGCCATTCAAGAGCTGATGAAACTGTCAGAATTCTATTCTAACTTCATTTTCCTGAATTTATAACCGAAGTCAACTTTTCAAGTTATAAAAACTTCAAAATAGGGAAATAGACCTAAAATCCAAATGAACGACCAAAAAACCAAACAGTTAGTGCCAACAAGTCATAGTGACTTGGGGCCGCTACAGGAATACTTTAAATGATGAAATAAATGCTTTAATTTAAAAATAACTTGGAGGATCATTACAAAAGGTCTTATCCCACACAAGTTGAATGTAAAGATATGAGATTGACTATGAAGTTTTATGGTGCATTGACCATAAGTTTTCATATGTTTTGAAATACTTTTAAGCCTTACTCATGTTAATTATGATTGGTCATGCTTCTTATATCATATTGATCATATTAGTTATTCATGCATACCTCACATACTTAGTACCTTCTATCTACTAATATATATTTGCCTACATTATCTCATAATGTAGGGAAAGATGATACTCATGCTCCTCACATTCGTGGATAGAGTTTCCTAGTTTTCAAAGAGTTGGCGAGTCCTCATATCTTTGAGGATGTGACTTTTCTTTCATAGTGCTACAATGACTTCTTCTTATGATTTGGGTGAGCTAGGATCTTATCCTAAGCCTCCATCAAACATAGACTTAGAGGCATGTCTAGATGTTAAATTTGTTGTGGTTTATTTTAGACATTGATTGGGTATTTCTATGACTTAGACTTACATCTTTGAGTTTTTATTTCCACTCATATTGACTATGTTTCTTTACCTTATGTATGCAATGTATGCTAAGATGGCTTGGCTGGGATCCTTCGGGTTCTTGATCATCATGTCATATTTAGGCCCTAGGCTTGGGTCATAAAATACTTGGTATCAGAACACAAGATTTAGGAATGTCCTATGGAGTCTAACATGCTGCATTGAATAAAGTCTTGTTTATTAGTGTGAATTGCGCCACATCTATGAAAAGGAGGCTATGAAGCATCTTGGGAAAATCTCACTTCTTTCATAATCTATGTCATGCGGTAGAGTGGTACTCTAAGTGTTTCCCTTTAATACTTATTCTTTGTGATTTTCAGAAAATACCTTCATGAAGATACCTCGCTCGAAGGAATGTGGTTGAGAAGGAGCAATAAGCTCCGAATGGTCCATTGAATGACCAATTCTGCGGCCTTTCAAGTACTTTCTTAGGCCGTTATGAGCCAACTCAATTGTAAGACGGCTACTCCCATGAACCCAAATGTGGGTACGGCAGCAATAAGGGCTCTTGACTTCATGAGGATGAATCCTCAGAGTTTTGGGGTTCCACGGTAGAGGAGGATCCACAGGAGTTTATTGATAACATTCACAAGATTATGAAGATTATGGGAGTTAGCCCTGTTAAGAGGGCAGAGTTGGCTATATATCATTTGAAGGGCATTGTTCGTATTTGGTTTGATCAATTGAAATGTGAAAGACCTATAAATGCGAATCTCGTGACTTGGAAGGAGTTCAAATAAGGAGTTAAGGGAGGCCAAGGTATAAGAATTTATCAACTTTAAGAAAGGTGGTATGAGTGTGAGGGAGGATGGCCTCAAGTTTACCTAATTGTCGAAAGATGCTCTATTCATAGTTGCTGATCCAAGAGCTCATATGATTAATTTTGTGTTGGGTGTGTCAGATGTGGTTTCTAAGGAGTGTAAGACGATCATATTGATTTGGGAAATGGACATATCTTGACTCATTACCTATGTGTAGAAAACAGAGAGTGGAAAGCTTAAGGAGAGAAGTGCTAGGGAGTCCAAGAGGGCAAGGACTGCTAAATCGAAAAGTGGTGGGCGTCCTCATTTTTGCCAAAGGTATTCCAGTCAAGGATATTCAAATGCTACTACTCCAAGGTTTGAAAAGTATAGGGTTACCAACCCTAAACCCCAAGGAGGTTCCCTAATTAGCCAAGCTACCCCCGCATGTAGGAAGTATAGAAAGAATCACAAAGGTGAGTGTCTAGTGGGTTTGGATGTGTGCTATCGATGTGCAAAGTTGGGTCATCATGCTAAGGAGTGTAAAGTTAAATATGGTCATCCTCAAGGCCAAGTTATTCATGGAGTGCAAGTACAACCAAGTGATCTAGTGCAACAAAAGGGTGGTCAACGCAATAATCGGTTTTATACTTTTCATGGTAGGTGAAAGAGACTCCCAATTTTGTTATCGGTATGTTACGAGTCTTTCACTATGATTTTTATGCCTTACTTGTTACGGGTACAAATTTGTATTTTGTTACTCCTTTTGTGTCCATGAGATTTGATGTTAGCCCCAAAAAATTGTTAGAGCCTTTTTCTGTTTATACTCCCGTAGGTGAGTCGGTTATGGCTAAAAGAGTTTATAGAAGTTGTCCGATATTGATTTTCCATAAAGTTACTCTATGTGATCTAGTTGATCTTGAGATGACTGATTTTAATGTTATCCTTGTTATGGATTGGCTATATGCATGTTATGCTTTTATTGATTGTAGAACCCGAGTGGTTAAGTTCCAATTTCCTATTGAGTTGGTCCTAAAATGGAAGGGTAGTAATTTTGTATTTAAAGGTCAATTCATTTAGTTTCTTATAGATCGAAAAATATTTCCAAGGGTTGTATCTACCATCTTGTGAGGGTTAGGGATGAAAATTCTGAAGCCCTTACTCTAGAGTCGGTCCCCAATATTAATGAGTTTCCCGATGATCTACTCCCGAAAGGAAAATTGACTTTGGTATTGACCTTCTTCTAGGTACTCAATCTATTTCTATTCCTCTTTATCGAATGGCTCTAATGAAATTAAAGGAGTTAAAGAATCAGTCGAAAGACTTGCTAGACAAAGGTTTCACGAGACCAAGTATATCCCTATGGGTGCTCCCATTTTGTTTATTGGAAAGAAGGATGGTTCGCTACGTATGCGTATTGACTAACGACAATTGAACAATGTAACCATCAAGAATGAATATGCAATTCTAAGGATAGATGATTTGTTTAACCAATTACAAGGGGCAAGTTACTTCTCTAGGATTGATCTCCATTCCAGTCATCACCAACTAAAGGTGAGGGAGTGTGATATTCCTAAAATGGCATTTCAAATAAGGTATGGCCATTATGAGTTCTTAGTTATGTCGTTTGGTTTTACCAATGCCCCCGCGACTTTCATGGACTTGATAAATAACGTGTTCAAATAATATTTGGACATGTTCGTAATTGTGTTTATTGATGACATTTTAGTGTACTCTCGGCATGAGGAGGAGCATGCTAATCACTTAAGGATTGTGGTACAAACTCTAAGGGATAAAAAATTATTTGCCAAGTTCAATAAATGTGATTTTTGGTTAAGGGAGGTGGCTTTTTCTTGGTCAAATTGTATCTGGTGAAAGGATTATGGTTGATCCTAAGAAAACTGACGCAGTTAAAAATTGACCTAGACCATTGTTTCCTTCGGATATTAGAAGTTTCTTGGGCCTAGACGGATATTATAGGAGATTTTTTGAAGGGTTCTTATCGATCTCATCATCTTTGACTAAGTTGACTCAAAATAAAGGAATGTTTCAATAGTTGGAAGCTTGTGAGAGGAGTTTCCAAGAGTTAAAAGATCGTCTTACTATTGCTCCTATTTTGACCTTACCGGATGGGTCCGATGTTTTGTTGTGTATTGTGATGCTTTAAGAGTAGGACTTGGTTGTTTGTTGATACATCATGGTAAGATGATAGCTTATGCTTCTTGAAAACTTAAGGTGCATGAAAGAAATTATCCAACTCATGACTTGGAACTAGCGGCGGTTGTGTTTGCTTTGAAGATTTGGATATATTATCTTTATGGTGTTCATGTAGATCTGTTTACTGACCATAAGAGTTTACAATATGTGTTTAAGCAAAAGGACTTGAACCTTTGACAAAGGAGATGACTTGAATTGTTGAAGGACTATGATATATGTGTGTTGTACCATTCTGGTAAAGTCAATATAGTTGCCGATGCTCTTAGTTGATTGTCTATGAATAGTATTGCACACTTTGAGGAAGGTAAGAAGGATTTGATCGAGGATGTTCATATGTTAGCATGTTTAGGTGTGCGATTGGTTGATTCTAATGATGGAGGTGTTCTTGTTCATAATGGTTCGGAGTCATCCTTTGTAGCGGTTGTCAAGGATAAGCAAGATAGTGATCCAGTGATTGTTGAATTAAAGAAGTCGATCATCGAAAAATACATTGAGGCTTTCTCCTAAAGGGGAGATGATGTACTGCATTATCAAGGCCGATTGTGTGTACCTAATGTTGATGGGTTAAAAGAGTTAATATTAGACGAGGCCCATATTTTTCAGTATTCCAATTCACCTGGGATCCAGCAGGGTGTATCACGATATTAGGGAAGTGTATTGGTGGAACGGGATGAAAAAGGACATAGAGGAATTTCTGGATGTGTCCAAATTGTCAACAAGTTAAAGTTGAGCATAAAAAATCAGGAGGTTTAGCTCAAGACATTGGAATTCCTACATGGAAGTGGCAAGATGTGAATATGGACTTTGTAACAGGTTTGACTCGTACTAAGAAGCACTACGATTTCATTTGGGTTGTTGTGGATCGGATGACTAAGTCGACTCATTTTCTACTGGTTAAGACTTCTTTTGGTGCCGAAGACTATGCTAATTTGTATGTTTGTGAGTTGGTAAGACTTTATGGTATTCCCTTGTCTATTATATCGGATCGAGATACTCAATTCAGTTTGCACTTTTGAAATTCATTTCAAAAGGTTCTGGGAATAAAGGTTAAGTTAAGTACCATTTTCCATCCTCAAATTAATGGTCAAGCCGAAAGAATGATCCAAACTTTAGAGAATATATTGAGAGCATGTGTTATTTATTTTAAAGGGAGTTGGGATGAGCATTTTCTATTGATTGAGTTTGCCTACAATAATAGTTATCACTCTAGCATCCTAATGGCTCCTTTTGGAGCATTGTATGGGAGAAGGTGTAGGTCCTCGGTGAAATGGTTTAAAGTTGGTGAGATAGGTTTGATCGGTCTAGATTTGGTAATAGATGCCATGGAAAAGGTGAGACTCATAAGGGAGAGGTTGAAGATGGCTCAAAGTAGTCAAAAGTCCTATTTGGATGTTAGAAAAAAAGAGCTTGAATTTAAGATGGATGATTCAGTTTATTTGAAGGTTTCACCCATGAAGGGTGTAATGAATTTTGGTAAGAAAGAAAAATTAAGTCCTAGATATATTGGACCTTATAAGATATTGAGACGTATTGGCAAGGTGGCTTATGAGTTAGATTTTCCATTAGAATTAACCATGGTTCACCCAGTGTTTTATGTATCAATTTGAGGAAGTTTGTAGGTGATCCAAATTCCATTATACCATTGGAAGACGTGAGTGTTGAAGAGAATTTGACTTATGAGGAGGTTCCAATGGAAATCTTAGACCGATAAGTGAAGAATCTAAGAAACAAAGAAGTTGTGTACGTCAAAGTATTGTGGAGGAACCAACAAATAGAAAGTGCTACTTGGGAAGTAGAGGCGGATATGATGAAAGAATACCCATATCTCTTTCTCACTAATCAAGCCTAATGTATTAAGCTTTTCTTATTCAAGTCAACTGAACTCTTACGTATTCAGTCCCTCCTATGTCATTCATATGCTTGGATGTTCGTGAAAGTTGATTTTAAGTCATGATTTATGTTAAGTTTGAAATTTTCATGTTTTATGCATTTTAAGGTATCATTATATCCATGATGGATTGCTAGTCCTCTTTCCGTATCTTTCTTATGTTAAGATAATCTCATTCGAGGATGAATGTTCCCAAGGGAGAGATATTGTAAGACCCTAGAAGTCAGATAGTTGAAACCAAAGAGAATTCCTTAAAATTTGGCTTGTCCTCACGATGACGAGTCACTGTACAACTCGTAGTCCCTTCTATGATTCGTAGGGATGAGTCATAAAGTGAATCCCAAGGGTCTGTACAGAACAAACCTCATATGACACCCTATGACTCAATAGGATGAGTTATAGTAGTGTCTACGATTCGTCAAACCTAGTTGTAACAAATCTTTAGAGACCAAATATTTCAAAGTTTTTCAAACCATCAAGAAGAACGATTTTGATGAGCGTAATGGATTTTCTGAGTCTTAAAAACAACTCGTAAGAAAACATCAGAGACCTTAAAATCAGGGTCTTCTCAAACTTATAGGATGGATTGAGTCTACAACTCGTAGACCAGTTGTCTAGTCGTAACAATGAATCATATAGGTAATCTTCAGAGACTAAAGTCTCATGGTTTTTAATACCCTGTAAGACAAGTCAAGGCTATGACTCGTAGACTTGGAGACTAGTTGTAGGACCAAATCGTAAGTCTAAAATCCAAAACTAATGAAGGTCAATTCTATCTTTTCCCAAAGTTTGGTTCAATAAACCTAGAATCAATTATGACCAAGTTCAATCCTATAACTATCCATTCTTTCAAAATTCCCTCTATTTAAGAGGATTCTTCAAATTTCTCTATGACAAGATCAAAGAATTCTCTGAAGGTTTCTCTCCAAACTTCAAGCTAGGGTTTTAAAATTTCATCCAGGTTTCCTCTCCAATTCTAAGTGATTTCAATCAAGGTATGTGGAAATTGATCCATGGGTTATTTTCACCGAAGGAGTCCCAAAGTTGCTTCAAAGTTTTCTTCAATTTTCTATTATCTATTAACCTAGTTTTGATGAATTGCATTAGGCTGTTTCAATTTTATTTTAAATTGTTATTAATGATTATTCTAAGCATGTTTCTACATGAATTTCATGATTTCAAGTTGATTTATAACTGATCATGCATAAAGTTACTTTCAATTATGATTATGTAGTTCAATGATGATTTACATGAGTTTTTTATTATGAGTTGAATAATTTTCAAAGGAAAGTTTTTATGAATGAAGTTAAGATTATGATTTAATGATGGGTTATGATGATGATCAATTATGATCTAAGATAGTTATTATGGTGTGATAAGTACAATTCTCACACAATCATATTTAAGATGCTGATAAGGGCAATTCTCACCGAAATTATGGATTCCTATGAATCATTAAAGTTAATGAGCTACTCTTGCTACATTTTATAAAGATAGATTGATAGGTAGTTACTATCTTTTCCTATAATATTTATGTTCATGTTTTAATGAATTCTTTTGGGATATTGACTAAGAACCGAGAGGACTTCTAGGTGGGGTTCGGTCTGGTAACGTAGTTGGGGATCCTAGTAGCAACCTAAAGTCCCAAACTACGTTTCCCATGTAGGTTTCCTTATGGCCTAGCTAGTTGATCCACATATAGCTATTGTGTTAAAGTTATTTCTCATGGAGTCTACCTTTACAAGTATGCTCTCTCTTAGCAATGTGGGAGTTACATCGGATTCCATGTTATAGCTCACATGGTCTTAAGATGCGGTTAAAGGTCTTATCTCACACAAGTTGAATGTAAAGATGTGAGATTTACTATGAAGTTTTATGATGCATTAACCAGAAGGTTTCATATATTTTCAAATGCTTTTAAGCCTTACTCATATTCATTATGATTGGTTATACATCTTATGTCATATTGATCATGTCCTATTACTTGTTCACGCATACCTCACATACTTAGTATCTTCTATATACTAACACATATTTTTCCTACATTGTCTCATAATGTAGGGATGGATGATACTCATGCTCCTCATATTAGTGGCTAGATTTGCCTAGTTTTCAAAGAGTTGGTGAGTCCTTCTATCATCGAGGACGTGGATTTTCTTTCATATTGCTACTATGACTTTTTCTTATGATTTGGGTGAGCTAGAAGCCTTTTCTAAGCCCCCATCAAGCATAGTCTTAGAGGTATGTCTAGACGTTAAATTTGATGTAGTTCATTTTGGACATTGATTGAGTATTTCTATCCCTTACACTTACACCTTTGAGTTGTTACTTATGCTTATCTTGATTATGTTTATTTACCTTATGTATGCGATGCATGCTAAGATGGTTTGGTTGGGATCCTTTGGGTTTCTGATCGCCGTGTCACGTCTAGGCCTTAGGCTTGGATCATGACAAATCGATGAGGGAGAGTTCAAAATTCAAAAATTCCTTTGAGGATAAGGTTCCAGGTTGCTGGAATATACCAATTTGTTTGAATTTAGATGAATTTTGAGAGGGAAATCAAAAATTTGAATGGATGAAGGCTGCGTGGACTAATTCTCGAAGGTTCGAGTATATTCTTTATTATGGATGCTTGTGAGGATCATGATGGATGTACGAATTCGAGGAAGAAAGGTGAGAAGCATTGTACGGTTAAGGTTTTATGGATTCTTCTAGTTGAAGTTCTCAAAGGAGATAGAGAAGTTTGGGAAGAGGGCCAAGTCGTTATGTTGGTGCGGCCTTTCTGAAGTATGAGAGAGAAAAAATTGAGAGAGTGAGGCGCGTGGGTGGGAATTGAGTATACATTTATTTGGTTACTGATGTGAGGAAAAGATAAATTAGGCCGGATATGGGTGGTTTTGGGAAATTATGGTTGGAAATTGAGTCCGAAATTGGACTCAAATTTTGGGACTAAGTGTTGGGTTGGTCCAATTAGAGTCAAAGTTGAAAGAACCAGTTCCCTTAGGTAATTCTTCAGCGACAAATCAAATTCTATGAATATGATATGAGACGAATTCGAATTAGTTACGAGCTTCTTAATTTTAAACAATACAAAATAATTATCTGATTACTTGAAATGAAAGAATAATTAGATATTAACTACAAATTAAACATTTTCAAGGAAAATAAAATATGTACTAATTTAAATACTATTTTCTGAGGTGATTTTCTAAAAAATTGTAAAACTTTAAAAGCCATATCTATATATATATGTATATATATTCCCCTTTAGATTTTTCAAACACGATTATTTCAAATTGTTCGAAATTGAAGAAGCACATAATTAATTCATATTGTAGAGGGTCAAAATTGGGTGTCAACAACTGTCTCTTTTTTTGGATAGGATCGATGAAAGATATCATGGACAGAAAATTGACAAACCCAATTTTGGCAGAGCGCATCCTCATCTTTCAAAAAAAGATCTTGGTATGGGTTTTGGAAAATTGTGGCCGATCTCCAGTATCGAGATTCCTATATATCTCATGCTATATGAGAATTCAGGCCACTTGTAGTTTAATACGCTTGATTTGATGTACGAATTTAAAGAAAATACAAAAGTTATATCATTCTTAATTTATGGAGAGACTAGAATACTTGAGAAAAGATAGAGAGTGATTGTTGGGGTACAGTCAAGTTTTCAACATAGAGCCTACCTACATATTCCTTGACATGGAAAATCAGACTGATTGTAGTTTGACTCAATCGATTGAAAAGAAAATCTTTTATGCTAAGATAATCTTCAGTTTCTGAGGAGTGACAAATAAATTGAGTATGAAAAATAAGGCTTGCGATCTATTATCTATGAATGTGGCGCGCTTCACGTCCATAATTAAGAACTTATATGGACATAATTTATAATGCTCTTGGTGCACTGTCACTCGAATTAAAGTGTTTCCTCTGGTGAGAGTCGAGGTTTTTCAGATGTGAAATTAAAATTGATAGACCCTAAGAAATACCCACATGCCTTCTGATAGGGGTGTGGTTTTATTGTGGTGGAAGTCGCTCCTCAGCTTATGTTCAAAGAGTTTGATATTCTTCTTCGGACTGTGTCCCAGTTTGCTTCTAAGATAAAGTTCCACATTGTGCTGCATCCTATTTGATATTGTTCGCACCTGTTGTTTGTTTGAGAATTCATCCTCTTTGATGCTCTAGATAAAGACTGAGATAAAACTTATTAGTAGAAACTGTAATTTAAATAGAGAAGTGATTTTTTTTACCATATCCAACACATGTTCTTTTCTTTGAATATTTCGATGTTAGTCTCTTTTGATTTTGACACGTAGATGATGGATAGATATGATGAAACATAATGATGATGCTATTCCTTCAATATGATGATGATTCTTCATTGGGTAGGAATGATGATGTTGATTATCTATTGGTAGGATGATGATGCTCCATTTATAGGATGATAATGCTTCACTGGTTAGACGATTATGCTCCATTGATAGGATGTTGTAGCTGATTCTCCATTGATAGGATGTTGATGCTCCATTGGTAGGATGATGATGCTCCATTGATAGGATAATGATGTTGATTATCCATTGGTAGGATGATGATGTTGATTCTCTATTGATAGGATGGAAATGTTCCATTGGTAGGAATGATAATTTTCCATTAATAGGATGATGATCCTCCATTAATAGGATGATGATGCTGATTCTCCATTGGTGGGATGATAATGTTGATTCTCCATTGATAGGATGATGCTTCTCCATCGGTAGGATGATGTTGCTCCATTTGTAGGATGACATTAATTCACCATTGATAGAGTGATGCTGCTTCATTCGAACGATGCTGCTGCTCCATTAGTAGGATGATGTTGATTCATTGATAGGATGATGCTGCTCCATTAGTAGAATAATGCTTCTCCATTGGCAAGATGATGATAGATATTCTTTAGATGCTAATCTATGATTGATTTTCGGCATGATAAGGATATTTTGGCAAGTTGCACTTCAAACCCTCTTTGGTATTTCATGTGACTTATGGATGTCCATCAGACGATTTTAACGCTGAAAAATACAATTTGACGTCATTATAAAAACTTGCATTTCTTAAAAGTAGATTTTTTGCCTGTTCCTATACTTAAAAGGAAATAATTAATATACACATTGTCCCTCTAACTAGAGACTGCATCAAAAAATCTTAAGAAAAAATTCTTGAGAATGTGTACAAAATGGCTGATCACTTTGACATTAATGTGCAAATATCGTCCTTATTTTTGAACACTTTATGTTCATTGTAGTTCTTGTTTTGCTGGAGATTTACGAGGCATTTGTTGCTCATATTTTGACCTGTTTTAAAACTTCAATGACCTTTCCTATATCCATAGGAAATTTATCAGTTTTAGGAATTATTTATTCCTTTGACTTTTCCATATTTGCTGAATGAAGAAATATGATGATCTTAGGGCATCCTTCTAATATGCATCCACAGAAAAATTGTCATTTTAAAATAAATTGATCTATGTTGACTTCTTCAGTTGTTTTCTCCTTCTTGCTATCTCCAGTTGATTGCTCCGATCCCCCTCTTCTTAATAGATACAAGATGATTATATTTTAACACTTGTAGAAATCTTTTTAGAGAAAATAGATTTTTGAAAACTAATTTGAAAAGATCATCATCAAGTGTCATGTCATGTAAAGCTTGAATGAACGTCCTTGGTTTGAATCTTTATCCTATCTAATAGCTTGTTCGAAAGGCTGTAAATTCCCTTGAAGCCTGGGAATTTTTACATGGCCCTATCAAAATTTGCTAGAGCTGAGAAGTTTTGCAGTTGACTCTGAACTCTAATGGTACTGAAGATTATTGAGGTTGACTTCGAATTTCTAAAAATATTGGCGATTATTTGAAGTTGATTTCTAGTTTTTGATCATGCTTGATAAAAAGTTTTGAGGTCATCCTCAAAATTATTTTTTCCAGTTTAACGTCTAGGTGGGTCTTGAACTATTGGCAGGACATTTGTAGAATTTTTGAGGTTATCTCAAAAATTATATCTAGTCGCTTTTTCTGATGCACCTTCAGTCTTGAATTGCTGGAGGAAAGCTCTCCTTTGAAATTTTTGAGTCCCTCTCAAAAAAGCATTTCCAATTACTATTGTAAATAGAAAGCTTACGGGAGGTATGGTCGAATCGTTATGGTGCACACGTATCCTGTTGAGACAGGAATTAGGAAAACTGTAGTTCCTCTCTTGGGAGGTAAATGAGAAATATAAAATTTTGATAAGATAATGATCGAGGCCGATATAGGCCGCCTACTTATCTCATTCTTGAGAATTCAGGTCAAACGTAGTTCAAATACAAAAAGGAAATATTGAAAATTTATAAAGGAGTGAACGAAGCCGACATTGGCAGCCTGCGTATCTCATTCTTTAGAATTATGGTCAGATGTAGTTCCTTACAAAAAGAAAATATTGAAAATAAAAAAGCATAGAAATGATTACAAGCAAATGATGCAATTACATAGAATGAAATAAAAGAAAATTCTAAGTCTTCAAATGTAGCATCTCTTGATAGTATCTGAGTTGATCGACAATAATGTCTGTGCCTAACCATGGTATATGCCAGACAAATGTATCAATGTATTGTCTAAGCAAATTGATGAATTCTATCTTCTTAGTTTTTTTTAAGTGGACATTGATTCCGGTTTCTTGACACATTCATCATCTCCCAGATTCATGGTTTCAATCTAATCTAGATTCGGCTTATTTTGACTTTCGTCTTGCTCCAATTCTTCAATGAGGTGTTCGGGTACCATCTTATTGTATCTTTCGACCTCATCGTCATTCACCTCATTTTGTTCATTCAGCTTGTGACATGATATGATATTGACAGATTTTAGATTATTTTTATTGAAATCATAGACAAAGACTGTTAGATACCAAATATAAAATAATTAAAATAAATTTTTGCAATAAAGGAGGTTTTCATTTGAAACAAATAGATACAAACTTTGGCCATCACCATGGACCAATTTGCCTTTTTTTTCCAAAATATTTCGAAGAAAATTAAAGCATAATGAAATAAAAATGACATAAAAGGATGGGTCTCGGGCCTCATTCGTACTACCACCAATTTTAGAAATAACATAAAAAGACGAGCGAGGAACAAATAGTAGAGTGGTGGTCCAATTAGGCACTTGATCCTTTGGCTTGACGTCTTGGATGATTGGTGTCTCAATCATCTCTTCTATCACATCATCACCTTCCTCATGAGGATTGTTAATTCCTTCCCCTAGACCATTTTCATATTCATATTTTTGCACCAGGAAAGACTGGAACATGTGGGGCAAAGGCTTCTATGAAGCATGATCGACCTTCTGCTTACTCTGACCCTCTTTAGGAACTAAAGTGAAAGCGTGATGGGGTTCCTTGATCATAAATTCAAGTTTCTCTCCTTTGCTTAGTGAGGCTATGGTTTTTTCAAGATGGTCAGGATTGATTGGAACTATCACCTTATGTGTACACCAATCTTTTTCAAATTCAATCATATTAATAATCACCTCTCTATGATTCAATGGGGGTTATTATTGACATTGGGAATGGCAGTTTAAAGAGTGATAACCTTTTGATCTATCAGATATTGAATTTTATGTTCAAGTTGATATAGTCCTCAGTGGTATGTCCAACACCTCCTAAATGATAAGCATAATAAAGACTAGGTCTATAAAGTTTGGAATTGATATTAATGTTCTTTGGGTCAATTTTATGTATCATGCCTTATGCTTTCAATCTCTCAAAAAGTTGAGTTCGTCTCTCAATCAAAGGAGTAAAAACTTGAGAGGGTTTCTTCTCAAGATTTAGGCGAGGAAGATTGTAATTGTTTCATAGAGGTGGAGGTACTTGACAGTAGGTCGGAGGATTTTGGCGAGTAGGTGTTAGCATTTGGAAATTTTGGTATTTTGGATTTTAGTAGGTAAGAGGGGAAATTCGGTAGTGTGGAGGTGGGTAATTAGGAGCAAAGTTTGATAACTTGGTTGGACATACAAAACTGGGTAGGGATTTTGTGGAGCTGGGGGAAGGTTTTGGAGGGTGAGGATTTTCTAGAGCTAAAATCGGGCGATCACTTTGTCCTTCTATCACGCATATGAGAAATAAAAGGATACATCTTCTTTTTTCTTTTTGAACAAACCTGAGAACCCAGATTGAACAGCCACTCGGGCAATCTTTTCGGTCTTAAGCCCGTCTTCGATAATTTGACCTACTTTGACTACTTGGACAAATTTTTCTCCTACGAGCAACGATATCCTATCATAGTATTTAGGCTCTTGAATGCGTACAAAGACTTTGATAATTTCTTTTTCAGTCATGGGAGGTTGAACTCTAACAGCCTCTTTTCTCTAATGGTAGGCATACTCTTGATAGCTTTTAGTAGACTTCTATTTGATTCTCTCTAAAGAGTAACGATCGGGAATGATATCCACATTGTAAGAAAATCTTTCGATGAAGTCCCTAGATAACACATTCCAACTAGACCATTATTTCATTTCTTGGGAAGTAAACCATTCTAAGGACTCTCCGCTTAAGCTTCGGCTAAAGAGCCGCATTAACAAAGGCTCATTCTTCCCAACTCCTATGAGTTGACGATAATATGCTCTAAGATGAGCCAAAGGCTTTCCATTTCCTCCAAAAGTGTCAAATTTCTATACTTTGTTTTAATTTAACAGACATAATCCAAGGATCTCACCCGTCATGGCGATCAGGGGTTGATCCACACACCCCCAAACCATAACATAAATAAAAATAAAATTAAAATACAAGAAGAGTGACATAAACCTTACCTCTGATCCTATGGTGGTTCATAAGCCATCCGTCCTATTAAGGTCGGCCAACTCATCCCTGATACTAGCAAATGAAACCTAAAAACTATGCACCTAAAAGAGAGGACTCCTGTCGATACAAGTATTCTAGGAAAACATAAATAAGGAAGATTCTCCCCTTACATAGTAGGAAAAGAAATAAAATCTGAATCCTATTCACTATAACTTAAAATAAATAAATAGCCAAGTGGAAAGGATGTAAGCATCCAAAACGTATATATAAATCTATACCAATTTTGGTACTTTGAACCCTTCTGGAAGGTCTAGATTTGAGATGATATACAGATCTTCATAATTCAACCCAATAGCATTGGGGTATAGTGAAACTCTTTCATTGATTTTACAATTTCCTTTTTCATACTTTGCTTAGTCATTTCCTCTATGACCCTCCAATCATTCTCCTTTTCCTCATTGTGATCGGGCTTGGGAAATGTAGTGTAAGGAAGATATAATTCTGTTAGTGCTGGAACATAGATAGTGGTTTTTGGAGGTATAGGTTGAGTGGTAGGTGATTTTTGAGAATTTTGATAAGGATTTTGGTACATGGGAGGAAATGTTTGAGAATTATTGGCATTTAGGCTTTGTAGGGGAGGGAAGGTCTGGGAGTTGTTGGCATTTAGGCTTTGAGAGAGAGGCAACACTTGGTATGATGAGCTAGTATGATGAGCTAATATGATGTTGGTTAGGGGTAGTCAAGTCAATGGTTGGTGATTTCTGAGTTGGCACGATGTGAGGGTTATTTAAGATATTTTTTGGAAGATTTTGAGGTTAGAGATGGAGCTGAGACCTTCCTTTGCCTGGAACAGGTGTATTGGCGGCGATAGCAAAGATTCTCCAGTTACCTTGTGCATTGTATCTCAGTTCTCATTTCAGAAATCTGTTGCACCAGTTGTACAATCACCTTATTTTGTCCAGTGATGACAGGGACCGTCACAACAATCTCAGTCAAACTAGTGTCCTCACTATCACTAGTCATCTTTCTTTTTCCTTTCAATAGATTTTGGTTAGGAAAAGAATCTTTCGGTGCTTTGGATCTCATGAAGTATGGATGCTAGGCCATCTTATCAATACAAATCAATTCTAACTACCTAATAAAAGAAAAACAACTCAAAGAGCAGACATATTAGTCTGCATTCGTAACAGATAATGCAAAATATCACATAGAAAGAAAAAATAAATACATAAGTGTTGCATTGTTTGAAGAAAAGATAATCCATGAGTATTTTGGAAAAGACAAAATAGACAGGAATTTGTCTATTAGATTTTGGGACTAGTGAATCATGAAGGTTGACTTGCATTGAGGCAAGGTCTTCTTGCATCTTTCACAGTTATATATCGACATTTATTGATATAAAAGATTTATTTCCTTGTAAAAATGAAGGAAAAAGAAAGCTTTTAAAAGATAGGGGCCAGGCATTAAAAGGCTGCCTACGTATCTCACGGAGGAGAAATCAGGCCCTATATAGTTTGACTTTGTACAAGGATAGTTTTTCATTCATTCATAGAATTTATTGCAAGGAAAAGAAAATAATAAAAAACTTTATAAACCAAACTATGCCTCTCTCGAGGCTTCTTGTTCTTCTTTACTTGGTCTTCTCTCTTCATGGATAATATTGCGGAAATTCAACCTTGATCTTTCCTATGTTGATGAGATATTCTAAGTCAACTCTAAAATCATGATATTTCTTGATATCCTTTCCAGTTGTGCCATGATGGAGGAAGACCTCGTTATCCTCACGCCACGTAGAGCAAGTATTCGTTTTCTTCCTTTCCATAGGAGTTAAAATCTTTCCATGAACTATCTTCTTGTAGATCTCTGAGTAAGACTTTGTAAAGACGGTGAAATTATAGTGATAGATTATAATATCTTTAGTGATAGCTTTCCCGGCTTAACTCGATCACAAGCAAGGACACAAGGACCCCATATGTGGCTAATCTTGACACTGTTGATCATTCCATGGATGATTGTCCTTAACTCCTGACATTCATCGGTAGTACGACCTTGTTGATAACTATGGTAAGCACACATCTTATGTTTAGTTTCAAGGTCAACCTTGGAATCTGTTCCTTCAATGGGATGAAGAATTCCCATAGTCAGTAAAATTTGGTAGATAGTAGAGCATAGGATGACCTTCGGTCTACCAAAAAAGTCTCTAAAATGCACCTTGAGGGTGATCTTCTCATCTCCTTGCTTGAACCTACCTGGAAAAGATGACTCACTCTTCTTCTTAGACTTTTCTTTCCTCTTTGTCGAAGGGAGAGTCTATTTTTGCAAGACCCAGAAGTTAAAAAGTCAGAAAACAAGGTTCAAAAGAAGTTCCAAGAAAAATATCAGATTTTGCACCAAGTGACCATCAAAAACCAAGTTCAAGATCCATGATCCTTAGTATGGTCCATTTTGGCCAATGTGATGGAAGTCATAAAACTCAGATGTTTAGGGGACAAGTTCATGAAAGAAACCACGATCTATGGTAAGAACCACGAACCCCCTTGAGACCTTTAAATCTCAGTCCAAGTCAGTAACTACGTTCCACCCACCATGGGTCATAGTGCCCTTCATGAAATATGGTGGGTCTTTGGAGAGGGACCCTTGCAAACCTAAATTTTCTAGAGAATGAGTACATCACCACAACCATGACTATATCCCAATTTGGCCTTCACGGGTCATGGTGGAGGCCCGTTCAGTGACCCAAATCTAGTTTTAAGTTGGGGTATTCTGGTCATTTTTTATATTTTTATTAATGAATGTGGATGGTTTTTGGAACAAATCCTAACCTATTAACTACCCTACGCCCTCTTAACCCTCTCATTCTCATCCTAACACTCTAAATCAAAATCTTCCCTCTAAAAGTGTGCTCTCCAAGTCTCCTCCTTCCTCAAGTGAATTCTAGGGATTTATTAAAGGTCAACCTTCCATTCTCTTCAATTTAGGGCTTTTAAAGGTCAAGTAATGTGGGAATTCATTGATGGGTACCTTTCACCCATTGAGTTCCAATTTTTCCTCCAAATCTCTCAATGATTTCTATTCAAAAAGCCCTAATTTTATGACGATTGTATTAGGATTCCATATTCATGATATACTTGATAACTATTGATTAAATCATGCATTCAATTGATATTGTTTTCATGAATTAAGTATGGGTTGATATAAATTATATGATCATGAATGTTTATAATCCAAATTTTATGTTCTTCAAGTAAATTGATCATGTATTCATGATCTACCCTAATTGAAAGTATATGCTGTGATCATGAATTCTAAATATGCAAGAATGTTTTATGAATGAGGGTGATTTAATATCCTAATTACGTTTCTATGAAAAAGGATTCTTAATGATGGAAGGCCTACACCTAGATTACATGAATCAAATGACATTGTTCTATTCATATGAACAAGTTTCTATGAAATATGATTATTAAAGGATTATGATTGATGCCAAGTATGATTTGTGAGTATGATATGGCATGTATTTTGTGGGATATTAACTTAGCACTAAAAGGACCTTGAGGTGGGCACTCGACCTAAGCTTTAATAGCAACCTCTAGTTCCATAAAGTACGTTACCACCATAGATTTGCCAATACGGACTAGCTAGTGGATCCACATATATCTCTTAATGATAAAATGTAGGATGGAGTCTTCCCTGGTAAGTAGCCTCCCTCCACATCGGATTTTGTGTAATATGTCACATGATCTTATATGTTAGTTAAATTCCTACCCCATACTAGTTAAAGTAAAGTTCTGAAGTTCTCATGATGATGATGTTTTGATGCATTGACTAATGAGTTTAATGTTTTAACATTTTCATGGTTTTACTCGTGTTTTATAATATTGGTCTTGCATCTCATGATTCATATTAACTATGTCCTATGTTTATTGTTCATGCATACTTCTCATATACTTAGTATATTTCATGTACTAACACATACTTTTTGACTACATTATATTATAATGTAGGACCAGAAGATCACGCTCATCCTCCCGTTTATAGCTAGAGCTATTAGTTTGTACTGTTTGTGAGTCCTTACAGTTCGAGGACATGAAACTTATTTCATTTTTTCAGTTGATTACTTCCTTACTCTATGTTGTCATGGGTGAGATAGGAGCTTGACTTATACCTCTATCTAGTTAGTAGATGCTTGTTAGATGTCGAGAGTCTATGTTGTCTTTTTCTCATTTGGAGACTTATGCCCTATATTGAGACTATGCTTTCGTGTCTATGATTAAGCTTTATTTCTTTAAACACCTTATCTATACACATAAATGATATGCTAAGAGGCTTGCTGGAGTCTTCCAGGATTGTAATTGCCTTGTCACACCTAAGGCCTATCTTGGATTGTGAAAAAATTGGTATCATAGCACAAGGTTCAAATTTCCTAGGGAGCCTAACATGTTGTGTCAAGTAGAGTCTTATGCATCACTATGAAGCACACCATACCCATGAATAAGAGGCTATGAGACATCTTAGAAAAAATATCACTTCTTTGATGATCTTATCGTGCTATAGAGTTGAACTCTAAGGTTCCCTCCTCTAACGCTTTCTCTTTGCAATTGCAAAATCATGCCTCCACAAAGATACCCTGCCCGAAGGAATGTTGAGGGGAGCAACACGCTCCAAACAACCCCTTGCATGAAAAATTGTCTCTTATGGAGTTCTGAGCCACTTTTCAAGCTCTTTCTTAAGCCATAACTACTCAAGTAAACCAAGGAGTAGCTGCTCCCCCAAACGTGTCTACACCAGCTTTAAGGGTTAGAGATTTCACAAGGATGAACCCTCTCAAGTTTAATGGATTGGAGGTTGATGAGTATCCCTACGACTTTGTTGATGAAGTGTATAATATTATCACTATTATGGGAGTGTCTTCATAGAAAAAGGCAGAATTGGCGGCCTACCAACTCAAAGCTGTTGTTCAAGTGTGGTACAATTAATGGAAGGCCGAAAGGGTTAAAAAAGGTCCTACAGGTTAGGAGAATTTCAATGTTACATTTCCTGACCACTTATTTTACCTTTAGTTGAGGGAGACAAAAGTGTTGGAATTTATCAATCTCAAGCAAGGAAATATGAGTGTGAGGGATTATGCCCTAAAGTTCAGAATGTTGTCCAAGTATGCTCCTTCTTTAGTAACTATCTCTCGTGCTTGAATAAGTAGGTTTATTTTGGGTGTGTCAGACTTGATGGTGAAAGAATGTTGAATTGCTATGCTCATCAAGGAGATGGATATTACTAGGATCATGAAATATGCCGAACAAATTGAAGAGGAGAAGCTTAAGAAGAGGAATGTGAGAGAGTCTAAGAGGGCTCGGTTTGAAGAAGGTTTTCACAATCCATATTCGGTGGTGGTAATGGTCATTTCAAACAAGGATAAAGGTTTTAAGGCCAAGGTTCCTCACAATCTCCGAGTCAAAGGTTTGATAAAGATTGGGCCTCCAACCATAAGGCACAAGGTTATGGTGTTAATGGATCTACTTCTCCTAAGTTTACCAAGTGTGGGAGAAACTATGAAAGTAAATATTTTCTTGGTACTAGTGCATGCTTCAGGTGTGGTAAAATAGGGCACAAGATCTATTAATGTACTACAAGGGGAGAGAAGGGCATTCTCAAGGTGAAATACTCAAGGTGGACATGCTCCACAAGGTAGTGGCCCACGCCAAAATAGGGTATATTCCCTCCAAGCTAAGTAAGATGTGGAACAGTCTCCCAATGTGGTTACGGGTATGTTGAAAGTCCTTAAATTTGATGTTTATGCATTGTTAGATCCGAGTGCTACTCTATCATTTGTTAGTCCCTATCTTACTATGAAATTCATTGTTAGTCCCGAGATTTTATTAGAACCTTTTTTGGTCTATAATCCTGTTGGTGATTCAGTTGTGGTTAAAAGAGTCTATAAAAATTACTAGTTTAAATTTTTCATAAAATAGCCTTAGTCGATCTTGTAGAGCTTGATATGACTTATTTCGATCTTATTCTCAGTATGGATTGGCTTCATGCATGTTATGCCTCTATATGGTGTCGGACCCTTATGGTCAAGTTTCAGTTTCCAAATAAGACAGTCCTAGTGTGGAAGGGCAGTAATTCTATGTTTAAGGGTCAATATATCTCATGCATTAAAGCTCAAAAAATAATTTCCAAAGGTTGCAATTATTATTTAGTTCGGGTTAGAGATACTGTTTCTGAAGCTTCTACTCTTGAGTCAGTTTCAGTTACTAATGAGTTTCCAAAAGTTTTCATCGATGACCTCTAAGGAATTCCTCCAAAAAGGGAAATAAAATTTGGTATCGATCTTGTCTCTGATACTCTGCCTATCTCTATTTCTCCTTATCGAATGACCCTGGCAGAATTGAAAGAGTTAAAGGATCAGCTGAAGGATTTGTTGGATATGAGCTTCATTAGACCAAACATTTCTTCATGGGGTGGTCCGTTTCTCTTTGTTAGAAAGAAAGATGGTTCTCTCTGCATGTGTATTAATTATCGGCAATTGAACAAGGTCAGAATTAAGAATAAGTACCCCATTCCAAGGATTGATGACTTGTTCAACCAACTTCAAAGAGCAAGTTACTTTTCAAAGATTGATTTTCGATTAGGTTATCATCAACTCTGAGTAAGGGAATGTGACATTCCAAATATGGATTTTAGAACTCGGTATGATCACTTTACATTCTAGGTTATGTCTTTTGGACTAATGAATGCCCATGCAGATTTTATGGATTTGATTAACAGGGTGTTGAAGCAATACTTGGATATGTTTGTTATTTTATTCATTGATGATGTTTTGATCTATTCTCGAAGTGAGGAAGAGCATGCCAATCATTTGAGAATTGTATTGCAAATTCTTAAGGACCATCAGTTGTTTTCTAAATTCAATAAAGTGTGAATTTTGGTTGAGTTTAGTAGCCTTCCTTGGCCATATCGTCTCTAGTGAAGGAATTATTGTTGATCCAAAAAAGACCGAGTGGTTAAGAATTGGCATAGGCCATTATCACCTTCAAATATTCAGAGTTTCTTGGTTTAACCAGTTATTATAGATGGTTTGTGGAAGGTTTATCTTCTATTTCATCGCCCTTGATTACTTTGACTCAAAAGAAGGTAAGATTTCAATGGTTCAAGGCATGTGAGAAGAGTTTTCTAGAGTTGAAGGATAGACTTACTTTTGCACTGGTGTTGACTTTGTCAGAAAATTTTGATTGGTTTGTTGTCTATTATGATACATCACGAGTTGGTCGTGGTTGTGTGATAATGCATAATGATAAAGTGATAGCCTATGCTTCCAAGCAACTTAAGGTTCACGAAAAGAATTACCCAACTCATGACGTGGAGTTAGCAGCTGTGGTATTTTCTTTGAAATTATGGAGGCACTATTTGTATGGTGTCCATGTATATGTATTTAACAATTACAGGAGTTTACAATATATGTTCACTCAAAGGGATTTAAATCTTAGACAAAGGAGATAGCTTGAATTGTTAAAACACTATGACATGAGTGTATTGTACGATACTGATAAGGAAAATATGGTGGCCGACACTCTTAGTAGATTATCAATGAATAGTGTTGCCCATTTTGAGGATGAGAAGAAAGTGCTAGTTTGTGATGTTCATAAAGTGGTCCACTTGGGTGTTTGATTGGGTGATTCTCTAGATGGGGGAGTGATTGTTCAAAATGGTTTTGAATCATCTTTGTGGCGGATGTTAAGGAAAAACAAGATAATGATCTTTCTTTGGTTGAATTGAAGAAGGCGATTACCAAAAAAGCCATTGATGTTTTCCCCCAAGGGGGAGATGGTATTTTGAGATATCAAGGCCGATTATGTGTTCCCGACATTGATGGATTATGGGAGATAATTTTGTCTGAGGCTCATAGTTTGCGATATTTTATTCATCTAAGTTCCACAAAGATGTATCGTAATTTGAGGGAAGTGTATTGGTGGAATGGCATAAAGAGGGATATTGTGGAATTTGTGGCCAAGTGTCCGAATTGTTAATAGGTAAAGGTTGAGCATCATAAATTGGGAGGTTTAGCTCAAGATATTGAGATTTCTACTTAGAAGTAGGAGCCTTGAATATGTAATTTATTACTGGTTTGCCTCGTATGTGTAGGTAATATGATTCTGTGTGGATGGTTGTTGATCGAATGACTAAGTCGGCTCATTTTCTCCCTGTTAAGACTTCATATTCAGACGAGGACTATGCTAGATTATATATTTGAGAGTTGGTTAAAAATCATGGTGTTCCATTGTCTATCATCTCGGATAGAGGTACTCACCTTATATCTTAGTTTTAGAGATCTTTCCAAAAAGGTCTTGGTACACAAGTGAAGCTTAGTACAGATTTTCACCCTCATATGGATGGTCAAGCCGAGCGCACTATTCAGACATTAGTGTACATGTTGAGAGTCTGTACTATTAGTTTTAAAGGTAATTAGGATGATCATTTGCCATTGATAGAGTTTTCCTACAATAAAAATTATCATTCGAGCATTTAGATGACTCTCTTTGAGGCTTTATATGGTAGAAGGTTTAGGTTTCGTATCAGTTGGTTTGAAGTCACTAAAGTTGGTTTGATGGGGCCAAAGTTGGTATTTGAGGCTATGGAAAAGGTTAGACTTATTAGAGAAAGATTGAAAATGACCTAAAGTCGACAAAAGTCCTATTCAAATGTTAGGATAAAGGAACTTGAATTTGAGGTTAATGATTAAGTTTACTTGAAAATTTTACCCATGAAAGGTATGATGCATTTTGGTAAGAAAGAGAAGCTTAGTTCCTGCTATGTTGGCCCATACTAGATTTTGAGGTGAATTGGAAAAGTGGCGTATGAGTTGGAATTGCCTTGTGATTTGGTTTCGGTGCATCCAGTGTTTCATGTGTCTTTATTGAGGAAGTTTATTGGTGATCCTAGCTCTATTATGCTATTGGATAGCGTTGATGTGTGGGGGAGTCTCTCATATGAGGAGGTTCAGGTTGAGATCTTAGAACAGCAAGTTAGGAAGTTGAGAATTAAGGAAATAGCTTAAGTTAAAGTGTTATAGAGGAACTAAGAGGTTGAGGGTGCTACGTGGGAGACCGAAGCTGATATGATGTCCCGATATCCTCATCTCTTTCCTTTCGTGCCTAGTTAAGGTATTTAGTTCCTTCACTATCAATTCAACTCAAATCATTTGTTTCAGTCATTCTCATGTTTTCATATGCATTCATGTTCATGAAATGAGTTTTAAAGTCAAGTTTTAGCCTGAGATTAAATATTCTATGTTTTATGCATTTTCTAGATGTTTGCATTTATGTTAGGCAGTTATGTTCCTTTCCTATTCCAATCATGCTAGTTTGAGCCCCATTCGAGGGTGAATGTTCTCAAGGGGGAGATATTGTAATACCCAGGAGTTGGAAAGTCAGAGAACGAGGTTCAAAGAAGTTCCACGAAAAATCTCAGCTTTTGCACCAAGTGACCATCATGGACCAAGTTCATGATCCGTAATCCTCAGTACAGTCCATTTTGGCCATCGTGGTGGAAGTCCTGAAACTTAGGTATTAAGGGGAAAGGTTCACGACAAGAACCACAGTTTGTGGTGAGCACCACGAGCCATGGTGCTCTTCATGGTGGACACCCCCTTGAGACCCTTAGATCTCACTCCAAGTCAGTCACTACGTTCCACCCACCACAGGTCATAGTTCCCTTCACGAACCATGATCAGTCTCATGGAGGGGGACTATTGGAAACCTAAATTTTCCAGAGATAAGGTCCATCACCACGGCCATAACCATGGTTCGATTTGGCCTTCACGGGCCATGATGGAGGTCCGTTCAGTGAACCAATTCTAGTTTTAAGTTGGGGTACTTTGGTCATTCCCTATGTTTTCATTTATGAATATAGATGGTTTTTGAGAATATATTCTAACCTGTTAACTACCGTAAGCCCTCCTAACCCTCTCATTCTCACCTAAACTCTCTAAATAAAAATCTTCTCTCTAAAAGTGTGTTCTCCAAGTAGCCATCTTCCTCAAGTGAATTCTAGGGATTTCTTCAAGGTCAAGTTTTCATTGTCCGCAATTTAGGTATTTTAAAGGTCAAAGAATGTGGGACTTTATCCATGGGTACCTTTCACCCATGGAGTCCTAAGTTCTCCTCCAAATCTCTCTATGATTTCTATTCAAAATGCCCTAATGTTATGACGATTGTATTAGGTCTCTATATTCATGATATATTCAATGACTGTTGATTAAATCATGCATTCAATTGATACTATTTTCATGAATTAAGCATGGGTTGGTATAAAGTATATGATCACGCAAGTTTTCAATTCAAATTTCATGATCTTCAAGTAAATTGATCATGTATTCATGTTTCTACCCTAATTGCAAGTATAAGCTCTGATCATAAATTCTAAATATGCAAACATGTTTTATGAATGAGGGTGATTTAAGAACCTAATTACGTTTCTATGAAAAAGGATTCCTAATGATGGAAGGCCTACACCCAGATTACATGAATTAAATGACAATAAGCTATTCGTATGAACAAGTTTCTCTGAAATGTGATTATGAAAGGCTTATGATTGACGCCAAGTATGATTTATGGTTATGATATGACATGTATTCTGTGGGATAATGACTTAGCACCAAAAGGACCTTGAGGTGGTAGCTCGACCTAAGCCTTAATAGCAATCTCTAGTTTTGTAAACTATGTTGCCCCCGTAGGTTTCCTCATATGGACTAGGTAATGGATCCACATATAGCGCTTAGTGATGAAATGTTGGACAGAGTCTTCCTTGGCAAGTAGCCTCCCTTCTTCTTGATGTGGGATCATCGGATTCCTTGTAATAGCTCGCATGGTCTTATATGTCGGTTAAAGTCCTATCCCACGCTAGTTAAAGTAAAGTTATGAAGTTCTCTTGATGATGATGTTTTGATGCATTGACCAATGAGTTTAATGTTTTAACATTTTCATGGTTTTACTCATGTTTTATGATATTGGTCTTGCATCTCATGATTCATATTGACTATGTCCTATGTTTATTGTTCATGCATATTTCTCACATACTTAGTTCATTTCATGTATTAATGCATACTTTTTACCTATATTGTATCATATTGTAGGATCCGACGATCATGCTCATCATCCTATTCATAGCTAGAGCTCTTACATTTGTACTGTTGTTGAGTCTTCACAGTTCGAGGACATGGCACTTATTTTATTTTTTCAGTTGATTACTTCATTACTCTATGTTGTCATGGGTGAGATAGGAGATTGTTTTATACCCCCATCTAGTTAGTAGATGCATGTTAGACGTCGAGAGTCTATGTTGTCTTTTTTTCATTGGGAGACTTATGCCTTATATTGAGACTATTCTTCTATGTGTATGATTTAGCTTTATTGATTTAAACACTTTATGTATGATCATAAATAATATTCTAAGAGGCTTGGTTGGGGTCCTTCGAGATTCTAATCATCGTGTCACACCTAGGGCCTAGATTGGGTTGTAACAGTTCTACAGTTCCTTGGTCAGGATCCTTGTCTGTCTCATTCCCTTCGACATCAATCTGTTTGATCTCCTCCATGTCCTTAATGATAAAATGTAGATTTGAAGTGCCTCTCTAAGTTCCTTGATACAATCTTTTGGAATTTTGGGGACTTGTTTGTTTAAGATATTTTCTAAAACGTTGTTAACCTTAGCCAACATATCCTTCATGGAAGCGATCTTAGCTTCCATCTCAGCAACTTTGACTAAGATGGCCTCCTTAGCCTCTTGGACCCTCTTGGTCTGTCTCTTGACTTCCACAATTTTTTGGCCCATATCTTCCATTCTCCTTAAGAGAGCCTTTTCGACTTGTTCATTCTCAGTACTCAACTCTCCTTCCATCTTAGCGGCAAGTTCAACCTTTCCTAAGATGAGAGATTGAGATTTTAAGATTTAAGAGTTGAGGGATTTTGTTGGAAAACTTAAGACTCAAAGAGTATTTGGACGAACTTTTGATAGTGACTTGATATATGTGCCTATGAGGCTCTAGATTTTTTTTTGAAAAAGAGTGGACTAGAAAATCTCCTAACAAAGAAACATATCCACAAAGACATACATAACATATAACACACAAACACTTACTGCACGTCCTAAATAAATATGTGACCCTTTTGTGCCAAGGGTAGGCCTAACGATTTGAAGGATGTATAACATCATTTGAAACATTCCATTGCCCCCAAAACCATATTTATATGAGATTTATGAATAAACTGAATGGGGATACATAATAGGAAAAAAGGATATAAATAATCAATCCCACGCAGGGGTACAATCCTAAACTATGCTTCGAAGAAAAGTCCTTCATTCATGGACTTTCGACATCTCTGAACACCTTATGCCTTTTGGGTAGAATAACAACTTGTGAAGATCCTTCTTTGAATAGACTAAATTATTAAAATAAACTCCTAAACCTGAGGACCAATGGTTTTCCAAATGACGTAGACATCCTACAATTTTAAACACATAAGTATGATCATCCATTTTGGCCGGGGGCCATTTAGGAACTCAAGGTGGTCTATCTAATGGGACCAACATGCCTTGGGTGTCGGTTCATCTTAGGCCAATACGCTCATTAGGGATTTGGTTTACGCTCTACGCTAGTTCACTAAGAGCCGGCTTTCAAAAGACTGG
The DNA here is from genome assembly GCF_947179165.1 of Solanum dulcamara. NCBI lineage: Eukaryota > Viridiplantae > Streptophyta > Magnoliopsida > Solanales > Solanaceae > Solanum > Solanum dulcamara. The sequence goes on from NC_077245.1 coordinate 62,172,257, forward strand.
GGCACAAGTGGACAAATTGGGTTGTAACTATGGCAACCATTGGACGTAGGACGAACCAATAAATTATCACACATTTAGAAAAGAGTTATGTATAGAAAGACAATTGCGGGTTCGTAAAACTATTCTTTCAAATACAAAACAAATCATAATCGATTGACAAGTATGCCATGAAATGCAACTATTTATAATTTTTGAAGATTAAACAAATAATAACATATATAGGGAAATAAAGCGAGAATATCACATACATAGCCAAACAAACAATTCTATTGGTTAGAACCTAAATGAATCCCCACCAGAGTCGCCATTTCTGTTTTATTGAAAAGGCGGTTTAAATTGATTTAGAATTTTTTTAAAAAAATCAACTTAAAAAGGAGTTGCCACTCAGTTTCTAAGAAATTAAGAAAACTTTTCAATTTAATTTAAAAAGGACTTAAATAGAAAAAAATTCTTTTCGAAATTTCAAAATATGGGTGTGAGGTTCTTGTTTCAGCTTTAAGAAGGTACTAATATTTAAAGTGTCCACTAACATACAGTTATCTGACGAATCATTCATTTGGCTCTAACTGAAAATATTGAATGTATTTGCCTATCAGAAAGTATGTGATAAGAGAAAAAAAACTTAAAAATCAATTTAAAGACCCTGAATTCATTTTAATGAAAATTATACCAGTGATGAACAATATTCAAAAATTATTCAAACTTAAAAATTGAAATAACCGAAGTAAATAGACTTTAAATTCTAAAATGGCAACTTTACTAGAATATTCATTCAAGTTACAACTAATAGAAATCAAAATAATTACATGAATAAACAAATAAAGATAACTAAATTACAATTAAAAAATATACAACTAATTACAATTGATGTAAAGAAATAAACTAGAAATGGGTTTAGAAGAACCCAGATTGGAGAACTCAATTATTTTGGGTTTTTAATATATTTTACTGAAGTTGCGATTTTCTTTGGCCTTGGGCTTGCGATATTAGCTTTCTTTACAACTTAGCTTCCCTTTTCTTTTTCCGCTGCTTGATCCATTTATGAAGAGGCAAACTCGAGAGAAGAGAAATTGGGCCTCCGTGGCCCATTTCAAAGATGGAACGGAGAAAAGATTTAAGTCCAACTTGGACTCCAACAAGTATCATATGCAGCAAAAGAGACAAAATCAATAAATCATATACATAGAAAGTGACTAATCTAACAGATTATCAAAATAACAAACAAATTTGATTTCATAAATAAATATATTTTAATGAAACTACTGGCAAACATTCATATGGGTGAAGATAACAAAAGTTGTACATCCTATGTATACCCGAGTAACTGAAGGAAATGAATTTTGCACAACTCAATTCTTATAACAAATAATTAAACTAGAACCTTTTATGCAATCAAACTATGAAAACTTTAACAATCAGTGATTTACATATACATTTTAAAGAGATTTTTCAAGAACTAGAGTGAAGACACAGTACCACAAAGATGATTCTTTTGGCTAAAATAAAGACACAAGCAGGCTAAAATCAAACAAACTTAACCATACAATTTTTGCACATATCCTAAAGGAACATAATTGAAATACCTTGACATATAATCTGGAAAGCAAACAACTAGCCTCCATGCTAGACACATGAATTAACAGTAAAGGGAAAAGATAACATATACTCTAAAAACTAACCCTCTTTTTTGTTAATTTTAGAGAAAGAAACATGCTTATATGATGAACAAAATAGAGCAGTAACTAATCGTGGACTAAGACTCAAACTTGAACAGATAAAGAGAGAAAATTAATCATTCAACAACATTTTAAACAAAGCAGTAGCTAAACTTTAAGCAAGACAAAAGAATTTCCTACCACTAGTCTAACTAATCCTAACACATGATGACTAACCCACGATTGAGAACAACTAATCCTAAAGACATATCAAAAACAACAACAACAACCCAGTGAAATCCCACAACGTGGGGTCTGGGGAGAGTAAAGTGTATGCAAACCTTACTCCTACCAACCGGCACTTTTCGAGATACCCTCGGCTCAATAGAAGCATAAAAAGAGGTCAGATAAGGCTAAGAAGTTCAAAGCGATATGGAAAAGCAAATAACGAAAGCGACACAGATAAAATAGACTAATCAAAGTACAAAAAGCAATAGATAATAATAGAAATTAGAGCACAAGAAATTATAGTGCGCTAATGTGCCTACTAATATGGAAGAATAACGAGAATATATACTAGCCTTCTACCCTAATATGAGTCTTTCACACCCTCCTATCTAAGGTCATGTCCTCGGTAAGCTATAACTGCGCCATGTACTGTCTAACTACCTCTCCCTAATAATTCTTCGGCTTACCCCTACCTCTTCTGAAACCATCCATGGCCAACCTCTCACACCTCCGTACCGGGGCATCTGTGTCTCTCCTGTTCACATTCCTAAACAATCTCATTCGCATTTCCCGCATCTTGGCCTCCACCGAGGCGACTCCTACCTTGTCTTGAATAGCCTCATTTGTAGTCCTGTCGCTCCTGGTATGTCTACACATCCATCTCAACATTCTCATCTCGACAACTTTCATCTTTTGAATGTGAGAGACCTTAACTGGCCAACACTCTGCCCCATATAATATAGCCGATCTAACCACCACTTTATAGAGCTTTCCCTTAAGTTGTGGTGGCACTTTCTTGTCAAATAGCACACTGGAAGAGAACCTCTATTTCATCCACCCTGCCCCAATACGATATGTGACATCATTGTTAATCTCCCCGCTGCCTTGCATGATAGTCCCAAGGTACTTGAAGCTACTTTTCTTTTAGATGGCCTGGTCACCAAGCCTAAATTCCGCGCCAACCTCCTGAGGTGTCTCACTAAACTTGCACTCTAAGTATTCTGTCTTGGTCCTACTCAGCTTAAACCCTTTAGACTCTAAGGTATGTCTCTAATCCTCCAGTTAGCATTAAATCCGCTAGAGTCTCATTGATCAGGACTATGTCATCCACGAAAAGCATACACCATGGCACCTTACCTTGAATTTTTCGTATAAATCCATCCATCACCAAGGCAAATAAAAACGGACTACGGGCTGATCCTTAATGCAATCCCATCATAACTAGGAAGTTCTCTAAGTCCCCTCCTACTGTCCTTATCTTAGTTTTGGCACCCTCATACATATTCTTGATCACCCTAATATATTCCACAAGTAAACCTTTAGCCTCCAAACATCTCTATAGTATCTCTCGTGGAACTTTATCGTAAGCCTTTTCTAGGTCATTGAATACCATGTGCAAGTCCCTCTTCCTCTCCCTATACTACTCCACCAGTCTTCTCATAAGATGAATGGCTTCTATAGTTGAGAGTCTTGACATAAATCTGAACTGGTTCTCTGAAATAGACATGCCTCTCCTCACCCTAATCTTTACCACTCTTTCACACACTTCCATAGTATGGCTTAGAAGCTTGATACCTCTATAGTTGTTGCAGCTCTGGATATTCCCCTTATTTTTGTATAGAAGGATCATTACACTCAATCTCCATTCTTCGGGCATTGTTTCCATCTTAAAGATGATATTAAATAACCTAGTCAGCCACTCCAAACCTACCGAGCTCACACTCTTCCAAAATTCCCCAAGAATCTTATCATGTCCAGTCGCTCTTCCCCAGCGCATCCTACACACAATACCCTTAACCTCTTCGATTGTAATACTCTTGCAACACCCAAAATCATGACGCCTCCCTGTATGTTCCAAATCTCCCAACACAATCTCTTTGTCCCCTTCTTCATTCATGAGTTTATAGAAGTATGATTGCCATCTCTGCTTAATGAGGGTCTCCTCTACCAATACTTTTCCATGATCATCCTTAATGACTTCACTTGATCCACATCGCGTTCCCTTATGTCTTGTACCCTAGCTAGCCTAAACAATTTCCTATCCCCACATTTCTCTTCTAGTTCAGCATAAAGGTGTTCAAAAGCTGCTATTTTTGTTGTCGAAACCGCCTACTTCGCCTCTTTTCTCACTATCTTATAAAGTTCCCTATTCATCCACTTTTCCACCTCATCCTTTCTTTTTATCAACTTCGCATACGCTATCTCCTTTGCTTCCACCTTCCCTTGCACTTCTCCATTCCACCACCAGTCCCCTCGATGCCAACCACGGCTACCTGTTGAGACTTCCAAAACTTCCCTTGATACAACCCTAATACAACAAGTCATCTTATCCCACATACTGTTCGCATCCCTACTACTATCTCAGGCCCCCATATCCTTCAATTTCTCTCCTATCTCCAGGGCACTAGCCGTGGTCAAACTTTCCTATCTGAACCTAAGTCGGTCATCCCCGAACCTCTTCTTCCTTGTCATCTTGATCCCTAAATCCATCACCAAGAGCTTATGTCGGGTCGTAAGATTGTCGATCGGAATAACCTCACAGTCTTTGCACAAACCTTTGTCATCCTTCCTAAGGAGTAAAAAATCTATCTGAGTCTTAGCCACCAAATTACGGAAGGTTACCAAGTGGTCCTCCTTCTTTGGGAAACTCGAATTGGTTATCACCAACCCAAAAGCTCTTGTGAAATCTAAAAGTGAAACTCCTCCTCCATTTTTATCCCCGAAGCCAAAGCCTCCATGCAAATCATCATACCCTTCCGAAATAGACCCGATATGCCCATTGAAATCCCCTCCCATGAAAAGCTTCTCAGTAGGCGGTATGCCTCCCACTAAATCATCTAAATTCTCCCAAAAGTTCCTCTTATCCTCCTCGCCTAAGTCCGTTTGGGGCACATAAGCACTAATAATGTCCAACCTAATCCCTTCAATGACTACCTTAATCGACATCATCGTATCAGTGACTCTCCTAACCTCCACCACTTGATCTCTTAAATCACTATCTACTAAAATACCTACCCCATTCCTATACTTCAATCTACCAGAGAACCAAAGATTATACCCGTCTACCTCCTTAGCTTTAAAACCTACCCATTTGGTCTCTTGGACAAAAGCTATGTTAATCTTTCTCTTTTTTAGAATCTTAACTAGCTCTACGGATTTTCCTGTTAACGTCCGAATGTTCTAAGAACCTACTCTCAGTCTAGACGCTCCTTTAACCCACTTACCCCTCCTTACCCTCGTCCTTGTCCCCAATCCTCATCCCTGAGTAAAAAGAATATGACCCTAGTCTACCATCACTATCCAAAGCCATGAAAACACGTATGAACTAATAAATTATTTAAAGGTCTAAAGTCAGCAAAATGTAACTACAACTGTATGAGAAATGAATAAATATAGAAAGATATGGAAATCGGAGGTACCAACTCCAGTTAAAATAAACCTGGTTGCTGCCGAAAAACATAGGAAGTGAAAAGTAAACGTTATAGGAATACTCAAATAGCAAGTGATTGTGCAAAGAAACTCTCTGAGGATTTTCATAAAACACTTTATGTACAAGGCGATAATTTGAAGATTCATAAAAACTGATTTGAGCTTCTTCTTCCAAATCAATGTCGAATGAATGAGAGCAACAATGGGTGTTCAGTTGATTCTTCAACTTAAATTTAAAAGATCCAAATCAAAATCCATTATTCACACTGCCGGCTTATAGATGTTCAAACTCCGAATACACAATCGCGCAATCCTCCAGTTCTACAATATAGTGCTTCTGTCCTGTTGCATCTACTGGAAAAATTAGACCAAGACAAGCATAAGATTCAAACAATTATGAGCTTGAGATAACTCATAATTAGAAAAACTAAAACTAAATCATATTTGTCCTAACAACAATAAGCTAAGCTAAGATCAATGAAAGAAAATCTAAAGAAAAATAGAGATGTCCAGTGAACAACAACAAAGCAACATAAGAAGCTGGTTTCATTGATAGAACCAAAGAGTAAATAGACTAAAGTTAGAAAGGTATAACATTCAAAAAAAACAAGAACTCAAGATGGATTACAATTTGAAATCTAGGCTTAAATGAGGTTTAGATGATCTTTATACTTATGATACCAGGTTTTGAGATAATTCTTCATTCTATTTCTTCTTTTCTTTTTATTTGTGGCATGACTTTCTGTCATGACCTGACCTAGGGCGTAGTCATAATACAGTGATCAAAACCCCAAAGGGATTCAACCAAGCCTCTTGACATATCATAAGCATGCATATGGTAAAGTAAAAGAAGAAACATCATAAGAAGAGTATAAGCATGATCATAGAAAGAAGAGTAGGACTCCATGACATAGGTCCAACAATTGCCTCTATTACATAAGAAGGGCGGGGGCTCAGACATGTCGCTAGTTCATCCTCAACATGAAAGAAATAAATATCTTTGAAGAAGCAACAACTCATAAATTGCCTTGATGGATGAGGACTCACCAAGACTTAGCCGTATATGAACTCTACTAGCCGCGCGTGGGAATGTGATCCTCAACCCCTACATTATGAGACAATGTAGGAAACAATATATGTTAGTACTTTTGAATGTACTAAATATGAGGGCATGACATGCAATGTAATCATAAGTGCAATGATCAATTTAATACATGATACAGAGGATAAGTGAAGTCATGAGAAAACCATAATGATCAAGCATTTGGAAAACATGGTTCAAAACATAAAGATTGTAAGGAGCATATCCATATGTGGGATAGAACCATAACCGACAATAAGACCATATGAACTATAACATAAAATCTCGATGTCTCTCCATAATACGAAAGAAAGGGGAATCTACTTTCCAATGTAGAATCTATCCCACTAGGCGATTCATGTACATACGTTATATATGGATCCACTAGTAAGCTATGAAGGCAACATATGATGGAACATAATTTAAGTTATTTGAGGCTGCTACTAAGGCTTTTGGTAAGGACCCTACCTCAAGTCCGCTCGGTGATATGTCAAATCCCACGGAATACATAACATAGTGATCATACTTAACATATAAAATAAACTTGTTCATAAACTTCATAATTTATGGAATAACTCATTTCATAACATAATTGCAATGTGAGTATTGACCTTTCATCATTGCAAATCATAATTGCATAATTCATGTCATTAGGTTCCTAGGTCACCACATAGGGACCTAAGTCACATATCTTCATAACTTGCATAAAAATCATAACTTGAACATACTTGTAATTCATGATAATATTACATGCTTGATTTTTAGAATAAAACTCATATACATAGTCAATTTGAATAAAAACCATGATAATACCTTAAAATGATTAAATTCAAAATCATACTTCATAATATCATCATTGAAAATAGCTTCATGCATGGGCAATCATATTTCAACTTGAAATCATGTAATTCCTATAGAAACATACTTATAATGATGGTAAATAACAAATTAAATCATAACTGAAACAAAACAATATAATTGATCAAACTAGGGTTTCAAACCCAATTAAAATTTATGAGATTTTGAATGAAAACCTTGGGAATCCATGGGTGAAAAGGGTCCATGGATCAATCCCTATAACCTTGATTGAAATTGACCTTAGAATTGAAAAAGGAGACTTGTTCTAGAAGAAACCCTAACCAAACTTGATGAGGAAGATGAACCCTTGAATGAACCTTGAGAGAGAAGTCTTAAAGTTGATTGGGAATTAATGAGAGAAAATAATAGATTTAGGAATATTTAGGATATTTTTGTAATGAATCTAGTTCCAAAAACGTCCACATGCATTAATGAAATAATAGAGAAATGACCATATTACCTCTTATTTAACTGTAAATGGGACTCACCATGGAAGACCCATCACTTTCTGTGATGCCTATCACAACCCGTGGTGGTGTCCATGATGTTGTACTTGGTTTGAAATTCTGAGGTTGCAGGGGAAGGGTTTTAGGACTTCCTTCATGGAACCTTTCACGATCCATAGAGTGCATTATGACCCATGAAACATGAGTATGGTGTAGGACCTACAGGGTGGCCTGCAGGTGTCACTACCACAGAACTCACCATGGTTCGTGAAGAGCTACATGGCCCGTGGTTGTCCATCGTGGTCCTTGCCTTGGGATCCTTTTCTGAGGTCTCAGGGGAGGGGTCACTACGGAGGACTTCAAGGACTTTGATGCTCACCACGATCCGTGGTGTCCTATCGTGGACCTCACCCTACAGGACTGAGCTTTAGGGTTACCACCACGGTGGCTCACCATGAGGCGTGGTATGTACCATGGCCTATATGGCCTTCCATGGTCATCACCTGGTGCCAAAATTTGCAGGTTTAGGAAATTTCATCTTTTGATCCTCGTTTTCTGACTTTCTAAATTCTTGGTCCTTACAATATCTCTCGCTTGGGAACATTTATCCTTGAATGTGACTCAAACTAGCATAAATGGAATATGAAAGGAGTACAACAACCCAACATGAATGTAAAATATCTCGATAATGCATAAAACATGAATTCCTTAACCTAAAGCAAAATCATAACTTTAAAACTTATTTTATGAACATAAATGCATATGAAAAATAAAAACAACTGAAATGCATGATTTGGCCTAATTGGATCATGAAGGAACTAAATACCTCAACTAGGCACAAAAGGAAATAGATGAAGATATCAGGATATCATATCGGTTTCTACCTTTCATGTAGTACCCTTAACCTCCTGATTCCTCCATAATACTTTAATTGAAGAATTTCTTTGTTTCTTAATTTTCTAACATGGCGGTCCAAAATCTCAATTGGAGCCTCTTCATAAGAAAGACTCTCTTCGACTTCAATGCTGTCCAATGGTACAATGAAGCTAGGATCACCAACAAACTTCCTCAATAATGACATATGGAACACCAGATGCATCGATGCCAAATCTGAATGTAAATATAACTCATAAGACACCTTACGAATTCTCCTCATAATCTGATATGGGCCAACATAGCGGGGACGTAGCTTCCCCTTTTTACCAAAATACATCACACCCTTTATGGGTGAAATTTACAAGTAAACTCAATCATTAACTTCAAATTCAAGTTTCCTTCTCCTCACATCTAAATAGGACTTTTTCGGCTTTGGGCCGTTTTCAATCTTTCTCTAATGAGTATAACCTTCTCCATAGCCTCAAATACCAACTGAGTCATATCAAATCAACTTCACCTACCTTAAACCTGCCAATAGAGGATCTACACCGCCTACCATATAAAGCCTCAAATGGAGCCATCTCAATGCTAGAGTGATAACTGTTATTAAAAGCAAAGTCTATTAACGACAAATGATCATCCAATTTCCTTTAAAATCAATCACACATGCTCTCAACTTATCTTCTAATGTCTGAATGATACATTCAGCCTGACCATCCATTTGTGGATGAAAAGTCATACTAAGCTACTTGGGTACCAAGAACCTTTAGGAAAGATCTCCAAAACTGAGATGCAAACTGAGTACCTCGATTAGGAAATGATAGACAATGGAACACCATGAAGCTTAACCAACTCTCAGATATACAATCTACCATAGTCCTCAGCTAAATATGTAGTCTTCATTGGGAAAAAATAAGCCAACTTAGTCATTCGGTCAACAATCACACAAATGGAATCATGTTGCCTACGAGTACAAGGCAAACTTGTAACGAAGTCCATATTCAAAACTTCCCACTTCCAAGTAGGAATCTCAATGTATTAATCCAAACCTCCTGGTTTTTTATGCTCAACTTTCATTTGTTGACAATTGGGACATATAACCACAAATTTTGCAATATCCTTTTTCATGCAATTCCACCAATACACTTCCCTCAAATCTTGATATATATTTGTGGAACTGGGATAAATAAAATACTACAAACTATGAACTTCCGATAGTATCATATCTCTCAAGCTATCAATATTCGTAACACATAATCGGTCTTGATATCTAAAAACACTATATCCCCCTTGGGATAAATCCTCAATGGATTTTTTGGCAAACACCTTCTTCAATTCAACTAAAGTGGGATCATCATCTTGCTTTGCCTTTACATCTACCGCAAGAGAAGATTCAGAATTATTTTGCACAATGACACCACCATCCTTGGAATCAACCAATTGAACTCCGAAATGGGCTAATCTATGCACATCCTGAATAGGCTCTTTCTTTTCATCCTCCATATGAGCAACACTTTTCATAGACAATCTGCTAAGAGCATCGGCGACCACATTCGTCTTATCCTTATGGTATAGAACACTAATGTCATAATTCTTCAATAGTTCAAGTCATCTCATTTATTGGAGGTTCAAGTCCTTTTGAGTGAACACATATTGCAAACTCTTGTGATCGGTGAAAACATCCACATGGACACCATAAAGATAGTGTCTCCACAACTTTAAAGTAGACACCACCACCGCCAACTCTAAGTCATGAGTTGATCAATTCTTCTCTTGTGCCTTGAGTTGCCTTGAAGCATAAGCTATCACTTTACCATTTTGTGTTAGAAAAAAACCAAGACAAACTCGTGAAGCAAAATAATACACAACAAACCCATCGGAACCTTTCGATAAAGTCAACATCGAAGAGGAGGTAAGTATATGCTTCAACTCTTAGAAGCTTTTATAACATGCCTCGGACCATTAGAATTTCACCTTCTTTTTAGTCAAAGCAGTCAAAGAAGATGCAATGGAAGAGAAACATTCCACAAACCGTCTATAATAACTGGCTAAGCCTAGAAAACTTCAAATATCAGAAGGACTCAACATCTAGGCCAATTCTTAATTGCCTCGGTCTTCTTTGGATCAACCATAATTCCTTCTCCAAAAATAATGTGACCAAGGAAAGAAGCCGACCTTAGCCAGAAATCACATTTGCTAAACTTTGCATACAACTGATGATCCTTGAGAATTTGTAGTATAATCCTGAAATGATCAGCATGCTCTTCCTCACTTCATGAGTAAATCAAAATAACATCAATAAAGATCGGCATAATGAAGAATTCAAAGTGTCCATACCGAGTTCTAAAAGCCATTCTCGAAATTTTACATTCCCTTACTCAGAGTTGATGATAACCCGACCGAAGATCAATATTTAAAAAGTAACTTTCCCCTTGCAATTGGTCAAAAATATTATCTATCCTCAGAATTGGATACCTGTTATTTACGGTGACCTTTTTCAATTGCCGATAATCTATACACATTTGGAGAGAACCATCCTTCTTTTTGACAAAGAAGATCGGAGTACCCCATGGAGAGATACTCAGTCTAATAAAACCCTTATCTAACAAATCCTTCAATTTCTCTTTTAACTCCTTAAGTTCCGTCGGAGCCATACGGTAAGGAGGAATAGAGATATGCTACGTATCGGGTAGGAGATCAACGCCAAAGTCTATTTCCCTTTCGGGAGGAATACCCAAAATATCTTCAGGGAGAACTTTCAGAAATTCATTTACAACTGAGACCAACTCAATAGAAGGAGTTTCGGAATCAACATCCATAACTTGCACTAACTGATAGATGCACCCTTTGGAAATCATTTTTCGAGCCTTAAGACATGAATTAAATCAACCCTTAACCACCGAATCATTACCCTTCCACTCAATAGTAGGCTTATTAGGAAACTGAAACTTGAATTTATGGGTTCTATAATTGATAGATGCATAAGAAGCATGTACCTAATCCATACAAAGAATAATGTAAAAATTGGTCATTTAAGTTCAACGAGATCACAAGGGATTACTTAATGCAAGACCGACATAGAAAACTTTTTATAGACTCTTTTAGCTATAACCTACTCACCTACGGGAGTATAAATGGAAAAAGGTTCTAGCAATACTCCAGGGCACACATCAAACCTCATAGACACATAAGGATTAACAAAAAAAATTTGCAGTCGGATCAAGAAAGGCATAAATATCATAGTGAAAGAACCGTAATATACAGGTGAAAACATTGAGAGTTTCCTCCACCTCTTGCCTACCATGAAGAGCATAAAATCGGTTGTTGCGTTGACCACCCTTAGGTTGAGCTTAGGCACATTGTTGCGCTTGCCCTTTTTGGCACTCAAATTGCCTATGGCCCATCTTTCCACTTCCATATCAAGCACCATTTCCCATCAAACATCTACCTTCATGATTCTTCCTACATTTAGCACACTTGGGAAATAAAGGGCTACTAAAATTCACACCTCCTCCTTGAGTTTTAGGATATGATACCCTATCATTAACAAAATTATTTTTGGAACCTTGTCCTTATTGAGAACAGTCACTACCACCACCGGACTTAGCATTTAAGAACCTACCTTCATATCGAGCCCTCTTAGAATCTCTCATTCTCATCTCTTTGAGTTTTGTTTCTCTTTCACAATTTTCTCAGTGAAAGTCAGAAGCCAAGATATGTCCATTTTGTTGATAAGCATGGTGGTATGGCATTCCTTAGCAACCAAGACGGATACCCCCGATATGAATTGACTCATTCGGGCACGTGGATTGGCAACCAATGAAGGAGCATACTTGGAGAGCTTGGTGAACTTGAAGGCATAATACCTTATCCCTATGTTGCCTCTTCAAATATTAATGAACTCCAACACCTTGTCTTCCCTTAGATCAAGAGGAAAAAAATGATCAAGGATAGCAAGTTTAAAGGCTTCCCATTCAATAGATCCTTTATCCACCCTCTCTATCTTCCATTGATTATACCAAACTTGAGTAACACTTTTGAATTGTAAGCCGCCAACTCTACTTTCTCTTCCAGGTCACCCCCATGATACTCACTATTTTTTAGACCTCATCAATGAACTCTTAGGGGTTATCATTGCCTTTCAAACCATACAACTTAGGAGGGTTCATTCTTGCAAAGTTCCTTACTCTAGAGGCTAGAGTAGGAACATTAGGAGGAACCGTAACTCCTTGGTTGGCCACAACTTGGGCTAAAATTTTAATTGCGGTCCAGAATTCTGCATTTGTCACTTGGTCAGGTAGAGGACCATTGTCCTGAGGGACTTATATTCTTGGAGGCATTTCTTGAAAATCTCAAAGAACAATCATTAGGGAGAGAGTCTTAGAATAAACTATATAGCATGACTTATACCATGAAAGAAGTGAGAAATTTTAAAATGCCTTATATCCTCCTATTTATAGATGTGGCGTGCTTCACAATAATGAATAAGACTCTATTTGATGTGGTATGTTGGCACCCTAGGACATCTTAAACCTAACTCTGGTACCAAGTTTTTCACGACTCGACCTAGGACCTAGTCATAACAAGGTGATCAAAACCTCAAACGGCTCCAACTAAGCCTCTTGACATATCATAAGCATGCATAAGGTAAAGTAAAAGTGAAAACATCATAAGAAGAATATAAGAATGATCATAGAAAGAAGAGTTACTTGACTACATAGACTCCATGATATAGGTCCAACTATTTTTTCTACTACATAAGAAGGGCGGGAGCTAAGACATGTCCCTATCTCACCCTCAACATGAAAGAAATAAATGTTTTTGAAGAAGAAATAACTCATAAATCTCCCTCGATGGATGAGGACTCACTAAGACTTCGCCGTATATGAACTCTACTAGCCACGCATGGGAATGTGATCCTCAACCCCTATATTATGAGACAATGTAGGCAATAATATATATTAGTACTTTTGAATGTACTAAATATGAGGGCATGACATGCAATGTAATCATAAGTACAATGATCAATTTAATACATGATACGGAGGATAAGTGAAGTCATGAGAAAACTATAATGATCAAGCATTTGGAAAACATGGTTCAAAACATAAAGATTGTAAGGAGCATATACACATGTGGGATAGAACCATAACCGACAATAAGACCGTATGAACTATAACATAAAATCTCGATGTCTCTCCATAATACGAAAGAAAGGGGAATCTACTTTCCAATGTAGAATCTATCCCGCTAGGCGAGTCATGTACATACGCTATATATGGATCCACTAGTAAGCTATGAAGGCAACCTATGATGGAACATAGTTTAAGTTATTTGAGGCTGCTACTAAGGCTTTTGGTAGAGACCCTACCTCAAGTCCGCTCGGTGATATGTCAAATCCCACGGAATACATAACTTAGTGATCATACTTAACATATAAAATAAACTTGTTCATAAACTTCATAATTCATGGAATAACTCATTTCATAACATAATTGCAATGTGAGTATTGACCTTTAATCATTACAAATCATAATGCATAATTCATGTCATTAGGTTCCTAGGTCACCACATAGGGACCTAAGTCACCTATCTTCATAACTTGCATAAAAATCATTACTTGAACATATTGCATAAAAATCATAACTTGAACATACTTGTAATTCATGATAATATTACATGCTTGATTTTTAGAATAAAACTCATATACATAGTCAATTTGAATAAAAACCATGATAATACTTTGAAATGATTAAATTCATAATCATACTTCATAATATCATCATTGAAAATAGCTTCATGCATGGGCAATCATATTTCAACTTGAAATCATGCAATTCCTATAGAAACATACTTATAATGATGGTAAATAACAAATTAAATTATAATTGAAACAGACCAATACAATTTATCAAACTAGGGTTACAAACCCAATTAAAATTCATGAGATTTTGAATGAAAACCTTGGGACTCTATGGGTGAAAATGGCCCATGAATCAATTCCTACTTACCTTGATTGAAATTGACCTTAGAATATAAAAAAGGAGACTTGTTCTTTAAGAAATCCTAGCCAAACTTGATGAGGAAGATGAACCCTTAAATGAACCTTGAGAAAAAAGTCTTAAAGTTGATTGGGAATTAACGAGGGAAAAGAATAGATTTAGGAATATTTAGGATATTTTCGTAATAAATCTATTCTCAAAAACGTCCACATCTATTGATAAAAGAATAGAGAAATGATCGAATTACCCCTCATTTAACTGGAATTGGGGCTCACCATGGAGGACCCATCACATTCCGTGATACTCATCACGGACCATGGTGGTTTTCGTGAATTTGGACTTGGCTTGAAATTCTAAGGTTGGAGGAGAAGGGTTTCAGTACTTCCTCCATGGAACCCTTCATGGTCCATAGAGTACATTACGGCCCGAGAAACATGAGCATGGTGAAGGACCTATAGGGTGGCCATCAGGTATGACCACCAAGAACTCACCACGGTCCATGAAGAGCTACACAACCCATGGTGGTCCATCATGGTCCTTGCCTTGGGATCCTTTTCTAAGGTCCTAGGGTAAGGGTCACCACGGTCCGTGGTGTCCTGTCGTGGAGCTCAGCTTGTAGGAATGAGCTTCAAGGCTACCACCATGGTGGATCACCATGAGGTGTGGTGCATACCACAACCTATTATGGCCTTCCGTGGTCATCACTCGGTGCCAAAATTTGCAAGTTTAAAAAATTTCATCTTTTGATCCTCATTTTCTAACTTTTTCAAATTTTGGGGTCTTACACTTTTCCTTTGGGAGTCTCATGTGTGATATATTGTTAGGCCTACACATCAGGTCAGATTTTTGGATATGTGCCTTCGTGACCTTGGAGTTTTGGTCATGAAAGGGTAGTACCTATTGTTTAAAATTTATTTTGATAAGTTGTTACTTAGCATATTTTTGTTTCTTAAATAGTAGTATAATATCAATAGTATCCTAATTTCAACTCTTTGTCTCTTTAGTATAGATTGTATAATTAAGTGATTTTCCCCCCAAAAATTAATAATTTCAAGAGTCAATGTCTACCTTGACCTTACTTTTCTGATAGTAGGATGGATGAATCATTTTAGTTAGATCAATCTAGAGTTTTTAAATTTGATGTTTTTATTTCAAGTGCCTACGATAGATTTTAATTTATGTCTTGCCATTAGGATAATTGAAGAAGTTTTTATGAGTTATTAAACAATTGTAATACTTTATGTTAAAGTCACCAATAGATGTTTGATCAATGAATATTAGGTTTTCATTAAAATTACTAGCAAATGAAGTCGTAAGGTAATCTTAAAAAAGTGTGTCTTATATATAATAGACCCACAATTATGAATCTACAATGGTGTTTTGGTTCTAGAATATGTCAATTGAAACTGTAGGATCGAGTCACACACCCCCAAGGGTGATCAGATGAACAACCAAGGGTCTCCTCTCTCTCTACCTTTCTCCTTCTTTCGTCATTCTCCCTTTTTGCATTTATCTTTCTCAGTGTAATAAATTAAGAGATATACCAAATAAATACATGTATCTAGTACCAAATATGTATTGAGATATCCAATATGTCTGTGTTACACTGATGTATCTAGTATTTCCCAATTTTAAATCTAACCCTTGTATCCGTAAAAAAGATACAAATTCAAATTTTAAAAAAATATCTACTTTTTGTGAGGAATATTTTAGAATTTTGAATTAAATAACTCAAATCTTCATATTCATAAATAAAGTTTGTACAACAACATCAAGATAAATGGTCAACCTTTTACAACTAGAATGAATCATTGTATAAATCATAATAT
Source organism: Solanum dulcamara (assembly GCF_947179165.1). NCBI lineage: Eukaryota > Viridiplantae > Streptophyta > Magnoliopsida > Solanales > Solanaceae > Solanum > Solanum dulcamara. Next base: position 62,188,661 of record NC_077245.1, read on the forward strand.
TACTATATGTGTGAAATTAGACGTTAAGTGTCTCTTAAGAATATTGTACTAAAAAATCAGTATTTAAAACAAAACAACAACTCTAAATTAAGTTTATGTGTGTGTATATATGTGTATATTTAATACGTCTTATTGTAATTTTCTCACCACCCAATTTCTGAGGTCACGATGGCACCTACTCCAACCGACCAGTAGGTAAGCCTAACCAGTATCCCAGAGCCAGAAACAACGGCTTCCAAGCAGAAGATAGTCAAAAGAATCAAGCGAATCAATAATAATAATAAGAAGAAGGGGGCCACAGTAATACGTCTACAAAGAACCATCCCAATACTTAGGATCAGTCGATATTTGAGCATCTAATCAAAACAAGAGTACAGGGCTTTTACCAATACACAATGGATACAGACAGTCTTCAAAAGAAAGTAAAGACTAGTCCTATCACAAAATAGATGAATATCGATAATTCCAAACGCCGAGAGCTCACCGAATGCAAGCTGTTCCGCACCAAGTCTAAGTCACCATGATAACTCATACTATAATCTGTAGGGCTCATACCAAATGAATAATACTCAGTAGGCATAGGCTAATTGAGCTCTACAGATAAGGTAAGTATAGATTACATAGAATAAGGTGAATATAACACAAGTAATTAGTCAGGAACTAATACAATATAGACAGGAAATAAGGAAAATGATATATAGAGACAAGAGCAGAATCAAGAAACACACCTGAAAGAGAAGACCATCATCCTATTTACAATAAAAAGGAACTATATGAGTCTACTAATCAAGAACGGAATACTAACTGGCACCGCTAATCACATAACCATCTAAGGACTAACCAACTAAACCTAATTGGGAGTACCAACAACAAATTTGGACTAAGACACCCTATATACCAACTACAATCACAATGTAAGACAAGTACAAGTGTAATCAAACAATAACTGACTAGATGCTCATAACCCCGGAAGATGTAAAATACGAAAAACATACTCCCCTCCCTTATAAATTTGGAGACCAAACAACAAACAAGTATACTTGTGATAGGCAACGCTAATGGATGCAAATACGTACTAAAAACTAGTACATCATCGGTGGCTCTCAAGAATATCAATAACAAGTGTATAGACCTACCCCGACACTCGGCCTGCCAGTTGGGACCCATACAGCTCCCTTATGCAGTTTAGTGGTGCACCAGCCAGAGGGGCCCATAGGGGATGGGGAAGTCTGTACACACTGTCTGGGACCGAATCAGATCTTACATAAACATATAGCATCCATGTAGTGGTACTGAAGAGTGAGCAACCATTCTGGATATCAATAAAATGGAGCACATTCTCGATGCCTCTAAAACTGTCAGTATAAAATTAGTACATCTTCGATGCCTTATAAGTCTCAAAAATAGTGTCCAAATGATCAAAGTGGTACGACTTCCATTAACACCAATTTTAAAAATATAGTAAAAATGTGAGAATGCCTTCTTAAAAATAGTAGTAAAATTTTGGAAGTAACTGGGATCATACCACAAAACATGTGAAAATTCTCAATCAATGCAAGCATACCATCACCAATATTTAAACAAGAGACACACAATCCAAAATGTAATATCAAGTCACACCATACTATCAAGGCAAGAGAAGTAACTTGGGATCCAATTGCAACTCAAATATGTCCTCGGGCCCAACAATATATAATAGACATAAAGGCATCACAACCTACTGCTAAACCTAACATGAAAAAATTGAGACATGGTTCAAAATTAGATAGGGGGAGAAATATCTCTAGGATCTGCGTCATACCCCAAAATATGACATCTCATCTTCCAACGAGCAACGCTAAGCCAAATCTATGGCTACGAGCCACAAAGGCCATAGGCTCTAGCAAAAAAGGTACATCATCAATAACTAACCCTATCGAAAGCTACGCTTAGTTATAAGGACACTAAAACACAACTTAAAGAATCTAAGGCTCGAACCTAGACTAAGCCCATCCATACCAACCCTAAAAAGGATAATAACGTTAAGGCAATACTACAAATGAGGCCCATCACCTAGACTAAGGATTTCACGGGATTATTCTAGTCTAAGGCTTAATCAGAAACAAAGGAAATGGAATAGAAGGAGGAGAACTCTAATATTAGAAAATACCAACGTAAATCATATGATATTTATACTAGACAATATCAAATAAAGCTCATTCAAAGTGAAAGATCGTAGCTTACCTCGAAGCCAATCACGCATGCTTCAAATCTACCAATTTGAATTTTTGCAACTCCTAATAAGCTCAAAATGCTTCCATGTTGATAAAATATTGATCATGACATCAATACAAAAATTTTGACACCAACATCATATTTTTGGAGACGAAATCAAAATTGGGTCTAAAATGGGATTGTGGACCAATGCGGAGAATCCCCAAATCGACTTTGTGGAAAGGTTCATTTCAACTTAATTATTTGTTTTCCAAATTACAACAAAATTTGATACTCTAAACTAAGAAAATTAGCTCATACAATATTTTCCACATTTAACCACCATGAAAAAGACATGACAACAGTTATAAATATGACATTACCTTAACATAGAGTTCCCCGCAGTTCTCCGAACACATTTCTACAAACCCATGCCAATTTTGGAACTAACATAATTTGATTCACCCCAAAAGGAGGTGTATAGCTCTAAATATTGCGAGTTGAAAATAAGAGAATAAGCTTAGTTCGCATTTTTCTTTTAACTTAAAGACCAGACAAATTTTTTCTCCACGAACACGAAGGAAGAAGTCAGCAAACATGGAGACCAAACCCTTAAAGCTTCACAAACGCAGAAGGGACATCGCAAAAGCGGAGGATCCAATTACAAGGCTCCATGAATGAGGTAGAGGCTCCGCAAATGTGGAAGCCAATCCCTTAGGCCTTTGTGAACGCGACCCCAAGATTGTGAACACAGAGGTCAAGGCCTTTTCCTTCCATAAATGTGGTCCCAGAGGTATGGTCGTGAAGACCAAAATTGTCCTACATCAGTGAGGCACATCAGCTAGCTTTGGCCACTTTCCAAATATTCGATGGGGTGTTCATAATCCCATACACACAAATGAACTATGCTACCCCACTATATTCAACATTTTCAAACTTGATAGTGCAGTAAATATTTTCATCCGAGGTCATTTCGACAAAAAATGTGTCCCACACTCAAGCGCCTTTTATGCTAAAATCCATATAGAGGCTCAAAATGAGAGCGAAAGCCTCGAGAACTGCACAAAAGGTTGTTATTGATCATACTTGACATTATGGAGCTAACCGTGTAGAAATAATTTCAAACTGAGCACGTTTACCAAGAATATTGACTAAAATCAAACTTAGGCTAAAGATTAAAGGCTAAAATGCCTAATGGCTCAAACTCGCACTAAAAGGATCGGGACACGAGCTAAATATACTACTTGCCTAAAATGACAATTTCAAAGCTGATGTAATCGTCAAAATTCCATTCTGAGGTTATTTTCCTAGAGTTTTGAATGAAGTCAACCGTTCAACCTCCAATAGCTCCAAAAAAAAGAACTAGACATAAAAGCCAAATGAACGACCAAACGACTGTACTGTCGGTGCCAAAAAGTTATAAATAACTTGGGGTCACTACAGGAAAGCTCTAAATACTGAAAAGATTGGAAAATAAAGGAAATGACCTGGAAGGTCTTTACATTTTTTTTCTCAAAAGGACACATGTTAAATTATATGCTTAGTATAGCAAGATTTTATAACTGTAGGATCATAGGCGTCAGCTATTAAGATTTTTCATTGGTGAGAGAGTATTCCTCTAAGTATCTCCCATGAAGGGTGTGATGAGATTTGGAAGGCAGGGCAAGCTTAGCCCCAAATATATTGGCCCTTTTGAGGATGGTTTGAGATATAACATATGAGTTTTCCTTACCTTCAGCATTTTTTATCTGGCCTTCTATGTTTTGATGTTGCGTCTATATGTTCCAAAATGAGTCCCATGTGCTAAATATGATACAGTGGATTTGGATGATTTTCTGACTTATATTAATGAGCAAGTTTCCATCTTAGACAAGATGTGAGGCGATTGCGATCCAGATCCATTCATTTGGTTAAATTCCATTGGATACATCATCCAGTCAAGGAGGTTACATGGGAGACCAAGCAGGAGATTCGGGAGAAGGTCCCCGGCTTATTTGAACCTTCGGGTAACTCTTTACTCTTATTTTTGCGGATGAAAGTTCTTTACATAGTGGATGTTGTAATGACACTCCAGGTCATTTTTTAGTTACTACATTCATTTCATTATTTAGAGCATTCTTATAGCGGTCCCAATTCATTTATAACTTGCTGGCACTGTCTGTTCGGTCGCTTGGTCGTTCGTTTTGGTTTTATTCTCATTTCCCTGTTTTAGAGCTTTTAAAACTTAAAAAATTTATTTCAGTCAAAACATCAGGAAAACAACCTTAGAACAAAATTCTAACTATTCCATCAGCTTTGAAATGGCCAAATTAGGCTATTAACAAGGTTGGCACGAGTATCAAGGCTTTCGGTGCAAGTTTGGACCATTTTGTATTTTAGCCTTAGAAATTTGGCCTAAGTTTGACTTTGTTCAACATTCTTGGAAAATGCACTTATGAAAATTTTATTTGTGCAATTATTTTCAAAAAATCAAATTTAATCTAGAACGACCTTACGTGCATTTCTCGAGGCCCATTGTAGAATTTGGCTAAAAATAATACTTGGTATGAGTCCCACTTTTTGTTAAAATAACCTCGTATGGAAATTTTGACTCCGTCATTGAGTTTGGAATATCTAATTTTGTGGGGTAGCATATTTTATTTATGCGCACGAGATTCGAAAAAAATCTCGAGCACCCTATTAAAGACTTGGACAATGCAGATCTTCATATTGCGGAAGTTTTTGGAGGGCTAGGGGATGTGTTCACGGAGGCCTAGTAAATGGTCTCCACATTTGCGGAGGGTTGGTATTTTGTCACCGCATTTGCGGGAAGCCGACTGTGTTTGTGGAGGTCTGTTGCCTTGCCTTTGGCATTCACAAAGGATCCTCTGTGTTCATGAAGGACTGAGCCACTTCTTTCCGTGTTCACGGGCTACTGTAGCCACATTCACAGAGATTAAATCCTTGGTCTTTTAATTGAGATCAATGACTTTTTTCTAGCCATTGTTGAACATTTGAAAACTCAATAACGCCCTCAATTTTGGTCTATTTTGGGTGATTCAAAGGGAATATATTGGGGTCCTCAGAAAGTGTTGGGGACTCATCGTTTGGTGTAAAATTGATCTTAAATTATGAAACTCTTGCAAGTTCTTATTTCTGGTGTTCCGAGACTCGAAATGTGTTCTATTTTGGAACTTAAGTTCGGGGAGGTAAATTTGACCCTTTTATGGATTCAATTCTGAAATTCCTAGAGTGGGTCCCATATTCCAGTTTTTACTCCAAAATTGGTGTGTCTTTAATTTTGGTAGTTTTATTGTCAAAACTACTGTATTGACATTGTGATTCTATTTTTATAGTGTGGCTGTATTCCGAGGCCGTAAAGAAGGGAAAAGCTCTGGCAACATAATTTGGAGCGCGTGTAGTCGTCCTACAGGTAGCCTACGACTTTTTTCTCCTTAGACTAAGCATGATTAAGTGATTATATGTTGATCATGTTAAATTCCTAGAATCCATGTCTTAGGCTATATTTTGGGTATTTTGGACGGTTGAAGCATGTCTATTATATTTTTTGATCATTCATACCTTGTGATGTGCCCTTGTATGACTTGTGTATATTATTGAAAGAATGATTGGCTTTAGTGTAGGCTTAGACTAATAATTGACATACACTTGCATACTTTTAGAGCCATTAGGCCTTTTAATCCCTCTGACGTTGCTTTGGAAGACTTAGCTCCTTGTAGACTGATATAGCAGATTTGGGTTTGATAGTCTGGGCTTAGCTAAGTAGTAAGACTACTCCTGGAACCTTGCATCCATAACATCCCTATTTTCTTTAGTTTTGGTGTACCTAATTCTTGGTTTTGGATGTTATATTCCGATTGGGTATGGTTCGGGCTAGAGTGATTTATTGATGACACTTGGATTGGGAGTACTCTCTATGATGCTCAATTGGCTGCAAAATCTATTTTTAGCCAATTTGCCTGTATTTTTGGTTCAAGTCCCCAATTCACTCAACCGACCGTGGTTCAAGTCCTTGCCTTTGTATTAAAGTCTCGGTTCAAGTCGTGAGACCATTTGCAGCCGTGGTTTAAGTCTATTGCCTCTTATAGCTTGGTTCAAGTCCATAGCTACTTTCACCTTGGTTCAAGTCCTTAGTCATACTTATACGTGGTTCAAGTCAACGACCATCCTTATCATTGGTTCAAGTCCTTAGTTACTCTAAATATCAATTCAAGTCCTTAATTCTTTCATCTTCATTTTAGTTCAGGTCCTTAGCTTCTATCAGTTTTGGGTAAAGTTTCAGAAAGCCAGATTAGTTTGGTGCAAGTCTGCAAAAAGTTGTGAAAATCGTGGAAACTTCGTCGAATTCTCATATTTTTATTCTAAATCTTCCTTGTACCTGTCAGTTTTATGAGAGTCCGCTTATGTTTGGATTAAACTTGTGCACGAGTTTACCTGCCAGATTTATGCGAGCCCATCGAATTTAGATAGATGTACTATTTCTCCTTGTGTGTTAGTACATTCGTGTGCATACCAGTTAGATTTATCTTTCTGTTTTGTGTTGTTGTTTACATTCTACCATATTGCTTTTGGTTTTCTTGCTAAGTCGGCATATGATGTCTACTGGGTACCTATTATTTTGGTAGTCATTCTACACTCTGCATCTATTTTTTTTATTTAGTCCCAGCACTAGCTACCAGGATTGACGTCGAGCTAGCTATAGTCAGATTCAGAGGCGAGGGTGAGCACATGACGTCTTGGATTTACCCATCTCATTATGTATATATATTATGATTAGTCTTTTGCTTTTTGAGATAGTTTTGTTTTTGTGATCCACTTTTGGGACTGATACTTATTTTGTTAGCAGCTCTGTACTTGTGACTTTCAGGTTCTGGGAGAAATCCTTTTATTGTTTATAGTTTTGGCTTGCTTCTATTTCTTCATTTGTGATTCCTGTTGTTTGTATTATTGTTTTAGTTGAATGTTAGTTTTCTGCCCTTACATCCGATTACTTATAGTCCTGAGATCTGGGTTGGCTTGCCTATTAGTGGGTTATAGGAGGCGCCATCATGACTCGAGTAGTCCAGTTGTGACAAGGAGTGACTGAAATAGCCATTTGGGGGTCCATTTGGCCGTTTGGCCAACGGTCTCCAATAACTATTTTATTTTTATTTTAAAAAATTAAATTTTGCTCATGTTGCCCAATTTGGATTGGGTAAAAATGGTACGGATCAGTCAGAATTTCCCACCTACCCCATTTCATACCTGATGCCATACCCCTTTCGTCCCCCAATTCCAATTCAGATCAAAGTTGAGACAATCGGTATCGAACTCAAGTTAGGTCATCTTGTTTCTCTGCCACCCTTACTATATACCTCTACACACTCATTTATATTTAGTGATTATTTAGCTTTTTCTTCAATTTCGCGAAAGATGTGCTGTAAATGTTCTCTGAATTATATCTTATTGAATCAACTAACCCTTACTGATTTGTTAGACAATTTTTCTCTGAATCATAATTCTCTAAGGTATTAAAATCTCAAATTCATAATACACAAGTTGTATGCTTTCTAGTGTCATGTCGACCAATTTTCTTGGAGCTTAGGCAAATTAATATTGTATTTTGATTCATTTTTCTTAATTTTGTGTTTTCACCTTTTTTATCGTGCATTTTTACAGGTTATCTCCTTGTGGTCTTACTGTTTTTGTCAACTCAATTCACGTGTCATTTAAATCCGTGTATAAATTAAATAGTTCCCACCATTCTACTTGGCCCAATTACAATTTTGATTAGATCTTTTGTGTCCATACTAACCTCCTAAGAATTGTAGTGAGAATTTCATTAGAGCTATATTTGAAATCATACTTAACGAAAATTTCAATAGAGTCAACAAATAGACACCACAAAATGAGAAAGCGGACTTACTTGTTAATACTTGTGTGCCCGAGAATTCGAAATCAACACTCCACGGGAGAAAATGACCAACGAATCTCTAAGAGCCAGACTCCAACTAATGTGGATGACTATTATAAATATATAGAACTAATATATATATAAAATTAGTGATAAGAAATAGATAATAATGGACCATAAGTGAGATGACCACGTGAAACCGAAGTTTTACAATCTATTTCCCCAAGTTTTCATAGTTCAAAAATACTTATTTTAAAAAATGAGATGTTTGGCCAAATTTTTGGAGAAAAAACGTGTATCTAAGGAGTAACAAAAGAACTTATGGGCATCCTCCCCAATCGACCCAGTAAATATCTGTGGCGATAATCTATGAAATACCCCGAGCATCTACAGCTAATGCAGTGGCATAACCCCATCCTCTAAATCTGGTTGTGCGGCTACATGAACCAGTGGTTGTTGAACCTCTGGGCCACTACTGCAGGCTAAAACTGCAGTGCTAGACCCACAACTAGAGCTGATGCTGGGGCTGGACCTGGAGTTGGTGTCTTCCGTATCTCTCTTATAGCCGCTAAAATCTAGGAGAGAATGGCATTAAGGTTTGGAGTAGCAGCTGGTGCGGGTGGTGGCTGGGCTGGTCCTGGCCCCACCGGCTGTGGAGGTACAAATGTTGCCTAGGATTCTCCTTAGGCTATGGAGTCTCCTTTTTATAATGGGTTGGTGTTGTAGCCCTTACTCAACCTCTATGTCGGCCTCTACCCCTAGCTGTGGATCTATCTACGGGCCTAGGTGCATCACCCCCGACCGCTATGCCACACGTATAAGCCATCTTACGAAAGAGTGACACAAGTGAGATTTTAAGGAATCAATATGACACATGATGCACAAAAGCAAAACAAAAGAGGAAATCTTCCTAACGACATCCTATAGCCTCGCGAAGATAAGTCACAGACGCCTCTGCACCAATCCACATATATCTTACTAGATGTTAGCTATGTATAAGTGAGACCGGTGAAATTGGGGCTTTGATACCAACTTTTGATAACCCGATTTCTCAAGTTATGATGACACCTACTATAACTCACTAGTAAGTAAGTCGACCCGTAACACGTAACAAGTAATGGGTTTAAGGGTAGAAACTAAACAAGAATAAGTTGTTTAAAGATAAACAACATAGATAAGAAGAAACAAGCCAAAATATATATACAAATGGTCCCTCCCAGAACTTGGAAGTCACAAGTATAGAGATGACTAAATAAAAAAGTACAAGTCCTAAAAGTGGACCCCAAAAACAAGACTTTTCTCAAAAATAAAAGACTAGTCAAATATATACAAATGGACACCGGAACAATACAAAATGACAAGTGCTCACCCCTGTCTCTAGATCATACTGTTGCAAGCTCAAATCAATGCTGGCCACTAGTGCTCGGACTTGCATCCCAAAAATAGATGTAGAATATAGTATTAGTACCAAGACAACAGGTACCCAGTAGGCATAATAGGCTGACCGAGCTTGAAAAGTAAAAGAAATATGAAAAGAAGGAATAGATAAAGTTAGGAACGAAAGTCTAAAGTAAAGTAATGTAGTGCACACGAGTGCAGAAAAGACTCTAACTGAAGTAATCTATAAGCTAACTACACCTACCTGGACCCCTACAAGCCCAGATGGTACACTCGTATGCAAGTTTAAATAAAAACCCAAATATACCCCTATAAGCCTAACGAGTACATAGAATAACCATAACTACCAAGAGCTGAACCTAAGAACCCAAGATCGGAGAACACAAAACTAGAACCTCAATCCAAACTAGTAGAATCTGACAGTACGGAGGCAAGAACTCTAACTATATGCTCATCATAAATATCAAAGTAACCAACCGAAAATATCAAACTAACTAAGGCTGGACCTCTAACCGAATTCTCTTCATAAGCATTTGAATGATTGAGGCTGAACTTCTAAGCAAATGCTCTTCGAAAGTATCAGTGTAGTCGCGGTCAGAGAATGAATCTGGATGCTCTCCAAAAGTGCTAATATAGCTGCTGAAAGTACTCCAAATAGTCTACAGTTATAAATCTCCATGGAACACGGTGAACACCTAGCCAATCCATTAAACCATCTAAGTTGAACCCAAAACCAATCTTGAATAATCGAACGAAACTCGATGCAGCTGTCGAAACTCGCAAAGTCATAAAATGGGGGAGTAAGGATAGAATATGGTCAGAGCAAGAGTACTATCTAGATAAGCTCAAACTACCAGATTTAAGTCTGCTACACCAATCTAAAAGGATCTAAGCCGGCCGAAACAACTTCGGGGCAAAACTTAGGACTATCGGGGCTTAATCATGCATTTTAAAGGCAAGCACTAGTTAGACCTAATATAAGGCCAAACATGCTCCAAATAAACAAGAAACCAAGTATTCAAATATACCAAAAGGCATGGATGATCAACAAAGGAAAATTTCATGCTCAGAAGCACCAAATTATTCCCGGAATAGGCTTAAAACACGATTTCTAAGAGCATAAGCATGATTCAACAAGTACCTAACCCAAATTCTAACTAATCAACAAACATTCACATTTTCAAGCTTAATTTAAAGAGAGGGAGGTTGTAGCTTTCCTGTAGGTTGATCGTGCACGCTGGAAAATAAAAGAACAAAAGGTTTTCCTTTCCGAACAACCTTAGAATGCTACCACTCTATCAAAAATAGGTAAACAACATCAATATAGTTGTTTTAACACTAAAATTACTAGAATCAGAGACAGATTAATTTTGGAGTCAAAAATAAGAATATAGGACACGCCCTAATAATTCTAGAATTGAATCCATAAAAAATTCCTAAATACCTCCCCGACTTTGTGTTCCAAAATGGAACATAATTTGAGGCTCGAAACAGCCCAAACAAGTACATGTAAAATTTCACAAATTAATCACCATTAAAGCTCATGGGACTGCAGCTAAAATAAGAAATTTACCTCCAATGAAGCCTCCCCAAAACATTTCAATCACTAACCCACGTAACCAGAACAATTACAAACTCAAAGGGCTTTGAACCCCAAAATTGGATAAGTATTAAGCGAGAAATCACATTTTGAAATTTTCCAAAAGGGTTGAGTTAGTCATTGGTCTTTAATTAAAAGCCCAGGGAGGCCATAGTGGCCTATAACACAGAGGAGAGGGAATCAACACTTCACGAATGTGGAAGAGAAGCCAATAGACCTTCGTGAATGCGGCCAGTGGCCTGTGAATGTAGAGAAAAAAAATGTCTCCTCTCCCCGAATGCGTCTAAGGGGCCTGCAAATGTGAAGAATAAAACATCCCTACACCAGCAATTGCTGCAACATGAGATTTTGGCATAGTCCAAATCTCCGACGGGGTACTCAAAATTTGTTCGGAATCCCGTGTAATCAAACGAGATATGATACCCTACTAAAGTAGATGTTCCAGACTCAATGACATATTCAAAGTTTCCATACAAGGTTATTTTGATGAAAATTGGGTCGCACACCCAAGTGCCATTTTTATCCAAATTCCATAACGGGCTTCGAGTTTAGACTGGAAGCCTCGGAAAGCATACGAAAGATCATTCTAGACCAAATTTGATATTCTAGAACTAACCGCACTGATGAAAGTTTTAACTTAGCATGTTTTCCAAGAATGTTGACCCAAGTCAACCTTAGACCAAATTTTAAAGGCTAAAGTGCCAAATAGACCTAAACTTGCATAGAACACCTTGATACCTGTGCCAACTATCCTACTAGCCTAATTTAACCATTTCAAAGCTGATGGAACTAGCATAATTATGTTCTGAGTTGTTTACCTGATTTGATGATAGAAATCAAGTTTTTAAGTTTCAAATATCCAAAATAGGGAAACAAACATAAAACCCAAACGAATGACTAGGCAACTAAACAGTCAGTGCCAGTAAGTCATAAATGACTTGAGGTCTCTATAGGAATGATCTATAGGATGAAAAGAAGACTTTAAGGTGAAAATAACCTGGAGGATCATTACAATACTGGTGTTCTATGTTCGCATTATAAAAGATTATTTAAATGTTGTAAACTTTTGTACTGAATCTTTCAAGTGACCAAACTTTCTTTAAAACATAATCTTTAAAATAGGTATTCATGAAAGTATACTTTCTTGAATTCTTTCTTGAATAATGCACTTGAAACTAAACATATTTTCTTAAACGCTTTCTTAAAATAATGCACTTGAAACTAAATATATTTTCTTGAAATCTTTCTTGAAATACCTTTTTAAAACTTGTAATATATTATACTCATGAAAATAATGCATATGAAATATTATAGCAAGGCTTTCAAATAACTTTAACTAAAAATGATTCATGCGATAGAGTATGCATGAACCATTAATCAAGAATCACTAACGTATATGAAGAGTAATAATTTCAATAATAGGATCAAGAATCAACAATTCAAAATAGAGAGAATTTAAAATCATGTATTTTGAGGTAAAAATTATATATTTAATCATACTAACTAAAACTGTAGAAGTAAGGTGTGAGGAAGTGTTCAATTACTCTTTTACCTGCAAATGCAATGTAGGCATTGGGTTTGTAAATATTTAATTCCTCACTATGATATCCTTACATACCTTACACGCTTCAAATTCTTGAGAAGGTTGTGATCTTTGGATGAATAGATGACGAGAATTCATTTCTTGCACCTTAGAGGTGGATTTTCTTGAAAACCTATGGATTTCATGGGTCGAAGGTACTAGATTGTGTTATGATGAAGAAATTATCAATATTCCATAGCTAAATCTTTCTTTGATTGATGGATGAACCTTAGAGAAAGTTCGGTTCTTTAGAGATTCTCTTTTTAGGATAAAATTTTGGACTAGGGAAGTGAACCATAACTTTGAGGTGTTTTTATAATATTTCTGACATGTGCTATCATGCACAAGACGTCTTGAGTATGCAATCAGCGCATATCAGGGTAGTAGTGGCTGCCTTCAATTTGTTATCATGCAGTTGGCGCACAACAATGTAATTTCCAGTAGAATGGGCACAAATTCATGTACAAAAATTAAATTGACAAACGGTTTGTTGCGTTGGAAACTAGACTTAATATCATTAATTATATAGGGGGTACACATAACTCTTCATATTTTATGGGATATGCTCGATTGAAGTTGACTCTTCTAAGAACTTATATCAAAATTCGATCATTAAAGGAGCTTTTAACTGAACTTTGTGCTAGGAAATTATTATGACAACAATTCATCAAAATAATTTTTTCATACTAAAGAATTGACCTTATCACCTTTGCACAATTAGGAATCATCTGGTTTAGGCCTATATGCATACAAAGATAGTTCAGATCATAGCTTATAAATTTTTTGGGTGTTACAATATCTCTCCCTTGGGATCATTCGTCCTCAAATGAAAGTCAAAGTTAGAATGAAGAATGAATGGAACTACTCTTGCTATCTTTCTGATATCTGAAACTTGCCTATTGATATCTTTGGGACTAATTCATACTAAGAATTTGGGACTCAACTAGAGTACGCATGGCATGAACATACACACAGGATTACAAGGTGACATATCATGACATTAATTTTCTAAGAATCACAAAAGGGAGAAGGATATTACCTCAAACGCTTTCATTGGAATTCCTCATAACATTATACGAAAACAATTATAGGCATGATTCATGTGAGACATCTGAATACGAAGCACTAATAGAGTCTAAGTATCTTAGTCAGCTGACATGGATTCATAAAGAATGAATGATATAGATTTGAATATAAGTCACATTCTATATGAAGCTATTTGACATGAAATATTGGTACCTTGGGTATGAAGCAATAATAAGACTGCTATGACTTAAGTGACACGACTAATAGCTTCTAAGCGATACTTCTCAATTATGTTCCTCTTTTTGGATACTACACTTCTTTTGCTACAACTTATAGCTCCCATAAGGGTACATGTGACTACTTTTAACAAGGCCTAAGTCTAAATACATGCTCTTACTGTGTTCAAGCCTAACTCAGAGTCACAAGATAAGATAATCATACTAATCTAAACCATAATATTTGTTCTCTATACTTTTGTAGGGACTTTGATCCCAAAAATACAACTTCTTACCACCTCACTCAACCAACAACAAGTTCTAATAAGGAAACCCCTAGTCCATCATGAATTCATCAACATGTTATGAACACCATATTCAAGTCTATCACTATAACCACTCTATGGAACTCTAGGTAACCCATTCTTCTAAGAATTTTCCATCTTTCTATTATCTTTACCAACTAAAATTTCATGGCTTACTACAAGAAACACATCAACTATTCTCATATGTCTACTACATATAACCAAGCCTCATTTCAATCTTTTTGGTGCTTAAAATGTTATATGGAATACAAATATATGATCTTCGCCATAAGAGTCATCTACCCTCTCATATAGACCTAATCTAAGATGATATCAACACCACTATCAAAACTGAAAGAGGATCATTAAAACACTTAGAGTGAAAATATCATAAGTACAAATCATTCAAGAAATCAGACTTGAGAATATGCATGATGTAGGGTGATTTAACTAGCCATGAATGGTATACCATAAGTTCATGGGACTAAGAATATTGTGAATTATGAGTGCTTATATGAATGGGTTCATATCATAAGCTTGATATTCGTAACTTCATGGAGTAAGATTAAGGTTACTAGGCTAAAATTATTGCTTCTTACTCTGGGAACTGACCACAAACATAAATTTGAATGAAGTGAATTAGCATGGATCATGGGCATAATGCTGATATGTGAGACATAAGCAGGGTGTCATGACGATTAAAATCTAAGAAATGCTCTAGAGTAGGAATGGACTGCTATCTCATTATAAATTTTTTTAAACAAATCATACTATTATCTCCTCCTTATGTATAAAAACGACATTCTAAGTCTATGGACCTATTCCATATTTTCTAAATTGAGATATATTCACTTTACTTTAATGATTGGGGAAACGCTTATACAATTATATAATGTGGATTGGTAAGTAATTATTGCCTTTCCTAATGTTATGATTTGATAATTGATTTTTACTATTTCGTTGGGATTTAACATAGTATCGATAGGGCTTGATATGGAGGCTTGGTAAGGGACTCTCTAGTCCCAAACTACTTGTCTCTGCACAATATCGTTAATGAAATAATAGGGAGTCTACCTTAACAAGTGGACTCTCCTTTTCCAGTGTAGAAGTTACATTGGATTCCATGTTATAGCTCACATGGTGTTAATGTCGGTTACAGTTAATATCCCACAAAATAAAGTATGTTTTCCTTAAAGCTTTTAGTATGTATTTTAATGATGCATCAACCTTATCTTATGATTTATGATATACTTTCAGGCTCTTAAAGGATTCTGGTCATGAATTTCATGCTTCTGCCCACTATGATTTCTTACTTACGTTATGCATATTTCTCATATAATTAGTACATTTTGAGTTCTAATGCATACTTGTGCCTACATTATCTCATAATATAACATCCAAAGCTACTCATCATTCTCATGGCTAGTACAGGTTACCGTTGTGTCATGACCCAAACTAGGGCCTAGATGTGACACGACGATTAGGATTCCCGAAGATACCCCAGCCAAGACGCCTCTTAGTATATCATAAGAATTCATAAGGTAAACAATAAGTGGAAACTCATAAAAGTCCAAGGAGACAAAGTATAGCTAGAGAGAATTAAGACACCATAGACTCTTTACACAATATGCCCACATGCCTCTACATGACAATCTAGATGGGGACTAGGACATGTTCCTAGCTTACCCTAAAAGAAAGTAATGACACCATATAGAATAGTCTTTCAATATCACCATAGTATAAAACAATAATAAAGAAAATAATGACTCGGATTGCCCTCGAAGCATGAGAACTCACCACACTAATCTTCAATGGAACACCAACTAGCCACGACAAGAGGATGGAGTATCCAACTCTACATTGTGATATAATGTAGGCAAAAAGTATGTGTTGGTATATTTGAATCTACTAAGTATGTAGACAATGCAATGCATAGAAAACCATATTTGTGCAAATGGCCATTTTAAGTAGCATGATAGGAGAAGTAGTAAAAATTATAAGTAGTCACAAGTAGGATCAATGCATAATAAACCATAAGAGTATCATATAAATTAAAGGATAGGATTAGTCATTTAAAACATAAAAGGACCATACATATGTGGGAAAGGAACCATAACCGACAATAACACCATGCAAGTTATAAATGGAATCCTGATGTTTTTCCTACACCAGAAAAAAAGAATCTACTTGTCAAGGTAGACTCTACCCCGCTAGATGGGTCATAACATACACTATATGTGGATCCACTAGCTAGGCCAAAAGGGAAAATCCTACGGTGGTACATAGTTATGTGATAAGAGACTTTATGTAAGGACCCCATAGTTTGAGCCCCCACCTCAAGTTCACATTCGGTGCTAAGTCAAATCGCACGGAATATATTCATAGCATGAGAATCATAATGGACATATATCATAGTCATGATCATAGGTTTGAAATTATAAAGTAGATCATTTTCATAACATAAGTGCAATGCGGGTATTTTCCTTCCACATTATAAATTATACATACATAATCATAGTTCATACTTCGAAATTTAGGGTAAAACATGAATGCATTATCAATTGATTTGGAAATCATGAAATTAACTTGAAAACATGCATGATCATATACTCTCTATCATCCCATACATAATTCATAAAGATAATATTATTTGGAAGTATAATTGAAAATACCCATAATTCACATTATGAACCCTAGAGATCAATATAGGAGAATATATGGAAAAACTCTTTAATTCAATGCAATAACCATAAATTTATATCAAAATAGACTCATAATCATAATTTGAATCATAATTCATGCAATTGGAATAGAGATCATAAAACCCATGAAAATTCCATACTTGAATTTAATAGAAAACTTGAGAAATTAATTGAGCTTCATGGATGAAATAATCTATGAATCAATACCCACATACCTTGAGTAAGAAGACCAAGGAATTTGCAAGAATTTGAGAGTTTTGATGGAGATCTTGAGTGAATTTCTTTGAAGTCGTCAATTGATTTCTTGAGAGCTCTTATAGAGAGAAAAATATTTGAGTAGGTGAATTGTAGAAGAATGAATGGAATTAAGTGTTTAGGATAGTTTATAGAGTAAAATTAGGCCCTAAAAATGTCAAGATTCGTTAACTAACAATTAAAAAAAGTCTAAAGTTCCCTTACTTAAGAAATGAATTTGGAAAAAATGTTTTGCTCAGGTCCGCGACGCGGAGCTGCTTTCGGATAGGCCAATTTTTAGCGAAAAATGAGATTTTGGCCAGATTTTGACTAACGGAAAAATTACACTAAATGGGAACAAGTGGGTGATGCACAGCTGCCGAGTACTTCACTGTTTTGTGTAATTTTTCACAAAATTCATCTTTCGGTACACGAGTCCTAAAAATTCATTGAGGCCATTTTTCTGCAGGTTTTGACTCCCTGGTCGACATTCTAGACTCAGATTTACCAAAAAGAATAAGAATAATGCATTACCTGAGCTACCTATCCCAAGACATTCTTAAGGAACTTATGAGCATTTTGAGGAATGTTACACATTGCTACTGCACTGCTTGGTGAGTCTCGTGTTTCGAGGGTGCAACCATAATGGTTTCTTATTTCTTTCTTTTTCATGATTTTCAAACTTAGATTATTTGGGTGAGCTATGGATTTTCTTATGCCCCACTTTATGATTAGTAGAGGTGATGTTAGAAATAGCATATTTTCGTATTCACAGATGTTATCTCAGATTTATTGTATGTTGAGATTGTTAGATTTGAGACTTATCTTCTACTTTTAGTTTTATTATGCGTATGTTGTGAATTCTTAAGTCATGCTTATGCTAAGAGGATTGTTTAGGATATTTTGGGATCCTATTCATTGTATCACGTCTAGGTCTATCTTGGGCCATGATATTAGGCGCACATATCAAATCATAAACTTAGAGCCTCATACAACTATGTACTATCTTGGGTACACATTTATATTTCTAAGGCTTTAGGCCCTCTACTACCTAAGCATTTCCCCACAACTTACTACCTTGCATAGGTAGCACATATACTTTCTAGTTGCCTCGCCAGTTTCATTACAAGACTGACTTAAACTTCTTCACATGTTAACTTTTATTCACCACTTATACTTGAACTATACTAAAACAATGGCATACTATAAGTCACCTTAACCAATAAATCTCTCTATACTACTACCATAAAATCTACACACAGTTATTACACCATAGACACCACATAAAGGCATATCACCTCATTTCTAACTTATGGGATATAGGACTATAACTACATACTTTATTCATTCACTATCTCCGCTCTTTTAGGCTATACACTTCTAAATTCATACATCTTACTTTGGGAAATTAGACTATTTATGTCTTATTAACACATTACACTATCTTTTGGGTGAGAACACCACCCAAACATTGTAAAACACATTTTTCCCCTTAAAGGTATTATTTGTAGAAAGATTCCAAAAGGAGTCTGAGAGCATGTTATACCTTGGCTCAACACACGATTTATGAGAACTAGAACAAATGTGCATTTTTTCAAATCATATAAGGTTAAATGCACTAATGTGGTCCTCTCAAGCCCTTGTGTAGTCTTTTAATATTTTGTTGGCTCTATCTGAGGAAACCATATTGATAGGAATATGAACTTTATTGGTTTTACCAATTCGAACATGAAGCATAGCCATAAATCTACAAATTTTTTCTTAGGGAATAATTATATTACATGATCTAGAGTATGAAAGAAGGATAAAATTTTCTTAAATATCCATAGTCCCTCATTTATAGAAGTGAGGACCACACAACCATAAAAAAAATCCTATTGACACGACTTTATAGACTCTGTAAGACACTTGAACTATATACTATGATAACAAGTTTGGCATAATCCGAGTCTACATCCTGAATGTGGCCAGTACTCAAAATCATTGTTGGTTGATGAGTTGGTATTTTACCAACTCATTAGCAACAAATTCATGAATTACTGCTATGTTTTAATACTAATTATCGGGATTTTAGGATTTAGTTCTTATGTGTGCAGACGTTTTTTGGAAAAGTCAAGTTTGAAGGATTCGGAGTTTAAAATCACTAAAGTACTCCGGTGAAGTAATATGTGTTCCACAAGAGCCAGTGGCGTCTCACCGTCTAAATATCAGCTTGAATTGTCTAAGAACCGGCAATTCATAGGTGTTGTACAATTACAAATCGACATTCTGATGATCCAAGAACATAAGCATCTGAAGAATTTGAAGGTTGAAGCAGCACCATGATTGGCACTAAACAATTCCTGACGGATATTTCGCTAGTCTAGCGCAAGTCACCTCCGAAAGCTCAAGGGCAAAAATATACTTGAAGAATAAAGTGATTCCTTTGGAAGCTTCCAAGGGTAGAATATGAATTTGTGTAATTATGTACCATTATCTTCTTCCCAATTGGGATAGTCAGAGTGTAGATCTTTTTTGGAATTTTTTTAGTGATAGAAAGTAGCTAAGAACTTTTTTTGCTTGCTAAGGAAGAAAACCCATATTGCATCTTTCCAAGATTGGATCTTAGATTTGATAATCATTTTTTCTTGAAATGGAGTTTTCATATATGAGTATAATATTTATTTCTTCAAGCATGAGTAGTTAAATCTGTTTATAGTGGTGTGTGTGCAAGATGTGGCTTTAAAATCCAATGAGTTTGATTAATTAGTTCTAAAATTGGTTGTTATGTATGGATATATTGTTGTCTAAAGTTTTAATCTAAAATAAATAGTTGCAAACATTGGTTGAACTCTATAACACTATTTTGATTTAAAAAAATCTAAATAAAGTTCGGTAAGATTTCATAGTAAGAACTTGTGAAATTATTCCTCGGATTAGAGTTAGAGATAGTCTAATCTGACTAATTTACCATTTAAAGATATGAGCTAGGGATAGTCTATCCACTCAAGCAATGTTTAGTGTTTTGTTGGTATTGGTCTTGAGTGCGAGAGAATCCAAGGGATATAAGTTTGATAGTTCAACAGAATATCGAATATAGCCGAGACCAAACTCTATCCATATATTAATCAATTTGGTTTTGATTAATCTTTTCCTATTGTGTCGAAACCCCATCACAATGCCCACATCCTAAGTCATTTCAAATATTGGTAGAACTTATTTGTGTTGTTCCCTTGATATTGATACTTGATATTTATCATTTTAGTTCTTCCCTTAATTCCCCTATTTTATACATACAGTTGTTAAGAATTCAAAGTGCTAGTAATTTTGGATTGATAAATTAATCTTAGAATCCCATCTGCCAATCCTTTGGATTTGACCCTGGCATCATAAGTTGGATATTATTTTATAGATGACCCCATATGTCTTAAAAATCGAACATAGTTGAGTATTGTCACTAGTCCTAAGTGAATTCTTGGTCTAGCCTACTACTAACTAAATACTATGACTGTCATGACCCAAGCTAGTCCTTAGGCATGACACGATGATTAGAATCTCGAAGGACTCCAACCAAGCCTCTTAGTATGTCATACATGAACATTCATAAGGTAAATAATATAGTGAGACTAAATCATAAAAGCGTAATAAAAGAAAGTCTCAACAGAAATATCTCGATAAAAGAGAAATCAACCTCAGACTTTAATGGAAATGGCAACATAGACTCCTTGAACATATAACATGCCTCTACTAGTTTAGACGAGGCATAGTAAAAGCTCTTAGATCACCAATATCAGAAGTAAAGTCATAGGAAATATAGAGAAAAACATAAATGTCATGTCCTCAAAATATGAGGACTCTCCGATAATAGAAATATTACTCAAACTCTAGCCATGAGCGGGAGGTGTGTGATGATTGTCGAACCCTACATTATGATACAATGTAGGCAAAAGTTTGTTCTATTACATGGAAAGTACTAAGTATGTATGAAGCATGCATGAACAGTGATAATCGGACATAATCAATATGAATATGAGATGCATGACCATTATCTTGGAAAGATGAATGAAACTTGAAAACATTGAAACATATATATGGTCAATATATCATAAAACATCATGAGAACGTATATCATTGCATATACATTTGTGGGATAGGACCATTAACAAATATTTAAGATCATGTGAGCTATAACATGGAATTTGGTGTTACTCCATACTGAAAAGAGAGAGGCTACTTGCCAAGGTAGACTCTATGAGAATATCTCTAACATTGATCTATTTGTAGATCCACTAGATACTTCATAAAGTAAAACCTACATGGGCAATGTAATTAGAAAATAGAGGTTGCTACTAGAGTTTCCGGAGGTTGCTTCTTGAGCTTTTGGACCAAACCCCACCTCTAAGTCCTCTCGGTGCTTAGTCAATATCCTAACAAAATTTATAAATCATAATCATTAATAGCATTAGAAAAGTCTATAATAAATATCAATCCACATCATAACATAATTATAAGAATAGCTCATTAATATAGTGATTTATACAAGTATGAGAAAACTTTTATCTTTATGAATCCATGAGTGGGTGAGAAAACCCTCCACCCTTACATGAATCTATGAGAAATTATTTCACAACCATAGATACTTACTTCAAACATCATTCATTCCTTTCACGAGTCATTGATAAGGCTTGATAATCTTTCATAAAAATCCATGACCAACTTCATAAATTCACTTAAAAATAGCATAATGCATGGGTTTATAAAAACGCGATTGAAAACATGCAATTTAACTTGTACCATGCATAATTGAATCATAAACATTGAAACAAATCGTAATTGAATTGACCCAATGCAATTTCATAAGAATCTAGCGTTAGAAGATCATTTCTAAAGAGGAGAATTTAGAAAACCTTGGGACTCCATGAATGGAAGGGATCCGTGGATGAATTCCAACATACCTTGATCAATTAAAGTCCTAGATGGAATTCAAACTTGGAAACTTGAACTTGGAATTCCTTGGAACCCTTTCTTGAGGAAGAAGATGAGTTTGGAAAAAGAATTCTAGAGAGATAATTTGTGTTTAGGATGAATAAGAGTGAATGAGGGATTTAGGAGGGTTTGGAGTAGTTAATATACTAGGAATTATACCCACAAACCATCCAAATACAATATTAAAATAATGGGAAAAGATAAAAAAAACCCTTGAAAAAACATTGAATGGGTCATTGGACAGATGGTCTTCACCGACCATGTAGCCTTTCACGATCTATAAAGTGGCTAGTGAACCTAGAGGACTGAATGGTGACTTTCTACGGGCGTATCTATGGCATCTTCTTGATTCTACGGGTCATAGACTCTATCGTGAAATGGCCCTTCCTTTTGGGTCTAGCTGTTCCTCCTATATGGACCTTCTTACAGTCTGTGTAACCTTCAATGGACCATGAAAAGGTTTCGTGGCATCCAATAGGGTAGGGTCCTTAAGGGTTGAAGTCCACAGACAAGACTACTGTTTGTGGTGATCCTCACCACTCGTAGACCCTCTTATGAAATTTTCCCCTTATTGCTTTTTTTCGCAGTTCACTTCCATGGTGCCTCCCATGGAACATGCTTAGTTCTATGACCCATTAAAAGGGCCCATAAAAACCCATCTAGTGAATTTTTTTTGGGATTTTCTTTCAAACCTTGTTTTTTGACTTTTCATCTTTTAGGGTCTTACAAGGATACTATGCATATGTAATGACCCTCTAGATTATTTCCTCTATTTTTTGTTCTTTTTCAATATTTTGAACTTTTCTGTACTAGCTCAAGTCATTTATGACTTGCTGGCACTAATAGTTCAGTCGCCTAGTTGTTCGTTTGGGTTTTATGCTCATTTCCATGTTTTAGAGTATTTGGAGTTTGAACGATTCACTTCGGTCAAAACTCCAAGAAAATGACCTTAGAATGGAATTTTGATTATTCCATCAGCTCTCAAACGGTTATTTTAGGCTAGTAGCATATTCGGCTTGAGTTTCGAGGCTTTTAGTGTGAGTTTGAGTCATTAGGCATTTTATCCTTTAAACTTTAACCAAACTTTGACTTTGGTTAAGATTCTCGACAAACGTGATTAGATAGAAATTTGTCAGGACTATTAGCTTTGGAATGTTGAGTTGGGTCTAGAAAAACCTTTCGTGTGCTTTCCTAGGCCTCCAGTCTCATTCTGACCTCCTTGTAGAGTTGTCCAAAAATGATGCTTGGGTATGGGATCTACTTTTAGTCAAGATGACCTTAGATTGAAATTTTGACTCCGCCATTGATTCCACAATGTCAAATTTGGTAGGGTCGCTTGTATGCACGAGGTTTCGAACAAATCTTGAGCACCTCATCGGAGATTTTGAAGGTGACCAAAATAAGTTGATGTGCATCAGCTAGTGTAGGCCTATTTTTTTTCTTGTCATTCACACAGCTTGGGTCGCGTTAGTAGAAGCCATGGGTCTTGGCCTCCACATTTGCGGGCATGGGGGGCCCGTATTCACAAAGGCTTGAAGGATTGAACTTCACGTTCGCGAGAACCCTGCCGCATTTGCGGTTGCCTTACTGAGTTTGCGAAGCTTTAAGGGGATGGTCTACGCATTCGTAGACCTCTTCCTCTGTGTTCTCAGAGAACAAATTTGTCAAGTCTTTAAGTTAAAAGACAGACACGACTCAGCTTTGATCCATTTCATATTTTGGTGATTTCTTGAGTTTGGGAGCTCCATTTTGGGAGATTTTAAGAGATAAGTATTCGTGTTGATCTTGTCTATGCATTGGAATGCTTGGGGTACACTATGGACTCATCGTTTGAGGTAATATCTATTCTAATAGGACTGCCCTCTCTCTCTCTTCCTAGGATTTAATGGTGAAAATAATAGCATGGGCTGATTTCCTTATTTCCAAGAATTGAATTGTGTCATAGTTTAGGACACAAGTTCAGTAACATCAAAAGAACCTTTTTATAAAGTCAATTTCAGGGTTCCCAGATCAGGTCCCACAATCTTATTTTAGACCCAATCTTGGGCCGATCTCTAAAAAGTACAATTTTGGTGTCAAAACATTCGTCTTGACGTCATGATTGATATTTTGTTAGCATGGAGGCAATTAGGAGTGATTTGGAGGTGGAAAGCTTCAAATTGGAGGATTCAAAGCACGTGTGATTGACTTAGAGGTAGGCTACGATCTCCTATTTTAATGGAGATTTGTTAGATATGGTTTAGTATATATTACATATGATTGAGGGTGGTACTTGCCGAGAATAAGGTTTGCCTTCCCTTATCCTATCTTCTTGGTTCTCGATTGAGCTTTAGACTAGAACAGCCTTGTGAAGTCCTTAGTTTAGGCTTATAGCCTTGTTTGAGGTCTGGATTAGTGATATTATCTTAATTTAATATTGGTACTGATGGCCTTAAGAAAGGTTTGAGCCTTAGATGATTTATCATATGTTGTACTACCTTTATAGCTAGGTGTAGCATTCAATAGGGCTTGTTAAGGATTGTTACCATGTTTTAGTGCCTGAGACCTCAGAAGCTCTCCATAGTCCTAAGTTTGGCTTAGCTATGCTCATTGAGAGCTAAAATGGCATATTCAGGGGTGAGGCATCGATCCGAAATATATTTCTCCCCTATTTGATTCTGAGCATTTTCTCGATTACTATGCTTTCTGATTAGCAGTAGGCTTGTGATACCGTATTTTCTATTGCCTATTGTGGGGCCTAAGGCTATATTCGATCAGTGATTGTATCCTAAGTTATTTTCCTTTGTCTTGATAGTGTGGTAAGACTTGATGTTATATTTTAGAATGTGTGTATCTTGTTTGGATGCTGGTGATGACATGCTTGTATTGATTGATCATGTGTTGTACCACCTTTATAGTGGTGTACCTTGTGCTAGTTCCTAAGACCTCAGAAGCTCTCTGTATCCCTAAGTTTGGCTTAGTTATGCTCATTGAGAGCTGAAATGGCATATTTAGGGGTAAGACATTAATCCAAAATATATTTCTCCCCTTATTTGATTCTGAGCATTTTCTCGATTACTATGCTTTCTGATTAACAGTAGGCTTGTGATGTGTTATTGTCTATTATCTATTGAGGGGCTGAGGCCGTATTCAATGAGTGATTAGATCCTAAGTTAGTTTCCTTTTTCTTGATAGTGTGGTAAGACTTGATGTTATATTTCAGAATGCATGTATCGTGTTTAGATGCTTGTAATGACATGCTTGTATTGATTGAGAATGTGTTGTACCACTCTTATAGCTAGTTGTAGTATTTGATGGGGCTTGTTAAGGATGGTGTACCTTATGCTAGTGTCTGAGACCTCAGAAGCTCTCTGTAGTCCTAAGTTTGTCTTTAGCTATTCTCATTGAGAGTTGAAAATGGCATATTCAGGGGTAAGATATCGATCCGAAATATATTTCTCCCCTTATTTGATTCCAAGAATTTTCTCAATTACTACGCTTGTTGATTAGAAGTAGGCTTGCGATGCCTTATTGTCTATTGCCTATTGTGGGGCCTAAGGCCGTATTCGATGAGTAATTGGATCCTAAGTTAGTTTTCCTTTGTGTTGGTAGTGTGGTAAGACTTGATGTTATATTTTAGAATGTGTGTATCTTGTTTTGATGCTGGTGATGAAATGCTTGTATTGATTGAGCATTTTCACATGTTTTGAGATATGACCACTACTCTTTTATGGATTTTTACTACTATTTTTGAGATTTCATTCACTTTTATTGTAGTTTTAAGACATGTTTTAATGGGAATCGTACCACTTAGATTATTTGGATATTAGTTTTGAGACTTATGAGGCGTAGAGGATGTACTCCTTTTATACTGGCAATATTAGAGGCACCGAGGACGCACTTAGTTTTTATTGATATCCGGTGCAGCATCGTCCTTTTTCTACAATGTTGCATCTGGGATTCCTTTAGCCTGTACTTGACTATTCGGCAAGGCATTTCCCTTTTCTACATCAGCTTGGCTACTCACTCTCTGGTACCACTATGGGGATGCTATATATTATACATATGACCTGGTTCAGGACAAGGTAGTGTATACCAACTGCCCACATCAACTATGGGCCCCTAGGGTCGGTGCACCACTAAATCGGATGAGGGAGCTAAATAGGTCCCACCTAATAGGCCGAGGGCCAGGGTGTGTATATACACTTTTTTATTGATGATATTTGAGAGCCACTGATAATGTTACTGGATTTTACTACAAACTTGCATTCATTAGCATCACATATCACAAGTATACTTGTTTGCTATTTGGTCCCCCAATTTTTATGGGGGGCTGGGGTATGTTTGTTATTGTTTATACCTTTCGGGGGTATAGGCTTCATGTTGGTATCTTATGTTGTGTTTGTAGTTGGTGTCTTAGTCTAGATTGTTTGTTGGTACTTCCTTCTAGGTTCAGTTGGATTAGTCTTTTAGGTGACTATGTGATTAACAGTGGCAATTAATATTTTATTCTTTATTAATTGACTCCTAGAGTGCCTACTTATTATAAATAGGTTGTTGGGTAGTTGTTTCAGGTGCGTTCATTGACTCTGGTCTTTCTGTTTGTATTTGTGTTTTTACTCTTATTTCCTGCCTTGCCTTGTGCTTGCACCTGTTTAGCTACTTATGTTGTGCTTACCTAGCTTACATGTTATTTATATTTTCTTTATCCGTGTAGCTCAATCTTCCTATGCCTACTGAGTATTATCCATTTGATACTAATACTACACTTCTGCACCCTGCAGATCAAAGTGTGGAGCAACTTAGTTTCAAAGATTTGGTGAGCTCCTAGCATTTGGAGTTGCTAATTTCCATCTATTTTGGGCTAGGACTAGTCTTTACTTGCTTTCAGAGATTTTCTTTATCTATTTTGTATTTGTAAAGGCCTTATACTCTTATTTCAATTGGGTGCCCATATAGACTTATGACAAGTCTTGGAGTGGTTCTTGGATGTACTTATGTTGATTTGTCTTTATTCTCACTATTATTGTTTTTCTGCTTTATTTGTTTCCCTTTTGCTAAATAGCCCATTGCTTTTGGTTTCGGACTAGGGGTTAGGCTTACTTACTGGTAGGTTATAGTAGGTGCCATTATGACCTAAGAAATTGGGTCATGACAGTAGACGCTTTTAAAAAATGAGCATACAATACCAAAAAAGAGAGAATGCAATAACCAAAAAAATTGAACTCAATAACTTAATAGTTAAAAAACTGAAATTTGTACACTATGCATATGTTTGTAAGATAATAGTGAAAGATGTGACTAAACTGACTCATCTATGAAGCCTCTAACATACTAAATATAGGTTATGTGTAAGACCTCGATAGTCGGAAAATTAGAACGAAGAAAGAATCTCAAGAAAAGGGAACTAACCTTAGGACCACAACTCCATATACAACTCGTAGACATTTCTATGACACGTAGGGATGAGTCGTAGAGTGAGTCCTTAAGTTAGTTTGGGATTTACCTAAGAAGAGGTCCTACGACTCAACAAGAAGAATTGTAGGCCTATTGACAAGTCGTAATACTGAGTTGTAAGGAAAGATCATACGCTCAGGAATTTGTAGGTTTTTAGAACTGCAGGACCATTGAGGTTTATGACTCGTAGACTAAAGAACGAGTCATAGAAATTACTCATGAGAGAGAATCAGAGGCCCAACTTTTAGGGATTTTCAAGGACCTGTAGGAAGAGTCGTTCCTACAACTCATCACCACTTCTATGAATCATAGAGTCCCAAATCGTAGATCCAAATTTCAAATTTAATTAAGAGTATAAGGGTCTTTTCCCAATTTTGGTTCAATGAATCTAAACACTTTTATGGACAAGTTCAAAGTCTATATTTACCCAATCTTCAAATTCCCCTCCTATTCTATTCATTCTCCTAAATTTCCCAAGACTAAGGAATTCTCTCAAGGTTCTCCTACAATTTCAAGCTCGGGTTTCAAATTCATCAAGGTTCTTCTTCAATTCTAAGGTGATTTTACCAAGGTTTGTGGGGATTGATCCATTGGATCCTTTCCCCATGGAGTCCCAAGGTTTTCTTCAAAAATCTCTTGAAATTTCATTGCATTTAAACCCTAGTTTTGATGAATTGTGTTGGGATATTTCAATTACATTTTTAATTATTATCAATGATCATTATAAGTATGATTCTACATCAATTGCATGATTTCAAGTCAAATTATGAATGTCCATGCATGGAGCTACTTTTAATAATAATTTACATGAATTATGATTTGAAGTTCAAAGATTTCCAAATATTTCATGGTTTCCAATCAAATTGACTATGTATTTAAGTTTTACCCTAAATTCAAGTATGAATTATGATTACGGATTTCAATTATGTTCAAGATATGAATTCCATGCAAGTTATGAAGAAAGGTGACTTAGGATCCTTAATTGGTGACCTAGGAACCTAATGACATAAATTATGCAAATATGACCTTGTGATGTTGAAAGGCTTATACTTATATTACAAGTAAAACATGAAAATGAGCTAATCTATGAATTTTGAAGTTTATGATCATATGTTAAGTATGATTACTGTGTTACATATTTAGCGGGATTTGTCTTATCAACGAATGATGACTTTAGGTGGGGGCTTGAACTATGGCGTCCTTATATAAAGTCTCTGGTCTCATAACAATGTGCAACCGCAGGGTTGACTTTCTGGCTTAGATAGTGGATCCACATATAACGTATGTACATGACCCG
This sequence comes from Solanum dulcamara, assembly GCF_947179165.1. Taxonomy (NCBI): domain Eukaryota; kingdom Viridiplantae; phylum Streptophyta; class Magnoliopsida; order Solanales; family Solanaceae; genus Solanum; species Solanum dulcamara. Next base: position 62,217,507 of record NC_077245.1, read on the forward strand.
CCTAGCGGGGTATAGTCTACCTTGGCAAGTAGATTCCCCTTTCATCCATTGTATGGGGAGATATCGAAATTCCATGTTATAGTTCACATGGTCTTATTGTCGGTTATGGTTCTATTCCATATATCTATACATTTTTTATGTTCTTTTATGATCTCAACTATGTCTTTTAATGCTTTGATCATTATGATTTTCTCATGACTTTATTTATCCTCTTTACCATGTATGTTCTTGATCATTGTATCGTATGATTTATACTGCATGACATGACCACGTACCTAGTACATTCAAACCTACTAATTCATGTCGTTGCCTACATTGTCTCATAATATAGGGGTCGAGGATCACATTCCTTCCACACGTGGCTAGTTGAGTTCCCACCCGATGGAGATTTTTGGTGAGTCCTCATCCATCAAGGAAAAGTTATGAGTTGTTTTATTTTTAATACCTTTGTTACATTCTTGTTGAGAGTGAGCTAGGTACATTTCTTAGCCCCCACCCATCTTAACTAGTAACGACATTGTTGGACATATGATGTAGACTCTATATAGTCGAGTTTACACTCTCCTTTATGATTCATGTTTTAGACTCTTTCCTATGTTATTTCCACTTTGCTCTACCTTATGTATGCTTATGATATGTGAAGAGGCTTGGTTGGATCCCTTTAGGGTTTCGATCACCGTGTTAATACTCTGCCCTAGGTCGGTCATAACAAACTTGGTATCAGACCACGAGGTTTAAGATGACCTAGGAAGTCTAACATGCTGTGTCAAGTAGAGTTTTATTCATGGGTGTGAAGCACCATATCTATGAATAGAAGGCTATAAGGCATTCATGATGGTCACCTTGTTCAATAGTCCGTAATCAATACAAATACGCAAGGTACCATCCTTCTTCTTCACGAATAGAATAGGAGCACCCTTTGGAGACACACTGGGCCTGATAAACCCCTTGCTCAAGAGGTCCTAGATCTATAACTTAGGCTCTCTTAACTCAACTAGAGCCATCCGATATGGTAGAATAGAGACTAGTTATGTACCTGACTCAACATCAATGCCGAAATCGATATCACGCTCAGGAGGAAGATCAGGTAGATATGTGGGAAAGACATCGGGGAACTCTTGAACCATCGGAACTGAATCAATAGAAGGTGTGTAAGAACTGGTATCACGTTCATAAGCAAGATAGGCTACACACCCCTTTCTTACTAGCCGCTAATCAATAAGGAAGAAGATCACACCACACGGCACATGACAAGCTGCACCTGCCCATCAGATCGGAGAAATACCAGGCATATATAATGTAATGGTCTTAGAGAAGTAATCCAAAAATGCATGATGAGTAGACAATTATTCCATGCCTAGAATCAAGTCGAAGTCTACCATATATAGCATAATCAAGTCGCTCTATTGTCATACCCCAAGATGGTCACCACACAGGATTGATACACTCGATCCATTACTAAAGAATCACCTACTGGGGTAGCTACATGCATAGAAACACACAATCGATCATATAGCACATCCCACCATTTAGCATAATAAGAAGAACCCATCCGTGGTAGGAATCGAGCCAAGCACTACTTTTATGCACATATGAGTAAGTAGACTCCAGATCAAATAAAGTATATGCAGGCTAATGAGAGAAAGAGATCATAACTGTAATGATGGCATTGGATTCCTCCACCTCCAGCCTACCCAAAAAAGCATACATATGACTGCCTTCACCACTACCACCTTTTGTCCTACCTAGGGACCACCCCTAATACCCTAAGAATTACCTCTTCCACCTTGTACACCCTCTTTAGGTGGTTGAATTAGGGCCCTAGGGAGTTGAACCTACTGGCCCTGTCATCTGTGGTGACTGATCGTAGGACACTCTGTCAAAGTGGCCTATCACACCAAACTTATAGCATGTATCTCAAAATGAACCTCCATGTGATGTCCCAGATTAACCTGAATGGTGACCTAGCCTGAATACCTAGAAGTTTGACCTCGAGAAGCCTGACATAATGTCTGTCCATTCTGAACACTAGTACCTGCTAATCCATCATCGATAAGCTGTAATGTTGCTTGAATTGGCCTGCTAGGCAGATACTCTTGTGGATAGCCTCTTCCAAAAGAACCCCTATAATATGACTACCGTCCACTGAAACTGCCTTGACGATGAGGCCTCTTGTTGCTGCCTCCATAGTCCTCACGATGTATAGCCTTAATAATAGGGATATGGTCTACTGTCTGCAAGAACTAACAGCCCGATGCAACCATCTGCTCTGTAGCCAACCTCAAAGAAATGTATAACCCTCTCACAAATCGACGCACTCTCTCCTTCTATGTTGGCATAATCATGGTGGCATGCCTAGATAACTTATGGAACTGAGACTCGTACTATGTGACCAACATCGATCCCTGCACTTAGCCTCTCTCTCAAAATGTGGGGTACCTATTTCTCCAAGAAAGCCTCAGAGAACAGCGTCCATGTCATCGGCGACAATCCTACGGGTCTACAGCTAAGATAGGACCTCCACCACTAAATTGTTGGGCCGTCCAGTTGTAAAGCATTGTAATAAACTCCATAGGACTCCACCAACCTGAGGTTTTGCAACCTCTCCTGATAGATGTCCAAAACCTTGTAGGCATCCTTGCTTGCAACACCTGAGAACTTTGGAGTAACAATCATGATAAATCTATCCAATATCTTCTGCTCTTGTGAAGTCATAACCGTCCTAAGTACCATGTGCTGAGAGACTATAGGAATAAGCTGAATCATCGGATGAGGGGCTGTAGTAGTAGGCTACAAAATTGGAGTTTGATTATATTGTGCCCCCGCCTGGCCTAAGGTCTATGCCTCCTCTTAGATTTAAGGTCCCGCTGAAGTGCTAGGCAGAGTCCTTACACAGGAAATACCCTCCATGAAGCTGAGAATCTGGGCTAGAGTATCCTATAACAATGGTGTGGCAACAAATCTAGATGGTGGCTCGGCTGGATCTACCTCCACCAACTGATGCTTAAACTATTCAACCTTTATATATGGCTTTGACACTGGTGCTATGGTCTAGGCTTTTTCTCGGCCTCTATGTCGACCTCGACATGTACCCTGAGATAGAGCTCTATCTATAGGCATACAGAGTCCTTATCCATCCCGAGTAGATCTTATCCTTGCCATCTAAGAAAGAGTGAAACAATCAAAATTTAGAGGTTTTTATCATCATTAGTGCATAAACAAAGAGAATAGTGACTTAATTCCTAATAGTGCTTTATAGTCATCTGAAGATTGGATACGAACGTCATCGTATCGATCTGCAGAACTCTACTAGACACTTGCTCTTATAATAGTGAGACTTGTGAACATAAGTTTTGATACCACTCTGTCATGACCCGAATTTGGGCCATGATGCTGTTCTATATCTCCATGAATCTAAAAACTTTTGCTTGCATTGTATTATTATCCTACTATAACCCCCGAGTAGGCATGCCAACCCAACTAAAAAGAAAAAATTACATTAATTTAACTAAATGAAAAATATTATAAGAATGCGGAAGCAAGGATAATATAGCAAAATAATATTTATTCTTTCTGAGCTCAGTATAATAGTGAAGCCCAAAATCAATAAAAGGGCCACCTAAAATCATACCTTGAGATCATCAAAATGAGGAAATGCCATAATCATGATATCACCAGTATCTTCTTCAATTTTTTATTCTTATACATTAACCAAAATCTTAGTCTAATCGTTTATTTCTCCATTAAAATGATTTTAGACATCGGTGAGGTAATCAACACACATAGCATTTCAATAATCATAAATCACTCAAGACCGAGTAAAATCCCGCCAAGGGCATCAAATCACTAACTTGAGATTCTGATATACCAAAAGCATGACCTTGGACCTAACATTTTAATGTCATAAGCAAAAAACACATAAGCATAAGCCAAAATCATGAATAAATGGGCAACTAAAACCAAACAAGTCAAACAAGTGGCATCTGAAGTTCAACTCACCTAGAAGAAAGTTTTAAGGAATCTAAGCGATGCAAACAAGTCAAGAAACTACCTAAAATCCAAACTAGCCACCAATGATGCCCATCACCTCCTAATTTTCTCAAAAGGGCTACCAACACCTCGAACCAACCTAATCATACAATACTACACATAATATATCAATTCTAACTGAACCAAGTCTAACAAGAAGAAGCCATAGCCTACCTTAGGGACAAAACCGCACATGAACCGCTCAACCACAGCTTTTACTTTCTATACCACCTTCGAATGATGCCACATTATTAAGAACATAATCACAATGTCATTGTAGTCGCTTTGACATTAAAATCATAATTTTCAGAGATAGACTAAATTTCGGGGTCAAAAATGAAAATGTGAGGCCGCGCCGAAAATTTTGAAACTAACACCAAAAACACGTCCTAATCAACCCCCCAAACTCAATCCCAAATTGGGATACAATTCGGGGCTCAAAAACACCACAAAATCAATAAGCAACAACAATCCTAAAACTAATCTAAGAGAAAAAATGAGACAACATCTAAAATAAGGAAATTAAGCAGAAATTGATGGTCTATAGAAAATTCTAACAAAACTACAACATTTCTCATGAAAACCCCCACAATTTGGACTCTTGAATCACTGAATTCAGACTTAAAATGATTGAGAAATCAACTTTCCAAAATTCCCAAGAATTGAGCTCTAAAATAAGCTATGGCAGCAGCAAAAATGAGATTTGTACCTCCAATGAAGCTTCCTTATCAGATTTTGAGTTCACCAATGCGCTTCATGCGAAAAATCCCACAATCTAGGTTGTTGAATCTCTAAAATCCCCCAAAAAATAAAGGAGAAATCGTGTTCCAAAGTTGGACCTTCGAAGTAATTTTTTTCCCTCTTATAAATCGGATGAACAGTGACAGCACAGGCCAAAATTTGATTTTGATGCTCTGGAGTCTCATGTATGCAAACCATATATGAATTTTGATTGGAAACAATATTTTAGACTCAAAGGTACAGTCGAAATTTCCAACAAAGGTCGTTTTGGTAAAATGTTGACCAAAGTCAATATTTTCAAAAGTTTAACACTTAAAAAAACATAACCCACCAAAAACTTATTCCTGACACCTCGGGAACCAAACCAAAGGGTCGTTCTAGAACAAACTCAGCATTCCAGAGCTAAACACGCCGACGGAATTTTCATCCTATGTTTACTCAAAATGTTGACTGAAGTCAAAGTTGGCCAAACTTTAAAGTTAAAATGGTACCATTAGCTTTGGAAGGTTCATTTGGCCAACCGAATCTCTGAATGTTGACCAAAATCAACTCATTCTACTTAAAGCTTCTAAAAAGAGGAAAACTAAAAAAGAACTAACCCAACCACCTAGAGGACTGTGCCACCCATTCCAACATTACATTTATTTTTTCTAGGAATAGACCCTACATGAGGCTCCCACCTCTCGTGCATAGTCAGTGGTTGAGCTTCACCCCCAAGCCTTAACATAAATAAAAATTATAAAAATACACGAAGGGGGACATAAACCGTACCTCTGACCTTAAGTTGGTTCATAAGTCGGCTAACCTACTAAGGTCGGCCAACTCATCCCCGATACTACATTGAAAGCGATAAACCTATGAGAGGACTTCTCTCGATACAACGGGACTAAGAAAAAACATAAATGAGGATGACTCTCCCCTTCCATGTAAATATAAGAAAGAAACCTACACTAGTCCTATTCAAATAAGCTATATTAGAAAACATAGCTAAATCAAAGTAGGTCAAGTATATGAACCTTCCGATTTCCATGGATTGAGATCGATCTTATTATCGTTGTCCTTCTTAGGCTTGTCATAATGAATTTGTCCATATGATGCGAGTTACAATCAAAAGGGTTGTATTGTGCTTCTTCTAGTTTGGGAATGTAAAAGAGTACCTCATTGAAAAGACTAGCTTTTTCAGGGTCGCTCAACTAAGGTCTCTGATCATCCGTTCGCGGTGTAACTTCTTGAGATCTGTTATTTTTGGAGTTACTGTAATCCTGTAACCCCAAGAGGCATTTTAGTGTGGTATGGTTCATGTTGTTGAATGTTGTTGAAAGATGTTGAGGTTGTGAACTACTCCTAGATGTGCTACTGCAGCCCTGTATGTTCTCTCTTAAAGCTGTTGCAAATTATTATTGCAGTTGCTTAGTTGTGGCTCTCCACAGATGTTGTATATGTATTTGTAGCTCCCTAAAATCTGCAGGACTAAGGTAACAAGAAACAACAAAACAAACATCCAAACAAGCCTCCTGAATTTTTGAAATTTTTGGAGTTGTTGGAGTTGCATCTTTTTGTATTCTCAATGTGTGCCAAGGTGTTATGAATTCAACTGCTGTTAGATGGGCCATCAACTTGCAGCTACACATATAAAGAAGAATAAGCACAGATGGTAGTGGTGGAGTTGTTGCAATCCTATATGTCAAGCAAGCAAACAAATAAACAAGTCTCCTACCATATCCTGTATCTGCACAACCAAATAACCAAACAACCAAGCAAAAACTTGTAGTTTTATGTGTGTTGTAGGCTGCTGAGGTTGTTGTTGGAGGATAATATTGTTGGAAATTATAGCTTGTAGGCTGTTGTGGCTTTGAGTTTGTACTCTTGCCCTCCCTAGTAAATGGTTTGGTTGCATGGAAGAATTCTACTGCTTGGCAGGGGGTAGTTCCACATTTACTGCATAAACCAAGGAATCTAAAGTTGTTGCTAGTTGATGGCTTCCAAAACATTAGGAGTTGTTGTTGTTGGTTGTTATTTGTTGTTGGCTTCCTAACAGCCTACCTTCTCTAAGCTTCAATTCTATTTTGTTTGTTGTGGTTGCTGGTAGTTTTTATTATAGTGGTGTGTTGTTTCTGGTGAGGGCTATAGCTCCACTTGTTGCTTTTTTGAGGGCTACATCTCTAGAAACCTGCACAAAGAAACACATAAGAAAATCAATGGTGTAGTTCTTAATGTTGTTGATAGTTCCTGATTCATGAGTTTCCATATCCAATTACTGTTGAAGTTGTTGATGTATAACTGGAAAGTACAAGTTCAACTGTTGTACTTCCACTAGAAGAGGTTGAAGTTATATAGATATGTGTGTTATTAGTTGTGTTTATTTGGAAATTCAACTGAAGCAGCTATGGTGTTGGCTGCTGCTGATTCTTCCCAAGCTCACAAATGGTGTATGCTGTATTGTAACTCCAGGTACCTATAAATTCATAAGGACAATCCAACAAAACCAAACACAAAAAAATACAAACAGAAAAGGACTTCCCCAGGTTGCTTTGGCTAATGAAGAATTTCTGTGTATTGGACCAATTGTTGTGACTGTAATTCCTCTTGTTCTTATTGATGATGAAGCATTCTAGGTTCTCCAAGAGTGTGTTGGAAAATGTTGGTGGGGGGATTTATATCTTGCAGGCTGAAAGAAGTCTTTGCAATGGTCTTACATCTCCAACCAGACTTCTAGGTGTCAATTGTTGCATATTGCATATGTTGTACCAAACACAAGCAAGGCTGTGCATGTTCTTCTTTCCATATTGCAGGTCATGTTACAATTTTGAAGGTCTCTTAGTGGTCCAATCTGCAAGGTGGAACTTGTCATTGCTAAATTGAATCAGCTTCTATGTATTCTCCTTTTCAATCTGCATATCAGTAGGTTGGTTCCATTGTTTTAGCTCAGCATCATACTTGTCTATCCCAAGCTTAGTCCAAGTTATCAACTGTTGCATCTTTCCATTACTGAACTAGGAATTAAACTTGACTGGCCCTCCACTAGTTGGATGACATGATGCATGTCTACAGGTGCCTATACAATCAAAAAAGAACAAGAAAAGGACGAAAAGTTCTAATCTACTCCTAACCTGTAGAGTTAGTATGATTATTCTATGAATGCAAGGATCAAGGGAGATGTTCCTTTTTATAGTGGTCCTAACTGTAGAACCTTCAAAATAACTATATCTATGCATAGTAAAAGCCAAATTGAAGATTAAGCTAGACCAATAAGGCTGGAAATGTCATGGAGGTTTCTTGATTCTCTTAAGCCTTCTTCTTCTGAAGTTGGCCATTTCCAGCTTATCAAGTTCAAGGTATGCTCTTGCCTCTTTAGGAAGCTCATGCTTAGTGAGATATAGCTGTGGGGCAGTGTATTTGTGACTATGTTTGGACAAGACATTAGCTACAAAATTGGTTTCTCTATAGATGTGGCTGCATTTGAAAACCTGGAACTGATGGCTGATTTCCTGCAGTTGTTGAAGTTGTGCCTTGACATTCTATGGTGATTGGGATAAGTGTTTTATCCATTTGATTAGGAGCTCAGAGTCTACTTCTAGGATCACTTTTGTGTATCCTAATTGGAGACACCAAGTCAAATTAAAGATGGCTGCCAGCATCTCAGATTGGTTGTTTGTGCCTTCTCCAAAAGGGGATGAAAAGGCAAAGAGAAGATCACCTTGAGGGTTCCTTAGCAGTCCTACCCATCCTATTTTTCCAGGGTTGTGAAGTGAACTACCATCAGTGTTTAGCTTTACCATGTGAGCTGAAGATTTCTTCCAATAGATAGTACTAACAGTGACTTTATTAGTACATTTTTCCACAAGAGGGACCAGTTCCCTCCAGTTATTTGGCCAGCTGATATAAGGGTATGTAGTGCTCAGTAGGTTGAAGTTGTCTTTGAACACTGAGTACATTACTCTTGTAATGTTGGACTGCTTCCCCCCATATCTGATAGAACACCTATTTTTCCATAGGTTCCAACATATGAAGATTGGAGTAGCTTGTAGGATGAGCTTATGGACATCATTATTATATTTTGTGGACCACCACTTCATCATCAGACTTCTAAGGGGTGTGTAATCCTTGTTAATCCCCAAAGAATCAGCAAATACTCTCCAAACTTTCCTGGCAAAGTTTCCAGAAACAAATACATGGTCAATGGTATCCAATCCAGGTCTATAGCAGCAGTAACACTAGGCTGGGGCTTCTCCAAAGCTGATGAGTTTTTCATTAGTAGGGAGTTTCCCTCTAAGTGATCTCCAGAGAAGAAAAGAACATTTAAAAGGTATGTGCTTGTGCCATGTTTGAGAATTAATCCTTGTCCTATTCCTTTTATCCCTGATAAGTTCTCATGCAGAAGAGCAACTAAATTCCCCACTGCTATTAGGCTTTTATTAGGCCTGATCAAACTTGTGAGGTTGATAGTTGATTTTAGCAGCTAGAATACTAGGTACAAACTATGGAGGTGCTTCATGAGTGACCATTTCTGCATTTCATTGACCATTAATTATGAAATAGGACACCTTAGTATTATTCAGTCTACAACTGACAGACCTAAAATTTGCTAAGGGGCCAACTCCTAACCAGTTATCCCACCAAAAAAGGCAAGAACCTGATTGTAGCTGCCATTGGATATAAGAGTCAACATTGTGTTTGTTCTTCATCATTTGTTTCCATATCAGAGATTGTCCTGTATACCACTTTTTGGTTATAGGATTTGATCTTTGACAGTACTTGGCTTTGAGGAACTCACCCCATAGAGAGTTGTTGGTTCTAAAAATCCACCATTGTTTGTATTGGAAAGACTTGGCTACATCTGATATTAATCTCACTCTAATACCACCTTCCTCATAGGGATAGCTTAGATTCTTCCAAGAGGACCAATGATATTTCCTCTTTTCATTCTTCCATCCCCAGAAGAAGTTGGCTATGATGCTCTGAATTTGCTTGATGGTGGTTGCAGGTGGGGAACTAGCAGACAACAAGTGAATGGAAAGTGCCTGGATGACATGTTTAATCAAAGTAACTCTTCCTCCATAGCGGAGTAGCTTGGCTTGCTATCCATTTATCCTAGCCACAACCTTAGCAATAAGATCAGAGTAGTAGATGATCCTTTGCCTACCAATGTAGAGAGGACACCCTAAGTATGTGATAGGGCTATTCTTCTCCTTGAAGCCTGTAACATTCTTGATTCTTCTCATAGTAGAGTTGAAGGCATTAGGAGGCAACATGTAGTGACTCTTATCTCTGTTTATCAGTTGACCTGAGACATTCTCATAGGTATGTAAGGTCTCTATAATGAGCTGCAAAGTCTGAGACCTCCCAGATGAGAAAATGATTATATCATCTGCAAAGCTGAGATGATTAATCTGAGGTCCTCTCTTTGCTATAAAGAAGCCATGATATTGTGAATGCTGGTGGAGATTGTTCAAGAGTCTAGATAGGACTTCAGCACCAAGAATAAATAGGGCTAGGGAAAGAGGGTCCCCTTGTTTAAGGCCTCTTGTGGAGTGAAAGAAGCCATGCCTTGAGCCATTAATGATGATGGAGTACCAGTTATATGACATAAGTCTCGATACCATGTCAATGAACTCTTCTCCAAAGCCCATTCTCCTCAAGACCAAGCATATATAGGACCAAGAGACTCTATCATATGCCTAGGCCATGTCTTGATTTGGTGGATGATCTCTTGGGCAAGTATTATATTCTATGAGATGCTCCTGTTCTTAACAAAACCAGATTGGTTAAGAGATATGAGACTGGGCAGAATGGGAGCTAATCTGTGTGTGAGAAGTTTGGAGATAATTTTGTTTGTGAAGTTGCTAAGGCTTATAGGCCTAAATTCTGATAATTTGTTAGGATGGTTTACTTTGGGAGTAAAACCAAACAGGTATGGGTATAATATTTAGGTAAGGTTTGTCCACAGAAGAAGGCATGGACCACTTAGAGTAGATCCTCTTTTATAATATCCTACCACACTTGGAAGAACTTCCCATTCATCCCATCAGGGCCAGCTGCTGAATTGGGATTCATGGAGAAGACAACAGTCCTTATCTCTTCCATAGTAGGGATAGCTTGAAGATCTCTATTATGTTCAACACTGACCATCCTTGGGATATATTACAGTATATCCTCCTGAATATGTTCATATTTACCCGTGAAAATGTGTTGGAAATGGTCACATGCAGCCTTGGCTATCTCACCATCTCCCTATAGCCAGGTACCCTCCTCATTTTGAATGCTATGGATATGAAGTTTCCTCCTCCTTCCTCTGATCAAAGAATGAAAATATTTGGAGTTTATATCATCTTCTTTGAACCATTGCAACTGAGTTTTTTGCTTGAGCATGAATTCCTCCATTTTCAAGTATCTAATATACTCAGCATTAATGGAATAAAGTTTGGTTCTGCACTCCTCATTGTAGACAGAGATTAGTTCCTCTTTAGTTTGTCTAGACTTTTCTACATATTCTTTCACTTTGGCATAGATATCCCCAAACTTTAACTTGGACCAGCTACTAAGAGTGGCAGATAGCCTCTTCATTTTCTGATAGAAGCACCACATTGGATTACCCTCTGTATCCCTGCTCCAGCACCTACTAACCATCTCCATAAAAGATGGGTGGTCTGTCCAACATTTAGGAATTTGAAGTATTTGATGTGATGATGATTGTGTTCAGTCATTTCCAAGAGTAAAGGACAATGATCTGACCCCACTGTAGGTAGGTGGTTAGTGGTATCCTGAGGCATCACCTCTAGCCATTTGTCATTGCACATACCTCTATCTAATCTCTTCCATATTTTGAACATTATACCTCTCAGATTAGACCAGGTATATTTTTGTCCTGAGAACCCCAAATCCTGCAAACCACAGGCTTCAATGGTACTAATAAATTTTAAACTTTTTCTCATGTTGTAGGTTACACCCTCTAGTTTCTCTTCAGGATCTGTAATAACATTGAAGTCCCCTAGAGTGCACCATGGAAGAGATGTATTTGACTGCTGTAGCATACTGTTCCACAGGGGTCTTCTGAGATGGTCCTTGCATTTTGCATATACAAAAGTAGCAATGTACTGATTGGGGGACATTACATGGTTCAATTCACCAGTAATCAACTGCTCCCCATTTTCCAATATCCTCCAGTCAACATCCTTAGTCTAAAAAATCCAAATCTTACCGTTTGGATTGCTGATGGCATGGTCCATGCTGAGTTGATTTTTGAATTGCTGAATTTGAGAACTATTTGAGAATGGCTCCAAAATGGCAATAATAGATATTTGATGGATACTCTTAACGGACTTAAGTCTTCATTGGGTATTGATACCTCTTATATTCCAACTGAGTATATTAATCATTGGGATATTTTGGAGGTAAATAGTCTAGTATGTGGTCTGCCTGTTATGACAGAGTTAGTGGGGCTATTTGCTTGACATTATACATAGTTTTGTGCACTCCTCTAGGGGATAATCCTTGAGATTTGGTAAGCTGCTGAATTTCATCTTCTAAGTCCCTATCATTCTTAGTGGTTGGACTGAAAGCTATGAGCAGGTGTTTACTGGCATTTTCATCTTCAGCCTAACCCTGCATGGATTGGATATCATTGTCATCCTCAACTTCAGACTCATCTACAGTATATTCATCTATGTCTGGAGGGACTTTTATGTTAGTGTTCAATATACTTTCCAACTGACACTTTGTGCTCTGATCAGGAGTTTTCTCAGCTGTTTGTTGAGTTGGTGTATGATTATAATGAGCTTGTAGGGGAGAAATATCGATGCCTATTTGATCATCATCCAACACAAACTGCTGACATCCTGAAGGAACCTTAGCCTCATTTTCTACTATGTCAAATACCTTAGTAAGAGGACTTTTTTCAACATAGTTTTTCTCCTGAATCTTTTTTTAAGTGCCTCTCTTCTTTTCTTTCTCAACTTATTTCTTTTATCAGTACAGGCTTTACCACTAGTACTTGCAAATGATCCCATGTCTTTGGCCATAGAACCTTTGTTTTCTTGGAAGATAGAAACATCTGTAGGGTCCTCTGCTTGCTTGGGTTCTGGAGTTTCCGTGACCCAACATCACATAGAATCTATAAAGAAGCTATAGGATGGGGTAAAATGGTAGAAATACACAAAAGTAAGGAAATGACCTTGAAGGTCATTACACTAATTACGAAAAGTTGTAGTTCCCGATGAGTTGTTGTAGTTTCTTGTTGATTTTGGCTTCGACTGTTGTTACTTCAAAGAGGCATATTGTTTATCTTGGTATTTGAAAGGATATTTTCAAGTGAATCATTCCCCTACAACAATCCTTTGTAATTTTATGTTCTATTATCATTCTTACAGATTTGTGAGAAATGTCGTGGTGCCTTTGATATTGTGGATATGGGCAACCTCTTTTTCTTAGTTAGTATGGCCATTATGTTTTTTATTTATGGTTTTAAGGTTCTAAAGGTAATGGGGGAGGGGTTTTGTGATTCTTATTGGAGACGCATTCGAAGGTTGTTGGATTGAACGACATGAATAATGCCTAATTATGTTGCCTCGGGAGCTTGTCTCTCCTTTGAGATATTGTGGAATGTCTTCAATTGATTTGGTTGCTTATTATTGATTTTATTGGCCTTATTTTATAGTTTGGGCATGGCTGGTCACGAGTGTGGCATTAGCACCTTATTGCTTACTTATGGTTTGTTCTTATAACCTTATCAATTTTTGTGATACTGCTTTACTTTGGTTGGCCAAGCTTCATAGAGACACATTTTGAGATTTGGTTGAAAGGTATTTTAAGTCTATTATTTCTTTTCTAGCATGATCTTGATGACCTAAGCTTGTTATGACCTATTTTTAGTTGTTATATGACTTGTAGACTTACCCTATTAAGTTAGCTACCACGGTATGATTAATATCTATCACTAACACTCTACTCCTTATCTAGTGGCCTAGAAAAACATGTTATGATTGTGTTTTGATCAATTATGATTACTTGTTATTATTATGATATTTTATGATCTAGCTACCGCTGATGAATTTGTTTTGTCTTCAGCAGACACTTATACTACAGGGTTCTTTAGAATACAAATTGAGTGTTATACCAAGCCTATGCACTGGGTATATCGATCCTACAGGCCAAGTAGATCATACCTACAGGACAGGTAGGTTGTACCTATGGGTAAACATATATGCATTGCACCACCGAAGCCTCATATCTACATTGATTCCTGGCATACATTCAGACAATTCACAAAAGATTATCATTGGGATCTAGGTAAGGGACTAATATGGGTATTTGGCGAATATTTGCACTCTTTAGGACTTATAGTGATTGTGTGCTATTTGTACCTACTGGGTTTATGGGGGCCAGGTCAGGGTTATTGCTTGTTATGTGTTTATATTGCCTTATTATAAAGAGATAAGGTTTTGTATTTGTGTTTCACCTCTGCCCTTTTCATTTAGTACTTATACTTCATTTTCAGCTTTCAATTGCCTTACATACTCAGTACATTACCTCGTACTCATGCCCCATTGCCTAAGGGTGCTGTATTTATGCCTGCAGGTCATGAGCAGCGATCAGACAGACCTATCGAGTAGCACAGCTGAGCTTCTGTGAGTTTGTTGACTCTTTTCCTTTCAGGGGTTGCTAGAATTTCAGAATTTTGCCTTTTGTTATTTATAGTTTTAGAGTAGATTGGGGACCTTTTCCACCAAATATTGTATTCATAGAGGCTTGTAGACTAGTTAGTTGGATTGTATAGCTATGATGGTGGAAAGTGTTAGCAATGTCTAGTTTTGTAAATACTACTTTTGGGGATAAAATTATTTTATTTACCAAAAAAATAAAATGGTGGCCATTTTGGCCTTGTATGTTTGTTAGTTGTAGCTTGTTAGCCAATTGGCCCTTATTGTTGTTTTGTTGGAAGTTTAAGGGCTCACTCGCCTAATTTACATTATATATTCATATTTTTAATTTTTGTATAGAGATCAAAGTGGCCTTGATGGCTTACATAACATTTATGCTTTTCTAGATATCGTGTCGGCCTCGACAGCCAAACAGGATTATGTGCTACTCATTTATTGCACTCTATGAACTCTTGGTGTTGCTATTTTATTTCGAGAGATGTTGACAGGGATCTTGCTGGCCAAGGCATGATTTTTAAGCCGGGATACACTTGTTCATTTTCTTGATTGTGTGTGGCTCCTATGCGCCACTCATAAATAGTATAGATGGGTTGACTTTGGCCTAAGTTTTGGCACTAGGTGCTAGTTTCACCCTTGAATTTGGGGCATGAAATAACGCTTCATAGATAAGGAGAAAAGCTTCGAGATATTTAACCCAAATTTTAGAGAAAACTTTAAAAAGGAACTTGCGATAACTTTCGTCAACTTTAATTTTTCCACTTGCTTGACTTTAAAACTTAACATACGGTCATTTGGACAATTCAAATACATCATACTGCATTATTCTTAATTTATTAATCACTCTTCATCTTTCTATGAAGGCACACGTTAATTTAGACATTTTGAAAAGTCAGGATGTTACAGTTCATCCATCATTCAAGATAAGATTCGACCATATAATATTGATAATGTATTTATCTAGACACAAGATAATACCTTCTACCCATGGAATCCATAGGTTTTCATGAAAACCCACCTCTAAGATTCAAGAAATAAATTCTTGGCATTGTTTCCTCCAAAGATCACACTTTTCTCAAGAATTTTGAGTGTGTAAGGTATGTAAGGTTATCAAAGTGAGAAACTCAATACTTCCTCACACCCTACATCTACAGTTTTAATTACTAAGATCAAAGTTAGGGTTTTTACCCCAAAGTGTATGATTTGAAATTCTCTCTATTTCATATTATTGATTCTTGACACTATTATTGAAATTATTATTTTTCATATACGTTGGTGATTCTTGATTAATGGTTCATTCTTAATCTACCACATGAACCCTTTTTAGTTAAATTTATTTAAAAGTCTTTTCATATTCCATATGCATTATTTTTATGACTAAAGTATATTATAAGTTTTAAAAAAGTATTTCAAAAAGATTTCAAGAAAGTATATTTAGTTTAAGTGCATTATTGAAGAAAGAGTTCAAGCAAATATATTTAGTTTCACGTGCATTATTCATAAAAGATTTTAAGAAAGTATATTTTCATGAATACTTATTTTAAAGATTATGTTTTAAGGAAAGTTAAGTCACTAGAAATACTCGATACAAAAATTTACAACTTTTCATCACAGATATATATGATTTTCAGAAAAAATTGTCTTTTATCATGAGAACACAGAACATCAATGTGTTTAAGATAATTGTGAGCATAGTCTCATCAAGAAGTACATTTTTACAAATTTGAGCAAAGACTCACAGTATGACTTTAGTTATAGTTTCATGATATATTATGAGAATATATAGATTATTTTGAGAGGATTATTTAGCACCGAGAGACAGGGGTTCAAAATATCAAAGTCCCATAACTTTGTTCGACACCTTAAAATTTAAATATACTGCTAATCGGTCAACTCCTTTGATCCAAAAGGCTCGGTAGTGGATCCACATAAGATTGATAGGTTCCATCCCTTGACAAGGTATAAAACAAACCTCTCCAACTGGATTGTAAGTTGGTGCATCATGAGTTTACATGGTGTATGTTTTTATAAGAAAATCTCCAAGAACAGTAAAGTTAAATTATTTTCAATATTTGGTGTTTTGCATATTTTTAGTTATAGAGTTTTGTAATGACCCTCCAGGTCATTTTGGAGTGTTCCTATATCGACCCCAAGTCATTTATGACCTGATAACATTGATTATTCGGTTGCCTAGTAGTTTTTTTGGGGTTTAGGCCCGTTTTCCTATTTTGGACCTTTTGAAATTTGAAAACTTGATTTCGGTCATAACATCAAATAAACGACCTCAGAATCAAATTTTGATGGTTCCATTATCTCCAAAATAGATAAATTAGGTTAATCGCATGGTCGATACAAGTCACGAGGCTTTAGGTGCGAGTTTGGACCATTAGGCGCTTTAGCCTTTGAAATTTAGACTAAGTTTGACTTTGGTCAACATTCTTGGAAAATGTCCTCGAATGATAATTCTATCAGTGTGGTTAGTTTCAAAATATCAAGTTTTTCTAGAATGACCCTTCATAGGCTTTTTGAGGCTTTTGATCTAATCTTGAGGCCCTTTGTGGAATTTGGCTAAAAATGGCACTTGGGTGTAGGATCTATTTTTAGTCAAAATGACCTTGTATTGAAAATTTGACTATGCCATGGTATTTGAAACATCGAATTTGGTGGGGTAGCATATCCTATTTGCAGGCATAAGATTTTGAACAAATTCCGAGCACCCCATCGGGGACATAGCAATTTCCAAAATCAGTTATTGCAAAAGCTGATGATGTAGAACACCAATGCCCTTCATGTTTGCAAGGCCCTTGTCCATGATCGCGAAGGCCTAGCCTGATTTCTTTATGCGATTGTGTTGTCCCCTCTCGCGATTGCAAAGAAGGGTTGATCTACATTGACCTCATTTGGTCTTCACAATCACGAGGTCCCACCTTCACAATTGCAATGGTCTATTTATTAGTGGGATGAAATTGCGAGCCTTGGGCTCCACAATTGTGAAGAAAAGTTTGTTTGTTCTTGTAAGTTGAGACCAAGTTTGCATTGTCCCCAAAACTTCAAATTGGTGTAACTTGAGTTGTGGAGGTCTGTTTTGAGCGATTCAAATCCATGATTATGGGTATTTTCTAGGATAAAGTGTAGGAGTTATTGGGTATAGTCGAGGAGGATTCTTTAGAGGTAAACTTGAGTAAATAGCTACTATCATAGTTGATCTTTTCAGTTAATTTGGGTTATTCTAGCATATGAAATTTTGGACTATTGTGAGCCACGAATTGTGTTTCATTTTTGAACACAAGTTCAGGGAGGTAAATGGGACCTTTTGATGGAGTCAATTATGGAATTATCGAAGTGGGTCCATATTTCCATGTTTGATGTCAAAATTAGTCCATCCCAGATTCTTGTTATTTCAGTATCTAAATGACTGTATTGACATTATTATTCTATTTTTGATAGTGTGGCAACATTTTGAGGTTATACAAAAGGGAAAAGCTCTGGAAATATAATTTGGAGCGTGTGTAGTCGGCCCTATAAGTACCCTATGGCTTCCCTATCCTTAGACTGAGCATGACTAAGTAATTGTATGTTTAATTGTGTGAATGTGGGGGTGTTTTGTAGTTGATCATGTTAATTTTTTAGAATTCATGCCTTAGGCTATATTTCCAAGTATATTGGGTTATTGACATATGTCGGTAGTTATTATTGATCATTCATACCTTATGGTGTGCCTTTGTATGGCCCGTGTTTATTTTTGAAAGCATGTTTGGCCTTTTTCTAGGCTTACACTAGTGATTTCCATAGAATTCCATACTATTTGAGTCGTTAAGCCTTGAAATCTCTCAGACGTTACTTCAGACTGCTTAGCTCCCTATAGACTGATAGAGTAGACTTGAGTCTAATAGTCAGGGGCTTAGCTAGGTAGTATCACCTAACCTGCCTCCCCAAGGACCTAACCAGCTACCTACATTAACATCGAGCTAGGTGGGGTTAGATTTAAAGGTGAGGGTGATTACACAACGTCGTGGAGTTACCTATCTTCTAATATATTGACTTGTCTTTTT
The DNA here is from genome assembly GCF_947179165.1 of Solanum dulcamara. NCBI lineage: Eukaryota > Viridiplantae > Streptophyta > Magnoliopsida > Solanales > Solanaceae > Solanum > Solanum dulcamara. The sequence continues at coordinate 62,235,982 of NC_077245.1, forward strand.
CTTTTTGAGACAGTCTTGTTATCATGGTCTACTTTTAGGATTTATACTCATTTTGTTAGTAGTAAATATGACATCTAGTTTCTGGGGTGGATCTTTATTTATTTATATTTTTTGCTTGTTTCCGTTTTCTCATTTGTGATTCTTGTTATTTGTATTATTCCTTTAGTTGATGTTAATCTTCTTCACTTACATTCCATTACATGCAGTTCCAAGTTATAGGTTGGCTTTCCTACTGGTGGGCTATAGTAGGAGCCATCATGATATGAGTAGTTGGGTCATGATAAGTTGGTATTAGAGCTAGGTTCATCGGTATCACTAGTACAAAGCTAATGTCTAGTAGAATCATGTAGATTGGTGTGCAGTCGTCAGTAACTTATCTCCGGGAGTCTACAATATGTCTTTAGGAACTTCTCTTTTATATCACTTTAGTGCAGTGTGTGTCTTATCAGTTTCATAATCTCACTTATTCCACTGTTTTACAGGATGGCTCACACGTGTGGTATAGTGGCTGGGGTTGATGCACCTTAGCCTATGGATAGAACCCCAGCTAGGGGTAGAGGCTGACCCTGAGGTTGTGCCAGGGCTATAGCCCCAACCCATGATAGAGAGCATACTCTAGAGCCAGAGGTAGAGCCACATATCTTTCTAGAATATTACCAATCGGTAGACCCGGAACCATCCATGCCACCACGTACACCAGCTACAGCTCTAGACCTTCAGGCGATGTTTTCCTAGATATTTGTAGTTATAAGGGGTATGAAGCAGGCCCCAGCTCCATCTTCTCAAGCATTGAAGGGTCAAGTTATACCAGTGACACCAAGAGTTTAGCTACAACTAGAACCTTCCATTATCTAGCCGGATGATTTAGAGAGTGTCATACCATTACTCGAGTAGACAATGCTTGGGGTGTTTGTCAAATTATCACCATTGAAGTTTTCTGGGGCTATCGAGGAGGATACCCACAAGTTTCTTCTTACTTGCTGTGAGTGGTTTCAGAATTTTAGGTTAGTAGATTTGCGAGAAGATGACTTCACCGCAAATCAGTTAGATGATCCTTTTGGATAGTGGTGGCATTCATACCTAGAAATTAGGCCACCTGGGTCTCCATTAGTGTTATGGATAGAGTTTTATTGGGCCTTCTCATCCAGGTTCATCCCTAGGAATGTCAGTGATCAGCTCCGTGATGAGCTCTCCTGATATGCCACTATAGTCTTACCTATTAAGAAGGAGAGAGTTTGGTGCTTTGTTCGAGGATTAACACTTTAGGTGTGGATTGAGACTCAGTCCCTAGTTTCAATGGGATTCTCCTTTCTAGATGTGGTGGATAACACTCATACACTTGAGTAGCTCTATCGCAAGGCCCAAGAGGGCAGCGAAAGAAGAACTAGACAGGATAATAGCCATGGTGGGACCCATTTTAGGCTTAAAGACTCAAATGATAGTCCCCAGGTGAGGTTCCAGCAGGGTTAGTCTAGTTTCCCATTCCAGGCTTCGCTACATATTTCAGAGGGTGACCAATACCATCAGGGTGATTCCAGCATTGGTCTAAGGTAGTATTCAGTCGTGTTCTTCAATCTCAGGTGGCCGACCTGCAGTTTTGAGTAGAATTCAATAGGGTTGTTATGATTGCGAGGAGCTCGACCAATGCTCCAGAGAGTGTCCTCTTTGTAGGACAGCCGTAGCAACTCCATAAGAAGCTAACTCATATTAGCAGTAGTACCTTAAATTAAGGGCGGAGTCTAGAGTCAGGACCGCCAAGGTGGTCACCAGGGTACACGAAAAGGTCCCCAGGACTCCTTCTATATATTTCCAGCTAGAGCACAGGCTGAGGCATCAAACGATGTGATTACATGTACGATTCTTTTATGCCATCAACCTACCTCAACCTTATTTGATCTAGGCTTCACTTATTCATATGTAGTTATATATTATTCTCCTCGATTGAGTATGAGTCCAAAACCCTTAGCAAAGCCATTGCGTGTTTTGACCCCAATAAGTGATTCTTTAGTTGTGGATTATGTTTCCAGATCCTGTGTAGTGAATATTTAGGGGGGGACACTCGGGCTGATCTTATCTTACTTTATATATTGGACTTCGACATGATTCTGGGCATGGATTGGTTATCCGTTCATTAAATGGTCTTGGATTACTATGCCAAGATGATTACCTTAGTTATGCCTGGTATTCCACAGATTATATGGCAGGGTTCTTATAGTCGCACGTGGGTTGGGATGATTTCTTTCATTCGGGCTCTGAGGTTGGTGGTTAGTGGGTGTTTGAATTATTTGGCTTATGTTAGAAATATTAGTAGGGAGGGCCCTATATTTCCTTCAGCACCTGTAGTTTGAGAGTAAGCAGATCTTTTTCCTTCAGACCTATCTGGAATACCCCAGATCATGATATTGACTTTACCATTGACTTGGAGCTATGAAATCATCCTATTTCTATCCCACCGTACTGTATCTCCCCCGTAAAGCTCAACGGGCTTAGTTTTCAAATTTAGGATCTCTTAGGTAAGTGATTCATTCGGCCTAATATATCGCCTTGGGGTGACCCGGTCATGTTTGTTGTTACACCCCACACTCTTGAGCTCGGAATGTCTCTTAAGCTTCTTAGAAGTTATCAAGTGAGTCGGATAATCTACTACACTATCAAACGATTCCAAGAAAGGGAGAGTGTGATACCCCATGGTAGGGAAGGTTGGAAATACGGTTATAAGAATCCGGAAGGAGTTGGAGGCCAAGTAAGGAGTCATAGGACTCGATTTACCTACGTAAGCTACCAACTTAGAAGTTTGGCATACTTAAGCCACTTGAGTACATACCAAGCTTACATAGTAAGGATTACATGGGTTCTTAAAACAAGATGAGATTACAAACCCACGGGAAAGAGAAAAACAAATGACACATGGTAGCCTAGGAAGGTGACACGTGGCAACACCTCAAGAAATCAGGTGACCCACCTGCTTGGGGGGAGGTGGACCCTACTGCCATACGGCAGCCTTAGAGGCTATGTATGGATTCATGGCCCAATAAGGGCTTGACACATGTCACCATTAGGGGATGACATGTGTCATCTCCTAAAAGAGTGTATATACACATGTAAGTATGAGTAAACTTCAGTTTACACCTAAAACATTCATCTTCATCACTTGGAAAAGGAAAAAAAGATGCGAAAGACTAAGAGAGAGCACCTACGGCCAAGGCAAAAAATTCAAGGCGAGTTCCAATTTTTCTCCGTGAATTAATTATCTAAGGTGTTCCTCAACCACATGGAGATGTATATATGTATCATACAATGTCTATGTATCCATTTCTTTAGCCCTACACTAAGAAATAAGAAGAGAAAAATGATGGAGGGCAAGCTAGAGGACCTACGGGTTTGTTCTAGGAAAAAAGGTAAGGCCCGAGTTTCATTCTATGAATTAATTATTTAAGGTATCACACGGTTATATAATGGTGTTTTATAACATAAAATTCCAATTTGGGGCAGCGGAAAAGGGACACAAATAGTCCGCCCCAATTCAGCACATCAAGAAGTTTCTGAGATGCAATTTTGGCGAGGTTTGGCCAATTTCGGGTAAGGTAAGGTTTCTCATTTCAATTTGGACTTTATGGTGTTGTTATGGAGTGTGTTAAACTCCCTATAGGTGGATGGAAATGTGAAAATTTCATACAAATGCTTGACGTTGAAGACAATCTAAATTGGAGTCGTTATAGTTGAATTGTCGTCGAAGTAAAGTGTTGTTCTTATGGTATGATGTTGCAGGTATGTGGGTGTTTCTTTCAGGGAATAAATGTGTTCAAAAAGGGGTGTGGGTGCTTCTGGTTTCATCTACACGACCCCTCGTTTCGTATAATTAAAGGCATTGCGAAATAAAGTCTAGAAACCCTATTTTGGTATCGTAGTTTCGAGCGAGTCGTTTGGAGTTTATATTGTATATTGTTGGTGTGAATTGCTTAAACATATGCTGAAGGTTATTGTTGTTGTTTGTCTGTAGGTATTAGGGGTGTAATTGGAAATTCGGATAGGGCACATTATAGGAGAGATGCTGCCCAATATTTGTTAACGCCTTAACTAATTAAAGACCTAGTCGAGGAGACGAACAAGGACATAGGTCCCATGAATACTAAGGTGAAACTTAAGATGCTGGAAATTCAAGAGTGATTGATATCCATATTACTTACGTGTTGAATAGGTTCGAAGAACGATGAGGCAAATGTGACAAAGAGTAACTCGTACGAGGTATGTGAAGCTTCCTCTTGGCATGTTTTGGAATAAGTATGTAAAGATATTTTTCATTCCTTTTGGCATGTCTTATCCTTAAGTGAATTGTATGTGAACTGAGGGGATAATTCCATTCCCAGAACTCCAAGTACACCTTATAATCCCTATCCACTGCTTAGTATTGGAACTCCTGCAAGAATTGAGTGTTGCCTGTTAGGGATTCTACGTGTTAAAAAGTATTGTGTGGAAAGCTACCCCTCCTTTCTATTGATGGATACTTGGTATGAAAATAAGATTATGATGCCATAATTTTTCACTGAGCCCCATGATAGGTCAGATACAAAATAGGTGTGTGATGATCACCTAAAGGAAAGTACAGACTACACAGAGCTTTTTTTCTTTCTTTTTGGCATGTCTTAGTTGTAGGTTAGATATGATATGAGCTCCGGGGTGATTCCATTCTTAAGAATCTCTTATTTAATTCTGAATACTGCACTCTTATAGTAGTTGAGCTATCTCCCTGGAAACTTCTATGTATTAACGAGATAATAAATGTACGGGCTCCAAGCCTTAAAGACTATATAGTACTAAGTGTTTCTGATTCCATAAACGACTTGGCCCTATGTTAATACATGTCTAGGGTCCCCTAGATTACAATTGATATAGCCCATAATGGCATTTGGAGGACACTCGAGATGACTACACTATTACTCGAGTCCTCAGGCAAAAACTTAACTTTGTTATTTTGTCGAGTTTCTGATAATGATTTAAATTGCATATGGTTACTCACTTATCTACTCGTGTATACTGTAACACTTCTTCTCCGAGTCTCAGGCCGGTTATCAGATTCGTGCAATTCACTACATTGTCCACCATCCCTTACTAGAGGGTCGGGTTACGTATGTATATATATGATGATGTGTTGTAATAAGGTGGTGATGGCACGGGGCCTATGATGGTTTTACAGATGTATTCACCAGATCCCTGATAGGTCAGCTATATGGTATAATTTGAACATGCATGCCTTTGTAATTCACAGAGTACAGGTACAGGTTTCTGATTTGATATTTTATCCCCCGCTTCTCTATTTCAGATATTCTTCCAGTTGTGCTATGTTATATTTTACATACTCAGTACATATGTCATACTAACCCCCTTTCTTCGGGGGGCTGCGTTTCATGCCCGTAGGTACAAATATAGGTTTTGGGAGTCCGTCGACTTAGGATTCCGCTTAGCTCAGCTAGAAGAGGCTCCATTGTATCGGAGCCTAGTTTTTTGGTACTGACCACTGATGTATAAAATTGTTTTATCTATTCAGGGGTACGACGGGGGCCCTGTCCTGCCATATGTTATCGTTAATATTTTAGAGGTCTGCAGACATGTATATGTGGGTTATGTATGTCAGTTTGATTCAGCTGGGTCTACATGATGTACGATATATGTTATTATGTTTTGGCAGCCTTGTCGGCTTGCGTGACCTTTCAGGAGGTGATACAAATGGAAGAGGCTACAGGTTTATAAAAATGTTATCGCCCAATAGGGCTCTGATGCATGGTGTTGTGTTGTTTGTAGTCCGGTTTGACTACACTTAATTTATATATATTGCATGTCTATAGTTAGACTTGACCACATCTGATAGATATGTATACGGGGGTACAGGTTGGAACCCAATCGCTTCCTACGGGGTTGGGTCGTGATATTTGTGAAGAAGAAGGATGGTACTATGTAGATATGTATTGATTATAGGCAGCTGAACAAGGTGACGGTGAAGAACCATTACCTCATGTCTCGTATTGATGATTAAATTTTTCAGCTTTAGGGTTCCGCTATATTTTCTAAGATTGATCTGAGATTTGGTTACTATTAGTTGAGAATTAGGGCACCAGACATCTCTAAGACCGTATTTACGACTCGTTACAACTACTATAAGTTTCTAATGATGTCTTTTGGGTTGTCAAATGTCCCTGCCACCTTCATGGACTCGATAACTCGTGTATTAAGGGTGTATCTTAATTCATTTATCATAGTCTTCATCGATGATATATTGGTATACTCGCAAAGCCGGAGTAAGTATGAGCAATATTTAAGGATAGTGCTCTAGACTTTAAGAGATCAGGGGCTTTATGCCAAGCTCTTAAAAAATGAGTTTTGGCTGGAATCGATAGCATTCTTAGGGAATGTGGTGTCTAATAATGGGATTATGATGGATCCAGTAAATATAGAGGCTATTCGTGATTTTTCCAGGCCTTCCTCAGTAATAGAGAGTCATAGCTTTGTCAGATTGGAAGGGTACTACAAGCATTTTGTTGAAGGCTTTCCTATTATAGCGGTACCTTTGACTCGGTTGACTCACCAAGATGTTACCTTTGAGTGGTCGGAGGAGTGTGAAGCAGCTTTATGAGGCTCAAGTAGGTTCTTACCACCTTTCCTATATTGACTCTTCCATTTGAGGGTAAGGGCTTCATAGTTTATTGTGATGCTTCGGGCATTAGCTTGGGTTGTGTCTTGATGCAGCGGGACCAGGTTATTACTTATGCATCAAGGAAACTTAAACAGAATGAGTGATACTACCCCACTCATGACTTGGAGGTGGCTGCGGTATTTTTCATGCTTAAGATTATAAGGCACTTCATGCATGGAATTTGCTGTGAGATCTACACCGATCATAAGATCCTTTAATACTTTATGAGTCAGCTAAGTCTTAATTTGAGGTAGCTCCATTGGATTGATCTTTAGAAGGACTATAACCTCTTTATTCTCTACCATCTAGGCAAGGTGAATGTATTAATGGATGCCTTAAGTCGGAAGGAATTAAGTATGGGTAGTCTAACTTTCCTTTTTGTGGTGGAGTAACTTTTTGTTTTAGGCACCCATTCCTTGGCCAACAGGATGAATCAACCTGATATTTATCATTCCAGGCGCGTGTTAGCTTATGTGGAAGTTCAATCATCCTATTAGATCAAATTCACAGTCATCAATTTGAGGATGAGGTTTTGGCTGCTCTTTGAGATAGGGTTTTAGGAGGTGACATCGGTCAGGCTATCATAGATTCAGATGGGGTATTGAGGTTTGGTGGTTGTCTATGAGTTTCGAGAGTTGGGGGATTAATCTAGTTGATCCTTAGTCCTATAATTTTAGATACTCTATCCATCAAGGCACCGCTAAGATGTATCGTGACTTGAGGTAGCATTAATAGTGGAAATCCATAAGGAGAGACACTGCAGACTATGTGTCTCATTATTTAAGTTGTCAGTAGGTGAAGGCTGAGCATTGAAATGGTAGAGTATCTCCATGTATTTCATTGTGGGGTTGCCTCACACTTTCATAAGGGTTGATAGTATTTGGGTCATTGTCAATCGATGGACCAAGTTAAGATATTTCCTTCCAGTTCATACTTCGTTTAGTGCTGAGACGTTGGCCCGTATCTAAATTTGGAAGGTGGTCCGTCTTTATGGTATGCTATTTCTATCATTTCAGGCTGGGGCTCACAGCTCACATCTAGCTTTTGGAGGACTTTTCAAGAGGAGTTGGGCACCCGTGTTGACCTTAGCATAACTTTTCACTTATATACTGATGGTCAGCCATAACACACTATTCAGGTGCATGAGAATATGTTCCAGGCCTGTGTTTTGGATTTTGGAGGTTAGTGTGACTAGTTTTTTCCTTTGGTGGAGTTTGCATACAACTACCACTCTAGTATTTTGATGGCCCCATTTGAGGCCTTATATGGTAGGCATTGTTTCTATCTAGTTGGTTGGTTTGAGTTTGTAGATCCTAGGACACATGTTACCAACTTGATGCCGAAGGCCTTAGATCATATGAGAATGATTCAGGATAGGCTCAGGACAGCTCACGGTATACACAAGAGTTATGCAGATCGTAGGTGCTGACCGTTGAGATTTGTCATGGGTGATAGAGTATTTCTCTGAGTATCTCCCATGAAGGGCGTTATGAGATTTAGGTGGTAAGGCAAGCTTAGCCCAAGGTATAATGGCCATTTTAAGATTTTTAGAAGAGTGGAGATGTTGCCTATGAGTTAGCTTCGCCTTCAGCATTCTCAGCTATCCACCCAGTTTTCCATGTTTAGATACTACGCCGATATGTTCAATATGAGTCTCATGTTATCCATTATGATAAGGTTGAGTTGGATGATCATCTAATTTATATTGAGGAGCCAATTGCCATCTTAGACAGAGATGTAAGGCAATTGCAATCCAAAGTCATTTCAGTGGTTAAGATCTGTTGGAGGCATCATCCATTCAAGGAGGATACTTGGAAGACTGAGCAGGAGATCCGAGAGAAGTTCTCGGGCTTATTTAAGCCTTTGGGTACTTCTTGACTCTTACTTTTGTAGACGAAAGTTCTTTTAGTAGTGGATGTTGTAATGACACTCCAGGTCATTTTTGAGTTAATGCATTCATTTTACCATTATAGCATTCCTATAGCAACCCTAAGTCATTTATGACTTGCTAGCACTAAATGTTTGGTTACTTGGTCATTCATTTTAGTTTCAGGCCTGTTTCTTTGTTTTGGAGCTTAAAAAACTTGAAAAGATGATTTTGGCCATACCATCAGGTAAACGACCTCAGTACGAAATTTTGTTGGTTCCATTATCTTTGGAATGACCAAATTAGGCTAGTCTCATGGTCGGCATGAGTAACAACGCTTTCCATATGAGTTTAAACCATTAGGCATTTTAGTTTCTAAAATTTGGCTTAAGTTTGACTTGGGTAATATTCTTGGAAAATATGCTCGGATGAAAATTCTGTCATCACAGTTAGTTTCAAAATGTTAAGTTTGATGTAGAACGGCCCTTCATACCCTTCTCGATGCTTCAAGTCTAATCCCAAGGCCTATTGTAGAATTTGGCTAAAATGACACTTCGGTGTGGGACACATGTTTTATCAAAATAACCTCGTGGAGAAATTTCGACTGCACCATTGAGTCCAGAATTCAAATTTGATGGGGTAGCATATCCCATTTGCGTGCACGGGATTTCGATCAAATCCCGAGCACCCCATTGAGGAATTAGTAATTTCCAAAATTAGTTGTTGCAGCTGCTGATGTTGTAGGACCCTAGTGCCCTTCGCATTTATTTGGCCCTTATCGCGATCGTAAAGGCCTGGCCTGATTGCTTTATGCGATCGTTGGGTCCCCTCTCGTGATTGTGAATAAGAGTTCAACCCACATTTACCTCATTTGGTCTTCACGATTGCGAGGTCCCACGTCTACGATCGTGATGGTATATTTGTCAGTTATCCACAATCATGAGCCTTGGGCTCCAAGATCACGAAGCAGAGTTTGTCTAGTCTTTAAATTTAAGACCAGAAGCTATCAACATTGTTCCCGAAACTTCAAAGTGGTGTAACTTGAGCTGTGGAGGTCTGTTTTGAGCGATTCAAAGCCTGGATTGTGGGTATTTTATGGGAGAATCTGTAGGAGTGCTTGGGAATAGTTGGGTGAGGCTTGTTTAGAGGTAAAGTTTAGTAAATAGCTATTTTCATAGTTGATGTTTTTAGCTTAATTGGGGTAATTCTTTCATGTGACATTTTGGGATGTTCTGAGCCCTGAATTGTGATCCATTTTGGAACCCAAGTTCGGGGAGGTAAATGGGACCTTTTCATAGAGTCAATTTTGGAGTTATCAAAATGGGTCCCACATTCCCATTTTTACTCTAAAATTGGTTTATCTCCGATTCTTGTAATTTTAGTGTCTAAATAATCGTATTGACATTGTGATTCAATTTTTGATAGTGTGGCAGTGTTTCGAGGCTATACAGAAGGGAAAAGCTCTGGCAATATGATTTGGAGTGCACGCGGTTGACCTATAGGTAGGCTATGACTTTCAGTCTCTTTAGACTTAGCATCAGTAAGTAAATGTATGTTAAATTATATGGATTTCGGGGTGTTTGGTAGTAGATCAAGTTAAATTCCTAGAATCCATGCCTTAGGCTATATTTTTAGGTATTTTGGATTATTGGCGCATGTTGGTAGTTATTAATGATCATTCATACCTTGTGGTGTACCTTTATATGTATCGTGTTATTGTTGAAAGCATGTTTGTCCTTAGTCTAGGCTTAGACTAGTGATTGGCATAGACTTGCGCATTGTTGGAGTCGATATCCCTTGAAACCTCATCGATGTTGTTTCAGATGGCTTAGCTCCCTATAAACTGATATAGATGACTTGAGTCTGATATTCTGGGCTTTAGCTAGGCACCAACACCCATCATGGAACCTCAAGTCCCCAATTCACTCCATCGGGAGTGGTTCAAGTCCTTGCCTTGGTGTTACATCGTTGGTTCAAGTCCTGGCTTTCTTCAGCCGAGGTTCAAGTCCACCATTCTTTATAGCTTTGTTCAAGTCCGTAACTATTTTCACCTCGGTTCAAGTCCTTGGTCCTATTTATACATGGTTTAAGTCCACGTTTATCCTTAACCTTGGTTCAAGTCTTCGGTTACTCCAATTCTAGGTTCAAATCTTTGATTATTCATCTTTATTTTTGTTCAACTCCTTAACTCCTATCAGTTCTGGATGAAGCTTCAAGCATACATATTGGTTCAGTTCATTTCTGCAGGAAATTGTGGAAATCTTAGAAAGTGCATCAGATTCTCTTATTCCATTTCAAACTCTTCGTTGTACCTGTCCGGCTTATGGGAGTCCACTCGGGTTTTACTTTTAACTTGCGCTCAAGTGTAGCCATTGGGTTTATGGGAGCCTAGTTGGATTTATTTAGTTATTATCCTTTTCTTTATGTGTTAGTACACTCGTGTTCACCCCAGTTAGATTTTTCATTCTTTTTTTAGGCTGTGGTTTAAATTCTCTCATTTCATATTACTTTTGCTTTTCGTGCTTAGTCGGCCTATGAGGCCTACTAGGTACCTGTTCTTTTGATACTGATACTACACTTTGCATATATTTTTGTGATATAGGTCTGAGCACCAGCTGCCAGCATTGACATCGAGCCAGCCGCAGTTAGATTCGAAGGCGAGGGTGAGCACACACATCCTAGAGTTACCCGTCTCCTTCTCTATATATATTGACCTATCTTTTTCTTTTTGAGACCACCTTGTTTCTGTGTTCTACTTTTAGGACCTGTACTCATTTTTTAGTGCTCTGCACATGTGACTTTCAAGTTCTGAGAGAGATCTTTTATTTGTATATATTTTTGGCTTGCTTCTGCTTCCTCATTTGTGACTCCTATTATTTGTATTATTATTTTAGTTTGATGTTAGTCTTTTGCCCTCATATCACATTACTTGAAGTTCCAGGATATAGGTTGGCTTGCCTATTAATAGGCTATAGTAGGCGCCATCATGACTCGAGTAGTCGGGTCATGACAAGTTTTGTGTTAAAGTAAATATGTATGCATTTCTATTCAGTTTATTTTGGTCTATCTTTAGAGATTAATTGATCTCATTACGCTCAATTTTAGTTAGTTCTTTCATTAATCTATTTTACATACCATATATTTTATGTACTGATGTCATTTAAGGAGACATCTTTTAATTATGCATATTCAAGTATTCAGGGTCAATAACAGATGAATCAGTATCACCTTCTTCCAGCTTTGGTGAGACTTTCTTACTTTTAAAGGGCTCTAGTTTATCTTGAGTATTAGTAGTTAGTATATGTTGTTACTAAAGAATTCTAGTAGCATGGGTTCTTGTATCCATATTGTCACGACACGATCTAGGAACTAGTCATAACATGGTGATCGAAATCCCAAAGGGCTCCAATCAAGCCTCTTGACATATCGTACGCATGCATAAGGTAAAGTAAAGTGGAAATAATATAGGGAAGAGTTTAAAATATGAATCATAAAGGAGAGTGTGAACACGACTACATAGACTCTACATCATATGTCCAACAATACATTTACTACTTAAGACAGGCGGGGTCTAAGATATGTCCATACCTTACCCTCAACAAGAATGTAACAAAGGTCATAAAAACAAAACAACTCATAACTCGCTCTCGATGGATGAGGACTCACCAAAAATCTCCGTCGGATGGGAACTCAACTAGCCATATGTGGAAGGAATGTGATCCTCAACCCTTACATTATGAGATAATCTAGGCAACGATATGCGTTAGTACGTTTGAATGTACTAAGTATGTACGCATGCAATAAAGACATAGTTGAGATCTTAAAAGAACATAAAAAGAGTATACTTATGTGAGATAGAACCATAACCGACAATAAGACCATGTAATCTATAACATGGAATCCCAATGTCTCTACATACAATGGAAGAGAGGGCAATCTTTTTGCCAAGGTAGACTCTACCCGGCTAGGCAGGTCGTGTACATACACTATATATGGATCCACTAGCTAAACCATAATGGAAATCCTATGGTGGCACGCAATTATGAGACAAGAGACTTTATATAAGGACCCTGTAGATCGAGCTCCCACCTCAAGTCATCATTCGGTGCTAAATCAAATCCAATGGAATACGTAATATAGTAATCATACTTAACATATAATCATAAACTTGTTCATAAATTTCATAATTCATAGATTAGCTCATTTTCATGTCATACTTGCAATCTGAGTATAAGCCTTTCAACATCACAATATCATACTTGCATAATTCATGTCATTAGGGTCTTAGGTCACCAATTAAGGATCGTAAGTCACCTTTCTTCATAACTTGCATGCAATTCATATCTTGAATATAATTAAAATCTATAATCATAAATCATACTTGAATTTAGGGTAAAACTTGAATACATAGTCAATTTAATTGGAAACCATGAAATATTTGGAAATCTTTGAACTTCAAATCATAATTCATGTAAATTATTATTAAAAGTAGTTTCATGAATTGGCATTCATAATTTGACTTGAAATCATGCAATTAATGTAGAATCATACTTATAATGATCATTGATAACAATTAAAAAATGTAATTGAAACAGCCCCACACAATTCATCAAAACTAGGATTTAAAAGTAATGAAATTTCAAAAGATTTTTGAGGAAAACATTAGGACTCCATGGGGAAAGAAACCCATGAATTAATCCCCACATACCTTAGTCAAATCAACTTAGAATTAAAGAGTAACCTTGATGAACTTGAAACCCTATCTTGAAACTATAGGAGAACCTTAAGAGAATTGCTTAGTCTTCCCTTAGGGAAATTTAGGAGAATGAATAGAATAGGAGGGGAATTTTAAGAATTGGGTAAATATAGACTTTTAACTTAGCCATGAAATTATCCAGGTTCATTGAACTGAAATTGGGAAAAGACCCTTATACCCTTAATTAAATCCAAAATTTGGACCTACGATTTGGGACTCTACAATTCGTAGAAGTGGTGATGAGTTGTAGGTTCCTTAAAAATCCCTGAAAGTTGGGTCTCTAATTCTCTATAACGATTCATGTCTATGACTCATTCTTTAGTCTACGAGTCATAAACCTCACTTGTCTTGTGGGCCTAAAACCCTACAAATTATTGAGCCTCTGATCTTTCCTTACTAGTCAGTATTATGACTCATCAATAGGATTACGACTTGTACCGTAGGACCCTTTCTGAGATAGATCTTGGACTCAGTCTACAACTCATCCCTATGAGTCGTAGGAATGTCTATGAGTCATGGATGGAGTCGTGGTACTGAGGTCGGTTCCCTTTCTTGAGATTTTTTCTTTGTTTTGACTTTTCAACTTTCAGAATCTTACAATATCTCCCCCTTGGAAACCTTCATCCTTGAATGAGATTTAACTAGCACAAAAAGGACATAGAACGAGGACTAGCAACCCAACATGAATGCAATGACACATAGCAAAGCATAAACCATTAGATTTTCAATCTCAACATAAATCATAAGTTTAAAACTAACTTCATGAATATACATGCATATGAAAGACATATGAAACTGAAACATAGGAGTTTGATCGATCTGAACATGAATAACTTTAGTGCCCTAGGCTTAAGTGGAAGGAAAGAGATACCAATAATGCTTTATCATGTCTTCTTTCACTTCCAATGTAGCACTCTCTACTTGTTAATTGCCCCATAACACCTTAACGGACGCAATCTCTTTGTTCCTTAATCTCTTTACTTGCCAGTCTAATATTTCCACCAGAAGCTCCTCATAAGTCAAATTCTCTTCAATGTTCACATTCTCCAATGGACATAGAGTTTGGATCACCCACAAACTTCCTTAACATCGACACATGAAACACCGGATGAACCATAGCCAACTCAAATGGCAAATCTAACTCGTATGCCACCTTGCCAACATGTCTCACTACCTTATAAGGTCCAATATACCTAGGACTCAATTTCCCTTTGTTACCAAAATGCATTACATGCTTCAAGGGAGAAACCTTCAAATAGCCCCAGTCATCCACATCAAACTTAAGCTCTCTTCTTATAGTGTCCAAATAGGAATTTTGATGACTTTGAGACATCTTCAATCTTTACCTTATGAGACCTACTTTCTCCATTGCATCTACTACCAAATCGGTACCATTCAATGCCATCTCACCCACTTCAAACCATCCCACTGGGGATCTACATCTTTTTTCATACAAGGATTCAAAAGGAGTCATTTAGATGGTAGAGTGATAACTATTATTGTAGGCAAACTCAATCAATGGAAAATTCTCATCCCAACTTCATCTAAAATCAATGACACACGCACTTGATATATCTTCTAAAGTTTAGATCATTCTTCTGGCTTGCTCATCCGTTTGAGGATGAAAAATGGTACTTTGCTTGACTTTTGTACCAAGACCTTTTTGAAATGACTTTGAAAAATGTGAAATGAATTGAGTGCCTCTATCCAATATAATAGACACGAGGACACCATGAATCTTTACCAACTCTCGAATATACAACTTAGCATAATCTTCGGCACCATAAGAAGTTTTAACTGGTAGAAAATGTGTCTATTTAGTCATCTTGGTAGATCCTGAATGGATCAAATACCGAGAACTATAGGCTTTATCGAATATCAACTCTCTTAGAGTATCAACCTTTCATACACAAAACAAACCTTGGTAATGAAGTACTCCATCTCCCCCTTGGGAGAAAGCCTCAATGGCTTTTTTGGAAACCAACTTCTTTAATTCAACCAAAGCTAGATCATGGTTTTGTTTGTCCTTAACCTCCGCCACAAGAGATGATTTTGAGTCATTATTCACAAGAGCACCTCCATCCTTAAAATCAACCAAACGCACCTCTAAAAGTGCCAATTTTTAAACATCCTTAACTAACTTTTTCTTAACTTCTTCAACATGAGCAATACTGTTCATGGACAATCGTCTACGAGCATCAGCTACAATATTAGCCTTACTCGGAGGGTAGAATACACTCATATCATAGTCCTTTAGAAGTTTAAGATATCTCCTTTGCGTAAGTTTCAAGTCCTTTGTCTAAACACATATTGAAAATTTTTGTGGTTGATGAAGGCATCAACATGCACCCCATAAAGCTAATGATGCGAAATTTTCAATGAAAATAAAACCACAACAAGTTCAAGATCATGAGTTGGATAGTTCCTCTCATGAACTTTGAGTTGGTTGAGGCATAGGCTATAACCTTTCCATGTTGCATCAAAACACAACACAAACCAACATGTGAGGTATCACAATAAACAACAAACCTATCTGACTATTCGGGTAATGTCAAAATAGGAGTCGATGTAAGGCGATCCTTCAATGTTTGAAAACTCCTCTCACATTCATCCGACCATTAAAATTTCACATTTTTTGGGTCAACTTAAGCTGAATAAATAGATGAAAACTCTTCAACAAACCTCCTATAGTATCCGCCCAAGCCCAAAACAACTTCTAATATCCGAAGGAGAAAATGGTCTAGGATAATTTTTCACCGCCTCCATTTTCTTTGGATCAACCTTGATCCCATCACCGGATACCACATGGATTAGAAATGCAACTTTCCTTAGCCAAAATTCGCACTTACTAAACTTGGCAAATAGTTGCTTATCCTCAAGTGATCCATATGATCTTCCTCATTTTGAGAGTAAATCAAAATATCATCAATACACACAACCACAAACATATTTAAGTATGGCTTGAAAAAATGATTCATCAAATCCATGAAAATAGTGGGAGAATTAGTCAACCCAAACTACATGACTAAAAATTCAAAGTGACCATACTTTATTTGAAATGCCATTTTGGGAATATCACACTCTCTTATCCTTATTTGATGATAACTGAAATGAAGATCAATCTTTGAAAAGTAGCTTGCCCCTTGCAATTGCTTAAACAAATCATCTATCCTTGATATTGGATATTTTTCTTTACGTTGATCATATTCAAGTGCTGGTAATGTATACACATTCAGAGTAATCCATTTTTCTTCCTAACAAACAACATGGGAGCACCTCATGGGGAAATACTTGTCCTTATAAAAACCCTTAACCAACAAATCCTTCAATTTTTCTTTCAACTCCTTAAGTTCCGCCGGAGCCATATGATAAGGAGGAATAGAAATAGATTGAGTATCGAGAAGGAGATCTATTCCAAAGTCAATTTTCCTTTCTAAAGGAACACCGTGTAAATCACCGGGAAATACATCGGGAAACTCATTAAATATAGGGACCAAATCAAGAGTAGGAGTTTTAGAATTAACATCCCTAAATCACACTATATGATAAATGCACCTTATGAAAATCATTTTTTGGGCCTTAAGACATGAAAAAATCGGCCCTTAACCACCAAATCATTACCCTTTTATTCAAGAGTAGGACCATTAAGGAAGTGAAACCCGACCCTATGGGTTCTATAATTGATGGATACATAAGAGGCATATAACCAATCCATACCAATAATAAAGTCAAAATCGGTCATTTCTAGTTCAACCAGATCACAAGGGATAACTTTATGCAAAACCGACATGAGATAATTTCTATAAACTCTCTTAGCTAACACCAAATCACCAATGGGAGTATAAACTGAAAAAGGTTCTAACAAGACTTTGGGGCACATATCAAATCTCATAGCAAGGTAAGGAGTAACAAAACAAAAGTTGGCACCCAGATCAAGCAATGCATAAATATCAAAGTTAAAGACCCATAATATATCTGTGACCACATTAGGAGTCTTGTCCACATCTTGTCTAGCATAGAGAGCATATAATCAATTGTTGTGTTGGTCAGCTTTTGTTGAGTTTGGGCACTTTGTTGCACTTTCCCTCCATGAGTAATTTGACCTTGAGGAAGACCTTCTCCACCCTTGTTGGCAACATACGGACACTCTAATTTCTTGTGGCATACCTTGCCACATCCATAACAAGTACGTGTTCCCATTAAATATCTTCCTCAATGATTGTTTCCACACTTTGCATACTTGGGAAAAGTGGGGCTACTAGCACTCACACTACCACCTTGACCCTTAGGGTATGGTAGCCTATCTTTAACAAACGTCTTTCCTGAACCTTGGCCTAGTTAAGAACAACCACTACCACCACCACCGATCCTAGCATTTGAGAACCCTGTTTTATACTAGGCCCTCTTAGAGTCACTCATTCTCATCTTTTTGAGTTTCTCTCCTTCACTTTTCTCAACAAAAGTCATGAGCAGAGATATATCCATTTGTTTTATAATAATGGTTGTATGACATTCCTTTATAACCAAGTCAGATGCCCCCAATATGAATTTAATCATTTGGGCATATGGATCGGCAACTAATGAAGGAGCATACTTGGATAGCTTGGTGAAATTAAGGTCATAGTCCCTCTTACCCATGTTGCATTGTATAAGATTAATGAACTCCAACACCTTTTCCTCTCTTAGCTCAAGAGAGAAGAAACGATCAAGGAAAACAAGTTTGAAGGCTTCCCAATCAATAGGGCCTTCATCAACTCTCTCCAACTTCCATTAAGTGTACCTAACTTGAGAAACACTCTTGAGTTGGAAGGCCACCAACTCCGCTTTCTCTTCCGAAGTCACCCCCATAATACTTACTATCTTCTAAACCTCATAAATTAATTCTTGGGGATCCTCATAAATTTTTAAACCATGGAAATCGGTAGAGTTCATCCTTACAAAGTTCCTCACTCTAGAAGCCGGACTAAGAGCTTTAGAAGGAGCCACAACCCCTTGGCTGACCATAATGTCTTGAGGGACCGGATGAGCTTGGTCCTCATTAGCATTGACCCCTCTTTGCATAGGTGCTCTTCTTGGAGGCATTTCTGAAAATGGTAAAGGATAATAGTTAGGGAAAGGAAGTTTTAAAGTATACTCTATTACATGACATAGATCATGAAAGAAGGAAGGAGAATAGGTATCATATGCCGTGTATTGATGACTTATTTGACCAGCTCAAGGGTGCAGCAGTGTTTTTTAAGATAATTTTGAGATTAGGGTATCACCAATTGAGGATTACGGAGGCATAGATCCCTAAGACTACTTTTAGGACTCGATGCGACCACTATAAGTTCTTAGTCATTTCTATTAGGTTGACTAATGCCCCGCAACTTTCATGAATTTCATAAATAGTGTGTTCAAACCCTACTTTGACTCCTTTATTATTGTATTTATCGATGACATCCTAGTCTACTATGGGAGCAGAGAGCAGCATGAGCAGCACCTGAGGATAGTACTTCATAACTTACAAGATCAAAAGTGATATGCCAAATTCACTAAGTATGAATTTTTGCTTGTGTTTGTGGCATTCTTAGGGCATGTGGTGTCCAAGGATAGAATTATGATACATCCGGCGAAGATAGTGGTAGTTTTTGATTGGGTTAGGCCCGCTTCTCCTACCGAGGTTTATAGTTTTATCAGGTTGTCAGGATATTATAGATAATATTTGGAGGGGTTATCTTTTATAGTGGTGCCTTTGACCATATTGACTCAGAAGAATGTTCCTTTCATTAGTCTGATAAGTGTAAGGCAAGATTTCTGAAGCTCAAGGTCTTGTTGACTTCAACTTCGATTCTTACTCTTCATGTTGAGATCCTGGGATTTACAGTGTATTTTGACGCTTTAGATATTGGCTTGGGTTGCATTTTGATGCATCAAGTTAGAGTTATTACATATTGTTCCATACAGCTAAAGGTACATGAGCAAAACTAACCCACACATTATTTAGAGTTGGTGGCAGTAGTCTTTGTATTAAAGATTTGGACACATTATTTATGTAGAGCCCATTGTGAGATCTACACAAACAACCGTAGTCTTCAATACAACTTTAGCTAGAAAGACATTAATTTGAGACAACATAGATGATTGGAGTTATTGAAAGATTATGATGTCACTATTCTTTATTACCCAGGTAAGGAAAATATGGTAGTATATACTTTGAGCCGGAAGGCGGCGAGTATAGGGAATTTTGCATTCTTATCCCTTGAGGAGCGACCATTAGCTTCGGACATATAGTCCTTAGCTAATCAGATGGCTTGTCTTGATATTTCTGAGCTGGGCAGGGTACTTGCTTGTGTAAAAGCTTAGTCTTCCTTGATGGAGCAGATTTGGGCACATCAGTTTAATGACCCACAGATGAGGATGATTTATTATAGAGTGATCAGTGGGGAGGCTAGGAAAGTGACCTTAGATCCGAAGGGAATTTTAAGGATCGAGGGTCGTATCTGTGTTCCCAAGGTTGGAGATTTTGTTAGACCAATTCTTGAGGAGGCCCATTATTCCATAGATTCCATTTATCCCATGCGGAAAAGATGTATCATGATCTACGACAGTATTACTGGTAGTGTGGGATGAAGCGAGACATTGCAGCTCTTGTGGCTAAGTTCTTGAACTATCAGCAGGTTAAGTTCGAGCATTATAGGCCAAGTGGTTTGACCAGACCACTACCCATTCCAGAGTAAAAGAGGTAGAGGATAGCTATGTACTTTATAGTGGGTTTACCACATACCTCCCATGGTTTTGATTCCATTTGGGTAATCATAGATCGATTGACCAAGTCTGTTCAATTCTTAGTGGTCTAGACTACCTACACTTTACAGTGGTTGGCTTAGATTTACATCCAAGAGGTGGTCTGATTGCATGGGTACCAGTATTTATCATTTTATATCGCCATACTTACTTTACTTCGCATTTCTAGAGGTCTATACAGAGAGAGTTGGGTACCCAATTCGAGCTTAGCACAGTTTTCCACCCTCAGACAGATGGCCAGTCAAAGAGGACTATTCAGGTCTTGGAGGATATGCTACAGGCCTGTGTTATTGATTTTGGGGGTCAGTGGAATCAACCTTTGACTTTGGCAAAGTTCACATATAATAACAGCTACCATTCGAGCATCGGTATGGAACCTTTTAAGGCATTATAAGGCAGGAGATGTCATTCCCCAGTGGGCTTGTTTGATGCTTTTGAGGTTAGACCTTGGGGAACTGATTTACTATGTGACTTGTTGGATAGAGTTTGAATGATCTAGGAGAAGGTTCATACTGCCCAGATTAGGCAGTAGTTATATGCTGATAGGAGGGTTCCGCCTTTGGAGTTCATAGTTGGAGACCGGGTATTCTTGTGAGCGTCACCCATAAAGGGCGTGATGAGATTTGGGAGGAGGGGTAAACTTAGCCTCAGATTCATCGGCCCTTTAAAATCCTGAGGCGGGTAGGAAAGGTAGCTTATGAGTTATCTTTTCCCCAACACTTTTAGGTGTTCATCTTGTATTCCATTTTTATATGATGCGATGGTACATTCCAGATGAATCACATGTGCTTCAGTGGGATTTGGTCCCATTTGATGAGTCCTTAGCATTGAAGGAGAAGCCTGTGGCTATTTTGGATAGGAGGATTAGGAAGTTTAGGTCTAAGGAGATTCTATTGGTGAAGGTCCAATGGAGGCATCATCTGATTGAGGAGGCTACTTGGGAAATTGAGAAGGACATGTGGACCCAATATCCTCATCTTTTTGAGCCACCAAGTGTCTTTCTTCCTTGACTTTTGAGGATGAAAGTCCTTTTACTAGTGGATGTTATAATGATCTCCAAGGTCATTGATGTGTTGTTGTATGTTTTTACCATTTTACCCCTTCTCATATCTTCTTTATAGCTTCTATGATATTGGAATGGGTGGAACGCTCCTCGAGGTAGTTGGGTGAGTTCAGTGCGAGTTTCCCTTTTTTAGAAGCTTTAAGTGAAAAGAGTTGACTTTGGTCACATCTAGAGAGATTTGGTCATCGTATGGAAATTTCGAGAGCACTATCAGCTTTGGAAGATCCATTTTGGTCTACAGAAAGGTTGGTTCGGGTTTTTGGATCTTCGTTATAAGTTTGTGTGGTCTTCCCGTTTTAACTTTAAAGTTTGGCCAAGTTTGACTTTAGTCAACATTTTGATTAAACACACTCGGATTAAAATTCCACTATTGTGATTAGCTCTGGAATGCCAAGTTTGTCTAGAATGACCCTTAGTTCAGTTCCCGAGGCATCCAGAATGAGTTTTTGGTCGATTATGTATTTAAGTGTTAAGCTTTTGAAATTATTGACTTTGGTCAACATTTCCTCGAAAAGACCTCCCTTGGAAATTTTGACTGCACCTTTGAGTCTGAAATGTTGTTTCCTATCAAAATTTATATATGGTTTGCATACATGGGACTCCGGATGATTTCGGAGCATCAAAATCAAATTTTGGCACATGCTGTCACTATTCATCTGATTTATAAGAGAGAAAAATCAGTTCAAGGGTCCAAGTTTGGAACACTATTTCTCCTCCATTTCCTGAGTGATTTTGGTGATTCAACAGCCTAGATTATGGGAATTTCCCCAAGGAATGCGTTGGTGAACTCAAAATCTAATAAGGAATCTTCATTGGAGTTAAAAATCTCATTTTTGCTAGTGCCATAGTTCATTTTCGAGCTCAATTTATGGGAATTTTTGGAAGTTGATTTCTCAGTCATCTAACTCCGAATTTAGTGATTCAAGAGTCTAAATTGTGGAGTTTTTTGTGAGGAATGATGTAGTGTTGTTAGAATTCTCTATAGACCATCAATTTCAAATTAATTTCTTAATTTTAGCAGCTGGCTCATTTTTGCTCTTAGCTTAGTTTTGGAATTGTTGTTGCTTATTGATTTTGTGCCTTAATTTGGGATATGATTTTGGGGGACTCATTAGGACCTGTTTTTGGGGTTAGTTCCAGAATTTCTGGTGCGGGCCCCATCTTCCCAATTTTTATCCCAAAATTTAGTCCATCTTTGAAAATTATGATTTTAATGTCAAAACAATCATAAAGATGTTGTGATTTTGTTCTCAGTAGCATGGCATTGTTCGGAGCTTTCCAAAAAGGAAAAGCTCTTATTTAGCAGTTTGTGTGTGGTTTCGGCCTTGAGGTAGGCTATGGTTTCTTTTTGTTAGACTTGGTTCAATTATAATTGATATATTATGAGTAGTATTGTATGATTATGTTTGTTTGAGGTATTGGTAGTCCTTTTGATAAAATTAGGAGGCTATGTCCATAGTGGTAGCTAGTTTGGATTTTAGTCATTGAAGCATTAGATTAGGTGCTTTCTTGACTTATTTTCATCACTTAGAATCCTTAGAACTTGCTTCTAGGTGACATGAAATTCACATCACGCTTTTTTGACTTATTTGATCTTGGTTTCCCATTTTGTCATGATTTTGGATTATACTTACATTCTTTTTTTCTTATGACATTGAAATATTGGGCCCGAGGCCGTGCTTTTGGTACACCAGAGTCTCATGTTAGTAATTTGATGCCTTTAGCAGGATTTAACCCGGCCTTGAGTGATTTATGATTTTTGACATGCTACGTGCCTTGATTACCTCGCCAATGTCTAAAATCATTTTAATGGAGAAATAAACAATGAGACTAAGATTTTGGTTAATGAATCAGTATAAGAAATTGAAGAAAATACTGGTGATATCATGATTATAGCATTTCTTAATTGGGATGAGCTAAAGGTATGATTCCGGGCGGCCTTTTTATTGGCTTTGGGTGACACTATTATATTCACCATTGATAAGCTCGAGGTGTGACTTTTGGGTGGCTCATTGATACTTATTCCGGGCTATTACTTCGATATTGATGAGCTCGAGGATTATTCTGAATGATCCATGATACTTTTGGGATTATTGTTCCATATCTACTAGCTTACACTTATGCATTCTTGTGATATTTTGTGAGTTGAGACTATTAATGTGATTACCGGATTTTTTGGATTTACTTGACTTTTGTATGATCTTTCAATACCCTCTTTCCTCGTAATCGTAGTTTTATGCTTCTCTCCTATTATTATTAATATCATCGTGCTGCTAATTATATATTTGTTCTTCCGGAGCTCGGTCGGCCTATGATGCCTACTGGGTACCCCATGTTTTGGTGCTCATACTGCACTTCTTCACCTTTTTGATGCAGCTCCCAGTTCAAGCCACCCCCAATGCTCTCCTGATCATCCATAGTTGTGCCAGATCCGAATTATGGTGAGCTCCCGGCGTTCAGAGACTTGTTACTCTCCCTATTTTGTACTACCTTAGACTTGTACTTTTGGATAGTCAGCTCTGTATTGTATATATATTGTCATCTTCTCTACTTAGTAGCTTCTATATAGGTGACACTAGGTTTGGAGTTCAGTCTAGCGTCTGTTCATCATTTGTTTGGTCACTTTCGGGCCTTTTGTATATTTTGTATTGTATTTACATTATCTATACCTTGGCCCAATATATTTTGCTATATTAGCCTTGCTTTCGCGTTCTTATGATAACTTTTTATTTAATTAAATTGATGTATTTTTTCTTTTTAGTTGGATTGGCTTGCATACTCAGGGGTTATAGTAGGCGTTATCATGGTCCGGATTCGGGTCATGACATTTAGAAGCTTAGAATCATGATTTAATCAATAGATAAGTGTGTGGAATTATTACCTTGATAATATAACTCTGTAGCTACTGTAACATACTCAAGAACAAGCTGCTATATTATTGCCACAACACCCCATGAAGATACGCCATGAAATCTATGGGACAAACTACACCAAAATGACATGCTCGTGATGTAGAGAAACTTTTGTTAGACTTTTAAGTTGAAAGAATCAACATCAATGAAGGATTTGGTAGCTTGGATACTGATTTTTCTGGGTGTTTTTATCACTTCTAATGAAAGAAACAAAGGAGATAGTTGTATATAAATATAAGATGACTTAGAGCTAGGGGGACCCACTTCGAGATACCTGTTTGTGCAGCCTTACGAAAATGTGAATATCTATCAGTTCTGAAGTTGTATGGATAAATGATTTAATGTGTTAGAAACTAGACTTGTAGACCTTCGATTTGATAGATCATGAGCATTCTAACTCTATAAATATTATGTGAAAATTGCTGAGACATTTAACCTAAAATTTTGGAGAATTCCTTAACAGCATTTACAATAACTTTTACAGACTTTTATTTTTCAACTTCCTTAACTTCCACCCTTAACATATGAACTTTGTGCAATTAAAATGAATCATTAAACATCCTTTCTAATATATTAAGAAGTCTTAGTCTTATTCCAAAAGTATAAGTTAATTCCAACATTCAAACGTGCAGGGTATTATAAGTTAGGGGTCCCACAATCTATCAAATCGAAGGTCTATGAGTCTAGTTCCAACACATCAAATTGTTTGTTCATCTGACTTTAGAATAAAGGGACATTTCCAGTTTTGTAACAACTATGCAGTAGAGGCAGCTAGTGGGCCCCTAGGTCAGTGGAAGGATAAAAAGATTCGTTGATAATACCATATTAGATCCTTAACAAAAATTGTTGTATGCCGCGAGCTCATCATTTATGAATAGTTTTCTTTATGGATTGTGCAACGTAGTTTCATGAAGGTTGTGGAATAGTTGTGGGGTTTTTAGATGTACTACGTGCTTAATAATTTGTGATGGAAATTTGAATTTTCTATCGGATTATCGTGGTACCTTCTATTTTTGTATGTTGATTGTGGTCTTGTCTTGTTGTAGTATCAAGAGGGTTTGAGTAGAATTTTATAGGCCACTTGAATTCATCAAAAAAGGTATGTTAAGGTTATTCACTTCTTTCATCATATTTCCTTAAATCTTAAGATAAATCGAAGAAGATTATTGTTATAGTTGATATACTCGCAGCCATTATTGTTGGTTGTTGGCTGATCGAGTTTTTATAATCCTCCCTTGTCGAGATTCTTATTCTATTAGTAGAAGTCCTATGTTGAGCACAACTTAGAGACCATTCATATAGGTTTTTTATAGCTAAATTGCTTGCCTTTAGCCTATTAAATTATTTGTTATCGCCTTGGGGCTATTGTGGTTAGTTTTAGGAATGTGATATTTCCCAATGAGGCTATTTTCCTACGAGAAATTTATTCTTCTTGCGGGGATATGTAGTTGCCTAAAAGGGATATGTTCTGCTTATGAGGCTATATTATTGCCTAAGAGGGCTATGTTCTACCTACAAGGCTATATTATTGCCTAAGAGGGGCTATGTTTTGCCTATGGGGCTATATTGCTGCATAAGAGGGATATGTTCTTCTTATAGGGCTATATTGTTTCCTAAAAGGTCTATGTTCTACCTGCACGTCTATATTGTTGCCTAAGAAATATATGCTTTACCTTTGGGGATATAATATTTGCTTAGAGGGATATGTTCTCCTTAAAGGGCTATATTGTTGCCTAAAAGAGCTATGTTCTGCCTACGAGGCTATATTGATGCCTAAGAGGGTTATATTTTATCTACGGGGCTTTATTATTGCCTAAGAAGTCTATGTGACTGCCTACAGGGCTAGGGGACTATCAATAGGACTACATAGACTGCATTTGTACCTTATAGGCTTATAGGACCCGGGTAGGTGGTTTTGTTTGTTAGTTGTTCCTGTCGAGCTTATGGGGGATCAATTAGGTTTTTCTTTGATTATCTTTTATATGCTTAGATTCTGGAGCAGTTTAGTATGGTTACCTTTTTCTTAACTTCCTTAGCTGCTTACATTGAGCATATTATGATACTTGCTTAGTTATTCTATTGCCTTTCATACTCGATACATTATTTTGTATTGACGAGTAATAACCCTTGATGTTGTTATGGGTGAGATAATTGATAATGTTCAATTATACTTTTCAAAAGAAATATAAGAAATTATTAGCACTCTATTTACCCAACTAACAGTCGGGGTCGATCCCACAGGGAATAGGTTGAAACAAGTCTATTAGCTATCACTTATTCAGTTGTAGTTGCTACTTCCCAGAAATAAAGATACATAAAGTAAAAGTGGGGGGTTTTGTTTTGGTTGAAGAACAAATAACAATGTAACGACAAGTAAACATTATTTAGGTTGCAAACAATATGAAGACTAGACTAGGCTTATGATCCCCATGACTTTTAACCTAATAGACAACTCGTATTCATGATAGCAATTCAAGGTAACATGTAATTAACCTCCTAGTCCTTTAGACGTATCTTATTCATATCCTCCTAGTATCATAATGCATGCTTTACTAACCCTCTCCCTAGATCTCAAAGTATTATCTCCTCCCAGTCTCAAGTAACTTAGATGAAGTTTATCCTTTCTTTCAAAGTCAGACTCTCTCAAACTTCTGTTGTGATAATCTTTTCGTAATCACTACCTCCCTCCCAGGAAAGAAATGAATACGGGAAAGTTCTTAATGTGTTCACTTATTAAGAAAGAATTTTGAATGAATAAATCATAAGACATACAAGAACAAATCACGAATATCAATTTTACGTTTGCCTACCTAGTTAAGTCGTCATGGTTCCCACAAACCTATTTGTGGGATTTGCCTTGCATATTATGATGAATAACTAAAAAAGGTGAATAAATCATGTATTAGAAAGCTTACAAATACCAATGAATCAAACTCACAATTTGAAGAATAAGATTTAGATTAAATTGCCAAAACAAGATCCAAAAGGACTAAGTTGTTGTGTTGTTCTTCCAAATCTGTCTAGGCGTGTAAGTTCAAGAAATCAAGACTCAAAATAGAGTTTTGGTCATGTATTGTAGCCTCAATACAATGGGAAAAATGTGTCCCTAAACCTAGAACAAAGTGGTGTATTTATAGAAGTTGACACCCAATCCTAAACCAACTATGAAACCTCAAATAAGTAGGCTTCGTAGGATCCCTAGACGGGCACCCAGCACGGCCAGTTGTGAGCACCATGGCTCGTGGTGGTTTTTTTTGGTCCTTTACTTAGACTTTTCTGGATGGTCACCCCACCACAGCACCTACCACGGCCAGTGGTGGTGCCTCGTGGTGCTTGCCTTAGCCAAATTATTGGTTGCCTTCTCCTGGATGATTGTATAGCACCCACCACGGCCAATGGTGAGCACCATGGCCCATGGTGAGGCTCATGGTGGTTGACCTTGGTTCAAACGTGGTTTTTTAGCCTCCAAATGTCCAGTGCAAGGTTCTTCATGGCATGGTGAAGTTCGTTCTATACTTTCTTCTTTCAAGTTGTCACAAAACCTCAACGAAACCAAGTACTTGAACACTTCTTGTGCACTTTTTCTTTCCTTGTGCTCTCTTTGCAACACCACCATTCCACCTTAGTCAAAATTCAAGCCAAGTTCCATATAAACCAATCCAATAATCATTAACTCAAGTGCACTTCAAAATCCCTGAAAGCTAAATAAAAACGCATATCAAACTAAAAAAATGCACTTGAGAGCTTACTATAATTCTATGTTTTGGGCATCGTAAATGTCATCTTTTGGAGACACATATCATAAAATAAATTGGGTAAGAAAACTTTTGAGTTGGAAAGTTGAAAATTTCAGGCTAGGCATGCTTGGATGAAATCTGGGTGAGGTAAAGTCTTAGGCAATCTGGAAAAGGATTGGGTAAAATGTCTAAGTTTGAGTTGGTTTTCCTTTTAGCTAGGATATTAATAAGTACATATAACTTTTTGGAATTTGATTCGGGTGAGTAGAACTCCCGATATTGAACTTAATGTGAAGGAGTTTATCTGGAATATCAATGTTTGAAGGTGTGTTGCGAAATGGGAAAAACTGGGAGGATTCTCGAGTTTCTATAACATGTCAACCTCTACAGCAGGTTACACGCCACTACCACAATGACCATTATAGTTAAGAAATTCCTACTATATTGGGAGTCAAAGGTGGTCAACCTATTATAGCGGGTTGTTTCTGCTATAGCGGATCCACTATAGAGAGATTAGGCTGCTATTGCAGGATAAATCACTTTAAATACAGAATCTTCCCCAAAAATGTTCATGCTTACTCAAGAATACTTTGGGGAAGGGCAGAGGCGATTTGAGCAAATTTTTATTTTATCCATCAAGATTATTTGTAAAGGTAAGTAATTTGTTTCCCTAATCTAGTAATTTTATATTTATACCTTACAATTGATATATATGGGCCATGGGGAGATATTTACTTGACATAAGATGGAAATATCTAGTGTAACCAGGATTGTTGTGTGTAGAACCTTGGGTTTTGTTTATAAACTATTTGTTCATGGTTATATTATCGTAATTCACTAGTGAAACCATAAAATTGGTAGTACTAAGTGAATTATTGGTGGAAAAGCCTTGGATAGGTGGAAAGATCATGAGATTGTCCTAGGGTTTGGGATTAAGATATAATCCAGGGATATTTATAGCATGTGGAGTTGATTTATGTTTTTGTTATTTTTTTTAAGATCAAGCTAAAGCTTCACAAAAGGGAAGGCTCAGGTCTAGTAGAGCATTCAGCCTTGATTCAAGGTAAGTGATGGTTGAATTATTTCCCAAATTACATTATGTGAGTCTATTAACTATTTCATTAATATTGCTTGTACATTTCGTGTTTTAGGGGATAAATGAATGAATGTTAAGCATATTTGGTTGTTAATCGCATGTAATGAATTATCTTAAATACTTGTTGGTTTTACTAATATGAGTTGTTTTTCATTGTGGTTGTGACTATTATAGTGTTTGTGAATTTTTATTGGCTCAGGCACCATGCTTGGTATAAGATATCTATCAGTTGGCTCAGGTACCATGCCTGGTACAGGTTTTATTGTGGTTGGCTCGGGTACCACACTTGGAACATGTTTGGTTTTGCTTTTGTTTTTTGGTCCCATGAGTGAATTAGATTTTATTATTGTAATGTAATTATTAAATTTGGGTTCTGAGTGGCCAGGATTGCATGTTAAACACCGTAGAAGATGTCTTAGGGATCCTTGGGTAGTGTCAATTACTTGAAAAATGTGGAATTGTGTCACGATCCAAGATACACCCTAGACATGAAGTGGCAAATAAAATTCCGAAAGATACTAAACAAGCTTCTTAGCATAAGCATGACACTAACATGAGACAACATAAGCAAGTAATATCAAAAATGGAAGGTAAGTCTTAAAATAGCAACTCAATATAAGAAAATCAGGGTGTACAACTGAAAATGCAGAAGAATCATACAAAGTCTGACATAGCCTCTACTAGCATAAGTGTGACATAAGACAAGCCCTAACTCAAAAAATAAACCAAAACTGGAAGAAGTCTGAAAGATAATAAACAACTCATAAGACTGTCATGTCCTCGAACCATGAGGACACACTAAATAATGCTACGCCGATAAAAATCACATACTAACTGCGGGCATGAGTAGGAGCGCCGTGACCTATATTATAAAATAATATATACAAAAGAAGTATGCGGTCAGTACTATGGAATGCACTGCGTATGGAGAACGTGCAATGCATGACATAAAAGATTATAATGTAGTGACCAAGTTAAAATATGACATAATCCTTAAATCATCATTAGAAAACATAAAACATGGTCAATGCAAAACTCTTAAGAAAATCACAATCAAAGAATAGCATAGTGAGACATACCGTTAACCGACATAAACCATGTGAGCTATAACATGGAATCAAGTGTCTTTCCCACACCGAAAAGAGTTTGTCCTACTTTCCAGGTAAGGACCATAAACATGAGTTATATGGGAATCCACTATCTAGGGCCAATTAAGGCAAAGTCCTATGGTAACATGTAGCTCTGGCACCTGGGTAATCTCCACTAGTCCAACTCGGAGCTGGGTGATACTCTCAATAAGAATAGTTATAATCATAGCATAGTTTTTGAAATTGGTAATAATCTTGTAAGACCATATTCATCATAATGTACTTGAAAATCATAAGAATAGTTCATTTGACAAATCATGATTACATAACATATTCATAAGGACACGAAGCTAAGGATCTAAATTATGATAAGCTTGTTCATAGAAAATCATGAAAATCCCTGAAGATGAAAATACTTCACTTTTAAAGAAACCTTGTTTTCATAAAAATCATAATGATACTTTGTCTAAAAGCATCTGTAAATCATAGTTCTTCAAAATCAAGATTCATGCATAATTCTCAAAATAGTTCATAATCATAAAATTGGCATAATGCATGGGTTCGTGAGGAATTTATTAAAAACACGTAATTAAGGTCAAATCATGCATAATTAGATCATTGAGAATGAATAAAATCATAATTGATTGAACACAATACAAAATCATCAAAACCTAGGGTTTTGGAAGAAACCATAAAGTGAGATTTGAAGATCTTTTAGGATTCCATGAATGGAAAAGGATCCATGGATGAAATTTCCGTATTCCTTTAATCAAATCTCTAACAAGATCTTGTAATGGAGACTTGAACTTGAAATCCTAGCTTGGCTAGAAGATGAAAACTTGAGAGAGAAATCCTTGAGAGAATTTTAAGGTTTTGAGTGAATGAGAGGGAATGGGGAAAATTTGATTTTAGGAATTTGTCCAAAACTACATAGATTAGATGTTAAAAGAATAGAAATTGACTAAATTAGCCCGAATAAATTTGTCGAAGGACTCTATGAGCTCTACCTATGTGTGGTAGGTCCCTCTACGGGTCATTTTTAAGGCTCGTGGAAATCAAAGCAAAATTCCATGTTTTTTATGTTTGTTCTATGGCTGCCTCCTATGAGTCGTAGACGTTCCTACAGATTATGCAAGGCCTTCGTCCTGTTGAACCCTCAACCAACTGTCTTAACTCAAAGTACGAGACTTCCTACAGCCCATCACACTTCTTACAATCAGTAGTACCCCTATGGACCCACCGTTGAAGACAGTGTTTCAAAACCACCAACCTACGAACTCTTGGCCCGTCCTATGGCCTGGTGAAAAATGTTTTGTGGCTTGGAAAGTTTCTCAACTTAGGACCTCATCCACGATGGCCTTTGACAGACCGTAGGACCTTGTACGGTCAATAGGTAGGCTTCATACAACAATATCTGAAGCTCAAATGTTTTTCCCAAGTAGAGGACTCATTGAATAAATGGTTCCTACAACACATAGGACAATCTACGATCCGTACAAAGAGGTCATAAAACCACTTCACCAGTAAGATTCTGCAACCTTTTTCTTCCAATCACACTTTCAAACTTTCAAGGTGTTACAATATCTCCCCCTTGGGAATATTCATCCTCAAATGGGACTCAACCTACAAGAATAGAGTAGGGAAAGAGATCTAACAACCCAATATGAATTCAAGATACATAAAAATGCATAATAACCAAGGAGTAATCAACCCAAGATAAAACATGACTTTAAAACCAATTTCATGAACATGCATGCATATGAAAACATGAGTATTGTTGAAGCAAATGAATCCACTAAACATGAGGAAGTAATACGTCAAGCTAAAACTGAAGCAGAGGGAAAGACATGAGGATAACAAGACATCATATCGGCTTCGGCCGCCCAAGTAGCACCCTCAACTAATTTATTCCTACAAAGAACTTCAATGGAAGCAACTTTTTTATTTCTCAACTTCCAGACTTGACAATCAAAAATCTCAATCAGAACCTTCTCATAAGAGAGACTTTCTTTCACAACCACACTCTCTAATGGCACAATCGTAGTTGTATCACCAATACACTTTTTCAACAAATAAACATTAAACATTGAATGTACCAATTCCAATTCCGAAGGAAAATCCAATTTATAATTCACCTTATTGAAATGCTTCACAATCTTATATGGGCCTACATAATGGTGATTGAGCTTCCCTTTCTTAACAAAATGCATCACACCCTTCATAGGTGAGATTTTCAAGTAAACTCAATCATTAACTTTAAATTCAATCTCTCTTCTTATCACATTTGAATAGGATATTTGTCAGCTTTGGGCAATCTTAAACCTCTCTCTAATAGGTATAACTTTCTTCATAGACAACAGATTTGGACCCTATCAAAGAGACCTCTCCAACTTTAAACCAACTAATAGGAGATCTACTCCTCTTACCATAGAGAGCCTCAAACGGAGCCATTTGAATACTCTAATGATAGTTATTATTATAGACAAACTCAATCAAGGTAAAATGGTCATCCCAATTAACTTTGAAGTCAATCACACAAACTCTCAACATGCTTCCAAAGTTTGAATAGTTTGTTTGGCTTGACCATTAGTCTGAGGGTGAAAAGTTACATTAAGCTTAACTTGAGTACCAAGACCCTTCTGAAATGATCTCTAAAATTGAGAAGTAACTTAAGTACCTTTGTCCGAGATGATAGACAATGGAACACCACGGAACTTAACCAATTATTGAATGTCAAGCCTAGCATAATCCTCGACTGAATAGGAAGTTTTAATGGGACAAAAATATGGTGACTTTGTCATTCTATCTACAACAACCCAAATTGAATCATGTTGACAACTCATACGAGGTAAAACCATAATGAAGTGTATATTCAAACCTTCCCACTTCTAAGTAAAATCTCAATATCTTGAGCAAAACCTCCTAATTTTTTATGCTCAACTTTCACTTGTTGGTAATTCGGACAATTAGCCACAAATTCTACAATATCCTTCTTCACGCCATTCCACCAATAAACTTCCCTCAAATCACGAGGCATCTTAGGGGAACTTGGGTGAATACAATACCAAGAACTATGAACTTCTGATAATAATATTGCCTCAAACCATCAATATCTGAAATGCATAAACGACCTTGGTAATGAAGCACCCCATCTCCCCATTAGGAGAAAGCCTCTATAGCCTTTTCTGAAATGGATTTCTTTAATTCAACTAAAGTGGAATCACTATCTTATTTTTCCTTCACATCCAACACTAGAGAAGATTCTAAATTATTTTGTACAATAACACCACCATCCTCGGAATCAACCAAATGAACATCCAAACGAGCTAGTCTATGCACTTCATGAACCAACTCACTTTTCTCATCCTCAATATGGGCAACAATATTCATGGAAAATCTATTAAGAGCATTGGCAACTACATTTTCCTTACCCGGATGGTAAAGGACACCAATGTCATAATCCTTCAACAATTCAAGCCACCTTCTTTGGTGAAGATTCAAATCCTTTTGCTTAAACACATAATACAAACCCTTATGATCGGTGAACGGGTCCACATGAATACCATAGAAATAATGTCTCCATATCTTCAAAGCAAACACCACCGTCGCTAACCCCAAATCATAAGAATTATTTTTATAAACTTTAAGTTGCCTAGAAGCATAGGCTATCACCGTGCCATTTTTCATAAACACACAACCAATATCAATTCTTGAGGCATCACAATACACAACAAAACCATCATATCCTTCCGGTAAAGTCAAAACTAAGGCTAAAGTAAGCTGATCTTTCAAATCTTTGAAACTCTTCTCACAAGCTTCCTCCATTTAAATTTCACCTTATTTTGAGTCAAAGTAGTCAAAGGTGAAGCATTAGAGGAAAATATTTCTTCAAACTCTCTATAGTTATCGGTTAAATTCAAGAAACTCTAAATATTGGATGGAGAAAGAGGTCTTGGCCAATTCTTAACCGCCTCATTCTTCTTAGGATCAACTCTAATACTATCACTAGAAATAATATGGCTAAGGAACGCTACCGAACTCAACAAAAACTCATACTTTCTAAACTTAGCAAACAATTGACGATCCTCACTACTAAAAAACTGTCAAAAATGATGCAAAAAAGCGACGGACTGCGTCTATTTTTTGGCCAAACTCAATGAAAAAGTGAAGCAGTCACTTCCATCGCTGTTTTTCTAGATGCTTTTTCAAAAGCGACGAACTGCGTCTCCCCTAATTTTATTTTTAAAAAAAAAACTTGAGAACGACGGACTGCGTTGTTTAATTTTTTTATTTTTAATTATTTAATATAAAGAGATGGACAACGTCGCTATTTTTAAAATTATTAATTTTTTTTCAAAAAAGCTCGGACATAGGATCCTTGTCCGTCGCTTTTCTGGAAATTCTTTGTTAAAAAATCCAGAAAAGCAACGGACTAAAGGACTTTGTCCGTCGCTTTTTCTGTAATATTTTTGATAGGAGAAACCTACAATTTATACTGTCCACCTGCAATTTATACTGTCCACCTGCAATTAAAATTCAATTCAATAATATTCAATACAGTCCAATCCAACACAACTAACAACAAATAAAACACACAAAATACATAATAACGAATATAATTAAACACTCAAAATGAATAAAGTCATAATTTACAATGTTTTAAAGTCTTTCAAAATTAACAAAAAATTTCAAAATGTTCATAAACTAACATAGGGAACCTAAGAACTATTTTCTATGTGTTCATCACTATCATCGGATTCATAAACTAACATAGGAAACCTTCAAAAACTTTGAAAGACTGTAAAAACACTTCAATTCCAATTACTAAGTCCTAAAAATTTAAGTATCTAAGTTTCAATATTTATCTAAGTTAAACTTTCAACTTTCAAACTTCACAACTTCCTATAATCAACTAATTCTAACTTCAAACTTAAAAACTTCAACTAATTCTAACTTCAACCTTCAAAAACACTTTAATTCCAATTTCTAAGTCCTAAAATTCAAGTATCTGATTTCCAATATTTTTCTACGTTAAACTTTCAAACTTCAAAACTTCCTAAAATCAACTAATTCTAACTTCTAACTTAAAAACTTCAACTAATTCTAAAATTCAAATTTAAAATCCTAAAGTTCTATTTAAAAAATCTTAAAGTTCAACTAAAAAATCCTAAAATTCAAATTCTAAATTCAAGTTCAAAGTTCACAACTTAAAGTTTACATATCCTACAAAAATTCAAGAATTCTCAAGTTCAACATTTTTAAAGTTCAGGTTGGTTTTTTTCTAAGTTAAAGTACAAAATTTCAAATTTCAAGTATAATTAAAAGTTCAAGTATCTAAAGTTGAGAATTTATACAAACCAAAAAAAATCCTAAGTACTTAAAAAATCCTAAAATTCAAGTTTTAAAATCTAAGTTCAAGTTAAAAAATCCGAAAGTTTAAATTAAAATATCCTAAATTCCAAGTTCAAAATTTAAGTTGAAAGTTCACAACTTAAAGTTCATATATCCTAGAATAATTCAACATTTCTAAAGTTTAAGCTTAATTAATTCTTAATGACTAAAATTCATGAAACCAAAGTTAATAACTTCATGAACAATATAAATAATTCACAATTTCTAAAGTTCACAACCTAAGTTCATGTCACGACCCGACCTAGGGCCTAGTCATAACACGGTGATCGAAACCCCGAAGGGCTCCAACCAAGCTTCTTGTACATATCATAAGCATAATAAGGTAAAAATATAAAAGAAGAAACATCATAAGAGAGCCTAAACCATGAATAGAAATCTAAAAATATTTTATGATAACATAGACTCAAACGTATGTCCAACTAGATGCCTCTAAACATGAGTATGGGCGGGGGGCTAAGATATATCCCTAGATCATCATCAAATTTTATTATGTAAACAAAAGTATTTAAAAATAAAAACAGTAATCAACTTAAAACTAGTCCCCGGTCAATGACGACTCACCACAACACCTTGGGATAGGAATGCCTACTAGTTACGTGGACGATTACGATCTTCAACCTCAACCCCTACATTATGAGACAATGTAGGAAAAAAGTATGCATTAATACGTTGGAATGTACTAAGTATGAGGGCGTGACATGCAACATAAATTATGGAATGCAAAGCTCAAGTAAATCACATGATAAGATGGAATACGTAAAGTCATGAGAGAATCATATTGACCAAAGCATTTAAAAACATAAATTCAAGTCATAACATACTTAAGAAATCATACATATGTGGAATAGGAACCATAACCGACAATAAGACCATGCGAGCTATAACATGGAATCTGATGATCCCAACATCGAGAAGGGGGGGGCTACTTTGCCAAGGTAGACTCCTAATCATAAACATGTGTTATTTATGGATCCACTAGCTAGGCCATAAGGCAAATCCTATGGTAGCACGTAGTTATGAGACAAGACACTTTATATAAGGACCCCTTACTTCGAGCCCCCACCTCAAGTCCACATTCGGTTCTAAGTCAAATCTCATGGAATACATACATAACATAAGATCATAATTTCATATATCATATTCATGATCATAGGCTTGAAATCATAGAATGGCTCATTTCCATAACATACTTGTAATGTGAGAATTGTCCTTTCATCATTACAATCATGTTTGCATAATTCATATCGTTAGGCCTTAGGTCGCCTTACTTCATAACTGGCATGAAAAAACATAATTTGAAACATACTCATAATGAAAATACATAGTCATAATTCATACTTTGAAAATTCATGACCATAGCTTGAACTTGGAATTAGGGTATGACATGAATGCATGATCAATTGACTTAAAAATTATGGAATTAACTTGAAAACATGCATGATCATAAACTTTATATCATCCCATACATAATTCATATAGATAATATCATTTAGAAGTATAATTGAAAATACTCATATTTTACACCATGAACCCTAGAAATCAAAATAGGAGAATTCATGGAAAAACTCTTCAATTTAATTCAATAACCATCAAATTATATCAAAATAGACTCATGATCATGCTTTAAATCAAAATTCATGCAATTGGAATAGATATCACCAAAACCCATAAAATATCATACTTTAATTTGATAGAAAACTTGAGAAATTGATTGGGCTTTATGAAAGTAAGGATCCATGAATCAATACCCACATACTTTGAGTGAGAACACAAATTAATTTGGAAGAACTTGAGAATTTTGATGGAGAAATTGAGTGAATTTGCTTGAAGTCTTCAATGGAAACCCTTGAGAGCCTTTTTGTAGAGAGAGAAATATTTGATAGATGAATTGTAGAAGAATGAATTGAATTAGAGGTTTAGGTTAAATTCTGAGGGATTTTACAATATCTCCCCCTTGGGAATTCTTCCTCGAATGAGATTCAACTAATATAGGAAAGACATGGAAAACGGATTTAGAAAGCCAACATGGACATGAGGACACTTTTAAAAATGCATATAACTTGTAAACTTCATACTTAAAATAAAACATGATCCTTGAGAGAAATCATTTTCATGAATCATGCATGCACATGAATGACATATGGAACTAAAGCGTAGAAGTTTAATTGATTTGATCATGAGCAACTTAGTACCTTTAGTCTTGAGTGAAAGAAAAGAGATAAGGATATCGCTTCATCATGTCCGATTCCACTTCCCACATAGCACTCTCTACTTGTTGATTCCTCCACAACACTTTGACAGATGCAACGTCTTTATTTCTCAGCCTCTTCACTTGCCGGTCTAAAATCTCAATCAGGACCTCATCATAAGTCAAATTCTCTTCAATACTCATGTTTTCCCTAGGTACAATTGAATTTGGATCACCCACAAACTTCCTTAACATCGACACATGAAATACCGGATGAACCAAAGCCAACTCAAGTGGCAAGTCTATCTCATATGCTACCTTGCCAATGCACTTCAATATCCTATACGATCCTATATATCTAGGGCTCAACTTCCCTTTCTTACCAAACTGCATTACCCCTTTCATAGGTGAAATCTTCAAATACACCATATCGTCCACATCAAATTCAAGCTCTCTCTTCCTAGTGTCCGAATAGGACTTTTGACGACTTTGAGCCATTTTTAATCTTTCTCTTATAAACCTTACTTTCTCCATTACATAAATTACCAAATATGGACCAACTAACGCCATCTCACAAACTTCAAACCACCCCACCGGAGACCTACATCTTCTCCCGTACAAGGCTTTAAAAGAAGCCATTTGGATACTAGAGTGATAACTATTATTGTAAGCAAACTCAATCAATGGTAAATGGTCATCCCAACTTCCTCTAAGGTCAATCACACGTGACCTTAACATATCCTCCAAGGTTTGAATTATTCTCTCGACTTGCCCATCGGTTTGAGGATGAAAAGCGGTACTTAACTTGACTTTAGTGCCAAGACCTTTTTGAAATGACTTCCAAAAATGTGAACTAAATTGAATACCTCTATCTGATATAATCGACAAAGGAACACCATGAAGTTTCACAAGTTCACAAATGTACAACTTAGCATAGTCTTCGGCACCATAAGAAGTTTTCACTGGTAGAAAATGCGCCGATTTGGTCATTCAGTCCACAA
Source organism: Solanum dulcamara (assembly GCF_947179165.1). Lineage (NCBI taxonomy): Eukaryota > Viridiplantae > Streptophyta > Magnoliopsida > Solanales > Solanaceae > Solanum > Solanum dulcamara. The sequence continues at coordinate 62,274,576 of NC_077245.1, forward strand.
TAACCCAAATAGAATCATGTTGTCTTCTAGTACGAGGCAAACCCGTGATAAAGTCCATGTTCACATCTTCCCACTTTCATATAGATATTTTGATTTCTTGAGCTAAACCTCCTGGCCTTTGATGTTCAACTTTCACTTGTTGGCAATTAGGACACTTAGCCACAAACTCCGCTATGTCCTTCTTCATGTCATTCTACCAATACACTTCCCTCAAGTCACAATACATCTTGGTGGATCCCGGATGAATTGAATATCGAGAACTATGGGCCTCATTCAATATCAACTCTCTTATTCCATCAATATTTGGAACACATAACCGACCTTGATAACATAGTACCCCATCTTCTCCTAGGGAGAAAGCCTCAACGGAATTTTTGACAACCGACTTCTTCAATTCTACCAAAGTCAGATCATTGTCTTGCTTGGCCTTGACTTCTACCGCAAAAGATGATTCCGAAACATTATATATAATAATGTCTGCATCATTGGAATCAAACAAACGCACACCCAAATATGCCAATCTATGGACCTCTTTGACCAATTCTCTTTTACCTTCCTTAACATATGCGATACTACCCATAGACAATCGACTTAGAGCATCAGCTACAATATTTTCCTTACCCGATGGTTGAATATGCTCATGTCATAGTCTTTTAGGAGTTCAAGACACCTTCTTTGCCTAAGGTTTAAGTCATTTTGACTAAACGTATATTGCAAGCTTTTTTGGTCGGTAAACACATCAACATGCACCCCATAAAGATAGTGGCGCAAAATTTTCAATGCAAACACAACTGCTGCAAGTTCAAGATCATGGATTGGATAGTTTCTTTCATGTACTTTAAGTTGCCTAGATTCATAGGCTATAACCTTACCGTGTTGCATCAAAACACAACCCAAACCAACACGTGAAGCATCATAATAAACAACAAACCCATCTGAACTTTTGGGCAATGTCAAAATAGGAGTTGACATAAGACGATCTTTCAATATTTGGAAGCTTTTCACACATTCTTCCGACCATTAAAATTTTGCCTTCTTTTGTGTTAACTTAGTTAAAGGCGAAGCAATAGATAAGAACTCTTCAACAAACCTTCTGTAGTATCCGGCTAAGACCAAAAACCTTCTAATGTCTGAAGGAGATAATAGTCTAGGCCAATTTTTAACTGCCTCCATTTTCTTTAGATATACTTTAATCCCATCACTAGACACCACATGGCCAAGAAATGCAACCTCTCATAGCCAAAATTCGCATTTACAAAATTTAGCGAATACTTCCTTTTCCCTCAACGTTTGCAACACAATCCTCAAGTGACCCATATGATCTTCCTCATTTCGAGAGTAAATCAAGATGTCATCAATAAACACCACTACAAACATGTCCAAATATGGCTTGAAAATGCGATTCATCAAATCCATGAATATAGCAGAGCATTTGTCAACCCAAATGACATTACCACAAATTCAAAATGACCATACCTTATCCGAAAGACCATCTTGGGAATATCACACTCCCTTACCCTCAATTGATGATAATCGGAATGGAGGTCAATCTTAGAAAAATAGTTTGCTCCTTGTAATTGATCAAACAAGTTATCTATCCTTGGGATTGGATAGTTGTTCTTTATGGTGACCTTATTCAATTGTTGGTAGTCTATACACATTTGGAGTACCCATTTTTCTTTCTAACAAACAACACGGGAACACCCCAAGGTGAAAGACTTGGTCTTATAAAACCCTTATCCAACAAATCTTTCAATTGTTCTTTTTAACTCCTTAAGTTCCACTGGAGCTATACGATAAGGAGGAATAGAGATAGGTTGGGTATCGGGAAGGAGATCTATGCCAAAGTCAATCTCCCGTTCGGGAGGTACACCAGGCAAATCATCAGGAAACACGTTGAAGAACTGATTAACTATAGGGACCAACTCAAGAGTAGGAGTTTTGGAGTCAATGTCCCTAACTCGCACAATATGATAAATGCACCCTTTGGAGATCATTCTTCGAGCCTTAATACATGAGATGAATCGAACCTTAACCACTGAATTATTACCCTTCCATTCAAGAATAGGATCATTAGGGAAGTGAAACTTAACCACATGAGTTCTACAACATATAAATGCATAAGCGGCATGTAACCAATCCATATCAAGAATGATGTCGAAGTCAGTCATATCAAGTTCAACAAGGTCACATGGAATAACTTTGTGCAAGAACCATACGAGACAATTTCTATAAGCTCTCTTAGCTAATACTGAACCACCAATGGGAGTATAAACTAAGAAAGATTCTATTAACATTTCGGGGCATACATCAAACCTCATAGCAATGTAAGGAGTAATAAAAGACAAGTTGTCACCCGGATCAAGCAATGCATATACATCAAAGTTAAAGACTCATAACATACTCGTGACCACATCGGGAGCCTCATCAACTCTTGCCTAGCATGAAGAGCATAGAATCGGTTGTTATATTGGCCACCCTTAGGTTGAGTTTGGGCGTCTTGTTGCACTTGGCCTCCTATAGGATGACCATCTCCACCCTTGTTGGCTACAAGAGTGCACTTGGATAGCTTATGTCCTATCTTGTCATATCCATAGCAAGCATCCGTTCCTATTAGGCACCTTCCTCCATGACGCTTTCCACACTTTGCACACTTTGGAATAGAAGGGTTACTAGCATTTGCACCTCCTTCACCTTGAGCTTTAGGGTATGGCACCCTATCCTTAGCCAACTTCTTCCACGAGGTTTGTCCTTGATGAGTGCATCCATTACTACCAACGATCCTAGTATTGGAGAACCCACCTTCATACCGGGCCCTATTAAAATCCCTCATCCTTATTTTTTTGAGCTTTTCTCCTTCAATTTGTTTGGTAAAAGTCATGAGCCGAGATATGTCCATCTCCTTAATAAGAATAGCGGTGTGACATTCCTTAGCAACCAAGTCGGACACCCCCGATATGAATTTACTCATTCGAGCACGTAGATCGGCAACTATTGAAGGAGCAAACTTGGATAGCTTAGTAAACTTGAGGGCATAATCCCTCATCCTCATGTTGCCTTGTCGAAGATTTATAAACTCTAACCCTTTAGCCTCCCTTAACTCACGAGGGAAAAAGTGATCAAGGAAAGCAAGTTTGAAAGCTTCCCATTCGACGGGACCTTCATCCACCCTCTCAAACTTCCATTGAGTGTACCATAGTTGAGAAACACCTTTGAGTTGGTAAGCTGCCAACTCCACTTTTTCTTCTGAAGTCACCCTCATAATACTTACTATTTTGTAGACCTCATCAATGAACTCTTGAGGATCCTCGTCAACCTTTGAGCCATGAAATTCCAGAGGATTCATTCATGCAAAGTCCCTTACTCTTGAGGCTGGAGTAGGAACAATTAAGGATAATACGTTACATGAGAGGCCTATTTTCAAGGCATTCTTAAGGTATATTTATTTTTTTTATTTATTATTTATTATTTATTTATTAAAACATTTAAATTCTAAGGGATGTTACAGTTCAAATAAGTAAATACTACACAAATAAATTCTAAGTTCTACTTAAAAAATCCAAAAGTTCAAGTTCTAAATTCAAGTTCAAAGTTCAAAGTTTAATACAAGCTATGATTAAGTTCTAAGTTATAATTAGAAGCTCAAAATAAGTTCTAAATTCATGATATTCAAGTTCAAGTTTTCTAAGCTCAACATTTCTAACTTCTAACTTCTATAATTACTTCTTAAATCTAACTTTTAACTTCACCAACAATTCAATTCAAACTAAAAAATACCCAAATTTACAATGTAATTCAAAAAATCCAATACAAACTAAAACCCAAAAATCTTCATTCACTTATTCACAATTAAATATGCAAACTAACAATGTTAATAACATTATAACTTCAAAAACACTTCAATTCCAACTCAAAAAAATTCAAATCACAATCTGATTCAAAATACTCCAACTCAAAGTAAAATCCTAAAATCAAAACTATAACTTTTTGTTCACTAATTCATAATCAATATTATAAATTAACTATGTTAACAATATATATTCAACAACATAAATGAAGTAAACTAATGAACAATTTAAAATTTTCTCAATTTACAAAAAATAAAACCCTTACTAAGTTTAACAAGGAGAGAAAAAGAGAAGAGAGAGAGGGCCAGACTACCTAAGAGAGAGGGAGGGACGACGGCGGTGGAAAGAAGATAGTGACGGGGAGCTCTATGTGGCAGGGGTGGGGGTGGGCATCGGGATCGGGGTTTGGGGGAGGGGATCGAAGAGAGAGAGTTAAGAGAGAGTAGATAAATAAATGGAATAAGGTTTATGATATTTAGTGAGGGGTGACGGACAGCATCGCAAAATCCTTCGCTCCTTTTAAAATAATTTGACCAAAAAACCGACAGACTAAGCAACACGTCCTTCGCTATTTCAAAAAAAATAAAAATTTATAAATAATAAAATAAAACTTTATTAAACAATATTATAAGTTAAAAGTAAGAATAAGCGATGGATTTTGTCGCTTAATTAAAATTAAAAATAATTATTTTTTTATCAAAAGAGAAAGATGGCATCGCAATGTATATTAAATAAATAATTATTACTTAAAAATATTTTTGATGCAAAAATACATCAAAAAAGATGATGGACATAGAGTCACTATCCATCACTGTTTTAAAAAATAAAAATATAAGCGACGGACGATGTCCCTTTATCCATAGCTTTTAGTTAGCGATGCAGTCTATCGCTTTTCTTTCCGTCGTTTTTTCACAATTTTTTAGTCGTGCCTTCAAAACTTGCAAGAAAATCCTCAAATGATCGACATGCTCATCCTCACTCTGAGAATGGATCAATATACCATCGATAAACATAATGAAGAACATATCCATAGTACTAGAATACCCTATTCATCAAATCCATAAAAAATGCAGGAGCATTCATTAGTTCAAAAGACATTACCAAAAATTTATAGTGACCATATCGAGTTCTGAAGTCCATTTTTGGAATGTCACACTCTCTCACTCTAATATGATGATAACCTAATCGAAGATCAATCTTTGAAAAGTAACTAGCACCTTAAATCTGATCGAATAAGCCATGAATCCTTGGGATGGGATACTTATTTTTGATTGTGACCTTGTTCAACTTTCAATAATCATTACATATACAGAGAAAACAATCTTTCTTCCAAAGAAAAAGAATTGGAGCACCCTATAAAGAGATACTAGGTCTAATGAAACCCTTATCCAAAAGATACTTTAACTATTCTTTTAACTATTTAAGTTCCACTGGATCCATTCTATAAGAAGGAATAGAAATAGGTTGTATATGTAGAATAAGGTTAATTCCAAAGTTGATTTCACTTTTGGGAGAAATACCAGGAAGATCATCAAGAAACACTTCTGAAAATGCATTCCCAATAGGAACTGACTCAAGAGTAGGGGTTTCAAAATTCTATATGTAACCCCTCCTAGATAATAGATACAACCTTTAGAATCATCTTTTAAGCTTTAAGGCATGAGATAAATTAACCCTTAAATGCCAAATTACTACATTTCCACTCTAAGATTGACTTATTCGGAAACTAAAACCTAACCACTCGGGTTCTACAGTTAATAAAGGCATAACAAGAATGAAGCCAATCTATACCAAGAAAACATCAAAGTCAGTCATGTCTAACTCTATAGGTTCAACTGATGTGAGTTTCCTAAATTCTAAGATGGGGCAATTTCTGAAAACTCATTTAGCTAGAACTGCATCATTGATAGGAGTTGAGATTAAAAAGGTTCTAATTGGATTTAGGGATTGATATCAAACTTCAAAGCAAGATAAGGAGTCATGAAAGAAAGATTTGCTCCAAGACCTAACAAAGCATAAACATCAAACTGAAAGACTCATAACATACCAGTAACCATATTAGGGGAATCCTCCTGATCCTGTCAAGTCTGAAGAGCATAAAACCAATTCTGACGCTGACCGCCACCAGAACTAGATGAAGTACCCTGTTGAGCCGAGCGCCCTGAAATAGTAGTTTGAATTTTATGTCGACCATCTCTACCCTAACTAGAAAGAGAATAGTAATCTCTCACCCTATGACCCATTTACCACGACCAAAATATGTATCATAACCATATATGCAATCTCCTCGATGGTTCTTCCCACACTGCCTACATGTAGGGATAGTGTGACCATTCAGAGAACTCCCTTGAGGCTTAGGGTTCGACACCCTATCCTTGTTGAACTTCTAATTTAGAGCACTAGATAAAGTCGGGTCGGAGAACTTTTGTCAAAACTGAAAATGATACAAACATTAGAAAACATAAGTAAGTAATATGAAAAATAGAAGGTAAGTCTCAAAATAGCAACTCAACATAAGAAGATCTAAGTTTACAAATAAAAAGACAGAAAAATCATACCAAGTCTGACATAGACTCTACTAGCATAAGTGTGGCATAAGACAAGCCCTAGCTCACAAAATAAACTAAAACTGAAAGAAGTATGAAAAGACAATAAAGAAAGGATACTACGGTCAAGCCCTCAAACCATGAGGAATCACCAAGCAATGTTATGCTGATAAGAATCATGTACTAACCATGGGAATGAGTAGGAGCATCGTGACCTATATTATAAAATAATATAGGCAAAAGAAGTATGTGGTCAGTACTATGGAATGTACTGAGTATGGATAATATGTAATGCATGACATAAAGTATGATAATACAATGACAAAGTTAAACCATGACATAATTCTTAAATCATCATTAAAAATATAAAGCATGGTCAATGCAAAACTCATAAGAAAATCATAATCAAAGAATAGCATAGTGAGAGATAACGTTAGCTGATGTAAACCATGTGAATTATAATAAGAAGTTCAGTGTCTTCCCCACACAAAAAATAGGTTGTACTACTTGCTGGGTAAGGACCATAAACATGAGTTATATGTGAATCCAGTATCAAGGGCCTGTTAAAGCAAAGTCCTATGGGGACATGTATTTCTATCACAGGGGTAATTGCCACTACTCCAACTTGGTGCTAGGTGATAATCTCAACAAGAATAGTCATAATCATAGCATAGTCGTTAAAATTGATGATAATATTATAAGACCGAATTCATCATAACGTACTTGAAAATTATAAGAATAGCTCTTTTAACAAATTATGTTTACATAACATATTCATAAGGACACCTATCTGATCATTGCCAGTTGAAGGTAAGGAATTCATTGTGTTTTGTGATTCTTCATATTTGCGTTTGGGTGTCATGTTAATGCAGGGCGGGAATGTTATAGCTAATGCTTCGAGGCAATTGATTGTCTCATGAGAAGCATTACCCAACCCATGATTAGGAGTTGGCAGTAGTGGTATTTTCACTTAAGATCAGTGATATTATCTCTATGGTGATAGTTGTGAAGTGTTAACAGACCATCACAGCCTGCAACATGTATTTATATTGAAGAATTTGAATATGAGATACATGAGGTGGATAGAACTGTTGAAATATTATGACATGACCATCCAGTAACATAAGAGTAAGGCCAATGTGGTGGAATACACATTAAGCTAGAAAATGGTCAGCATGGGCAGTTTGGCTTGTTTGGGGGTGTCTAAGTAACCCTTGGCTAGAGAGATTCGAAATCTAGCATCCAAGTTCATAAAGTTGGTCATGTCAGAAAAAGGTCGAGTGTTGTATAGTATCAAGGTTAAGCTCACATTTATGAAGAAAATCAAGGGCAAACAGTTTAAGGATGTGCAATTAAACAAGCTCAGGAATAAACTAGTGTCTGGGGAGGCCCTAGATACCACATGGTACGTGTGGGGTATTATGTTTTAGAGGGCGGATTTATGTATCTCAAGTTGATGACTTGGTTCAAAATATGTTGGTAAAACCTCATGATTCACGGTGGTCGATTCATTTAGGCATAACAAATATGTATCTGGACTTGATGAAACTTGATTGATGTCCTATGATGAAGAGGGACATAGTTGGATATGTGTCCAAGTGTCAAAATTGTCAGCAGATGAAATATGAGCTCCAAAGTCCTGCATGATTGCTTCAAATGATGCTCATTCCTGAGTGAAAGGGAGAAAGGATATCCATGGACTTCGGGATGAATCTTACTAAGACCTTGGGAAAGTATGATTCAATTTGAGCCATTGTGGATAGGCTGACTAAATCAACCTACTTTATTTTGGTCAGGATAGATTATAACTCCCAGCAATTGGCCAAGATTTACGTCAAAGAGATAATGAGGTTGTATGGGGTTCCCCTTTCTATCATTTCAGACAGAAGTACACAATTTACTTCTAAGTTCTGGTGAAAGTTACATGAAGAGTTGGGAACCTTTCCTTTTTTTAGCACATTTTTTCATCCTCAGATGGATGGTCAGTCGGAAAGGATGATCAGGTGTTGGAGGACATGTTGAGAGTTGTGCAATTGATTTTGGGAGCCACTGGAATCACTTCTTATCATTGTGTGAATTCTCACACAAAAACGGTTATCGCTCTAGTATTTACATGGCACCATTTGAAGAACTTTATGGGAAGGGATGTAGATCAACTAGAGGGTAGTTTGAGGTAGGTGATGTGAAACCTTTAGGTGTTGAATTGGTAAAAGAAGCTCAAGACAAGGTTAGAGGTATCCAAACTAAGTTGTTGGCATCCCAGAGTAGACCAAATAAATATGTGGATTGCAAGGTAAAGGACATGACATTTCAGGTTGGTGAACAAGTTCTGTTGAAAGTGTCACTAATGAAAGGACCAATGAGGTTTGGAAAGATGGGTAACCTTAGCCCCTAGTATATTGGTCCATTTAAGGTTCTCAAAAGTGTGGGGCCAGTAGCTTACAGGTTTGCATTACTGCCTAGTTTGTTTGGTGTCCATACAGTTTTCCACGTATCCATGTTAAAGAGATACCATCGGAAAAGGGAGTACATTATCAAGTGGAATTTGGTCTTGATAGATAGGGACCTACAGTATGAGGATGAGTCGACTGTTATTCTTGATCGTGATGTTCAAAAGTTGAGGATGAAGGAAATTAGAGTGGTGAAGGTTTAATCGAAGAATCATCTAATTGAAAAAGCTACTTAGAAAATAGAGAAGGACATGTGAGACATGCACCCTCACTGGTTTGAGGATTTAGGTACTACCTTCTTCTCAATTTAGCTAATCTTTTTCTTATTTGATCATTCATAGATGAACGATGGGTAAATTAATATCTATTATAACAACCCTTCTTGTTGTTATAGGTGAGCTAATCATAAAAGCAATGAGAAAAATTCTAGGTTGGTGAGTTGAAAATTTCAGGCTAGGCTAGGCTAGGCTAGGCTTAGACGACCTCTGAGTGAGGTAAAGTCTAGGGAAACCCGAGAAATGATTGGGTAAAATATCTAAGTTTGAGCTAGTTTATCTTTTAGCTAAGATAGGAAGGAGTCTGTAGGACTTTTCAAAATTGAATTCGGATGAGTAGAACCCTCAATATCGAACTTGATGTGAAGGGGTTGATCTAGAACGTCAAGGTTTGAAGGTGTATTACAAAATGAGCAAAACTGGGAGGATTTCTGAGTTTCTATATCATGTAAGCCATTATAGAAGGCGACATTCCTCTACTGCAACTAGCATTATAGGAGAGAATTTCCCGCTATAGCAGGAGTCAAAGGATGTCAACATTGTTATAGCGTGTGACTTCTACTACGACTGCACTGCTATAGCGAGATTGGGATGATATAGCAGGATAAATTACTGTAAATGCAGAAACTTCCACAGAAACACTTATTATTACTCAAGAACATTTTAGGAAGGGCAGAGGCGATCTAGATGAATTTTCATCTATTTTCCACCAAGATTCTTTATAAAGGTAATTAATATGTTTCCCTAATCTAGTACTTCAATTTTGATACCTTAGAATCAATGTTTACGGGCCTTGGGGAGGGTTTGGCTTGACCTGAATTGGAAAAATATGGCATAACAAAGATTGTTGAATGTAGAGCCTTAATTTTTGTTTATAAACTATTTGTTCATGATTATATTATCATAATTTGCTAGTGTAACCATAAAATTGATAGTTCAAGGTGAATTATTGGTGGAAAATCCCTGGGTTGGGTGGAAAGATCATCAGATTTTCCTAGTGTTTGGGATTAGATATAATATGAAGTTATTTAGTCCATTCGAGGTTGATTTTGTGTTTGTGTTATGTTGCTACCAAAGACACGCAAGTGTATGGTGGCTCTTTTCAGATGCGGATTGTCAAACCCAAAGGAACTTAATTAGGCTTGTGTAAGATTTTCAATGAACTAAATTATTCATGTGTGTTGCAAAGAGTTGAGTTCAATTATATCTACGATTAAGTTATTAAAACACTATTAAGAAATGACTCAGAAATTTTAGTAAGTTGTAATCAAATAAATAAAGAATTTTAGGGTTGTAGCATTTGTAGATTTCAAGTCTAACATACTTTACTTTGGCATCTAATGGGTCTCTCAATTATTGATATATGTCACGACCCAACCCCGTAGGCCGTGATGGGTGCCCGAACTAGACACTCGCGTATACCCTAGCTACTATAAGTGAACATGTCCCCTATTTATGTTATAATGTATCGACAGGCACGATAACATATGAGCCGATGAGGCCATCATAAAATATAGGAACTACCGTGCACACATACATATACAACCCACATACATATCCACAGACCTCTAAGAGTAAGAACAGTAACATAAGACGGGATAGGGCCCCCGTTGTACCCCTGAATAAACAAAACAAATGTACGAATCAAGAGACCAGTACCACAACTAGGCTCCGGTACAATGGAGCATCTCTCAAACTTGTTGATAGGAGTCCTAAGATGGTGGATCTCCAAAATGTGCATCTGTACCTGCGGGCATGAACGCAGCCCCCAAGAAAGGGGGGTCAGTACGACATGTGTACTGAGTATGTAAAGAATAAACTACCACAAGAGAGTATAGTTGATACAGAGATGCAGGGAATAAATATAACAATTTATAAATCACTGCACCTGCATCTTATAAAATGAAGTCATGTATCTCAGTGTCATATTTTGTACCCGGTACGCTGTGAGACTCGGTAAATAAACATACTATCATAATAATCATACCATCATATATCATACCCGTCCCTTTATGGGACTCGGTCGTACCCGACCCTTTAAGGGACTCGGTAAATAATCATGTCATCATTTATCATACTCAGCCCTTTATGGGACTCGGTCATACCCAGCCTTTTATGGAACTAGGTGAATACTTATATCATTTTATATCATACCCATCCCTTTATGGGACTCGGTCGTACCCGGCCCTTTATGAGACTCGGTGGAAGATATATTAACCATATGCATAAGTAGAGTAGTGAGTAACCATATGCAATTTAAATCATTATCAGAGACTCGACTATGTAAGAAGATTAAGCTATCATCTGAGGACCAAAGTAGTGGTGTAGCCATCTTGAGTGGCCTCTAAATGCCATTAGGGCCTATATTACTTAGAATCTCGGAGACCCTAGACATGCACTAAAGCAATACTGATAGTTCATAGATCTAGGGATACCCGTCATCATATAGTCCTTAGGACTAGGAGCTTATGCATCCAGTACTTCTCAGCCAATAGAGTTCAAGGAAATTATTTCAATTTACTACAACAGTTTGACATTCAGAAGTGAATAAGAGATACGAATTACATTTAGGACTTAAGAGTGGAGTTACCCCAAAGCTTGTATCACCTTTTACTTATATCTAGGACATGCCAAAAGAAGAGGAAGAATAAGGTTTACATACTCTCTACTTTCCCTCATGGAATCATCATATGCATATATCGTACCCGGCCCGTTATGGGCTCGATATCATAACTTTATTATGCATTACCATATCACCATATAACGTACTCGGCTCATGATGGGGCTTAGTGAATAATTATAGCATAATAGCATCATACTTATATCTATAACATACCAAGATGAAAGAAGGATAGATCTATTTACTCATGCCAAATACATGCCAAGAGAAAGGAGATAGCTTTACATACGCCAAGAGAAGAAAGGGCTTCACATACCTCTTTAGGGATTAATCGTAACCCAGCTTGCCTCGATATCTCCTTAACCTATTTAACATGAAAGTAATACTAAGATTAATAACCTTTCATTTTCCCATTTCCAACTCTACACCCAAGTATTCATAGGAACCATTCCCATATCCCTTTCCCTCAACCAGTTTATTACTAGTTCCGAAGTTACCGAAAATCGGGCAGCATCTCCCCTATAACTTCAACATCCCCGAGATTTCAAATTGGACCCAATATCAACAGCCATACCACCAAAAACAACCATCATAATATTTATAAGTAAATCACTTCAACCTTACACCAATACAAGCTCCAAACAACTAGCTCCAAACTACGATACCAAAATAGAGTTTTTAACCATACCAAACGGAGGATCGTGTGGATGAAACCAGAACAAACCACACCCTTTTTAAAACACATTAATTCCCTGAAACACATAACCCAACCGGCTGTACCCTCAGCACCACAACGACAACCCACTACTCGACTTTGATTTAGCTATAACCACTTCAATTTAGTTGGTTTCTAACGTCAATCATCCTTATGTAATTTTTCCAATTAAAAACTTATTTAAGACATTTATTACACCTCATAACAATATCATAAACTCCAGTTCAAAAGAGAAAACCTTACCTTGCCCGAAACTCGCCAAACTCGCCAAAACTTGCCTCGGAAGTTCCTTTAGCGCGACTAAAACTTTGTGGCTATTTGATAACGTTTTGGTGCTGCTACAAACCATAAATTTATATTAATAAAACCTTCATACCACCATGGTATACCCTATATAATTAATTCACGGAGCAAAATCAAAGAACTTACCCTTTTTTGGCTCCAAAATTGTGGCTCTCTTTCTCTTCTAGCTAGAGGTTTCTCTTCTCCTCTTTTCTAGAATTTTCTTGATGAGGATGAAGTTAAAGGATAAGTATGAGCCTAAAAAGTCATAATATATATATAGGCCACCTTAGGGGGGTGACACGTGTCAAGCCCCAAGTGGTGACATGTGTCAAGCCCTCATAGGGCCAACGCATCACCTCCTCCACTTAGGGGCTGCCATGTGGCACGTGGGACCCACCACCCTTGCTCCAGATGATTCCACATGGAACTCTCTCATGATTTCATGTGGCACTCTCTCATGGGCTGCCGCGTGTCGCTTTTGTTTCCTTCTCGTGGGTTCGTAATCTCGTCTTGGTTTACGAACCTATGTAATCCTTACTATGTAACCTTGGTATGTGCTCAAGTAGCTTAAGTATGTAAGATTTTCAAATTGGTAGCTTACGTAAGTAAGTCGAGTCCTATGATTCATTACTTGGTCTCCAACTCCTTCCGAATTCTTACGACCATATTTCCAATCTTCTCTATTATAGGGTATCTCATTCTCCTTTCCTTAGAGTTGTTTGATAGAGTTATAGATTATTCGTCTCACATGGTAACTCTTAAGAGATTAAGAGTTCTTAAGAAGTCTTAAAAAGCTTTAAAAAGCTTTAAGAAACTTTAGGAAGACTTAAGAAACTTAAGAGGCTTACGATCCTTACAAGAAACTTAAGAGCCTTTCAAGAGACTTAAGAATGCGTTCCAAGGTACAAAAGTATGGGGTGTAACAATTTATAGGGTTGATTTTACAATCATGATCTCGCGATATCTGATTGCCTACCTATGTTGACAGTCTAACTACATTATTGAGCGGGGATAGGCATGAACCAACAAAGATGTATTAATCCTATAATACTGTCTAGTAACTAAGCATGGTGTATAGGTATGTGTCATGAGCATCCTATACATGAATTATCCTAGGCAATTCTAGAACAAACATGCTCTCTATATTCTAGTGTTCTATCTCCTTTTCGTCTCTCGAGTTTCGGATAGACAACTAATTTATTCGATGTTGATCAGGCATTAAAATAATATAAATGAGAATATAGGAGTAATTATATGAAATACACCATTTTAACCAAACCAAATTATATTAAAACCTTTATTTTGTGGCTACAACCCTAGAACAAGGGATTTTAACCACTCATAATATTGAAAATAATCCAAGACACAATTAATGGCATAAAAACTTACTTTCAACTGAAAAAAAAAGAAACAAAACCCTAGAAAACTTCTCCTTTCGTCTTCCTTCGTCAAAACTTGAAATAAAAGCTAAATATTTAATAAAAAATATAAGTATGCAATTTATAACCTCGAAAAACGTTATGTTTCCATCACTATACTGAAGTTTGCGATGCGGACATATTTCTGCCTAGTATAATTTTGCATTTCTCTCATCCGGCGAAATTACTTTTATCCTCAACTAAGTCTGCGATGCGGAACTGGCGCGTACTCTCCTATTGAGAAAAATAATTTCCAAGTTCCATAATTAAATCCCTAAAGCCAAATGTGCGATGCGAATGCACTCTCATATAGTGTATTTTCTTCACTTTTATTCCCAACTTCATCTTCAAGCTCCACTATCAATCCGAACATCTTTTATGGGTCCATTCTTCCTCATTAAGTCCTGAAAGTTCTAATCATGTTGCTTAGCTATAATCACATGCAAATATTCTAAAAAGTGATCTAAACTATAGGAATTCACTCTCAAACTCTACTATGAACATGGTTTATTTTGGATATTGGATGCATAAATGCACCCAAGATCACCACCCCACACTTATAGTTTTGTTCGTCCTTGAAGAAACTCCCCATCCTAAGCACACAATAACAAACACCATGTTTGTAAAGAGGTCCTATAAAACCACATTAATTTCACAAATAGTTTACTTTCATAGAATATTTACTTTATTCAAGCAACCGACTGACCTAAAACAACCTAACCTCAAGAGTTGACTCTGTAATGAAGCAAACTCACATGAATTACTAAATCATAACTCATCTAGAATTATCATTCTTCTACTAAACATGTGCCCTCACCAAGAAAAAATTACCCATAGATTTTCATAGTTACATTCAATGCAAATAACAATGGGTATTAAGACAAATTCACTCACTCTCTCAAATGAAATCACAAGTTACTCGATATAAACCATAGGCTTGCCCTTAGTGTAATATGCAACTCATTTAAGGTAGTAAGAAGTAAGAATCACTTATGAATTTTTCAGGTTGTAATGTAGGCTAGGGGATGGGTAGGTACTATTTTGGACATGCATGGTGAATAATTTCCCAAGTGCTTTTAGTAAACTTCATTTATACATTCCATGTGAGTTTTTCACAACCTCATTCTTACCACTTCATTCTTTCTAAAGCTCACCCCTTTCTTCTTCTTTTTTCAGTCCTAATAACCTGTGTGAGCGAGTTTCTTTTTATCATTACTTTTTGTTTCTTTTTTTTGTTTTTCTCCCAACCACATTATAGTTGGCTTTATTTTCACACCCAAAATACTTTTATTCTCTATTTCCCTAACACAAGATTTCATTTCTCATGCACCAATGGCTCTGCATTTAGTAGCGAAAGGTTGTGACCTCCCCATTTCTTCACTTATTCTTTCCTAAAGCGCTTGGGCTTTTTGGATAAAAATTATGGTCTAAGAAAAAAATGGGAATAGGCTTCAAACGAGGCTACTAAAGAATCAAGTCAAAGGCTCAAAAGGGATGACTATGACTTTGCATCATGGTGGTTTTTACAAATAGTACTTTTGAAATGAGGCTACCAAAGAAATGCCTAGATCCATTTCCTACTAAACTTCCTTTGTTTTTGCTCCACAAACACACTAGGCAAGTTCTAGTAATCAAGAGTAACAAGGAATACACAATCAACCTCACAAAAACATGGCACGTGCTCAATTCAAGAATGAAAACTCTTATGAAATTTCAACCCAACATTCTCATGAATTCAAAATTAAGCTTACATATTCAATGTCTAACAAAAGAGTAGTATGTGTCTCAATTCAGTCAGTGCTCTTTGATTACATGCTTTTCAAACCATGCATTAGCTATTTATGCAATCCTGCGGTCTAGCAAAACACCTTACACACATTTTACCACGATGATGAAAAAGAAAGAAAATATCATATATAAATAACAAAATAATTTTTTTTGTATGCTACAAGGGGACTATCCACAGCCAAAGAATCAAAAATAAATGCCATAAAATCCAAAATAAAATATCTCAAATAGTTCAACCAAGATAAAATAACTAAAACAGTTCCAACAAATATATACAGAAGTAAACACTCAATCCCCTACCCCACACTTAAAGAATTGACACTACCCTTAGTGTCACAAAATATAAACATCCAAAACAAGTGAGGTAGGAGACTGCCCTGTTTACTCATCCATCTCTCTTTCATTAGCCGGATATTCAATAGCCAATGATGGAAACTCCTCAGCCTTGAAATCCGACTCAACATCTTAACCGACCCTTTTTTTGTCCTCATCAGTAGGGACATTATCATAAGTAGGCTCATAACAATCAGGCCCTAGGCCTAGTATAGCTTGAGAGTGCTCATTGAGTGGGTACTAGTTCTCAACCTCACACAGTTCCTCCGGTGTTGATAGGCGGTAGCTTGTGTGGTGTCGGAGCATCTCTAGGCCGAACATACAGACCATGATCATCTCATCTAGCTTAGATAACTCCATGGATGTGAGGAAGATTCCAAAAGTGGTATCCGGCACCTTTATCTCGGTCACATGAAAGGCCTCTGAAGTGAGAGGGGCCATATAATCAAAAGGGTCCTTGGGGACCCCTGCCCTAAGGCATATCTGAGTGGTTAAGCCTCCAAAGTCGTAGCCCCTACACCAATGGAATCTAGACTTTCGAATAGTAGACATGATGACCGAGCCCACATTGATTTTCATAAGGGCATACATCAAACAAACCTTGTCCCTAGTAACTTCAGTGTAGTATAGACCAGGGATGAGGCTATGCATAACAATCTTCACCCACACTTGAGCATCTCTATTTAAATGAACATATGGATATGAGAGATGGTAACCCCTGTTCCCATAGTGGATCTACTTAGTGGTCGATATGGGCGCACATTATGAATATCCTGGTAAGGCGGTCGAATATTTAACTCTGTCAAAATAGCAAGAGGCAACTCTGGAGTTTCCAATATTTCATTAATGACCATTGGATATAGAGGGACTTCCAATCCCCTCACTGCGACATAATGAGTATGAGTATTCGGTAGGAATTTAGCATACAACTCCCTTACCATGTGCAAGTTGGACGGCTCTGGGTCGGCGAATAAAAAGCTCATATTAAGCTCCATCAGTCTCCACATAATCTATGGGAACTTCTTGGTCAAGATTTCATCATCTAATGGCATATCCAAGATATATTGTGACTCTGTATGCCTCTTATACCAATTCTTGCCTTCTTGATTTACCGTTTTCAACCAAATTGATGAGTCTGTCCTTGTGTCATGGAGGGTGTATGTGGAATGGAGGGCATACCTCTCTCCCTCTTTCTGTTTCCAGTGGTTGTCTCCTTGCCTTGCCTACAGCTAGATGACATGGTTTCTTGCTCTTATCCTACAATGATCATATAAGCGACTACAAGTATATCTTTAAACCTAAGGCCTATAACATTACCCATCAACTCCACACTTAAACTTTATAGGGGCATGTAGGTTATATGAAGATACTCATACTTCCCTTATTTGACCAATATGTGCATACATATATAGGCATGCTGTTAGACACAATTCAATCAATCAGGTTGAACCCTCTATATTACAAAGTTCAAGGCCCTCACCTATTCCATGTTATAAAATTCTCCAAATTAACTAGTATGCCATGCAAAATTTTACATGAGTATTCAACAAAGCATAATGTAAGGCCCCAAAATTTGAAAAGTCAAAACAAAAGAAAATTCCAAGAAAAAGGACTATCCCAGATTTTACAACTTTGCTTATGAGTCATAGGGACTCCTACGGATCATAGAAATGGCTCATAGGAATGATATTGAGGTTGGAAAATCGATGAAGTTTGGAATTGAGTTTACGAGTCAAGTTGATAACTCATAGGAATGGTGACGACTCGTCAAGTGATTCGTAGAGTTGATCTCTTTTTTTGCGAAATTGACAAGCCTCGATACTTTTGAAATGACTCAACTGGATGAGTTTTAGGATGACTTACGAGTTGTAGAATGGACTCGTAGAAAGGTGTCCTAAATATTGAATTTTTTCTAAATGTGGGCAGGTTTGATGAGTCACTTGTATGACTCATGTAAGTGTTGATGACCCGTAGACATGATTCGTAGGGACCAAGTTTCATTCTAGAAGCCTATGATTTTGCTGCACTACTTTGACAATTCATATTGATGACCCGTAGACTAAACGATGAGTCATAGAAGCCATCCATAGAGTCATAAAGGGTGATTCTAAATTATGCATAAGTGTTAAGGTCAATTCTTAAGTATGGGAATTTATTTGGAGATGTTCACAAGAATCCTCTAGCACAAAGAAAAGTTGAAAGTTTTCTTACCGATTGAGTTACGATAAAAACTTTTTACTTGGTTCAACTTCAAATGATCATATCTCCTAGCACTTTAAGAGTTAGGTATTCCATAACCTATTAAATTAAAGGTCTTTGAGTCTTATTTCTAACGCCACCAATTTTGTCTCATTAGGAGTTCGGAGTAAAAAGTTATAACTGTTTTACTAGAGGCTTACAGATCACATAAAGATTAAGACTCGACTCTACGACCCGTAGAGTTTTCTACGAGCCGTAGAAGTCATTTTCTCAGAAAAATGTTGCACGACTTATAAGGCTATTTTGGCCTTTTCCCAAGCCTTTTAACCCTATCCTAAGTCATTGTTGGGTGTTTTAAGGAATGTATCATTCCTCTAACTAGTTTTCCCCTCATAATCCTCAATCTAAACACTTAAGTATCTAGAAATCTTCTCTCTAGAAAATCCTCTCAAGACTCTCTACTTTTCCTACAAGACTCCATTGAAGGATCAACAAGGGTTTCCAATTCTTCCATCAATTTTCAAGCTTCAATCAAGAGATCCACCCAAGGTATGTGTGGATTGATTCACGAGTCCCTTCCACTCGTAGAGACCAAGGTTTTATTTCAAAAATCTCATGAAATCTCATTACTTTTGAACTTTAACTTTAATTAATTGTGTTGGGCTATTTCAATTTCATTTTAAATCATTGTTTATGATCATCATGAGTATGTTTCTGCTTAAATTATATGATTTTAAGTTTAATTATGGAAGCTTGTGCATGAAGCTATTTTCTATGATGAATACTATGAATTTTGATCATGAAGTCCTATGATTCAAGGTATTCTTATGGTTTTCAATCAAATTGATTATGTACATGAGTTTTCACTCTAAGTTCAAGTATGAATTATGAGCATGTTTCTAATTATGGTTTTCATGCAAGTATGAAGATAGGTGACTTATGGCCCTATGTGGTGACTTAAGGCCTAATGATATAAAATATGTATATATGAATTATAATATTGAAGGACAATACTCATATTACACTCATGTTATGAAATGAGCTAATCTATGAAATTTCAAACCTATGATCATGTCTATGACATGTTAACTATGATTACATTTCTATGTAAGTATTTTGTGGGATTTGACTTAGCATCGAGTAGACTTAAGGTGGGGGCCCTACCAAAAGCCTTAGTAGCAGCCTCATATCCCATAGAATACATGCCACCGTAGGTTTCCTTATGGCTTAGCTAGTGGATCCACATATAGAGTATGTACATCACCCGCCTAGTGGGGTAGAGTCTACCTTGGCAAGTAGATTCTCTTTTCTTCCGGTGTAGGATAACATCGGAATTCTATATTATGGCTCGCATGGTCTTATTGTCGATTAGGTTATATCCCACATATGTATGGTCCATTTTATGTTTTAAACAACTAATCTTATCCTTTACTTTATATGATACTCTTATGATTTATTATGCATTAATCCTTCTTACGACTACTTATGATTTTTACTACTTCTCCTATCATGCTATTTAAATTGGTCATTTGCACAAACATGGGTTTCTATGCATTGCATTGCCTACATACTTACATTCAAATGTACTAACGCATACGTTTTGCCTACATTATATCACAATATAGAGACAGATGATCCATCCTCTTCCCGTGGCTAGTTGTTCTTCCATTGAAGATTAGTGTGGTGAGTCCTCATGCTTCGAGGGAAACCTGAGTCATTCTTTCCTTTTTATTGTCATTTTTAGACTGGTGATATTTAAATACTATTCTACATTGTGTCATTACTTTCTTTGAGGGTGAGCTAGGAACATGTCCTAATCTCCGCCTATGTAGTCATGTAGAGGCATGTTGGGCATATGTATAAAGAGTCTATGTTGTCTTGATTCTCTCTAGTTATGCTTTGTCTTTTGGAATTTTATGAGTTTCTGCTTATTGTTTATCTTATGTATGCTTATGATATTCTAAGAGGCTTAGTTGGGGTTTCTTCGGGAATCCTAATTGTCGTGTCACATCTAGGCGCTAATTTGGGTGGTGAAATATAATCTCTAGTCAATACCCCAACATTAAAGCATACCTTCAACCCAAGAATTTTGCAATAAAATCTAAGCACACATAAACTCAATAATTTGACCAATTTATCACAATTTAGCATCCATGATTACTCAAGACTTCACCGCATATGATCATTAACGAACAACTTCATCCAGTCCCCACAGTATCAAAAACTAGGGTCTTAGTTCAAGAACTTTAACCCATAAAAATTTACGCACAATAATCAAGTTCACATCAAAATTTTCATAACCACAACAATTAGAATCCAAACACAAAGCAAGAATCAACAATATGAAGACAAAATTTAAAGCTCATGAGCTTACCCATATGAAGTTCATCTACCCACATCATGAAAATAGTGCAAGAAAACATATCTTGTGGTGTTGAAGAAGAAAAATCATAAAAACTTGCTTGAATCTCAAGAGGGTGTCGCGGATTTGCTAGAGAATACTAAGAATTTGAGAGTAAGAGGAAGAGTTTAGTGATTAAAATATAGAAGGAATAGGTGTAGGGGTCGATTTTAGTGAATAAAAAGGAAAAGGGGTCGGGTTAAGTGATAAAAATGGAAAAGCCCATCTTTTTTAATGAAACAAACCCGAAAAATCCCAAAGGTCTGCTAACGCGGAGATGTTGGGGACTCGTCTGGTTAGTAAGCCAAAATTCTAGAAATTAAAATATCAAAGGAATTATCCATGACCACGACGTGGACCTGGCGCACTTGACTTGGAACATAACTTTAGTAAAATTTTGTGAAAACATACTGGTAAAAACTTATACGTAGAGGGATTGGGTCCGCGATGTGGACCTATCGCGGACCCTTCTGTTTAGTGATCGTCCACATTATATATTTTTTTGGTTTTATTTTTATGTACAAATTATACTATCCTAATTATACAATAAAACAAAATGAAAGTTCACAACATTGAAAAATCAACGTATTACCTACAACTGACAATTTTTACACTTCCTCATAGATTGCCTCCCACGTAGCGCCTGATTTATTATCGCGGCATAACTTAGCTCTAGCTCTATTTGTTCTTGAGTTCAATCTCCTCCTCTTCACGATCTACATATTGTTCAAAATAGTGCTTAACTCGTTGGCCATTCACCAAAAATATGGTCGATTTGGTGTGATCCCATAATTTCACAGCTCCATGTGATGACATTCGCACCACCTCAAAGGGTCCACTCCATTTAGATTTGAGCTTACCTGGAAAAAGATGCAAACAAGAGTTAAAGATTAATACCTTCTACCCCAGCTCGAATGTGCGAGTGACAATGTGCTTATCATGCCATCTCTTCGTGTTCTCCTTGTATAGTTTAGCGTTCTCATAAGAGTGGATCCTAAATTCTTCTGGTTCATAAAGTTGATCCATACACTTCCTCCCTACCAGCTCTGGGTCTAAGTTTATCTTTTTAATGGCCCAATATGCTTGGTTTTCCAGCTCTATTGGAAGGTGATATGTTTTTCCAAACACCATATGGTACGGTGAGGTACCAATGGGTGTCTTGTATGCAGTTTGATAGGCCCATAGTGCTTCATCTAGCATTCACAGTCTTCTAAAGGATTTTCTTCACTTCACAATTTGATACTTCAACCTACCCACTAGTCTAGAGATGATATTCTGTGGCAAACTTGTGCCTGACACCAAACTTAGCTAACAAATTCTTTATCGTTTGATTTATGAAATGCTTACCACTTTTAAGTCATTGGTTGGCAAGGCGATAGGCTCAACCCATTTCAAAACATAGTCCACCGCCACTAGTATGTACTGATTTTCATATGACTATGGGAAGGGTCCCATAAAGTCTATTCCCCACACATCAAAGATTTTCACCTCCAAGATGTTGTTCAATGGCATCTCATGCCTTGTTGATATTGTGCCCATCCTTTGGCATTAGTCACTACTCTTAACAAAACCTCCAGCATCTTTAAATAAATTAGGCCAAAAGAAACTAGATTGCAATACCTTCTGAGCTGTGTGTTCTCCTTCATAATGTCCTCTGTAAGCAGATGAGTGGAAACTTTGTAGAACTTGGTGCATCTCAGATTCGGGTACGCATCTCCTAATCATTTGATCAACACAGGTTCATCCCATATATAGAAATTTGCCTCATTTACCAACCTCTTCTTTTGCTGGGAGTTTTTGTCTTGGGGAAATACTCCACTCACTATGTAATTCACAATATCAGCTTACAACGGAAGATCGGTGACTTCTATTGCCAATTGTTGCTCATCTGGGAATTCTTACTTTATCAGCCTCTGTGCACTCACGTGTGATGAATCCTCTAATTTGGATAGGTGATCTGCCATTTGATTTTCGCATCCTTTCCTATCCTTGATTTCTATATCAAATTCTTGTAGAAGAAGGATCTATCTGATTATTCTGGGTTTGGCATTCTTCTTGTTGAACAAGTACGTAAGAGCTGCATAGTTAGTATAAACAATCACTTTTGTACCTACCAGGTAAGAGCAATATCAAATGCGTAGACCAATGCAAGCATCTCCTTTTCTGTAACAGTGTAATTTGCCTGAGCTAAATCAAAAGCCTTGCTGCCATAGTAGATAGAGTGAAAGATCTTCTCCCTTCTTTGTCCCAAAATAGCTCCCACAGCTATGCCTCTTGCATCAACATTAGTTCAAAAGGTAACTCCCAGTCAGGAGCTACTAAGATTGGGCCTTTAGTCAACCTTTTCTTCAAGAGTTCGAAAGCCTGCAAGCAATTATCATTAAAAGCAAATTTTACCTCTTTTTCCAGCAAGATGCACATAGGTCTGGCAATCTTCAAAAACTCTTTGATGAACCGTCGATAAAATCCAGCGTGCCCTAGGAAACTATAAACATCATTGACTGAGATGGGTGGTGGTAGCTACTCGATCACTTTGATTCTGGATCTATCCACCTCTAATCCATCTTTAGACATTTTGTGTCCCAACACAATCCCCTCCTTTACTAGGAAAGGCACTTTTCCCAATTCAGGATGAGATTTTTTTATTTGTATCTCACTAGCTCCATCTCTAAATTGTTCAAACACAGATCAAAAAACTTTCCAAAGACTGAAAATTCATCCATAAATATTTCTATAAAATCTTCCACCATATCATGGAAGATAGCCATCATGCATCTCTGAAAAGTGGTAGGAGCATTGCATAGACCAAATGGCATACGCTTGAATACATATGTCCTATAAGGGAATGTAAAAGTAATTTTTTTCCTAGGCCTCAGTTGCAATGGTAATCTGGTTATAGCCTGAGTACCCATCCAGGAACAATAGTACTCTTGTCTTGCCAATCTATCTAGCATTTGATCAATGAATTACATTGGGTAGTGATCTTTCTATGTGGCATCATTCAACTTTTTATAGTCCATGTATATACGCCATCCAGTCACTGTTCTGGTGGGGATTAACTCATTTTTTTCATTAGTTACTACCATCATCCTTCCTTTCTTAGGCACACACTAGACTGGGTTTACCCACTTACTGTCTGAAACTGGGTATATTATGCCTACATCTAGCCACTTGATTATCTCCTTTTTCACTACCTTTTTCACTACCTTTTTCATGACAAGGTTCAACCTGCACTCGCCTTATATCCTTCTTCCATGAAGATTTTATGCATGCACAAAGCTGGGCTAATATCACCTTTTTATGCCTTTTTAACACCTTGAGTGCCTCTGTCGGCTCGATAGAATTGTTTAGAATCCTCTCCTAGCTAGACAATGAAAAAATTAGAGGTAGAGTATTAATGACACCAAAGAAAGCATACCTAAGATGGGATGGAAGTAGCTTCAGCTCCAAGTTAGGAGCTTCTTCTAAAGATGGTTTGGATGACGGTCCCAATTCTCTATTTAAGGGCTCCACATTCTTTTTCCACATACTGACATTTGGAATGTCGAGCATGATAGCTATCTCTTTATCTTCCATGTCACCCTCAATATCTTGACCCATCAATACTCTCTCTAAGGGGTCTTTTGCTACAATACACTAAGCTGCCACTTCCTCATCAATGACAATTATAGCAGACAAATCTTCATAAACCGAAGGAAATTTCAATGCCTGATATATATCAAACACCTTTACTTTGTCATGTGCTCTCATAGTTAATCTACATATATCTATATAAATAAGTGCACCTCGTAATGCTAGGAACGGATGTCCCAAGATGAAAGGAACCTCCAGATCAGGCTCAAAATCGACAGGAAAGATAAGATATCCCATTTGAACTAACACATTCTCAATAATACCATCAGGTCTAGCTGCAGAACAATTAACTAATTGTAACAAAATGATAGTTGGTTTAGGTTCTCCCAAGCCTAATTTCTTAATCATAGATCTAGGCATCAAGTTTATACTTACACCTAGATCACAGAGACCTCTTGCATTATTGCACTTACCAATGGTTACCTGTACTATGAAACTACCTGGATCTTTCTGCTTAGCTGGGTGCTTTACTTGGTTTAAAATTCTTGAACTACACTCTTTAATGAGTGCTACCATTTCAAATTCAGCTAACTTGTTTTTGTTGTCCACAATGTCTTTGACATACTTGGCATATTTTGGGATACCCTACAACACATCAATTAAAGGCAAGTTAATTTGTACTTGTTTAAGCATATCAATAAAATTTTCAAAACACTCCTCCTCCTTATTCTTTTTGAACTTTTGTGGGAATGGGGGAGGTGGTTTTGTGCTTGGTTCCTACTCCTTCCTTGTTAAGCTAGGCTCACCAGCTTCAACATATGCTTTTTTACCATTACCTTCACTAACTTTGCTTTGTGGCGCTAACTCACCTAGTGGGTGTCTATTTCGGGTACTCACAACATTTACCATCGTAGGGTTTGGATCAGTGTTACCTGGTAAACTACCACACGGGCGAGAATTTTGAGCACTGGCTAACTATATCACCTACTTCTCTAAATTTAAAGTAGTGATCGAAAATTTTATTTAGCAGAAAAATAAATGGGGCCCACTACTCCTCTTTTTTTTTTTTCCTCTCTTTCCAATTGAAGATTTAAAAGGTCTTGTCAAGATCGCAACAATTTTCTCTCTCTAACATCTCTCTAGAAACAAAGCTCTCAACTAAGGGCACTATTGTCATCAAGACGAATATGGGAGGGGAACCACCTCCCGACGTAGGAAAATTTCGTTCGAAAAATAGGAACGAAGATAACGACGACATGAATGCAACGCAAGTCGTAGCATCGGAAAATTCCACCCGTAGCCCCTCCAAAGTGCAAAATCAGTCGGCGATCACTGTAGCACTGTCGGAGGAGCAACTTGCCTGGGTTCATCACATCAACGATTTGGAGAAAGCTGGGCGGATTCGAATCGGACAAACAATTGGGGAATCATCAGCATTGCAAGAACTACACAATATGCAAAAATCAAATCGGTTGAATCATCCATGGTCGAGATATTCACTGGCGGCTGAAGAGGCGAAGTTAACTGCGCCGCCGCAGTTTCCATCACTCGTTCGACCTAGTTCCGGCCATGTTCGAGAGGATATGACCACTGGGGATTGTTCCCCAGACGATGGCGCACATAATGGGACAAGTTTCACCGGCGTAGCTATCGCCGGTGATAATATCGACGCCGGCGCCGGAACTCCGGCAAGCTTAAAGGACCAAACTCAATGTCAAAATACTCAGCTGGACATGGAGCACCTCACAGGCATAAACAACCAGCTCGAATATCAATTTGGAATCTCAAATTTCAATTTGACCACTGACCGCGATTTTGGCACCGGAGCTCAGGCAACAATTTCATCTCAAAATCAATGCCAACTCACTAAGTTGGATAAGGAGAACCTACCAGGTATCCAAAACCAGCTCGAATCTCTACCAAAAGCTTCGAATTTTAATTTGAATTCTGAACGTGAAGAGGGCGCCGGAGCTCCGGCGAGCCAACTGGTTCAAGGTATAGTTCAACAGGTTCGTGACAGTGTTGAGAAGCTTCCTAGCTATGTGGCAAGCCTTGAATCACTACCAATCGAGTCAAATTTGAAAAGTCGTCAAGACGACAACCACAGTGGGGTCGCCGGAGTTCCGGCGAGACAAATGATGAGGGGCCAATATCAAAATGTTCCTAAGGCTGTTGTGAGGCTTCCTACACAAACTACAGACCCCAAATTAGCTCCGAAAAGTTCAAATCCAAAAAGTCGTCAAGACTTGCTTGAGGAAGATAGTCACAGTGATGTTAGAACTGAGGAGATTACATTGGCAAATTATCAATCTCAGTACCTTGCCAATGGTATTCAATCCCAAAATAATCAAACGAATCAAATGCCAAAAGGATTGAACCACCCCCACAGCAGCAGCTCAACCACAGGAACACAAGGTAAGTCCTCTCACTCTCTTGAACTCAATATGCAGGGTCAGTATATGCAAATACAGTCTAAGCATATTGAGAATCCTAATAATCTTGTGCAATGTTTGAATAATAATGTGGTGCCTAATGTTAATGAGTCTATCCATCACATTGGTAAGCATAGTGCAAATGGGCATCCCTCTAATCCTATAATTGTTGATGCTAACTTGTTGAACTCCAGGGGAGTCTGTGCACTCCCTGGTACTGCTCCTAGTATGGTCATGCAGGATACTGAGCATACTAATCCACAGCCTAATACCAACTCTCAAAACAGGGCCAACAACATGATTCAAAATAGCTTCCCTAAAGTCTCCTCCAATTTTGATAGGCTTAACCCCAATAACCAGGACCCTCTTTATTGCTAGTCTGTGTATATTATGTTTTGTTTGGGCTTGTTTGTTGTACTATTGCAGGTGTCTGGAGTAATATATTAGCATTCTTCAACAACAAATACATAGACAAGAGCACAACAACATCTTCCAAACACCCTGCAACCTCTAAGCCTCAGCAGGGCAGCAGGTGCAGGGTAGGGAGTAACTTGTGGACTTGCCCAAAGTCTCCCAAACTTTGCAGGATGGTAGCATATATGTTTTTTATAAGGCCTAAGAAATTTCAGCCCAAACGGATAATTTTAGACGTTAGGCGAGCGAGCTTGAAACAATCAGCTGTCTTAACCTTAAAAAGGAAGAATTTTGCTAAATGGAAGCTCCAACTTGGGAAACAAGCCTTCAAACTTTGCATGGCTAAAGTAATGAATATATATGCAAACCTCATGAAGTTTCAGCTCAAAAGGATTAGTGGAGACGTTAGTCGAGCGACATGGAAAATGCTAACAGGCTCCAAAAGCCTATTTGAGATCCATTCCTCTCTACTAACCTGTATAAGTCTTTGCTTGTGTCTGGTTATTTGCTGTGTATATGCAGGTTGTTGGAGACTTACACCAACATGCTTTAACATCAAATACATAGAGGACAACACCTGCATCAACTCAACACCTGCAGCAGCCCAACACCTGCAACACCTGCAGCAGTTCAACACCTGTTTGCTTTGTTGCTTGTCTTTGGTTGACTTTCTTTGCTTAGAATCTCTTTGGCACTACTATGAGGACTGCAGTAACCTGGGGCTTATATGGAGT
This sequence comes from Solanum dulcamara, assembly GCF_947179165.1. Taxonomy (NCBI): domain Eukaryota; kingdom Viridiplantae; phylum Streptophyta; class Magnoliopsida; order Solanales; family Solanaceae; genus Solanum; species Solanum dulcamara. Next base: position 62,302,607 of record NC_077245.1, read on the forward strand.
AGCACACTCAGCTTGCCAAACATATTCTCTATTATCAACACACCCCAGCACCAACCTGCAACAGACAAGGAACAAATCCACTCCATCTATGCCTTCTCTAATAACTCAACACTTGCAGCAGCTCCTTTCTTGCTGGTTCTTGTTTGTTGTGTAGATGCAGATGTCAGGATGGACTCATCAACATGTGTTCCCAACACCTACATAGATCACACCACAGATACAACCACCAAAACAAATACCTACACTAAGAGGCCTACACAAGGACTGTGCAGAGCAGCAACTTCCTTCTGGATTTTGTGGTTGTTTGGTTGTTTGTATTTGGCTGTTTGTTTTTGCCTAGGGACATCAAAAACTGGCCCTCTTTGGAACTGCTATGAGGGATGCAATGTCCTGGGGCCTCTATGGAGCAGCCCCCCAACCACATTCTTTAACTTCAACACACCACAACAACAATTCAACCAACTTGCAACACACAAGGAACATGGGTGCAGCAGCCTGCAGCTCTCTTTGGTGGTAAGGATTGTTGGTTGTGTTTGTCTATGCAGGTACCCCAACTACAGCCCCCTCCTGGAGAATGCATTGATCTCCATGATCAATCATTCTCAACTTCACCAATGCAGCTGGCAGACTCCCCATGCTAAAAAGACTGCAGTATCTTGGGGCTGCTTTGGAGCAACACACTCAGCTTGCCAAACACATTCTCAACTACTAACACATTCCAGCAACAACTCTATCAACCTGCAACAGACAAGAAACATATACAAGTTTGTTGTTTTTGTTTTTCTGTGCAGGTACTCCAAGAGGCCTAACCACCTCAAAACAAAGACCAACAAGCAACCTAGGGAACCTGCAGCCACCTGCAGATTGGCAGCTTTGGGTTTGGTGTTTTTGTTTTTGTTTGTCTGTGCAGGTGCAGATCCTCATAATTGTAAACAATTGGATACTAAAGCATGGATCATCTCTCCATGCATACCAGATGCATTCCATCAACATCTGCAACAGCTCCACCAACTTGCAGCAGCCAAGGAACAAATACAAGCTAATGCTACAGCAGCTTGCACACCTCTTTGGTTGTATGTATTGTTGGTCTTGTTTGGCTGTGCAGGTACAAGAATGAACCACTTCAAAGCAAGGACCAACAAGCAGACTAACTACAATGGCAGCAACAAGGAGTTTGTACAACAGAACTCTTGGAATTGTTCTTATAATTGTGAGCTTGCTTGTTTGTTTTCTTCTTTGTTTATGCAGGTTTTTGGAGATACAGCCCAGAAGGAACTCCAACACCCTCATAGACAACATCCAAGGACCAACAACAATATCATGAGCAGCTGTAAAAGGTTACACCTCCATCAACTCCAGATACATACTGTGGGAACACAGCACCAAACAACTACTCAGCCACACACCAAACAACAACTCAATCACAGAGCTGAAGCTGAAAGTGCGGAATTGAAAGATGAAGTTCAACAGCATCAGCAACAACAGATGCCAAAACCAACACACCCATGTACAGCAACCTCCAGACTTGGTTGCTTGTGTAGGTTTCTGGTTTTGTCCATCTGTGCAGGTGTAGGTCTGCAGCAATCATACATTTGGACCGCCATGCAGGTGTTCGAATGCAGCTACACTTTCTTCCACAACAAATCAAAGGTTGTTGGCTACTATAACTCCATATACTTCCTATCCTTCCAGCCCCCATAGCTGGTAATCATGTTACTGATACAAAGGCATATTTCACCGGGATTTACTTGGTACGACAAGACTAAAAAGAGCAAAGATGAAAAGAATTTCCCATCCCATGCGAGATAGAAGTTTCGTATACTTGTTCTTCTTCAATATAGCTATGTCTGGTACGTAGCATAGTTGGAATAGGACTAGGTTACTTTTCTTTTTTCTCATGGAAGGGGAGAGTCGCCCTCATTTATGCTTTCATAGTTGAATTGTACCGGGAGGAGTCCTCTCACAAGTTTACTGCTTTCTAGTTATAGTTAGTCTCTTTTTTGTATCGGGGATGAGTTAGCCGACCTTAATTGGTTAGTCGACTTATGAACCACCATAGGATCGGAGGTAAGGTTTATGTCCCCCTCCTTGTATTTTTTATTTTGATTATTTATGTTAAGGCTTGGGGGTGTTGCTTAACCCCTGACTGTGCACGAGAGGTGGGAGCCTCGTGTAGGGTCTGTTCCCATAAAAAATAAAAAAATAAAAAAAAAGTAGTGATCTAGTATTGGCGAACATCTGCAACCAGCATAGCATGGTCAGCCATGAGTTTCTTAAGCATGTCCTCAATACTCATATTCCCTACACTACTTGTTTGTTGGCTACTCTGGCCTTATTGATTGTAGTGTTGTCCTCCTCCTTACTTTCTATATTGACCTTGGCCATGGTGCTGATTTTGTTGGTTTCTACCCCAAAAAAAATTGGGTGGTTTCTCCAACTGGATTATAAGTGTTTCCATAGTTTTGCTGGCCTCCACCCCATTGTGCGTTTTCTATAAAATTTACTGATTCTAGATTTGCACCGTAATATTCTTACATATGTTCACGGCTGCCACACACTTCACACCATATTTGTTACTGTTGAACCATATTTATTGGAGTTTGTTGCTGCCCCAATACTAAGTTGTTGAAATGTGTAGACATCATATTTTGCATTGCTGCAATCTGTGTAGTCAAGTCTGTCACAACATCAACTTCAAGATATCTGCCTATTTTTGGACAATAGGCCTAGAGTTTCCTCTATTCCACTTAGGATTTCCTTGAGATATATGGTTAAGCAATATATAAAGCTCATCATATGTTTTGTTCAATGCCTATCCATCTGCACTAGAGTCAAGAAGAATTTTGGTGTTGGGTTTCAACCCTTCAATGAAGGTATAGACCAACACCTCGTTAGCTTGATGATGGAGAGGACAACTAATGAGTAGAGATTTGAACTTGTCCCAGGCTTGGTATAAATGTTTGCCAGATTTTTGTTTAAAGCTCAAGATTTCGTCTATTAGCTTTGTTGTCTTCCCTAAATAAAAGAACCTGATAAGAAACTTGCGTGCCAAATCATTCCATAAAGTAATGGAGTTGGGTGGTTCCGACTTCAACCACCTCCTGGCTTCCCCCAACAAAGAAAAGGGAAATAATATCGGCCTCACATAACTAAGAGATACCCTGATTGGCGTGTAAGTGTCATTGATCTCCAGGAAGTTCTAGATGTGTACTTGGGGATTTTTGTGAGGCAAACCAGTTTACTGTTCATTAGTGTGCAGAATTTGCACCATGTTCTGCTTCAATTCAAATCTACCTCCAGCTGGCGGTTTCTGAATGCTAGAAGTGGCAATCCCTTTGAGTGGGATTTCCACATACCGTTCTAGCTTCCATATTTGTAGGAACCTCTATAGTCACTTCGTGATTATCCTCTAGATTAATTTGTGGTACTGGATATAGAGAAGCTTCTCTTCTCCTCTGTTGATGTAAGAATCTCTCGGGCTCAGCTAGCGACTCTATAATATTCTCACTTCTTTTTAGTGTGCCTTTTTAACGATACCTACAAGAAAGCACAGCTAAGATCAAGTTGTTAACATTAACACAAACAACTAAGAAACTTTTAAAATAAACAATTTCCAAATTTAAAGTCCTCGAGAATGGCGCCAAAAACTTGTTGCTACCAAAGCACACGCAAGTGTACGCGATCTCACAAGTAATACAGTGGCTCTTTTCAAAACTGGATTGTCAAACCCAAAGAACTTTAATTAGGCTTGTGTAAGATTTTTAATAAACTAAATTATTCATGTGTGTTGCAAAGAGTTGATTTCAATTATATCTATGATTAAATTATTAAAAATACTATTAAGAAATGACTCAAAAATTTTAGTAAGTTGTAATCAAATTAATAAAGAATCACAGGATTGTAGCATTTGTAGATTTCAAGTCTAACATACTTTACTTTGTCATCTAATGGGTTTCTCAATTACTGATTTACAGGGTTGATTTTACAATCATGGTTTTTCGACTTCTAATTGCCTACCTATGTTGACAGCCTAACTACATCGTTGAGCAGGAATAGGCATGAACCAACACAGATGCATTAATCCTATTATCCTGTCTAGTAACCAATCATGGTGTATAGGTATGTGTCACAAGCATCCTATACACGAATTATCCTAGGCAATTGTAGAACAAACATGCTTTCTATATTCTAGTATTTTATCTCATTTCTATATCTCGAGTTCCGGGTAGACAACTAATTTATTCTAATATTGATCAGGCATTAAAATAGTATAAATAAGAATATAGGAGTAATTTTATAAAAGATGTCATTTTTAACCAAAACAAATTATATTAAAACTTTCATCTTCTGGCTACAACCCTAGAGCAAGGGATTTTAGCCACTCATAATGTTGAACATAATCCTTTCGTCTTCCTTCATCAAAACTTCAAATAATAACTGAATGTTTAATAAACAAATATAAGTATACTATTTATAGCCTCGAAAAGCGAAGTTTCCATCACTGTACTGAAGTCCGCAACATGGACATGTTTCTGCCTTGTGTAATTTTGCATTTCTCTCATCCGTTAAAATTCCTTCTATCCTCAATCAGGTCTGGGACGTGGACCTGGCACATACTCTCCTGTTGAGCAAAATAATTTCAAAATCCCACAATTAAATCCTTGAAGCCAAATGCGCGACACGGATGCATTCCCATATAATGTATTTTCTTCACTTTTGTTCCCAACTTCATCTTCAAGCTTCAATTTCAATCCGAACATCTTCCTCATTAAGTCCTGAAAGTGTCTAATCAAGTTGGTTAGCTATAATCACACGCAAATATTCTAAAAAGTGATCTAAACTATAGGAATTCACTCTCAAACTCTACTATGAACATGGGTTATTTTGGATTTTGGATGCATAAATGCACCCAATATCATGTTATTTTCTTTAGACTAAGATCAAGCTTAAGCTTCACAAAAGGGGAAGGCTCAGGTTCAGTAAAGCATTGGGCTTGATTTGATCTCTGATGGTTAAATTTTTTTCCAAATTACATTATGTGAGTATGTTAATTGTTTCGTTAGTATTACCTATACATTCGTGTTTTAGGGGATAGGGAATGAATGTTAAGGATATCTCGTTGTTAATCCCATGCAATAAACTGTCTTAAATACTTGTTGGTTTTACAAGTGTGAGTTGTTTTTTATTGTGGTTGTGATTGTTGTGATGTTTGTTACTTTTGGTTTGTTCGGATATCACGTCTGATACGGTATATCTATCAATTGACTCAGGGTACCACACTTGGTACATTTAGATTATGCTTTTGTTTGTTGGTCTCATGAATGAACTGGGTTTTATTTCTTGTGATTTAATTATTAAATGTCGGTATATGAGTGGTTGGCTTATTTTATTTAAATGATGGAGTGGTTCTTGATTAGATTGGGATTGCATGTTAAACTTTGTAGAAGATATCTTAGGGATCCTTGGGTGGGCCGGATTACTTGAAAGGTTTGAAATCGCATATATTGTTGTTGTTGGAATATTGGTAATGTCTCATGTGGTTGTTAAGTCATGTTGATGACTAAAAGTCTTGGTTATATTTTCTGACTTGGGTTATACATATTTTTTCTTGTTTTACTAAATTACAGTTATATGTTCATATTTTGTATATTTGGAGTTGTTGATGATCCTGTAAGTACATTTATTTATTTTTTGTACTGATACTTCATTGGCTCTTCTTTTGTTGAATACAAGTTATATTTTGGTGGCGGCTGCATGACCTCAGTTGTGATATAGATATTTTCTGAATCTAAGAATGAGTTTCTTCTTCTAGGCTACCATGGATTCATATACTCTCTCTCTCTCTCTAGTTGATTGTTCGAACTTAGATTCCTTTTCTTTGGAATTTCATCTCCATATTCTATACTATGTTAGATGTTTTGGTACACAACTTTTAGATTCTAGGAGATTATTTCCGCAAGTTTTTTTATTAATGATTTTAGTTATGAATTTTGACTTTAATTAATGTAACTAGGTATTTTAGCTGTTTAGTGAGTCAAGTGTTGGCTTGGATAATTGATTCTCCATCAGGAGTTTAGTATGGGTGCCTCTCATGGCAGTTTAGGCCATGCCCGCTCCATTGCCTTGGGGAGCTGCATTCGTGCATGCAGGTCCCGACGGAGGACTTGATAGACCTCCTCAGCAACATGGTTGACTTCTATCAGGTTGGTTAGCCACTTTCTTCTGGAGCTTTCAGAGTTTGGAGGTTTGTTCGCTTTTGCTGTATATAATTTTGGGTAGGTCAGGGCCTTGTCCCCACCAAGATTTACTACTCTTAGAGGCTTGTAGACTAGTGTGTTGGGATATATAGCCACTTTATTGGCCATGTTGGCCTTGTTTGTTGGTTGGCTGAAGTTTCATGGTTGTTTGGTGTATTGTCTTGAGACATAATTATTTTCAGCTTCTGAATAGAGATTAGAGACTTTGACGGCCTATATAGCATTTTACATTTTTCTAGATATCATGGTGGCCACGACTGCCCAAATAGATTTTATGTGATAGCTAATTATTTCTGTATATGAACTATTAGGATTAGTCGTTTCCTTTATAGAGATGTTGACAGGGGTCTTGCCGGCCAAGGGCTTATTTTTAAGTCGAGATATACTCATTTGTTTTTTTAACTATGTGTGACTACTATGCACTATTAACAAATGGTTTGGTAGGACCGAACCAGGCCTAAGTTTTGGCATAGGTGTTAGTTGCGCCTCTTGAGTTTGGGGCGTGACATGAAACTTTGAAAAAGTTGAGTTCTTGAGAGCTTCTCTTTATAAGGCAAATTTTTGGACTAGGAAAGTGAACCACACCTTTGGGGTGTTTTTACAATGTTTCTAATGTGTTCTATCGTGCATAAGACATCTCGAGCGTGCAGCTGGCGCGCATCAGAGTAGTAGCCATTGCCTTTAATACATTATCGCACAACAAGGCAGTGTCCAGTAAAATGGCATAACTCTATGTACAAAAAATGAATTGGCAAACAATTTGTTGGTTTGGAAACTAGACTCAAATATCAGTAATATGATGGATTATGGTCCACATTACTCTTCATATTCTATAAGATATTCTCAATTAAACTTTACCTTTGTAAAAACTTATACCGAAACTCAATTGGTAAAGGAGCTTTCAACTCAACTCTGTGTTAGAAGATTCTTATGACCTTAATTCATCATAAAAAATTCTTCCTGTCTATGCATAATTAGGAATCATCCAGTCGGGCATATACGCATACGAAGAATTGTGGATCTTAACTTAGAAATTTTTGGATTGTTACATTTACGTAATCTTTTTTTAATCAAATTTTATACAAACATGTTTTAGTGTATGGTTTATGTATAAAATATGATAAATACGAATTGAATTCAATTAAGTAATGGAGTTCTGGAAAAAATAAGAGAGAGTGAGGGTATGCATGATTAGATTTATGAATTTTCAAAGGAGAGAATATGAGGAGGCAAAAATGTAGGGGAAATTTATGGAATGAATATCAACTAATTGGGAGAAAAATAGGGATTGATATCTCCTATTAATTTCAAAACTCTTAACTTACGAAAAACAGAATTGATTTATTAATGAAATTTAAAAATTTTAATTACGTTTTTCTGCTTGTTAATTGGTTTATTATTTTGTTAGATTTTGATAGAAATCTCCGGTTATGTATTAAAAACTTAAAAACCTTGTTAGACTAGTAATAACAACTCTTCAATGCATTATTTATTAAATTTTTTCATCACAAAATGGAGGTTGGCGCTATAAAGTTGAGCTGAAGTGGACATAGGTGACGTTAATGATTTGCAAGTTTGCTCCCTGCCCTTGCAGCGATGCTACAAGCATACTGGTGTTGTGACAAGGAAAGGTCATTTGAGTGGCGTTCCCATCAAGATTCAACTGTAAATTCTCAAAGAGGTTAAATTCGGACTTTTATAAACTCTCACCAACCCATGGTACTATGGCTGTCACGTGATACCCAAGAAAAATGACTAAAGGGCCAAGATCATGATGGAAAATTGTGCACCAAGTCTAGATATAATAGACTCCAAAAAAGAGTTGTTCCCTATGATAACACGCATCGACATAAACCAAGAGGAAAATTATAAATAAATAGAGATGCATCAGTTTTAGAACATGTGAAACCCATAGCCAGCAAGAACTGAAGCAAGCACATATACAGCCTGTTTTAGCTCATACTTGTTCAGCTGCACACATAGTAAGGAAGATGATGATGTGTGTGAATACCGACTATTGGACCATAAAAACACTTTCTTGGAGGTCACCATGTAAGAGCATTCTAGACATCAAATTGGTGAAGAACCCAACTGTTGGAGGTAGCAATGGATTAATGAGAAGGCTGCAACATCTCTTTGTAGATTAGAAATGAGCAAAGGTAGAAACAGAGTTTTGTCCAACTGTAAAGCTCAAAGCTGATTAATCAATGGATTAGAAACTGAGTACCCTCAGTGAAAGTCCAAACTGTCTTAAAAATACTTTTCTCACAATTAATTTCTTACAGACATGATACATAACCTACCCAACTCCACATACACTGAACCCTTTCCTTCTATTTTATTTTCTAGTAAGTACACAAAGTCAAATCTATTTATTATCAAATCCATACTCGACACCAAGACCATACAGGACACCTGCATACTTCTCGGTAGACCCATTAAAGAAGTTATCTTTTAACTTCTTGAAGGCACACGACGTAAGTAAGCTATCTGAACCTGCCTGGTGACAAATACCGATCCTCTCGAGTTCCAGTAGTTCCGCCAACTTGTTCAAGCCACCATGAAGGCTATTACAGAACTTCATCAGATGCTTGATGTCATAAACCAATGGAAAGTACACGTTTAGTAAATCAAAGAACCCTGCTTGTGTTTCCGGTAAGGTCCTACAAGTCAATAATTTGAGCAAGTACCCAAAATCATACCCACTATGAAATGTCACCCAATGAACCCCATCATTCAAAACGATTCCAGAAGACATCAAGAGCTCACCAAACCATTTTACATCAATACCCATTTCATTGTTCTTCTTGAAATCAATCCCAGACTGCATGAGCAATTCGATTGAATCATTAGCAAAAATATCTGCACTTGTGTCAAACTCACGGAAGTTGAATTGCCAAATGCAGTAGCACTCAGTTCCACAAGTAGGTAGATTGCCATTTTCGTCGGAAAATGTGAGACCCAACTGAATCAACTTCAACATATCAACATTGTCCTTCAAAGTCTGATAGTTATACTCATTGATATGCTTGAAATTGCCAACAGGACGAAGCACCACACCTGGAAACTCAGTGTCCATGGCAATGTAAGGATAGTCATCCACAATTTGACGGATCAAAGCAAATTCCTCCTCAAGATTATAGCTCCATACCTCTCTAATTTGGATAGAATCAGTTTTTGGTAATACAGACATATTCTTAGCAAAAAAGGCTGAATCTGGTGAAGCTTAAAATAAGTAGATCTGCAATTTGCAAGAAAAAAGAAATATAATCAGACTAAGAATTCTAAAGAGCCTTTTTTGTCTGTGCACAAAGCATTTACAGTGAAGGGCATTATGTTTTTTATTGTAGAAAGAGAATTTATGAACAAAGAATACATAGTGACATTTTGTTATTTAGTATAGTCTTGATCTGTTTTACAAACCTCTGAACTTGGAATAGAGCAGGGAAGATTTATAAGTACAAAACACTAACTTAATCAAGTTTTACTAATTACTTAAGCTATGTCTACTGCATATGGGTTTTTGTGTGAGAGAAGAAACTCCTACCACATTTGTGGTTCTTCTATCATATTAATTATGACAATATCTACCTGCTTCTACATTCTCCCAAATATTTCTAGTGGAGACACTCTGTTTTACGTAAAAGAAACTAAGAAAGTAACGTCATCCAGCAAGTATCAGCATTTATGTGCCTTAGCTCACCGCTGTCTTGCTTAAGAACTTATATGCAAGTGCTGATAACTTGTAAATGGTTTTTAGCAGAACTATTTTATTAGAAACCTCGACATTAAAGGAGCAGTTGCTTATTAAAAAAATTATGAGAAGAAAGTAGGCTCATTTTTCTGTCAAAGGCAAGTCGTAAGTCATTAAAATGCAAGAAAACTATTTCCTCCAACATATAGTTCTAGCTTCAGATAGCGACTGCAAATTGTTGAAAGAAGTCCGAGCAATGAATCATATGTTCCTATTTATTTACAACATTATTTGAAAAAACCTAGCTAACTACGTATATAAAAGGAAAATGCAAATTCTAAGGCATAGAACTTACCGATCAAAAACGCCTGGGTATAATCTTCATTACATGGTGGACTTCAAAGCTACAATTACAAAAAGACCACAATAGCTAACACAGCACGACAGACTATCCTGCATAATACAATAATAGAACATTGCAAGTTAAACAACTAAGGTCAAAATCTGAAAATCAAAGAGTAGAATAGGTCATCCATCAAAGCACATTAGTATACGTCATCCAGCAAAGCCCGTACATAAGCACTACAAATTGGCTCGTATCAAGAGACAATACAACATAATAACACAAAGTAAGAAGAAAACTAAAGACGAGATGAATGTGCTCCCATTCAACATAATTTATAACTTTCAGCCTGTAAGTTTTGTTCCACATTTTCAACCTTAACATGCTGGTATAAATGAACTGGTTGGAAATAAATTTAATTGATCAAAGCAGCATTAAGCACACTGAAGGTATCAAGAAGAGAGGAATCTGCTAGATACAGTAAATCATATCAACTCAAGCTAGAAAACACTTTTCATATAAACTTGACATTCACATAAGCAAAAAAGAATTTGTTACATTGAGAAACATATTTTGAGGTTTCAAACTACAAAAAGTAGAAGTTGAAATTTGGATCACTACAAGTTCAAGAATAAGGCAGTACATGCCAACACAAAGGAACACAATTACCAGCACAATACTTTTCTTTATCAATTCTCTCTATTCTCTCTTCTATCTTCTTCCCGTTTTTTATTTTCCAACGCTCAAAACATGAAATGAAGAAAACAGTACGAACTAAAGGTAAAGACAAAGGAAAACTAAGCAAGAAAGATAAACACAAGTTCTGCTTTATCAACCTTGCTCTCTTCAGCAGTAAAAACCATACTGTTTCCTCTCTCTTCCTCAGTTTTAACAGATAAGGCTAAAAATTAGTTACGGCTGAAATAGAAACAACGAACATAATCCCTTGTGAAGTTCAAAAGAAGTACTCCTCATAGGGATCCATGTTTATATGACACCTCCTATTTGAGGTCGCATAGTAGTTCTTTCTTGGACTATGATAGTTTCAAACATTTCATTTATAATTTTACCTAGTTAATCAAATTTAAAGAATTATTGTTCAAATTTTTACCAAAGATTGTATGCTTTGACACTCAAAGGAACTAGTAGGAAAATGAAGCAAGGAAAAAGCTCCTAGTATAGCAAACAGTTAAATTTTTGTTTAGGATCCAGAAAAATAGTTAAAAAGAGGAAATTGATCATTTCAAAGCTTTGAGCTTCAAACTTTTTTTCAACAAAAAAGAAAAAGGTGATAACGAAGCTAGCTAAATCGGGTCAACTGGATCTATATGAGTTAGATTCAGATCAAACAGCTGAACTTTCAGGTAGATCCAATCACAACTCAAAATTGAAAAAACATGGAACTAACCATAACTAAAATCCACTTAAAAATAAATTAAAAATATCCATAAACAGCAATAGATAAAGCACCAAATCCTTATTTCGATTCATACATAAATAAAAGTACATACATAAAAGAAAAACCCTAGTTTAATTTTATTTTATTTTTTTCTTTAAAATAAAAAAGTGAAGTTGAGGTATAAAATTGATAGATCAAGAGTTTAAATTAGAAAATAAACCTGATCTGTGAAGAATGAAGCTAAGTCAAAATGGAAGAGCTCATCAAAGAAGAAGAAAAGGAAAAGGAAAAGGCCCTTATGTGAGAAAAGTGTGATGTAGTGATGGTGTTTTCTTCTTTTTTGCTTTCATTTTCTTCTTCTTTTGGCCTTTTCTTTTTATTTATTATGCTTTTGGACGAGTGGGCAGGTCGTGTTTGGTTTGCGGTTTTTTTTTCTTAATAAAAGCGCGTTACATAATGGTCAGCGGATTCATTGTAAGATGTAGTCGGAATGGGGCCCTATGGGCTCATTCAATTATTGTGAAAGTGAATGAAGCCCATCTCTCACAATTCCATGGCCCAATAATAAGTTTAATATTTATTTTTTAAAAAATAAACGGACATAACCCAAGGATTTCATCCCTCGTGGCGGTCAGGGGTTGATCCACACACACCCAAGCCTTAACATAAATAAAATAAAATACAAAAGTTCATAGAGGGGGACATAAACCTTACCTCCAATCCTAGGTGGTTCATAAGTCGATTAAACTACTAAGCTCATTCGACTCATCTCCAATACTAGCAAAATGTAAACCTAGATACTAAGCACCTAAAAGAGAGAACTCCTCTCAATACAAAGTTCTAGGAAAATATAAATAAGGGAGACCCTCCCTACAATAGTAAGAAAAGAAAAGACTAAGCCTATTCAAAAGAGCTATAACTTACATAAGCATAGCCAAATTGAAAAGGTTAGAGGGAACCAAAAACTGCATAGAGGTGATCAAATGCAAAGAGGAAAGCACTGTCATAGCTTAAGGTGGTTTCTTCACTCATTTAAGCTTCCTTCTCCTAAGATTTGCCATTCCAATCTTCTCCAAAAGATAGCTTCCTTTAGCTCCAATAGGAAGTTGATGGTGAGTGTAGAAGTGCTGTGAAATGTCTGATTTGTGACTCCATTTGAATAGAAAATCTATTGTGCTATTGGCCTCTCTATAAGTGTGCTGACATTGAAAGAAAGCAAGCTGACTGGAGAGACCTTGGAGCTCTTTTATATCTTGATGAATTTGACATGGTGGTTTAGAATCATCCTTGCGCCATTTAGTGAGCAATTCAGAGTCCATTTCTAATACAACCCTCCCATGATTATATTGAATGCACCAATTAATCCCATAGATGGTTTCTTGAACCTCAGCCTGATTATTGGAACTAGTCCCTAAAGGAACTACAAAGGCAAATATCAAGGTCCCTTGATGATCCCTCAAAACTCCTCCACCTCCAATCTTGCCCGGAATGTTGAGAGCACTCCTATCAGTATTTAATTTATAAATATTGCTAGGAGGCTTAGTCCAGCTGACTGTGATAATTCTGATATCCTGAGTGCACCTTTCTATCATATTGATCAGGTCTTTCCAGTTATTGGGCCATTTCATGTAAGGAAAATTAGTCATCGGGGGCTGAAACATGTCCTTGAAAATGGCATAGATCACTCTTGAAACATTAGCTTGCTTACCTCCAAATCTAGCTGCACATCTGTTCTTCCACAAGTTCCAGGAAATGAAAATAGGAAGAGCCTGAATCATCAACTTATGAACCTCATTCTTGGCCTTCAGAATCCACCAACTCATAAGGACATTTTTTAGATGGCCCTGATCATGTGTGATTCCAAAAAAGTTAGAAAACCGCCTCCAAATGAAACTTGCAAAGTGTACAGAAACAAATATGTGATCAGTATTGTTCCATCCAGATTTAATGCAACAAAAACACCTAACAGGTTCAATACCAAAACTGGTTAGTTTATCATTAGTAGGTAGTTTTCCCTTTAAAGCTCTCTACACTGGGAATGAGATCTTGAAGGGTATGTGTTTGTGCCAACAAAAGGTATCCACCATTGTCTTATTTTTTTTCATTCTGATTATCTCCCATGCTAAAACACAACTAAATTCTCCATTGTCATTAGGCTCCCAAATAGGAGTATCAGAAACTCCTTCTAGGTATTGAACTCTAGTCTGTAGAATCTAAGGGATCAAGAGGGGAGCTACATATTGTCTTAACATGGTTTCATTCCGTCCCCCATTCACAATGAACTGAGAGACTCTAGTGTTATTTAGGCTGGATACATTGCCTATAAGGCTGGCCAGAGCACCTGTACCCAACAAATTATCCCACCAGAAAAATGAACTCCCAGAATTAATTTTCCACCTAATATGAGCTTTCACTGAGTGCTTATTCTTCATCATATACTTCCACACCAAGGATTAGCCGGTGTGCTATTTTTTCCACTGGATTAGCTCTCTAACAGTACTTAGCTCTCAAGAACTGACCATATAGAGTGTCCTTGGTTCTAAAAGTCCACCACTATTTGTATTGGAATGCAATGCAGGTATCAGCTAATTGCCTCACCCCAATACCTCCCTCCTCATATGGGAAACTCATAGTTTTCCAAGATGCCCAATGATACTTTTTTCCCTCCTTATCCCACCCCCAAAAGAAATTTGTAGTTACACTTTTGATATAATTCATAGTAGATTTAGGAGGTGAGACTGCAACAAGGATATGAATTGGAATTAATTGGAGAACATGCTTCACCAATGTAACCTTTCCTCCAAAACTCAAGATTCTAGACTGCCACCCACTAATCCTTTTTACTATTTTATCAATAAGATCAGTGTAGTAAATAATTCTTTGTCTCCCTATATATAGACCCAAGTAGTTGATAGGACTCTTTTTCTGACTATAACCAGGTTTCTCTTTGATCATTTGCACAATTTCAGGACTTGCTTTTGATGGAAGCATGAAGAAGCTCTTTTCTTTGTTGATAAGCTGATCAGAAACTGCCTCATAGGTAGCTAAAGTCTTCATAATAAGCTTAAGAGAACTCTCATTGTTGGCAGTGAAAAGGATAATGTCATCAACAAAGCTTAAATGGTTGATCTGAGGTCCTCTAATCTCTATCTAGAAACCTTTATACCTCTAATTTTGGTGCAGTTTATTCAGCATTCTAGAGAGTACCTCAACCCCCAAAATGAATAAGGCAGGAGAAAGATGATCCCCTTAAACTTGTTTAAGGGCCCTAATAGACTGAAAGAAACCATGTCTTTTGCCATTGATAATTATGGAATACCAATTGTTACTCATGATCCTCCACACCATATCAATGAATATCTCCCCAAATCCCATTTTCCTTAGTACCAAACAGGTGTATGACCAAGAGACCCTATCATAGGCCTTGGCCATATCTAGTTTGATAACTACATTATCCCATTCCTTTGGTTTCTTAATGCCATGTGTGATCTCTTGGGCTAACATAATATTCTTTGAGATACTCCTGTCCTTCACAAAACCTGATTGGTTAAGAGATATGCAATTGGAAAGAATAGCGCTAATCTAAGATAAAGGATTTTAGAAATGATCTTGTTAGTGAAGTTACTTAGCCTGATATGTCTAAATTCAGTGAGTCTATTAGGATTATCCACTTTAGGTAGAAGAACCAAGCATGCATGACTGATGTACTTGGGCATAATTTTGACCACAGAAGAAGGCTTGAACTGCAGCTAGGAGATCACTTTTGATAACTTCCCAGCACACTTGAAAGAGTTTCCCATTCATTCTATCAGAACCAGCTGCTGAGTTGGGGTTCATAGAAAATACAACATGTTTCAATTCCTCCATGTCAGGAACAAATTGAAGATTCTGATTTTAGAGATCTGTTACTACTCTAGGAATGCACTGGATGATACTCTCATTGATCATTTTCTCATGACCAGTAAAGATCTTTTAAAAATATTCACATGCTTTCCTGGCAATGTTTTCATCCCCTTGTATCCACTCATCATTTTCAGAATAGATTTTGTGAATAAAAAGTCTCCTTCTTCTCCCTCTCATCAAAGCATAAAAATATCTAGAATTTACATCTCCTTCCTTGAACCAATGAAATTGAATTTTCTGCCTGAGAACTACTTCAACAACCTTCAATTGTCTAATATATTCTGCATTAAGACAATGAAGTTTAGCCCTATTCTCCTCAGTGTTATTGTTGGTCACCTCTTCTTCAGCATGTTTAATTCTCTTCTTATATTCTTGTACAGCAGCAAAGATGTCCCCAAATTCATTCTTAGGCCAATTGCTAAGAGTATTGGATAACCTTTTCATTTGAAATGTAAACACCACATAGGATTCCCAGGTACTGTTCTATTCTAGAAGGACTTCACAATATCCATGAAATGATCATTATCTACCCAATAATTGAAAATTTTAAAATATCTGGTGATGCTCTCATCCCTTATAGTCATTTCCAACATTAATGGACAATGGTCAGAGCCAACAGATGGTAGATGAGAAATAGTAGTCTGAGGCATTAAATCCAACCATCTATTATTTACCATGGCCCTATCCAATCTCTTCCACACTATGAAGAATCTCTCCAAAATCTGCTCTTTGATCAGTGATTCACCGGCTCCTTCAGCCCTTTGATTACACCAGGTAAAGTATTGGCCATTGTACCCAAGGTCAAGCAATCCACAAGCTTCTATCACACTGATAAATTCAAAGCTCTTGTTCATATTGTATGCCACACCACCCTTCTTCTTTTCAGTAGAAGTAATAACATTAAAATCCCCAATGGTGCACCATGGTATGTCTAAATTGGAGAAGTGTAATAATCTATCCCATAAAGGTCTCCTAAGGTGATTTTTGTATTTTGCACAAATGAAGGAAATCATAAATTTATCATCCACCTCCATATGTCTCAATTCATATGTAATATATTGATTGTCAATCTCCATGATATCACACTCATAAT
Organism: Solanum dulcamara; assembly: GCF_947179165.1. Lineage (NCBI taxonomy): Eukaryota > Viridiplantae > Streptophyta > Magnoliopsida > Solanales > Solanaceae > Solanum > Solanum dulcamara. The sequence goes on from NC_077245.1 coordinate 62,319,296, forward strand.
CTATAGACCAAAAAATCCAAATCTTACCATTTTGGTTGCAGTGAGCTTTATCCATACCCAGGTAGAGCTTGAACATGTGCAACTGTGAATTATCAGCAAAAAGTTCCAAAATAACAATTAGAGCCAAATGATGAATCTTTTTGAGATTTTGGAGTCTTTCCAAGGATCATTGGGTGTTAATGCTTCTAGCATTCCAACAAAGAGCTTTAATCATTAAAACCCCCTACTTTTGGACCTTGTGTTTGGTATGCTAGTACTAGCAGATGTATTGGTGGATACTTACATGTTACTTTTTCTTTGTTGAGATCTACCTCTTGGAGATAAGCCTTGTTTCTCAGTGGTTTCCTGCATTTCTTCTTGAAATTCCTTATTAAAAGTGGATTCAAATGCTCTCAGTGCACTTGTTTCCTCTTCCCCCTTCTCATTTTCCTCAATGGACTTAATATCCTGGTCAAACTCATCTTCTGAGTTAATGACCCTATATTCATCATCCATCTTGGGGACTGTATTAAGAATGTACTGCTCTTTGTGTACTTTACCCTAATGCTATTGTCCCTGATATTCAGTAGAGATGATTTGGTGCTGTGTCATCTTCTTTTGTTGTCTTCTTTTGTTAGAATCCCTCTTTTTCTTACTCAGTCTCTCCTGGGACTTATTGTTAGGGGGTTTAGAAGTATCTCCCACCTCTCCTTTAGGAAGGACTGCAATGTCTGAAACTTGAAGGACCTTTTTTTCTTGAGTGCCTTTATAAGTATCATGTTGAACCCTCTGAATGTCATTTGGATGTTGTGTGATCAATTGTTTACTATTTCTCACATTATCCAATGTACTTTCACGAGTAAGGTTTGGGAAAGTTAGATTGTACGTACATTTTACTTTTACTTTGAAAGGTGGAGAGACTATTTATGATAGACCTCCGGCTTAAGAAAAAGCTTATCAAAGTAGATAATAGATAAAAGCATGAAAAGTATCCTAGAAAAGGAACAATGCTACAATAAATAGTGTGATAATCAAAGTATAAAAGATTTCTTCTTGTCTTATATTTGAAACACGACAAGATGATTAATCGCTCAACTACACTTCCAAAATTAGAAATGTAGGCAGCCGTATGCAAAATAATACCCATTTTTTGACGTCAGGGTCAAATCCCACAAGAAAGAATGTAGGGATGATAGAAAAGATAAAGAATTACAATTCACTGGTTTGAATTAGCACAAAGGATACAAGTATTTTTTGGGGGGTTCTCGATAAGGAACAAACACTACACTAAGATAGCAAAAATAAAAGATAGATTGATCGAAACCTTTTGACTCGAGGATAGCAAATAGATTTTGGAATGAGAATCCAACTCATTCTCACATAATCCATCATAAATAACCAAATATCATCTAGATAATCATAGGTAGGTCAAATTTGCCTAAGATTCTCAAGTACCTACTTGTATCCCCCGATCACAAGCAAGTATTTCTTGACTAATTCTTCCGAACTTAGCAAGTATAAAAAATTAAGCTACCCAATATGGCAATACTAGGATTATCCTATCCCTAGCTCAAATCCCAAAATGAGGCTTAGACCTAGATCTAGACTCTACCAAGCTCTAGTCCACTGACCAAACCAATTCTCAAATCATGCTAATCAATCTTTCTTACACTCAATCCTCTTTCTCAAGAAAGATCAAGATAAATAGGCAAGTCGTTGGGTTGATCACTCCCTTGAAAATTAATTAAAGCATGAGATTAATCAGAGAATCAAAGACTCAAATCATAAACAAGATAATATTCAATTAATTATAAAAGCACAAAACAAAAATCAAAACCCAAATATCATTTATCTTTAACACAATATCCAAATCTGAAAATAAAATACTACAACTATGAATAATGAAAACAAACCAAGAGTTGAAGAAAGACTTAAAAATATACACATTGAAGGTCACAATTTTCACTCTTCAAGTTGAGTGGAGGCTCTTTCCTCTAAAAATTAGGATTGTTAGGTCTCCAAAATTGGTCTATGATCTATGATAAAGACTAATATACAATGATTACAAGAAAATAAGAGTATATCGTTAAACATATCCCAAGAATATCCTTGAATATTCCAAAGAAAGCCTTTCTAGCATCAAATATGACTTGGCCTTTGATTCTCGCCTCTTAGCTTACTCTTCAACCAGTGAAATAAATATTCTTTATTATGAAGCGCCAGTCAAAATACTCATTCATATCAGCAAGCACCAATGGAACCCGCTCTTCAATCGGTGAAACGCCTATTCCCCATTGTGAAGAGCCAATCGAAATGAAGGTTTCAATTTTCAAGATGCCAATTCGGTGATTTTTTAGTGGCAACTCCTTTAAACTTTATATTTTAAGAAATAGCTAAATACAAGAGAACTAGAGCCTAAAATCCCCTCGATTAACATTGAAATATAGCAATAATTCATGAATATGAGTTCAATAAGTTGGTAAAATACCAACTCATCGAACCCCCAAACTTGAACTATTGTTTGTCCTCAAGAAAAGAATTCACTAAGCATAAGATTTGACCTCATCCACACACAATATAGGATATGCATAATTATACTCTAAGACTCAAAAACATCAAAAATAAAAGACTCTATACACAAACACAACTTAAAATTGGTTCCACCATCAATCACTAAGCAAAGGTTTTCTTTTTTTCAAATTCTTTCTTATTTAAAACAATTTTTTCAAGCACAAATAAGGGACAGTAGGTCTTTTAAGTACAACCTGTAAGGAGTTATACGGCTCCTAAACTTTTTGTATAAGTTGATCTTAAGGACTCCAGATCACCTTCATTCTCATGGACACTTGTATGGTCTGTGATCCTTTGTACGGACCGTATAGGGGTCTGTGAAGAGGATCGAGTCAGTTATTTTTCTCAGGAATATTATAGTCTTTTTTCACTCTTCTAATCCCAATACCATATCATTTGTAGGCTTACTCAAAAGGGTTTAAATAATTTCCTAAGGTCCCTAGCCCTATATTCTCTCACAATCTCACCCAAAAGAATTTCTTCTCCTTCAAGTTTGGTCTCAAGCTTTTCTTCCAAGTCAAGAACAAAATCACAAGTACAAGTATCCTTCTCTAATTTCAAGCTAGAGTTCTCTAAGGTATATCGGAATTTAATCCATGGATCTTCTTCCATCCATGGAGTCCCAAAGAATCTCCAATTTTACTTTATAATTTCTTTCAGAACCCTTGGTTTTTGATGATTTTGCATTGGTCTCAATTACATGTTTTGATGGATTTCTCATGATCCCATGTATCATGCCTATTTTATGACTATGAATTATGTTGAGAATTATGCATGTTTCATGAATTTATGAACTATGATTTTAAGAATGCTTTTTAGATAAAGTATCAATGATGTTTTTATGAAAACAAGGTTGCTTCAAAAGGTGAAGTATTCTTAACACGATGGATTCCCATGATTTACTATGAACATGCTCATCATAATTTAGATGCTTAGATAAGTGTCTTTATGTATATATTATGAAATCATAATTTTTTAAAGGAGTTATTCTTATGATGTTTCAATTATGTTATGATAATTTGTGTATTACTAGATTCTTACCATTTTCAAAGCTCATAATATATTATGTGTGATATTTCGTTGAGTATTTACTTAGCACCAAGAGTATTTGGGATGAAGGCTCTCCCGTTAGTAGATGTTGGATCTTTAGTAGCAATACCTTTGTTCCAAAACTATGTGCCCCGTAGGATTTAGTCTTAATTGACTCTAGGTAGTAGATCCACAAATATATTATGTTTATGGTCTTTAACTTGGCAAGTAGGACAATCTTTTTTCAGTGTGGGAGGTATGACACCACACTCCATGTTATATCTCACATAGTTTATGTCGGTTACAGTATCTCTCACTTATGTTATATTACGCTTATAATTTTCTTACGAATATTGTATTGATCATGATTTAAAGGATTATGTCATGTTTTATCTTGGTCATTGCATTATCATGTTTTATGTCATAAATTGCACATTCTCCATACTCAATACATTCTATAGTACTGATCGCATACTTCTTTTGCCTATATTATTTTATAATATAGATCACGGTGCTCCTATTTACGTAGTACTACTTTGGTGAGTCCTCATGCTCCGAGGGCCCAACCATGTTATAAGTTCTTTCATTTCCTTCTCTTTAGACTTATTTCAATTTAAGATTATTTTGGTGAGCTAAAACTTGTGATAAACCCCATCTATGTTAGTAGAGGCCATGTCAGACTTAGTATGTTCTTCCGCACTGTTAGATGTTATACTCAGATTTCTCTCTTATGTTGGAATTGTTATTTTGGAGACTTACCTTCCGCATTTAATTTCTTTCTATTATCTTATTATTGAAGTCATGCTTATGCTAAGATGTTTGTTTAGGGTATTTCAGAATCCTATTCATTGTGTCACGTCTAGGGTGTAGTTTGAGACATGACACTCCTATTCAAAACATCATTAACTCATTCAAGCACCAAATTTTCTTTTCACATAAGGTATGTACACAACACAAGCTATCACCAATTTTATTTTTCTTCTTTTCATTCTTTCATCCATGATTTTACTTAAGCACTTTTCAATTGAAGCTTATGGTTCTCTAAACACTTTTCAATTCATTCCTCTTTTCTTTTCTTGGTTCACAACCTCCAAACTTAGGCTTTTGCCTACATCACAATTTTATTCTTTCTTTTGCCCCAAACTTAGGCGTTTAGCCTACACTTTCATCATTAACAATTAGAAAAATGAGAGTGCAAAAATAGAGGATTCAAAAAAGTCAAGGTGTGCAACATGATGACCAAAAAAATAGTATTAGACCCAATGGGACTAACTAAGATCAATGTCAAGGAGAGGAAATTTTTGGGTAAAGTAATTAATCAAAGAGGTTCTAGGTTCATCTTTCAAGGTAAGCCATATCTAAAATTTTGCCTTGAAACACATTTTGGGATAAGTTCTAGAAAATATGCATACACAAGAATTAATCATCCCACACAAGGCATCACAATCCAACAAGGTCTCAAGTTAGTCCCAAAAATAATTAAATCAAATGACTTTTGAAAAGCCACAATGGGATTTACACCCTTTTGTAAATCATAAAGCCAAACAAAGAATGTAACAACCATGACAAGAGATTGCTTCAAATTCAGTAATTCCCTCATTTTTCAAATCATTTTCAACCTTCCTTTTGCAAGAAGTAAGACTCAAGACTCAACTAAACACTAAAACTTGACATTTTTCCTTAAGAAAGTCGCCTCTCAATCTATCATAAGGAAATGTCAACCCGATTCGACACAACAAGACTCAAGAATTAAAGAAATTTTTCTCCTTGGGAAAGAACCTGTCACGACCCGACCTAGGGCCTAGTTGTAACACGACGATTGAAACCCCAAAGAGGCTCCAACCAAGCCTCTTTAAATATCATAAGCATACATAAGGTAAAGCAAAATCGGAAATATCATAAGAGAGTCTAAACCATGAATAGAAAGTTAAGAACATCACATGACAACATAAACTCGAAATATTTGTCCAACTACCTCTACTCATGAATATGAGCAGGGGATAAGACATGTCCCTAGCTCACCCTCAATATGAAATATAGCAAAAGTCTTTGAAAATAATAACTAAGTCGACAACCAATCCCTGATAAATGAGGACTCACCACAAACACCGCTAGATAGGAAAGCTTAACTAGCCACGTAGATGAGTATGATCTTCAACTTCAACCCCTACATTATGAGATAATGTAGGAAAAAAGTATGTATTAGTACGTTGGAATGTACTAAGTATGAGGACGTGACATGCAACATAAATCATAAAATGCAATGGTCAAGTAAATCACATAATAAGATGAGGTAAGTAAAGACATGAGAAAATTATATTGACCAAAGCATTTAAAAAGCATAATTTAAAATAATAGCATACATAAGAGATCATACATATGTGGGATAGGAACCATAAACGATAATAAGACCATGTGAGCTATAACATGGAATCTAATTATCTCCCCATACAACGAAGAAAAAGGGGAATCTACTTGCCAAGGTAGACTCTACCCGCTAGGCGGGTCGTACATACGCTATATGTGGATCCAATAGCTAGGCCATGAAGGCAACCTATAGTGACACGTAGTTTAAGATATATAAGGTTGCTACTAAGGCTTTTGGTAGGGCTCCCACCTTAAGTCCACTCGGCCCATAGAATACATACATAGCATAGAAATCATAATTACATATATCATAGTCATGATCAAAGGTTTGAAATCATAGAGTAGCTCATTTTTATACCATACTTGTAATGTGAGAATTGTCCTTTCATCATTACAATCATATTTGCATAATTCATATAGTTAGGTCCTAGGTCACCACATAGGGCCCTATGTTACCTTACTTCATAACTTGCATGAAATTCATATCTTGAACTTAGAGTAGAACTCAATTGCATAATCAATTGACTTTGAAAATCATGTAATTGACTTGAAAACATGCATGATTATAAACTTTATATCAGCCCATATATAATTCATATAGATAATATCCCTTAGAAGTATAATTCAAAATACTCATAATTTACATCATGAACCCTAGAGATTAAAATGGGAGAATTCATGGAAAAACTTTTCAATTTAATGCAATAACCATCAATTTATATCAAAATAGACTCATGATCATACTTTGAATCATAATTCATGCAATAGGAATATAGATCATAAAACCTATAAAATACCATACTTTAATTTGATAGAAAACCTTGAAAAAATGATTGGGCTTCGTGGATGAAAGAATCCATGAATCAATACCCACATACCTTAAGTAAGAACACCAAATAATTTGGAAGAACTTGAGAGTTTTGATGGAGAGCTTGAGTGAATTTACTTGAAGTCTTCAATGGAGTCTTGAGAGTCTTTAGAGAGAGAAATATTTGAGTAGATGAATTATAGAAGAATGAATAGAATTAGAGGTTTAGGTCAATTTATAGAGTTAGAATTAGGTCCTAAAAACGTCTAAGTTCATTATCTAACAATTTGGAAAAAGTCTAAGATGTCCTTGCAAAAAACTAAATTCAGCCAGAAAATCATCACTAGGTCCACAACGCGGAGGCAAGAAGGTCCGCGATGCGGACTTGTCGTGCACCTTACTGGTTTGCACAATTTCTTGAGAAATCTATTTTTCGATCTACGGATCCTAAAAATCCACTGAAACTATTTTTCTACAGGTTTTGACCCCCTAATCGATATGCCGAACTCAAATTTTCCAAAAAGATTTAGGATAATGCATTACATGAGCGGCTTATTCCCAAGATACTTGTGAGCATTTTGAGGGATATTTCAGAACCGTGGATAAAGAAAATCCTTGGATTTTATATATTTAACTACTATTCAAAAAGGTGATATAAAAGTGTTTGCACCCCCAAACTTAAAACAAGGTATGCCCTCATGGTGCACGACCCCAAAAGGAGTTAAAAACATACCTAAGATCGCCATGGTGTGCTGAATATTTTTTTACAAAATCTCATGACTAGCTTGGATCCATTTATCTCTCTATTTTGAGGATACAAAACTCCTCCCCAACTTAAAATCAAGGTTTCTTGAGTCATAATGCATCCAACTCTATCCCTCCATTTTAAAGATTTAAACCTCTTACCCAAATTTATATCGAACTTTCTTTGAGGAACATTAGGCAAGGGAGAGGTAGGTAACAAGCCTCCTCTTTGATATCAAATCATGCATTGTTTGACATTTGAGTGAGGAATGCCCTCATTTCTAAATGAACTAGAGAAAAGGATGTTGTTGAATTTCATTTGCAACTCTAGTATCACTTCTTAGATGGTGGAATCTTGGATTATTATAGGCTTGCATGGTATGCAAATACTCAAGATTTCTTCAATATCAAGCAAAACCATTTCTTCTTTGGATTCCAACCTTAATCATCAATCATGACTACTTGAGGAAGAGCATCAAATGTCCTAAGCTTTGTTCATATGTTGGCCTTCAAGTTTGTAATTTCAATCTCAAGTTCTATTACTTCATGGAAATCGATGAAAATACAAGTCAAGGAGTTTATCACTCTATTGGAGCACGTCCATCTGTAGCTCCTCTCGGAGCTCAAGACATAGGATTGCGCACATGAGCCAAGTTTCACTCACTACTCCCATTGTTTCACTCATTTCCTCATTTAGAGAATTCCCCATACACATTTGCTCAAAATAAGGTCCTTCACCATAGGGTCTAGGGTCATCAACATAAGGATTGCAACCCTCAATCTTGGTTTCATCACAAGATGATAGAGAACAAGAATAAAAACAAACACAGACACAAACAAATATTCACTAAGAGAATAGAAACAAGTGAACTATACATTTTAAATCAATTCAATACACCAAATAGTTCCAGCAACATACCATTTTTGATTAATTGCTCAACTGCACTTCCCAAATTAAAAATGTAAGTGACCGTATGCAAAATAATACCCAACTTTTAACATTAGGGTTGAATCCTAATGAATTACAAGCCACTAGTTTGAATTCGCACAAAGGATACAAGTATTTTTGGAAGGGTTTCGATAAGGAATAAATACTAAACTAAGATAGCAAAAATAAAATATAGACTGATAAGCAAACTTTTTGACCCAAGGATAGAAAATATATTTTGGAATGGGAATTTGATTCATACTCACACGATCCATCACAAGTAATCAAATATCATCTAGATAATTATGGGTAAGTCAACCTTTTCTAGGATTCTCAAGTACCTACTTGTATCTCCCTATCACAAGCAAGCATATCATGACTTAATCTTTTGAACTTAGCAAGTATAACAAATTAAGAAACCTAATATGACAATACTAGGATTATCCTATCCCTAGCTCAAATCATACGATGAGGGTTAGACTTAAATCTAGACTCTCCCAAGATCTAGTCCACTAGCCAAACCAATTTTTAAATCGTGTTAATCAATATTTTCTACATCAATCCTCTTTCTCAAGAAAGATCAATATAAATAGAAAAGTCATTGGGTTGATCACTTTCTTGGAAATCAATTAAAGCATGAGATTAATTAGAGAATCAAAGACCCGAATCATAAATAAGATAATATTCAATTAATTACAAAAGTACAAAGAAAGAATCAATATCCAAATATTGTTTATCACTGTCATAATATCCAAATCTAAGAAATCAAATACTAAAACTATGAATAATCAAAACAAGCCAAGAGTTGAAGAAAGATGTAAAGATATACGTAGTGAAACTCACCATCTTCACTCTTCAAGTTGAGCGAAGGCACTTTCCTCTAAAATTAGGGTTGATTGATCCTTGAATTGGTCTATGATATATGATAAAGTCTAAGATACAATGATAATAAGAAAATAAGAGTATATAGTTACACTTATCCCAAGAACATCATTAGAATATTCCAAGGAAACCTTTTTAAGATGGAATGTACCAAAAAAGCCTTTCTAACATCAAATATGACTTGGCCTTTGATTTCTGCCTCTTAACTTTCTCTTCAACCGATGAAATGCCTACTTCTTATTGTGAGGCGGTAGTTGAAACACCTATTCATATCAGCAAGCACTAGTGGAACCCGCTATTAAACTAGTGAAACACCTATTCCCTATTGTAAAGAGCCAATCGAAATGCAAGTTCTAATTTTCAAGATGTCAATTCAGTGATTTTTGAGCGCCAATGTCAGGTCATTTTCTTTGTTTTCTAATATTTTTCAGCAATTAGAGCTTTTCTATAGCGACCTCAAGTGATTTATGACTTATTGTCACTACAGTTTGGTCTCCTAGTTGTTCGTTTGGGTTTTATGCCCGTTTCCTTATTTTAGAGCTCTTGAAGTTTAAATAGTTGTCTTCGGTCAAAACTCTAAGAAAAAGATCTTAGAATGGAATCCTAATGGTTTAATCATCTTCAGAAAAGCCAAATTAGGCCAGTAGCATGATCGATATGAGTATCGAGGCAATTGGTGTGAGTTTGAGGCCATTTGGTACTTGAGCCTTTGAAATTTCATATAAGGTTGACTTCGGTCAATATTCTTGGTAAATACACTCAGATTAAAATTCCATCAACGCGGTTAGATTTGGAATATTGATTTTGGTATAGAATGACCTTCCGTGCAGTTTTCGAGGCTTTTGATCTCATTTCGAGCCCTTTTATGGATTTTAGCTTACAATGATGCTTGGGTGTGGGACCTACTTTTTATTGAGATAACCTGAAATTGAAATTTTGACTATGCCATTGATTTTAAAATGTCATTTCCAAGTGGTTTGCACTTTTGGTTTGCATCATTTGGACTCCAACAGAATTTTGAGGGTCCTTTAAGTTTGGAACTCTTAGCTTAAAAGTTGATGCAAGGCTTCTGGTGCCATGCCGCTTTTGTGAATATTTGTTGGCTTTAGCGAGCTCCACTTTTGCGAACATTATTGGCTTTCGCGAACTCCGCTTTTGCGAACATTTATTGGCTTTAGCGAACTCCACTTTTGCGAACATTGTTGGCTTTCGCGAACTCCGCTTTTGCGAACATTTGTTGGCTTTAGCGAAGAACGCTTTATCGAACATATGTTGGATTTAGCGACCCCTGGGGTTCTTTTAAGATCCATTTTCAGACATTTTCCCCAACTTCAAACATCTATAACTCTTCTATATGTCTGTCTGATTTTGGTGATTCAAAGTCCTGAGTGTTCATGGTGATCTTGGCTACCCTGTGGAATGTTAGGAAAGCTTTGAAAAGTGTCATCTTAAGGTAATTTCGAGTCCAAAGGGGCTTCTCTCCTTCTTGAATTCTCCATTAATGGTAGCTTGATTGCATGGATTGATCTTTATATTTTTGAGCATCAAATTGTATTGTAATTTGGAACACACGTTCATTAAGCTCAAATGCACATTTTCACAGAGTCAAACTCAAGATTCCTAGTGTGGATTCTACAATTTTCTTGTAGACCTAATTTTGGGTCCGTCTTCAAAAAATGCAAATTTGGTGTCGAATCATTTGTATTGACGTCATGATTTGATATTTTATTAGTGTGGCGGTAGTTGGAGATGATTCGGAGGAGAAAATATCAATTTGATTGATTTAAAGCGCGAGTGATCGGCTTCGAGGTAGGCTATGGTATCCTTTTTTTACTGAGTTCTATTAGATATTGTTTAGTATATATTTCATGTGACTTAGGTTGGTATTGGTCGGGTTTAGGGATTTCTTCCTTTTATCTCATTTTCTTGACTTCGGTTGAACCTTAGACTAGCATAGTCTCTTGAGACACTTATTTTATGTTTGTGGTTTTGATTGCATTATGGTTTGGTAAGATTATCCTTCTTAGGATCGGTATTGATGAACTTAGGCTAGGTTTGAGCCTTAGATACTTTAGTTTGTGTTCGAGTGTCCTCATAGCTAGGCGTAGCTTTCGGAATTGCGTGTGATGGTTTGTGTGAATTAGTGCTAGTGTCGGGTATCTCTCTTATTTAGCAGTTGTCTTTTGTTGCCCTATATCTGTTATCTATTGTTGGGCTCGTGGCCGTGTTCGAGGAGAGTTTGGATCCCAGGTTAGCTTATTTGCCTTGATAATGTGGTATAGTTGGATGTTATTGTTTAGATTGTGTCTGTCTTATTTGGATGCTAGTGGTGGCTGCTTGCATTAATTGAGCATATTCACTCATTTTGTGGTACGATCTCGGTAGTTTCATTGGATTTTCACTACTAATTTTGAGAAGGCTTTCTCACCCTTTTACTACTTTTAAACTAATTTTAACGGGAGTCATACCACTTGGGGAATTTGGATACTAGTTTTGAGATCTATGAGGCGTCGAGGACGTACTCCTTTTATATAAACATTTTTAAAGGCATCGAGCACATTCTCAGTTTTTATACTTTGGCTGCATTTGGTATGCCTTTAGACTATACTTGATTATCTAGTGCGGCGTTTCCCTTTCTATATTGGCTTGGCCACTCACTTTCTGGTATAACTACGGGGATACCATATGTCTATGTAAGACCTGGTTCAAGCCCAGACAATGTATACGGACTTTCCACATCCCCTATGGGCCACTTTAGCTAGTGCACCACTAAACTGGATAAGGGAGTCGCATGGATCCCACCTACTAGGCCAAGGGACAGGGTAGGTCTATACATTTGTTGATTGCTGAGAGCCACCAATGATGTTACTGGATTTTACTATAAAATTACATTCATTAGCATTGCCTATCACCAGTATACTTATATGGTATGTTCCCCCAGTTTTATGGGGTCGGAGGTATGTTTTTCATTGTTTGTACCTTCCAGGGTATGGGCGTTCGGTTAGTTATTTTCTGATTATACATGTTCTTATCTCTTGTCTTATTTATAATTGGTTTGCATGGTGTCTTAGTCTGGGTTGTTTTTGGTATTTCCTAATAGACTTAGTTGTTTTAGTCCTTAGGTGGTATGTGATTAGCTGTGGTAGACAATGCTTCTGTCCTTGATTAGTTGGCTCCTTTATGCCTCCTTATTGTAAATAGGTTGTGGCTTGTGCGTACAGCTACTTTCTTTGACTCTGTCTCCTATATTTATATATATATATGTATATATTCTAGCTCTTTACTCTTATTTCCCGTCTCACCTTGTATTAGATCTTATTTACTTACTTGTGTTATATTTACCTGAGTATATATTATTTATACTTTCTTTATTTGTGGAGCTCTGTCGGCCAATTCCTACTGAGTACCATTCATTTGGTACTCATACTACACTTCTGCCCCCTGCAGATCATAGTATGGGTTTTCGACATTGATTTTGAATGGTGCAGAGTAGCTTTTGGTTAAGAGATTTGATGAACTCCTGGCGTCTGAAGTTTCCGATTTCCATTTATTATGGACTAGGACTAGTATTTACTTGTTTTTGAAGACTGTCCCTACTTATTTTGTATTTTTAAAGCCTTGTATTCCTATTTTGATTTAGATGATCGATTACCGACTATTGTTAGGTCTTAGGGTGGTTCCTTGTGATTTATTTTAGTTGTTCTCTCTCTTCTTATTATTATTTATTTTCTTCTTTATTGTTCATCTTTTGCTTGGTAGCTCATTGCCTCAGGTTTTGTGCTAAGGGTTAAGGGTTAGGCTTACCTGTTGGTGGGTGTTAGAAAGTGCCTTCACGGCCTGAGAAATCAGGTTGTGATAGGTTGGTATCGGAGTTCTAGGTTGACCAGCATCATTGGTATAAGGGCAATGTCTAGTAGAGTCCTACGGATCGGTGCAGAGACGTCTGTATCCTCTCTTCGGGAGGCTATAGGGAATTTTAAGGAAATTATATTCTTGTTTCCTTATCGTGTGTCCTTTCTTTGAATAATCTCTAAACCGACTCTTCATAAACCATTCTTTCTTAGATGGATAGCAAAAGTTTTTCGTTGGATATGGTCAGAGCGTTAGCAGGTTCTACCAGGGTTTCGGCGGGTAGTTCTTAGGCCAGAGATGAGTTGGTTGTTCCCTAATAAGATTCATCATCAGTAACAGAATATGTCATGGAATTTCTTGAGTAGGTTGAGAATAACCCCACATCATCCCCTATGGATAGGGATATGAGTCAAGAATTTATCAGAGGATTGTCTTTGCCACTCTGTTTGTCATTAGAGAACTTGATAGAGGCTAGTTCTACCTTTTCTCAAGTGGTTGGTCATGCGAGAGCCATGGAGAAAGCATGCCTTGAGGCTTACATAGATAGTGGCAAAAGGCCTCTCTATCAGCACAGTGGTGATAGCATCCCACTTTTAGGTGAGTATTAGTTTGGTGAGGGTCATCTTTCTTCTAGACCCATCAGGCCCACAACGGTAGGATCTTAAGTCCCAAGAGGTGTTGGGCCAGGTCATGGAGCTTATAGCAGACAGAGTTCAAGTTAGACTTCTCGGGGTGAGTGCATTGGGCCTTTAGGTGTTGGAGCTTATCCTATTCCAGCTGGGTCCTTTCAGTGGGTTATTTTTAGCAATAGTTTCTTTGAGTATGGTGAGGAAGGCCACTTTGTTAGAAAGCATCCCAGGACCCCATTGCCGTCAGCTAGGGGTGGTTGTTTGGGTGTTAGAGATGGGCCACAATTTGTTAGGAGCCGCCTAAGGAGTTTAGCATGATCTTCACACCGGGCTTCAAATTTTAGAGGTTGTTATGATTGTGGGGAGTTTAACCACTGGTCCTGGGAGTGCCTTATGCGAGATTTGACATTTCATACTTTTTGTACTCACCAAGCTAGAGTAGTTGGACCTTGTCGCATCTATGGAGAGGTTGGCCATCAATCTAGAGACTGTCCCCGACGTGGGACCCATGCACAATTTGCTCTGCCAAGTTAATATCATTATTTACACCACCTTTAGTTAGAGGTAGAGCTTAGAGGGTTATTGGTGATGCTTCAGGTTCTTAGTCATGGTCGGTCATGATTTATTCCATATTTCTATGAGTCAACCTGAGGCTGAGGCTCTAGGTATCAATTGCTTCTAGTGTGAATTCATTATGTTGTCATTTACTGCTCATTTTGTATGGTGTTAAGGTATTTTATATCAGTATATGCCTATTTGAATTGTTATTTATCCTGTGACTGTGGTAGTAGCCTTACTTGGACTTATGTGTATATGTTTCAGTGTTGTAGCTGATTTCTTTTAGTAATGAATCGACTAGGTTGAGTTTTTGTGATAATTAATGGTGATTGAGCAACTCCCTGTGCCTTATCCTTGATATGAGATTACGGCCAAGCTAGTTAGTATTTTTTTGTCTCATTTACTATTGATTTTGCCATGGTACCGATCCTTGTTAGATAGGTGGCTAGACTAGCTTTGTTAATTTTGGGAGTGGTAATACTAGAGGATCTAGTTGGCTTCGAGGATTGCCTTAGTTGTGTGATGTCCCATTTGGTTAGTGGTTGAATGGCTCTTATTACTTTTGTTCATAGTTAGTGTTACCTCAGTTAGTATTCCTCCTCTACCATTCTAGTTTCTTGGATCAGGCGGCTACTTTCATTGCTGGGTATTATTTGTTTCTATTCTAAGAATATGAAGTTGAGGTTTGCTCTGTTAGTCTACCTGGTTGGATTCTTTATAGTAATTTTAGTTGGTCATCTCTTCTTGTATGCCTTACTCTTTCTCTCGGTTGCTAAGTTGTAGTCCACTCATTCTACCTTTTGGGAGTTTTCTATTTTGAAAGTTTTGGTGCTAGGCTGCGGCTAATTGGGAAGTTGGGAAGTGTGATCCCTCACTGTGCTCTATTACTGTTGTTTCTAGTTCCATCCAGTTGTGTTGGTAGCTCTCGAGACTTTGAGTTTCAGATAGAGTTGGAGCAGCAGTGTCTGTAGTTGGCTTCAGATATAGCCTAAGATGGAAGATGGGAAATTGGTTAGAAAGATCATCTACAAGATGGGGTCACAGTAAATCTTGGAGTTTTTTATTTGAATTTTTTAGGTTGCAAGGTTTGATTTTACTATGTTCGGTTGAATGTGGTGGTTGCGAGTGGGAGTTAGTGCTTTTGGACCATTATCGATCAGTTTTCCATGTCTGCACCTCGCCTACCAGCTAGGTTTTCCTTGGACTTGTATAGTTGGCTCAGATTTGAGGTGGCAGAATAGTTTGTAGGCACATAGTAGTGGTGTTTCAGGAGTTCCTATTATAGGAGTTACGTCAACGGAGTTGGAATCAGTATGGTCTCATTATTCGTAGGGTAAATTGGTGTTTTGGAGTAGAGTATTCAATTTCAGTTTGGGTTCTTGGGTTTTGGAATTGAGATTGGAATTTTTTTCTTTACCCAGGTTGGTTTCCTTGCTTTGGTTGATGTCATCCCTTGAGGTTTAGTTGAGATATGTGACTTCCCTATGATTTGTGCAGTGTGGTTCGATAAGCGTGTTTCGGATAGCGTTAAAGGTTTTTAGGATAGCTATGGACTAGCAGGATACCTTTGGTGGCTAGGAGAAGGTGGAGTGGGAAGCTTAAGGCAAGTATTTGGAATTCTGAGTTGAGTTGTATCTGCCATGGTCTTCCATTGCTCATTTTTAGTGGTTTCAATGTACTTGGTCTTTCTTAGAAGAATCTAGTGATTTTGATCAAGTTCGGCCTAAGCGAGCGAGAGTTGGAGCCCAAAATAGAATTGGAGGAGCTTTTGGAGTTGGAAGTGAATTTGAGGATTTTCCTCTCAGCCTGAGTTCTATGATGGCATTGTTCGACCCGAGAGGATGTTTGAGGGTCTAGCAGAGCATGCAGACCTGGTACCCTCTTCTTTTCTTGCCTTTAGGTTGTGACTGTCTTCCTACTTTCACGGACGAAAGTCTCTTTTAGTAGTGAATGTTGTAATGACCCTCTAGGTAGCTACCCCAAGTCATTTATGACTTGCTGACACTGACAGTTCGATTGCCTAGTCGTTCATTTGGGTTTTATGCCCATTTTCCTATTTTGGAGCTCTTAAAATTTAAATGGTTGATCGGTCAAAACTCCAAGAAAAAAATCTCAGAACAAAATTTTGACGGTTCCATCAGCTTCAAAATAGCCAAATTGGGTTAGTAGCTGGTTGACATGAGTATCGAGGTAATCGATACGAGTTTGAGGCCATTCGACGCTTGAGCCTTTAAAATTTGGCCTAAGGTTGACTTTGGTCAACATTGTTAGTAAACGCGCTTGGATTGAAATTCCATCAACGCAGTTAACTTTAATATCGAGTTTGGTCTAGATCTGTGTGGTTCCCAAGGCTTTTGATCTCATTTCAGGCCCTTTTATGGATTTTAGCTTATAATGACGCTTGGGTGTGGGACCCACTTTTTATCGAGATGACCTCTGATGAAAATTTTGATTGCATCATTGATTTTGGAATGTCGTATCCAAGTAGTTTTCACTTTTAGTTTGCATCGTTTGGACTCCAAATGAATTCTGAGTGTCTATTTGAAGTTTGGAACTCTTAGCTTAAAAGCTAGTGCAAGGCTTCTGGTGCCATGCTGCTTTTGCGAATATTTGTTGGTGTTAGCGAACTCTACTTTGCGAACATTATTGTCTTTAGTGAATTCCGCTTTTGCGAACATTTTTGGCTTTAGCGAAAATTTGTTGGCTTTAGCGAACATATGTTGACTTTAGCGACCCCTGGGGTTCTTTTAAGACCCATTTTTCAGACATTTTCCCCAACTTCAAACATCCATAACTGAAGTTCTATAAGTTCAATTTTGGTGATTCAAAGTCCTAAGTGTACGTGGTGATCTTTGCTATGTTTGAGAGCTTCGGAAAGTGTTACACTGAGGTAATTTTGAGATCAAATGGGATGTTCTCCTTCTTGAATTCTCCATTAATGGTAGCTTGATTGCATGGAATGATTTTCATATTACTGAACGTCGAATTTTGTTATAATTTGGAACACGAGTTCATTAAGCTCAAATGCACTTTTTTATAAAGTCGAACTTGGGATTCCTAGTGTGAGTCCCACAATTCCTTTTTAGACCCAATTTGGGGTCCATCTCCAAAAAATGTGAATATTGTGTCTAATCGTTCATATTGACCTCGTGATTGATATTTTTACTAGCGTGGCATAGTTAAAGGTGCTTCAGAGGTGAAGATCACCAATTTAGTTGATTTGGAGCATGTATGATCGATTTTGAGGTATGCTACGAGCTCTCTTTTTAACTGAGTTCTATTAGATATCGTTTAATATAAATTTCATGTGACTTAGGTTAGTATTGGTTGGCTTTAGGACTTTCCTCCTTTTATTTCATTTCCTTGACTCCGGTTGAACCTTAGACTAGCATAGTCTCTTGAGACCCTTATTTTAGGTTTGTGGTTTCGATTGCATTATGGTTTTGTGAGATTATCCTTCTTAGGATCGGTATTGATGGCCTTAGGCTAGGTTTGAGCCTTAGATGCTTTATTTTATGTTTCAGTTCCCATATAGCTAGGCGTAGCTTCTGGAAGGGTGTGTGATGGCTGGTGTTAATTAGAGCTAGTAGTGGGGACCTCTAAGGCTCGTCGTAGCCGTAGATTGGGCTTAGGCTCTTTGGGAGTGGAGATGGCATACTTTGGGGTAAGACATCATTTCTAGAGATATTTCTCCCCTATCTGATTCTGAGCCATGTCTCAATTGTCGTTCTTATTTAGCGTTAGGCTTTTGCTGCCCTATATCTATTATCTATTATTGGGCCAAAGTAGTGTTCGAGGAGAGTTTGGATCCCAGGTTAGTTCCTTTGCCTTGATAATGTGGTATAGTTTGATATTACCATTTGGATTGTGTGTGTCTTGTTTGGATGCTATTGATGGCATGCTTTCATTGATTGAGCATATTCACTCATTTTGTGGTACGATCCTGGTAGTTTTTTTGGATTTTCACTACTGATTTTGAGAAGGCTTTCTCACGCTTTTACTACTTTTAAATTGGTTTTAACTACCACCTAGGACATTTGGATATTGGTTTTGAGATCTACAAGGCGTAGAGGACGTGCTTCTTTTATACGAATAGTTTTAGAGGCATGGAGGATGTGCTCAATTTTTATTGATATCTGGTGTGGCGTCACCCTTTTTATACTTTGGCTGCATCTGGGATGCTTTTAGCATGTACTTGATTATCCAGCATGGCGTCGCCTTTTATACATCGACTTGGCCACTCACTCTCTGGTACCACTACGGGGATACCATATGTCTATATAAGACCTAGCTCGGGGTCAAATAGTGTATATGAACTTCCCACATCCCCTATGGGCCACTTTAGCTAGTGCACCACTGAACTGGATGAGGGAGTCGCATGGGTCCCACCTGGCAGGCTAAGGGCCAGGGTGGGTCTATGTCCCGGGTTCTATATCATCATAATAGGTGTGGATGGGATGATTGGAGTAGTTATTTCTCGCCTGATGTCCCGAAGAGCCTACACTTGTTGATAATTGAAATTCATCGATGATGTTACTCGATTTTACTACAAACTTGCATTCATTAGCATCGCCTATCACCAGTATACTTGTATGGTATGGTCCCCAGTTTTATACGGGGCGAGGGTATGCTCATTATTATTTTTACCTTATATGGGTGTTGTAATGACCCTCAAGGTTATTTTTGTGTATCTCTGATATTTTCAGCATTTAGAGCTTTCTTGTAGCAACCCCAAGTCATTTATGACTTGATTCCACTGATAGTTCGATCGCCTAGTTGTTTGTTTGGGTTTTATACCCGATTTCCTATTTTGGAGCTCTTGGAGTTTGAATGGTTAACTTTGGTCAAAAATCCAAGAAAATAAATGTCAGAATGGAATTTTGACGATTCCATCAGCTCTGAAATGGCCAACTTAAGCTAAAAGCTTGGTCGGTACGAATATCGAGGCAATCGATGAGAGTTTGGGTCCAATTAGTGCTTTAGTCTTTGAAAATTGGCCTAAGATTGACTTTAGTTAACATTCTTGGTAAACGCACTCAGATTGAAATTTCATCAGCATAGTTAGCTTTGGAATGTCGAGTTTAGTCTAAATTGACTTTTAGTTCATATTCCGAGACTTTCGGTTTTATTTTGAGCCCCATTGTGGAAATAGAAAATTAGGTGTGGGACCCACAATTTTATCAAGAAGACCTTATCTGGAAATTTTGTCTACGCCATTGAGTCCAGAAAATTAAATTTAGTAGGGTAACATAGCCTGTTTGCATACACAAGATTCTAAACGAATTCGTAACCCCCCACCGGAGTTTTCAAAGTTGCCAAAACCAGCTGAGGTGCATCAGCTAGTGCAGACCAAATATGGTCATCGCGTTCGCGCCACCTAGGCCACGTTCGCGGA
The DNA here is from genome assembly GCF_947179165.1 of Solanum dulcamara. Taxonomy (NCBI): domain Eukaryota; kingdom Viridiplantae; phylum Streptophyta; class Magnoliopsida; order Solanales; family Solanaceae; genus Solanum; species Solanum dulcamara. The sequence goes on from NC_077245.1 coordinate 62,339,038, forward strand.
AGCCATGGTTCTTTGCCTCCACGTTCGCGGGCACGGGATGGCATTTGCGAAGGCCTAATGGATTACCCTCTATGTTCGTGAGGCCCGTGTCACGTTCGCAGAGCATTGAAGGCTCAGCCTCTACATTCGCAGACCTCTTTCTCCGTGTTCGCAGAGAGCAATTCACTAGTCTTTTAATTAAGATAGTGAAGCGAACTCGGTCATTTCCCCTTTTTCATTCTTCAATTTTGGGAGTTTGGGAGCTCCGTTTTAGGCAATTCTAAGTGCATTAGGTTCGTGGGACTCGTGGGTTTCTGTTGGTATTATCGGCGGAGCGTGCAAGGCATTTAATTGAGGTAATTTCTGCCTCAAAAGGGCTGCCCAAGATTAGTTTAGGGCTTTAATGGTGTTTTTAATTGTGGGCTGATTTAGGTCTGTTGGAGCATCGATTAGAGCCCCATTTTACGATACAAACTCAATAGTTTGTTGAATATTTTCATAAAGTCATTTTTGAGATTCCCATGCGGGTCCTACAATCCCCTTTTTGACCTAATTTTGGATCCATCTCCGAAAAATATAATTTTAGTATCAGAACATTTGTAATGATGAGGTGATCAATATTTTGATAGCGTGGAGGCATTTAGAGTCTTTTTTGGAGCTGAAAGCTGCCAGGAAGTGGAGTAGGAGCGCGCGTATTCGACTTTGAGGTAGGCTACGGTCTCCTTTCTTTTGATTAAGTTGAGGTATTATTTGGTATAAATTACTTGTAGTTTGGATTATATGTGGTAGGTTAGGTTTGATTCCTAGATTTTAGGTTCCTTGTTCTGGTGTAATCCTTAGGATAGGTTGCCTTTATGATATTTCCAGTCTAGTTGGTAAGATTATTGATTATGCCTTAGTTTGGACCTGATTAGCCTATTTTAGGTGACTTCATTGATGTTTATAGTGGTTAGCGGATTTATTCCTTAGAATGGAGTTTGAGTTGATCCTCAGTCGATGTAGCCGTTATTAGCAGAAGTCTCTTAGACTTAGTGTCCTTCTCTATTGTAGCACATATTCTAGAGCCTTCGTGAAGTGGTTTTCACTCGATTAGGCTTGTAAATTGTTGTTGGATCCCTTTTCTGAATTTAGAGCTAGAATCCCCTATGCTTGCTTTTGTCATTTGGCGGAACTAGTTGAGTTTGTGATCTCGAGGTTATATTCCCGGTTGGATCTAGAAGTATTGATTGACTAGCCGAGTACCGTTTCCTCACTTTTCTCCTCCCTGTTACCCAATTAGGGTTGAGTTCCATTTTGGGCCTTGTTGTTAAGTTAGAGGAGTAGATCTGAGCCATAGGCCTTGTTTAGAGGTCAGTTGCATATGCTAGTCATGTTTTTATATTCTAGAGGGTAAGGTGTTTATGGAGTCATTATTGTATGTGATTGCGCGTGTTTTTTGGGTAATAGTGATTGCATGCATTGCACTGGATCACTGTTTTCTCACATATGTAGTCGACCCTAGTGCATGCATTGGTTCTTGGCTTTGATTTGAGAAAGCTGGGTTGTAACCCAAACTATTTTATATTAATTTTTGAATGGGGGGTCGTACTACCTTTATTACTACTATTTTCAATAGATTGGAGACATCGAGGATGCACTCATTTTATTATATTGATCAAGGCATCGAGGATGTGCTTATTTTATGATACTGGTTCGGTCATAGAGGTTTTTGACCTTTTTTATACAGACTTGACGTTTTATCTCTGGTCCCCACGATAGAGTGGACATTAATGATCGAATATACAAATTGATATCTATATTGATATAAGACATGGATCAAGACTAGGCAAGTATATAGGGGCATTCCTGAGCCACCTATTGTGATCCTAGAGAGGCGCATGTGTCCTACTTCCTGGTCGGAACTAGAAGTAGGTGTATATATCTTGGTATGAGGCACTTGGCACATATAGATTTACCGGTTTTATTGCATGACTTCCATTCATATATGCATTGCTTATCACCAGCAGAGTTGTTTGTACCTATCGGTAGTATGGGATATCACACGGGTTTTCCTGTTTGTGAGTGAACTTCCCGGACACACAAGGGCTAGAGAGGTATTGTCTTACTATTTTTGAACTTGTGGCAGTATAAAAGGTGGTCTCTTGTTTGAAGGTAGTTACTGCCCTTGTTCTTATTTATCAAACTTTTGTGTAGGGATTTAGTTGATACAGTCTTTTAGGCCTTTATGTGATATTTGTCTGTACTTCAGTTAGTAGGTTGTCACTTGGTGGTTCCCCCTTTTGTAGTCTTTCATTGTGTTTAGGTCTTGGGTTGGTGCCACCCGGTATGTCCTTGGTTTCATTGCTTGTTTCCTATCTCTTTCTTTCTTATATCTGATACTTCTTATTTCAGTCTTCCATATTATTCTTGTTAGTTTCTTGTGATATATACTCATTGCTTACATGTTCTTTATACTTGCTTTATCTTTGGAGCTCAGTCTACCGATGCCTACTGAGTGCCACTTGTTGGTACTCATACTATACTTCGGCACCCTACAGATCATAGTATGGGTTTTCACTACTAATTTGGATATCGTGCAGAGCATCTCTTGAAGTTTGGAGAATAGGGTGAGCTCTTGGCATTCGAAGTTGCCTATCTCCTTCTATTTCAGCTTAGACTTGTCTTTATTTTTCACTCGGAGACAGTTATGCTAATATTATATCTTTATAAATCTTGTACTCTTTTAATTAGTTTAGTTTCTCGACTACCGACTGATACTAGTTCTTGGGGGTTAGCTTGTTGTATTTATCTTATTCTTTTTTTTTCTTATTGTTGTTATTATTATTTGTTTCTTTCCTTCCGCTTGTGATGGTTCATTGCCTATGGTTCCACAATCTAGGTTAGGCTTAACTACTGATGGATTGATAGTAAGTGCCATCATGACTTGAGAAATCAGGTTGTGACAGAATGGTATCAAAGCTTAGGTTCCCAGTATCATCGGTATAAGGTCAAATGCCTACTAGAGTCCTGCGTATAGATGAAGAGACGTCGGTGTTCTCTCTTTAGGAGGCTATAGGGCATTTTAGGGAAAACTTTATTCTTGATTTCTTATCATGGGGAATTCCTTTGATCAACCTCTAAATACTTTCTTGGAATTTATTTTTCTTTTAATGGATAGTACGAGCTTTTCGATAGGCATGGAGAGTGTGCCATCACATACTACCTAAGTTTTGATAGTATCTATAGCCACCTCAGCTTCTTTGGATTTATCATTGGAGATTCCGCATCTTGATAAGCATACACCACAGACAGGAGTAGTTTTGGGTACACTGAGTGGTTCGTAGCCTAGGATTGGGCTTGTAGGTCCTCAGCAGAGTTCTTTGTCGGTATTTGAGTATGTAATAGAGTTTCTAGATTGGACAAGGCATGATCCTACACTATTTCCTATAGAGCAAGACATGACTCAGCCATTTATTAAGGGATTGATTTTGCCATTCCACCTAGCATCACAGCAATTGATAGCAGTTGGGTCTACTTTTCCCTGGGTGGTCAGTTATGTGAGGTCTATGGAGCATGCATGTATGAAGACTTATAAAGGTGGAGGTAGGATATCCCACCATCAGCGCAGCAGAGGTAGTATCTCACCCCGAGGTAGGCATCTTCCTAGTGAGGGTCAACCTCATTCTAGACCTACCGTACCTATGGCGAGACCACCTCAAGTTTCAGGACGTTCGGTGACAGGTTATCGTACCCATAGTGGATAGAGTTCACGACAGACTTCTCACAGTTTGCTATCTAAGCATTCAGATTTTGGGGCTCATACTAATTTAACTAGTCATCTCAGTGGGCTGCGTTTGGTGGAAAGTATTATACGTGCGATGAGTTTGGGCTTCCAGCTAGGGAGTGTCCTATAGTCACACATCACAAGCGATAAGCTCAATAAGATCGAGTTCGTAGAGCTCAGGGATGTCAGTTAGAGGTGTTACCTCGAGTATTGCAGTTAGTGGTTTATGTGTTCAATTCGAGGCTAGGTGCCTTCCATCCTATGCTTCTACAGGTCAGACAAAGGACGAGGCTCCAGATATCAATCAAATTTGTGTAAACTTTTTTTTAGGAATTTCCTTGCTTGTAGTGCTTGGGTGTTGGGTTCTTCATATCCATCAGTGAATACTTGGCTTGTTAGACTCATCTTGTGATTCTGGTAATTACTTTACTTGGACTTATGTGGGCATGCTTACTCAACCTAATTACTTGTCTATTGTCTACTACGACAGCTTTACTTGAAACTATATGTATATGTTTATGTTCCTTAGGTGGTTTGTTTTAGTAGTGGATCATATTGGTGTTACTGTTATGTGGAAGTAGTTGTAGAGTTATACCTTGTGGATGTTGAGCTTAGTTGATTGCTCTTGGAGATTTATATTTAGCCATCCTAGAGTTTTCTTGTATTAGCCCTTTTTTTCTTTTCCTAGATTGACCCTTCTAGTGTGCTTAGCTGGGGTGAGGTTGCTGTCGAGAAAGGGGTACGTCAGCAGTTGTGGCCTTTGTGGTCTACTTTGGATTTCATTCGTTGATTCTTTCTTCTTTGGATTTCATATTCTTAGTTTTTTAAGGTGGCGAAGTTAAGGTTTACCTTTCCAATTAGCTGGGTTGTCTCTTCATGGTAAGTTTTATTGTTAAGTTATAGGGTCAATGGTTGTGTGATGCGCTATCAGATGGCTATGTTTGAGTTGGGAAAGCCGGGATTAGAATTGCCTTTGTTTATCCTAAGTATGGCGATGTTTTATCATGAAGTGTAATGTAAAAAGGATTTCATTGGGATTCATGGAAGATATAGAGTAATACAGTTGTGGTCGACCAACAATTAGCTAAAGAGGGATGAATGTGGAGTGAGAGTGTTTATATTGATGAGTCGTAGTTTATTATAATTGCGTTGGTGTTCTCTTGTGACTTATGGACTTTTAGGTGGTTATTCAAATGTCTCAGAAATTTCATTCATAGGATTATTTACCTTACAACTAGGACTCTCTTCAATCTTGGTGATTCCGTGTTGTGCCTTGCTTCTACCGGTGAACTACAGAGGTGTATTGATGGTTCAAAGAATTAGATCATTAATTTGGGTCTTCTATTATGGTGTGCTTTGAATAATTCAAACTTTTGTTTTGGGTTAAGTGTGGTGGAGTTCACGAACTGCTTCTGGATGATAATCTTCGTTAGAATTAAGGGAACCTTCTCAAATAACTCTCCTCTAGGATAGAGTCAAAGTAGTTTGTGGAATCAACAACTCCTTGTTTGCTTCAAGGTGCGAAGTTTGTGTGTCATTATGGTTAGCTTGTGGTTTTCGTTATGGTGGGTTATTTCATTTTGAGTCACTCTTAAAAAGGGTGTATATGTTTATTCGCTACCTACCAGCTCAGGTTTTGTTGGATTATGGTGGTTTACTCAGATTTGCACTTGTGGGGTGATCTATAGACTCATGGTATCAATTTTTATTGCTTCTAGGCTAGAATCTTATATTGGTTCAGCTTTTTAGAAGTCCTATTGGTAGCAAGTGACATTGGAGTTGGCCTAAGTACGACTTTTCTTTTCACCCGTGGATTTGGTTGTCCCTTGGAGTAACATTTTTAGTCTTGAAAGATAGGTTTCAGACTAAAGTTAGGGATTTTAGGAGCCTTTGGGTTAGAACTTTGGATTTGTGCCCTGGGTTGAATCATTTATTTTGAGTTCGTGTCACTCTTTGATGATCAGGTGGTGCTTGCGTTTCCTTCGTGGTTATTTGGACAGTGCTCAGATGGTGTTAGGAATTGTTACAGTGGTTTAGGATGGGTAGGACACCTATGATGACTAAAGAGTCTTTAGTTTGGAGTATAAAGCAAAGAAATCCAATTAAGAGTTGATTAGCATATTCTTCTGTCTATTAGTCTCCTAATTCTAAGGTATCTTGCTCTTTTGGTTTACTTGAGTTAGTCTATTGCGTTCCGTTGAATTTATTCTTGCTGGGTGGTAGTCAGTATCAAAACAGAGGCATTGGAAATTGGATTGAGCTACTAAGAAGAAAAGTGAATTTGAGAGTTTTCTCTTAGCTTGAGTTCTGGATTAGCGTTGCCAGTCCCAAAAAGGTGCATGTAGTTCTGGCGGAGCTTGCAGGCCTAACTTTCTAATCTGTTTGTGCCCTTGGGTTCTCTTATATCCCTTGACTTTCGAGGACGAAAGTCCTTTTAGTAGTGGATGTTGTAAGGACCCTCAAGATTATTTTTATCTTTCTCCAATATTTTCAGCATTTAGAGTTTTCCTATAGCGATCCCAAGTCATTTATAACTTGCAGGCATTGACAGTTCAGTCGCCTGTTCATTCGTTTGGGTTTTATACCTGATTCCCTGTTTTGGATCTCTTGGAGTTTGAATAGTTCACTTAGGTCAGAACTCTAAGAAAATAACCTTAGAATGGAATTCTGAAGATTTCATTAGCTCCAAAATGGACAAATTAGGCTGAAAGCATGGTTGGCATGAGTTTCGAGGCAATTGATGCGAGTTTGGGGCCATTTGAGCGTTAGTCTTTGAAATTTGGCCTAAGATTGACTTTGATCAATATTCTTAGTAAACGCGCTTGGATTGTAATTGCTTCACCATGGTTAGGTTTGGAATGTCGAGTTTGGTCTAGAATGACCTTTCATTCATGTCCCGAGACTTCCGATCTCATTTTGAGCCCCTTGTGAAAATAGCAAATTGGGTGTGGGACCCATAATTTTGTCAAGATGATCTCGAGTGGAAATTTCGACTACGTCATTGAGTTTGGAACATTGAATTAGATAGTGTAGCATAGTCCATTTGCATTCATTAGATTCCGAATGAATTTCGAGCACCCCATCGGAGTTGTGAAAGTTGCCAAAACCAGCTGATGTGCATCAGCTAGTGCAGACCAAATTTTGTCTTCACGTTTGTGTCACCTAGGCCACATTCGCGAAAGCCTAAAGGATTGGCCTCCGCATCCGCGAGGCCCATGCAGCATTCATGGAGCATTGAAGGCATATCCTCCGCATTCGCGGACTCTTTCTCCGCGTTCAAAGAGAGCAATTCACTAGTCTTTTAAATAAGACTAGTGACGCGAACTCAGTTATTTCCCTTTTTTCATTCTTTGATTTTAGGAGCTAGGGATCTCCATTTTGGGTCATTCCAATTGCATTGGGTTCGTGGAAATTTTGGGTTTGTGTTGGCATGATAGGGGGAGCTTTCAAGGTGTCAAATTAAGGTAATTTCTGCTCCAAAGGGGCTGCCCAAGCTTAGTTTAAGGATTTAATGGTGCTTTTAATTATGGGCTGATTTAGGTCATTTGGAGCATCGATTGGTGCTCCATTTTATGGTACAAGCTCAACAAAGTGTTTAGAATATTTTCACAGAGTCCTTTTCAAGATTCTCATCGTGGGTCTCATAATTCTATTTTCGACCTAATTTTGGATCCGTCTCCGAAAAATGCAATTTTAGTGTCAATATGTTCGTATTGACGAGATGATAAATATTTTGATAGAGTGGAGGCATTTGGAGTCTTTTTTTGGAGTGAAAAGCTATCGAGAAGTAGACTTGGAGCACATCATGTTCGGCTTCGAGGTAGGCTACAGTCTCCTTTCTTTTGATTGAGTTTCATGAGGTATTGTTTAGTATAAATTACTTGTGGTTTTGATTGTATGTGGCAGGTTAGGTTTGATTCTTAGATTTTGGTTCTTTGTTTCAGTGTAATCCTTAATCTAGGTTGCCTTTATGATATTTCCAGTCTAGTTGGTAAGATTATTGATTATGCCCTAGTTTGGCCCTGATTAGCCTATTTTTGATGAATTCATTGATGTTTATAGTGGTTGGGGGATTTACCCCATAGAATGGAGTTTGAGTTGATCCTCAGTCGATGTAGCCATTATTGGCGGGAGGCTCTTAAACTTAGTGTCCTTCTCTATTGTAGCACCTATTCTGGAGCCTTCGTTTAGTGATTTTCACCCGGTTAGGCTTATAAATTGTTGTTGGATCCCATTTCTGAATTTAGAGCTAGAATCCCCTATGCTTTCTTTTGTTGTTTGGCGGGGCTAGTTGAGTTTGTGATCTCGAGGTTATATTCCCAGTTGGATCTAGAGGTATTGATTGACTAGCCGAGTACTATTTCCTCACTTTACTCCTCCTTGTTACCCAGTTAGGGTTGAGTTCCCTTTTGGGCCTTGTTGTTGAGTTAGAGGAGTAGATCTGAGCCATAGGCCTTGGTTAGAGGTTGATTGCATGTGCTAGTCATGTTTCTATGCTCTAGAGGGTAAGGTGCTTGTGAAGTCATTATTGTACATGATTGTGCGTGTTGTTTGGGTGCTGGTGATGGCATTTCTTGCATTAGATCATTATTTTCCCATGGATGTAGTCGACCCCGGTGCATGCATTAGTTCTTGGCATTGATTTAAGAAAGTTGGGTTGTAACCCAAACAATTTTATACTGATTTTTGAATGGGGGGTCGTACTATCTGTATTACTACTATTTTCAGTGGACTGGAGGCATCGAGGATGCGCTCATGTTGTTATATTGATAGAGGCATCGAGGATGCACTCATTTTATGATATTGGCCCAGTCTTAGAGATTTTTGTCCTTTTCAATACAGATTTGACTTTTTATCTTCGGTCATCGTGATGGTGCGGAGTTTGATGAATGGATATATAGATTTATTTCTATATTGATATAAGACCTGTATCGGAACCAGGCAGGTATATAGAGCATTTCTGAGCCCCCTATTACAATCCCAGAGAGGCGCAGGGGTCTATGTGGCACTTGGCACATATGGTATGAGGCACTTGGCACATATGGTATTGCTGGTTTTATTGCATGACTTTCATTCATCTATGTGTTACCTATCACCAGCATAGTTATTTGTACCTATTGGTAGTATGGGATACCGTGTGGGTTTAACTATTTGTGAGTGAATTTCCTTGGCACACAGGGGCTCGGGAGGTGTTGTCTTACTATTTGCGAACTTGTGGTGGTATAAAAGATGGTCTCTTATTTGAAGGTGGTTACTTCCCTTGTTCTTATTTATTTAACTTTTGTGCAGGGATTTAGTTGATAAGGTACTTTAGGCCTTTATGTGATATCTGTGTGTACTTTGGTTAGTAGGTTGTCACTTAGTGGTTCCCTTTTTTGTAGTGTGTCATCGCGTTTAGCTCTTGGGTTGGCGCGACCAGCTACATCCTTGGTTTCATTGCTTGTTTCCTATCTCTTTCTTTCTTATATCTGTTTTTTTTTATTTTAGGCTTTTGTATTATTCTTATTAGTTATTTGTGATATATACTCCTTACTTATATGTTCTTTATACTTGCTTTATCTTTGGAGCTTAGTCGGTCGATGCCTACTGAGTTCCACTTGTTGGTACTCGTACTATATTTTTGCACCCTTTAAATTATTAGTATGGGTTTTCACTACTGATTTGGATATCGTGCGGAGCAGCTCTTGGATTTTGGAGACTAGGGTGAGCTTTTGGCGTTCAGAGTTGCCTATCTCCTTCTATTTCAGCTTGGACTAGTCTTTATTTTGCTCTCAGAGAAAATTATGCTAATATTGTATCTGTATAAACCTTGTACTCCTTTAGTTAATTTAGTGGCTTGACTACCGACTGATACCAGGTCTTGGGGGTTATCTTGTTGTATTTATCTTATTCTTTTTTTCTTATTATTGTTGTTATTATTTTTCGTTTCTTTCCTTCCGCTTGTGATGGTCCATTGCCTATGGTTTCGGATTGTGGTGTTATGCTTACTTACTGGTGGGTTGATAGTAGGTGCCATAATGACTTGAGAAATCAGGTCGTGAAAGGTATGGCCGTCCGGCCGGTTATTGTGTGATTATACATATTCTTATCTCTTGTCGTGTTTGTAGTTGGTTTGCAGGGTGTCTTAGTCTAGGTTGTTGTTGGTGTTTCCTGATAGACTCAGCTTGTTTATTCCTTAGGTGGTATGTGATTAGCTATGGTAGACAGTGTTTTGTCCTTAATTAGTTAGCTCCTTTAGTGCCTCCTTACTGTAAATAAGTTGTGGCTTTCGCATGCAGGTGCTTTCTTCGACTCCGACTCCTATATTTATATATATATTCTGTCTCTTTTCTCTTATTTCTTACCTGACCTTGTATTAGATCTTATTTGCTTACTTGTGCTATAATTACCTGATTATATGTTCTTTATACTTGCTTTATCTTTGGAGCTTAGTCGGCATATGTCTATTCAGTACCATTCGTTTGGTACTCATACTACACTTCTTCCCCTGCAGATCATAGTACGGGTTTTTGCCATTGATTTGGACTGGTACGAACAACTTTTGGTTCGAAGATTTAGTGAGCTCTTGGCGTCCATAGTTGCAAATTTTTATCTATGATGGATTAGTACTAGTCTTTACTTGCTTTCGAAGAGTACCTATACTTATTTTGTATTTTAAAAGCCTTGTATTCGTATTTTGATTTTGATGCTTGATGACCGACTGAAGCCAGGTCTTGAGGTGGTTCCTTGTAATTTATTTCAATTGTTCTCTCTTTTTTTATTATTATTTATTTTCCGCTTTATTGATCATCTTTCGTTTAGTATCCTGTTGGCTCTTGTTCCGGGCTAAGGGTTAAGGATTAAGCTTACTGTCACGACCGAAGCCTAGGGCCTAGAAGTGAAATGGTGAATGAGGAACCTGAAAGTACCTCAAACAAGAGTCTTAGCATTCTTTTAGCCTTTCATAGGTAATGACAATAAATAAACAAGCAGAAATCATAATAGTAAATCTTCAATTTATATATGTCCAACAATACCTCTAACTTTTAGATTTAACGGGGATAAGACAAGTCCCTAACTCACCCTCAATCATAATAGAAAAAAATGCTATAGTAAGTGTCTAAAGATCTCAACATATCAAAAGCTAGAAAGATAAAGGACTATTGTTCCCAGAACATGGAAACTCACCAAAAGTAGTCTTCAAACGAAATCTCAACTAGCCACGTGGAGGAAAACGAGGAGGAGCATCGGTCCCTACATGGTGATATCATGTAGGCAAAAGAGTATACGTTAGTACATTGAATGTACTAAGTATGTAAGCATGTATGAACATTGAGGAAACATTAAAACATTTATGTAATATGAAACATAATGCAATGCATGAATAATCAATCATATAGATATCCTTTAAAACATTCATTTTATGGGAAAATGACCATAACCGATATTTAAGACCATGCAATATATTACATTGAATCCAACACCCTACGTTGGCCGGGGAGACTACTTGTCGGGAAGAACTCCGTCAACTTCATTCATTTCTTTAACTTTAACTTTAAGGGCTTTCATGGATCCATTATCCTAATCCTACAAGGGCTCCTATGTTGGCACATAGTTAATGAGGCAAAGGGTTGCTACTAGAATTCCCTTACCGCATCCCACCTCAATGACCCATTCAGTGCTAAGTCAATCCCACAAAATAGTTTAATACTTCAAAATAGTCATAGCATTTAGCTTGAGAATTCAGAACATGATATTCGGTAGAATAGCTCATTAAAACATTTGGTGATTCAAATATGCAAGAATTATCCTTATAGCATAAAGAATTCATTATTCCTAGCATTTCATTATTCTTTTAATTTATAAGACTCCCTTTTTATTATAGACATTGCTTTCATAACATTCATTTGGAGTCAAAGTTTTTTAAGTCAAACTTCATTGAAAACATAGTAAAACTAGGTGGGTTCAAATCACTTCAATTTGCAAACATGTATGTAAATGAATATGCATATATACTTTGAAATCCATTAATTAAAAATCATATTTTAAACAACCCACCATGAATTTCAAGAACCTTTAAAGTGATAAATAGAGAAATCACTTGCAAACCATCAATTCATATATATGAAATCATGTTACACCAAAATAGAACAATAATCATTAGTTTAATCATTATTCATGCTATTAAGTAAAAATAAGAATTACTCATAAGAAAATATTACTTGAAATCAAGAGATTTAATTAAAAGAGTTTTTAGACTACATAGTTGGAAGAACCCATGGATAAACACCCACATAACTTAGAGTAAAGCTTAGAGAAAATAAACATAATTTATCATATAATCAAAATACTTTAGGCATGAGAGTGGAAGGAATACTCTCATTGACACCTTACATACCTGGAATCCGAAGTGTTACTCAGAATCGAAGGACTTAATAAACACTCTTGAATACTAGCATTTTCTCCTCATCTAAGCATTTTGTGTACTACCCGGAGTATATCAATCACCAAAATAGTATTTTTACACTACTAAAAACTAAAACTATATTTTGAGAATTAGCAAAGGAGTGTATAGAGAGAACAGTTGCTTGAGAAAGTTTGATGAACAAAATGATGAAATAAGGTGGGTATTTATAAGTGTGAAGAAGGGACCTAACAATAATTAAAATAATTATAAAGAAAAATCTAAAAATTTAATGAAAAATTGTGATGTCATGGGTGATGTCAAATGGAGGACTATTGATGTCATGGATGATGTCAAATGGATCCAGATCTTTCCATGGTTGGTGAGATGAACCTTTTTTTAATGGAATACCCTTTTTCGGAGCTGCGTTTGAAAAAGATAACTTCCTCATTAGGATTTAGTGTCTTCATATGAATTGTTGCTCAAGAGGTCTACTTTCATTTCGTTCAAGAATCAACTGATTTAGATTATCCTACAGTGATATAAGATTTTTCTTCTACAAATACCCCATTTCATCACAGCACCACATCTTGCAATAATTAATTTATTTGACCTACTTAACTTCTGAAACGTAAAATATGGCCTCACAAAAGTTTTAGGTAATGATGCTAGAGTTATTCATAAATTTTAATCACCTAATTTGGACCATCCTATTAAAATTTATACCCAAAATACAGAAGTGATATCATTTTCATCGAGAATTGAAACATCATATACAACACTTTTAGGGGGTGTTACATTATCTCCCCCTTGGAAAAATTCATCCTCGAATGAGGAAACACTTAGCTTGAGTAGACTAGAGTATAAACCAACAACCCATCATTAATGCAATTTAAAATATCGTTCGAAACATATTTCATAATTTTACAAGCAAATGATAAGAAAAGTTGAAATGCAAGGATTTAAAGTAATTGAGCAAGGACAACTTAATACCTTAGGTTTGGATAGAGGGAAAAAGATGAGGGTATCGCGTAATCATTTCCGCTTCCGCTTCCCATGTAGCACTTTCGACTTGTTGATTCCTCTAAAGGACTTTAACAGATGCAACTTCTTTGTTCTTCAATCTCTTAACTTGCCGGTACAAAATTTCAACCGAAACTTCTTCATAGGTCAAGTTTTCTTCAGTATTCACTACTCCCAAAGGTAAAATGGAACTAGGATCACCCATACATTTTCTCAACGTAGACACATGGAACACCGGATGAACCATGACCATTTCCAATGGTAACTCCAACTCATATGCAACCTTTTCAACACATCTCACGATCTTATAAGGCCCTACATACCTAGGGCTCAATTTCCCTTTCTTACCAAACCAAACCACACCCTTCATGGGTGAAACCTTCAGATACACCCAATCGTCCACATTAAACTCAAGATCCCTTCTTCTAGTGTCGAAATAGGACTTCTGACGACTTTGAGCCGTCTTCAAACTTTCTCTAATAATCTTCACCTTCTCAAAAGCATCAAGTACCAAATCGGGGCCCAACAAGGTCATCTCACCTACTTCAAACTAATCATCCGGGGATCTACATCGTCTTTCATTCAAAGCCTCAAACGGTGCCATCTTAATACTTGAGTGGTAACTATTATTATAGGCAAACTCGATGAGCGGTAGATGATCATCCAGATTTACTTTAAACTACAACACACAACCCTTAACATATCCTCTAGTGTTTTAATCGTCTTTACGGCTTGCCCATCCATTTGAGGATGGAATGCGGTGCTCAATTTTACCTTGGCTGGGGACACTACTTGCCGGATAGAACTCCGTCAACTTCATTCATTTCTTTAACTTTAACTTTAAGGGCTTTCATGGATCCATTAGCCTAAGACTACAAGGGCTTCTATGTTGGCACATAGTTAATGAGGCAAAGGGTTGCTACTAGGATTCCTTTACCGCATCCCACCTCAATGACCCATTCAGTGCTAAGTCAATCCCACAAAATAGTTTAATACTTCAAAATAGTCATAGCATTCAGCTTGACAATTCAGAACATGATATTCGATAGAATAGCTCATGAAAACATTTGGTGATTCAAATATGCAAGAATTATCCTTATAGCATAAAGAATCCATTATTCACAGCATTTCATCATTCTTTTATTTTATAAGACTCCCTTTTTATTATAGACATTGCTTTCATAACATTTATTTGGAGTCAAAGTTTTTAAGTCAAACTTCATTGAAAGCATAGTAAAACTAGGTGGGTTCAAATCACTTCAACTTGCAAACATGTATGTAAATGAATATGCATATATACTTTAAAATCCATTAATTAAAAATCATGTTTTAAACAACCCACCATGAATTTCAAGAATCTTTGAATGGCTCAAACTCACACTAAAGCGGGACCCGAACAAACTATGCCACTAGCCCAAAATGGACTTTCTGGAGCTGCTGGAGCTGAGAAAAACTCAGACGATATCAAATTCTCCAAATGTTTACCAAAGTCAACTATTTAAACTTTAAAGCTTCCAAAAAGGGAAAACTCACTCAAAACTCTCACGATTAACTCAAAAAGCTGCCACCCATCCCAACACACCACAAACACTAATAGAAATTATGAGAAAGGGCACAAATAGTACTTTCAGTCAAAAGCAAGCAAAGGACCACGAGGGTCATTATAATATCCAATACTACTAGGAACTTGGTCCTCAAAAGTTAAAGAAAACAAAGTACCTAAAGGCTCGAAAAGGTAAGGATATCAAGTCTGCATGTCAACCTTTCCAATTAGTATCCTCGACCGAATGATACCTCCACTGAACCTTCATTGACATAAACTCCTTATACCTCAACTTCCTAACCTGCCCATCTAGAATAGCCACGAGCTACCTCTTAAAATCCAAGGACTCATCAAGCCACACTAAATTCTATTGAAACACGTGAGACTCATCTGAAACATAACGTCTGAAAATAAAACATAGAAAATAGGGTGAACACTCAAAAGGGCTAGAGGTAAGGCTAACTCATAAGTCACCCCTCTAATCTATCTTAGAATCTAAGAAGGGGTAATGAATCTAGGACTAAGCTTTCCCTTCCTCCCAAATCTCATCATGCCCTTCATGGGTGACACTCGTAGAAACACACGATCACTAATAATGAACTCTAAGTCCTGCACCCTCTGATCAACATAACTCTTCTACCTCCTCTAGGAAGTGAGGAGTCACTCCTATATTATACGAATGTTATCCATAAAATCATGCAGCAAGTAGGTGTCCCACGGCCAAACCTCAAAAGCAATAAACCAACCTACCATAGATCGACACCTCCTACCATACAATGCCATAAATGGAGCCGTCTAGATACTTGAATGGTAGTTGTTAGTATACGTAAACTCTGCCAAAGCTAAGAACTGATTCCACTGGCCTCCAAAATCAATAACACATGATTGAAGTATGTCCTCCAAAACTTGAATAGTCCTCCTCGACTAACCGTTAGTAAGTGGATGAAAATTGGTGCTAAGCTCAACTCGGGTAAGAAACTCCCTCTGAATAGACCTCCAGAAAGACAAAGTGAACTGAGTACCATGATCTAAAATGATAGACATCAACACCCCATGAAAATAGACAATCTCCTAAATATAAATCTGAGCTAACCTTTCTTAGTTGTAAGAAATTTGAACCAATAGAAAGTAAACAGACATGGTCAATTGATCCATGATGACACAAATAGAATCAAACCTCCAAAGGATACATAGAAAACCTACCATAAAGTTTATAACTATCCGCTCCTATTTCCACTCCGGAATGGGTAGCTTCTGGGTCCATCCTCCTAGCTTCTAGTGCTAATACTTCATATGCTGACAATTCAAGCAACTAGCTAAAAATGTTGCAATATCTCTTTTCATACCACACCACCAGTAGTGCTTTCTCATAACATGATACATCTTTGCTATACCTGGATGATTGGAGTATTAAGAACAATAGGACTCCTCCAAAATCACCCAAATAGGTCTCCAACTCTAGGAATAAATGAGACCCTCAACACTCAAAGCACCATCTGTATATAAGTTCACCTTTCTAGCATCGCCACTATGCACCTATCTTAAATCACACTCATCCTTGGGTCCTCAAATTGTTGTTCCCGAATCTTCTCCATCAAAGAAGACCTAGCCTCTATAGAAACAAGAACCCTATCGGGCTCAGAAATATCAAGTTAAACTAACCGGTTGGCTAAGGACTAAATCTCTGAAACCAAAGGTCGCTCTTTTATGACTAAGAGAGCCAAACTCCCCATACTCACTACGTTCTTTCTCAAGCCATATTTGCCTTGCTCGAGTGAGAGGATCGTAACATCATAGTCCTTCAATAGCTCCAACCACCTAAGTTGTATCAGATTAAAGTCCTTCTAATGATTGGTAAATACCTCACAATGAACTCCAAACATGTAGTGCCTCCAAATCTTTAATGTAAAGACTACCGTTGGTGTCTCCTAGTCATGAGTGGGGTAGTTTTTCTCATGAATCTTCAGTTGCTTATAAGCATATGTAATAACTCTGTCCTGTTGTCTCAACACACAACCCAAATCAACCCCAAAATTATCATAGTCAACTATAAACCCATGGCCCTTAATAGGAAGAGTAAAAAATAAAGCTGAAATCAATAAGGTCTCGAGCTTCAAAAAGCTCACCTGAAACTCATCAGACCATTGGAAAAGGACATTCTTTTGCATCATTCTAGTCAAAGGTGATACAATCAAAGAAACTCACTCCATAAACCGCCTATAATATTCTTCTAAAGCAAAAAAACTATGAACCTTGGTAGGAAAGGCAGGCGTACCCCAACTACAAACTGCCCCTATCTTCGCCAATTATCGTATTACCATCCTTTGACACCACATTCCCCAAGAATGACATGAACCCAGTCCAAAACTCACACTTAGAGGATTTGGTATACAATTGTTGTTCTCGCAAAGTCTAAACAAAAATCCTTAAATATTGTTCATATTTCTCCCTACTCCCGAGGTAAACTAGGATATCATCAATGTACACTATGACAAAGGATTCCAAGTAGGGCCTGAACATATGGTTCATCAACTCTATAAATGTTGTTGAAGGTATTGGTAAAACCAAAAGATATTACTAGGAACTTATAATGACCATAACGAGTCCTAAAGGCAATATTTGGAATGTTTGTCGCCCTAATCCTCAACTGGTGGTAGTCCGATCTCAAGTCTATCTTAGAGAACCCCACTTCACCCTGAAGTTGGTCAAACAAATCATCAATAAGAGAAATAGGATACCTTTTCTTGATGGTCCCTTTGTTCAGTTGCTTGTAGTCAATACACATATACAAGGAACCATCCTTCTTCTTTACAAATAGAACAAGAGCACCCCATGGAGATACACTAAACCTAATAAACCCCTTGCTTAGGAGGTCCTAGAGCTACTCCTTAATCTCCCTCAACTCAGCTGGAACCATCCGAAATTGTGGAATAGACATTGGATGCAACTAAACATTAATGCTGAAATCAATATCATAATCAAGAGAAAGACCAAGTAGATCGATACAAAACACATCAGAATACTATCCAACCACTGGAATTGATTCGAGGGAAGGAGTGTCAATACTAGTATCACTAAATTCATACATATGGTCATGTCTACCTTAAACGCCCAACCTACTTAATAGAGGATCACCTTAAGTACCCTAGGGATCACCCCTACTACTTTGTGCACCACCTGTATCCAATTATATTGGAGCCTTAAGGCCTGAACTTGCTAATCTTATTGCCTGAGAGAATGGCCCCAACGACAATCTCTAGCAAAGTATCCTAACTTACCACACTCATAGCACTAAATGCACCCCATTGAGATGGCCCGTTGAACCCGATTGTCCACCATGGCCTGAATACCTGAAATGTGAACCCTATAAATTCTGCCCAAAGCTTGATTGCCCTATTCACTAGCACCTACAATACCATCATTTATAAGTTGTAGGGCTGCCTGAACTGGCTTACTAGGCTAAAACTATTGTGGTAATCTCAGCCTTGGAAACCCCCACCATAAGACTAAGACCCATTAAAACCACCATGATATTGGGGCCTCTTGTTGCTTCCTCTTAAATCCTTGCGATATATCCCCTCAATGGAGCATGTATGGTCTACTATTTAAAGAAACAAATAACTCGATGCCACTATAAACTCTGTAGACAACCAAAAAACCAAAACCAACCCTTTGATTAACCTACAAACCTGCTCTTTCTCTATTAGTATAATCATAGTTGCGTGCTTGGATAGCTCACGGAATTATTTATTATTGTAATGACCTTGAGGGTCATTTTTGGAAATTCTTGAGAAATTATCATTTTACCCCTATGATTAGTATTCTCGAGTGTTATTTGACCAGTTTGTGTAGTTAGTTTTATTAAATTCTTAATAGGTTGTGAATTGTGCAAGTTTGTGAGTTTTAAGGTTTAAATTATTCTAAAAGTGGTTTTCGGTACCAATCAAAGCTACGGATCTCGAAATGGAATTTCGTTAGTTCCATCAGCTCTAAAATATGGGAATTGGTCTAGGAAAATTATCGAAATTAGATTTGGGATTGATACGTGGATTTGTGGTCTTAAGTTGGAAAGTTTGGTTTTAAATGAGCCAAGTTTGACTTTGGTCAACAATTCAGGTTCCGAGACTCAAATTGGATTTGTAATCATTCCATTGGTTTCAGTGGATAATTGTAGGCGTAAGATAAGCTTTCTTATATTTTTCGAAAGTTCTGAGGGCATTTTGGTCTTTTTGAGGTTCAAGTTAATTTACTTGTGACTTATCGAGTTCTTGGTCAAGGAGACCTCAAATTTAAATTATGATGGTTCCATTAGGTCCGAAACGTTGAATTTAGTGGGAGTACATATATGGTGTACGTGTATGGGATTCTGAACAATTTTTTAGGGTCTGACTGAGAGCATTTTAGACTTAACAAATCTATAGTTTCTGGTTTCTAGTGTAGGTCACTTTGTTCTAAGCGATTGTGAAGTATACCCCACGATCGCGACTTGCCTATTTTTCATTTTTTATGATCGTGACCCTTTGCACGCAATCGCAAAAGGTTGATTCTTAGTGCTTCGTGATCGCAAGAGTAAGTGATTTGCGATCGCGATGCACAATTTTTGCCTAAACAGTGTTATGTCGAGAATTAGTCCCCATTTCCAAAATTCCATCATTGTTTCTCATTTTGAGCATTAGGAGAGGCAATTTTGGGTAAATTTCTTGAAGTATTTTGTGTGGGTAAGTTTCTTTTTCAATCCTACTTCATTTATTTACGAATTCTTCTTTCTAAATTATTGAAAAATCTAGTTTTTAAGAGGAAATTTTGGGGTTCTTACTCCTAAACCTTAATTCCGAATTTCTTCGACTTCTCACTTGGTTAATGGTCAATTTTTATGGGGTTTTCACCCATAAAATCCCCTCAATGAGTAGAACATATTTTTGAAAGAAATTTTTAGATTCGACCTTTTTTGAGTTTAATCAATTTTTTGAACATTTTACCTACGGTTCCAAAAACCTATCAATATGGGTGTCGTTGGACTCCTTTTGACGTGTATGTTTCATTTTTGATAGTGAGTCATTATTCTGGGATGGGGTAATTAGTCATTCTTATATTTTAGACTTTGGGATGATGTTGTAATGAGATGAAGGATTATTGATTATATTTGTGATGCCCGTGTGGGGGCTTGATTATTACTGTGTTATCCGTGTAGGGCTTATTTGTATTGCATAGCCCGTGTGGGGGCCTTATTTTCTATCTTATTTTCTTTGAGAGCATGTAATTCATGATTTGCCTATGAGAGAGGCTTCAGAATATTATTTTACTTGTGATGCCCTCCTGAGGGATTGAGTTGGGGGGGGTTGAGCACACTTGAGTGCCGGAATGATTCTAAAAGGGGTGAACATTTATTTCAAGCACATTTCTTTCCTATAGCATCTATTGAGGGTGTAAATCATGCTTAGATTAAGTTTTGAGAACTTGGAACCTTATATTACATGTTGAGTTGGATATTACCTCCATGCCATACGTATTTTGATGCATTCATCCCTATTCATCATATCATGAAATATGGAAAGTTGCAAAATATAAAAATTCTTTTTGACAAAGAAAATGAAACACTTTTACAATACCCTTGACCACGAGGAGATGGCGAGGAGGATAAGATATTGATATTGTGGTCCCTTGACCACGATGAGGTGACAAGGATGATGAGATATTGTGATTGAGGTATGTGGCCTAAGAGGCCACCATGGATCCTGCTTGGTAGCCCAGCTTGGCAAGTATATACGATAGGCTGTGCGATAGTCTTAATTCCACCGTACCACCACATTATGACATTATCTCATTGCATTGCATTACATTTTGAATTATTTGTCATATCTGATATTATGTGATATTGAATTGTCCTTATATGTTGTCATGACCCAAGCCTAGGTCCTAGATGCGATACGGCAAATGAAGCACCCGGAGGTACCTCACCCAAGCCTCTTAGAATTCATTGAGCATTTCATCGGTAATGATAAAACAACAACAAGCAGAAACATAAGGGGCAATTAGGAATAAGGGGTTTCATACTCAATAAGAGTCAAAGTCAACATATCTTCCCTTACTACATCTAACAATATCTTCTACATTAATACTTGGCGGGGGCTAAGACATGTCCCTAGATCACCCTCAAGATTAAGTCAAAATACCAAAATGTAACTCAAATGTCTAAATATAATATAAGCTAGATAGGTTAGAAGTGTTGTTCTCGGAACATGGGAACTCACCAAAAGTGATAGCCTTCAACGATCAACTTAGCCACGGGGAGGAGAGTGTGGAGAAACGCTAGTTCCTACATAGTGATATCATGTAGGCAAAAGTATGTGTTAGTACTTTGAATGTTATAAATATAAGAGCATACTATAATGAAGAACATCAACTCATATATATAAGCAATATGCAATAATGAGTACATGCATGAGAAACATCATATGGAACCTTAAATTATTCATTTTATGGGAGAGTGACTGTAACCGACATGTAAGACCATGCGAGCTATTGCATGGAATCCAATATAACCCCCTATATTGGCGGGGAGACTACTTGCCAGGTAGAACTCCATCAACTTTAATCATTTCACTAACTTTAACTTTAATGGCTAATTGCGGATCCACTAGCCTAGAATAACCGACAAGGGCCCTTATATTGGTGCATAGTTAATGCATCATGAGACTTTACTTAAGGACCCCTTAGGTCGAGTCCCCCTATACATGCTACATTCGGTGCTAGGTCAATCCCACAGAATAATATTTAAACATCATAATAGCATAAGCATTTATATAACTTAAACATAAAATCATTATTTGGTGGAATATCTCATTGAAACCTTTCATTTGATTCAATCTGAGGATTATCCTTTCACATTAAAATCCCTTTCATATCATTCAATCAATCATAAGACTCCCATTACTTAAACACTTGCTTCATATCATTCATTTGGAGTCAAGCTTTCATTTCAACTTTATTTTAACATAAGGAAATTGGGTGGATTCATCTCATGAAAACCTTCACGTGCATTTAAATGATACTTGCATGCATGAGAGTGATGGAAATGCATCAAAATACATATTTTAAAATAACCCACCATATATGCCTTAAAACCCTTTTCGAGCCTTCATATAGGCACTTTAGCAAATCATACATTTGATGAAATTAAGATTCAGTACACATCAATACATGAAAATAAACTTAAAATATATTATAATCTATGCATTTAGAGTCATTCTATAAAAGCCCATGAAGATTCATCGCTAGAATTGAAATATCAAGTTGAAAAGAACTTTTGGGATCCATTGGTGGAAGGACCCATGAATGGAAAATTCACATACCTTGGAGACCCAAAATCCCTATGGAAACTCGAATAAGAAAGGAGACTTGAAATGCCTTAGGATGAAAACCCTAGCTTTGCCTTGAAGTTCTTGGAAGAGTTTGAGAGGAGGGGAAATTTAGTGTATTGAGTCTAAATATAGAGAATAAGGATTTTAGAGGCTTTAAGGTCTTTAGATAGAAGAACTAAACCTCCAAAATGTCATCATTTTGAATTAAAATATAGGAAAAGACTAAAATACCCCTTTTAAAATCTGGTTGAAAAGGACTTCACAGTCCGTGGTGCTAACCACGACCTGTGGTGGGATCTCATGGGGGAGGGACTTAGAAAAATAGCTTGGAAGGGCCTGTAGGGTAGTCTCTGATGTTTCACCACGAGACCTCTTCACAGTTCGTGAAGGGCATTATGGGCCGTAAAAGATGGATGTGGTGCAGGTCCTGCAAGTAGACTTGCAGGGTGTCCACCATGAGGACACATCACAATCCGTGGAGGCTTCCATGATCCATGGTGGTCATCTATGGACCTTACCTTTGGAAAATTTCCGAGGGTCTTGGGGAAGGGTCACTACGGAGGGCTTTATGGCCCATGGTGCTCACCATGATCCGTGGTCCTCCTTCGTGGTTCGTTCTCTACAATCTGAGTCTCTGAATCTCTACCATGGTTTCTCACCATGGTTCGTGATACATACCATGGCCCGTGATGGCCTCCATGGTCAGCCTCTGGTGCCAATTTCTACAACTTTCTGAAATTTCATCCTTTGCTTCTTGGTTTTGGACCTTTCACATTTTTGGATTCTTACATATGTTTACTTTACTCGCGCCTTTCTATATAAACTTGCAGCATCGATGCTAGAGTGAGACTTTTCTACATGCAGGTGGTGAAGCGTTCCTTAATTTATTGCATAGCTTTGATTAATTACTTATACTCAGTCGGTCCAACCTACTAAGTATATGTGGATTGTACTCCTACTTTTATGTCCCTTTTAATGTAGATTCTAGACAGCGTATATGGCAACTGATCTTCTAGCAGATTCTATATTTCCAGATTAGTAGTGAGATCCCGGAATTCAGATTGTCACTAGTCTATCTTTATTTCTGTGTCTTTGTATCATTCAGAGACTTATGTCGTATCTTCAAATTCAAACTTTGTATGGGATGCTCTTGTACATATGACACCAGGTTTTGGGATTATTTCTTTGTTATTTTCCTTTCTGTATTAATTGTGGACTGACTTCCCCTTAGGAGTCTGATATGAGTTTTAGTTTTAGGCTTACATATCGGGGTTGGATTCGGGATGTGTACCATTATGACTTTGGTTCTTGGGTCATGACACTTATACTCAGAAACTGAAATTGACCCTCCCGGTTGGCTTGCACTTAAGATAGGACTTCCATTACTACTTCACTGGCCCATCAATCGAAAAATCAGTGTAGTCGACACCTTGCGACTCGACCAACCTGAGGTTATACAACCTCTCCTAGTAACTCCCAAGAAACTCATGTTAATTCTTTATCGAAGCACCATAGAACCTGAGAAGACCCAATCTGATAAATTGTCCCAATATCTTCTGCTCCTCAAAAGACAAACAGCCTACCTGCCATAGGCAGAGCAACTATCAGCACTAGGGAAATCGCTAGATGAGGAGCCACAATAGTAGGTTGCGCCTTCGGTACTTGGACACCCTATATGCCTGCTTGGGCTAAAGTTTGTGCCTCATCTCTAACCTAAGGGCTATCCAAAGTACTAGGCAAAGTCCCATCCTAGGACATACCATCTATGAAAGTGAGGATCCTAGTGAAGGTGACCTGAAGCACCAATGTGGCATCGAATCCTAGCAGAGGTTGTGTTGTCCCCATACTATTCGGTTGACGCTGAACCTTCTCTACCTCTATAACATGCTCTACCTCATACTCTAAGTCGACATTGTCCCCTACCCCTAGCTGGGACTCCATATGCAGGTGCAGGAGGCTCTCGCCTACTTGCGGATAATCTCATCCTAGCTATCTAAGAAAAAATAAAACAAATAAAGTTTGGGAGTTGCTAGAGTCAAGAACGCATGATAAGGAACAAAAAAATGAAATATTCCTAACAATGCCCTATAGCCCCACGAAGATAGGATACGAACATGTCACGACCCAATTCATCAAGTTGTGATGACACCTACTATAACCTACCAGTAGGTAAGCCAACTCATCCAGAACATCTAGTAATAGGTATATGGGCAGAGACTAAATAACATAAAGGAAGAAATACACAAATAATACAAGGGAAGCCAAAAATATATACATAAGAAAAATGAATCCCTCCCAAAACCTGTAAGTTACTAGTACAAAGACGCTAATAGAGTACAAGTCCCAAAAGTGAACAAAAAATATATACAACCACAAGGAACTATCTCGAATACAAAAGACAAGTCACAAATTAACAGAAGGAGACGACAATGATCCAGACCATTTTGTGCTTACCTTCTCCTCTGAATCCTGGCTACTACTGGCTTAAATGACAGAAGTGATAATTGGTACTCGGTCCTGTATCACAAAAACAGATATAGAGTGTAGCATAGGCCGACTGAGTAAGAAAATTAAATGCAATAGAAAATGCTGGAATAAAAACACAGGTAGGGGTCAAGAACAAGAATAGTAGAGGTATGCACACGGGTGTAGAAGAACAACCAGAACCTAAGAACTAAATCCAATTGAGCCCCCAAAAGCCTAGAAGGTACACCCATGCACAAGTTAAGGTGAAAATCCGAACGGACCCCTATAAGCCCGACAAGTACACAGAAATGCTAAACTAAGAATAAAAGAACCGGTGGAACCAAGATATTTTAGAACTGCCAATAATTCTGAGCTATGAATGGGATGAAGTGTTGATCCCGGACCTCGAACTATAGATGAGTCTCTCTATTATAGAATGTCAATAAATTGAACCCTATAAGGGTTAGCATAGAGCCCTAACCTCAAATTGTGGATGTCGCCTTCCCGTAAGTGCATTGATGATATCAAATGGGCCAAACTCTAAATGTTGATCCGGTGTAGGAAGATGTATTGCCAAATCAGGAAGTACAGAGTCTACACCTCGAACCGCGGATGAAGCCTCCCTATAATATCATACCAAGAATATCCAATACAAAGTAAGTCTCTCAAAATTTTCCCATACCAACTATTATCAGCAAGTCTCTACAGATTACCATCTTTTTCTTCAGAATAAGCCCAACATAGCTGAGGCGCATTGTACCTAATCGAATTCTCCAAACAAGCATAAAAGCATAACTAAAGATTCCAAAGTAGGGAAGTACGGGGATTATGGATAACAAGGCTTCAATCTGAGTTACTGCCTAGCTAAGGCTCATCTCTACCAGACCCAAGTCTATTATATCATTCTAAAGGGAGCTAAGTCATCTGGTACAATGCCGAAAAAGAGCAAACGCCTATCGACACCTAAATATCACAAGTTTATGGAAAATACTAGAATATGCCTGTACTAAGGACAAACATGCTCTAATATTATATACAAGTCAAAACAAGCAACCGAAAATGCAAGAAAATTCAATTATAGCAATTCGCATACCCGCCTAACTCAAAAACAATCCAAAATATGAATTTTATCAAGCATAGCCTACTAAACCAGTTCCCCACCCAATATTCATGTAAATCCACTTACATTCACTATTCTAACTCAATTTAAAACAAGAAAAGTCATAGCCTACTTGTAGGCCAATCACACGTGCTTCAAATCGTAATGCAGGAGCTTTCCCTTTCTGTATAGCCTCTGAATGCTTCTACACTATCAAAAATAGAATTACAATGTCAATACGGTCGTTTTGACACTAAATTTGCAAGAAACGAAGATAGATTAATTTTGAAGTCTAAAATGGGAATGTGGGACCCACGCTGGAAATCCTGGAATTAACTCCGTAAATGATCCTAAATAATTCTCCAAACTTGTGTCATAAAATAGAACACAATCCAGGACTCAAAAATCAGCCATGAAATAAAAATCCAATTTAAGCTAAGAAAAATACGCTGGAAAAATAGCTAAATCAAGGTTTTTACCTCAAACATAGCCTCTTCAAAAATTTCAGACACACTACTATGTTCTCGCAGAAAATCCCCATAATTTAGCCTTTTGAATCACTCAATTTGGAGTTGTATAGCTCAAGATATTCAAGTTTGAAAATTAGAAGCTCAATTTGTACCCCATTCAGTACACCAACACACCAACAGATCTTTTCCCATTTTCAAAGTCTCCAACGGGTGTTTAGGATTCATTCGGAACCCCATGCATGCAAACAGACTATGCTATCCCACTAAATTCGATGTTTCAAACCCAATGGTGTAGTGAAAATTTCCATACGATGTCGTTTCAATAAAAAAATGGGTTCCACTCCCAAATGCTATTTTAAATAAATCCTACCAAGGGCTCGAAATGATCCTGGAAGCCTTGAGAAAAAAATGAAACATAGTTCTACATAACTCAATGTTTCGAAGCTAGCCGTGCTGATAGAATTTTTGTTCAGACATGATTTCAAAGAATGTTGACCAAAGTTAACTTTAGGCCAAATTTCTAAAGCTAAAACGCTACATAGTTTAAACTCGTACCAAAAGCCTCAAAACTTGAGCCGACCATGCTTCTAGTCTAAAAAGGCCATTTTGTAGCTAATGGAACTGTCAGAATTCCATTCGAAGGTCGTTTACTTGCATTTTTTACCGAAGTCAATATTTCAAGTTATAAAGGCCTCCAAATATGAAAAGCTACACAAAATCCAAATGAGCGACCAGGCGATCGAACTATCAGTGTCAGTAAGTTATATATGAATAGGGTCCCTATAGGAAAGCTCTAACCAATGAAAAAGGGACATTAACACCGAAATGACCTGGAGGATCATTACAGAACATCATTGTACTTATTCGTGAGACTCTATTAGGAACTGGATCTTGTACTGGCAAGACCGATGAACCTAAAGCTCTAATACCATGTTGTTACAACTTAAAATAGGGCTATGATGGTGCCTATCATAACCCTTTAGTAGACAAGCCAAAAATCCAAATCAAAAAAGTAAATAAAACACTAAGCACAACTACATAGAAGCAATAATAAGAAGAAGAGGGGCCCAAAGCATAGATAGATACAAAATGATACAAAATATACAAAAAGAGATTGAAAGTAAACTTGAAAGACATAACTATGCATAGGAATCCAACTCCTGGACCTAGTGTCACCAATACAAGAGAATTTTAGTGCAGAAAGGCTATATACATTAGATCTGTCTAATCAAAAGTACAAACTATATAGATAGTGCATAAAGAAGGAAATCAGCAAATCTCCAGATGCCAAGAGCTCACCATGATCCAAATATGTGAAAGCCACAGGAGATCTAAACTCAACAAGGATGACTCATACTAGGAGTTGCATAAAAAAAGATGTAGAAATGTAGTATGAGTATCAAACATAGGATACTCAGTACATATCATAGGTCGACCAAGCTCAAAAAGATCATATATCTATTAAGAAGCATGATGGTACTAATAATATGATTCAATAGTTAACTAGGATATACAGACACCACAATCAGTGAGCAAGATAAAAATAATGAATCCTTGCCATACAAATCAAGGCGATCATAGATAGATATACAAAACAAGGTGATGCAATATATATGTGGTCAATGCATGAATAAAGTAAAAAGTTCTGTAATTGTCTCGCTGGCCATACCATAGACTCCTCAAACAATACGAAATATGCTTGAGCTCAACTATAGATGCAGTAATCATAAAACTAGAAATTCAATAAGCGGGCCGCCGGAGCTCATCAACATATGCAATATGCATGTAGTGTAACTGTTACACCCCACATCTTTGAACTCGGAATGTCCCTTAAGTTACTTAGAAGCTAGCATGTGAGCCACTTAAGTTACGACACTATCAAACGGCTCTAAGGAAGGGAGAATGTGATACCCCATACTAGAGAAGGTTGGAGATGAAATCATAAGAGTCCGGAAGGAATTGGAGGCCAAGTAATGAGTCGTAGGACTCGATTTACCTATGTAAGCTACTAAGTTAGAAGTTATATGCACTTGAGCTACTTAAGCATATATCAAACTTACGTAGCACGGATTACATAGGTACATAAAATAAGACGAGATTACGAGCCCACGAGGAAGGGAAAAAAGACGACACGTGGTAGCCAATGAAGAAGCGACACGTGGCAGCACCTCAAGCAAGCAGGTGACCCACCTGCTTGGGGGGTGGACCCCACTGCCACGTGGCATCCCATAGTTGGCAGCATGATACGGTGGCCCAATAGGGGCTGGACACGTGTCACATCCTAAAGCCACATATATATGTTGATATATATCATATACTTCAGTTATCCATCAAAACACCAGCCAACATAGAGAAAAAAAACGTGAGGGAGAGAAATAGAGAAGCAGCCATGGTTCTTGAAGTTTAAAGGTTAGTTTTCCAATTTTCTTCCGTGAATTAATTATATACGGTGTACCTTAAGTACGTGGATACGTATATATGTATTTTAAGACCTTCATGGAAGTAAAACTCCATCTTTGCAATTGGAATTTGAAAGAGAAAATAAGAGAAAATGCTAGTTAACAAACCCGTTTTTGGAAGGGACAGTGGTTAGTAATATTGGTATAACTTCTTGTGTACAGATTAGTTTCGAGTGATTTAATATGTTTTGGAAAGGTATTTCGTGGGTATATAACTTTCATTCAGACTCCAAAATCCAGTTTTACATTTATCAGTTCGAAATATGGTGATGAAGCGTAGAGGAGGTACTGCTCAGATTTGGTTTTGGAAATTCTACACGGACAGCTGTAAGTATTTTGGTCATATCGTTTTGTACAAAATTGATGTAGGGATGATTCGAAATTTTTTGCGACCCTAAGACACATTTCTATAACTTTCACGAAGGACGTAAATCCTGTTTCCCTCCATTACCCCTTCGAAACGAAGCGACAAGGTAAAACAGTAAGCTGTCCAGATTTCACATTTTGGATAGTTTTGGCGAGTTTGACAAGTTTAATGTAAGGTAAGGTTTCTTCTTTAAATTTGAGCTTTATGTGTTCTGATGGAGCATGTTACACGCCCTATAGGTGGCTGGAAGTGTGTAAATATCATTAGAATACTTGGCGTTCGGAATAAACTAAAGTGTAGTCGTTATAGTCGAATTGTCGTCAAGGTAAGGCGTTGTTCTTGTGAGTTGCTGATTCAGGGGTGTGGTGTCTTGTTGCAGGGCCTAAATATGTTCTAATGTGGGTTAGGGTGCTTCTGGTTGATTCCACATGACCCCCCGTTGCGTATAATTAAAGGCGTTGTAAAATAAAGACTAGACACCCTATCTGATATAATCTTTTTGAATAAGTCATTTGGAGTTTATGTTGTATATTGTTAGTATAAATTGTTGCAGGTTGTTGTTGTTGGTTGGCTGTAGGTCTTAGGGACCTAATTAGAAATTTGTATAGGGCACATTATAGGGGAGGTTCTGCCCAATTTTCGTTAACGCCTTAACAAACTAAAGAACTAGTCGAGGAAACGACTAAGGGAATAGATTCCATTAACATTAAGGCGTGACCTCAGATACTGAAAAGTTAAGAGTAGTTGATATTCGTATTACTTTATATTGAATAGGTTAAGAAGACGACGAGGCGAGCAGGATAAAGGGTAACTCCCAAGAGGTATGTAAAGCTTTCTCTTGGCATGTTTTGGTATAGGCTCGTACAGCTATCTTTCTTTCCTTTTGGCAAGTTTTAGCCTTAAGTGAATTATGTGTGGAATGTGGGGATAATTCCATTCCCAAAACTCCAAGTACGCCTCATAACCCCTATCCACTGCTTAGTTTTGGAATTTCTGTAAGGATTGAGTATTGCCTAGTAAGGCTTCTACGTGTTAAATAGTAGTGTGTGAAAAGCTATCTCTCATTTTTCTTGACACATATTTGGTACAAAAATGAGATTATGATGCCATAATAATTCACCGAGCCCCATGATGGGTCGGGTACGAAATATGTGTATGCAGATCCCCTGAAGGAAAGTACAGACTACATAAAGCTTATTCTCTTTCTTCTTTTGGGCATGCCTTTGTCTTAGTTGTAAGTTGAATATGATATGAGCTCTAGGGTAACTCTATTCTCGAACATCTCTTACTTACTTCTGAATATTGAACTCCTACAGTAGCCGAACTATTTCCCTGGAAACTGTTATATGCTAAAGAGATAACAAATATACAGGCTCCAAGTCTTACAGACTTTTTGTTAACAAATGTTTCTGGTTCCATAAGCGATTTGGCTTTACTTTAGTACATGTCTAGGAGCCCCGAGATTATAATTGATATTGCCCATAATGGCATTTAGAAGTCACTCGAGATGACTACACTACTACTCGAGTCCTCCGACAAAATTTTAATCTTCTTATACGGTCAAGTCTCTAATAATGATTTAAATTGCATATAGTTACTCACTACTCTACTCGTGTATATTGTAACACTTCTTTCCCTGAGTCCCGGGCCAGGATATGTTCTCGTGCACAGTTCACTGCATTATTCCCTGAGTCCCTCAATAGAGGGTCAGGATACGTGTATAGATATATGATGATGTGTTGTAATAAGGTGGTGATGGCACTGGGGCCATGATGGGTTTACAGAGATGATTCACCGGACCCCCGAAAGGGCCGGCTATATGATATGACTCGAACATGCATGTTTTTGTAATTCACAAAGTACAGGTACAGGTTTTTGAATTGATATCGTATCCCCTATTCTCTATCTCAGATATGCTTCCAGTTGTATTATATTATGTTTTACATACTCAGTACATATATCGTACTGACCCCCTTTCTCGGGGGGCTGCGTTCATGCCCGCAGGTACAGATACAGATTTTGGGAGTCCGTCAGTTTAGGATTCCATGCAGCTCAGCTGGGAAAGGCTCCCTTGTATCGGGGCCTAGTTTTTGATACTTTCCACGGATGTATAGAAATTGTTTTATCCATTCAGGGGTACGGCGGGGGCCCTGTCCCGCCATATGTTGTCATTTATATGTTTAGAGGTCTGCAGACATGTATATGTGGGTTGTGTATGTCAGTTTGATTCAGCTGGGTCTACATGATATATGATGTATATTATTATGTTATGGCAGCCTTGTCGGCTTGCGTGCCCTGGCATGTTGTGATACAAATGAAAAGGGCTACAGTTTATGAAAATGTTATCGCCCAATGGGGCTCTGTTATATGATATATTGTTTTATTTATAGTTCAATGTGACCACAGCTGATAGATATGTGTACGGGGGGTCCAGGTCTGACCCCAGTCGCGGCCTACCGGGTTGGGTCGTGACAGAAGTGGTATCAGAGCAGTTCGTCCTCGGAGAGTCTGCAGACCGTGTCTAATAGAGTCTTGGTTATCGATGTGTTGCGCGCCACATCTATAAACAGGAAGCTATAGGACATTTAGGATGTTACCTTTCTTCTACATCTGAGATCGTGCTATAGATCCGAGTTATAGGAAAATTCCTTATACTAACCTTGGATCTTAACAGAGGGAGGACACCAACAAAGGAGGTAATTGACGACATGGGACATCACGAAGCACGCAGGTAAGTAAAGTGAAGGCACGGAAGATATCTGTTTGGTAAGGTAGTGAAGTATTATTTGAAATGTAAAGCTGAAACCTGAAGGGAATGCAGTCAGGAAGTGCAATAGATGCAGTTTGAAGTTGGACATATGAGGTAAGTCCAGTATTTTTATATTATTGTTGACGTTGAAAGCCCTGTGCGGCTGTGACATGAATATATATATATGTGTTGGCCTTGTGAGGCATTGTTGGTATTTTCTACATGTAGGTTTGGGATAAGTAAGAAATATAGAGGAAACTCTATCGAAATTTTCCCAGGACAAGAACAGGGAATGAAACGTAGATTTTTAAGATGTCCTGGAGATTGATATTAAGTACCCCTATTATATTCAGTTAAAGTTATAAGAGGTACTCTTCATGTCGTCAATAAAGGATACTCTTCTTATTCAAGGAAATCATTTCGAAGAAATAAAAGGCTATCTGAGCAGTACAGTTCAGACCGTAGTATCTCCAACCGTAATTATGTTGTAGAAAAAAAAAGAGGAGATCCGGTGGAAAGGTAAGATGCCCAATAATTGAGCTTCACTCATTCTGGAAGTACCAAGCCCTCAACTTCTAATTGTAAATTAGATAAGTTGTTCCTAACTCGAGATAAACTCAAAAGGAAACCAGGTAGGTCGAGTATAAAAATGGAAGTACTATGATGATTAAGGGATTCGAGTCTCTTCCAACAATGATTGGAAAAGGGTTTACGATAACAGTTTATAGTTTTCCACCGACTAATTGGGGAAAGAGCTTCGAATAGAAGCACCTTAGAGAGATGTCAGGAACTGAATACGAATACGAAATAAAAAGGGGATATGTAAGTATGAATTGAACAGTGTCATACGAGTATGCAGGGACAAAGTGGAACCACTAGTCAGACACACATAGTATGCGTTGACTAAGTTAAAGGCCTGCGTTGAGAACGCAGTAAGAGCATGGGGCTTACGATACAAAAAAATGACGCGTGTACACAACGTCGCCCCAAAAATAGTGGAACCCTTAAGGGACGAGGATGGAAAACTTAAGAAACAAATGATGCAACGTCTATTCGTCCCAAGAAACAAAGGATATAGGTTGGTACAAAGCCACTTCTTCAAGAAAACTTGGAATAGTTATCGTCGGAATACTAGTACTGCCTAATTGAAATTGAACGACTACAAGTACAAATAAATGAAAGTGCGAGTACCCTCTAAAGGGGGGAAGTTAATGAGAAAATGGCAAAAGTAAGGTGAAGGCAATCGATATGGGAATATATTTGAGACGAACGTCTTAACTTCAATAAGGTATCTTGCCGAACCATGTTAAGAAGGTTCGGAGGCTACCAATAGTTGGATGGAAGCCAGAATGCTACATAAGGCAGCGATAAGAAGTTGTGATGAGACCCTGAACAACATAACACTAGAAGGCGGCTACGTATAAAAACAAAATAGTGTAACCATGAAAGGATATCAAATAATTCAAGAGACACTACGAAGGATAATGACAACATGCTAGACCAAAAAGCCAAAATGTTGGCTATAGAGTTGGTCGCAAATGATGTTGCGATAAATGTATAACCAAGGACAAAGGAATAGAAAGCCTCCTGTGGTAGAAAATGAGAAGAACACAAAGTGAATAAAGGATAGGGGAGCTTATATGTCAAATTCCTTTAAAGCTATGCCAGCTAATAATAGCCAAAACTCAAAATGGCTCCAAAGGTCACTATATGAAAGAACTTTAGCACTACTCAGTAGCCCACCCTAATGAATGGGTGTGTACAGAAAGGGGGGAATACAATAGGGGAAGTTAAACCAAACTGACCAAAAAGGGACATAGTCATAGCGGAACTAAAGGTCTACACCGATACTGGTCGCAAGATAACAAAGGAAGGACAGGGCAAAACATAAAGACTCGCGAGACAACACTGAGGTAAATCTTGGGCTAAATTGAGTGTCCGCACATCGTAGAAAGGATTACAGTGAAATGATACACGAAGACTTCCCAGGAAGGTCACCCATCCCAATATTACTCTCGCCCTAGCATGCTTAACTTCAAAATTCTGATGGAACTTAATGCGTTAGTGCTGGTATGATCACGCAAGATGGAAGAATCTGAACTAGCAACGGAGAAACGATATGAGATGATGTACCAGAGTATTATAAGATACGTTAAGGCAATTCTAACAAGAACTTAAGCAATACAAGGAGGATTAGCTAATTGCTAACTGACAACACACTTGAATGCCACAGTTCTTCAACATAGAACCAGTTAACGAGTGGAAAACCACAGAATAACAATATAGGCCAATTAAAGTTCTGAAAAGAGTCGAGAAAGACTATACGAGGCTAACGGTTCCCAAATTATCCACGTCATTACGCACCCATTTTATACTTGGTAAGAGTAGGGTGCTATATGAGTTGTTGTGATTAGGCTAAGGAATCAGCCCATTTGCTTTCAATCAAGAGCACCTATGTTGCTGAAATTAGAGGGAGTTATAGAACATGGAGAATGGTAAGGTTCCGTGAGGTTTCCTCCTCTAATATCCAGATAAAGGGACTTCAATTATAATTAATGCCTTGAGATCAGTCCAAGAAGAGGTCAGGAGCACAGACAGGTCTTAGTACCGCATTTCTCCCTCGAGCTACTAAACAGACTGAGCGCACTATTAGACGCTAGAAGATATGTCACGAACCGGGAGATTAACTTCGAAGGTAGCCGGAATGATTATCCATCACTTATCAAGTTGCCTACAATAATAATTACTACTCTAGTATTCCAATGGCCTCGACATGATTAAGCAAGCTATTGACTAAAAGCCTAGTGTCGGCAGGAATGACATACAGATAATTGACGTCGACATACAGAGTTCAAGTTGATGATTGGATGTTCATCATAGGGTCACCTAGAAAAGGAACTTGACCCAGAATATATTAGACGGTATTAAGTTACTCATAAGGTGGGCAACGTGGATGGTAAGTTAAGCTTACCACCTCAGTTGGAAACTATACACCCAGTCCATTAGATACTGACGAGTCACCCAGGGTATATTCCATAAATGAGGTCCAGTAGATGGAATCCTATGAGGAAAATCCTACCACCATCCTGGATCGGCAAACTGGAAGATTGTAGACTAAAGACGTATCTTCCGTCAAGTTACGGTGGAAAAATCAAAACCAGAAAAAGGATGATCGGGGAACTGAAGAGAACATGGAATATAAGTATTTGCACCTGTAACTGATGTCTATAAGTAACTCCAACTCTTGAGAACTCGTATGTTAATAATATAGATGGGAATGCATGTGATAGCATAAAGGAAAGGAACCCCTCTATAATTTATATAAAGTCTTACAGAAGGTTGCATTTAACATTCGGGGACGAATGTTCTAAAGGGGGGAAGGATGTTACACCCCACATCTTTGAACTCGGAATGTCCCTTAAGTTACTTAGAAGCTAGCATGTGAGCCACTTAAGTTACAACACTATCAAACGGCTCTAAGGAAGGGAGAATGTGATACCCCATACTAGAGAAGGTTGGAGATGAAATCATAAGAGTCCGGAAGGAATTAGAGGCCAAGTAATGAGTCGTAGGACTCGATTTACCTATGTAAGCTACTAAGTTAGAAGTTATATGCACTTGAGCTACTTAAGCATATATCAAACTTACGTAGCACGGATTACATAGGTACATAAAATAAGACGAGATTACGAGCCCACGAGGAAGGGAAAAAAGACGACACGTGGTAGCCAATGAAGAAGCGACACGTGGCAGCACCTCAAGCAAGCAGGTGACCCACCTGCTTGGGGGGTGGACCCCACTGCCACATGGCATCCCATAGTTGGCAGCATGATACGGTGGCCCAATAGGGGCTGGACACGTGTCACACCCTAAAGCCACATATATATGTTGATATATATATCATATACTTCAGTTATCCATCAAAACACCAGCCAACATAGAGAAAAAAAACGTGAGGGAGAGAAATAGAGAAGCAGCCATGGTTCTTGAAGTTTAAAGGTTAGTTTTCCAATTTTCTTCCGTGAATTAATTATATACGGTGTACCTTAAGTACGTGGATACGTATATATGTATTTTAATACCTTCATGGAAGTAAAACTCCATCTTTGCAATTGGAATTTGAAAGAGAAAATAAGAGAAAATGCTAGTTAACAAACCCGTTTTTGGAAGGGACAGTGGTTAGTAATATTGGTATAACTTCTTGTGTACAGATTAGTTTTGAGTGATTTAATATGTTTTGGAAAGGTATTTCGTGGGTATATAACTTTCATTCAGACTCCAAAATCCAATTTTACATTTATCAGTTCGAAAAATGGTGATGAAGCGTAGAGGAGGTACTGCTCAGATTTGGTTTTGGAAATTCTACACGGACAGCTGTAAGTATTTTGGTCATATCTTTTTGTACAAAATTGATGTAGGGATGATTCGAAATTGTTTGCGACCCTAAGACACATTTCTATAACTTTCATGTAGGACGTAAATCCTGTTTCCCTCCATTACCCCTTCGAAACGAAGCGACAAGGTAAAACAGTAAGCTGTCCAGATTTCACATTTTGGATAGTTTTGGCGAGTTTGACAAGTTTAACGTAAGGTAAGGTTTCTTCTTTAAATTTGAGCTTTATGTGTTCTGATGGAGCATGTTACACGCCCTATAGGTGGCTGGAAGTGTGTAAATATCATTAGAATACTTGGTATTCGGAATAAACTAAAGTGTAGTCGTTATAGTCGAATTGTCGTCAAGGTAAGGCGTTGTTCTTGTGAGTTGCTGCTTCAGGGGTGTGGTGTCTTGTTTCAGGGCCTAAATATGTTCTAATGTGGGTTAGGGTGCTTCTGGTTGATTCCACATGACCCCCCGTTGCGTATAATTAAAGGCGTTGTAAAATAAAGACTAGACACCCTATCTGATATAATCTTTTTGAATAAGTCATTTGGAGTTTATGTTGTATATTGTTAGTATAAATTGCTGCAGGTTGTTGTTGTTGGTTGGCTGTAGGTCTTAGGGACCTAATTAGAAATTTGGATAGGGCACATTATAGGGGAGGTGCTGCCCAATTTTCGTTAACGCCTTAACAAACTAAAGAACTAGTCGAGGAAACGACTAAGGGAATAGATTCCATTAACATTAAGGCGTGACCTCAGATACTGAAAAGTTAAGAGTAGTTGATATTCGTATTACTTTATATTGAATAGGTTCAGAAGACGACGAGGCGAGCAGGATAAAGGGTAACTCCCAAGAGGTATGTAAAGCTTTCTCTTGGCATGTTTTGGTATAGGCTCGTACAGCTATCTTTCTTTCCTTTTGGCAAGTTTTAGCCTTAAGTGAATTATGTGTGGAATGTGGGGATAATTCCATTCCCAAAACTCCAAGTACGCCTCATAACCCCTATCCACTGCTTAGTTTTGGAATTTCTGTAAGGATTGAGTATTGCCTAGTAAGGCTTCTACGTGTTAAATAGTAGTGTGTGAAAAGCTATCTCTCATTTTTCTTGACACGTATTTGGTACAAAAATGAGATTATGATGCCATAATGATTCACCGAGCCCCATGATGGGTCGGGTACGAAATATGTGTATGCAGATCCCCTGAAGGAAAGTACAGACTACATAAAGCTTATTCTCTTTCTTCTTTTGGGCATGCCTTTGTCTTAGTTGTAAGTTGAATATGATATGAGCTCTAGGGTAACTC
Source organism: Solanum dulcamara (assembly GCF_947179165.1). Classification (NCBI taxonomy): domain Eukaryota; kingdom Viridiplantae; phylum Streptophyta; class Magnoliopsida; order Solanales; family Solanaceae; genus Solanum; species Solanum dulcamara. Next base: position 62,376,385 of record NC_077245.1, read on the forward strand.
TATTCTCGAACATCTCTTACTTACTTCTGAATATTGAACTCCTACAGTAGCCGAACTATTTCCCTGGAAACTGTTATATGCTAAAGAGATAACAAATATACAGGCTCCAAGTCTTACAGACTTTTTGTTAACAAATGTTTCTGGTTCCATAAGCGATTTGTCTTTACTTTAGTACATGTCTAGGAGCCCCGAGATTATAATTGATATTGCCCATAATGGCATTTAGAAGTCACTCGAGATGACTACACTACTACTCGAGTCCTCCGACAAAATTTTAATCTTCTTATACGGTCAAGTCTCTAATAATGATTTAAATTGCATATAGTTACTCACTACTCTACTCGTGTATATTGTAACACTTCTTTCCCTGAGTCCCGGGCCAGGATATGTTCTCGTGCACAGTTCACTGCATTATTCCCTGAGTCCCTCAATAGAGGGTCAGGATACGTGTATAGATATATGATGATGTGTTGTAATAAGGTGGTGATGGCACTGGGGCCATGATGGGTTTACAGAGATGATTCACTGGACCCCCGAAAGGGCCGGCTATATGATATGACTCGAACATGCATGTTTTTGTAATTCACAAAGTACAGGTACAGGTTTCTGAATTGATATCGTATCCCCTATTCTCTATCTCAGATATGCTTCCAATTGTATTATATTATGTTTTACATACTCAGTACATATATCGTACTGACCCCCTTTCTCGGGGGGCTGCGTTCATGCCCGCAGGTACAGATACAGATTTTGGGAGTCCGTTAGTTTAGGATTCCATGCAGCTCAGCTGGGAGAGGCTCCCCTGTATCGGGGCCTAGTTTTTGATACTGTCCACGGATGTATAGAAATTGTTTTATCCATTCAGGGGTACGGCGGGGGCCCTGTCCCGCCATATGTTGTCATTTATATGTTTAGAGGTCTGCAGACATGTATATGTGGGTTGTGTATGTCAGTTTGATTCATCTGGGTCTACATGATATATGATGTATATTATTATGTTATGGCAGCCTTGTCGGCTTGCGTGCCCTGTCATGTTGTGATACAAACGAAAAGGGCTACAATTTATGAAAATGTTATCGCCCAGTGGGGCTCTGTTATATGATATATTGTTTTATTTATAGTTCAATGTGACCACAGCTGATAGATATGTGTACGGGGGGTCCAGGTCTGACCCCAGTCGCGGCCTACGGAGTTGGGTCGTGACAGTAACATGGAATAATCTGTAATGACCCATAAAGTCATTTTGAGTACTAGAGCTTTTTATTTCATAAAAGACTCATCCCGTAAATTTTTTTATGGGTATTTTGGACTATTTGGTAGGTACAATTATTTAGTTGAGGGATAACTTTAGATATTAATTTAGTTGGTGGGGTAAATGGATAATTTAGTTAATACCCTATACCACTTATTTCATATTTGTTAAAATAAGTTAGGGGTATTTGTCACTTTTTATACATAAGAGTTTTAAAAAAGAAAAAAAAAGAATGGTAAGGGCAGAAGCTTACTGCAGGCTATGGTGTCAAAACAAGTGCTTCAGGTAACCTCTGTTAGCTCTAGCATTCATGAATGAATATGGATGGGTTATATTATAATATATTAATGTTTGTTGCGAAAGAGTGAGAAGGATAGTTGAAGTACCAAAAGAACAAATGAATTGATATACATGCAGTAATGAATTTTGGATTTGGGGCAACAAAATACTTATAGTATATGGGTGTAATCATGACCCAATAATTGGATAATCATTAGATAGTCATGATGTAATAATTAGGTGTAGATGATATGTTTAAGATTAGGTTTAGGGTCCTGCATAGTTAGGTTAGGTACTATTTTCTTGGTTATCTCATTTTAATTAAAGTTTTAATATATTGAGATAGATAATTAAATATTAGATTTATTATATTATATAAAAATCATTAGAGTTATGATATTGGAGGAATTGATGCTTAATCCTAGACTTGAGTTTTATGGAATTGATTATAGAGTTGGGTGAGTTGTTGGGTGTAGGTTAAACATATATATATTATTATTGTCTATGGATTCGTTTGCTTACGAATATTGTATACTTGATAGATTGAAAATGTGAGGCATTGAAGAAAGGAAAGCCATTAGTGAATTAGCTTGCTTGACTTTCGGCTCTTCGGTTAAGGTAGGTTATGGTTTATTCTATATAATTGAGAGACACTTAATAGTGATTGATAGTCATTGAGAAATATTGTGATATTTTCTATACATTTAACTGTTGTGGTTTGGTTGATTGATATGTTGTTGTGAATGGCCTGAAATTCCAAGATCGTAAAATCAATAATCTTGAACTTTCTCTATCAAAGTGATGTCTTAAATAAAGAAGGCTTGATGAAATATTGTAAATGAGATGGAAAGTGATGATAAAGAATGAAAAATTAATTATATTATTGGATCGGGTGTCACATTCTGACATGGTACACTTGGATCAGGTGTCATATTCTGATACGGTATATTTAGATCGGTGTCAAGTTACGACAAGGTATATTTGGATCGGGTATCATATTCCGACATAGTATATTTAGATCGGATGTAATATTTTGACATGGTATATTTAGATTGGGAGTCTCATTCTAACACGGTATATTTGGATCGGATGTCACATTCCGACATGGTATATTTTGATCGAGTATCATGTTTCGACACAATATTATTGTATCGGATGTCATGTTTCGGCATGGTAATATTAAAGGAAAACATATTAAAATAACTTAATACTACCCAATCTCAAATAACTCATTTTCCAAAAGATCGTGATGTGAAGGCTTGAGTCCTCATGTATACTCTTGATATTATTGAATGATTATATAATTGTTCATTGTGTTGCCACTTGATATTGATCTTGTTGGTTTCTACTTGTTAAGTTCTATGGTTTATTTCTTGCTATTACTTTATGCATATTGATTTTTATTTTGATTCAGCCGATGATACCTACTCAGTACATGTTGTCCTATACTGACCCCTATTTATATTTTTCTTTATTTTATTTTGTAGAGTGCAGCGAGTGTTCCATCGAATTCGACTCGACCTCAGCTCTAGACAGTGTCCAGCACATCAGGTTCCAGGGTGATCTATTCCTTCTAGCTTGTGTTGGATTCTCTCAGGTATGGCATGATGTCCTTAGTTTTTGGGCACAAACTATGTTATTTATTTATTCTAGTGTTCGATATTCTCAAACTTAGTATTTTGGAATTAGATATCCTTGGTATGATGACTTTCATATTTTGGGGAACATAACATAATAGACTTTAGTGGCTTTTATTATTTCTTACTTTAATAAGGTTTTAGCCTCCACATTATTGTCATATTTTATAAGTTGAGTTGCTAATATAAGTTGGAGTTTATATCGTTGATTCTCCCACCTATGAAGTTAAGTGTGGGTGCCATTCATGGCCATTTTGGGTCGTGACAAACTTGGTATCAGAACAGTGATCGCATCTCACAAGGGCAGGTCTAGTAGAGTCTTGTGGAATGGTACGGGGACACCTTTACTTTCTTTAAGAGGCTATGGGATCTTAGGAAAACTCTATTCCTTCTTTCTCTCATGTTGTTACTTGAATCCAATTGTATCTAGGTGATACAAATTGGTATCTAACTTTTTCACTCTACTTTTGCAAATGATCAGAACTAGAACAACAACAATATCTAAGCCATTCGTTAGAGCTTGTTCTAAATTAGAGTACTATAAGGAGTATGTGGTATTTGATAAATAAAGTATGTGTACGATTGTAATGGGGATCGTACTGGTTGATTGTGGGTAGCTAAAAATCAAAGAGATGGAGTCATATGAATGAATATGTTTGATATGGGCACTAGAAAAGGAGTATTTTGTGTTATTCAACCTTGGTTCTGTACATTCTTATGTGATCACCTACTTCATTTTGAATATGGCTTGGAGTACAATTCTCTACATATGGCCATGCGTGTTTCCATATTTATAGGTGATACCTTAGTGGTGGACCGGTGTATTGATCCTGTGATTGCCATCTTCGTAGGGTGATATCCTTGGGCAGACTTGGGTCATTTGAGTTATGGCAGATTTAGGGTTGTTTGGGATAGTTGAAGTATATATATGGTTCTACACGCACCAATTTGCTTATGAGAATATATAGAAGAGCTACCATGAATACTTATAGTTGTCCGATAGTCTTAATTCATCTAGTCTTCATGATCATTTCTGGGCAATATGTGATTGAATGTGGGAACCATTGAGTCTAGTTTTGTCGCTCTTAAGGATAAATACTGATCTAACATTTTTGATAGTGTTGTTAGAGGTTTTGTATGACTTAGGCAACATCTTATGACTTCTTTATAGATAAGTATATCCCCCGAACCTTGAGGGACAAGAGGGGAGATGAGTTCCTAAATATAGAGCAAGGAAAGATGTCTATTATAGCCTATAAGGCCAGGTTTTGTACCTTATCCAAATATGCTACTCTGTTTTGCTTTAGTCCAGAAGAGCGAATTTCGCTGCCTTGTGAGAGAATTGAAGTCAGAATCTCTACTGTGGTTTCATAGATTAAGTGTATATCAAAGAGGGTCATGATATGACTTCTACAATGATATCGATGCTTACTTGGTTAGAGTTATGGATTGTGTTATTTTTGCTAGTGACATAATCTACGATAGAATGCATATTATTTGGGCTAGAGATGAAACAAATCTGATTTGGTAATGTTTTGTAGTTATTCAATAGGTAGAAATGTGTGGGCCATTTGGGTATGGTCTTCTTGATAGGTATAATGTGTTCTAGTGGTGGATCTAACGGACTTTCACGGTGTGGTACTAGTGGTATAGGGAAATGAATACGTCGATTGTCAAGTGCGAATACTAGTTATTTAAGAAGTTATCAGTGGTATCACATGCTTGTATAATGAGATTCAATGTTACATTCAAAGTTGAGAAACCAACTACTTTGTTACTACAGATGCTTGGGTTAAGCATTGTTTATAAGGAAAATTTTAGTGGTGGATCTTTGATTAATGAATTTAAGTTGTAGAGTGCATTTTGAGGATTCTAAATAAGGACCGCTGATTTCATCGTAATCTCCAAAGAAGTGGATTGATATAGGAACAATAAGATTATAGATAAAGGAAGTCCCAACGAGTAAACTTGGGTAAAGGCAATTGAAGATTTTAGTAAGAAAGTGCATATAAAATTAGGTTAGTCCTTTGAATTTGGTTGTTATAGCTAGATTTGAGGTGTCATGTCACTAAAAAGGTTGACTTATGGTGATGGCAAGTGCTACTGAGCATGATGGTAACAAGAGTTCATGATAGATTGTGATTGTAATACAACTATCTGATAAGAATTTTTGGTTAAATAGATTGGGTATGGTAATAACGACTTACGAGTATCTAAGGTTGTTCTTTTATACTATTTGGTGAGTAGCGTGGTCATATGGAAACGAGATGGTTTTCTTTCATAGTACCAATCCGTTGTGGTTGAATCACAAGGAAGAAAGAAAATTTGTGTAAAAGTTGTCGTATTCGATACCTCTTTCTCTTACAGCTACTGCAACCTTACCTAAGGTCGAGCAGTTTGCAACCCATATGAGGAACAACAGAAACTTCCACTACAACTCCATCCATCGATAAATATCCTGTATGGTGGCTTTCTTCTCCCAATGTTCATGGGGCATTGTGGATGCAATTGGCCATGGAAATTAGGAACGTCCACTTTGATTGATAGGATGTGTTGAAACACCGCTCGAATAGAATTGACAGAGGCTAGAGTCATAGATGAAAAGAATTAGTGGGATGTAGTTTAACCTTCGGAAGGAGGCAAGAAAAATGATAGGTACCCATATTGCAAAGCCAAAGATGTATCTTCAGAGAGAGTGGATAATTGGATTCAAAGACACATGGTTCCATCTATTTTGCTCTGGTTATGGTTATAGTGTTATGTGTTATTTATATGTGTTAAAAACTGTTAGATAAGATTTGAGAAAGAAGTCTACAAGCATTCGGCTCAAGTGTGGTGATAAGTTCTTTTGTGGTTTCGAGTTTGATAACTAGTATAGTTGGGTTTTTAACGAAGGATATAGTAAAGTCGATGGAGAGGCGATCAATGATAAGCTAAGATACAAGAATTCACAAAGATCTCCAAGGTATGAGCTAATGTTGATAGATAAGGGAAATAAGTGACAAGGTTGGAATCAGAATTCAAGTTATTCATTGTGAGTCTACGTTTGTGGCAGTATATTTTGTCAAGGTATAGACGGATAAGTTAGAAATGATTGATCGCATCGGGTATTAATCATTTAGAAGGACTTGTGCATGGCTTGGATTGTAAATTTGGTTTCTTTTGATTGTTAAAGGACCTAAGGGAGGGTTTCACTAAAAGTTTTGGTTTAGAGGATGAGGTAAAATATCATGGGTTGTTGGTCAAAGGATAATATTAGTAAACGAGTTGGCGAAAGGAACAAGAGTCTAGTATATTAAAGAGTTCAAAGTATTTGAAATTTGCATCATGGGAAGAATCTAAGAAAGTGAAGGAATAAGACATCTCGTATAGACCCTTAGTTAGGAGCTGAAGGCTATATGTATTTTTGCCTTTAAGTTCAGATATGACCATGCAATGTGAACTAGTTCGGCACAAACTTACTAGGGGTTTATCATCGACTTTTACGAAGTTTGGGTTTTGATTTGAGTGACAAAGTAATGTATGGAAGATCTTGTGTTTTAATGTTGGTTTGGATTGTTTGAATTATGGTAGATGACTTATGGGAGCGCAACGGTATGGACCTCCAGTTCTACATGGTTATTGAGAATTTTGAGGAAATTGAAACTACTCTGTTAATGGGACTACAATGACTGTTGTGATGCGTTACATAGACACTTGATGATAAATAAAGGTTCTGTGATCATAGTATATAGAATTATTAGGGTGACCAAGAATCTCTCTAAATTTTGGCATGAGGTACATGATGATTTGATTCAGATTATTCTTACATAGGCTCACAATTCGAGGTACTCTATACATTCTGGTGCAACCAAGATGTATTATGATCTGAAACAACATTATTGGTGGAGTAAAATGAAGTGTGAAATTATTGATTTTGTTGTCCGTTGGATGAATAGTCAATAGGTAAAATATGAGCATTAGAGGCTTGGAGGGACACTTTAGAGAATGTCCATGTCTGAATAGAAGTGGGAAAGGATTGCAATGGATTTTGTAGTTGGTCTTCTAAGGAATTTGGGTAAGTTGATTAGATATAGGTGATTGTTGGCAGGTTAACTAAGTCTGCATACTTCATTCCAGTTAAGGTGACTTATAATGCAGAAAAGTTAGCCAAACTCTATATTCACTAGATTTTTTGATTGCATGGAGTTTCGATTTTCATCATATCAGATAGAGGTACATAATTTACTTCTAACTTTTGGAGGACCCTGCATTCTAACTTAGGTGTTAGATTGGATCTTAGTACTAAATTTCATCCTTAGATAGATGGATAGTCTGAGCAGACAATAGTGCTAGAGGATATGCTTCGTGCATGCGTGATAAATTTTGATGGTCATTGAGATCAGTTCTTACTCTTGGCAGAGATTTCGTACAATAATAACTATCACTTGAATATTTATATGGCTCCATTTGAGGCATTTTATGGTATAAGATGTAGGTCTCCTATTTGTTGGTTTGATGCATTTGAGGTGAGACCTTGGGGAACTGCTCTTTTGAGGGAATCATTAGAGAAGATGAAATTCATTTAGGAGAAGCTTCTAGCAGTTCATAGAAGGCAGAAGGAGTATGCAGACCGAAAGGTTAGGGACATAAGTTTATGCTGTTGTTGAAAATTTCACCCATGAAGGATGTGGTGAGGTTTGTTAAGCAGGTAAGCTAAATTAGAGGAATATTAGACTGTCTGAAGTTCTTAAGGGTGTTGGAGAGGTGGCCTATGAATTGGCTTTACCTCAAGGTTTGTCTAGAGTGCACCCAATATTTCATGTGTCTATGCTAAAGAAATACCATGGTGATGGAAATTATATTATTCGTTGGGATTCAGTCTTACTTGATGAGAGTTTATCCTATGAGGAGGAGCATGTAGTTATTCTAGACAAGGAGGTTCGCAAGTTGAGATCTAAGGAGATTGCATTTGTGAAGGTCCAATGAAAGAATCATTTGATTGAGAAGTCCACTTGAGAGACAGAGGTGGAGATGCGTGGAAGATATCCATATCTGTTCGTCGAGTTAGGTATCATTTCTACCCTCACTCTTCTTTTGAACATTCGGAGATGAACGGTGGGTAAATTGGTATCTGTTGTAATGACTCTTTAAGTCATTTTGAGTACTAGAGCTTTTTATTTCATAAAAGACTCATCCCGTAAAACTTTTTATAGGTATTTTGGACTATTTGGTAGGTACAATTATTTAGTTGAGAGGTAACTTTAAATATTTAATTTAGTTGGTGGGATAAATGGATAATTTAGTTAATGCCCTATACCACTTATTCCATATTTGTTAAAATAAGTTAGGGGTATTTGTCACTTTTTATACATAAGAGTTTTAGAAAGAAAAAAAAGGGGTAAGGGCAGAAGCTTACTGCAGGCTGTGGTGTCGAAACAAGTGCTTCAGGTAACCTTTGTTAGCTCTAGCATTCATGAATGAATATTGATGGGTCATATTATAATATATTAATGTTTGTTGCGAAAGAGTGAGAAGGATAATTAAAGTACCAAAAGAATAATTGAATTGATATACATGTAGTAATGAATTTTGGATTTGGGGCGACAAAATACTTATAGTATATGGGTGTAATCATGACCCAATAATTGGCTAATCATTGGATAGTCATGATTTAATAATTAGGTATAGATGATATGTTTAAGATTAGGTATAGGGTCCTGCATAGTTAGGTTAGGTACTAGTTTCGTAATAATTTGGAGTTTATTCTTTTTGGTTATCTCATTTTAATTAAAGTTTTAATATATTGAGATAGGTAATTAAATATTAAGTGTATTGTATTATATGAAAATTATTAGAGTTATGATATTGGAGGAATTGATGTTTAACCCTAGGCTTGAGTTTTAGGGAATTGATTATAAAGTTGGGTGAGTTGTTGGATGTAGGTTAAACATAAATATATTATTGGTGTCTATGGATTCGTTTGCTTACGAATATTGTATACTTGATAGATTGAAAACGTGTGGCATTGAAGAAGGGAAAGCCATTGGTGAATTAGCTTGCTTGACTTTCGGTTCTTCGGTTGAGGTAGGTTATGATTTATTCTATATAATTGAGAGACTCTTAATAGTGATTGATAGTCATTGAATAATGTTATTAAGTTTTCTAGACATTTAACTTTTATGGTTTGGTTGATTGATATGTTGTTGTGGATGGTCTGAAATCCACCATGAAATCCATAATCTTGAACTTACTCTATCAAAGTAATGTCTTGAATAAAGAAGGCTTGATGAAATATTGTTAATGAAGTAGAAAGTGATGATAAAGAATGACAAATCAATTATATTATTGGATCAAGTGTCACATTTCATAATGGTACATTTGCATCGGGTGTCACGTTCCGGCACGGTAATATTAAAGGAAACATATTAAAATTACTTAATATTACCCAATTTCAAATAACTCATTTCCCAAAAGATCGTGGTGTGGAGGCCTGAATCCTCATGTATACTCTTGATATTATTGACTGATTATGTAATTGTTCATTGTGTTGTCACTTGATATTGATCTTATTGGTTGCCACTTATTAAGTTCTATGGTTGATATCCTGCTATTACTTTATGCATATTGATTTCTATTTTGAGTCGGTCGATGATGCCTACTCAGTACATATTGTCTTGTATTGACCCCTACTTGTATTCTTCTTTATTTTATTTTATGAAGTACAGCAAGTGTTCCATTGACTTCGACTCGACCTCAGCTCTAGCCAGTGTCCAGCACATCAGGTTCCAGGGTGAGCTATTTCTTCTAACTCGTATTGGATTCTCTCAGGCATGGCATGATGTCCTTAGTTTTCGGACATAAACTATGTTATTTATTTATTCTAGTGTTCGATACTCTCACACTTAATATTTTGGAATTAGATTTCCTTGATATGATACTTTCAGATTTTGGAAAACGTTACGTAATGGACTATAGTGGATTTTATTATTTCTTACTTTAATAAAGTTTTAGCTTCCGCATTATTGTCGTATTTTATAAGTTAAGTTGCTAATATAAGTTGGTGTGTGTATCATTGGTTCTCCCACCTATGAGGTTAATTGTGGGTGCCACTCATAGCCATTTTGGGTCGTGACATAATCCCTCGGGCTCACGATATCAAATAAAATATTCCATTTTTTAACAAAAACTGTTGAAGTCCGTACTTCTAAAGAAAAACTTATTTTTTATCCAATCTCTCGTAAAATGGTATTTTTCCTCAAAATATTCAAGCCTTGAAAGTGGAATCACCATGCTTAAAGTAAATAACTCTTTGGACCAAAAACCTTCAAAAAAGAAATACTGTTTTTCAAAGCTCCAAGTTTTCTTGGATAAAAATCAGTAATGTGCTCCCTCGGAGCCCAACACAAGTAGAAATCGTAATAAAATCATTAGAGTGTCTCAGTTACACCTGTCCGTCATTTCTAGTTCAAAACATGCTAAATGCAGATGTCGTGTTTATGATTTCATACAAAACACAGTCAAACCATTCTTAAGTTAATCACACCACATAAACAACCAGGTAGACACCAACAACACTGCATCGGCTCACTTTAGAGTTGAGAAAATGCCCCGACTAGGGCTTGAGATTTATTTGTAACTCCTTGAGTGCAAATAAACTACGCTACTCAATCAAAAATGATATTTCTAACTCAATGAAAATGAAGAAACAACCGGCTAAGGTCTTTTCAATCAAATGTTGACCTAAGTCAACACTCACAATAACAACCAAAACAAACATAACACAATATGAATAAATTATAATTGCATCATCTATCAAATATCCATCGAAATTACTAATCAACTATCCAAAAGAAACAAATAGATAGAAAGAATGAGAGTTTACTTCCATTTAATATAGATATTTTAAGGTTAATAAGCAACAAACGAAGAATAAGTTTACTTCACGAAGAAATGAAGCTCCACATATTCTTCACGAGTAATAATACCTTCAGAATCAGAAACAAACAAAATTTAATAACCAATATATACTCTTATAAGAAAATCAATTTCAAAATCACGAAATCCAAACATAACTCAATTTTTTAGATGAAAAAAATGCAACGACAAGAAGAAAAAACTAAAATACTTCGGGAGTTGAGAACAATACCCTATTTTCCACTAATCTTTCACAAGCAAGAACCGAAATACCTCGGTAGTTAAGAAAAAATCACAATAAGAGAATTTGCTAAAAACCCCCATTTTCAGAACACTTGTGACTATTCAAATTCTTCTAAAATTCCACTAATCTTACACAAGCAAGCAAGTAAATACCTGAAATAGAGAGTATCAAAGATGAAAGTTTCAAATTGAAAAGAAGTTTTCTGAAATTGAGATGAGAGCTTCAATGATTTTCTGTGAGATTTCTCTTATGGACTTCTCGTAGATTTCTCTTATGGATTTTGCTAAAAAAAAAACATTTTCAGAACACTTGTGACTATTCAGATTCTTCTAAAATTTCACTAATCTTATACAAGCAAGTAAGTAAATACCTGAAATAGAGAGCATCAAAGATGAAAGTTTTAAATTGAAAGAAAGTTTTCTGAAATTGAGATAAGAGCTTCAATGATTTTCTGTGAGATTTCTCTTGTGGATTTCTCTAAGATTTATCTTATGGATTTCTCGAGATTTCTCTAATAGTTTAGGATGAACAAGTTTAGTGTTGTAAAGTTTGAGTGAGAGAAAGCTTTGGGTATAATTACAATAAATCTAGCTACGACTTTAACGACACATACGCCTTCAGTTGCTAGAAATTGCTAAAATTTATTTGTAATAAAAGATAACAGTGGATTTTTTTTTATCGCTAATTTATTAAAAAACATAGTGATGAATTTTTTGTTTCTACATCCATCACCAATTATTAATTACTTAATTACTACCCTTTTTGTTGCTAAATCCGCAGTGAAAATTAAGGCACAATATTTCACGTTAATTTTAAGCGATGGAATACATATTCCATCGCTAATCTGTCGTTACATAGTAATACAAAATTTTACTTTCTATTTTTATGATAAAATACTTATTTCGTAGCTAAGTCGATGTTACATAGCAACAAATTATAGTCCATCACTGTATTTTATCGCTAAACACTATTTTTTTAGTAGTGTTGTAACGTTATGAAGTATGTTTGATGGTAAAAGTTATTTTCTGTCGAGTTTCTTATTTTAGGTCTAGTAGTGAGCTATGTCGACTATCATATTACATTTAAGGGAATTATTAATCCATTCTTTCTTGTTAGAAGCTTTTACGAAAATGATATTAATACTAAATCTTGTACTCTATTCTTTTGTTTATATATTTGTCAAGCAATCTTATTTCTAAAAAGGATCATACAATTACCAACTTTTAGTAATTTATAACAAAAATCAAGTTAACCATGTCATTATATCATTTTGAGTTCCTAAATGATTAGTTTGCTAAGTTGAAATTGAGTCAACAGATCGAGTCTAATATAAGTTTTGTGGACCTAAATGGTCACATGAAAGTTAATGAAGTAACAAGAACATTCTTTAAGCATGAAAGAGCTAAAATTAGCAAAGTTCTTACTATGACATAATATATGCATTCATAGTTCATATCACGACACACACACAAACACACACACATATATAAGTTTATGGTGCAGATGACCACGAGATGACAGAGATGATATCGATTAGCCATCGGACATGCCACCATTGCTAGCAGTTGGTCGGATGAGCATTCATGCATATGCACGCGCGCGCACATATATATATAGAGAGAGAGTTGATTGTTCTGAATTTAGTTGTATGCCCATGTGGCTAGCAGGATTTTAGTTTCAGGCTAAGTTGCGCAAACTCTTTATTTTTGTCTCCGAACCCGTCTCAACACGACACTGCTTTTCCCATTCAGTCAACTCCGTCCGGATAATTTGACCGAGTCAAGTTAGGGAACAAGAGAGCAATTTCATCGCCGCTTAAAGTTGACGACATTTTCTCAGACAAACTTGATAAAGAATAGCTAACTGAAGTTGCAGTCACCCATAGGGACTTCGCCGGCGATGTCTTTAGATCAGCGACGAACTTGTAAGTCACAAGACCTCTCGATCCCACTTTTTCATAGGGACTTCACCGAAAGAATATGTCTTGGAAAAGAATAGAGAGGAGCGGAAGTGAAGAGATTTCTGGGGAGAAGAAATGAACAGAGAAGATTGTTTTGGCTTCATTTTGGAAAAGAACAGAGAAGATCGTTTTGTCTTCATTTGGAGCTGGTCAGCAATGGAGGGAGTCTGATTAGCCCTAATTCCTTTTCTTGTCATAACTGAAAATAACTTTGATTTGGGCTTGGTGTTGGGCCAAGTCTGCCTTTGTATTTGGATATTCTTTTTTTTTGTTTTATATTAAGTGAACTTCGGTCCAACTTGAATTACAAAAAAAAATTACATTTACTCAATATTTAGGTTGTGCTAATTATAACTATTTTTTCTTATAAAATGAATTATAATTTTAAATTAATTAGTAGCATGTCAATTTTTGATAATTAGTTAATATTTTTAAATGGCCCAAAGCGCGTACAAATTTACTAGTTGAACATAATTAACCCTTTTATTAAATTGCATACTATTTGACCGCAATCTTTTTGTATTTCTTTTAAATATTTTAAAATTTTACATTATTATAACTTAAAATATTTCTTTTGCTTGATTATCAAATATGTAAATTTAGTTTCAAAAAATAAAAAAATATATTTAGATATATCGTCCAAAACTTAGAAGTTTGAATGAATCTCGAAGAAATAAAAAATGCTATAAAATTTAGTGCACAAGGAGTAAAAAGCATCAACCAATTTATAATTTGTATCACATACCTTTGATGTTAATTAAACTTCAAATTCTCAAATTAAATTAAGTATGTGATTAATATGGAATCACTAATTGAAGGAAATTATGACTTGTGAGTCACTAAATAGTAAAAAGCTAACAATAAATAATGTGATTTGAGATTAAATTAAATATAATGTAGAAAAATGACAAAAAAATAATCGAGAATTTAAGCACTTAATTTATACTCCTTAATTAAATTAAATTTAGAACTAATAATTAATACTGAGCTCGAAATACTTGAAATATAATTAAAATTAATAGTTAAGATTATATAGTTTTCATACATTTCATATTAATTGATTAGATTTGTTAAGGATCGCTTCTTATCAGATGATTTGATTCTTTTTATCAATACAAGCTTTGAACTATCAAAATACTTGAGATGTAATTCTATATTTGATAGGAACTAATGATTGGCTTTATGTGACAAACTTATCGATAAAAACATCATCATATTAAGGATTTTGTCTTGTTAAATCATTTGTCTCTTCTTATCATACAAGCTTTGAACTTTCGAAATACTTGTAAATGTAAGTATGTTATTTTATCCGACTAATTTAACTAATAACAATATATATATATATATATATATATATATATATATATATATACACACACTCTATTATATTAGGATCATGTCTTGCTAGATCACTTAATTATTTCTATCAATACACGCAGTTTAAGGATCCCGTCTTGCTAAATCTTTTGATTTTTCCTATCAATACAAGTTTTGAACTATCGAAATACTAGAAATATTAGTACGAGTGATTTATCCGACTAATTTAACTAATAACAATAGACACACTATTATATTAAGGATCTTGTCTGGTTAGATCACTTAATTCTTTCAATCTATACAAGTGCTTTAAGGATTCCGTCTTGCTAGATCTTTTAATTCTTCCTATTAATACAAGTTTTGAACCATCGAAATACTAAAAATATAAGTATACGTTATATAGGAATTAATTATTGACTTTACCAGACAAATTTAACGAATAAAAAAATATATACAGTATTTTATTAGAGATCAAACCTTGTTATCCAACTAATTTATTAATAACAAGATATATAGTAAACAATGATTAAGATAAGATTATAGGTTCGAAATATAAACAATACTTCATATATTCTAATTTTAATGACACATTTTTCATTTTTGTTCTTCCCAAAAAGAATGTCACATTTTTATAATTTGAAATAATTTAAATGTCACATTTTTATAATTTAAAATAATTTACTTTAAAATGCCCCTTTTATTGATAATTAAATTATTTATAGCCACACAAATAATCAAAAAAGTGTTGTAAATCATAAGAGTCTTTATTGAAAAAAATATATTATTCCAAATTAAAACAATATCACATAAATTAAAATGGATAAAATAATTTTATTTCTATTAGAACTACAAAAAAAAATCAAATTAAAATAGGTGTATAATAAAATACATGTGTACAATACATATTCCACTCCTTGTAAAGAGGGAGGCCCAAAAAGTCTTCCTAGTAACATCAAAAAGACCCCTTTTGCTGAATGGTCTTTCATTCACCAACTTTTTCCACCTAAACCGTATGACACATTGTCTATCTGAATTCTTTTTTTTTCAAGCTTCTTAATAAAAAAAAAATCTATCATTCTTTATCCAACAAAATGGCAAGTGCATCTTAGATTTTGATGATAAACCATTATGGATTCATGTCAAGTTATTTCGGTTGCTCCTAATGGTGGTGGAAATAGAACATGGTTATGTAACTGTTGCAATAAAACTGTTACTAGATCATATAATAAAGTCAAAGCACATCTCTTGAGATTATCAGGTCATGGAGTTTAAATATGTAAAGAAATTCATGGTGATATATTTGAGGCTTTGAAGTTCGAGCATGAACAAGTTGAATGGAAAAAATCATCCATTCAAGTCGATGCAAGAAAAAAAGCTAATTATGTATCACTTATGAGGGTACTAATTTCCTCCAAATTAAAAAAAAGAGTTTGGATAGTGGAGCTATAGGGAAATCCTCTGGCATTTATGAGAAAAATGCAGCGGATAAATTAGCAGCTAGAAGTTCTACGCATCAGGCTTATCGTTCAATTTTGTAAACTCTCCCTATTTCAAAAAATATACAAAGTTTCTAGCTGAAAATTCATTCCCGGTTATATTCCTTCATCATACAATAGGTTGAGAACAACTCTTTTGGCTCAAGAAAAGACACACATTGATAGAAAGTTGCAATCTATTAAAGATACATGGAAAAAGAAAGGACTGTCGATTTGTTTGGATGGATGGTCCGACACTAAAAGATGACCTTTGATCATCAACATAATGGCATCATCTAGTGGAGGTCCAATATTAAATTCAATCAATTCTAGTGGGATAGTAAAAGATGGAGAATATATTTCTAACTTGTTTATTGAAGCAATAGAAAATGCAGGTTCAAACAATGTTGTTCAAGTTATTACGGATAATACAAATAATATGAAACTTTCCGGTACTATGGTGGAGAAAATATTTCCTCATATATTTTGGACTCCTTGTGTTGTTCACTGTTTGAATCTAGCTTTGAAAAGTATGTGCCAAACTTCGGATAAATCACCTCACTTTACTAATTGCAAATAGATTTTAGAGTTACTTAGTCAAGTGAGTAATTTGAAGAACTTTATTGTGAATCATGACTTGTCACGTGCGCTTTTTCAAAAACATTCAGATTTGTGTTTATTGAAAGATAATGAAATAAGATTTGCCTTACACATTATTATGACCACCTGAGTTTACAAAGTGAAATTGTCATTAGAGAAAATGGTCATGGAAGAATTATAAGGGGGGTAAGGGAATTGAAGCCAAAACTCGTGAAATAAAATCCCTTATAATGAATGATGAGAAGTGGGATAGTATTGACTACTTTTTAGAATTTAAAGAACCAATTTGATATGCTTAGAAGTGATGATATTGATGGTCCAAAATTACATGATGGTCCAAAATTGCATCTCATCTTTGATATGTGGGATTCAATGATTGAGAAGCTTAAGAAAATAAGAAAGTAATCTTTGAGCATGAGGGGAAACATCTCATTGCCGACCAATCAAACTTTTTTGATACTATTCATGATATTCGTGTGGCTAGGTGGAACAAAAGCAATACCCCTCTACATTGTATGGAACACTTTTTGGTTTCCACATACTATCATGAATCATGGCTTCAAGGATAGAATGGAATTCGGAGGCTAGCTTCTAATGAAGATAGAGAAATTTTATTAAATAGAATCAAGTGCTTTCAAAGGTTCTTTAAAGATTCTAACAAAATGTAACAAGTCTCATTGGAGCATGGATCCTTTTGTAGTGGAAGTGGTTATTTTGGTGAGCCTCATGTGATTGAGGCTATGATGTGTGAAGATTCTCTTTTTTGGTGGGCAAATCATGGGGTTTCGACTCCACTTTTGCAACAATTAGCTTACAAGTTACTTACTCAACTGGCTTCTTCCTCTTATTGTGAAATAAATTAGAGTATGTATTCTTTGATTCACAACATCAAGAGAAATAAGTTGACAACTTCAAGAGTCGAAGATTTAATGTTTGTACATTATAATCTAAGGTTGCTATCTCGCAAGAAAGAAAAATATATAAATGGGCCAAGCAAATATTAAAATGTTGGTATGTCGACATTTTCTTTATTATTTTCCTCAATTATTTATTTTGCATGATGATTTTTTTCTCTTTATATAAAATTTTCTAATATATCTATTCTTTTTAATTTATTTTAGGTGGAGATCCGTTTGATATTGATGAGACAAATAATGGTCTAACCGAGCTATCAATAGATGAACCTCAAATTGAAGGTGTGGTATTTGAGGAAGAAGTTGAAGAAGATGCGGAAGAATAGCTAACTTAAATAACTTGACAATTGACAACACTTTGTTGTTATGTTAGTTATGTGTTATGACTTATGAGTTAAGTTGAGATAATCTCTTGTTTTTTGTTAAATAGTAATTTTTTACTTTATTGAATATTAATTAGAAATTATGAATATCTAAATTATGGATGAATATATTTGTTTGTCTTAAATTTTATGTTTTTCTAGTTTTCCAATTTCACTTTGTTTCAAGAGTTTACTATCCTTGGTCTAAGGTTAGTTCTTCTTTTCCATTTTTTTGATTCTTTTAGTTATATTTATTCTATTGTAATATGCTTTTAATGTTTAGTTGTTATTTTTTTGTGTTCATAGGAAAAATGGAAGAGCAATCTCATCTTGGAGAATGGAAGATTGAATTCTATAATATATTGTAAGTTTATCACAACATATCTCATAAATTTCAAATATCTTTATAGCTATATATTTATAATATTGAATATTTTTAGCTAAATCCCCGCACCCGTATCCATACTCATATTCGTATCCCCGAATCTTAAAATTTAGATTTTACAAAATCTGACTCTCGTATTCGCATCCATTTCGAACACCCACACCCGAGTCCTAGCAACTTAGGTTTCAGGTGGTATCTCCATTACCCTTTTTACCACAGTTATTTATGATTCTACTTTCTGTCTTACATACCAATACATATTTATTTGTACTAACATCTCGTTGCCTAAGGACAATGTATTTCACGTTGCAGGTTCAAATAGAGGTCTTGATTGGTCTTTGCACTAGGGGTGATGTCTCAACTGAGGATTGATAAGCTTCATTCTTTTTGGAGTTGTTGGTTGTCTGTAGGCTCTGCATACTTGAGTTGTTGTGTACAATCTTTAGGTGTTGTCGAGGCCTTTTCCCAACCATTTGATGTATAGTACTCCTAGATGCTCTATGGACACACTATGTTGGGTCTTTTACAGGTTTCAATTCTCAGCCTTATTAGCTTAGTATGTATATATGTCTCCAGTTGTAGTATGTGTTGGCTTGCAAGTTTATCAATTGAATTGGTCTTGCAGGTCCTTTCATTATATTATTCTTATTGTGGTTGTGACCTTATTGTTCCATACTACTTCTAATGATAGATAGAAAGGGTGGGAGAGGGGCTGAGGGACATAGTATTTCAATTGTCCTAGACTAGCCATTCTTTATTGTCTCCTTTTAGTTATGTTTCAATGGTTAGCTCAGTCGAATAAGGTATTGAGTGTCAGTTGCGTTGCCCCTAGTTTGGGGCTTGAGATTTGGGATTGAAATTCCACTTTAATTTCAAGTGATACAGGACTTGGAATATCACTAACATGGGGATGAAGAGAGTTTCCCACACTAAATTGTTACCTACCTGGAAGAAGACAAAAACTTGAATGAAGCTTGCTTAAAACCGCTTAGCTTTTGAGAGACGTCATGTGTCTTGGAGTTTATTAGAGAGGTAACAATTTAGTGTGGGAAACTCTCTTCATCCCCATTGTTTAGAATGGAGCCGAGTCTCCACTAGTGGTAGAAGTAAAGGAGAAGTAGGATCGAGACCCTATTTCACTACAATTGAAGAAAGATGTTCACAAATAGAAAGTGATGGATTTTGCCAAATGGGGAGATGGTGTTTTGAGGTATCAAAGTAGATTGTGCATTCCAAATGTTGATGGTCTCCTAGACATAAACATAGTAGAGGGACATAGGTCTAAATATTCAATTCATCCAGGTTCTACCAAAATGTACCATAACTTGAGAAAAGTTTATTGGTGGAATGGTGTCAAGAGAGATATTGCGAACTTTGTTTCTAAGTGCTCGGACTGCCAACAAGTCAAGATAGAGCATCAAAGGCCTTGTGATGTAGCATAGAATATAGAGTTTCTAGAGTGGAAATAGAGATTATCAATATAGACTTCATTACGAGTTTACCGCGATCTCGCTGACATCATGATTCAATTTGGGTGACTGTGGATAGAATGACCAAATCATCCCACTTTTTGTCCATTAAAACTATAGATTTAGTAGAGGATTATGCTAGATTGTATATTTCTGAGATAGTCTGACTTCATGGAGTTTCTCTGTCTATTATTTCATATAGAGGTGCTCAATTCACTACTCAGTTTTGAAAGTCGTTGCAGAAAGGTTTGGGTTCAAAGGTAAATCTTAGTACCGCTTTTCGTCCTCAGACAAATGGTCAGGCAGAGCGTACAATTTTGACTCTTGAGGACGTATTGAGAGCTTGCATCACTAATTTTAAAGATAGTTGGGATGGTCACTTGCCTCTTATAGAGTTTACATATAATAACAATTTTCACTCCAGTATTCAAATGGCTCCTTATGAGATTTTTTATGGGAGGAGATGTAGATCTCCAATTGATTGGTTCAAAGTTGGTGAAGCTGAGTTGATAGGGCCAGACTTGGTTCATCAAGAAATAGAGAAGGTAAAGATTATTCAAGAGAGGTTAAAAATTGCACAAAGTCGTCAAAAGTCCTACACTAATATTGGGAAAAGAGACTAAGAGTTTGAGGTCAATGATTGAGTATATTTGAAAGTTTCACCCATGAAGGGTGTTATGAGATTTGGGAAGAAAGGGAAGCTTAGTCTCCGTTACATTGGTCCCCGCCAAATTATTAATAGAGTTGGTAATATCGCTTATGAGTTAGAGCTACCATTAGAGTTAGAGGCCGTTCATCCCATGTTTCAGATTTTCATGCTCATGAAGTATTTGAGGGATCCTTCACTCATTGTTCCTATAGAAAACAGCGGTATAAAAGATAGCTTGTCCTATGAGGAGGACCAAAGAGGTTGTTTCAGTCAAAGTTTTATGGAAAAATCAGTTTACTGACTACATGGAAAACCAAAGAGGATATGAAAGCCAAGAACCCGCATTTATTCGTTACTCCTAATGTTGATGATGAAGGTAATGTTCCAATTCCTATCTCAGAGTTTAGTGCCTTCTCGAGTGTTTGAGTAGTTATTCTTGAGTTTGAGTCCTTGAGTTCTTGCATTGCATTCGTGCCTTGAGTAAATTCATATCTTAGTCATCATTCGAGGGCCAATGATCCCAAAGGTGAGATATTGTAACACCACATACTATTTTAACTTAAGCCACTCCCGAATAGCTATGAGAAAGTGAGAAAAGTGGAATGACCAGTGAGTGTCGAGTGGGGACTATGACCCGTAGAAGGTTCTATGAGTCGTAGGTGGAGCTCTACACACTTAGTGAAAAATTGAGTCACTCAGACTCTCATACAAGTGGCTTCTACGACCCGTAGAAGTTTCTATCGACTGGAGTGCCCGTAGAAGTGGCCCTAAGGCCCAAGTCACTCCCATTTCACGAGCCTGAGTTATGACATGTCAAAGCGTCTACAACCCGCAGAAGGGACTCATAGACTCAATGACACAATTCTAGTAGCGACTGGAACTGTCACCCAGACCCTACGATAGGGTTCTATGACTCGTATGAGGATCTATGACCCGTAGAAGGGTCCATAGACCCTAAACCCCAATTTCCCAAGTGAGGTTCTACGAGCAGTCCCAAGATCCATCTTAGGGTTTATGACCCATAGAAAAGTGGTCGTAAACTCATCAAGTCAAAATCCAGTAAGTCATAATTTTGGTATATCAGTTCTACGAGGGATCTTCTACGACCCATAGAAAGTTCTACGGACCGTTAAACAACCTATAGCGGCCAAGTGACAGTTTTAAGTGAGGGGTAAAATTATCTTTTTCCACCTTTCCCAAACTAAAACCCTAATATTTTGGGACTAAAATAATCCCTATATCAATATCTCATGATGCTTTTCTCTCATTAACACTTAGAATATTTTGTGAGAAAGGATTGGAGAGGAGAAAAGGTAGGGTTCGAGCATTTCAACCAAGTTCTTCGAGTCTCACTAGATCATCGATCTTTCAGGTATGTAAGGCTAATCACAATGTTGGACTTTGTTCTTCCTCATGCTATAAATCTTCGTTCAGTTAGTATATTTCTGAGATAGTCTGACTTTATGGTATCTCCACCTCAATGCGCCTTAGGGGCCTCACGAGGCGGGGCTAAAAGTGCCTCAGAGGGTCCATGCCTCGGTGCCCATCACGTGATGCTCTAGAATTTTGGTTCGCTAAAGTTTGCTAATAATCATGGCACAAATCTCAATGTAGGAGGACCTTAAAACATGGTGCACAATCCACTTTTTAGGTCGAAAACTCCCATCTAAATACTAAAACGCATTTCAAATGGTTTTCAATCATTCTAAAGGCCAAATAACTTAATTCTTAAGATCAACATGACATGTAAGGCTACACAAACATGAAAAAAACTTGGGAAGTATTAAAGGTTTGAACAACCTCTTAAGGCATTTGTGTAACACCCCAAACTATTTTAAATTAGACCAATCCCAAAAAGCCATGAGAAAGTAAGGAAAGTGAACTGACCAGTGAGCCATGAGTGGGACATACGACCCATAAAAGGTTCTACGAGTCGTAGGTGGGGCTCGTAGAGTCCATCCATACTTAGTAAAAATTTGATTCACTGGGACTCTCCTATGAGTGGCTTCTATGGCCCGTAGAAGTTTCTATAGACCGTAGGAAGTGCCCATATTAGTATTCCTAAGGCCAAAGTCATAGTCCATTTCACGAGCCCAAGTTATGACCCGTCAAAGGGTATACGACCCATAGAAGGGAGTGGTAGACCTAATGACACAATTCCAGTAGCTATAGGAATTGTCACCTAAAACCTATGATAGGGTTCTATGATCCATATGAGGATACCCGTAGAAGGGTCCATAGACCCCAAGCCCTAATTTCCTCAATGAAGTTCTACGAGCAGTATCATGATCCTGGTGCCACATTGTTTGAGTTGGAGATGATATTATGGATACACCATCTCTTAAGTTATTTCCAATCATAAATGAGTTTCCTAAAGTCTTTCTTGAGGATTTACCTAGAGTCCTTCCCGACACGGTGATAGACTTCAAAATAGATTTTTTTCCTGATACATAGCCTATTTTTATTCCATCATATGGAATAGCTCCATCCGAGTTAAAAGAGCAGTTGAAAAACCTTCTGGATAAGGGATTCATTAGGCCGAGTATCTCACTCTGGGCGCTTCAATCCTATTCGTGCGAAAGAAAGATGCTTCCCTTAGAATGTGTATTGACTACAATCAGTTGAACAATGTCACAAAGAATAAGTACCCTCTTCCTAGAATCGATGACTTGTTCGATCACTTTAGAGTGCCACTTGTTTCTCTAAGATAGACCCCAGATCAGGCTATCATTAGTTGAAAGTGAGAAAAAGTGACATTCCAAAGACAACTTTCAGAACCCGATATGGTCACTATGAGTTTCTTGTTATGCCTTTTGGTTTGACTAATGCTCCTGCAACATTCATGGATATCATGAATAGAGTGTTCAATAAATATCTATATATTCTTGTTATTGTGTTTATCGATGATATTCTGATCTATTTTGGAAACGAGGAGGAGCATGACAATCATCTCAAAATTATTCTCCAAACTCTCAAGGATAGTGATTTGTATGATAAGTTTTCCAAGTGTAAGTTTCAGCTTGCATTTATGGCATTCCTAGGGCACATTATTTTTGTTGAAGGTATTTGAGTGGATTCGCAGAAAATAGAGGCAGTAAAGAATTTGCCCAGGCCCACATCCTCGACTGACATAAGAAATTTCTTGGGTTTGGCTGGTTACTATAGAAGATTTCTAGAGGGATTCTTATCCATATCGTCCCCATTGACTGAGTTGACTAAGTTACAAGGATGAGATGCTTGTGAGAAAAGTTTTTAAGAGTTTAAAACTAGATTGACTACTGATTCGGTATTGTCCCTAACTGAGGGAACATATGGGCTTATTATTTATTGTGATGCGTCCAGAGTTGGATTAAGTTGTGTATTGATGTAGATAGGTAAAGTCATGGCTTATGCTTCAAGATAGCTTAAGATCCATGAAAGGAATTATCTAACTCATGATTTAGAGTTGGCAGCCGTAGTATTTACTTTAAAGATATGGTGTCACTATCTTTATGGCATGTATGTGGATGTGTTCGCTGATCATTGATCACAAGAGTCTCCAATATGTGTTTATTCAGAAAGAGCTTAACCCGAGGTAGGGAAGATAGCTTAAGTTGCTCAAGATTCTCTACAACTCAGGTAGAGCTAATGTTGTTGTTGATGCTCTTAGCAGGTTATCCATAGGTAGTACTACTCATGTTGAGGAAGAAAGGAAAAAGTTGGCTAAGGAAGTGCATAAACTTGCACATTTGGGAGTTCGTCTTATGGACTCAAATGAAGGTGGTGTCATTGTTTAGAATGGAGCCGAGTCTCCACTAGTGGTAGAAGTAAAGGAGAAGTAGGATCGAGACCCTATTTCACTACAATTGAAGAAAGATGTTCACAAATAGAAAGTGATGGATTTTGCCAAATGGGGAGATGGTGTTTTGAGGTATCAAAGTAGATTGTGCATTCCAAATGTTGATGGTCTCCTAGACATAAACATAGTAGAGGGACATAGGTCTAAATATTCAATTCATCCAGGTTCTACCAAAATGTACCATAACTTGAGAAAAGTTTATTGGTGGAATGGTGTCAAGAGAGATATTGCGAACTTTGTTTCTAAGTGCTCGGACTGCCAACAAGTCAAGATAGAGCATCAAAGGCCTTGTGATGTAGCATAGAATATAGAGTTTCTAGAGTGGAAATAGAGATTATCAATATAGACTTCATTACGAGTTTACCGCGATCTCGCTGACATCATGATTCAATTTGGGTGACTGTGGATAGAATGACCAAATCATCCCACTTTTTGTCCATTAAAACTATAGATTTAGTAGAGGATTATGCTAGATTGTATATTTCTGAGATAGTCTGACTTCATGGAGTTTCTCTGTCTATTATTTCATATAGAGGTGCTCAATTCACTACTCAGTTTTGAAAGTCGTTGCAGAAAGGTTTGGGTTCAAAGGTAAATCTTAGTACCGCTTTTCGTCCTCAGACAAATGGTCAGGCAGAGCGTACAATTTTGACTCTTGAGGACGTATTGAGAGCTTGCATCACTAATTTTAAAGATAGTTGGGATGGTCACTTGCCTCTTATAGAGTTTACATATAATAACAATTTTCACTCCAGTATTCAAATGGCTCCTTATGAGATTTTTTATGGGAGGAGATGTAGATCTCCAATTGATTGGTTCAAAGTTGGTGAAGCTGAGTTGATAGGGCCAGACTTGGTTCATCAAGAAATAGAGAAGGTAAAGATTATTCAAGAGAGGTTAAAAATTGCACAAAGTCGTCAAAAGTCCTACACTAATATTGGGAAAAGAGACTAAGAGTTTGAGGTCAATGATTGAGTATATTTGAAAGTTTCACCCATGAAGGGTGTTATGAGATTTGGGAAGAAAGGGAAGCTTAGTCTCCGTTACATTGGTCCCCGCCAAATTATTAATAGAGTTGGTAATATCGCTTATGAGTTAGAGCTACCATTAGAGTTAGAGGCCGTTCATCCCATGTTTCAGATTTTCATGCTCATGAAGTATTTGAGGGATCCTTCACTCATTGTTCCTATAGAAAACAGCGGTATAAAAGATAGCTTGTCCTATGAGGAGGACCAAAGAGGTTGTTTCAGTCAAAGTTTTATGGAAAAATCAGTTTACTGACTACATGGAAAACCAAAGAGGATATGAAAGCCAAGAACCCGCATTTATTCGTTACTCCTAATGTTGATGATGAAGGTAATGTTCCAATTCCTATCTCAGAGTTTAGTGCCTTCTCGAGTGTTTGAGTAGTTATTCTTGAGTTTGAGTCCTTGAGTTCTTGCATTGCATTCGTGCCTTGAGTAAATTCATATCTTAGTCATCATTCGAGGGCCAATGATCCCAAAGGTGAGATATTGTAACACCACATACTATTTTAACTTAAGCCACTCCCGAATAGCTATGAGAAAGTGAGAAAAGTGGAATGACCAGTGAGTGTCGAGTGGGGACTATGACCCGTAGAAGGTTCTATGAGTCGTAGGTGGAGCTCTACACACTTAGTGAAAAATTGAGTCACTCAGACTCTCATACAAGTGGCTTCTACGACCCGTAGAAGTTTCTATCGACTGGAGTGCCCGTAGAAGTGGCCCTAAGGCCCAAGTCACTCCCATTTCACGAGCCTGAGTTATGACATGTCAAAGCGTCTACAACCCGCAGAAGGGACTCATAGACTCAATGACACAATTCTAGTAGCGACTGGAACTGTCACCCAGACCCTACGATAGGGTTCTATGACTCGTATGAGGATCTATGACCCGTAGAAGGGTCCATAGACCCTAAACCCCAATTTCCCAAGTGAGGTTCTACGAGCAGTCCCAAGATCCATCTTAGGGTTTATGACCCATAGAAAAGTGGTCGTAAACTCATCAAGTCAAAATCCAGTAAGTCATAATTTTGGTATATCAGTTCTACGAGGGATCTTCTACGACCCATAGAAAGTTCTACGGACCGTTAAACAACCTATAGCGGCCAAGTGACAGTTTTAAGTGAGGGGTAAAATTATCTTTTTCCACCTTTCCCAAACTAAAACCCTAATATTTTGGGACTAAAATAATCCCTATATCAATATCTCATGATGCTTTTCTCTCATTAACACTTAGAATATTTTGTGAGAAAGGATTGGAGAGGAGAAAAGGTAGGGTTCGAGCATTTCAACCAAGTTCTTCGAGTCTCACTAGATCATCGATCTTTCAGGTATGTAAGGCTAATCACAATGTTGGACTTTGTTCTTCCTCATGCTATAAATCTTCGTTCAGTTAGTATAAGTTTGAGCTTTGAGTTTCAATCCCATTAAATTGAGTTTTGAGTTAATTATGTAATATTTTTTCAAATTCTCTGTATATTTAATTCTACTATGATGATTCTCATGATTTGAGTTCTTGAATTGTTGTTCATGTTTACATTCACATGAACCCTAGTTGAGTATTTACATTGCTTAATTCTATGCATGGTTTTGAATTTAAAGAATGATTAAATATAATATTTTTATTGAGAAAAGAGTTTTGAGAATAATATATCATATGAGTTGAAGTATTTCATTCACTGATTTTGAGCATGATCAAGTCTAATGAGTTAGAGTTTATGCAATTATTTTGAGACTAAGTTGAGAACCCGAAGCTATGTTTTAAATACATGAATTGTTGTTTATGTTTACATTCACATGAACCCTAGTTGAGTATTTACATTGCTTAATTCTATGCATGGTTTTGAATTTAAAGAATGATTAAATATAATATTTTTATTGAGAAAAGAGTTTTGAGAATAATATATCATATGAGTTGAAGTATTTCATTCACTGATTTTGAGCATGATCAAGTCTAATGAGTTAGAGTTTATGCAATTATTTTGAGACTAAGTTGAGAACCCGAAGCTATATTTTAAATACATTTATTGGGTTGAGAATATAGCTATTTCAAAGAGAAGGTAATGAGTTGAAAAGAGTTGAGAAAAACTGAGTAAAGTCCAATGAGACTAATGAGATATTATTTTGAGCATTTTCACTAACTTGAGTTCATGAGCATAATAATGTACTTTGGGAGTAGTATTAAGAACTGATTTGGACAAGAGTTTAAATAACTCAAACCCCATAAATTACGTAGTCAATGTAGGATAGGATTGCACCGTTGGTTCGGACGACTTCTCACTTCAGTCCCTGATACGAACTTTATTAGATCCATGAGATGAGTTTTCGTTCCTTACCCTGGCAAAGTAGTGGACAGTTGTGGCAACGACAATAATTTATTGTATCATCGCAATACTCATAGAGATGATTGTCGGTTGGAGAAACTCCCCAAAGAGTAAATATTATTTTTATTCTGAGTTGCATTTACTTATCTATATTTTGTAAAGCATTATCTTATTCATATATTGCATGCTTTATTGATTTGATTTATTTGAGTATTCATCCCATTGAGTTATTTGCGTACTTTTCGAGCTTGTTTCCTTTAAGCTATTTTACATACTGTACATTCCATTTACTGATGTCATTGGGTACTGCATCATTTTATGATGCATATACAGGTGATCGAAATCCTCAACAGGGGCATCATTGAAGATCAGTTTCCTCCCAACTTTGGTGAGACCTATTTGCATTCATAGGGACTCTTTTAACTTATTTCAGTCTTTATTTATTAATGTTTTGAGGTAGCCGTGGGCCTATTCTAGTACCTAATTAGAGTTAGTTTAGAGGCTTCATAGACTAGATGCAGACAGAGTTTAGAGTTCATTCAGTTTTATCTTTCAGAGTTATGTTTAAACAATCTTTTATCTTTATATTGAGTATTTGAGACTTATTTTGAGACATAACATTTAC
Source organism: Solanum dulcamara (assembly GCF_947179165.1). Lineage (NCBI taxonomy): Eukaryota > Viridiplantae > Streptophyta > Magnoliopsida > Solanales > Solanaceae > Solanum > Solanum dulcamara. The sequence goes on from NC_077245.1 coordinate 62,404,632, forward strand.
ATTCGTTTTGTATGCCCATCTGAGTTATAGCTTACTGTGAATTAAGTCTCCCACTTAGTAGTTAGCGAGACCAAGGGTTCGCTTGGGAACCAACAATAGTTTCTGAATACCGGCCATGCCTAGGATGTACACTCGGAACGTGACAGATTGTCCAATGGTTATATAGGCCATTTAAGTTGATGACAAGTTAGGGTTTAAAGTAGTAGGGTTTCACATATAAAGCTTTTTCCATGTCATGTTGGGGCTTTGTCTCGACAATTTTAAGTGATTACTTATTTGAATTAAAAAAATATATTCTACAAGAAAAGATTATTTTCATCATAATAAAATGATTGTCAAAATAATTAAAATATAAATAAATGAACAAATTTGATTGGGGTGATTTGCTAGAGGCATATAAAGATGGGAAAATTTCATATATGTCAAACCTTTTAAGTATAATTACTCCATATGAGTATAGTTTCCCTAGTTACTTACAATGACAAATATAAATAATTTGTCATTATACAAATATTATACCCACGAATTATTTATATATCGAAATATACAAATATTGTAAATTGTATTGCAAATTATACAAATACTGTACAAGAATTGTATAGCGAAATATACAAACGCTATCCAAAAATTGCGAATTGTATAGCGAATTATACAAACGCTATAACGAATTATATAGCGAATTATACAAATGCTATTGTATAGCAAAATATACAAATGAATTATAGCAAATCTCAGCAAAGTATACCAATGAGTGGTAATAAAATGAAACTACATCATATGAAATAATAAACTAGTAATGTTTGTCATCTCGTATAATTTTACCTACAAAGATAGTAATGGATAAAGTGTATTAGTAATTGAAATTAGTTATGATGAGATAATTTCTTATCCATTATTTGATTTGGTGTATTCAAGGAGTCTGTAACAATTCATATCCACGCATTACGATAACCTTGGTATTGTCAATACATGAGTTGCTACATTAGTTATATATCCAATAATACTTAATAAAACATATAAGTGATACATGTAATAGTTATACATGCATTGAAAATATTATCAAACAACACATTAAATAATATCAAGACTAATACAACAACAACAACAACAACAACAACAACAACCCAGTGAAATCCCACAACATGGGGTCTGGGGAGGGTAGAATGTACGCAGACCTTACTCCTACCAAGGTAGGACGGCTGTTTCCTAGAGACCCTCGGCTCAGTAAAAGCATAAATGCATAAAAAAATGTTAGATAAGAATAGAAAATTAAAAGCTTTATGAGAAAAACAACAAACAAATAACGAATAGGTAACAAATAAATACAAATAACTAAATACTAATAACAAATAACGATTAAATAAATAATGAAAGCGTCACAGGTAAAATTGAGTAATCAAAGCATAGAAAGTAATAAATAATAACAGAAATAACAGAAATCAGAAGTCAAAGCGCAAGAGATCGTAATACACTACTACACCTATGAATAGAGAAGAATAACGAGACTATGAACTAGCCTTCTACCCTAATGTGGGTCCTCCACACCCTTCTATCTAAGGTCATGTCCTCCGTAAGCTGTAACTGCGCCATGTCCTGTCTAATCACCTCTCCCCAATACTTCTTCGGCCTACCCCTACCTCTTCTGTAATCATCCATGGCCAGCCTCTCACACCTCCGCACTGGGGCATCTGTGTCTCTCCTCTTCACATGTCCATACCATCTCAGTCGCATTTCCCGCATCTTGTCTTCCACCGAGGTCACTCCTACCTTGTCCCGAATAGCCTCATTTCTAATCCTATCGCTCCTGGTGTGCCCACACATCCATCTCAGCATTCTCATCTCAGCAACTTTCATCTTTTGAATGTGAGAAGTCTTAACTGGCCAACACTCCGCCCCATACAGCATAGCCGGTCTAACCACCACTTTGTAGAACTTGCCCTTAAGTTTTGGTGGCACATTCTTGTCACATAGCACTCCGGAAGTGAGCCTCCATTTCATCCACCCTACCCCAATACGATATGTGACATCATCGTCAATCTCCCCGCTGCCTTGCATGATAGACCCAAGATACTTGCAACTACTTCTCTTTTGGATGGCCTGAGCACCAAGCCTAACTTCAACGCCAACCTCCTGAGGTGTCTCACTGAACTTGCACTCTAAGTACTCTGTCTTTGTCCTACTCAACTTAAACCCTTTAGACTCCAAGGTATGTCTCCAATCCTCCAGCTTAGCGTTAACTCCGCGGCGAGTCTCATCGATCAGGACTATGTCATCCGCGAAAAGCATACACCATGGCACCGCACCTTGAATTTGTCGCGTCAATCCATCTATCACCAAGGTAAATAAAAAAGGACTAAAAGCTGATCCTTGATGCAACCCCATCACCACTGGAAAGTGCTCTGAGTCCCCTCCTACTGTCCTTACCCTGGTTTTGGCTCCCTCGTACATGTCCTTGATCACCCTAATGTATGCCATAGGTACACCTTTAGCCTCCAAACATGTCCATAGTATTTCTCTTGGGACTTTATCATAAGCCTTTTCTAGGTCGATGAATACCATATGCAAGTCCCTCTTCCTCTCCCTATGCTGCTCCACTAGTCTCCTCATAAGATGGATGGCTTCTGTAGTTGAGCGTCCCGGCATAAATCCAAACTGGTTCTCTGAAATAGACACGTCTCTCCTCACCCTCATCTCTACCACTCTTTCCCACAGTTTCATAGTATGACTTAGTAGCTTAATACCTCTATAGTTGTTGCAACTCTGGATATTCCCTTTGTTTTTGTATAGAGGGATCATTATGCTCGACCTCCATTCTTCGGGCATCGTTGCCGTTTTAAAGATGACATTAAATAACCTAGTCAAGACTAATACATATATTATTTTCTCTAATATTGTGCTTAAATGATTATGGATTTGTTCGGTATGGAGGAAAATATTTTGTAATTTACATATATTCAGTTGGTCAAAATTTTGAAAAAAGTATTTTGTTTAGTAAAATAAAATTTTGAAGGAATAAGACTTCCATAATAGAAAAATGGAGAAAATACGCTTGACAAATAACATTCCAGATTGATTATGTCCTCCTAACCTCCGCCATACCTCATCTTCACACCCCTACCTCAGCCCCATCTCCACAACCCCATATCTCATATAATATTTTTTGAATGGAGAATGGTCAAAATACCCTTAAACTATGTGAAATGAATAAAAATGCCATCAGTTGATAGTTTGGTCCAAAAATGTCCTTATTGTTACTTAATGAGTCAAACATACCCTTTTTTTCAAATAAATAAATATATGTTTTTTAAACACTTTTTTTTCTAAAGTTGATTTTTTTTATTTAGAAAATGTTTATCCTACTTCAATTCATAAAAAAAATATTAAGAAGTAAAAATATTTTCTATTTTATTAATTTTTTTATTATCTAAATGAAAATTAATGACAACTCTGATCTCATATATATGACCTATATTATCAGTTAAAAGGGTACATGGAGTTATTCTATTTTAAAATGAGATTAAAAAGAAAAAGATTATTTTCTACTTATTTATTAGTTAAGTGATTTTAAAAGAAAAGAACAAGAATAGGGTTCTTTAGAAATAATATTATTATCGAAATATCCTCATAGTAATTATTATATGCCCTCATAGTAGCCCTGTCATTAATTTTCATTTAGATTTTCTTTCCAATAATTTTCATTTAGATAACGATAAAAAATTTCTAATAAAATAGAAAATATTTTTATTTCTTAATATTTTTTACAAATTGATGTAGATATTTATTTTCTAATTAAAAAAATCATCATTAGGAAAAGAATGTGTTTCAAAATAAAAACATAATATATTTATTTTGAAAATGATATTTTTGACTCATTAAATAACAATAAAGACATTTTTGATCCAAACTATCAATTAAAAATCTTTTTGTTCATTTCAAATAATTTTAAAGATATTTTTGATCCTTTACTATTTCTAGAAAAATATATTTTATTTTTATATCAAATACAAGAAAATAAGTAAAACACCACTGAAAACATTTTTCAAAATTATATTCCATGGAAACATCTTCACTCTCTGACTATAGACCCATTAGTCTCAGTAACTTCACCAATAAGATCATATCAAAACTCATTTGCCTCAGGCTTGCTCCAATTCTCCTCGGTCTTATTTCTCTCAATCAGTCCGGGTTTGTAAAAGGAAGAAGCATCTCCGAAAATATCATGCTAGCACAGGAGATTATCCACGATATCCGAAAGCCTGTTATTGGCGAAAACGTGGTTATCAAGTTAGACATGGCCAAAGCATATGATAGAGTCTCCTGGTCCTATACTTGTCTAGTACTGAGAAGGATGGGCTTCGGTGAGACCTTTATTGATATGATTTGGCGAATCATGTCTAACAATTGGTACTCCGTTATCGTTAATGGGGCTAGACATGGTTTTTTCCACTCCACCAGAGGGCTCAAACAAGGTGATCCTCTTTCTCCCGCCTTATTCATTTTGGGAGCGGAGGTGCTGTCCAGAATGTTGAATAGTCTTCATAATTACCACTTCTACCATGGTTTTCATATGGAGAAAAGAGGCCCACAGATTAATCATTTGAGTTTTGCGGATGATGTTATCATCTTTTCCTCCGGAAGGAAGGAAATTCTCCAGATTATTATGAAGACCTTGACTCTGTATGAAAAGACATCAGGGCAGCTTATAAACAAGAATAAGAGCCACTTCATGATGCATCCCAATGCACTCCAAGACAATGTGGAAACGGTGAAACAGGTTACGGGTTTCACTCAGAAGCATAGTCCCATCACCTACTTAGGATGCCCTTTGTACATTGGCAGGCAGAGAGTCATGTACTACACGGACATGGTCTCTAAGGTTGTCAACAGAATTAGAGGGTGGCACTCCAAAATCCTCAGCTACGGCGGTAGAGCTACACTCGTGAAATACGTACTTCAGTCGCTCCCAATTCACCTTCTTTCGGCCATTACTCCCCCCCGTACTACTCTCAAACAGATTGAGAGAGTCACCGCTGATTTTTTCTGGGGGTGGAAGGATAACAAGAAAAAATACCATTGGGCTTCATGGAAGAAACTTTGTTACCCTTATGACGAAGGAGGTATTGGGTTGAGGAGAACTACAGATGTGTGCAAATCTCTCCAGTTAAAGCAATGGTGGATCTTTAGAGCTAAACCAACATTGTGGGGTGATTTCCTTAGAGCCAAATACTGTCAAAGAGCGAATCCCATCATCAAAAAATTCCATACTGGCCAGTCGCTTGTGTGGAAACACATGATGCACAACAAACACATTGCCGAACCTCACATTCAATGGAGGCTTCACTCGGGTTCGTGCTGTTTTTGGTGGGACGATTGGCTAGGTATCGGACCCTTAGCCAACTATAGGCAGGAGTTGGGAAGAGCAAACAATGCAAGGGTGGCTGATTTTCGTATAGATGGCCAATGGAACATCGATATGCTAAATCAGTTGGCACCAGCGCAGCTCGTTCCTCTCATTACTTCTTCCACACTTCAGCTGCAAGGAAACACACCGGATCAGGCCATTTGGAAGCTGAATACCAATGGGAACTTCACATGTTCCTCGGCATGGCAGCTTGTGAGGGAACATCGGACCAAGACACTTTCCGACCATTACACTTGGCACAAAAACATCCCCTTTAAATGCTCTTTTTTGTTGTGGAGGGCTTTTAGAGGCAAGCTGCCAACAGAGGAAAAGATCACTGCATTTGGCTATGGTTCCACACCATGCTATTGCTGCCACAGTCCAGGTCCGGACACCATAGAGCACATTTTCAGCACTGGCCATTTCGCTAGGAATATTTGGCACTACTTCTCAAATTCCCTAGGCATAAGGCATGAAGCCACACCCCTCAAACCTCTTGTTATGAGCTGGTGGCTTCGCAAGTACCGCACAGAAGCTCACAAACTTATCCTCCATTCCACCCCAATATTTATATGTTGGAATTTGTGGAAGAATAGGTGCGCGAGCAAATACGGGGGGAAGAGTTCTAGCTTGGCGAGAGTGAAATTTGCAGTTTTCAAGGACATCTCAAATCTTCTTAGAGTCGCGTATCCCTATATCCATTGGCCCTCGAACTGGAGCGACACCATCTCCTACATAGATAAGTGTACTCATGAGATGAAGATCACCCAAGTCTCGTGGATTAAGCCACAACTCGATTTCGTCAAGCTGAACACTGACGGCAGCGCGTTGGGTAATCCGGGGGCAATTGGGGGGGGGTGGCATTGTAAGAGATCACATGGGTAAATTCATCTTCGCCTACGCCATACCATTAGGGGAGGGAACCAACAATCAAGCTGAACTAGAGGCGGCAGTTTATGGGCTTAAATGGTGCATTCAACAGGGTTTTCAGCACGTTATCTTAGAAGTTGACTCGGAGTTGCTCACTAAATGGATCAATCATCAGACTAAACCTCCGTGGAGCCTTCACCAGGTAACTCAGGACCTTGTTGGTATTTCCAAATTATTTGTTCGCTTTTCTTGCAGGCATGTATACAGGGAGGCAAACTACACTGCGGATGCTCTCTCCAAGCACAGTCACACTCTTACCACTCCAGGCCACTACACCACCCTTCAGCAGCTACCTCGTGGTACTCGAGGTTACTACATGCTAGATAGAGTCGGTCTGCCCAGCTTCAGACGGAGAAAGACCAAACGGATTAAAAAGCCTCCATGATCTACTATTTAGTGTTGCATCCTTGGATTGAGCACCCAATTGCAGTGTTTGTGATTTTCCATGTTATATCTTAGCCATGTTATTTGATGTCCATCGTCTATGCTAATTTTGTTGTATATATAGCATTTATGAGGATTCATCCCCATTTTTATTTAGATTTTTCCTTTATTTTATGTAAAGGGAGAGTCTCCCTTATTTATGCTTTCCTAGTTTCTTTGTATCGAGAGGAGTCATTTTCTTTAGGTGCATAGTTTCTAGGTTTTCTTTTCATGTGCTTGTATCGGGGATGAGTTGGCTGCCCTTAGTAGGATGGTCGGCTTATGAACCACCATAGGATTGGAGGTTAGGTCTATGTCCCCCTCCGTGTATTTTTCTGTTTTTTTATGTATAATACAGCTTGGGGGTGAGCGGCTCAACCCCTGGCCGCGCACGAGAGGTGGGAGCCTCGTGTAAGGTCTGTTCCCATTTTAAAAAAAAAAAAAAAAAAAAAAAAAAAAGTGTCGACTAAGCAGGTGCCGAGAAAAAAACGAAACGACTCCTCCAGGCTCCATAGTCCATACCTCACCGCCTTACGCCACGCTACAACCTTCCCTTCTCTCTTCCGCCGCCATAATAGTGTTAGTATTAGCAGAAGAATAATGTTCAAGAAGGCAGTGGACGCCAAGTCTCACCAGCGACTTTCTGGCGCCGACCGGAAGAAGCTCCGTCGCACTATCAGAGACCGTTTCTCGAATGCCTCTGATGCCCTTCTCGACCTTTTACTTCCTCCCAAAGTACCCATTTTTTCATCAATTGTTTTGCTACATTATTCCTCAATTTAAACTTTTTTCTTTTCTTTTGATTGAATTACACTGAACGAAGTATCACTTATCGTACTCTCTGGAGTTACTTAACTTTATCCTTGTGTATTGATGGGACCATACAGGCGGAGTTAGCTGTTTCAAAATATCCAAATCGGGTACTCGTTTATGGCTTGGAGGGCGATTGTCCCATGTTCTTTGACGTAGATGGGCGAGGTCGTGATATTTTCCCTACAGGTACCATATATCTTACTCATTCCCAACTATTTTTGATCTGTTCGATAACCTTATCATTCGGTTACTACCAATTCTCAACCTTTAGTCCCTATGCGATGGCCTACTTGTTGAGGCATGAGAGTAAAACTTAAGAGCTACTACCTGTTGTGTTGTTTTTATTACTGGATGTTGTTTCTTGGATTTTTATTTCTTTTCTCTACTGTTTTTATCTTGTGCCAAGGATCTATCAAAAATAACGTAACATGCTTTCACATCTTCTTAACCCAAAATGGTTGGGGAGAGGAAAGGCTCCTTGTTTTTAGGGTACTCTCGAGAACAGTTTTAGTGGAGACGGGGTGGGACATGTAACTCAGAGATTAGAGAACATGGCTATGAACCACGATGTCAGGGGTTCGAATCCTTCCTCGCCCATAACTAGCACAAAAGGAAGTACCTTTCCCTCTAGGGGTAGGAAAATCATGATCTGGTTCACTAATAGATCGAGGGATTAGTCATTCGACTCGTTCACATTCGGATCATGAATGGTTGGAATCCATATTATGCAAGGAGACATTGCTTTTGCTAATTCAAATTGAAAGGTGATATAAAATTGGTTATTTTCAGTATCATATTCACACTTAGCCCATTCATCCTAGTTAGCAGTTCCAACGCCATATCAAGGTCACGATCAATATTGTCAATAGCATAAAGATTGTCACTATCATCAATATCGTCACTATCATCAATATTGATCTCATCAAGAAGAAAATCTTTAGGCTTGTTATCCAGGAACTTGTTCAGAAATATCATAATGAAAGGAACATAGGAGTTTGTCGTTAGGTATTTGTCATGCTTCGAGTCTACACCTTAGGCGCGACCGGCACTCGAAAATCATTGTTGTTCCCAAGCAAATCCTTGGCCTGACTGGCTATTGAACAGAAGACTAAACATGAATGCGAAAGTTCTAAAAGATAAGCATTTAAAATACTTTAAGTAAAACTCATCCATCTGTTTGAAATGAACTGAATATAATATGAAATAATATTTTAAACATCAAACTAAAATAACTGAACTGACTCTCTAACTTTGTCCATGAAGCCTCTAATAACTAAAGATAGGTGCTGGGACAGGACCCACGGCTACCTAAAAGGAACTACTAAAACTGAGCATAAATGAAGAGTCCTTTGAAAGCAAGGAGGTCTCACCAAAAAGCTGATGAAGTGTAATCTCAACGGAGTGTCTGTTGTTGATCCTGAATACTTGTATGTACATCATAAAATGATGCAGCATCGAAAGATGTCAGTAAATGAAATGTACGATATGAAATAAAGCTGAATGAAACAATAACTTAAGTGAAAGGGAACACTGAAAATAATATGACTGGAATGTAAAATAAATCATGTAAAGCTTCACAACTTGAGACGATGTAGTATATATTTTGAAAATAATAACTTTACTTCTTTGGGAGTTTCTTTAACCGACAAGCATTATTATGAGCCTCGTGATGATACAACTTCTAGCCCACATTGTTAGAGCTATCTTATACCTTGCTAGAGTATAAGACAACAAAATTGAACGTATGGATCCATTTAAAAAGTCCTTATCAAAGACTGAGGTGAGGAGTCATCTGAACCAACGGTACGATTCTATCTACGCTGGTGGCACATGTTATGGGGTTTGAGTTAGCTTAACTCGTATCAAAATTGATGCTTATTACTTCTCTCAAAACGATGCAATAATGCTCATAATAGTAATACTGTCTATGTTGAGTCAATGCTCAAAATACTTCTCGAAGTTATACCGTACTTTACTTTAACTGACTGAATCTGATCTTCTAAAATTGATATGCTTCCTTTAGAAATAGTGTGGCAAACAAGATGAGAGAAGCGAGACTGAGGTGGTTTGAGCATGTACAACGGAAGAGTGTCGATGCCCAAGTTAGGAGGTGCGAGCGGTTGGATTTGAAGGTTATGCGAAGGGGTAGAGGTAGACCGAAAAAGTATTGGAGAGAGGTGATTAGACAAGATATCGCGCTACTCCATATCACCGAGGACATGACTTTGGATAGAAAGGAGTGGAGGTCGCGGATTAAGGTAGAAGCCTAGTAGGGATAGAATGATGTCTTGCTGTGTCAGTTTAGGATAGTCGTAGGTCTAGGCGTGTCTTTATAGTTGTGTTGTTATTGCCTTTGATTATCACATTACTTTGTTATCGTTATTATTCTTGTGTTGTAAAATTTGCATCGCTTTTCGTTTTTTGCCATTATACTATATATATTGTTTTTCTATCTTACTTGGGACTGTGACTTTTGAGCTGAGGGTATTTCGGAAATAGCATCTCTATCTCCATGAGGTAGTGGTAAGATCTGTGTACATCCTACCCTCCCCAAATCCTACTTGTGGAATTTCACTGGGTATGTTGTTGTTGTTGTTTTCTTTAGAAATAGACATGTTCTTTTCAAAATAGAGTAATGCCTTTGAACCCTTCAAATTCCCTTAAAACTCTTCTTCAACTAATAATTTAGAGATACTTGAACTTTACTTTAACAAAAAACAATGCATAATATGTAGCAATATAAAGCCTTCAAACAAACCTTAACTAAGTAGGGTTCATGGAATAAATAAGCATGAACAACAATCAAGAATGAATATTACATAAAGAATCATAATCTCAATGATAGGGATTCAAATCCAATAAAGAAGAATAATAGAAAATCTCGAAATTCAAGAACAACTGGGGTTAAAACCCTGGGTTCAAATCTTACTGATTGAATTTCGATTTAGGGCGTGAGGACGGACTTAGTCCAATACTATGAGTAACCTTACATCTATGGAGAACTAGATTCTTGAAGAACTTGAAGAATGCGATCATAATCTCAATGATAGGGATTCAAATCCAATAAAGAAGAATAATAGAAAATCTCGAAATTCAAGAACAACTTGGGTTAAAACCCTGGGTTCAAATCTTACTGACTGAATTTCGATGTAGGGCGTGAGGACGGACTTAGTCCAATACTATGAGTAACCTTACATCTATGGAGAACTAGATTCTTGAAGAACTTGAAGAATGCGCTTGAAATCCTAGCTTTTCTCCTCTTGAATCCTTGCTTCAAGTCTTAGAAATGGTTATAGGAGTATTAGGGTCAAACTAAACTAATAAAGACTCTAATTGTATCTTAAAACGTTGATGCTTGGACTTGGAAATGTTGGGGAAAGACGGATTTAACCCTCATTAAAATCTGACAAAGGCTGTCTACGGGCTCATTTACAGTTTGTTATGGGTCGTGGAACTCGGTCATAGAAATTGACTGGAAATCTGGGGTCCTCTAAAGTTTGGGTTTACGGAACCTTTTACAGTCCGTAAACCCTTCTATGGGTTGTAGACTATACTCATGGAAAAGTACTGAGGTTGGGGTTTCTGGACTTTGGGTTTACGGAACCTTTTACAGTTCGTAAACTCTTTTTGGATCTTATCGAGGGTCGCAGAAAATATACTAAGGGAATGGGATTTCAGCACGTTGATCTACGGTCTGTAGATTGGTCTACGATTCGTAGACTGACCTGTCCTGTACACTTAGAAAATTCAAGTTTCATAACTTGATCTACGGATCAGGTCTACGACTCGTACAATGCTCTACGACCCATACACTTGGTCCTTTAAACTCAAATCTCTTTTACTGATTTTTGAAGTTTGACTCCACGAGCTCATCTATGGTCTATGGATGCTTCTATGGGCCGTAGATGGTGTCCGTAAGAGTTATTCTTCTGCAGAACTGAAGTCTTTTGCTGGGCCTTCTTGGACTGAACTAAATTAGAATATTTTGGAGCGAGTCATTCTTTGGTAAATGATCAATATGAGTTAGACTCGATAGAATTTGATCAATCTTATTTTTTGTCGTTAAGGTGGAGAACTGAATCAAGAATTCTATGTCTTCATCATCAATCGAATAACTGTTGGCGACGTATGATTCTATTTTTTAAAGATCGATTCTTTGAGATACTTCTTTTCTTCAAATGGAATGAAGAGATAGATTCAGGCCGATTCATATCCTTTCTTTCTCATAATGTGTGTATACCCTTAACAAAATTACTTATTCCTTGAACAGTAAAGAGAGACAAATAAAAAGGGTCAGGCCCTCCTTAATATCACCTATTGATTGGAATAGAAAATTTAGGAAGAATAGGTTCGAAATCGGTAAAACAGCAGTAGCTACAGATATAATTCTCAATCAACAAGGTCAAAATGTAATATATGTTCATGTAGCTATTGGGTATGGGGCCCAGGTAGTAACTACTTTACAGGAAAGGGGAGTGATGGATACACTATTGTTGTAGCCGAAACGACGGATTCCCCTGCTACATCACAATACCTTGCTCCTTATATAGGAGCAACTCTGGTGGAATATATGTATCATGAACGACACACTTTTATCATTTATGATGATCTCTCCAAACAAGGGCAAGTTTATCGCCAAATGTCTCTTATATTATGAAGATCGCTCGGTCGTGAAGCTTATCCGAGAGAAGTTTTAAGGTCTGCGTACACTCTATCCTCCCCAAGTTCGACTTTGTGCAACTACACTAATTATATTGTCATCTATTACTCCATATGTCCCAATTTATGTTACACACTTCTTTTTAGGTTGTACAAAAATGTTACCTTTTTTATTTAGAAACAATTTAACTTTAAATTTTTATTTTACCTTAAGGGTCGTTTGGTAGGATATATTAGAGAATCTAGTACATATAGTATTTATGGTGTTGTTTAATCTTTTGTTTGGTAGGAATTTCAGCCTATGTGTATTATTTATAGTTATACATCTACGTAGTATTATATGGCGTATAACTAATACATAGAAAATCATGGTATTAACAATACAACAATCCAAAGGCTATCATTACATGGATAAGCATGGTTAAAGGCAAAATTGTCCTTAATACACCAAATCAAACAGTGGATAAGAAATTATTATAGTAATACTAATTCCAACATTACTAATACATTCTATTCAGTACTATTCTTATACACTCTACCAAATGACCCTTAATGGGATGATTTATGATCACGCAAAATCTGATGTTGGTTTTAGACCACTAGTTTCAAAAGTATTTCTTACGTAAACTCCGTGCCTGATGGAGTAACACAATATAATGAATGCAAACAATTCATATAAGTGATTTGCCGGGCTAGTTGTGATCAATTTTTTCTACACTTACTCATTTTGGTGTGTTCGGAGAGTCATTTTTTTGTGATTTGAAACATTTGTATGTTAGTCTATGGGTAAGTGTTAGATTTAGAGAGCCTTTACTTATAAAAACCCTATTATTTCTTAAAAAACACTTTATTTTATTGTTGGAATCAAATTAGCTGGAATATAGTGGACTAACAGTATAGCAAACCCTAATGAGGTAGTGGTAAGTTCTGCGCACACTACCCTCCCCAGACCTCCCTTGTGGGACTTTAGTGGGTATGTTGTTGTTATTGTTGTTGGGTTTTATTTTTATAAAGCACTGATTTGGTACTCTCCCTTTTGCAGTATACTAGTTAAGTGCGTACTTTGCACGTATATATCACTTTAATTAATAATAGATGTAACGTAACAATGTATATTAGAAGTGTAAAACGATGGACACGATTAATATTTTACATATTTATATGTATTTTGTAACTCAAATAGTGGTGATTCCCCGCAACCTACACAAAATATTAAATACATCACTCTTTTAGCTAGTTAATATGTACCATTTGTGTGTTATTATCGCTATTATTTTTTAGTTACTTGTGAATGAAGTGGCGAGAAAACTTTTTTCAATCAAAGCTATCTTAAGGTGGAGGATCATGTAGAAAATTGATGTAATTAGTATGCAATAAATTTGAGAAGCTATTCAAATTTTAAGCTTATTTCATAAATCAACCAAATTTAGCTCTAATCCAAATCTATTTGCATCTTCTCAAAAGTTAGGTTTCATATATAGAAGTTCAACCTCCTCCAAACAGTGGACTTCCTCTATCAAGTTCACTTGCGTATTCTCTTCGACCTCCTATTATTTCTTTAATCTATACTATATTAAAAGCATAAAGGTCCTTAGAAATGTTTAATTGAACTTTTTTGCCCTTCACTAAAAGACACTGCTAATCACATTCAATCGGGATCCGTTTCCTTCTAATTGTCTTTTTCTTTTTTTGGTTTACTAAAATAATGAAATTATTAAGAATTTCAATTAAATGCCAAAAGAAAAGTCTCTAAATCTTATAACATTATCAAGTAATAAGATGAATGGAATTTCTCAACCTTAATTTTAAAAAATAAAAGGAATCTCTCAAACCTTTAATTACATGTCTCATGTTTAAGCGTTAAGAATTGAAGAAAGTCCTAAACCTATAGTCCATAAGAGCAGGGATGTAATTAAAGTGGTCTAACGTTTAGCACCAATAGATCTTCCAACAACAATTTTTGCCTTTTCTTTTACCACCAACAATTGATCTTTATCAATTGTGGGAAGAATAAGATATGGCAAATAAATAGCCTTTGTTTCAGGTATACATGTTCTTCCCTTTAAAAATAGGGTGAAAATAAAGTGAGTGTTAAACTCTCTTCCTCTCTCATATTTATTTTTATTTCACTTAACATCTTTGTGGTCGGGCCCTTCCCCGGACCCTGCGCATAGCGGGAGCTTAAGTGCACCGGGCTGCCCTTTTTTTTTTTTAACATCTTTGTTTACTAAGTTTGACGGTGAGTGTAGTGAAATTTAAATTATGAATGAAAAAGAAGAATAACACAAATTTGACCATTACTATTGTTCTATTATTCTCAGTTATTTTTTTGTAGAAAATAAATAATTATATTTTAATTTTACAATATCCCATGTGTGCTAGAACAATTGAGGAAAATACAATTAAATGCAATATCCTCTTTTGGATATTTTGCTTGTGTAGACTCGAGAAAGAGATATGAACAAACCTTTCTAAAATTAGAATAGAAGTTGACCGACCACAAGGTCATCTCTATGGGAGGCTTCTCTACCCATAAGGCCATCTCAGGTATGAGAAAGAAAAGCAGTGGACTAGTGGACTATTGACTTAACTGGAGAACCTCAACGACATTGAGGATAAGTTCAATGTCGACAAACAACTTCTATCTATAGGTGCTTTCATTGTGAATCTATCGACTTGTCATGTTTGATTGCACTTGATTTGCGGCATATGAGAAATATTTAGCCAAAACCTCAATAAATTAGCCCTTAGCTTATTACCCCGAAACACTACATGACTAACACGAAAGATGTTCCCAGAACCCCAGCAAAAATCTAGCCCTCGTTACCCTAAAAACACATCCACCATTGACCATTACACAAATAGCAACAAACAAAAATAACAAAGGTTGGGAATATCAACCACCAATAGTTCAATTCTTGATTGAGATAGACCATTCATGTGATGAAAGAAAATTAATATGCATGCTAATGATTTCTAATATCACGTAAACCATATTTTCACTGTAAAGAAAGAAAATCAAATTAATTTTCCTTCACATACATAAATTCTCCAATTCCTATATATATTTTGATTTAGGAGTTCTTTGTTAATTCTCCTTCCCATATATTTAGGAGTTTACATTAATTCTCCTATCTATTTCACGTACACAAGGAAAAATAATACTAAACTAATTCTTCTTCCCATATATTTTTGGAATCTAGTCAATATTATAAAGATAATTAAATAAGAATTTGAGAAAAATAATAAATGACAGTTTTGTCTATTGTAGAGTCTTTTAATGAAGGGCAAACAGTTCAATCAACGTTTCTAAGGACTTTCATGTTTTCAAAAATAAATAAATATATAGTATAGATTGGCTGCTTATAAGTTGCTGGTGATTTGACATTTTCAAAAATTTTAAGTAGGAAGGGCCTGTTAGGCATGTTTTCTGTGCAGTAACTATGTGATTGATTGCTTCTTTGACAAGACAGAATTTTGTAAATTACCATCCTCCTTAATTAGATGTGCTTTTCATTTTTGTGTTTCTCCCTTCTGTGTGGTGAATACAGTTTATGCTCTGTGGAGAGTCCCAGAACTTTTGCCTGCTTTTGTGCTGAAAGGGGGTGAAGTTTCTCGTTTTATGCTTGGAGGGGCAGATTTAATGTTCCCTGGTATCAGTATACCTTCTGAAGGGTTTCCCTCATTTTCTTCTGGGGAGCCATGGGCAGTGAAGGTTCCTGGAAATCCTGCTGCAATAGCTGTAAGCTTATGGGACCTCAAGAGTTTTATCTCTTAATTTAGATGACTAATCAATTTGAAACTATGCTGATTTTTTTTCCTCAGGTGGGGACAACTACCATGAGTAGTTCAGAAGCTTTAAAAGCTGGTCTACGTGGAAAGGCCTTAAAAATATTGCATTACTATCGAGACACCCTTTGGTAGGAACTAAGGAGCTGTTTGGACATAAATTTTTTATTTCAGAACATTGTTTGGTTGTGGAATGTAATGAGTTTTTGAAAATGAGCTTTTCAAAACTTGTGCAACTTTTTTTCAAGTAAAATGTGTGTCCAAATACAACATCAACTTATACCATTTTTCAACTTCAACTTCATAAACTATTTTTATTTTTAAATTTCAACTAATTCCATGTCCAAATGCCTACTAAAAAAGTTAACGTTGTTAGTTTTAATCTATACAACTTCTAGATGTCATCTTTTTCTGGATTTTTGGTCAGGGAATCTGCAGAAAATTGTCATGTACCAAATGCTGGTTTTCTAGAAGACGTCGTGTTTGAAGATCCTGCTCTTTTGTTTAGTAGTAGGGCATCTGATTCAAGTGAAGTTGATCCTTCAGTTGACCCAGGAAATGTGACTAGCAATGAGGACATGGGAGAAGTGATTGACTCTAATGCAGCTTCATTAGGTGGTGGTCAGCCTTCTACTACACAGAGTGATGGAGCTGATGAAATTTCTGTGCAGCTTACTAATGATCTAAGCGAGTTGAAGGTTGCAGAAACATTCGTAGATGAATCAAATACCGAGGGACAACATTCCTTGTGTGTTGAAGAGGTAGATGCACTCTTGGACAAGTGTCTTCTACAAGCATTACATACGACAATTAAGGAGAAAGACCTGCCAATCCCTGGAAGTACATTTTGGTATGATAGCTACCAAACTTTTATTAAAATCTACTTATCTGATACTAAAATAATTTGGTGTCATGTAATAAAAATAAAAGAAAAAAGAGAATTCATTTTTTCAGGCAGTGAACTAAGAGTGACGCACTTCATTTTTCACAGTTGGTACTAAATGTATTTACTTGGCAGATTTTTGAGCATGCTAAATTTCAGAGAGTCTAATATTTCCAGTATTTTTGTCAATGGAAAAGCTTACAGTTTCATGTTTGATGCAGATTCTTTTATTCTATCAATACAATAAATGATTATTTCTTAGGCCTATTAAACTAAACCATTGGACAGTATTCTAGATGTTATATTGAATTGAGCTTGTGCAGAAAAAACAGAGATAATACTATTAGAATTTGAGAATGGTATTTTAAATAAGGCTTCCATTGAGTACTTCCTTAGTTCCATTTTATGCGGCACTTTTTTCTTTTTAGTATGTTCCAAAAAAATTGCACTTTTCTATACTTGGAAACAATAACTTTAAACTTACAATTTTAGCCTTAATGACATGTTTTTATAGCCTCAAAATGTCATAGCATGTTTAAGCCCACAAGTTTCAAAAGTCTCCTTTCTTTCTTTAACTCCATGCCCAGTTAAACAGTGCCAGATAAAATGAAGCGAAGGAAGTACTAATGCCGAAAAAACATAGAGAACACCACTAGAATTTGTGAGGCAGCTGCGTAATAAAACTCTAGACATATCTCTGTATAAAGATCTTGATCTTGAGAGAACACAAGTCAGAGAAAAGCTACCAGTACATCCACTAGGCAATGTTCACTCTTCATGGCTGTTGTCGTGAAGAAGCCAGAAGGTTGCCTAATAAATTAATACCTCCTCTTCTTGAGTTTCATTCTTGCGGTTCTCTTCATCTTCCGTGCAACTATCTGTGACTTGTTCTATTCCTTACTTAAACACTTACCAATGGCTTCATTTTTCTGGTGTAGGTCAAGTCATGTGCTACCTTGCAGGCCTCCAGGCATAACACTCGACATAAAGAAGTCATCTCACAAGAAATTGTCCAAGTGGCTACAGGCTAAAGCCTCTTGTGGATTGGTAGCTTTCTACAGTTAATATGAAAGAAAGAATTTTGTTTTTTCAAAATTGTTGCATACAGTTGAAAAGTTGCTATTGCATTACATGGATGATTTGGTTGAATTCATTTAGACAGTTACATCTACACATCATAAGAGATGCCGCAAGTTCTTTTTGCCGTGTAGCCATATATTTGGGTGCACATAGTTGTATATATTGTACTCTTCATGTTTAGTTAAGGATGACACTGATATTGCCACTTTCCATGACATTGATGACTGGTGTAGTAGCACTATTCATGGTTAGCTGCACTTCTGCTTAACTTCTTGTCAAAAGCAGACTTATTAGTAGGTAGAGACTGTTCTTTTGCTGAAACAGACAAGTATCTGTAGAAACTTCCATTCTCTTCTTTTCCCACTGAAGTTGGGAGAGTGTGAAGAAAGATGTTAGTCAGAACTTTCAGCTTCTCTTTGATGGTGGCATTTGCTACATATTGAAGATAGCCCTGCAGCAACAGCGAGTAGGCAAGAGATTGTTGAAAATTTTCTATGCCAAAAAATGTCACCACCGTTACCAGAATATGGAATAGTGTTCTATCCTAGTACTGTATTTTGCATTTGCCTTTATACCTTTCTTGTTGATGCTATTTCTGCATTTTGCTTTTGATATGACATCTGTCTTGAAGGTTTGCTTGCATGTAAGCCACATGTCAGGGTCTTGTATCTTCATTATTTTCAGCCCAAAAGCTAGTTCTCAGGCTGAAGTTCTCCGAGTCGATAAGAGTGAGAGAAATTTGTTCCATGACTTGATGGAAAAATGTGTCCCCATTTCTTGCTTTGATGCTTCTTGCATCCATTTGTTTTCTGATTTTACCATCGCATGGTGTTTCGTATTATCTAATTGTTTTTCCAAACTTACCATTGGCATGTACAGATCTCAGTGAAAGAAGATAAACATAAGAAAGAGGTGATTCTGTTCTCTGTTAATCGAAATCATCCATACTATTTGTCCTACAAGCCAGAAAAGAAAAAAGTGGACAAGACCGGGCCTTCAACAAATAATGTTTCTTATGAAGAACGGATACAGAAGACACTGGAAGTTTCTGAAATTTATAAACCAAGTGTGCATGTAAATCCTATTTTTGCTTCTGTTGGTGCTGAAACTAGTAGACTTTACACTGCATCTGAGGCCTCTGAAATAGTGTTCCAGTACGTTGAGAAAGAAAATCTTGTGAAGCCATCAAATAAGTCCACTGTGACGTTAGATGCAACTCTATGTGATGCTTTATTTAAGGGAGCCATAAAAAAAGGATCAACTTATCCATCTGAAATTCATAAGAAGGATGTGGGGCAAACTTTTATTGGTAGGATGCAAGCACATCATTGTGTGACTAGAGGAAACGATACAGTTATTCGCAAAGGAGCCTTGAAGCCAATCCAGATAATGACAGAACGGAGGCAAGGAAACAAGAAAGTGACTAAACTTTCTGGAATGGAGTCATTTCTGTTGGATGCAGAGGCTTTGGCTTCAGAGTTGCAGAAGAAGTGTGCCTGTAGCACTACTGTGGCAGAACTTCCAGGTGTGTTTTGATGCTTTAACTGTTGTGTAGGATCCTCTTTTTAGATTATTTAGTAGTTATTGCATGGTGGCTCTCTAATGTGTTTTATGATGTCTTCTTTGACTTCCGTTGGTTTATACTTTATAGCGCCGGTGACAATCTATCTTCATTAGTCTTCTAATAATCTCATGGTGTGGCTTGCATTGCTTATTTTCTGCTCAGCTGTTCAGATTTAGCCTTTAACCTACGGGAATCTGCACTTGCTTAGAGGCTTTTTGAAAACTATTAAAAGCTGCATCGTGTCACTCTTTTGATTTCTGACGATGAGCCATTACAACATTCTATGCTTAGATATTCCCTCAAGTGCTGTCTTTCAATTTCTCGCTTACATATATGTTGTCAAAGTGAAAGGAGATGGTACTGTCTCATTTAAGAACATAGGAGGAGGATATTCTTTAGCAGGGATAAGAATCAATTTGGTAGTTGAGGATTGTCATAGTTATTTGCAGGGCACAGGCAGCCTCAACACTAGAGATGCCATTTTTGTAAAAAAGGGTAACACTTGGTTTTTTGTTTCAAGTGTTGTTACAATATGTGTGTATAAACCAAGCGTTGAAGTCTTTGCTTAATTACCAGGACTATTTCTATGCTGAACTCATGTGAATAGGTTGTTCTGAAGGAGTTTGGCACTTGAGTATCAATTCGTTAAAAAATAGGGCTTGATAATTCAATAATTTATGTATTTTTTCTGATGTGGAGTTTAATACTATGCACGGGAAAAGTGAAAGACATGCCGAAGCAATTTCTGTCATCCGTTGAAATTTTCCACTGGGTATTGCTAGAAATACGTGTGAGATAATAGTTGATTCAAACTGATTTGTGAGTGGAGGCATAATAATTCGTTCATTTACTGATGCGAATAATTTGTATGCTTTTGGTATCTGTATGTTTTTCTGATTTGTGATACAAATATTTGCATATGAACTTGGCTGTTGGTACGTTCAGTTTTAAGGGGAAATATATCATCGGTATGTCACTTGTTAATTTTAGGTAAGAAAGGTGAAGAAGTTTTGGTTCAAGGAGGTGTTATTGATGATCTTGCAAGATATCTTGTTGAACAGTATGGTGTCCCAAAAAGATATATCGAAGTGCTTGATAAAACAAAGAGGTGAGTGTCAAGTTTACATTCCTATTCAATGTGACCTCTGTTTATCTTTTATTTGTACTAGAGAGGAAACCAAGATTGATTGAGTTGTTTTTACAAAGACATCTAGATCCATAACATAAACTTGTTTTATTGGTCCCGATAAGAAAATAGATAAACTTGTTTTATTGTTATCTTTAGGTAAGAAAATCGATATATTTCTGTTACCGCTGCTTGATGTAAACCATACAAATGAGAGGCTGAATCGAAAATAAAGTTTTTGTTTTATCGAGCTTTCAGATACAACTGTAGGTATGGAAACATCTATTGTTTTATTTCTTGTACTAATTTATTGGGACGCTCCTTGCGCATGTGCCTGTGTTAAAAAAATCACATAAACAAATTAAACGACATTGCTTTTTTTAACATGTTTGTTTAAAATCTAAATGTTGTTCTATACTTGTATATATACTAGATATTGAAGCGCGTGCCAACACTGGCCTAATATATGTTACTCACTTGTCACACTTTATGGGCTTGTTTGGAAAGCCACTCTGGTAAAGGATTTGGTATAATTGGATGTAATTACACCATCTGACATATTTGGTTGACCATGTAATTAATTGGTCAGCAAGTAATTTGGTATAATTGGCAGGGGGTAATTATACTCTACAATTTCTAGAGGGAGGCTGTGAATTGGTGTAGTTGTGTAATTACAAGCTGATTACTTTTTAATTTCTTCATTTTATTTTTATTTTTATTTTTTTCGTTTTAATTTATTTTTTATTAATATTTTTTAATTCTTATTATCTTTATCATTTTAATATTTTCTAAAAATATATTTTTTATTATTTAAATTTCATTTCCTTCTCATTCTCAACCTTTACTTCATGTGATTCCATGCAATTTTTCGTATTATTTTTTTTATTCTATGTTTATTAATTTCATTAAAATAATTTTGCTATTATTCGAATTTTTAAATTAAAGTAGAAATCATTGTTGAATAAAGTTTCAGATTTACGTTTTTCTTTTCTTTTAAATCATATTTATGTACGTTATGTTGAAATTTGACATAAGAGTAGTATTATGTTTAAAATTTTATTTTGAATTTAGAACTTATGTTATATTTCCAGTTTCATTTATTTTAGTAGTATTGACTTGATATTTCACATTACAAGCCATTTATTTTTTAACTAGACTTGATAGATCATCTTTTTATCAAATGTTTTAATAATTTTGTGACATTATATTTATAATATTAATGTTTTTATGAAACATGCATTTCATGATGTTGAAAGAAATCTTTTATTTTTAGTTTCTATGATTAATTAATTAAAATATACTAATTTTAAAAAATATAAATCAATTATTTTTTATAATATTAGTATGAACATATGTTTATTAATTAATATATTCTTAAAAGATAATATATATTAAATATTTAGTTTAATATCATTTATAAAGGCCCTTAGTCTAATATAAATTTTAAGTTTAGATAATTAACTTTTATTTATAAAATTTAATATAACTTTGTAATTACACTTGTGCAACCAAACACTACAATTGTAATTACACTGTAATTACATTGTGACAAACAAATAGGTCATTGTAATTATTAGATTGTGTAATTACTAGGTTGATAATTACTACCGTAGTAATTACATCAATTTCAATTACGAGTGACTTTTCAAGCAGACCCTATATGATACAAATGGAATTTCGAAAGTCAATTAATTTTTTTAATGATAGTATTTTAAGTTATTAATTATTGTGATTTATAATACCTTTTACATAATTTTCAGATAATATATGTTACTCCTTATGTCCCAATTTATATGACACCAATAAAATTTCAAATCAATTTTTTATGTCTTTTAAATATTTTAAGTTGTCAATTGTTGTGATTTATAATATCTTTTACGTTATTTTCAACTAAGATATGTTACTTCCTCTATCTCTATTTATGTGACACCGATAGAATTTCAAGAGTCAACTCAATTTATTTATATGTCTATTAAATTTTCAAGTTGTTAATTATTTTGATTTATAATACTTTTTAGTCATTTCAAAAATTATATGTTACTTTTTTTCTCTCAATTTTAATGGCACAAATAGAATTTGAAGAGTCAATCTAATTTTTATTTGGCTGTAAATATTTATATGTTTTTTTTATAATGTTAATTATTGTAATTTATGATATTTTTTTTATGTAAGTTCTAATTATAGAAATTATTGAAGATTCTTTTTTAATATTTAAATGACTAAAATATCCTTTAATGGAAATGTAATTTCAAGAAACACACATTTCGTCGTCGATATGTGTGCTCTAGATTCTTACTATAGTATAATAATTGTGATTTATAATATTTTTATGTCATTTTAAAATAATATATGTTATTCTCTTTGTCTCAATTTATGTGATACTGATAGAATTCTGAGAGTCAATCAAATTTTTTATATGTTTTTTAAAATTTTTAGGCTGTTAATTATTTTTATAGTACGTTTTAGTCATTTCAAATGATATATATTACTTTTTTTGTTTCAATTACCGTGGCATCGATAGAATTTCAAAAGTCAAATCAATTGTTTGTCTTTGAAATATTTTAAATTACTAATATGTGATTTGTAGTATTATTTTTACGTAATTTTTAAATATATAACAGATTAAAAAATAATAAGAAGACAAATAAATTATTATTATTTTATTTTTATTTTCTTACTTTGCAAAAAAAAAATATAAGACAATTTTTTTAAAAATTAAAAGTAAAAAAAGTAACTTTTTTTTAGAGGAAAAGGGTATATGAGCCATTTTTGTAATGATGTGGGTATATATGAACCACTTTTGTAATGATAGGTGTATGTGAGCCATTTGTGTAATAATAAGGGTATATATGAGTTACTTTCATAACAGAGGTATATAAGCTCTAATGGACAAATTTGAGAGGTATATCAAGACTTTTTCACTTTATTATTTGAAAATGACTTAAAAAGTACTATAAGTTATACAGTAATTATCAATTTAAAAGACTAACTCTCCAAATTTTATTAATATAAGATAAATTAAAAAATAAATAGTAATATATATTAAGTCTGTGCTGGCATGAACACCTGTGTCTAGTTTTATCAAAGAAATGAACCAATTTATATAATATAAAAGATTGAGGAATTTTTTTTAGATAGACAGCATATATTGAAAAAATACAAATAAACACATTAGCAAAGACATGAAAAGAGGAAAAGTAAATGGGCCTCACATGATGTATAACTTTTCGGCTGACAAGTAATTAATGGTTGGGTTAATTGTCCAATAATTTAAATGTACAAACGTAAAGCAAGTAAATATAACACTGTTAAAGAATGATCATTCAACAAAATCAAAAGTATCCTTAGCTAGGAAGTATACATGTCGACCAACACCTGTGTGCTTCCTAGCGGCTTATATATAGTAGTAACTAGTCAATTAAATTGGTATCTTGAAAGTATAAATGAGTCATTTGTGTAATGATAAGGGTATATATGAGTCACGGGGATATATAAGCTTTAAATAAAAAATTTGAAGGATATATCAAGACCTTTTCAATTTATTATTTGAAAATGAGTTAAAAAATATTATAAGTTATACAATAGTTAACAATTTAAAAGACTAACTCTCAAAATTTTATCAGTATTATATAAATTAAAAAATAAATAGTAATATATATTGAGTCCGTACTGGCACAGACACCTGTGTCTAGTTTTATCACATGAACCAATTTATATAATATAAAAGGTTGAGAAAAAAATTAGATAGACAGCATATATTGAAAAGATCCAAATAAACACAAATCAGCAAAGACATGAAAAGAAGAAAAGTAAATAGGCCCCACATATATATAACTTTTCGGCTAGCAGGTAATTAATGGTTGGGTTAATTGTCCAATAATTTAAATGTACAATCGTAAAACAAGCAAATATAACATTGCTAAAGCATGATCATTAAGTAAAATCAAAAATATCCTTAGCTACAAAGTACACATGTCGACCAGTGTGCTTTCTAGCGGCTTATATATAATAGTAACTAATCAATTAAATTGGTTGAATATCTTGAAAGGTGTCTTTTATCTGTGAGATTAGATAACACAATATACTAAAAAGAAAGAAATTAAATGATAAGGTTGGAATAATAGTCAATTAATCTACTCTAATATTATATTATTGAATTTGATGTGCAGTCGTAAAGATATTGAACTTTACGTGTATAATGGTGATAGGTGATGGGTATACATTACTAAAAGAGGCGAATGGTTATAAGATATAGGCAGTTTATTTATTTATATTAACATTATATACTACTATATTCAAGTAAGATACATATTATGTTAATTAAAAAGAATATTCTCTTATATAATAAGAGGGAGTTAAGCTGCTTAAGGAAGTAGCAAGTCGACATGCCTGTTTGATGGATGAAAAATCCTTCATTTTTATGAATTTTTTTAAAAGAATGGGAAAGTTTTCTCATCGTTGAGGGTACATTTGTAATTTTTTGGTGGTTCTTCCATTTTAATTTATTTGTATTTTTTATTTTTTTTATATATTTAAAAATTATAAAAAAAAATGCTATAGATCATGATAATTGACAGCTTAAAATATTTTTAAAAACATAAAATGAAATCGATTGATTCTTGAAATTATCTATTGATTGTCACATAAAATGGGACAAAAGGAGTAATATGTATTATTCAATTTGGAAACTATAGAATTTGTGCTTTCCGCTGCTCAAGTAGGCTACAGATTGACATGCTTGCTTGAGCAACTTAAGGGTATATTTGTAATTTTTTGGTGGTTTTTCCGTTTTAATTTTTGTCTTATTTAATCATGATAATTGACAACTTAAAATATTTTTAATAACATAAAAATAATTCGATTGATTCTTAAAATTAATCTATCGATGTCACATAAAATGGGACAAAAAGAGTAACATGTATTATTTAATTAGGAAACTATTTAAAAAGTATTGTAAATCTCAATAATTAACAACATTCGATTGACTCTTGAAAGTCTATCTGTGCTACATACATTTAGACAAAGAGGGTAATATATATTATTTCAAAACTACGTAAAAATCACAATAATTAACAACTTAAAATATTTAAAAGACATATAAAAAGTTTGACTGACTCTTGAATAGGTGCCTACATAAAAGTATTATAAATCACAATAATTAACAATTCAAAATACCTAAAAATCATATTAAAAGTTAATTGGCTCTCTAAATTCTATATTGACTTTCTAAATTCTATCTATGTCACATAATTGAGACAATAAAATAATAGATATTGAGCTCGTACTAGCACGGGTACATGTGTCTAGTACTTTATATAAAATGAAGATAATGCCGTCATAATTGACCTATTTTACGTAGGCATTGAAAAGAAACAGAGAACAATTAAGTTAAATTATAATACGTAAATTTTCAAAAATCTGAAATTAAAACATTAAATCGAGGGAAAAAGATCTGATATATTACTCAACTTTGTTATTTAGAACTGACCTACGCCTCTTTATATAAGTGGCTCACATAATCTTTATCATTATAAAAGTGGCTTACATATACCCCTATCATTACAAAATGACTCACATATATTCTTTTATTCTAACGGAAGTTAAAAAAATACTTTAAATTTTTTGATTTTTAATTTTTTAAAATTTCATGTAGAGGGATATATATATAATCTTTTTCGCACTTGATTTTTTTGACTTCTTCGATTATTATTATTTGAGTTTTTTTTTTCTTATTTCATTTTTTCCTTTCATTCTTTTATGTAAAAATATGAGACATGCGTGAATGGAAAATGAGAAAAAAGTCAGTAAATTTTTTTCATACTAATACTTTTCATGACTATATTGTAATTTAAAATTATTTTTTTCGACTATATTTAATTTAATTTTTATATTTGTAAAAAATTTGGGGCATCCATAATAAATTTTATAAGAAAATTAGTAAAAAAATAAATTTGACCATCAAAATGATAAATTTAAATTCGCCGTTAAATCAAATAAGTCAAAAAAAAAGTGCGTGTGAGAATTATCAAATCTACTCTACATTTATTTTTTTTTAATAATTTTTTTTAAAAATAAATTTAAAATTATTCTTTTCACTTCCGTTAGAGGAAAATGATATGTGTGATCTATTTATGTAATAGTAGGGGTATAGATAAACCCCTTTTATAACAAGTGTATAGATGAACCCTTTTTATAACAAGTGATATATATATTAGCTCTAAATGTCTCATATCACGTAACTGAATCTATTGAGATCGTTTCTCCCTCAATTTTTTTCATCAACCTGTGGACAACGATTGAAGATCAAGATTTTGCATTTGTTGTAAGTAATTCAGACATGAAAATAGTGAGTGTTGGTTTGGAGAAAAGAAATAGTCCAATGAGGAAGAGTTCCAGGAAGTGCCCAAAAAGATAAAAAAGATAAAAAAGAAAAAAAAAGTGGAGAAAATAGGCCAAGCAAGTTGGTAGCTATGGGGTCAAGAATAACAACAAGACATGGAGGAGATATGAAAGCAAAGCCTTAAATTCAGGGGGTGGACATAAGATGTCTAAGGTTTAACCTAGTGATGTTGCTTCTACTTCTTATATACAAAGTGGTAACTTAATGAATTCAGATTGTGTCATCTTTAATAATCAGTTTTTTAGTCTAAATTTGGGACCAAACATTGGTCATCTTGAGGACCCTGGTAATACCCATCACCTCAATGATAATAGCTACATGAATCATCAGGGGTCTCAACTAGCCTGTGAAGTAAAATGAGGTGTCTCATTTTGCAGAAGCATAGAATTGGAAACAGCCTCTGGCAGAAATGCAAGGTAAGGCTGCGTACAACAGACCCTTGTGGTCGGGCCCTTCCCCGGACCCTGCGCATAGCGGGAGCTTAAGTGCACCGGGCTGCCCTTTTTATAGAATTGAGATCTTTGATTGTCTTGAAACAAAAATTATGAATTATAAATTTGTGAATCTCTTGGGGAAAGTTGGCCAAGGGTGAACACTAGGTGTAACTATCTATGGCCCAAATAGTAAAATTTGGCTGTTTTGGAAGCCTCACCTACAAGTGCAAGTATTGTTGATAAAGGAGTTGTACATACGTTGAAAAGTTAAGAACCCTGCAAACTCCTTTACTTTTGTCACTGTGATATACACAAAAATTGAAGCTCAATATAAATCAGTTTTGTAAATAATATTACAGGGGTATGGTTGGTAGTTCAACACTGTCCTTTCTTCAGAGGACAGATTGGGTCGACAATGGAAAATGCTTAAACACATGAATTTAGAGTGTGTATTGATGCACTTCAACTCACCTCTTTAAATAATAACAGAATGATAGAGTGTATTAAAAGGTTGATTGGACTCTTGGACATTTCCCGTAGGTTCATTCTTATGGACATGTAGAAGTTGATTTCCTTAACCTAGGAGTCTCTGACCACTCTCCTATTCTTATTGAATTTTGGCCTCAAGTAAACATCCGCCCAAAACACTTTAAACTGTTTTAGAAAGCTATGCACCACCCTGAGTTCAAAGGAATTCTATCCACTAATTGGTCAAGATAGTTTAAAGACACATTTTATTTAACTTGTGGCAGAAACTCAAAGATTTAAATGCTTATGTAGTTTCTTACAGTCAAGAGTTGCAACTTGTTAGATGGGATTTATTCAGTCTCAAAAGGCTAGTCATCCATTAATAATTACTTGGTTGAAGAAAAAAAGTTGATAATGATGAATATGAATATGTGGAGCAAAGTTGAGGAAAAAGCACTGAGACAAAAGCTTAGAGCTACGTGGATAGCTGGTGGTGATGCAAATACTGAATATTTTCATGCTCAATGGAAGATGAGTTACATCAGGCTGATGCCGTTGGTAAAATATTTTTTAATCCTATGTAGGTGGAACTAGAATTTATTTAGGCCTGCTAGTCTTTCAGTTGAGGAAATGTTATGTACCAATACTGAAGTAATTCACAGGGTCCCTTGCCTATCTACCCGTAGAAGTGCCTACTGATCAAAGAAGTCACAACTAAGGAGATCCTAGCTGCTGTTAAAGATATGTCCGCAGAGAAAGTTTAACGGATTGATGGTACCTTATTAAGTTATTTACAGAGAATCAAGACCTGATTAAATCTGGTGTACTGTTGGATGTAAAGGAATTCTTCTTCTTTGGTAAATTACTAAAGGCTTTTAGTTATACTGTATTACTAGTTCCCAAAATCAATCCCTAACCCTATCAAATATTACAGGCTTATTGCTTGTTGCTCCACTGTGTGTAAGATTATCACTAAAATCTTAACTAGTAGGATTAAAAGGATAGTCAATATCATTGTTAGCCCTTCTCAGACTGTTTTATTAAGGGTAGAAGCATTATTGCTAACAAAATATTTAGTATAAGTTACCTATATGGTACATGATACATTTGAACTTACACCTCAATTAAAAATTATAAAGTGGTTGTTGTCAAATATAAAATTCATCCAGAGTTGGCACTGATCCCACATGAAATATGGAGGAAATACGTCTACTAACACTTAAATTCAATTATAGTCAATATTTTCAGAAGGTAAAAATGCATAAAGTAAATGAGAGGTTTTTGTTTCAACTTAGTTATTAGTAAAAGTAATCACAGTAGCTGAGTAAGACAGACTTAGAGTTCTGATCAATAGATGGAAGACACTAGGAATGTGCTCTCCATGATGTCGTAACTCAGGAGGCGTTCCGTACTAGTAATTCCTTCTCAACGCGTAGCATGCAAAATCTAACAAGTTAGGGACACCTAAATGCCTCTCTAACCTATTAGATGAATTTCACTCATCACCTCTTGTCACAATCCAGACCTACTCATAACACGATGATTAAACCCCCAAAGGGATCCAACCAAGTCTCTTGAAATATCATTAAGCATACATGAGGTAAAGAAAACATGCTAAGACAAGCGGAAGAATCATCTCCACATAGAAGTCAAGGAAAATAAACTCTAACGAAGGGTCCAAAATGGACTTCAACTTGAAACGTCTAAACATGTCTCTATTATAGACTTTGATTGGGGGCTTAGGACAAGTTCCTAGCTCACCCAAATCATATGAGAAAATCAAAGTAGCAATATAAAAGAAAAATCACGTCCTCGACGAATGAGGACTTGCCAACTTTTGAGTACTAAGCAACTTTAGCCATGAATAGGATGATCATCGTCCGCTCCTACATTATGAGACAATGTAGGCAAAATATGCTTAGTACATAGAAGGTACTAAGTATGTGAGTTATGCATGAAAAAGTAAAGAAACATGAACAATATGACATAAGATGCATGAACAACATAATGAGCATGAATTAAACTTAAGGCATTTGAAATATCATGTAAACTATGGTCAAAGCATCACAATTTCATAATAAACTTTTCATCTTTGCATATAACTTGAATGTGGGATAAGACCTTTAACCGATATTTTAAGACCATGCGAGCTATAACATAGAATCTGATGCAACCCCACATCGAGAAGAGAGAGGCTACTTGCCAAGTTAGACTCCGTGATACTTTAAACTCAATAGCTATATGTGGATCCACTAGCTAGGCCATAAAGAAAATCTACGTGGGCAATGTTTTTTGGGACTTTAGGTTGCTACTAGAATTTTCTTGGGTAACTAACTACGTTACCTGACCGAACCCCACCTACAAGTCCTCTCGGTGATTATTTAATATCCCAACGGAATTCATTAAAAACATGTGAACATCATCATTAACTTCATTATGAAAATAATCATAAAGTAGTTCATTAACTTTAGTGATTCATAGGAATCCATAACTTTGGTGAGAATTGTCCTTATCACCATCAAAACATGATTTATGTGAGAATTGTACTTATCGCACCATAATAATTTTTTTGGATCATAAACGATCATCATTATAACTTTCATCACTAATTCATGAATCTTAACTTCATTCGTAAAAGCTTTCTTTTGAAAATCATTGAACTTATGTTCAACTCATGTAAAATCATCCTTGAACTTGATAATCATGATTGAAAATAGATTTATGCATATGCATTCATAATTCAATTTGAAATCATACAATTCATATAAAAACATGCATATAACAATCATTGATAACATCTGAAAATAAAATTGAAACAACCCAATGCAGTTCATCAAAACTAAGGTTAATAGACAATTGAAATTCATGAGATTTTGAGTAAAAACATTATGGGTGAAAGGAACTCATGGATCAATCCCCACATACCTTGGTGAAATCTACTCAAAATTGAAGAAGAACCTTGATGAACTTGAAACTCTACCTTGGAATTTAAAGAAGAACTTGGAGAGAATTTGTGATCTTGCCTTAGGAGAATTTTTTGAAGAATGATTTAGAATAGAGGGAATTTCAAAGGGTTGGGTAGTTATAGGCTTGAACTTGGCCATAATAGTGTCTAGGTTCATTGAACCAAACTTGAAAAAAATGCAATTACACTTCATTAAAACTCGGATTTGGATCTACGAGTCCACTTCTACAACTAGTCCTCAAGTCTACGACTCGTAGACTTGAGTCATCATGCAGGTACTGAGTTTCTGAGATTTCTTAGGACCTCTAATGTTGGGTCTACGGGCCATGATTATGACTCGTCATCATGGTTACAAGTCATCGAATCGACTCATCCTGCAGGTCTAAAAACCTACAAGTTTTAAGGTCTTTGAAGTTTTCTTACGAGTCCTTATTACGACTCATAGTCATTATTACGACTCCTCAAAACTATTCATTCTGTAGGTCTTGTAACCTGCAAATTTCCGAGCCTCTGAAGTTTTTGTTCGAGTCATAGTTACGATTCATCAATGGGATGATGACTCATCTTGTTGAGTCGTAGGACTCTCCTGAGTTTTGGTCCTGGCCAGGCCCTTAGGATTCACTCTACGACTCATCCCTATGAGTCGTTGCAAGGACTACAAGTCGTAGAGTGACTGGTCATTTGAGAGATTTTCTTTGGTTCTAACTTTTAAACCTTCGGGGCCTTACAATATCTTTCCCTTGGGAACATTCGTCCTCGAATGAGATTCAACAAGCATAAAAATGACAGGAAAAGAGGCCTAGCAACCCAACATGAATATACTGACACCTTACAATGCATAGGACATAAAAATTTCAAACTTAACATAAAACATGACTTAAAATCAACTTTCATGAACATGTGCATATGAATGACATAGAAGGGACTGAATACGTAAGAGTTCAATTGATTTGAATAAGAAAAACTTACTACCTTAGGCTTGAGTAGAGGGAAAGAGGTTTGGGTATCATTTCATCATATCCGTCTCCACTTCCCAAGTAGTACTTTCTACTTGTTGATTTCTCCATAATACTTTGACAGACCCAACTTCTTTGTTTCTTAGCTTCTTCACTTGCCGGTCTAAGATTTCCACTGGAACATCCTCATAAGTCAAATTCTCTTCAACAGTCATGTCTTCCAAGGGTACAATGGAATTCTGATCACCCATAAACTTCCTCAACATGGATACATGAGACACTGGGTGAACCATAGCTAACTCAAATGGCAAATCTAACTCATAAGCCACCTTGCCAATACGCCTCAATATCTTATAAGGTTCAACATATCTAGGACCCAATTTTCCTTTCTTACCAAAATGCATTACACCCTTCATAGTTGAAACATTCAAATAGACCTAATCATCCACCTTGAACCTCTCCCTTATGAGTCTCACCTTTTCCATATCATCTATTACCAAATCCGGACCAATCAAGTCCATCTCACCTACTTCAAACCATCCCACCGAGGACCTACATCTTCTCCCATACAATGCTTCAAAATGATCCATTAAGATGCTAGAGTGATAACTATTATTGTAGGCAAACTCAATCAATGGTAGATGCTCATACCATCTTCCTTTAAAACCAATAACACATGCCTTCAACATATCCTCTAAGGTTTGAATCATTCTTTTGGCTTGACCATCAGTTTGAGGATGGAAAGCGGTACTTAACTTAACCTTTGTACCAAGACCCTTTGAAACAACTTTCAAAAGTGTGAAGTGAATTGAGTACCTCGATCCGATATAATGGACAAGGGAACACCATGTAGTCTTACCAAATCACGAACATATAGCTTAGCATAATCTTCGGCATCATAAGAAGTCTTAACCGGTAGTAAATGAGTCGACTAAGTCATTCGATCCATAACGACCCAAATGGAATCATATTGTTTCTTAGTATGGGGTAAACCCATCACAAAGTCCATATTCACATCTTCCCACTTCCAAGTAGGAATCTCTATGTCTTGGACTAAACCTCCCGGTCTTTGATGCTCGACCTTAACTTGTTGGCAATTTGGACATTTAGCTACAAGCTCTGCTATAGCCTTATTTATGCCATTCCACCAATACACTTCCCTTAAATCATGATACATCTTGGTGGATCCTGCATGAATCGATTACTAAGAACTATGGGCCTCTTCTAATATCAACTCTCTCAGCCCATCAATAATAGGAACACACAAATGACCTTGATAGCAAAGCACACCATATACCACTTGAGAGAAAGCCTCAATGGCTTTTTCAAAAACTGACTTTTTCAATTCAACTAACATCAGGTCACTATTTTGCTTAGCCTTGACATCCGCTACAAGAGATGATTCTGAAACATTTCGAATAAGGATACCTCCATCATTGGAATCAACCAATCGGACACCTAATCTAGCCAATATACGCGCATCCTTAGTCAACTCCTTCTTACCCTCTTCAACATGGGCAACACTAGTCATAGACAATCTACTAAGTGCATCGGCAACCTCATTAGCCTTATCCGGATGGTATAATACACTAATGTCATAGTCCTTCAACAATTCAAGCCATTTCCTTTGCCGAAGATTCAATTTCTTTTGCTTAAACACATATTGTAAACTCTTGTGATTGGTGAATACATCCACATGGACACCATAAAGGTAATATTTCCAAATCTTGAAAGCAAACACAACCGCCGCTAGTTCCAAGTCATGAGTCAGATAATTCTTTTCATTCACCTTAAGTTGCCTAGAATCATAGGCTATCACCTTGCCATGTTGCATCAAAACACAACCAAGTCCTACCCTTGAAGCATCACAATACATAACAAAACCATCATACCCTTCAGGTAAGGTCAAAATAGGAGCGGTAGTAAGACGATCCTTCAACTCTTGGAAACTCTTCTCACAAGCTTTCAACCATTGGAATTTAACTTTCTTTTAAGTCAAGTTAGTCAAAGGCAAAGATATCGATGAAAACCCTTCTACAAATCTTCTATAATATCTGGCTAGGCCTAAGAAACTCCTAATATCCGAAGGGGACAATGGTCTAGGCCAATTTTTGACCCCCTTGGTTTTCTTAGGATCAACCATAATCCCTTCACCGGATACCATATGACCAAAAAAGCAACCTCCCTTAGTCAAAACTCCCATTTATTGAACTTGACAAATAATTGCTTGTCCCTTATAGTTTGCAATACATTCCTCAAGTGATTAGCATGATCCTCCTCATTCCGAGAGTAACCAAAATGTCATCAATAACCACAATTACAAACATGTTTAAATATTGTTTGAACACCCTATTCATCAAGTCCATGAATGCCATGGGGGAATTGGTCAAACCAATAATCTATTCTCAGAATTGGGTATTTATTCTTGATGGTTACTTTGTTCAATTACCAGTAATCAATACACATATGAAGTGAACCATCCTTCTTTCTAACAAACAAAATGGGGGCACCCCATGGGGATATACTTGGTCTAATGAAACCTTTGTCTAACAAGTCTTTCAATTGATCCTTTAACTCTTTTAGTTCTGCTGGAGCCATTTGGTAAGGATGAATAGAAATGAGTTGAGTGTCGGGAAGAAGGTTTATGCCAAAGTCAATTTTCCTTTCTGGAGGATCCTCACCGGGTAGATCATCCGGAAACACATTCGAAAACTCATTAACAATAGGGACCGACTCTAGAGTAGGGACTTCAGAATTTGTATCCCTAACCCTCACAAGATGGTAGATGCAACGTTTGGAAATTATGTTCCGATCTTTAAGGCACGAAATGAATTGACCTATGAACACAGAATTACTACCCTTCCATTCTAGGACCGTCTCATTAGGGAATTCAAACTTAACCACTCGGGTTCTACAATCAATAGAAGAATAACATGCATATAGACAATCCATATCGATAACATCAAAATTGCTCATATCAAGCTCAACTAGATCACATAAGATACCTTTTTGAAAAATCATAATCGAAAAATTTCTATAGACTCTTTTATCCATAATCGACTCACCAACATGAGTATAAATAGAAAAAGGCTCTAACAATATTTTGGGGC
This sequence comes from Solanum dulcamara, assembly GCF_947179165.1. Classification (NCBI taxonomy): domain Eukaryota; kingdom Viridiplantae; phylum Streptophyta; class Magnoliopsida; order Solanales; family Solanaceae; genus Solanum; species Solanum dulcamara. The sequence goes on from NC_077245.1 coordinate 62,439,633, forward strand.
AACATTAAATCTCATGGCCACATAAGGAGTAACAAAAGACAATTTTGTACCCGGATCAAGTAAGGCATAAACATCATAGTGAAAGACCCATAATATACCAATAACAACATCGAGAGTCTCCTCCACCTCTTGCCTACCATGAAGAGCATATAACCGATTGTTGCGTTGACCACCCTTTGGTTACACTTGAGCACCTTGTTGCAGTTGGCCTCTATAAGTAACTTGTCCTTGAGGACGACCATCTATAACCTTACACTCCTTATCATGATGATCCGGTTTGCCATATCGATAGCACATATTCAAACTCGCTACACTCTCCCTTGTAGTTCTTTCCATATTTCTTACATGCGGGGGTTACTTGGCCAATAGGAGCACCTCCTTGAGGCTTAGGATTGGGCATTCTTTTTTTGTCCAACTTTGGAGTAATAGCATTTGAAAATCCTTGACCAGAGTACCTTTGGAGAAAATGAGGACGTCCACCACTTCTAGACTTATCATAAGAGGAAACACCACCATCGGTCCTTGCCCTCTTAGACTCCCTAGTTTTCTCCTTTAACTTCTCACTCTCTATTTGCTCCGCATAGGTCATAAGTGTAGAGATGTCCATCTCCCAAATCAACATAGTCGTCTTATATTCCTTGTATGACCCTGAAATTTAGAAATTCAGAAAACGAGGATAAAAAATATGAAAATTCTCAAACTTGTAATTTTTACACCAGATGATGACAACGGAAGGCCATCACGGGCCGTGGTACGCACCATGCCTCATGGTGTAATTTTTCATTTTTGATAGAAGGTGATGTCTTTGGTACTACTATTATTTTACAACCCTGAAGCTCAGTCCTATAGGGTGAGGTCCACGATAAAGGACCGCAGATCATGGTAAGCCCCACGAGTCGTGAAACCCTCCGTGGTGACCCCTCCCATGAGATCTCAAAAAAGATTCTAAGGTAAAGACCATGCCTCACCACCAGGGCTGTGCACCCCTTCACGAACTATGTTAGTCACTCCTGCAGACTACCCTGCAGGCCTTGCACCATGACCATGGTCTATAGACCGTGAAGGGTTCCGTGGAGCAAGTTCTGAAACCCTTATTTGCAAATCCCAAGACTTAAAGTTTAAGTCGATCATCACGAACACCACCACGGGCTGTGATGAGTATCACGGACTGTGATGGGTCCTCCGTGGTGAGTCCCAGTTTTAATTAAATGAGGGGTAATCCAGAGTCATTTTTCTATTCTTTCATTAATATATATGGATGTTTTTGGGACTACATTCATTACAAAAATATCCTAAATACTCCTAAACCTATTATTTTCCTTTATTAATGCCCAAACAACTTTAAGACTTCTCTCTCAAGGATCATTCAAGGGTTCATCTTCTTCATCAAGTTTGGCCAGGGTTTTTTCAAGAACAATTCTACTTTTTCAATTCTAAGGTCAAATTCAATCAAGCTATTTGGGGATTGATCCATCAGTCCTTTTCACCCATGGAGTCCCAAGGTGTTTACTCAACATATCATGAATTTCAATTGGGTTTGTAACCCTAATTTGATGAATTGAATTGGGCTATTTCAATTATGCTTTAATTATTATATGTGATCATTATAGGTATGTAACATGAATAATATGATTTTTAAGTTGAATTATGAATGCCCATGCATGAAGCTCTTTTCAATGTTGATATTATAAAGTATGATTATGAATTCAATAATTTCAAGATATTATCATGATTTTCATTCAAATTGACTATGCTTATGAGTTTTACTCTAAATTCAAGTATGAATTCTGATAATGAAGTATGATTATGTTCAAGTTATGAGTTTCATGCAAGTATGAAGAGAGGTGACTTAGATCCCTATGTGGTGATCTAGGAACTTAAGGACATGAATTATGCAAGTATGATTTGTAATGATGAAAGACCAATACTCACATTGCAATTATGTCATGAAATGAGCTACTCTATGAATTATGAAGTTTATGAACAAGTTATGATATATGCTAAGTATGCTTACTATGTTATGTATTCCGTGGGATTTGACTTAGCACCGAATGGACTTTGAGGTGGGGGCACTACCAAAAGCCTTAGTAGCAACCTCAAGTCTTTTAAACTACGTGCCACTATAGTTTGTATTCATAGCTTAGCTAGTGGATCCACATATAGCGTATGTACATGACTCGCCTAGCGGGGTAGAGTCTACATTGGTAACTAGATTTCCCTTTCTTTCATTGAATGGGGAGTCATCGGGATTCCATTTTATAGCTCGCATGGACTTATTGTCGGTTATGGTTCATATCCCACATATGTATGTTCTCTTATGCTCAATCATGATTTTAAGTATGTCCTTTTTATGCTTTGATCACTATGGTTGTCTTATGACTTCACTTATCCTCCTTATCATGTTTACAAAAATTGATCATTGCATCTTATAATTTATATTGCATGCCATGCCCTCATACTTAGTACATTCAAAAGTACTAACGCATATTGTTACCTATATTGTCTCATAATGTAGAGGTTGAGGATCACGCTCCTATCATATGTGGCTAGTAGGGTTCTTATCGGCAAAGTATTTGGTGAGTTCTCATCTACCGGGACTAGTTATGAGTTACTTGTTTCTTCCTTCAAAGATGCTTATTTATTTTATGTTGAGGGTGAGCTAGGGACATGTCTTAGGCCCCACCATTTTCATGTAGTAGAGGCATTTGTTGGATATATGTTTAGAGTCTATGTTGTCAAATTCTTATACTCTTTATGATTCATGATATAGACTCATTTTTATGCTCTTTTCCACACTTACGTTACCTTATGTATGTTTTATGATATGTTAAGGGGCTTTGTAGGAGCCCTTTGGGGTTTTGATCACCGTGTTATGACTAGGCCCTAGGTCGAGTCATCACAAGCTTGGTATCAGAGAACAAAGTTTAAGATGTCCTAGGGTGTCCAACATGCCATGTCAAGTAGAATCTTATTCATGGTTGTCAAGCGCATCAAATTCATGAATAGGAGGCCATAAGTCGTTTTAGGAAATTCTCATTTCTTTCAGGTCTATGTCGTGCTATAGAGTACACTTTAAGAATTCCTTTCCCTAAGAATTGTCCTTTGCGATTTTCAGAAAATGCCTCCAAGAAGAAAAGACCCTCAAGAAAATGGTCCCCTACCCGAACATGTGTCTAATGTGGAGTTCTGGACCACTTTTACTCTGCTAGCCCAAGTTTTTGCCAACCAAAGGGTTATATCTCCTCCTAATGTTCCTACCCCGGCTTCTAAGGTGAGGGTCTTTACAAGAATGAACCCTGCGGAGTTCCATGGGTCGAAAGTTGATGAGGATCCTCAAGAGTTCATTAGCGAGGTCTATAAGATATTGAGCATTATGGGGGTGACATCGAAAGAGAAAGCGGAGTTGGTGGCTTACCAACTCAAGAGTGTGACTTAAGTATGGTATACTCAGTGGAAGATGGAGAGGATGGACGAAGGACCTATTGAATGGGAAGACTTCAAACTTGCTTTCCTTGATCACTTTTTCCCTCTTCAGCTAAGGGAATCTAAGGTGTTGGAGTTCATAAATCTTCAACAAGGCAATATGGAAATGAGGGATTATGCCCTCAAGTTCACCAAGCTCTCTAAGTATACCCCTTCATTGGTTGCCGATCCACATGCCTGAATAAATCAATTCATATCAGGGTTATCCAACTTGGTTGCTAAGGAATGTTGTACCACCATGATTATTAAGAAGATGGACATATCTCAGTTTATGACCTTCATTGAGCAAATTGAGGGAGAGAAACTCAAAAAGATGAGAATAAGGGATTCTAAGAGGGCTCGGTATGAAGGTGTGATCTTAAATGCTAGGTCCGATAGTGGTAGTGGCCGTTCTCAATAATGCCAAGGTTCAGAAAAGAAGTTTGTTAATGATAAGGTACCATATGGTACCCTAACGTTCAAGGAGGAGGTGTGAATTCTAGTTGCTCTTCATTTCCCAAGTGTGCAAAATATGGAAAGAATCTTCGAGGGAGATGTTTGATGGGAACGGGTGCTTGCTTTGCAAGTGGCAAGATAGGCCATAGGCAATCCGAGTACCCTCATGTTTCTAACAAGGGTAGAGAAGGTCTTCTGCAAGGCTAAGTTACTCGAGAAGGCCAAGTTCCACAAGGTGCCCAACTCAACCTAAAGGTGGTCAATGCAACAATCGGTTTTATGCTCTTCATGGTAGGCAAGAAGTGGAGGAGACTCCCGATGCTGTTTCTAGTATATTATGGGTTTTTCACTATGATGTTTATGCCTTGCTTGATCCGGGTGCAGATTTGTCTTTTGTTACTCCTTCTATGGCTATGAGGTTTGATGTTAGCGCTGATATATTAATGGAGCCTTTTTTCCATTTATACTTCCATAGGTGAGTCGGTAATAGCTAAAAGTGTCTATAGAAATTGTCCTTTGTCGTCCTCCATAAAGTTATCCCTTGTGATCTCGTTGAACTTGACATGACCGATTTTGAAATCATTCTCAATATGGATTGGTTACATTCCTCTTATGCATCTATTGATTGTAGTACCCATAGAGTCAAGTTTCAATTTTCTAATGAGCCTATTCTGGAATGGAAGGGTAATGATTCGGTGGTTAAGGGTCAATTTGTCTCATGTCTTAAGGCCTGGAAAATAATTTCCAAGGGGTGCATTTATCATATAGTGTGAGTTAGGGATGTTGATTCCGAAACTCCTACTCTTGAGTCAGTCCCTATAGTTAATGAGTTTCCTGATGTGTACCCCGATGATTTTCTTGGTGTTCCTCCCGAAAGGGAAATTAACTGTGGCATAAATCTCCTTCCATATACTCAACCTATTTCTATTCCTCTTTACCGTATGGCTATGGTGAAACTTAAGGAGTTGAAATAGAAATTGAAAGATTTGTTGGATAAAGGTTTCATAAGACCAAGCATTTTACTTTAGGGTGCTCCCTTGTTGTTTGTTAGGAAGAAAGATGGGTCACTCCGAATGTGTATAGATTACTGGCAGTTGAGTAAGGTCACTGTAAAGAATAAATATCTAATTCCGACTATAGATGATTTGTTTGATCAATTACAAGGGGCCATCTACTTTTCAAAGATTGATCTTCGTTCTGGTTATCATAAATTAAGGGTAAGGGAGTGTGATATTTTGAAGACAATTTTTAGAACTCGGTATGATCACTTTGAATTTGTGGTTATGTCTTTTGGACTAGCGAATGCCCCTGCAACTTTTATGGATTTGATGAACAGGGTATTTAGGCAATATTTTGATATATTTTTGATCGTCTTTATTGATGATATTTTGATTTACTCATGGACTAAGGAAGAGCATGCCGATCATTTGAGGATCATTTTCCAAATTCTCAAGGACTGTCTGTTTTATGCAAAGTTTAGCAAATGTGATTTTTGCTAAGGTCGGTTGCATTCCTTGGTCAAATTATTTCCGGAGAAGGAATTATGGTTGATCCTAAGAAGACCGAGATAGTTAAGAATTGACCTAGACTGTTGAGTCCTTCTGATATTCAGAATTTCTTGGGATTAGCCGGTTATTATAGATGGTTTGTGGAAGGTTTCTGTTTCATTGCATCACCCTTGACTTCTTTGACTGAAAAGAAGGTGAAATTCCAATGGTTCGAGGTATGTGAGAAAAGCTTCCCAGAATTGAAGGATAGACTTACCTCCGCTCCGGTATTGGCTTTACCAAAAGGTTCCGATGATTTTGTTGTGTATTGTGATGCTTTACGAGTGGGTCTTGGTTGTGTGCTAATGCAAAATGACAAGGTGATAGCTTATGCTTCAAGGAAACTCAAGGTGCATGAGAAGAATTACCCAACCCATGACTTGAAGTTTGCTGTGGTGGTATTTGCTTTGAAGTTGTGAAGACACTATCTCTATGGTGTCCATGTGGATATTTTCACCAATCACAAGAGTTAACAATATATGTTCACTCAAAAGGACTTGAATCTTCGACAAAGGAGGTGGGTTGAACAATTAAAGGATTATGACATGAGTGTGCTATACAATCCGAGTAAGGCGAATGTAGTTGCCGATGCTCTTAGTAGATTGTCCATGAATAATGTTTCACATGTTGGTGATTAGAAGAAAGAACTAGTTTAGGATGTGCATAAATTAGCCTGTTTAGGTGTGCGATTGGTTGATTTAGAAGCTAATGGTGTTATTGTGCAAAATTGTTTCGAATCAACTCTTGTGGCGTATGTAAAGGCAAAGCGTTATTGTGCAAAATTGTTCCGAATCAACTCTTGTGGCGGATGTAAAGGCAAAGCAAGATGGTGATCTCGCTTTGGTTGAATTAAAGAAAGAAGTTGCCGAAAAAGCCAGTGAGGCTTTCTCTCAAGGTGGAGATGGTGTTTTGATATATCAAGGCCGATTGTGTGTTTCAAATGTAGATGGATTGAAAGATATGATATTTTCCAAAGCTCATAGTTCACGGTATTCTATTGATCCTTGTTCCAAAAAAATGTATCGAGATTTGAGAGAAGTGTATTGGTGGAATGGCATGAAAAGAGATATTACGGAATTTGTAGCAAAGTGTACAAATTGTCAACAAGTGAAAGTTGAGCATAAAAAACTAGGAGGTTTGGCTTAAGACATTGAGATCCCTACTTAGAAGTGGGAAGCCTTGAATGTGGACTTTGTTACAGGTTTGCCTCATACTCGTAGGCAAAACGATTCCATTTGGGTGATTGTTGACCGAATGACTAAGTTGGCTTATTTTCTCCTAGTTAAGACCTCATATTCAGGAGGACAATGCTAAATTGTATGTTCGAGAGTTGGTGAAGCTTAATGGTGTCCCATTGTCTATCATTTCGGATTGAGGCACTCAATTTACATCTCAGTTTTGGAGATCCTTCCAAAAAGGGCTTGGTACCTAATTGAAGCTTAGTACAACTTTTCATCCACAAACGGATGGTCAAGTTGAGCGCACCATTCAGATATTAGAAGATATGTTAAGAGCAAGCGTGATCGATTTTAAGGGAAATTGGGATGATCATTTTCCATTAATAGAATTTGCTTATAATAACAATTATCACTCTAGTATTGACATGGCTCCATTTGAAGCCTTGTATGGTAGAAGGTGTATATCCCTTATCGGTTGCTTTGAGGTAGGTGAGGTTGCTTTAATAGGACTAGAGTTGGTATTTGAGGCTATGGAGAATGTTAGAATCATTAAAGAAAGATTAAAAATGGCCTAAAGCCGACAAAAGTCATATTCGGATGTGAGGAGAAGGGAACTTGAATTTGAAGTTAATGATTGGGTTACTTTAAAATTTCACCTATGAAGGGTATGATGCGTTTTGGTAAGAAAGGAAAACTAAGTCCCTATTATGTTGGCCCATATCAGATTTTGAGGCGAATTGGTAAGTTGGCTTATGAGTTGAATTTGCCTTCAAATTTAACATTGGTGCATCTGGTGTTTCATATGTCATTATTGAGGAAGTTTATAGGTGATCCTAGCTCCATTATGCCATTGAACAGTATTGAGGTCAAAGTGAGTCTTTCTTATGAAGAGGTTCTGGTTGAAATTTTGGACCGGCAAGTTAGAAAGTTGAGAAACAAAGAAATTGCTTCAGTTAAAGTGTTATGGAGGAATCAAGAGGTTGAGGGTGCTATATGGGAGGCCGAAGCTGATATGATGTCCCTATATCCTCATCTCTTTCCTTTCGTGCCTAGTTGAGGTATTTAGTTTCTTCATGATCCAACTAGCCCAAATCATTTGTTTTAGTTGTTCTCATACTTTCATATGAATTCATGTTCATGAAATGAGTTTTCAAGTCATGATTTTGCTTAAGATTAAAGAGTTTATGTTTATATGCATTAACGACATGTTTTTCATTCATGTTGGACTATTATGTTTCTTTCCTATTCCATTCATGCTAGCTTGAGTCCTATTCGAGGATGAATATTTCCAATGGGGAGATAATGTAAAACCCCAAATTTTGAAATGTCGGAAAATAAGGATTAAAAACATGAAAATTCTGAAACCTGCAATTTTTGACACCAGATGATGACCATGGAAGGGCATCACGGGCTATGGTATGTACCACACCCCTTAGTGAGCCACCGTGGTGGTAACCTGAAGCTCAGTCCTATAAAGTAAGGTCCATGACAAGGGACCATGGACTATGGTTAGCACCACGGATCGTGAAGCCCTCCGTGATGACCCCTCCCCTTAGACCTTAGAAAGATGATTCCAAGGTAAAGACCATGCCTCACCATTCACGGGCCGTGTAGCCCTTCAAGGACTGTGGTGGGTTCTGTGGTGGTCACTCCTGCAGACCACCCTGTAGGTCCTACACCATGACCATGGTCCATATGCCGTGATGTACTCCACGGACTATGAAGGGTTTCGGTCAAGGAAGTTCTGAAACCCTATTAATAGATGTGGAGCGCTTCACACCGATGAAAAAGACCCTACTTAACACGACAGACTCCCTAGGACACTTCTAAACCTTGTGCTCTGATACCAAGTTTGTCACGACTTGACCTAGAGCCTAGTCATAACACGACGATCAAAACCTCGAAGGGCTCCAACCAAGCCTCTTGACAAAATGTGTATTTATACTGTTTCTTGTACTTCATAGAAGGCTCCAAACTAAGGACAAATTAGCATGTTGGGTGAGTTTGGAATATATTTTGTGTCTACTATGTCAAGAGGAGAATGAAGAACTTGACCATATGCTATTCCAGTGTGCTTACGCAACAAGAATATGGGGTAAGCTGTTGCAATGGCTGGGTATTGCCAGGCGCAATACATGACTGGAAGACTGAAGTGGAATGGGCTGTGGCAAACACTAAGGGAAAAACTGCTTAGCATGAGGATGGCATTAGCAGGTGGGGTTTATCAGATATGGAAGGAAAGAAATGCTAGAGTGTTTAACACTCATCACAGAACACCAAATCAAGTAGTTAAGAAGATCATATGGGCTATTCATAGTCGATCTTAGCAATGTAGTAATCTAGCAAGTAGGCTATTGTTTTTAAATTTCTATCCGTAGTGCTAGGAAGTTTCCTTTGAGTCATTGATTGTTGCTAGTGTAAGTTTGGGAGCTGTTCAAACTACATTTTTTTCTTTTTCCGTGATGTATTTCTCACTTGGTAAATAAAATCTTATAAAAAAATAGCGAGTTATCTCACCATAATACCCTCAATGAAAAGTTTTTCCATGTAATTAATAGGTACTCCTAAATGCATTGTTCCCTTTAATATATATTCAATTACTAGAAAAATAGTTTTTCTATGTAATTAATAGGCAATCCTAAATGCAATGATCCCTTTAATATATATTCAATTAGTAGAAAAATTTCTCCTAAGGGAAAGATAAAGAAAACGTAACAATCAGTCCTCTCACTCAATAAAATTGTCCTCTATGTCCACAAGACACTCAATTAGAGATAGTATGACAGTGTCTCTCTATCAGGGTACCATAATAAATCACATGGCTTTGTATAACTTAAATATACCTTCTGTATTGTTGATTACATGTTCTTCAAATAAATCCAAAGTTTTCTGCAAATATTTCATTTGATAACCCTCAAAATCTTCCATCTTTGGTTCAAAGCAAATTTCAAATGGAAGAAATCAATAGATATTTACAGCCAGATTGCTCGCAACAACACAACTTCCTATATACACTTATCTTTCAGGAATAAATAAATAAATTAATAATAAAGGTAGGTAATGTTTGCTTGAAGTATTAGTGTGAATTCAGCTAAAAAATAGAAGAGTCTAGTAGATAAATCTGCTCTAGAGAACAGTTATTCAAGTTTCTTGAAAAAATATTTTAAATTTATTTCTTGGCTTAGAAAAAATCGAGCACATAGGATTTATAACTGTAGAGTGTAGAGACTTCCTACTTTCACTCCATAATAAAAGAAGTCTAAAAAATGGAGAAAAAATGAGCATGTTCAGAGACACCTGACAAAGAAAATGTGTTTAACTGTCTCTCAAGTTTTGACTTGTTTAATGAAGGCCAAGGTGCATATTATACTTGAGTCTTCACAGGAAATAAATTTCCTTATATGAAGCACACAGGACAAATGTTGTCAATATTGACCATTTTCACTCCCTAATTAGTTTATACTTTATATGTCCAAGAATAGGTGTTCTCAGAAGTGGGAAAAAATGTTTAAACAATTTATTTTTTTGATAACTGAGAGGGCCAATGGCACATAATTTGAAACTCTAAAGGTCCATCCCTATACCCTAATATCGTGTTTTTGTCAGTGGTGAAGTTAGAACCCATAAGGTGTGTCTAACGCACACATCATGTGATGATTCTTACCACTAGACCAAAGAGTATGGACAAGTTCCAACTATTTCATTTACTAATAACTTAATCCAGAGCTGAGTACATCTTCATGATTTTATTTAGTTATATCAAATACACAAATATGATTATCTTTAAAAACTCTTATAATAGTAATTCAGATACTTTCTTATATGCTACATGCCTACATCTCTTGCACTCTGCAATCTACGTATACATAAGAAAGGTTTAAGTGTAGTGAAATTAAACTTTTTGTATTTTATATATTGATTACAAAAACAAAAACTACCTACATAATTATCAGCTAAACCAGTTCTGAGAAATTACAATGATGTTGGTTAATAAGGTGAATAGTCAGTCAATCTACCATGCTTCAATCCTGAACATAAATGTATGGTTAAGTGTGACATTTTCCATATAAATAAGAAGACAAATACATAGTCACCTAAACATTGAAGAACTGCAAAACAATTATTGTTCTATTCCCACCTAGAATAATAGTAGCAGAGGAAATAAATAGCTAGAATAGGCTGATACAGTGAACTAGTTAACTTGCAAAAAAATCATATTGATTTAACAAGCGGTGCCTAAAATAATAATTAATAACAGTCCTTTAGTTAAACTACAGATAGTTGTTCAATAGAGCATAACACTATCCCATGACAAGAGTAATCCATCAAGATTTTTAATAGTCAAAACCATCAACCAAACAACACAATATATATAAATAAGTAAATAGGTGTAATTCAAATGAATGCGAAAGAATCAATTATCAGAAAGCAGCAAACTTACCAAAAGAACCTAAAAAACTGACTCTGATTAAGCAGCCTTTCCATGTTCTCAATCTTTTTCAAAGCTTAAAGACTATACATTTTCATAAAAGGAACAATCCATCTAGTTTTTACAATTAACATTATCATGAGCCATACTAAACAATATATTAGAACCCTAATGGATACAAAAGAATCAATTAATAGAAAGTAGCATAGGCACAAACAAAATTATTTCAAAATTACTTTACTGAATAATCCTAACTCTTTAGTTTCAGAGGGTTGTATTTAGACCACTACTACAGTTTCAAGTTCCTTCACAAGAGAGATTTCACAAAATATTGCACCTATCCTTGTAGTTTAGTACAGTTAATCTAATAAAACTATGTAGCAATTGAAATGAGAGTCCAACACATGGTCATATAATGAATGGATTAACCAAAACTATCACAAATAAATAAAATCATTGATGGTCAAAAAAAGAATATACCTATCTTCTCCGATGACATAATAAAAATGGAGATCGATCTTCCTCAATGTTGATGACTCCTGCTCATTAATAGCAATTGCTAAATTGTATCACTGCTAAAGTAATTCAATTCAAACACACAATTCTGTAATATTCTGGAAGTTCAATCATGCTACAAACATTTGACCCTAGGTAGTGAAAATAATTAAGCATTTCAATTATAACTATTTAACTCAAGTGATAATAACAAAGCAGAAACAATATAGTAAATTCTAAAATATCAAGAGTGAAAAATTAATCAAGCAAACAAATTCAAATAAGGTGTATGAGTCAAGAAGTTTAGTTCGACTATAGCTGCCTTAATTCCCCCATTCAGGACAGATAGAAGCAAGTTATGGATCTGTTCAAGTTGGTCGATCATTTCTTTCCCCTGCCTCCGGAAACCTTAGAATAGATTTGATTAGAAGGAGGGTGAGGAACAAACATAGTGGCAGTGAGCTGGGAAACCTCAATTTATTTATATACCTATACAATTAGGGTATCAAATTAGTATTTTTATTTGATAAGATTACAAAAAACAAATTTAAGAATAAAATAAAAAAATGATCGCATTTCAGCTGATAAGCAATACAAGATTCTCAGAGATGAGAGATTTAGAAGAACAATATCGTCAGCAGATAAAACATGAAGGACGAATCTAAAACTCGTAATTTCTTAAAAATTGCCCTTTACAAAAATAATGATAGATTCTTTAGGAACTTACTCTATGTTAATAGGATAATGGAAAAATAAAGAATACAAATGTTGTTTTGCCTCTGGGTGTTCGTTGTACAAGAAAAACAGAGGAAGACAACGATTACTAGAAAAACCTTAGTCCGTAAAGTTAATGTGTTTGTTCACCATCTTTTAAAAAAATAATAAAATAAAATATAAAATAGAAAATATTACTTAAAAGAAACTTGTTTTTCGAGGAACTAAAAGAAAAAAAATGATCGAAATCAAAATCTGTGCTGTAGATAATGTTTTAAGAAACCGATCAACCTATTGCGGCAGTTATTAAAATTGTTGCTATTGTTGATTTATGGCAACAATTACTCTACTAGTGCAATAATTAATTATAAAAGTGTTCCAATAGGTCTTAGACCCTAATGCAATGGGTAAAATCCATAGATAATCTATTGCGACAGTTATATAACTATGGCAAAATAATAGTTTATTTTCTAGTAGTAAAATTAACTAGATCATGAACACTAGGAAATTAAAATGAGCTAGAAGAGAAAATGGGGATAAAATAGAGGAATTGGGAAGCATTAAAAGAAGATACTAGCTAAATAAAACTAATCATCTTTTCCATCGTCCTCATCGGCGTCATAACCATCTTCATTTTCTCCGTCCTCGACCTCGACCTCGACTTTGTCCACATCCTTTTCATACTCATGTTCCTCCAAAGCGTTATCCTCCACATCTTCCTCGCTCCTCGTAATTTCATCATCATCATAAGTACCTCTAAAGTCGTCATTAGCACCGTCTTCATCAGAATTTTGGAGTATCGGGATAATCCTCACTATACAACTCAAATGTGCATACCCGTTGTCTTCAACACTAGATCCAACATTGAATCTAAATGTAACTCTAAAATCTTAGTATTTATTGGTATAGTATTTAGAGACACTAAACGTCTAACTTCACACATATAGTAATATTAATATTTATACAAGCAAGGATTCATTCTAGTAAGAAGATGTTGAACATTTTTTTGCAATTCATTATCTTGATGTTGTTTTAAAATTTTTATTTATTAATATGAAAATTTGAATTGTTTAATTCAAAATTCTAAAATATTCTTAATAAAAAGTAGATAGTATTTTTTTTTAAATTTAAATTTGTATACATTTTTATTGATACAAGGGTTAAATTTACAACTGTGAAACACTGGATACATCAGTGTAACACAAATATATTGATTTGGTACTAGATACATGTATTTATTTAGTATCTCTATTAATTTATTTATAATTTATTAGTGCATATTTAATATTGAATATCTGTATCTGAATAACTTGTTCATAAATGTATCCCATTGTATCCCTAAATTCATAGCATGCACTTGTACACTCTTCTCCAAGAAAAGTGGACCACGCCCAAAACAAAACAGCACCAAAACACCATTATAGATTTATGATTGTAGGTCTAACATATATAAGACAAACTTAATTAAGTTACCTAACGTTGAACAATTAATAGTAATGTCAATTACATTTTGAAAAAGAAAAATTACATAAGGCAAATTGTCATTTTTGTAATTATGTGATTGTAGTACATAGGGAAAGTTTGAGTACCCGTTACTGTTGTTGAAAACTTGATATAGGGTGCTGTCCGAAGACCCCCAGCTGTGAAAGTGGTTTTTGATGATGCAGCTGACGACCCGTCGCACCTGTAATGGCCCATTATGTGATTTGTCAACAAGCTATTTTCTTAAAGAGGAGTCACTGGATATTAGTGACGATGGATCTGACGTATCGTACATGTGACGGGCCATCAGATTGATTGTCATAGCTTTCTTAATTAAAAGGATCACTGGATAGCAGTGACAGTGGACCTAATGGACCATCGCACATGTCATACGCCATCAGATTATTCGTCATAGCTTCCTTAATTAATAGATCAATAGATAGCAGTGATGGTGGACCTGACGGGTCGTCGCACATGTGATAGATCGTCAGATTTATCGTCATAAATGCATCAAATAAAAAGGTTTTGGTTAGAAGTGACGGTGGATTTGACGGTCTGTCAGACCTCTGAAACCCTGTCACTTCCACCATCAAACAAATTCTCTTATATAATGGAACACTGACGATAGAGCTGACGGTCTATTGAACCTGTGATGGTACGTCAACCTTGCCGTCACTTGTTCCTGACACCTTAAATTTTAAAGTTCCTTCTTTGGTTTACTATGTTCATGGGCACTAACATTTCCCATCAACAGGTACCAATGACGCCCAAGATGAAAAGAACCTGTAGTGGTGCACAAAGGCGCTCAAAACAACAGTTATTAGATGAGTCCAACGGGTTGGAGGAGGACACCAGGGCAATTATTTCGGGTAACACTACTACAACATCAAACACTAGAGCTTCAACCCGGCAACATCGGGGTACTCCTAGTCTGATGAGGGAGACTGCTATAGAATGACCACCACCAGTGAATGCAGCAGGGGTTGGCATTTCAGAACCTGTCCGAGGTGGCTCAATTAAGACAGAAAACCTCGAATTTCATGATGCTGTGCAGTGGTCCATCAAAGGGGCTGCACAATACTACAAAGATGGGCTTGTAAAGACAATGAATGGAGGTTTGAAACAAAGCATTATTGAGGAAGGTTGAATTCCCGCATCCGACCTTCCCGAATCTCCTGAGATTGAAGCGAGGTTCAAGGCATATAAGTTAGATTGGATAACGGAGGGGCCAGGTGCATACTTTACGACAATGGTTCGTGAGTTCTATGCATACTAAGCGGCGACACTGGATAACAAGGGTAAGCCACCAAAAGGGGAGTTGGTGTCATGACATAAACTGGGGCTTAGCCGTGACATGCAATTAGAATCCCGAAGGACTCCAACCAAGCCTCTTAGCATATTATTCATGAGCATACATAAGGTAAATAAAGTAAATAAGCAAGATCAAAGATACGGAAGCAACATCTCAATAGAAACATAAGTCTCAAAATAAGAAAGCGACAACATAGACTCTTACTATCTAACATGTCTCTACTACTAGATGGGAGCATAAGATAATCTCCTAGCTCACCCAATATGAAAGATGCAAAGAAGTCATAAGCTGATAAGAAGTAAAGTGTCTTGTCCTCGAAACTTGAGGACTCATCAACAACACAATAGTAAGTATTAGCCACGAGTGGGAGGAGGATGAACATGATCGTCAAATCCTATATTATGATACAATGTAGGCAAAAAGTATGCATTAGTTCATGGAATGCACTAAGTATGTGAGAATATGCATAACAATAAACATAAGACATAGTCAATATGAATCATGAGATGCAAGGTCATTATGAATCATGAGATACATGAAATAAGTCATGACAACATTAGAATATTAAACTCATTGGTCAATGCATCAAAATTTCATTACCATAAGAACTATATATATTTGGGAGATAATCGTAACAGACATTAAGACCATACAAGCTATTACATAAAATTCGATGATCCCCACATTGAAAAAGGGGGAGGCTCTTGCCAAGGTAGACTCCATATAACATGAACATATTCTATATGTGGATCCACTAGCTAGGCCATATTGGCAACCTACGGTGGTAACATAGTTAAGGGACTAGAGACTGCTAGTAGGGACCCCTTGGGTCAAGTCCCCACCTAAAATTCCTCTCGGTGGTAAGTCAACATCCCATGAAATACATATCATATCATAAATCATACTTGTAAAAAATCATAGGTTTTTCATAATAATACTTCATAGACTTGTTCAAAAGAATAGATCATTATCATATGATTCATGTTGTGTGGGTGTAGGCCTTCCATCATTACAAATCCTTTTCATGAAACATTATTAGGGTCTTAGGTCACCCTTATTCATAAAACATGCTTACATACTTGAAATTTGTGATCATAGCTTATGCTTGAAATTAAGATATAAATATGAATACATAAGCAATTTACCTGAAATTCATGAAATTGGATTGAAAATTTACATGATCATATCTTCTATATCAACTCATACATAATTCATGAAGATAATATCAATTGGATGCATAATTTAATAATAATCATAGAATATATCATTAATAAGAAGAAGCAATGCATTATCATAAAATTAGGGCTTTTTGAATGAAAATCATAAGGAATTTGGAGAGTAAACTTGGGATTCCATGGGTGAAAGGTACCATGGATGAAGTCCCACATACTTTGACCTTTAGAATCCCTAGATTGAAGTGAATAAAATCTTGACCTTTAAATTTTCCCTAGAATTTGCTTGAGAGAAAAGAGGACTCTTGAGAGCACACTTTTAGAGACAAGATTTTGATTTAGGAGATTAGGGCTTGAGAGCACACTTTTTGAGAGAAGATTTTGATTTAGGAGATTAGGGTGATAATGAGGGAGTTATAAGGGCTTAGGGTAGTTAATAAATGAGAATAAAGTCCTAAAACATCCATATTTATTAATAAAATATAGGAAAAGACCAAAATACCCTCACTTAAAATTGAGAACTGGGTTGCACAGAGGATCCACCACGGTCTGTGAACATCATCATGACCTATGGTGGTATTCGTGGTGGTAGATTTGAACTCAGAGAAAGGATTGATTTCAGGACTTCCTCCACGAAGACCATCACGGTCTGTAGAGAGCAATACGGTCCGTGAAAAGAGGGTATGGTGCGGGGCCTATCAAGGCCTGCAGGTAGTTTCACCATGGAGGGCATAATGGTTTGTGGTTTGCACCACAACTTGTGGTGGCCCCTCGTGGACATCACCTCTAAAACCTTGAGTGTAAGGCTTGGACCACGGTGGCCCTTATCGACCCATGGTCCTGTCCACAATCCGTAGAGTGCATCGTGAAGACCACCTGGTGCCAAAATGATGAGTTTTTTGGGAAATCATCTTTTGATCCCCATTTTTTGACTTTTCAAATTACAGGGTCTTATAGTTGGATGTGCTAGATCAAGTTCCGATATGCGAGGTGCAGGTTCAGATTAATTCCACCATGATCAACCGGGTTTTGTTCGGCCTTGATTATACACCACCACATAGGACGATAGAGTTCGATCATCGGATAAACACATGATTTGACTAGAGGCCATCATTTGCATTGGTGATGACAAAAGGTAATCTGGTATGGCTGAATAATACTAGGGAGAGAATCCATAAATCATCTTGGACATTCCTGGCCAAATTCTGATAGGTTGTTGTGCGCTATAGGTTGCTACCCATTGGTGGTAATAATACGTTGGCTGAGGAGAAGGCAGTGACAATGGCTAGTCTTTTGTCCTGAGTACCGATGAATTTTGGTTGGATTATTTCTGAGGAGATCAGGTACAAGGTCCGGAGGCCGTACATATCACTCCCCTTCCCATGCTTGATTACTGAATTGTGCAAAGTAGCAGGGGTTCCCATTCTGGTAGGAATCAATGAGAAGATTGAGGTGAAAATGAAATTTAATATTGAGAAGATTAAGGATGAGTCGAGGTTTGAGATGTGAGTGCAAAAGATGATGTAATAAGTTTTTGGACTAACTCCTCTGGTTGGGGCCATGACATCCAAGCAGCCAACAACATTCACAGGCACAACTACTGCGATTCCAACTCTATCTGCCTCCTATTCTCTTTGTACACCAGGTGAGACTTATGAAATAACTTCTTCCTTGGCCTAGCCATCAGTGTATGCTTTCACACGGGCAAACATCGTCCGGTTTGTGAAAAGGGTGGATCGACATGAAAAGAAGATCAAATTATTTACTGAGCAGCTTGGCCCATTTATTGACAGAGCTATTGTAGCAGCCTTGGTTCCATGCTGTGATTTGCAGGCTCATATGGATGACATGGAGGCCTGAGTAAATGATAGGCTGCGTGAGCTGACCGTTCCCGATTTAGCAAAATTTGTAGGTGGTTTAGCACAAGCTCAGCCGAATATTTAGGCTTTGTGTGAGAGACAACTTGAAGTGTTCCCAACTCTGGATGTTGCTGAGTCGGAGGGGGAGGAGCCATTTATTGATATTTTGAGTACAGTCCCTACAACCTCAAAAACGTGCTCGGTAAGTGGAGATGAGGATGATAGGAGACGAGGGAAAAAGAGGCACCGCTGTGAGAGTAAGTTGGAGAGTATTGAGAGGGAGAAGATTGTTGAGGCTTGATGAGGATATAAGATACGTGGAGCTGCGAGCCTGTCCTTCTGGAGCATCATCTAGTACTTTGGCGGCTGAGGCTACTCCGACCATGGGAGTTGAGCTTGCTGAGGAGTCGCATACTCACTCTCCTTCTTCTAATATATATCCGACCATGCTATTGGGGGTGCCAGACACCACCAGTACCACTGCTGCAGTTATTGGGGAGTCTGATGCCCCACCATAAGTGCCCACCTCAAAAGCTTAGAGCTTCGCCGGTAAATCCATCTCTCTGAGCTTTACTAATTTATTTTTGTAATGCATTAAGGGCAATGCATATGTTTTGAGGGAGGGGGGAGTGCACCTATGAGTCTGTCATACCGCTTAGGGGTTTTTGTTGTCGTATTTATTTTTCTTTAGCTGCTATCTAGCAGAACCGACATGTTTAAGAGTCTCAACAATGTAAATATTGTTAGCCTATTTAGTTTCCTTGTTGATTTTAAAATTATTTCTTTGGCCCTGGTCCCTCCTTGGATATTATGTACCTTGGTTTAGGAAAAATGCCTAAGTTGAGGGTGGCTACTATGGGTTAAAGCAAAATTATAGTGGGGTATGAATAAAGATAGGTTGATAGAAATCAGAACTTGGGGATGCGACAAATCGCCATATAAAAAAAGAAAGGGGATTGCCGGACATCCAAAATACCAAAATTGAGATAAAAAGAAGAAGCAAAGAGGGTTGTGAAAGAAAGCACAAAAACAAAGAAAAGCGGTGTCAAGGAGCACTTAGTCATTTTTCCCAAATGTATCCTACCTTTAATCTGAGCCTATGTTACAAGACGAATAAATTCCTATAGTGATCCTACTCCATGTGTCTGTAAAGCTATTGTGAAAATAATAAAGGCAAGCCTATGGGTTGTATGTTCATTGCATTGAACTTTATTCTGAGTGTGTGTGTCTTGTTCGTCCCTCATAAACAAATCTGGATACATGTGTGAAAAAGGACTTCTTTGTTGTGAAGGCAAGAGTTTGTACTATTGTGCATTGATAGTCAACAAAAGCATGAATGGTGTATGCCAAGTTATTTGTTGATAGTCAGATGTCATTCCTTGATCCTTTTGCGTTAATGTAATACTTGATGAATATGCATGCTTGTGAGAAATAGGCAACTTGAGACTATTGTACACATTGATAGTTGTAGGTCTATAATGTAAGTCATAGGAATTACTTGAGGACAAGCAAAATAACTAAGTTGAGGGTGTTGATATGTCGGTATTTGACAAAACATTTGATATGTTTAACAAGGAATAAATTCTAGTTCTTAAACAACAATAAAGGGTTTTAATAGTTTTCTACTGTCTCAAGGAAATAAATCAACGAAAAAGGAAAAAAAGTACAAAATAAAGCAAAGAGCTGCAACATAGACACCTGACAGTAGGTATGAAAGACCGTCACAATCATGATGCGCCATCACCTACATCGTCAAGCTTAAATAGAATATATGCCAAAGATATAGGTTTATAACGTCAAATCTGACTGACCGTCATCTTTCTAATGAGCCATCAAGTCTACCGTCGGTTTTAAACAAAAGAGATGCAAAGAAGAAGAGTTATGATGGTAAGGCCCGACGACCATCATATAATTGACGTGCCAGCATTCTCAATATCATAACGGGCCCATAAACCATCAATATTATATAGCATTGACGACGTGAGTGATAGACTATCTCATTTGTGACGGGCTGTCAGGCCTACCATCTGGTGGACATTGGAAAAACGTTTTTGAATTTTGAATTTCCTATTTCCTTAGACTATCAATTCAAACTTTTTGGTTTTATTATTATCATCTTGATTTTGGAATATACAGAGTATAGTATTGCTTGAAGAAGTATTTTTGAATGAGAACCTTGAATTGTGAAATAAAAGTGTTGATTGTTTCATCTTTTGTAAGTAACTATTCCTTGGATGAATGCAATTATATTTATTGTCTTCATAATCATGAGTGGCTAAACCCAACAACCTAGGATTGTGGAATCCATGATGAGTTGACCTAAAATTAGGGTTTTTATACAGAATAATTTGAATATTGAATTGTGCATCTTGTTAATTCTTTCATACTAACCAATTTCTAGTGGTTGAAAACATTAGAACCTGTCCTGGGTTTGACTTGTTTGAGTACAAATTGTAAAAACTAGAAAAAGAATTAACAACAACAATTCAAACTGTACATTTATCTAATAGTTAATTCTGTAACAAGATTAACTACTTTGAGTAATTATCATTGATAGGAACGAAACAATTTTAGTTTAAAAGAATGGAAATAACATGCATTTAAGATGGTTGAGAAATGCTTAAGTGTATTAAATGATTGATAAACGGATGTACATGTAATGCAAAGAATTGTTCTGTATTAACCCGAGTATAGGCCTAAGAGTCTTGGTGAACACAAAACCTGGGTAATTCTCTCATAAATATACAATTCAAGTTATTGTGAATCGTCTTTTGTTACATGTTGAGATTCAAAACAACATCCTAAAATTTCCCCATATTTCTATTTTTTTGTTCCGTAAATAAGTAACTAACAGTAAAATAACTGCATACGGCTTAGTTATTGCCTTATTCCCTATGGGATTTGACCCCAACTTAGTTAGGTTCTATATTTGACAATGACCGCTTTATATCTCTTTGATGAGGTGTAATTTGGGCATACCAAATATGAGTTGGGAGTTTGTTAAGGGGTTGTCTTTACCACTTCGTTTGGCATTAGAGCACATGATAGAGGCTGGGTCTATATTTTCCTAGGTCATTAATCATGTGAGGGCCATAAACTAAGCATGCCTTGAGGCTTCAAGAGATGGTGGTGAGACAACTCACTATCAGCACAATGGTGACAATAGCCCACTTTGAGGTATTAGTTCAGTAAGGGTCATCTTTCTTCTCGACCCATCAAGCCTATGAAGGTAACACTTCAAGTTCCAGGAGGTTCTGAGGTAGGTCATAGATCTTACAATGCACAGAGTTTAGGTTAGACTTCTTGGGGTGAGCATTTTGGTCCTTCAGGGGTTGGAGATCATCCTATTCCAACTGGGTCCTTTTAGAGAGTTGGTATGGATGATGATAGCTGTCACGCCCCGGGAGGGTACCCTAGACGTAACCGGCACCCGAAGGCCATTTCTGACCTCCGAGCGAACCACCTGGTCCAGTCACTCCTTCATTCAAGCACATTCTCTTAGCAGGAGCTCAATTTAAAGAAATACTTTTCATAATATAAGGGCCGAAGGCCAAACAATTACAATCAAGAGAAGACAATAAAAATAGGACTCCCCAAGATGACCGCTCGACCTCCCCACACTCCAGTCTATGAAGCCTCTATTCAAGTCTAAAAGGTGCCAATGACAAGCCCATGGCTACCAACAATCTAAATAGAAGAAAGGACAACAAAACTGTACAAGAAGGCCCAATATCCTCCGGGAACTAGGAGGACTCACCGACTGGCTGGAAGTGTATGTAGATCTTCAACGGGGCGCCGGTTGATGATCTCTAGTACCTGTCTCTGCATCATGAAACGATGCAGGCCAAATGGCGTCAGTACATGGAATGTACGAGTATGTAAAATGGCCGAATACAACGATCATCAAGGAAGAATCAATCAACTCGGGAGCTCAACTCAAAAGGAATGACAACTCAATCAAATGTCCTAAGTCTAAACAAGGATATGATTTAGACTGGACCAATCATATACAATTCAACTCAATCTGACTCAGAGTACTATCAAAACCTATTTGGGAGTTTCTCTTAACTGACAACTATCACTTATGAGCCAGTGAAAGTACAACAAACCGACGTTGTTGCCGCGTCCGTTCATACTTTTCCAGGGCATGAACGAATCAACAAATCATGGATCCAATCCAACCAGGTCCTATAATGTCAGGACAAATCTCTCGGGGAAGCATCCGACTTTAACGGTTCCATCCCCCCTACGTTTGGCGACACAGTTATTGGGTTCGAGTATGGACTATACTCTTGCCCAATTTGGTGCTCGATACTCCTCCCAAGACTCAATGCTCATAAGACTCCATCCAATCAACTCAATCAAATCATATCGACAAGTCTCATTACAACCTTGTCAACTCATCAACTCTATCACAATCAAATCTCAATCATATCTTCAAAAGAGGTTTTAAATGCACATATATAACATCATCTAGATATAACCAATCATTACCTCCATCCGTTTGAGAAACATTTGAGGCTCATCACAATTTCAAGACTCTAAATTTGACCTTTCATATTAAGCAACATGTTTAAGAAAAAAATAACATCCTTTATCAAACCTACATAATTTAGAAGATCAATAAAACATATTTAGCAACTCATTTCTTCATCATCTCATACTCACATAAGGGCTCATTTTAGTAACCTCTTAGCTCAACAACATTGACACATAAATAATCAAATAAGATGGGAACAAAACTCATTCAAACATGTACCATACCAAGGAACTCCATTTCCATGAATATCTAACCTCAAAACAAGAATAGGGCACATGGGTGAACTCAACCCATGTTTTGGATAGCCTTACATACCTTAGTGAAGACTTGAAGAAAACCTTGTAGTTGGGTCTTCAATGGAGGACTCAAATCTTGAAGTTCTTGGACTCCTTTTTGTTGGAAATGGAGAAGAAGAGAAGAGAGAGGAGCTAGGGCTTTTAGAGAGAGAGTGGGGGCTGAATAAATGGTCCTAAAATGTACAAGGCTTGTGTATATATAATTTGGGACAATTCCCAAATTGCCCTTCCTCCAAATTCTGAAAATTAGGCCAAAACGCCCTTGGCGCGATAGTGGCGCGTCGCGCCCTTATAGCGCCAAGGCCAATTATGCCTAAAACCTGCACAACTTTTAGTGGCGCATCGCGCCAGGGACGAAACTACTGAGGCATGTTTCTGGCGCGATAGTGGCGCGTCGCGCCCTTACAGCGCCAAGCTCATTATTCTGAATTCTGGGAATTTGGCCTGAAAACCCTGCACAACTTTTAGTGGCGCGTCGCGCCAAGGGCCAAACTACTGAGGCATGTTTCTGGCGCGATAGTGGCTCGTCGCGCCCTTACAGCGCCAAGGCCATTTCCCCAGCAGTTGCAACCTAGGCCAAAAATGAAATTCCTGTCGTGCTAGTTCATCTTAGGATCGTCATATCTTTTGACTCCGAACTCCAAAATTTACGTTCTTGGTGGCGTTGGAAAGAAGACTCGATGACCTTTAATTTGATAGGTCGTGGGCCACCCAGATTGACGTCTTTCAAAAGATAGGGTCATTAAAAGTCGACCCTTACATGAACTCGTTCTAAACTTAGCCACGACGGATCTTTTGGGCTTAGCTCGGTCCTAGGAGTCCTCAATGACCCCACATCACCTCCAACGCTCTTAAATTCCTCAGGGACTCATATTAACTCAAGCACATACTTCGAAATAAATACGATGGCCCCCACACATATACAAAGAAGGCCCGAATCTTAGGGAAAATTTTGAGGGCTGTTACATTATCTCCCCCTTGGGATTATTCGTCCTCGAATGACGAGCAACCAAGAATGGACTCGGGGTACAAATCACAATAAAAACTCAGTCATTCAATCAATCAAATTCTCAATCAAATATCAATCAAAACTCAAAAAGGTACAAATGAATTCGAGTCAAGGAAATGGTCATTACCTTCAATATTCTCCTCGGTAGGCACGAATAGATGTGGATATTTAGACTTCATGGCTTCCTCCGCTTCCCATGTGGCTTCCTCAACAAGTTGATTCCTCCACAGAACTTTGATCGAGGTGATTTCTTTGTTCCTCAGTTTGCAAATCTGGCGATCAAGAATTTGGACTGGGACCTCTTCATAAGACAAGCTATCCTTAATTCCAACGCTGTTAATGGGGACTACCAACGAGGGATCGCCTAAGCACTTTTTCAACATTGAAACGTGGAACACCGGATGGATAGAAGCTAGCTCTGAGGGTAAGCCCAACTCATAAGCAACACTCCCGATCCACCTCAAAATTTGGTACGGACCAATATATCGAGGACTAAGTTTCCCCTTCTTTCCAAATCTCATGACACCCTTCATGGGTGACACTTTCAAATACACCCAATCATCCACCTCAAACTCTTAGTCCCTCCTCCTCACATCGGTGTAAGATTTTTGGCGGCTTTGGGCCATTTTTAGCCTCTGTCGAATAACTCGTACCTTCTCCATGGCTTGATGAACAAGGTCCGACCCAATCAACTCGGCTTCACCAACTTCAAACCACCCAATGGACGATCTACACCTCCTCCCATACAAGGCTTCATAAGGAGCAATTTGAATGCTCGCATGATAGCTGTTGTTATATGCAAACTCTATGAGAGGCAAGTGATCATCCCAATTCCCCTTGAAGTCAAGCACACACGCCCTCAATATATCTTCCAATGTCTGAATTGTGCGCTCTGCTTGGCCATCTGTCTGGGGATGGAAGACTGTACTCAAGTTCACCCTCGAACCTAATCCCTTCCGAAAGGATTTCCAAAATTGGGAAGTGAATTGAGCTCCTCTGTCTGAGATGATAGACAAAGGGACCCCATGCAATCTGACGATCTCCTATATATACAACTTCGCATAATCTTCTGCGGTGTCAGTAGTCTTAACTGCCAAGAAGTGAGCTGATTTCGTCATTCTATCCACAATCACCCAAATGGAATCATGTTGCTTTCGGGACTTCGGCAAGCCTGTAATAAAGTCCATGTTGATCATCTCCCACTTCCACTCTGGGATTTCTATGTTTTGGGCTAAACCACATGGCCTTTGATGCTCAACCTTCACTTGTTGACAATTCGGGCATTTGGAAATGAATTCCGCAATATCTCTCTTCATCCCACTCCACCAATAGATCTCCCTCAAGTCATGGTACATTTTTGTGGAACCCGGATGAATAGAGTATCTAGAACTATGCGCTTCAGCCATAATCCTCCCTCGAACATCATCGACATCCGGCACACACAATCTATTTTGGTACCTCAGCACACCATCTCCCCCTTTGGTGAAAACCATTACCTCTTGTTTGTGAACAATTCCCTTCAATTGGAGAAGGATGGGATCTTGGTCTTGCTTCTCCTTTACCTCTGCCACAAGTGAAGACGTAGACCCATCCTGAATAGTAACTCCACCTTCATTGTTCTCTTCCAGATGAACTCCCAATCGGGCTAATCTGTGTACCTCTTTCGCCAATTCTCTCCTTCCTTCCTCCACGTGGCCAGTGCTACCCATAGACAACCTGCTAAGAGCATCAACAATGACATTAGCTTTACCTGGATGGTAGAGGATGCTCATATCATAGTCCTTGAGTAGCTCAAGCCATCTCCTTTGCCTCAGGTTGAGTTTCTTCTGGCTAAAGACGTATTGCAAGCTCTTGTGATCGGTGAATACATCGATATGCACTCCATACAGGTAGTGGCGCCAGATTTTAAGTGCAAACACCACAGCTGCCAGCTCAAGGTCATGAGTTGTATAATTCTTCTCATGAAGCTTAAGCTGTGTTGAAGCATAGGCTATCACCTTCCCCCTTTGCATCAACACACAACCCAAACTAATTATGGATGCATCACAATAGATCACAAAACCCTCTGTTCCATCGGGCAAGGTTAGGACAGGAGCAGTGGTTAGCTTGGTCTTCAATTTCTGGAAACTCTCCTCACAAGCATCAGACCATTGGAACTTAGCCTTCTTTTGGGTCAGCTTAGTCAATGGTGATGATATGGATGAGAATCCCTCTACAAACCTTCGATAGTACCCGGCCAAACCCAGGAAGCTCCTTATCTCTGTTGGGGATGTGGGTCTAGGCCAATTCTTCACAGCTTCAATTTTCTGAGCATCAACCTGAATACCATCTCCAGATACAATGTGGCCTAAGAAGGCCACTGATGCAAGCCAAAACTCACATTTAGAGAACTTTGCATACAATACCTGGTCCCTCAAAGTTTGTAAAACGACTCTAAGATGATAGGCGTTCTCCTCTTCATTCTTGGAGTAAACCAGAATATCATCTATGAATACAATCACAAACATATCAAGATACGGTTTGAATACTCGGTTCATGAGGTCCATAAAAGCGGCGGGGGCATTAGTTAACCCAAAGGACATGACCAAAAATTCAAAGTGGCCATAACGAGTCCGGAAAGCAGTCTTCGGAATATCACATTCCCTCACCTTCAACTGGTGGTAGCCGGATCTCAAGTCTATCTTTGAGAAATAAGTGGCACCTTGAAGTTGATCGAATAAGTCATCTATCCTGGGGAGAGGGTATTTGTTCTTTACGGTGACTTTATTCAACTGCCTGTAGTCGATACACAATCTAAGGGACCCATCCTTCTTCCGCACAAATAGGACCGGAGCGCCCCATGGTGAGACACTCGGCCTAATAAATCCCTTATCTAACAAGTCCTTTAGCTGCTCCTTCAACTCCTTCAACTCAGCCGGAGCCATTCTATATGGAGGAATTGAGATAGGCTGGGTATCAGGAAGAACATCAATCCCGAAGTCGATCTCCCTATCAGGAGGGACTCCAGGCAGATCTTCAGGAAAGACATCTGGAAACTCATTGACAATCGGAACCGACTCAAGGGATGGAGACTCAATATTGTCACCTTTCACTCGGACAATGTGATAAACACACCCTTTTGAGATTATCTTCCTAGCCCTAAGGTATGAAATAAACTTACCCTTAGGCGCAATTGGACTACCCTTCCACTCTATGACAACCTCATTCGGGAATTTGAATGTGACAATCTGAGTCCTACAATCAATAGAGGCATAACAGACATAAAGCCAGTCCATGCCAAGGATCACGTCGAAATCAACCATGTCTAACTCAACCAAGTCAGCCAAGGTATCCCTGTGATGAATTGACACAGTGCAATCTCTATAGACTCTCTCAGCTAAGACAAAATCACCGACAGGAGTGGCCACACTAAAAGGCTCAAGAAGACATTCAGGAATTTTATCGAATTTACTAGCCACATAAGGAGTCACAAAAGATAGGGTGGCACCCGAATCCATCAATACATAACAATCAAAAGAAGAGACTCGAATCATACCCGTCATGACGTTTGGAGAGTTCTCCTGATCTTGGCGACTACCCATGGCATATAGGCAGTTGGTACCTCCGCTGGTGCCTGAAGTAGTGCCCCTCTGATTACCTCTAGCCGGTGGTGCGGTGGTAGAGAACTGGGCTCTGTTCCCCCATCCTGGGCACTCTTTCTGAAAATGGTCTATTTGGCCGCATTTATAACAACCCATCCTTCCCGCTCTGCACTCTCCCAAGTGAAGCTTACCACACTTGACACATGGTGTCTTCCCTTGCGCACCCTGACCCATGCTAGCTTGGGGTTGAGAACCCTGTGGCCTGAAATTCTGGTGATTTTGTCCCTGCCGATCATACCTGTTCTGCGGTATCGATGCACTGGCGGTAGATGAGGCATAGGTGGAAGGCCTCTTCTAGAAGAAGGACCTATTGCCCTTGCTTTACCTCTGCTCATTCTCATGCCCAACTTATCTCGCCTTTTTGTTCAGGTGCTCTTCTCTGTCCTTTCTTTTCTCCTCCTCTATCTGTTGAGCATACACCATTAATCTGGAAAGATCCATATCCGAGATCAACAATGCTGCCTTGCACTCTTTCTTCACATGCCTCCCCAATCCGGAGACGAATTTCCTCATCTTTGACCTCACATCAGGAATCATTTCTAGAGCATACCTGGATAGGTGGATGAACTTTAGGCCATACTCCTTAACCGACATACCTTCCTGTTTCAGGTTAACAAATTCCTCCACCTTCGCTTCCCTCAATTCTCGGGGAAAGAAGTGGTCAAGGAAGGCTCCCTCAAACTCGTCCCATCTAGCAGATTCAGCATCCTCACCCCTACTCTGTTCCCATTGGTTATACCAAATTTTTGCCACATCTTTGAGTTGATAAGACACCAACTCGACCCCCTCGATTTCCGTAGCATGCATAGCTTTCAGAATCTTCCACATCTCATCGATAAAGTTTTGGGGATCTTCATCGACCTTAGAACCCGTGAATGCCGGTGGATTCATCCTCAAAAAGTCTCTAATTCTAACGGCAGCAGATGGCTCCTGGGAACTAGAGCTGAGAGTCGGCGAACTCTGATTACCACTTTGGGCAACCATTAGTTGCGTGAGCATTGCAATTGCCCCTCGAAATTCAGCCTCGGATGTGGGTGCAGGTAGGGTAAATGGCACTTGAGAGGCCTCCTTATATCTCGCGGGTCGGCCTCTAGCCCTTGCTGGGCGTGCCTCTGACTGTGGCATCCCTGCATTATCAATATTCCTCTGACTAGCGGTACGTTTAGGAGGCATTATCTGTAACGTACAAACGCACGAATTAGAAAGGAGTTTTATAGAGTTTAACTCTATCACACGAGTTCAGAGTATGAAAGAAGTGAAACAATTCCTAATGTTTTATAGCCTCTTGATTATAAGTGTGGTGCACAACACACCCATAAGCAATACTATACTAGACACGGCTTCATAGACTCCCTAGGACACTTGAACTCTGGGCTCTGATACTATGTTTGTCACACCCCGGGAGGGTACCCTAGACGTAACCGGCACCCGAAGGCCATTTCTGACCTCCGAGCGAACCACCTGGTCCAGTCACTCCTTCATTCAAGCACATTCTCTAAGCAGGGGCTCAATTTAAAGAAATACTTTTCATAATATAAGGGCCGAAGGCCAAACATTTACAATCAAGAGAAGACAATAAAAATAGGACTCCCCAAGATGACCGCTCGACCTCCCCACACTCCAGTCTATGAAGCCTCTATTCAAGTCTAAAAGGTGCTAATGACAAGCCCATGGCTACCAACAATCTAAATAGAAGAAAGGACAACAAAACTGTACAAGAAGGCCCAATATCCTCCGGGAACTAGGAGGACTCATCGACTGGCTGGAAGTGTATGTGGATCTTCAACGGGGCGCCGGTTGATGATCTCTAGTACCTATCTCTGCATCATGAAACGATGCAGGACAAATGGCGTCAGTACATGGAATGTACGAGTATGTAAAATGGCCGAATACAACGATCATCAAGGAAGAATCAATCAACTCGGGAGCTCAACTCAAAAGGAATGACAACTCAATCAAATGTCCTAAGTCTAAACAAGGATATGATTTAGACTGGACCAATCATATACAATTCAACTCAATCTGACTCAGAGTACTATCAAAACCTATTTGGGAGTTTCTCTTAACCGACAACCATCACTTATGAGCCAGTGAAAGTACAACAAACCGACATTGTTGCCGCGTCCGTTCATACTTTGCCAGGGCATGAACGAATTAACAAATCATGGATCCAATCCAACCAGGTCCTATAATGTCAGGACAAATCTCTCGGGGAAGCATCCGACTTTAACGGTTCCATCCCCCCTACGTTTGGCGACACAGTTATTGGGTTCGAGTATGGACTATACTCTTGCCCAATTTGGTGCTCGATACTCCTCCCAAGACTCAATGCTCATAAGACTCCATCCAATCAACTCAATCAAATCATATCGACAAGTCTCATTACTACCTTGTCAACTCATCTACTCTATCACAATCAAATCTCAATCATATCTTCAAAAGAGGTTTTAAATGCACATATATAACATCATATAGATATAACCAATCATTACCTCCATCCGTTTGAGAAACATTTGAGGCTCATCACAATTTCAAGACTCTAAATTTGACCTTTCATATTAAGCAACATGTTTAAGAAAAAAATAACATCCTTTATCAAACCTACATAATTTAGAATATCAATAAAACATATTTAGCAACTCATTTCTTCATCATCTCATACTCACATAAGGGCTCATTTTAGTAACCTCTTAGCTCAACAACATTGACACATAAATAATCAAATAAGATGGGAACAAAACTCATTCAAACATGTACCATACCAAGGAACTCCATTTCCATGAATATCTAACCTCAAAACAAGAATAGGGGACATGGGTGAACTCAACCCATGTTTTGGATAGCCTTACATACCTTAGTGAAGACTTAAAGAAAACCTTGTAGTTGGGTCTTCAATGGAGGACTCAAATCTTGAAGTTCTTGGACTCCTTTTTGTTGGAAATGGAGAAGAAGAGAAGAGAGAGGAGCTAGGGCTTTTAGAGAGAGAGTGGGGGCTGAATAAATGGTCCTAAAATGTACAAGGCTTGTGTATATATAATTTGGGACAATTCCCAAATTGCCCTTCCTCCAAATTCTGAAAATTAGGCCAAAACGCCCTTGGCGCGATAGTGGCACGTCGCGCCTTTATAGCGCCAAGGCCAATTATGCCTAAAACCTGCACAACATTTAGTGGCGCGTCGCGCCAGGGACCAAACTACTGAGGCATGTTTCTGGCGCGATAGTGGCGCGTCGCGCCCTTACAACACCAAGCCCATTGTTCTGAATTCTGGGAATTTGGCCTGAAAACCCTGCACAACTTTTAGTGGCGCATCGCGCCAAGGGCCAAACTACTGAGGCATGTTTCTGGTGCGATAGTGGCGCATCGTGCCCTTACAGCGCCAAGGCCATTTCCCCAGCAGTTGCAACCCAGGCTAAAAATGAAATTCCTGTCGTGCTAGTTCATCTTAGGATCGTCATATCTTTTGACTCCGAACTCCAAAATTTACGTTCTTGGTGGCGTTGGAAAGAAGACTCGACGACCTTTAATTTGATAGGTCGTGGGCCACCCAGATTGACGTCTTTCAAAAGATAGGGTCATTAAAAGTCGACCCTTACATGAACTCGTCCAAAACTTAGCCACGACGGATCTTTTGGGCTTAGCTCGGTCCTAGGAGTCCTCAATGACCCCACATCACCTCCAACGCTCTTAAATTCCTCAGGGACTCATCTTAACTCAAGCACATACTTCGAAATAAATACGATGGCCCCCACACGTATACAAAGAAGGCCCGAATCTTAGGGAAAATTTTGAGGGGTGTTACAATAGCTATGAGTGTGGTGAGGTAGGCCACTTTGTTACAAAGTGTCGTAGGACTCCGGTAAAGTCAGTCAGGGGTTCGTCGCATTCTTCCCATCAGGTTTCAGACTATAGATATTGCTATGATTGTGGGGAGTTTGATCACTGGTCCCACGAGTTCCCCAAGCTAGAGTTTATATTTGAAAATTTTCTAGACTTCTCCTACTCCCTAAGAGAGAGCAGTCTGACCTCGCCACATCTATGGGGAACTTGGCCACCAGTGTAGAGAGTGTCTCTTACATAGGACCTACTTGTGATTTGCTCAACCAAGTCAGTCTCGTGGTTTCATGTCACCTCCAGTTAGAGGTAGTGCTCAGAGTGTTACTGGTGGTACTTTAGGTATTCAGGATGAGGTCGATCATGATCCGTTCTATGCTTATACAGGCCGACTAGAGGTTGAGGATCCAGGTATTAGTTATATTATACAATTTCATTATTTTCCCTCTTTGTTTATGTTGTGTGGTTTTAGGATTTTCATACCTATATGTGCCTATTTAAACTGGTTATTTTTCTCATGAATGTGGTGGTATCCTTACTTACACTTGTGTGTGTGTTAATGTTGTAGTTGATTTGTTTTAGTAGTAGATCGACTAGGTCGAGTTTTCTCTTGAGAAGTGTGGTTGGGTAACTCCTCGTGCCCTTGCCTTGGTGGCTGTGTTATGAGTTTGTAGTCGGGATAGTTAGTTGTTCCTTTTTATCTCCCTTTCTGATGTTATTATTATGGTGTCGATCCTTGTTAGATAGGTGTCTAAACTAGCTTTGTTAATTCTTAGAGTGGTGATGCCGGTGTATCTAGTTTACTAAGAAGGTCGCCTTATTAGCGTGCCATCCCATTGGATTAGTATCTCTCTTCTTCCATTATAGTTCTTATCTTAGATGGCTATCCTCGCTTGCTAACCTTGTTTGATTTGTAGTTAAAAGGCTAAGCTTTGAGGCAGTATGTGAATAGAGGTATAGCCTTTTGGAGTTGCAGTAGATCGCGCTCGTCGATAATTCCTTATTCCTTATTAGTATTTTCATCCCTAAGACTGCAAAGTTGAGTCTTGCTCTCTTTTACCTACATGGTTGGTTCTTTTATGGCATTCTTGGTGTTTGGGTTTATTGGTAGTTAGGTGATTTATGGCTGTTGGAGTTGTTAGAAAGGTAGTATGGTAATACTAGTTAACCATCTCTTACTTTTACCTTAGTCTTATTCTCAGTTGCGAGGTGGTAGTGCATTCGTTTCAATCTTTTGTAATCATCCTTTTAAGGGTTTTGGTGCTGACTATGGCTAGTTAAGAATTTAGGAAATGTGATCTTCCATTGTGCCTTGTTACTACTTTTGTTAGTTCCATGTGGTTATTTTGGTAGCTCTCGAGGTTTTGGTTTTCATTTGGAGTTAGAGCAGTAGTGCCGTTGTTGGCTTTAGATGTAGCCTAAGCTGGAGGATGGAAAGTTGTTTAGAAGGTTCATCTATAGGATGGGGCCAAAGTAATTTGTGGAATCTGTGATTTTGAATTTGTTTTGGATGCAAGGTTCATTTTTTGCCTATTAGGTAGCTTACCGGGAGTGGGAGTTGGTGCCATAGGACCATTACCGATCGATTGTCCATGTATGTACGCACCTACCACCTTGGTTTCCCTTGGGCTAGGATGGTTGGCTTAGATTTATGGTGGCAGAGTGGTTTGTGGGCACATAGTGCCAGCTTTTTGGAAGTTACTATGGTAGAAGTAAGTCATTGGAGCTTGGCTCAGTGCGGCTTTGCCATTTTTGGAATAATCGTCCTTTGGAGTGTAGTTTTCAGTTTCCAAAAAGTGAGTTTCATCTTGGATTGTTGGTTTTTGATGTTGAGATTGGAATTTTGGGCTTTGCCCTAGGCTGCTTTCTTTGTTTTTGTTATTGCCATACTTACATGTTTCATTGAAATATGTGACTCTTTTGAGGTTTTTGTTGTATGGTTCTATAAGAGAATCTCAGATGGTGTTGGAGATATTCAGGATGGCTAAGGACCAGCAAAATTCCCTTGGTGGCTAGGAGAAGATAAATTTGGAGCATAAGGCAAGTATTTAAAATTATGAGTTGAGTTGCGTCTGCCATGATTCTGTGTTCCTCATTTCATTGGTTTCTTTATGATTTTGGTTTTCCTTAGATGAATCTGGTGTTTTCGATCATGTTCAGGCTAATTGAGTGAGGGTAAGAGCCCATAAGGGAATTGGAGGAGCTTTTGGAGTTTGAAGTCAATTTGAGGATCTTCCTCTCAGCCTGAGTTATGTGATGACGTTGTTTGACCCCAAAGGATGTCCAAGGTTCTGGTGGGGCGTGCTAGCCCTGTACCCTTATCTTTTCATGCTTTTAGGCTGTAACTGTTCTTTTACTTTTGCGAATGAAACCTCTTTTAGTAGTGTATGTTGTAATAACCTTCCAGGTCATTTTCTCTATATCCTGATCTTTTCAACGTTTAGATCTTTCCTGTAGCGACCCCAAGTCATTTATAATTTGCTGGCACTGACAGTTCGGTCGCCTGATCGTTTGTTTGGGTTTTATGCCAGTTTTTGTGTTTTTAAGCTCTTGGAGTTTAAATGATTGAATTTGGTCAAAACTTTAGAAAAACGACCTTAGAGTGGAATTCTCATGATTCTATCAGCTTCGAAATGATTGTTTTAGGCTAGTAGCATATTTGGATCGAGTCCCAAAGCTTTCGGTGCGAGTTTGAGCCATTAGACGTATTAGCCTTTAAGATTTAGCCTAAATTTTACTATGGTCAACATTCTTGGTAAATATGCTCGGGTTAGAATTCCATTAGGGTGGTTATCTCCAAAATATTGAGTTTGGTCTAGGACGACCTTTTGGGAGGTTCTCGGTCTCATTCTGAGTCCGTTTGTAAATATTGGCTTAAAATAATTCTTGGGTGTGGGACCCAGGTTTTGTTGAGATGACCTTGGATGGAAATTTTGACTGTGCCGTTGAGTCTAGAATGTCTCTTACAATTGGTTTGCACTTTTGGTTTGCGTTGTTTGGACTCTGAATGATTTGTGAAGGCTTGTTTGAAGTTTTGGGACACTTAGTTTGTTTTTCTGGTTTCTGATGCCATGGCTTTGGCGACCAAAAGTTAGCTTTTGCGACAACTTCTTTATCAACCCAATTGTCGTTTTAGAGACAAGCTCCTCCTAGGCGGGGGTCACTTTTGCGACCAAGTGTGGCTAAATCGATGGTCTCTTTAGCGATAATTTGTTGGCTTTTGCGACCAGTGCTGGTTATTAAATTCCAGCCATTCCTTCATTTCTTCATAATTTGATATGTCAAGTTCTAGAAAACTATTTTGGGTGATTAAAAGTCAAGTGTGTTCCGGAAGTTTGTGGCTATAAATTGGAGTGAACGGGGATTGTCAAGGGACCTCCATTTGAGGTATTTTTCGAGTTTTATATGCTATCCTCCGTCCTTTCTTAAGCTTTAATGGTGAATAAATTGCATGAGCTGATTTCTTCCCTTTTGAGCATTAAATTGTTTCCTATTTTTGGACACAAGTTCAGTAAGCTCAATTGAACCTTTTCCAAGTAGTCAATTTTTGAATTTCCATTGTGGGTCCCATAATCCCTTTTTACCCAATTTTGGATCTGTCTTCGAAAAATGCAATTTTGATATCCAAATATCGATATTGACTTCGTGATCAATATTTTGTTAGCGTGAAGGTAATTGGACGTGATTCAGAGGTTGAAAGCTTCAAACTAGAGGATTCAGAGCGCACATGATCGATTTCAAGGTAGGCTACAATCTCCCAATTTGACAGAGCTTGATTAGATATCGTTTAGTATATATTATATGTGATTTAGGTTGGTACTTGTTGAGTATAGGTTTTTCTTCCTTCCAATTCATTTTCTTTGTTCCAGTTGAGACTTAGACTAGAGTAGTCTCTTGAAATTCTTAGATTAGGCTATGGGCCTTGGTTATGGTATTGACTTAAATTTATTCCTTTTTAGGATCAATGTTGACGACCTTAGGCTAAGACCTTGCTCGCAAAAATCATCTGAAGATTTTCCCCTCAGAATTTAGGACTTTAGCGAGGTAACAGAGAAGTTGGCGACTTGGCGAGCCCAACCAGTCTTACCCAACTCATCTCCGCCAGTTTTGAGAGAGGTAATTTAAGTCAATTTCGACTCATTTGATGACAAAGCTTCATCGTTTTAAGCCTAAATCATACGACTATAACTACCCAAACCCTTTGAATTCCTCTCATTTACTCTCCAATCCCTAATTATAGTATTTATCTCTCTAAAATACTCTCCCAAGAGTTTCATCTTTAAGACAAGTTATGGTTCAAGAGGAGTCAAGTTCAAGTCTCCATAATCTTTGCATTTAGGGCTCAATTGATCAAGGTATGTGGGAATTCATCCATGGATCCTTCCATCCATGGAGTCCCAAGGTATTCTCTAAATTCTTCTTATTAATTTCTACTTCAAAGCCCTAATTTTCATGATATTGAATTGGGACACTTCAATCATAGATTATCTCATTGTCATTGATTTAATTACGTATAAATTGAGTTGAATTGCATGTTTTTGAATTGATTGCCAATCACCCATGCATTATGTTATTTTCAAGAATGAACATATGAAGCTATGACCATGAATTAATGAAATATCTTATGAAAACCTTTGCTAATGATGAATTATGTTTCAATGATATTTCAAGCAAGTATTTATAGTGTAAAAGGTAATTCTCACACAATCATGTTAAAGAGGTGAAAAGATTTTCTCACATAATCACAGATTCATAAGGATTGAAAGGGTTTCTCATTCTTGTATGAATCAATCATGTTTATGAGCTATTCTTAAGATTACTTTCATGATGATGTCAGTGATTATGTTTTAATGTATTTCATTGGAATAATGACTAAGCATCGAGAGAACTTTAAGGTGGGGTTGGTCTGGCAGCCAAAGTTGCTACACAAGAGAATCCTAGTAGCAACCTTTAGTCCCTAACTATGTTGTCTGTGTATGTTTGCCTTTACATCCTAGCAAGTAGATCTATATATAGATCATGTTGTTAAGATGTTCTCACGGAGTCTACCTTGGAAAGTAGCCTTTGTCTTATCTATGTGGGAGTTACACCAGATTTTATGTTATAGCTCGTATAATCTCATATGTCGGTTAAGGTCCTATCCCACACCAAAGTATATGTTATGATATGATCTCTTATGTCGATTTTATGATGCATTGACAATGATTATGATGTTTAAATATTTTTAAAGTTTTACTCATGCTTTTAAAAGATATTGGTCATGAATCTCACATTCTTATTATGTATGTCCTATTATCATTGTTCATGAATGCTTCTCACATACTTAGTGCATTTCATGTACTAACGTATACTTTTGTCTATATTGTATCATAATGTAGGGTCTGACGATTACACTCATGCTCTTGCTCGTGGCTAGAGTTGTTTTTTACCATCACGTGATTGGTGAGTCCAAATGTCTCAAGAGTGGAACTAACATGAGTTCTATGTTCTTTAGTATGAAGATTTCTTTCTTCTTTGGGTGAGATATAAACATGTCTTATGCCCCCATCTATATTAAAGTAGGCATGTTTTAGACATTCATTTGTAGCTCCGATTATTTGGACATGTTGCTTGAGTTCTCCTTTCTATTGAGATTTCTTTTAGTCTTATCTTATGCTTATGATATTCATTGATTTTTTGGCTTATGTTATGCATGCAATGTATGCTAAAAGTCTTGGTTGGAGTCCCTCAGGGTTCCGATCGCAGTGTCATGCCTAGGTCTGTGCTTGGGTCGTGACAAACTTGGTATCAGAGAATAAGGTTTAAAGTGTTTTAGAGAGTCTTACATGCCACATCAAGTAGATTCTTATTCATCAGTATGATGCATGCCACGTTTAAGAATAGGAGGCTATGAGGCTTTTTATGAAATTCCACTTCTTTAATGATCTAATCGTTTGATAAAGTTGAACTTTAAGGCTTTCCCTCTGACACTCTCTTTGAGATTTCAGAATGATGCCTCTAAGAAGAATCCCAGTCTGAAGGAATGTTAAGGAGGAGCAATAAGCTCCAAATGATCCATTTAACGAGCAAGTCTCTCACGCAGAGTTTCAAGCCGCATTCCAAGTTCCTGCTCAGGCCATGGCTGCTTGTAAGATCTCAAAAGTTGGAGAGTTGGAACCCAAAAGAAATCCTCTAAATTTTGACTGACTCCAGCCTTACGAGGCACTCTATGACTCGTAAGAACAAGTCATGGAGTCACTTTTAGCAGTTAAACGTGACCAACCTAAAAGGAAGGAATTACGACTCATGTTTACGATCCTTAATCCCTTAGACGACCCATAGAAAGCACCCATAGGAAGTGTTTAGAGGCCTTGTTCAGAGATCCCTCAAGGACAAGTCAACAACTTGTCAGGATGGGTCGCAGAAGTTATTACGGGTAGTAAGAATGACTCGTGACTAAACTTCAAAGACCCTTAGAATTTGTAAATTTTTGGACCTGTAGGACGGGCCCCAAGGACGACTCGTAGACAAGTTGACGGGTCGTAGGAATGACCCATTCTCAAACTTTAGAGACTCAAAATTTTAGGCCTTTCCTCAGACTTTCAAGATGAGTCATTTCAATGACGCATCATTCTTTCGACGATGCGTAAAAGGTGATCCATAGGGTCAAGTTTCAGTTTTAATAAAGGGTATTTGTGTCATTTTTCAAGTCCAATTTAATGAATCTAGACACAATTAGGGACAAGTTCAACCCTATAAGTACCCAATTATTTGAAATTCCCTCATACACAAGACATTCTTCTAAAACTTTCCAAGGTAAGAGCTCTCAAAGTCTCTCAAGGTTTCTCTCCAAATTCAATCTAGGGTTCCAGGTTTTTTCAAGGTTCTTCTTCAATTCTTAAGTGAATTCACTCAAGTTATGTGGGGATTGATTCATGGGTTCCTTTCACCCATGAAGTACCAAGGTTCTCTTAAAGTTTTCATTTAATTTATAATTGATTATGAACCCTAGTTTTGATGAATTATGTTGGGCTGATTAAATTCTATTTTTAGATGTTATCAATGATCATTACATGTATGTTTTCGTATAAATTGCATGATTTTAAGTTGAATTGTGAATGCTCATTCATAAAGCTATTTCCAAGCTAAGATTATGAGTTGAAGATTATTTTATGAGTTAATTATGAGTTCACTGATTTTTAATGAAAGTTTCTATGAGTTAAAGCTAATATTATGATTTTAAAGATGAAGTTATGATGATGATCAAATTTATGATAAAAAAAGTTATTATGGTGTGATAAGTACAATTCTTACACAATCATTTTTTAAGATGGTGATAAGTACAATTCTCACCAAAGCTATGGCTTTATATAAATCACTAAGTAAATGAGCTATTTCTAATATGTTTTAAAGATGGATTGATAGGCAGTTACTATCCTTCCCTATTATGTTATGAGCATGTTTTTATGAGTTTATGTTTCAATATTGAGTATGCACGATAGGGCTTCTAGGTGGGTTCGGTCTAATATCACCGTTAGTTACCCAAGGGAATCCTAGTAGCAACCTAAAGTCCTAAACTACGTTGCCTGCGTTGTTTGTCTTCATGGCCTAGCTAGTGGATCTACATATAGCACAGTGTAGTTGAGTTGAAATGAGTAACATGACGGAGTATGCCCTGGCAAGGAAGCCTCCCCCTTCTTGATGAGGGTTTCATCGGATTTCATGTAATAGCTCGCATGGTCTTATATGCTGGTTAAAGGTCTTATCCAACACAAGTTGAATTTAATATATGAGTTGTAAGATAAAGTTGTATGATATGCATTTACCATGAGTTTCATATGTTTTCAAATGCTTTTAAGCTCTATTCATGTACATTATGATTGGTTATGCATCTTATGGCATATTCTTCATGTTCCTTTTCTTTTTCATGCATCCCTCACATACTTAGTACATTCAAATGTACTAACACATATTTTGCCTACATTGTCTCATAATGTAGGGATGGACGAAACTCACGACCATCTTATTCATGGTTAGAGTTGATTAGATTTCAAGAGTTGGTGAGTCTTCATATTATCGAGGGTAATGGATATGTTTGTTGTTTCTATTACTTGACTTAATTTTATTATTCGGGAGAGAAAGGAGCTTGTCCTAAGCCCCTATCAAAGACTAGACTAGAGGCATATCTAGACAACCTATGATGTAGTCCTGTTTGGACATCTATGGAGTTGATTTCCCTGAGTCCCATTCCTTTGTGATGATTACTTCTGCTAATCTTTTTCATGTTCTTTACCTTACGTATGCGATGTATGCTAATATGGCTTATGGTTGGGGTCCCTCATATCCTAATTGCCGTGTCATAGTTTGGACCTAGTTCAGGTCGTAACAAACTTAGTTCTAGATCAAAAGGTTTAGAAGAGTTCTAGGGATTCTAACATGCCGCGTTAAGTAGAGTCTTATCCATTGGTGTGAAGCGTGGCATATCCATGAATAGAAGGCTATGAAATGTCTTAGTAAAAGTCTCACTTCTTTCATGATCGATGTCGTGTGGTAGAGTGGCTAAGTCTTTTCCCTCTAACGCTTGTTCTTTGGGATTTTCAGTATATGCCTCCACGAAGATACCCCATTAGAAGAAACGTGCTTGAAAAGGAGCAACAAGTTCTAAATGACCCTTTGAATGACCAAGTTTCAAATATCGAGTTTCGAGCAACCTTTCAAGTACTTGCTCAAACCATTACTGCTCAAGTTAATCGTGAGGTGGTGGCTCCCATGAATTCAAATATGGGTACGGTTGTTACGAGAGTTCATGATATCATGAGGAGGAATCCTTCATAGTTTTAGGGTTCTAAAGTTGATAAGGATCCACAAGAGTTTGTTGATAGCATCCATAAGATTGTTGCGATCATAGGAATTAGCCCCGTTAAGAGAGCGGAGTTGGGTACGTACCAATTGAGGGGTGTTTCTCAAATTTGGTTTGATCAATAGAAAAGTAAGAGGCCTAGAGAGGCGGAATCAGTGACTTGGGATGTGTACAAGGGGTGTTTCTTGATCTCTTTTTCCCACTAGAGTTGAGGGAGGCCAAAGTGCAATAGTTCATCAACCTTAAGCAAAGTGGTATAAATGTGAGGATGTATGCCCTCAAGTTTACTCAATTGTCAAAATATACTCTATTCATGGTTGTCGACTCAAGAGCTTGTATGATCAAGTTTTATTGGGTGTAACGTATATAGTTGCAACAGAGTGAAAAATGGATATGTTGATTTGGGAGATTGATATATCTAGACTCATGACATATGTAGAGCAAAGAGAGGG
This sequence comes from Solanum dulcamara, assembly GCF_947179165.1. Lineage (NCBI taxonomy): Eukaryota > Viridiplantae > Streptophyta > Magnoliopsida > Solanales > Solanaceae > Solanum > Solanum dulcamara. The sequence goes on from NC_077245.1 coordinate 62,480,348, forward strand.
TGAGAAGCTAAAGGTGAAGAATACTGAGTCTAAAAGGTGAAGAACCGATGGTACTGAATTCTCTTATACTAAGTCTGAAAGTGGTGGACTCCCTCGTTTTTGCCAAAAGTACTCCTACCAAGGGTCTTCTAATTCCACTACTCCAAGATTTGACAAGGATATGTTTCCCAACCCTAAGCTTCAAGGAGGTAGTCCTATTGGCCAAACTACTCCCGCATGCAAGAAGTATGGTAGGAACCACAAGGGTGAATGTTTAGCTGGTTTGAATGTGTGCTACCGGTGTGGTAAGATGGGTCATCATGCTAAAGAATTCAAGGTCAAAGATGTTCGTCCTCAAGGATAATTTGCTCAAGGTGCCCAAGTACAACCAAAGGGTGGTTAACGCAATAACTTGTTTTATGCTCTCCATGGTTGGAAAGATGTGGAGCAGACTCCCGATGTTGTTACCAGTATTTTATGGGTCTTTCACTATGATGTTTATGCTTTGCTTGATCCGGGTGCAAACTTGTCTTTTGTTTCCCCTTATGTGGCCATAAAATTTGATGTTAGTCCCAAGACATTATTAGAGCCTTTCTCCATTTATACTCCGGTAGGTGAGTTGGTTGTGGTTAAAAGAGTCTATAGAAGCTGTATGGTTACTGTCTTTCATAATGTTACTCTATATGATCTAGTTGAACTTGAGATGACCGATTTTGATGATATCCTTGGTATGGACTAGCTATATGCATGCTATACTTCTAATGATTGTAGAACCCAAGTTGTTAAGTTCCAATTCCCAATGAGACAATCCTAGAATTGAAGGGTGGTAATTCCGTGTTCAAAGGTCAATTTATTTGGTGCCTTAAAGCTTAGAAAATGATTTCTAAGGGTTGTATTTACCATCCTGTGAGGGTTCTGGATGAAAATGCTGAAGCCCCTATTCTAAAGTTGGTCCCCATTGTTAGTGAGTTCCCGGATGTGTTTCTTGTTGATTTCCCCGGTGTCCCTCCTGAAAGGGAGATTGATTTTGGTATAGACCTTCTTCCAGACACTCAACCTATTTCTATCCCTCCTTACCGGATGGACCCGATGGAATTAAAGTAGTTGAAAGATCAATTGAAAGACTTGTTAGACAAGAGTTTTGTTAGATCAAGTATATCCCCATGGGGTTGTCCCGTATTGGTTTTTAGTCAGAAGGATGGTTCACTATATATGTGCATTGATAACCAACATTTAAACAAGGTGACCATCAAGAATAAGTACCCAATTCCTTTGATAGATGACTTGTTTGATCAATTTCAAGGGGCAAGTTTCTTCTCTAAAATTGACCTTTATTCTAGTTATCACCAATGAGGGTGAGGGAGAGTAACATTTCCAAAATAGCATTTTGGACAAGGTATGACCATTATGAGTTTCTAGTTATGTCATTTGGTTTGACCAATGCTCCCACGACTTTTATGAACTTAATGAATAGGGTGTTTAAGCAATATTTGGACATGATTGTGATTGTATTTATTGATGACATTTTGGTTTACTCTCGGAATGAGGAGGAGCTTTGTGTTGCAAACTCTAAGAGAATAACTATTTGCAAAGTTCAACCAATGTGAGTTTTGGTTAAGGGAGGTGACTTTTCTTTGTCACATTATGTCGAGTGAAGGGATTATGGTTGATCCTAAGAAATCGAGGCGGTTAAGAATTGACCTAGACCCTTATCTCCTCCGGATATTAGGAGTTTCTTGGGCTTAGACGGATACTATTGGAGATTTGTGGAAGGATTTTCATCAATCTCATCACCTTTGACCAAGTGACTCAAAAGAAGCTGAAATTTCATTGGTCTGAAGCTTGAGAATAGAGTTTTTAAGAGTTGAAAGATTGTTTCACCACCACTCCTATCTTGACCTTGCTTGAAGGTCCGATGGTTTCATGATATATTGTGATGCTTCAAGGGTAGGTTGCGTATTGATACACTATCTTTATGGTGTCCATGTGGATGTGTTCACTGACTGTAAGAGCTTACAATATGTGTTTAAGCAAAAATATTTGAACCTTTGGCAAAGGATATGGCTTGAATTATTGAAGGACTATGACATGAGTGTGTTGTATCATCTTGGCAAGGAAAATGTGGTTGCCGATGCACTAAGTAAACTATCCATGAGTAGTGTGGTATATGTTGAGAAAGGTATGAAATAATTGATCAAAGATGTTCATAGATTGGCACGTTTAGGTGTGCGTTTGGTTGATTCTAACAATGGAAGTGTTCTTGTCTATAATGGTTTAGAATTGTCTCTTGTAGCAGATGTTAAAGCTAAGCAAGACCAAGATCCAATATTGGTTGAGTTAAAGAAATCAGTTGCTGAAAAAGTCATTGAGGCTTTCTCCTAAGGGGAAGATGATGTGCTACGTTACCAAGGTCATTTATGTGTACCTAATGTTGACGGGTTCAGAGAGTTGATATTGAATGAGGCCCATAGTTACCAATATTTAATTCATCCGAGTTTCACCAAGATGTATCATAATTTCAGAGAAGTGTTTTGGTGGAATGGCATGAAGAAGGACATAACGGAGTTTGTAGTTGCGTGTCCAAATTGCCAACAAGTTAAAGTTGAACATCAAAGATGGAGAGGTATAGCCCAAGATATTGAAATTCGTATTTAGAAGTGGGAAGATGTAAATATGGATGTTTAATGGGTTTTCCTTGTACTAAGAAGCAATATGAATACATTTGGATTATTGTAGACCAGATGACTAAGTCAACTGATTTTCTTCTGGTTAAGACTTCCTATGGTGCTGAGGATTATGCTAAGTTGTATGTTCATGAGTTAGTAAGGCTTCATGGTATGCCCTTGTTGATTATATTGGATCAAGGTATATAATTCACTTCACACTTTTGGAAGTCATTTCAAAAGCATCTCAGTAAAACAGTTAAGTTAAGTACTGCTTTCCATCCTCAAACCGATGGTCAAGCCGAAAGAACGATCCAACCTATAGAAGATATACTAAGAGTGTGTGTTGATTTTAAAGGAAGTTGTGATGAACACTTGCCATTAATTGTGTTTCCCTATAATAATAGTTATCACTCTAGCATCCAAATGACTTATTCTAAAGCATTGTATGGGAGGAGGTGTAGATCCCCGGTGGGATGGTTTGAAGTAGGCGAGATGCCCTTGATTGGTCCAGATTTGGTGATGGATGCTATGGAGAAGTTAAGATTCATAAGGGAGAGGTTGAAGACAGCTCAAAGTCATCAAAAGTCCTATTTGGATGTTAGGAAGAGAGAGCTCGAATTTGAAATAGGTGATTTTGTCTATTTGAAGCGTTCACCTATGAAGGGTGTAGTGCAGTTTGGTAAGAAAGCAAAATTGAGTCCAAGATACGTTGGACCTTAAAGGTATTTAGACGTGTTGGCAAGGTGGCTTATGAGTTATATTTTCCACTTGATTTAGCTATGGTTCACCCGATTTTTTATGTGTCTATGTTGAGAAAGTTTATGGGTGACCCAAACTCCATTATGCCATTAAAAGATGTAAGTGTTGAGGGGAACTTGAATTATGAAGAAGTCCCGGTTGAAATCATAGACCGACAAGTTAAGAAGTTAAGGAACAAAAATGTTGTGTCCGCCAAAGTGTAATGAAGGAATCAACAAGTAGAAAGTGCCACTTGGGAGGCGGAGGCAGATATGATGAGACGATACCCATACCTCTTTTCCTCTACTCAAGCCTAGAGTAGTAAGTTGTTCTTATTCCAGAGAAATTAAACTCTTACATAGACCGTTCTTCCTATGTCTTTCATATGCATGCATGTTCATTAAAAGTGGATTTTAATCATGATTTTATGTTAAGCTGAAGTTTTCATGTTCCATTTAAGGTGTCATCATGTTTATATTGGGTTGCTAGTTCTCTTTCCGTGTCCTACCTATCATAAGTTGATCTCATTTGAGGACGAATGTTCCCAAAGGGGGAGATATTGTAAGACCCCAAAAGTCAGAGAGTTGGAACCCAAAAGAAATCCTCTAAATTTTGACTGACTCCAGCCTTATGAGCCACTTTACGACTCGTAGACAGTCCTACAACTCGTAGACAGTCCTACGACTAATAAGAACAAGTCATGGAGTGACCCTTAGTAGTTGAACGTGACCAACCTAAAAAGGTCTTACAACTCATGTTTACAGTCTGTAATCCCTTAGACGACTCGTAGGAAACACTCGTAGGAAGACTTTAGAGGCCTTGTTCAGAGATCCCTCAAGGCCAAGTCTACGACTTGTCAGCATGGGTCATAGAAGTTGTTATGGTTCGTAAGAAAGCCTAGTAACAAAACTTCAGAGACCCTTAGAATATGCAGGTTTTTGGACCTGCAGGATGGGCCCCAAGGATGACTCGTAGACAAGTTGACGGGCCATAGGAAAGTCCCATTGTCAAACTTCAGAGACTTGAATTTTTAGGTCTTTTCTCAGACCTACAAGATGAGTCATTTCAATGACTCGTAATTCTTTTGATGACCCGTAAAAGGTGATCCATAGGGTCTAGTTTTAGTTTTAATGAGGGGTATTTATGTCGTTTCCCAAGTCTAGTTCAATAAATCTAGACACAATTAGGGCCAAGTTCAACCCTATAAGTACCCAATTCTTTGAAATTCCCTCATACACAACACAATCTTCTAAAACTTCCCAAGGCAAGAGATCTCAAAGTCTCTCAAGGTTTCTCTCCAAATTCAAGCTAGGGTTTCATATTTTTTTGAGGTTCTTCTTCAATTCTTAGGCGAATTCACTCAAGGTATGTGGGAATTGATTCATGGATTCCTTTCACTCATGAAGTTCCAAGGTTTTCTCAAAGTTTTTATTCAATTTATAATTGATTATGAACCCTAGTTTTGATAAATTGCATTGGGCTGATTAAATTCCATTTTTAGGTGTTATAAATGATCAATACATTCATGTTTTCATATGAATTGCATGATTTTAAGTTAAATTATGAATTCCCAAGCATAAAGCTATTTCCAAGCTAAGATTATGAGTTGAAGGTTATTTTATGACTTAATCACGAGTTCACTGATTTTCAATAAAATTTCTATGAGTTAAAGCTGAGATTATGATTTTAAAGATAAAGTTATGATGATGATCAAAGTTGAGATCAAAGATGTTATTATGGAGTGATAAGTACAATTCTCACACAATCATGTTGTAAGATGGTGATAAGTACAATTCTCACCGAAGCTATGGATTCTTATGAATCACTAAGTAAAGGAGCTATTTATAGTATGTTTTTAAGATGAATTGATAGGCAGTTACTATCCTTTCCTATTATGTTATGATCATGTTTTTATGAGTTATCATTGGGATATTGACTAAAAATTAAGGGATTCTAGGTGATGTTCGGTTCGATAATGCAGTTAGTTACCCAAGGGAATCCTAGTTGCAACCTAAAGTCCCAAACTATGTTCCCCGCGTAGGTAGACTTCATGGAAAACCTAGTGGATCCACATATAGCACAATTGAGTTGAGTTGAGATGAGTAATATGAAAGAGTATACCCTGGAAAGGTAGCCTCCCCCTTCTCAATAAGGGTTTTATCAGATTCCATATAATAGCTCGCGTGGTCTTAGATGTTGGATAAAAGTCTTATCCCACATAAGTTGAAGTTAAGCTATGAGTTGTAAGATGAAGTTTTATGATATGCATTGACCATGAGTTTTATATGTTTCCAAATTCTTTTAATCTCTATTTATGCTCATTATGATTGGTCATGCATCTTATAGTATATTGTTCATGTTCCTTTGCTTGTTCATGCATACCTCACATACTTAGTACATTCAAATGTACTAACATATATTTTAACTATATTATGTCATAATGTAGGGACGGACGACACTCACAACCATCCTAAACATGGATATAGTTGATTAGATTTCAAGAGTTGGTGAGTCCTCATATTATCGAGGGCAATGGCTATGTTTGTTGTTTTTATTACTTGACTTACTTCTGTTATTCGGGTGAGCTAGGAGCTTATCCTAAGACCCCATCAAAGAATAGATTAGAGGTATGTGTAGACGACTTATGATGTAGTCTGGTTTGGACGTCTATGGAGTTGATTTTCCTTAGTCCCATTCCCTTGTTATGATTACTTCTGCTTATCTTTATCATGTTCTTTACCTTATGTATGCGATGTATGCTAATATGGTTTATGATTGGGGTACTTTGTATCCCAATTGTCGTGCCGCGGCTTGTCCCTAGTTTGGGTTGTGACACTGCTCAAGCCAATCAAGAAGTAGTTTCTCCAATGAACCCAAATGTGGGTATGAAGGCAAAAAAGGTTTGCGATTTCAAGAGAATGAGTCCCTCAAAGTTTTATGGGTCCAAAGTGGATGTAGACCCACAAGAGTTCATTGAAAGTATTCACAAGATTGTGGAAATTATAAGGATTGGTGGAAATAGCAGATTTAGCCATTTATCAATTGAAAGGAGTTGCTTCAATTTTGTTTGATCAATGAAAGGTTGAGCGAGCTAGAGTAGTGGATCCTATTACTTGGGATGAGTTCAAAGAGGTTTTTCTTGATCGTTTCTTTCTTCTTGAGCTAAGCGATGTTAACATACAAGAGTTTATCAAAGTGCGCCAACGTAACATAACTGTAAAGGTGTATGCCCTCATGTTCACCCAATTGTTAAAGCAGTCTCCGTTCATGGTATCTGACCTAAGAGACAGAATGAGTAAGTTTGTGTTGGGTGTGTCAGACTTGGTGTCCAAGGAGTGCAAGACCTCCATGATAATTATGGAGATGGTTATCTCAAGCCTCATGAACTATGACAAAAAAATTGAGGATGATAAGCTTAGGGAGAAGGCAAGAGAGTCTAAGAAAGCAAGGACCAATGGTGGTAACTTTTCATACACTAGATCCAAAAATAGTGGTCGTCCTCAATTTCGCCAAGGGTATTTGAGCAAAAATTCTTCATGCACTCTGGCTCCAAAGTTTGATAAAGAAAGGATGTCCAATCCTAAGGCTTAAGTAAGAGCTCTGAGTGGTCAAGTCATTCTTTGATGCAAAAAGTGTAGGATAAATCATAAGGGAGAATGCTTGGTGGGTTCAAAAGCATGCTATAAGTGTCATAAGTCTAGTCATCAAGCAAAGGATTGTAGAGGTAGTGATCGACCTCAGGCTTAGATTTAGGCTACAGGATGTTTGGTTTAGCAAGGTGCTGCTACGGGTCCTGGTGCCGGCCAACACCAAAACTATTTTTTTGCTCTTCAGGCTAGGCAGGATTTAGAGAGTGCCCGATGTTGTGACGGGTATGTTGAAAGTATTTGACTTCGATATTTATGCTTTATTAGATTCGGTTGTTACTTTATATTTTGTTACTACTTATCTTGCTGTGATATTCGTTATTGATCTCACGATATTGATAGAGCCTTTTTTAGTTTATACCCCAGCTGGTGATTCAGTTATGGCTAATACAGCCTATAGGGATTGTCTGGTCATGTTTTTTCATAAAGTAACCTCATATGACCTTGTAGAGGTTGATATGATTGATTTTAATGTTATACTTGATATGTATTGGCTTCATGCATGTTATGCTTCCATATATTGTAGAACTCGTGCGGTCAAGTTTTTATTTCCTAATGAGCCAGTCCTAGAATAGAAGGGTAGTAACTATGAGTTAAAGGGTCAATTCATCTCATTCCTTGAAGCTCAAAAATTGATATCCAAGGGTTGCATCTATTATCTAGTCTGAGTTAGGGATAAGAATTCCAAATCTCTTACTCTTGAATTAGTTTCAGTTACTAATGAGTTTTTAGAAGTGTTTCCCCAAGATCTCTTAGGTGTCTTGTAAGTTCCCAGAAGTTGGGAAGTCAAAAAATGAGGTTTAAAGAAAGTGTCACAAAAAAATTACAATAGATGTTGACCAAAGACCCTTCACGGTCTGTACTTAGCTTCACAGCTAGTGGAAAAGGGTTCGTGTAAGTGTTAAGAAATAGAGGGAACTAAGGGGAAAATGTATACAAGGGGCTTTACGCCCGTGGTGCGTATCACAAACTGTGAAACCTTCTGTGAACTTGATGCTCCAAGACCCCTAAGTTGGGAGAGGACCACGACCCGTGGTGGCCTCTATGAAATCCACCTCTCCAATACAGTACAAGCCCTTCAGATCATGATCATCAACATGCCCCATGGTTAGATTCGCGGGCTGTGATAGCCCTTCCGTCCGGGCAACTTCGTGCTGTTAAGTTAGGGGTGTTTTGGTATTTTCTGTATTATCTCATTAATGTATTTGGTCATTTTTAGGGATTAATTCATAGCCTATAACTAATTCCTAACCCTCATAACTTTCTCATTCTCACCCTAACACCCAAATCCCAAAATGTTCTCTCTAAAACTCTCTCTCAAGGGTCTTCTTCCCTCTCAAGAAAAATTCAAGGGTTTTAAGATCAATTCTCCCATGTAAAGAGAAATTTAGGTCTTTTAAAGTCTAAGGTATATGGAAATTCATCCAAGGAGTCCCAAGGTCTTCTTCAAACTACTGTTATGAATTCATCTTTTAAAGCCCTAGTTTTAATGGAATTGCATTCGGTCTTCTTAATTATGATTTATCTTATGACTATTGATCAAATTATGCATATTTCATATTTTATTGTATGATTGCAAGTTGAATTTTAATGACCCATGCCATATGCTATTTTCAAGTATGTTTTCGAGGAATTTTGATCATGAATTTTAAGGGATTTAAATGAATGATTTATGAATAATTATCAAGCCTTATGATTGAATCATGAAAGGCTATTAATGATGTTTCAATGATGTTTCTATAGTGTGAAAGGTATTCTTACACACTCATGCTAAAGAGGTGAAAGGACACTCTCACCAACTCATAGATTCTTATGAATCAATCCTGTTGATGAGCTACTCTTATGATTGTTTTATGATGAAGATTGATGTCTATTATTTTCTTTCCTAATAATGTTAATGACTATGATTTATGACTTCTATTGGGATAATGACTAAGCACCGAGAGGAATTTAAGGTGGGGTTTGGTCCGGTAGCCAAAGTAGCTACCTAAGGAAATTCTAGTATCAACCTTTAGTCCCTAACTACGTTGCCCGCATAGGTTTATGATGCCAATATGTCCTAGATAGAGGATTAACATATAGATCATGACGTTATGATGTTCTCACGGAGTGTACCTTGACAAAATAGTCTCTCCCTTCTTGATATGATAGTTACGTAGGATTACATTTTATAGCTCGCATGGTCTTATATGTTGGTTAAAGGTCCTACCCCACACCAAGGTATATGAAAAATTATAATTCCTCATGATGATGTTTTGATTCATTGACCATATGATTATGATGTTTAAAAGTTTTCAAGGTTTTACTCATGTTTTAATATATTGGTCATGCATCCCATGTTCATATTTATTATGTCCTATTTTCATTGTTCTTTCTTAGTGTATTCCATGTACTAACAAATTCTTTTGCCTATATTCTATCATAATATAGGGTTCGATGATCACATTCATCCTCCCGTTTGCGGCTATAGCTTATTACTATTCTCATTTTTAGAGAGTTCTAATGTTTTTAGGATGTGACAATTTACTTTTCCTTATGTTATTATTACTTTTTATCATTTATATTGGCTGAGCTAGGAGTTTGTCATATACCCCCATCTAGATTGGTAGAGGAATTTTGGATATCATGGAGTCTATGTTGTCTTTTCATTTCAAAGTTTGAGACTTATTCTCCTTCGTTGTGATTATTCTTGGTGAGACTTTATTTCCTCTTATATATTTAAGTATTATTTTTTATTTTCCTTATGTATGGTCATGAATAATATGCTAAGAGGTTTGGTTTGAGACTTTTGACATTCCGATCTCGTGTCACCTCTAGGGCCTATCTTGGGTCGTGATAAACTTGGTATTAGAGCATAAGGTTTAAAGTATCCTAGGGAGTCTAACATGATACATCGAGTAGAGTCTTGTTCATCTGTGTGATGCATACCACATCTATGAATAGGAGGTCGTGAGGCATCTTAGGAAAAAAATCACTTCTTTCATGATCTTATTGTACGATAGAGTTTTTTTTTTTTTTTTTTTTTTTTTTTTTTTTTTTATGGGAACAGACCTTACACGAGGCTCCCACCTCTCGTGCGCGGCCAGGGGTTGAGCCGCTCACCCCCAAGCTGTATTATACATAAAAACAGAAAAATACACGGAGGGGGACATAGACCTAACCTCCAATCCTATGGTGGTTCATAAGCCGACCATCCTACTAAGGGCAGCCAACTCATCCCCGATACAAGCACATGAAAAGAAAACCTAGAAACTATGCACCTAAAGGAAATGACTCCTCTCGATACAAAGAAACTAGGAAAGCATAAATAAGGGAGACTCTCCCTTTACATAAAATAAAGGAAAAATCTAAATAAAAATGGGGATGAATCTTCATAAATGCTATATATACAACAAAATTAGCATAGACGATGAACATCAAATAACATGGCTAAGATATAACATGGAAAATCACAAACACTGCAATTGGGTGCTCAATCCAAGGAAGCAACACTAAATAGTAGATCATGGAGGCTTTTTAATCCATTTGGTCTTCCTCCGTCTGAAGCTGGGCAGACCGACTCTATCTAGCATGTAGTAACCTCGAGTACCACGAGGTAGCTGCTGGAGGGTGGTGTAGTGGCCTGGAGTGGTAAGAGTGTGACTGTGCTTGGAGAGAGCATCCGCAGTGAAGTTTGCCTCCCTGTATACATGCCTGCAAGAAAAGCGAACAAATAATTTGGAAATACCAACAAGGTCCTGAGTTACCTGGTGAAGGCTCCACGGAGGTTTAGTCTGATGATTGATCCATTTAGTGAGCAACTCCGAGTCAACTTCTAAGATAACGTGCTGAAAACCCTGTTGAATGCACCATTTAAGCCCATAAACTGCCGCCTCTAGTTCAGCTTGATTGTTGGTTCCCTCCCCTAACGGTATGGCGTAGGCGAAGATGAATTTACCCATGTGATCTCTTAAGATGCCACCCCCCCAATTGCCCCCAGATTACCCAACGCGCTGCCGTCAGTGTTCAGCTTGACGAAATCGAGTTGTGGCTTAATCCACGAGACTTGGGTGATCTTCATCTCATGAGTACACTTATTTATGTAGGAGATGGTGTGGATCCAGTTCGAGGGCCAATGGATATAGGGGTACGCGACTCTAAGAAGATTTGAGATGTCCTTGAAAACTGCAAATTTCACTCTCGCCAAGCTAGAACTCTTCCCCCCGTATTTGCTCGCGCACCTATTCTTCCACAAATTCCAACATATAAATATTGGGGTGGAATGGAGGATAAGTTTGTGAGCTTATGTGCGGTACTGCGAAGCCACCAGCTCATAACAAGAGGTTTGAGGGGTGTGGCTTCATGCCTTATGCCTAGGGAATTTGAGAAGTAGTGCCAAATATTCCTAGCGAAATGGCCAGTGCTGAAAATGTGCTCTATGGTGTCCGGACCTGGACTGTGGCAGCAATAGCATGGTGTGGAAACATAGCCAAATGCAGTGATCTTTTCCTCTGTTGGCAGCTTGCCTCTAAAAGCCCTCCACAACAAAAAAGAGCATTTAAAGGGGATGTTTTTGTGCCAAGTGTAATGGTCGGAAAGTGTCTTGGTCCGGTGTTCCCTCACAAGCTGCCATGCCGAGGAACATGTGAAGTTCCCATTGGTATTCAGCTTCCAAATGGCCTGATCCGGTGTGTTTCCTTGCAGCTGAAGTGTGGAAGAAGTAATGAGAAGAACGAGCAGCGCTGGTGCCAACTGATTTAGCATATCGATGTTCCATTGGCCATCTATACGAAAATCAGCCACCCTCGCATTGTTTGCTCTTCCCAACTCCTGCCTATAGTTGGCTAAGGGTCCGATACCTAGCCAATCGTCCCACCAAAAACAGCACGAACCCGAGTGAAGCCTCCATTGAATGTGAGGTTCGGTAATGTGTTTGTTGTGCATCATGTGTTTCCACACAAGCGACTGGCCAGTATGGAATTTTTTGATGATGGGATTCGCTCTTTGACAGTATTTGGCTCTAAGAAAATCACCCCACAATGTTGTACGATAGAGTTGAACTATAAGTTTCTTCCTCTGACACTTTATTTTTGAGATTACAGAAATATGCATTCGCAAAGAATCCCCATCGAAGTAATGTTGAGGAGAAACAAGATCCAAATGACCCTTTGAATGACCAAGTATCGCATGCGGAGTTTCGGGCCACGTTTGAAGTTCTTCACCAAGCCGTATCCACTCAAGCTGATAGAGAAGTGGTAGCTCCCGTGAACCCAAATATGGGTACAACGGCTAGCCGAGTTCGTGCCTTTACTCAGGTAAACCCTCCCAAATTCCATGGATCTAAGATGGACAAGGATCCACAAGAATTCATTGAGGAAATTGCTAAGATTGTTGGGATCATGGGTAGTAGTCCAGTGGAGAAGGCATACTTAGCGTCTTATATACTTAAGGGATTTTCACAAGTTTGGTATAACCAATGGAAGGGTGAAAAAAGTAGAGATGATGATCCCGTCGATTGGAAAGAATTCAAGAGTGTTTTTCTTGACCGGTTCTTTCTTGTGGAGTTGAGGGAAACCAAGGTACAAGAGTTCATCAATTTGCGCTAAGGTAATATGAATGTGAGGGAGTATGCCTTCAAGTTCACTAAGTTATCAAAATATGCTTCTTTTATGATCGTCGATCCAAAGGCTCGTATGAGAAAGTTCATTTTAGATGTGTCCAATTTGGTGGTCAAAGTATAGAGAACCGCATGCTAATCAAAGAGATGGACATTTTGAAGCTTATGGTATATGCCGAACAAATAGAGGAGGAGAAGCTAAAACAATGGTCTAGAAGGGAGTCCAAGAAGGCTCGAACCGATGGTGGAAATTTCTCTTATGGTTAGTTCAAGAATGGTTGTCATCCTCAATTTCATAAAAAGTATTTCAACCAAAATTCTTTAAACACTCTGGCTCCAATGTTTGATAAAGATAGGGTGCCTAACTCTAAGTCTTAAGGAGGAGCTCTGAGTGGTCAAATCATCCCTCCATGCAAGAAGTATGGAAGGAACCACAAGGGAGAATGCTTCGGAAGATCATATGTATACTATTGGTGTGGAAAGTCGGTTCATCAAGCAAAAGATTGTAGGAGTGGTGTTAGACCCCAGGCACAAACTCAGGCTATAGGACGTCTAGATCAGCGTGGTACTACTTTGGGGGCGATCAGTACCAAAACAAATTTTATGCCCTTCTGACTCGTTAGGAGTTAGAGGATCCGCCCGATATTGTGACTAGTATGTTGAGAGTGTTTTTTTTTTTTTAAGGGAACAGACCCTACACGAGGCTCCCACCTCTCGTGCACAGTCAGGGGTTAAGCAACACCCCCAAGCCTTAACATAAATAACCAAAATAAAAATACAAGGAGGGGGACATAAACCTTACCTCTGATCCTATGGTGGTTCATAAGTCGGCTAACCTATTAAGGTCGGCTAACTCATCCCCGATACAAAAAAGAGACTAACTATAACTAGAAAGCAGTAAACCTGTGAGAGGACTCCTCCCGGTACAATTCAACTATGAAAGCATAAATGAGGGAGACTCTCCCCTTCCATGAGAAAAAAGGAAAGTAACCTACACTAGTTCTATTCAACTATGCTACGTACCAGACATAGCTACATTGAAGAAGAATAAGTATACGAAACTTCTATCTCGCATGGGATGGGAAATTCCTTTCATCTTTGCTCTTTTTAGTCTTGTCGTACCAAGTAAATCCAGGTGAAGTGTGCCTTTGTATCAGTATCATGATTACCAGCTAAGGAGGCTGAAAGCAGAGGAAGTATATGGAGCTATAGTAGCCAACAGCCTTGGATTTGTTGTGGAGAAAAGTGTAGCTGCATTCAAACACCTGCATGGGGTTCCAAATGTATGGTTGTTGCAGACCTGCACCTACAAGTAGCCAAGGGAGCAAACAAACATGGTTGTTGTAGTTCTGTAACCAGCTCCTTGCTGTCTCTCCCTCTGTTGGATGATGGTCAAGTCCTTGGGATACCTGCACAGACAGACAAAACCAGAAACATACACAAGCAACCAAGTCTAGAGGTTGCTGTACATGGGAGTGTGTTGGTTTTGGCATCTATTGTTGCTGATGCTGTTGAACTTCATCTTTCAAGTCTGCACTTTCAGCTTCAGCTCTGTGGTTGAGTTGTTGTTTGGTGTGTGGTTGAGCAGTTGTTTGGAGTTGTGTTCCCACAGTATGTATATGAAGTTGATGGAGATGTAACATGTTACAGCTACTCATGATATTGTTGTTGGTTCTTGGATGTTGTCTATGAGGTTGTTGGAGTTCCATCTGAGTTCCACTGTTGCCTGTATCTCCAACAACCTGCACAAACAAACAAGCAAACAAACAAGCAAACACACAATTCCAAGAGCAGTTCCAAAAGTTCTGAATGTGGTGCCATTCCTCTGTTGCAGCTGGCTTTCTCAAATTCTATATTTGCAATATTGAGAGACTCCCATATGTTGTTTGATGTTGTCGGTTGTTGCAGTGTGTCAGTTCAACAGCTTCCATGTGTAGGAGTTCTTTAGTATACCTGCACAAGCACCTAAAAGGAAAGCATACAAACCTGCCAATCTGCAGGTTGCTGGAGCTTGCATTTTAGACTTGTGGTAGATCCCTCTTTTGGTACTTCTGCTGCTGTGCTGCATATGGGAGGTACAGAGTGTGGGTGATGATGGCTGCAGGTTCCCTGAGAAGCCAAGCATTCTCAACTTTGAAGTTGTAGCAGGTGTGCAACTGTGAACCTGCCTTAGCAACTAAAAAAAAGGTCTAGCAATTGTGGGAAGTGAAAAGGTTGGTGCAAGTTTGTGTGCAGCTCCTTGTTGCTTGTTTTGAAGTGGTTAAACTTCTTGGAGTACCTGCACAGATAAACAAAACCAACAAACCACACAACCAAAGAAATCTGGAAGATGCTGTAACCATGTTCCTTGTGTGCTGCAATCCAAATAATTTGGTGTTGCTGCAGGTCATGAAGAATGTTGGGGAGTGCTGGAGAGTTCCTGGTATGTGGACCTGCACATACAAATAGCCAAGGAAGCAAGCAATGAAGATTGCTGCATTCCTGTAACCAATTTCTTGTTTCCTCTGTAGCTGAAGTGGTAATATGCTTGTTGTAGATCCCTCTTTTGGATTTGGGATACCTGCATAGACAAACAAAACCAGAAGAATACAGAAACCAGCAAATGTGCATCTCCTTGTTGCTTCCTTTGTGATTAGGTTGCTTGTTGGTGTCAATTACACAAGGAGGGAGATCCTTTGTTGTGATCAACTTCTTGGGGTACCTGCACAGGCAAACAAAAACAACAAACCACACTGCTGTAACCAGTACTATTAACTTGTATTTGTTTCTTGTCTGCTGCAGGTTGAAGGAGTTGTTGCTGGGGTGTGTTGATAGTGGAGAATGTGGATGGTAAGCTGAGTGTGCTGCTCCATAGTAGCCCCAGGTTACTGCATCCCTTTTAGCATTTCCAAGGAGAGTCTGCCAGCTACATTGGTGAAGCTGAGGGGGATTAATCTTGGGGATCAATGCAGTCTCAAGAAAGGAGCTTAAGTTGGGGTACCTGCACAGCCAAACAAAAACAACAAATCCCACAACCAAAGAGATCTGCAAGCTGCTGTAACCATGTTCCTTGTGTGCTGCAAGTTGGTGGAGTTGTTGCTGGGGTGTGTTGATGTTAAAGAATGTGGATGGAAGGCTGCTCCCTAGAAGCCCCAGGACATTGCATCCCTCATAGCAGTTCCAAAGAGGGCCTGCATAAATGGACAAAGGCCATGTCCAAAAAGATGGAGATGAACAAAGCCAAAGGCTGGATTGGATGTTATGGGATTGTGTCTGTGAAATCCTGGTGATCAGCTCCAACTTCTGATGGAATAGCTCCCCAGTTGTTGATGTACCTAAGCAAAAACAATCAACCAAAGACAAGCAACCAAACAAACACAAAAACCAGGAGGAAGTTGCAATTCTGCACAGTCCTTGTGTAGGCCTCTTAGTGAAGGTATTTATTTTGGTGGTTGTATTTGTGATGTGCTCTATGTAGGTGTTGAGAAAGCATGTTGATGAGTCCATCCTGACATCTGCAGCTACACAACAAACAAGAATCATCAAGAAAGGAGCTGTTTCAGGTGTTGAGCTATTAGAGAAGGCGTTGGTGGAGTGGATAAGCTGCTGTAGGTTTGTGTGCATCTCCAAGTTTCTTTCATAGTATGAGAGGATAAGGAACTTGTTGGAGCATGCTTCACAGAAAAGAAGGCCCTCTCTTGTGATCTGGTTCAGGTTGCTTGTGTGTGGCTCCCCAGTAGTTATTGTACCTAAACAAGAACAATCAAAGGAATACAGACAACCAAACAAGCACCAAAAACAAGAGGGTTCTCCATTTCTGCACAATCCTTTTGTTTCAGTCATGGAGAGTCCTGTATCAGTGGTGTCCTCTATGTATCTGTTGTTAAAGCATGTTGGTGTATATCTCCAACAACCTGCAAATACACAGCAAATAACCAAAGACAAGCAAAGACCTGTACAGGATAATAGAAAAAGTTGGATCTCAAAGGGAATTTTGGAGCCTGTTAACATTTTCCATGTCGCTCGACTAACGTCTCTACTTATCCGTTTGAGCTGAAACTTTCTGAAGTTTGCATATATATCCTTTCCTTTAGCCATGCAAACTTTGAAGGCTTGTTTCCCAAGTTGGAGCTTCCATTTAGCAAATTTCTTCCTTTTTAGGCTTAAGACAGCTGAATGTTTCAAGGTCGCTCGCCTAATGTCTCCTATTATCCGTTTGGGCTGAAATTTCTTGGGCCTTGTCAAAATAATATGTGCTGCAATCCTGAAAAATTTGGGGGCCTTTGGACAGGTCCACATGTTACTCCTTACCCTGCACCTGCTGCCCTGCTGAGGCTTAGAGGTTGCAGGGTGTTTGGAAGTTGTATTTGTGCTCTTGCCTATGTATTTGTTGTTGAAGAATGCTGATATATTACTCCAGACACCTGCAATAATACAGCAAACAAACCCAAACAAAACATAATATACACAGACTAGCAATAAAGAAGGGACCTCAGTAAGAGCTTTGGAGAGTGTTATCATTTTCCAAGTCGCTCGACTAACGTCTCCAATTATCCATTTGAGCTGAAACTTTATGGAGTTAGCATATATATCCTCTCCTTTAGTCATACAAAGTTTGAAGGCTTGTTTCCCAAGTTGGAGGATCCAAATTACTAAAGACCCTCTCTTTATGCTTAAGGCAACTGAATGTTTCCATGTCGCTCGCCTAACGCCTCCAATTATCCATTTGGGCTGAAACTTCTTGGGCCTTGTCATTATATTATTTTCTAACACCCTGCAAATATTGGAGGCCTTTGGACAGGTCCACAAGCTGCACCTCACCCTGCACATGCTGCCCTGCTGAAGCTTAAGTGCTGCAGGGTGGTTGGAAGTTGTATTTGGGCTTTTCTCTATGTATTTGTTGTTAATGAATGTTGATACATCACTCCAGGTACCTGAAATAATACAACAACCAAAAACAAACAAAAGGGGGCTTGCACAAACTAGCAAAAAGGAAGTGACCTCAGTAGGAGCTTTGGAGACTATTATCTTTTGCCAAGTCGCTCGACTAACGTCTCCAATTCTCCGTTTGGCCTGAAACTTCATGAGGTTTGCATATATGGCCTTTTCTTTATCCCTGCAAATTTTGAGGGCTTGACTCCCAAGCTGGAGCTTCCAATTACCAAGTTTCTCTCTCTTTAGGCTTAAGACTGCTGATTTTTTCCAGGTCGCTCGCCTAACGTCTCCAATTATTTGAATATGATGTTTATGCATTGTTAGATTTAGTGCTACTCTATCATTTGTTACTCCTTATCTTGCTATAAAATTCATTGTTAGTCCAAAGATCTTGTTAGATCCTTTTTCGGTATATACTTGTCACGAACCAAGCTACATCCTAGGTGTGACACAATAATTAGAATCCCGAGGGACCCCAACAAAGCCTCTTAGCATACCATACATGAGCATATGTATGGTAAGTAAAGCAAAACACTATGACATAAATGCGGAAGTAATATCTCAATAAAAGAACATAAGTCTCCAACTCAAATGAAAGATAAAATAGACTCCATAACATCTAACTTGCCTCTAATAACTAGACAGGGGCTTAGAAAAAGCTCCTAGATCACCCAATATAAAAGATAAAAGAGTCACAAGATGTAAAGAAAATAGGATGTATTGTCCCCAAAACATGAGGACTCACCACAAGTACAAATGTAATAAGCTCTAGCCACAAATGTGAGGATGAGCGTGATCTTCGAAACCTGCATTATGATACACTAAAAGAAAAAGTATGTGAGAAATATGCATGAACAATAAACACAAGACATAATCAATATGAATTGTGAGATGCAAAATCATTATCTTAAAACATGATTATAACCATGAAAATCTTAAAACATCATAATCATTGGTTAATGCAGCAAAACATCATCATGAGAACTTTATACCTTTTGTTTACCTTGATTTGGGATGGAAATTTAACCGCCTTATGAGACCATGCAAGCTATAACATGGAATCCAATGATCCTCACATCGAGAAGAGAAAGGCTACTTTACCAGGATAGACTTCGTGATGGTACTTTTTCTCACTCTGTGCTATATGTTGATCCACTAAATTCACCATATTGGAATCATAAACCTATGCAAGCAATGTAGTTAGGTACTAAAGATTTCTACTAGGTTTTCCTTGGGTATCTACGATGGCTACCGGACCGAACCCCACCTTAAAGTCCTATCGATGGTTAATCATTATCCCAATGGAACTTAATGAAAATATGGCCATTATAATCATTAGGAAAGCTTATAATATATACTAATCCTAATCATAAGAAAATTATAGGAATAGCTTATTAACATGAATTATTTGTAGAATCCATGAGTTGGTGAGAATTGTCCTGATTACCTCTTTAATGTGATTGTGTGGGAACAAATTTATCACACCATAACTTCTTTCTTAAAGCATCATTGAACTCATTCATAATATTTCATGAGTCATTCATAAGCCTTGATAATCATTCATAAAACTTTCAGTGAGATCTCTTGAAATAATGATCACAGTTCATTGAAAACATACTTGAAACTGACACAACACATATCATTGAAACCTACCTTGAAATCATGCAATGTGATATGAATTACACATAATTTAATCAATAATTACAAGATATATCATGAGTAATAAGATCCAATGCAACATCATAGAATTATGGCTTTTAGAAGAATAATTCATAAGATATCTTGAGAGAAAACTTGGGATTTCATGGGTAAAAGGGAACAAGGAAGAATTCCCACATACCTTTGATCTTAGGAGCCCTAATGTGTAGATAATTGAAGCTTTTACCTTGAACAAATCCTTTGAATTGCTTGAGGAAGAAGAAGACTCTTGAGAGAACACTTTTATGGAGAGGGGATTTTGATTTGAGGGTTTGGGTGATAATTAGAGGAGTAGGACAACTTAGGGTAGTTAATATATTAGTATAAATCCCCCAAAAATGTACATATTCATTAATGAAAACATAGGAAAAGACCAAAGTACCCCTGAACCTAACTAATTTTAGACCCCTTGGTGGAAGCCCACCACGGTCCGTGAAGCTCACCACGGCCCGTGGTGGTGGTCGTGGTGAAGGGATCTAATTTGGGTCTGAAGGGGTGACCTCCACAGAGGACATCACGTCTCATGGTGCCTTTTTTGGTATTAAAATAAGATTATGAGGAGTTGGGTTCATGGGTCTCATCACGGCTTATGGTTCACATGGTGGGAAATGGAGCCATCCATTATCCCTTCTCCATGATTCCATGATGCTAGTGCACCTACACGGTATCTCTCAATGTGCGTTGAGTGAACTACGGTCTATGATGGGCTACGTAAAGGACCACCTGTGCCAAAAGATGAGATTTTTCTGAGAAACTTCATTTAAACCTCGTTCTCCAATTTCAATCATCTGGGGCCTTACAATATCTCCCCCTTGGAAACATCCGTCTTCTAATATGACTCACACTAGTATGAATAGGATAGTAAAGAGACATATAAGCCTAAAATGAATGCAAAACATCTTGAAAATGCATACAACATGGAATATTCAATCTCAAGCTAAAACATGACTTTAAAACTCATTTCATGAACATGAAGGTAGATGAAAACATGAGAATGACTGAAACACATCGTTTTGACTGAGTGGATCATAAATGAATTCAACACCTCAACTAGGAATGGATGGAAATAGATAAGGATATCACGATATCATATCGGCTTCGGCTTCTCATGTATCACCCTCAACCTCTTGGTTCCTCCACAACACTTTAACTGAAGCTACTTCCTTGTTCCTCAACTTTCGAACTTGCTGGTCTAGGATGTCAACTGAAACCTCCTCATATGAAAGACTCTCCTTCACATCAATGTTTTCCAATGGCACAATAGATCTAGTATCACCAACAAACATCTTCAACAACGACACATGGAGCACCAGATGCACCAATGCCAAATTTGAAGGAAAACCAAACTCATAAGCCACCTTGCCAATCCTCCTCAAAATATGATATGGACCTATATATCAGGGACTTATCTTTCCTTTTATAGAAATATGTATCACACCCTTCATAGGTGAGATTTTCAAATAAACCCAATCGTTGACCTAAAATTCTAGTTCCCTTCTCCTCATATCTGAATAGGACTTTTGTTTACTCTGGGAAGTATTCAATCCTTATCTAATTACTCTAACCTTGTCCATATACTCATGCACCAACTTGGGTCATATCAAAGCAACTTAACCCATTTTTAACCAACCAATAGGAGAACTACACCTCTGAGTATATAAGGCCTCAAAATAAGTAATTTGAATACTGAAATGATAACTGTTATTATAGGGAAACCCTATCAATGGAAAATGATCATCCCAATTACCTTTAAAATCAATGATATGGGCTCTCAACATATCCTCTAACATATGAATGGTATACTAGGCCTAACCATCTGTCTGCGGGTGAAAAGTCGTGTTAAGTCTCGAGTACCAAGACCCTTTTGGAAAGATCTCAAAAACTAGGATGGAAACTGAGTACCTCAATCCAAAATAATAGACAATGGGACATCATAAAGTTTAACCAACTCTCAGATATACAATCTAGCATAGTACTTGGCTGAATTTGAAGTCTTAACAGTAAGAAAATAAGCAAACTTAGTCATTCGGTCAACAACCACCCAAATAGAGTTATGTTGCCTACTAGTACAAGGCAAACCTGTAATGAAGTCCATATTCAAGGTTTCCCACTTCCAAATAGAAATCTCAATATCTAGAGACAAACCTCTTAATTTTTGATGTTCAACCTTCACTTGTTGACAATTAGGACATATAGCCACAAACTCCGCAATATTCCTTTTCATGTCGTTCCACCAATACACTTCCCGCAAATCATGATACATATTTGTTGAACCTGAATGAATAGAATACCGTGAACTTTGAGCCTCAGACAATATCATTTCCCTCAAACCATCTACATCAAAAATACATAATCGGCCTTGATACCATAAAATACCATCTCCCCCTTAGGATAAAACATCAATGACTTTTTTGGCAACCACTTTCTTCAGTTCAACCAGGATAGGATCATGGTTAGCTTGGACTTAACAACCACCACAAGAGATGATTCTGAACCATTTTGAATGATAATACCACCATCCTCGAAATCAACCAATCGAACACCCAAACGGGCTAATTTATGAACATTCTGAACTAACTCTTTTTTATCGTCCTCAAGATGGGAAATATTATTCATGGACAATCTACTAAGATCGACGACAACCACATTCTCTTTTCCTGAATTGTATAACACACTCATGTCATAATCTTTCAACAATTCAAGCCATCTCCTTTGTTGATGATTCAAATCTTTTTGAGTGAACATATATTGGAAGCTTTTGTGATTAATGAACATGGACACCATACAAATAGTGTCTCCACAACTTCAATGCAAATACGACAACTGCTAACTCTAAGTCATGGGTTGGGTAGTTCTTTTCATGTACCTAGAGTTGCCTAGAAGCATATGCTATTATTTTACTGTTTTGCATTAGAACACAACCAAGATCAACTCGCGAAGCATCATAATACACGACAAACCCATTGGAATCTTATGAAAAAGTCAACACCAAGGCAAAAGTAAGCTAATCCTTCTACTCTTGAAAACTTCTCACATGCCTCAAACCATTAAAATTTCACCTTCTTTTGAGTCAAAGTAGCCACAAACCATCTATAATAACTAGTTAAGCCCAAAAAACTCTGAATATCAGAAGGAGACAATGGTCTAGGCCAATTTTAACCGCTTCAGCCTTTTTAAGACCAATCATAATACCTTCACTGGAGACAATATGGCCAAGGAAACACAACTGACCTCAACCAAAATTCAGACTTTCTAGACTTAGTAAATAACTAACGGTCCTTGAGAATTTGCAAGATAATTCTCAAATAATCGGCATGCTCTTTCTCAATTCGAGAATAGATAAAAATATCATCAACAAATACAATAAAAATTATATCTAAGTATTGCTTGAACACCCTATTCATCAAATCCATAAAAGCTGCAAAAGCATTCGCTAGTCCAAAAGACATAACCAAGAATCCAAAATGACCATACTGAGTTCTAAAATTTGTCTTCAAAATGTCACATTCTCTTACTTAGAGTTGATGATAACCCGATTGAAGATCAAACTTTGAAAAATAACTTGCTCCTTGAAGTTAATTGAACAAGTCATCAATCCTTGGAATGGGATACTTATTCTTAATTGTAGCCTTGTTGAATTACCGGTAATTAATGCACATATAAAGAGAACCATCCTTCTTCCAAAAAAAGAGAACTAAAGCACCCCATGGAGAGATACTCGGTCTAACGAAACCCTTATCCAATAAATCTTTCCAGTGTTTCTTTATTTCTTTCAATGCTGTTGGGGCCATTCGATAATGAAGATTAGATATTGGTTAGGTATCTAGGAGAAGATCGATACCAAACTATATTTCACTATCGGGAGAAATACTTGGGAGGTCATCAGGGAAAACTTGCAAAACCTCATTAACAATTAAAACTGACTCTAGAGTAGGAGCTTTGGAATTTGTATCCCTAACCCAGAATAGATGATAAATGCAACCTCTGGAAATTATTTTCCGAGCTTTAATGCATGAGATGAATTGACTTTTAAACACAAAATTACTACCTTTTCATTTTAGGATTGGCTCATTTGGAAACTGAAACTTGACCACATGGTGACTTTATGATCAATTGAGGTGATTTTATGAAAAACTAAAACTAGGCAATTTTGATACTCCCTTAGCCATATCTGAATCACCTATAAGAGTATAGATCAAAAAATTCTCTAACAAGATCTCGGGACTAACAATGAATTTTAATAGAAAGATAATGATTAACAATTGATAGAATTGCACCCAGATCTAACAATTGCATAAACATCAAAGTCAAAGACTTTCAACATACCAGTCATAACATCAGGTGAATCCTCTAACTCCTTACGAGTCTGAAGGGCATAAAATCTATTTTGGCATTGACTTCCACCTGAAGTATTAGCACACTGATTCGGATGACCGGTAGCCCATGTATGAGTCTAGAGTTTAGCACCATTTCTACACTCCCTCATATGATGAACCTACTTTCCACATCTATAACATACATCCAATCCTGCTAAGCATTCTCTTTTGTGGTTTCTCCTACACTTCTTGCATGGAGGGATATCTTGACCACTCGGAGATCCTCCATATGCCTTAGGATTAGTCATCTTATATCTCAAATTTTGGATCCGGATGCAAGATAAAGCTTGGCCAGTACTGTTGATGAAACTGAGGATGACCACCATTCCTGGACGTACCATGAGAGAAATTACCACCATTGGTTTGAGCCTTCTTAGAGACCTCTCTTTTATCTTTTCCTCTATCTGTTCAGCATATGTCATATATTCATCTTTTTGATAAGCATGAAAATTCTACATTCTTTGACCGCCAAATCGTACACACCCGAAATACTTGCTCATCTGATTCCTTAGATCCGATACCATGAAAGGAGCATATTTTGATAGCTTTGCAAACTTGAGGGCATACTTTCTCACACTCATGTTACCTTGGCATAAGTTGATGAACTCTTATACCTTAGCCTCCCTCAACTCCAAAAGAAAGAACCAATCAAGAAAAGCACCCTTGAATTCTTCCTAGTACACGGGACTATCATCTCTACCTCTTTCATCCTCCCATTGGTCATACCACACTTGAGCAACCCCTTTGAGTTGATATACTACCAAGTCTGCTTTTTTCATCGGGCTAACACCCATGATATAACCAATCTTACCAATACCCTCCATAAACTCTTGTGAATCCTCATCTACCTTAGAATCATGAAACTCAAAGGGTTCATACGGGTGAAATAAAGAACTCATCTAGACATCATACCCACATTTAGGTTCATGGGAGCTACCACCTCTCAGTTAACTAGAGCCTCCATAGCTTGAGCGAGAACTTGAAAAGTGGCTTAGAACTCCGCATAAGATACTTGTTTATTCAAAGGGTCTTTTGGATCTTATTGATCCTCTTCAACATTTTTTCGTATGGTGTATCTTCATGGAGGAATGGTTCTGTAATCGCAAAGAGGAGGAATCCTTAGAGTTCAACTCTATTGCATGGTGAGATTATGAAAGAAGTGATGTTTTTTTCCTAAGATGCCTCATAGGCTCCTATTCATAGATTTGGCGTGGTTTACACCAATGAATAAGATTCTACTTGATGCGGCATGTTAGACTCCCTAAGAAACTTTAAACCTTATGCTCTGATACCAAGATTGTCGTGACCCAAGCTAGACCCTAGATGCGACACGATAATTAGAATCCCGAGGGACCCCAACAAAGACTCTTAGCATACTATATATGAGCATATGTAAGGTAAATAAAGCAACACACTATGAAATAAAAGTGGGAGTTAAGTCTTAATAAAAAAACATAAGTCTCAAACTCGAATGAAAGACAACAAAGACTCCATACCATCAAATAGACCTCTACAAACAAGACAGGGGATTAGGAAACGCTCCTACTTCATCCAATACAAAAGATAAAAGAGTCACAAGACATAAAGAAAATATAATTTCTTATCATCAAAACATGAGAACTCACTAAAAGTACAAATGTAATAAGCTCTAACAACAAATGAGAGGATGAGAGAGAGATCATAGGACCCTGCATTATGATACAATGTAGGCAAAGAGTAAGCGTTTGTACATTGAATGCACTAAGTATGTGAGAAATATGCATAAACAATAAACAGAGGACATAATTAATATGAATCATGAGATGCAAGACCAATATCTTAGAACATGAGTAAAACCATAAAAACCTTAAAACATCATAATCATTAGTCAATGCTTTAAAACATCATCATGATAACTTTATAGCTTATCTTTACCTTGATGTGGGATAGGTCCTTTAGCTGACATATAAAATCATGTGAGTTGTAATATGGAATCCTATGATCCCAACATCAAGAAGAGGAAGGCTACTTTGTCGGGATAAAATTTTGATGGTAGTTTCTCTAACTCTGTGATATATGTGGATCCACTAGCTATACCATATTGTCATCATAAACCTCTGCTGGCAACATAGTTAGGGACTAAAGGTTGCTACTAGAATTCTCTTGTGTATCTATGATGTCTATTGGACTGAACCCTACCTTAAAGTCCTGTTGGTGCTTATTCATTATCCCAATGGAACTTAATAAAAACATAGTCGTTAGCATCATTAGGAAGGATTATGATAAAATCCTTATCATAGGAAAATCATAGGAATAATTATTAACATGACTAATTCATAGAATCCATGAATTGGTGAGAATTGTCCTTATCACCTTTTTAACATGATTGTTTGAGAACTACCTTATCACACCATAACTTCTTTCTTAAAGAATCATTGAACACCATTCATAATCTTTCATGATTCATTCATAAACATTGATTATCATTCTTAAAACTTTCATTGAAATCTCTAGAAATTCATGATCATAATTTATTAAAAATATACTTGAGACTAGCATATAGTATAGGTCATTGAAACTCATCTTAAAATAATGAAATATGATGTAAATTATGCATAATTTAATAAAAAATCATAAGATATATCCTGAGTAAGAAGACCCAATGCAACATCATAGAATTAGGGCTTTTTGAAGAATAATTCATAAAACATTTTGAGAGAAATCTTGGGATTCCATGGGTGAAAGGGCCCAAGGAAGAATTCCCACATACCTTTGATCGTAGGAGCCCTAAATTGCAGAGAATTGAAGCTTTGAACTTGAAGAAATCATTTGAATTGCTTGAGGAAGAGAAGGGCTTAGGGTAGTTATTGAGTTAGTATAAATCCCCAAACACTATCCACATTCATTAATGAAAACATAGAAAACGACCAAAACACCCCTAAACTTAATTGATCTCAGACCCCTAGATGGAATCCCATCACGATTCTTGAAGGTCAGCACGACCGTGGTTGTGGTCATGGTGAAGGGATATAATTTGGGTCGAAAGGGTTGACCTCCATCATAGACGAATCATGGTGCCTTTCATGGTATGCACCCTAAAATAGCAGTTTGAGGGGTTGGGTTTAGAGGACTCATCATGGCTCGTGGTTCCACAAGCCGTGGAGCCATCCGTGGTCCCTTATACAAGATTCCATGCTGCTAGTTTCAATGTGCACCTACATGATTTCTCTCCATAGTGCGTGGAGTGTACCATAGCCTGTGAATGGCTCCGATAAGGACCACCTGTGCCAAAAGATGAAAGTTTTCTGAGAAACTTCATTTGAACCTCATTCTCTGACTTTCCAACTTCTAGGGCCTTACAATACTCCAATTAGTGATTCACTTGTGTCTAAGAGAGTCTATCATAATTTCCCAATTTCAATTTTTTATAAAATCACCTTAGTTGATCTTGTAGACCTTGTTATTACTAATTTTGATGTTGTTCTCGATACGGTTTGGCTTCATGCATGTTATGCTCTATATGTTGTTAAACTCACATGTTTAAGTTTCAATGTCCTAATGAGCCTATCCTAGAATAAGAAGGTAGTAATTATGTGGTTAAGGATCAATTCATTTCGTGCCTTAAAGCTAGAAAAATGATTTTCAATAGTTGTATTTAGCATCTAGTTTGGGTTAGGAATACAAATTTTGAAGCTCATATTCTTGAGTTAGTATCAGTCATTAATTAGTTTTCTAAAGTTTTCCTCTATGATCTCCCAAGTATCCCTACCAATAGGTAAATAAACATTGGTATCGATCTTCTCCCTGATACCCTACCTATCTCCATTCTTTCTACCAAATGGCCCCGATGGAACTTAAGTAGTTAAAGGAGTAGTTGAAAGATGTGTTGGATAAGGGTTACATTATACCAAGTATCTCTCCATGGGGTGCTCCAGTTCTCTTTGTTTAGAAGAAGAATGGTTATCATCACATATGTATTGACTATCGATAATTAAACAAGGACAGGATTAAGAATAAATACTCATTCCAAGGATTGATGACTTGTTTGATCGACTTCAAAGATTAAGTTACTTTTCAAAGATCGATCTTCAATCAGGTTATCATCAACTCCGAGTAAGGGAATGTGACATTTTGCAAATGACTTTTACAACTCGGTATGGCCATTTTGAATTCTTGGTTATGTCTTTTGGGTTGACAAATGCTCATGCACCTTTTATGGATTTGATGAACTGGGTGTTCAAGCAATACTCGGATATTTTAGTGATTGTCTTTATTGATGTCATTTTGGTATATTCTCATAATTCAAAAGACCATGACGATAATTTGAGGGTTGTATTGCAACTTCTCAAGGACCATTAATTGTTTGCTTTGTTTAGAAAGTGTGAGTTGAGGTCAGTTGTTTTTCTTGGTCATATTGTCTGCGGTGAAGGAATTATGGTTGATCCTATAAAGATCAAGGTGGTTAAGATTTGGCCTAGACCTTTGTCTCCTTCTGATATTCAGAGTTTCTTAGTCTTAGCTGGTTATTATAGATAGTTTGTGGAATGTTTCTCTTTAATTACATCACCCTTGACTACTTTGATTCAAAACAAGGAGAAATTCTTGGAAATCTTTGATATAGTTTTTTGGAACTCGGATGAATAGAATATTTCTACTCCGATGTTGACTTTGCTAGAAGGATACAATGGATTTATTATTTATTGTGATGCTTCATTGGTTGGTCTTGGTTGTATTTTGATTCAAAATGGTAAGGTGATAACCTATGCTTTGAGGCAACTTAAGGTGCATGAAAAGAACTATCTGACATATGACTTGGATTTAGCGGCGGTGGTGTCTTCTTTAAAGATTTGGAGACACTACATTTATGGTGTCCATATTGATGTATTCACCGATCATAAAATATTTCAATATGTATTCAACCAAAAATATTTGAATCATCGACAAAGGAGTTGGCTTGAGTTGTTGAACGACTATGCTATGAGTATGTTGTACCATCCACTAAAGCGAATGTGGTGGATGATGCCATTAATAAATTGTCCATGAATAGTATTTTCCATGTGAAGGATATAAAGAAGAAGTTAGTTTGTGATGTCATAGACTCTCTCATTTAGGTATTCGAATGGTAGATTCTGAGAATGGTGGTGTTGTTTTTCTAAATGGTTCTGAGTTGTCTCTTGTGGCATATGTTAAGGCAAATCAAGATAATGATACTACTTTGGTTGAGTTGAAGAAAGCAGTTTTCAAAAAAGCCATTGAGGTTTTCTCCCAATGTTGATGGCTTGTGGAGAAATAATATTGTCCGAGGCTCATAGTTTGAAATATTCTATTCATCCGAGTTCCACAAAAATGTATCAAGATTTGAGAGAAATGTATTGGTGGAATGACATGAATAGGGATATTATAGAGTTTGTGGAAAAATGTCCTCAATGTCAACAAAGTAAAAGTTGAGAATAAAACACCAGTAGGTTTAGCTCAAGATGTTGAGATTCCTATTGGAAGTGGGAAGCCTTGAATGTGTACTTCTTTAAAGGTTTTCCTTGTACTCGTAGAAAACATGATTCTATTTGGCGGTCATTGATCGAATGTCTAAGTCGGCTTATTTTCTTTCCGTTAAGACTTCCTATTCAGTTGGGGACTATTCTAGATTATATATCCGATAGTTGGTTAAGGTTCATGGTGTTCCATTGTCTATCATTTCAGATCAAGGTACTCATTTTATATCTCAATTTTGGAGATCTTTCCAAAATGGTCTTGGTACTTAAGTTAAGCTCAACGCATCTTTTCACCATCAGACCAATGGTCAAGCTGAGCGTATTATTCAAAAGTTAGAGGATGTTTTCAGAGGATGTATCATCGATTTTAAGGGTAATTAGGATGATCACTTCCCATTAATCGAGCTTTCTTATAATAATAGTTACCATTCGGGCATTCAGATGGCTCCATTTGAAGTCTTATATGGTAGGAGGTGTAGGTCTCCTATTGGATGGTTTGAAGTTTCTTTGATAGGCCATGAATTGCTATATAAGGCTACGGAAAATGTTAGATTGATTAGAGAAAGGTATAAGACTGCCAAGAGTCGACAAAAGTCCAATTGAGATATGATGAGAAGGGAAACATGAGTTTGAGGTTGATGATTGGGTTTACTTGAAAACTTTACCCATGAAGAGTTTGATGCTTTTTGGTAAGAAAAAGAAGATTATTCCTCACTATGTGGGTCCATATCATATTTTGAGGCAGATTGGCAAGGTGGCATATGAGTTGGATTTTCCTTTTAATTTAGCATCGGTGCATCTGGTGTTTTTCACGACCCAAGCCTAGGTTCTAGATGCAACACGATGAATGAAACACTTAGAGGTATCTCAACCATGCCTCTTAGCATTCATTTATCTTTTCATAGGTAGTGATATTCAATAAGAAGCGGAAATAAAAGAGGGGTAGAGAGACTAAGGGAAACATCCTGGAATAAGAGTCAACAACAACCTCAACTCATCATCCATTTATCCGACAATACCTCTACATATTTAGACTTGGCGGGGCTAAGACATGTCCCTAGCTCATCCTCAATTTAAATGGAAATAAGTTCCATGAAGGGTATTCAAAAGTCTTTATGTAACATAAGCTAGAAAAGGAAAAGAATATTATTTTCGAAATATGGGAACTCACCAAAATAGTAGCCTTCAATAAAATCAACTAGCCATGTGGAGGTGACTGTGGAGAAACTCCGATCCCTACATGGTAATATCATGTAGAAAAAAGAGTATGCATTAGTACTTTGAATATTCAAAGTATGTAGGGATGCAATTCAATGAAAATATTAAAACATTATAAGGTAAAGTACATAGGTAGATGCATGCATAAGTAATCCGTATGAATAACATTTAAAAGACGTTCATTTTGTTGGAAGATGACTACAACCGACATTTAAGACCATGTGCGATATTACATGGTGTCCAACATAACCCCTACATTGGCATGGAGAGATTACTTGCCGGTAGAGCTCCATCAAACTTCATTCATTTCTTGAACATTTAGGGCTATTTGTTGATCCACTTGCCTAAGCCTACAAGGGCTCCTATGTTGGCACATAGTTAATGAGACAAGGGGTGGCTACTAGGATTCGCTTACCGAATTCCACCTCAATGACCCATTCGGTGCTAAGTCAATCCCACAGAATAGTTTAGTATGTCATAAGAACATAATTATTTATATGGCTTTAAATTATCAAAGCATCATTAGGTAGAATACCTCATTAAAACTCTTCTTTGATTCACACAAGTGAGAATTGGCCTTTCACAAGTGGAATACATCATTTTATAATCATTTCATTATTCTTTGATTTTTTAAGAATCCTTTTGATCATAAATATTTTCTTTCATAAACATTCATTTTGGAGTCAAAACTTTCAATTCAAACTTCATTGTAACATAGTGAAACTAGGTGGGTTCTTTTTAATACACTTTCAAATTATTTAAATCAATGCCAACATGCATGTGACTAATGTAATGCATTATTTGATATATCTTTAAAACAACTCACCAATATACTATTTTTTTATTCTAATGACTCTTTAGGGGGTCAGGGGCTGAGCAACACCCCCGAATCTTAACATAAATAAAATAAACATCAAAATACAAGAAGTGGGACATAAACCTTATCTCCGATCCTATGTTGGTTTCTAAGTCGATCACCTTACTAAGAGTAGGAAAATTAGTCCCCATACTACAAAGGAAACCTAGTAACTAAACACCTAAGAAGAGAGGACTCCTTTCAAATACATAGTTTCTAGGAAATACATAAATAAGGGAGACTCTCCCCTTACAAAGATGAGAAGAAAATTCTATACTAATCCTATTAAAAAAGCTATAAAATAAAGTATAAATAGCTAGGTTGAAAAGGATAAAATAACTACAGGAGATATAGTGATAACTATACCAAAATAAGATAGTAACAATCAGTTGCTTCAAGGTGGATTTTTGATCCTTTTTAGTTTCTTCCTTCTAAAGTTTGTCATCCCAAGATTCTCAAGAATATATGATCCTTTAGCTCCTGTAGGTATTTGTTGATAGGTATAGTAATGCTGAGGGATATCATATTTGTGACTCTATTTGGACAAAATATCAGTCATACCATTTGCTTCTCTGTATATGTGGTTGCATTGAAAGTGTTCAAACTGACTGATGAGCCTCTTCAAATTTATGATGTACTGGTGCATTTTCCATGGAATTTTGATATTATTGTTGGGCCATTTGGTTAATAGTTCAGAGTCTACTTCTAAGTGTTTTTCGGTAGCTATGTTGTGAACACTAATAAAGTCCATGTAAAGCAACCTGTATTTCTGCTAAGTTGTTGGTCCCATATCCTAGGGGTATAGTGAATGCATAGATCAAATTTACCATGTGATCCCTGAGAATAGCCCCTCTACCAATTTTTTCCAGATTATTTAGAGCACTACCATATGTGTTAAGCTTGTATATGGAGGTATGTGGTTTTTTCCAAGTGACATACACAATCTTTATTTCATGCTTTCATCTTGTTGGTCAAGTCAAGTATGGCAAGGCAGTGTACAGAAGGTGTGATACATCCCTAAATATGATGAATTTCACTTTTATTACATTTGATTACTTCGCCCATACTTGGATAAGAACCAATTTTTCCACAGGTTCCAACATATTATAATAGGGAGTGAGTGAAATATGAGTTTATGGACCTCATTTACATGCTCTTTGGTCCACCAGTTCTACAACACAGTCCTCATAGGATGAGGGTTATGCTGAATACCTACAAGATTAGAAAAGTTTTTCCAAATATGGTTAGCAAAGTTTCCAAAAAAAACATATGATCAATTGTGTCAAGCCCAGGTCTTGTATAGAAGAAGTAATTAGCAGGTTCTACTCCAAACATAGGATCTTGTCATTAGTAGGAAGTTTTCCTCTAAGTGCTCTCCAAAGTAGAAAGGATATCCTGATAGGAATGTTCTTGTCCCAAGTATTGTTGTTGACCATGGGTTTGATTTTTTTTCTATGATAATCTCTCAAGCAGAAGAACAAGTAAAAACTCTACTCTCAGTTAATTTCTACACGGGCTGATCATGTGTTCCTTTCTGATAATGGAAGTTAGTACTTAAGATATTAGGAACTAGCGGGGGGAGGGGGGTACACTTATTCCATTGACCATTCACTAGGAAATGAGAGACCTTGATGTTACCAGGTTTGGATGGGTTGATCCAGTGATTAGCAAGGGGTCTCACACCTAACTAATTATCTCACAAAAATTAAGAACTACCAGCTTGAATTTTCCATTCAATGTGAGTCTCAACAGTGTGCCTATTCCTCATCATATACTTCCAAACCAATAATTGGCCAGTGTGCCATTTCTTAGAAACTGGATTGGCTCTTTGGAAATACTTGGCTTTCAAATATTGACTCCATAAAGATTGTTTTGTCTAAAACACCACCATTGTTGATACTGTAAGGAGTTGCACAGTTCTGATACTTGTCTAACCCCAATACCTCATTCCTCATAAGGAAAGATAAGTGTCTCCCAAGAA
This sequence comes from Solanum dulcamara, assembly GCF_947179165.1. Taxonomy (NCBI): domain Eukaryota; kingdom Viridiplantae; phylum Streptophyta; class Magnoliopsida; order Solanales; family Solanaceae; genus Solanum; species Solanum dulcamara. Next base: position 62,513,488 of record NC_077245.1, read on the forward strand.
GTCCAGTGGTATTTCTTCCTTCTTTGTCCCAACCCCAAAAGAAATTAGCAGTCAAGCTCTTGATATATTTGATGGTGGCTTTAGTAGGAGAAATGTCCGAGATACTGTGAATAGGAAAAGATTGTAGGACATATTTAGTCTGAGTGACCCTTTACCCATAGCTTAAGATCCTTGCTTGCCAACCACTGATTCTCTTACCAAAATTTTCTACTAAATCAGAGTAGTGTATAATACTTTGGCGCCCAATGTACAAAGGACACCCTAGATAAGTTATAGGGATACTCTTTTGAGAGAAACTAGTGACCTCTTTAATCATCTCCATAATGTTCTGAGTTGTCTAGGAAGTGACCATAAAGTGGCTTTTGCCCCTATTAATAAGTTGATCAAAAGTTTCCTCATAGATAGTAAGAGTCTGCATAATCAGGTTTAAAGAAAATCTATTGATAACAGAGAAAATAATAACATAATCAACAAAACTCAAATGGTTAATCTAAGGGTCTTTTCTCTCCATATGGAAATATTTGTACTGTTGATTGTGGTGTAGCATGTTCAACTTTCTAGACAAGACTTCAGATCCACTGATGAATAGTGTAGGTGAGAGATGATCTACTTGCTTGAGACCCCTAGTGGAATGAAAGAACCTATGTCTTATACTATTAATGATAATGGAATACGAATTGTTGCTCATAATTCTCCAAACCATGTCAATAAAGATTTCTCCAAAACCCATTCTCCTTAAAACCATGCATGTGAAGGTCCAAGACACTCTGTCATAGGCTTTTGTCATGTCTAATTTGATAATCACATTATCTCCTTTTTAGGCTTCTTGATACCATGAGTAATTTCTTGTGCTAGCAGAATGTTTTTAGAAATGTTCCTACCCTTAACAAATTCAGATTGGTTCTTTGAAATGAGATTGGGTAGTATAGGAGCAATTCTGAGGCATCAGATATTTCAAATAATATTTCTAGTAAAATTGCTTATACTGGTAGGCCTAAATTTAGATAACTTATTAGGATGATCAACTTTAGAAAGAAGAACCAGAAAAGTATGAGTAATGTATTTAGGAATGGTCTGACCACAAAAGAATGACTGTATCAAATCCAGAAAATCTATCTTAATAATTTCCTAACATTCTTGAAAGAATTTCCCTGCCCCATATCATCAGGCCCTGCAGCAGAATTTGGACTCATAGAGAATACCACCTACTTTAATTCATCCATATTAGGCAAATTTTGAAGAACTATATTCTGATCAGGAGTAACAAGTATGGGTATGCACTGTAATATCTCTTAATTAATTCTATTTTCATGACCTATAAATATATTCTTGAAATGATCAGAGGCTGCGGTTTCAATGCTCTTATCTCCTTGTATTCATTTATCCTCACCAACATTGATTTTGTGAATAAACAGCTTCCTCCTCCTACCTCTTATAAGAGTACGAAAGTATTTGGAATTAGCATCTTCTTCTTTGAACCACTGTAGCTAAGTCTTTTATTTTAGGATAGACTCTTCAAGTTTCATATAGCTAATGTACTCTGCATTGATGCAATGGAGTTTGGTTCTGGCCTCCTTAGAGTTATTGTTGATCACTTCCTCTCATCAACTCTAACCCTTTTTCCTTATAGTCTTTAACCACAGCAAAAATGTCTCCATATTCAATTCTAAACTAATTACTAAGAGTTGAGGCCAACCTTTTCATTTTCTGATGAAATTTCCACATAGGGTTCCCTAAAATATCCCTATCCCAGCAAGCTTTAACAGTGTGCATGAACTTCTTATTACCAACCCAAAAATGAAGGTCTTTAAAGTATGTAACATGATTCTCTTGTCTAACTATCATCTCTGGTAAAAGAGGGGTGTGATCAGATCCCACAGATGGCAGGTGTGAGATAGTAGATTGAGGCATCTTTTTAATCCATTTGTCATTGACCATGGCTCTGTCCATTCTTTTCCAAAATCTACCCTATTCAGTTATTTGATTGCACTAAGTATAAGGCTGATCATTATACCCAATATCTAACAAACCACAAGCTTCAATACCATTGATAAACTCCAGGCTCTGTTCATATTATAAGGTAAACCTTCTTTTTTTTTCTCAATGAAAGTTATAACATTGAAATCACCAATGGTGAACCAAGGTCTATCCAAGATTAAAAATTGAATCATCTTGTCCCATAGAGGTAGCCTAACATGATCTCTACATTCGGTTTAAATGAGGTGATAATGAAGTTCTCATTAAACTTCATATGATTCAGATCACAAGTAATATGCTTATTATTATTTTTCAAACTATTGCAAGTGAAATTAGTGGTCCAAAAGTGCCAAATTTTACCATTTTGATTGCAACATGCATTTTCCATATTCAATAACATCTTGTAAGTATTGAGGTGAGAGTCGTCAGAAAAAGGTTCAAGAATAGCAATCAGAGAAAGTTTATGCATTCTTTTGTGATTTCGAAGTCTCTCCAGAGTTACATTGGTGTTGATTCTTCTAGCATTCCAGTAGATGACATTAATCATTAAAATCCTCTACTTTTAGACCTAGTGATGAGTCTGCTAGTGGTAGCAGATGTACTTATTAAAGTTTGTTTGATACTTTTCCTCAGTGTGTGTCTACCTCTTGGGGATAAACCTTGTTTTCCTGTGACCTCTTCAATTTCAGCTTGTAAGTCCTTTTTAGTAGTAGAACCAAAAGCTCTAATCAAGTGTTCACTATTCTCCTCTCCTTCAGATTCATTCTAATCAATATACTGAGTGTCCTAAACAAATTCATACTCAAAGTTGATGAACCCATATTCATCCATATCTGTAGGCTTAGTATACATGATACAGGGTTCCTTAGGACTGTCATGCTGATATGATTTGATGCTGAGTAGTAATCTCATGTTCTTTTTGTTGTTTTCTCTTTGGATCATCCCTTATTTTCTTGCTCAATCCTATTTGGGACTTGTTATTAGGGGGTTTAGGGTTAAGATCATTAATATCCTTGGTCTAATTACCACTCTGAGATCCTTGTTGTTTCTGAGATACCCTAGGAATGCCACTTGGAGACCATTGGTATGGCATGTTACTATAGGTGGTAGCAGGGGTATTGAAAGTAAATTTAGGATCAATGGGTTCCCCTCTCCCCCACTTTTGTAACTCCTTCCCGCATGTTAAAAGGATTCTCTTTTTTATTTCTAACCTTCCCTCTCCATCAACTTTAATAACAGCAGTCCCAACAGTATTAAAAATAGGGGGGAGGAGGAGGGGAAGGGAGGATTGAGTCAATACCTGAGAGTTTGTTCTTCTTTTTTTCACTAGTTTTTTCACCCTGTAAAATAGTATTATGGGGATCTTGGGGTTTGGGGAGAACAAGTCAATACCTGTGTTTTGCTGAGTGTCTCTTTCTATGCTTGCTGGAAGTTTTGTGGAAGGTGTAATAGTCATTTTATTACTAGTATGTCCTTCATCTTTGTTAGTGGGTTGATCTTGTTCAACAAGATCAACATAAGCATTATGAGAAAGGATCTTATTAATGTTAATACCTGCCTGGATTTGATTTTGATGATGCTCATCATTTAACATTTTTTTTGAGGTGAAGTAGGACTAGACAGATTGTTTTTCTATGTGTCTACTTCATTCTTTGAACTCTTCCTTTTTTGAACCTACCACTGATCTTCCTATTGGTTGCTAACCTCTTCCTTCTACTGTTGATCACTGTTAGAAGTAGAGGCTCCACTTTTCATTGACATCATTTTTTTTGGGGAGGGGGGTTTCCTACTCTTTTTCCTTTTTATTTTTATTCTTTTTTTTCTGCTTCTTGCTCCTTTTTTTTCTTCTGATCTTCATCTCTTATTTTGACAGTGCAAGAATGAATCATATGTGCCATATGCTTGCAGTATAAACAATACTCAGGGATATTCTCATATTGGATAGCTTGCCACTTACCCACTGTGATGTCTTCCTCATCAAAACCCAATCAAACATACGGGGGTCTCTTTTTGGTGAGATTAATTTGCACTTTAACCTTAGCTATACTTCCTCTAGTTTTTTTTGGATAGAAGCAGGGTCTAAGTATAAAACTTTTCCTATAGGCGATAATAAGGCTGATACAATTTAATATCCCTCAAAATACTCCTAAGTGTCTTAGGAATGTCTTGGGAATAGGCTGCTCATGTAATGTATTATCCTTAATTTTTTTGGAAAATCTGAGTTCAGAATATCGATCAAGGGGTCAAAAACTGTGGAAAATAGTCTCGGTGAATTTTTAGGACCCGTATATCAAAATATAGACTCTTTAAAGAAACTATGCAAAATAATAAAGTGCGCAAGTCCGTGTCCCAGACTTGCTCGTCTCTGTATCGCGGATCTGCTCGTCTCCGTGTCGCAGACCTGGCAATGGTTTCTTGGCCGAATTCAGTATTTAGTAAGGGCACTTTAGACTTTTACTTAATTGTTAGCTAATGAACCTAGATATTTTTAGGACCTAATTCAGCTTTATAAATTGACCTAAACCTCTAATTCTATTCATTCTTCTACAATTCAGCTACTCAAATATTTCTTTCTCAACAAAATACTCTCAAGGACTCCATTGAAAACTTCAAGTAAATTCACTCAAGCTCTCCATCAAAATTCTCAAGTTCTTCCAAATTATTTGGTTTTCTCACTTAAGGTATATGGGTATTGATTCATGGATTCTTTCATCCATGAAGCCCAATCAATTTCTCAAATTTTCTATCAAATTAAAGTATGATATTTTATGGGTTTTATGATCTCTATTCCAATTACATGAGTTATGATTCAAATTATGATTATGAGTTTATTTTGATATAAATTGATGGTTATTGCATTGAATTGAATAGTTTTTTCATGAATTCTCCTATTTTGATCTCTCCGATTCATGATGTAAAATATGAGTATTTTTAATTATACTTCCTAATGATACTATCTATATAAATTATGTATGGGCTGATAGAAAGTATATGATCATGCATGTTTTCAATTTAATTTCATGATTTTCAGGTCAATTGATCATGCATTCATATCTTACCCTAATTTCAAGTATAAGCTATGATCATAAATTTCCATGTATGAATTATGATTATGTATTTCAATTAGGATCATGGACTATAAGTATGTTTTAAATGATGATTTTCATTCAAATTATGGAAAGGGTGACTTAGGGCCTAATATGGTGCCTTAAGGCCGGCCTAATGATTTGAACTATGTATGTATGATTTGTAATGTGGAAGGAAAATACCCGCATTGTACTTAGGTTATGAAAATGAGCTACTCTATGATTTTCAAACCTATGATGATAACTATGATATATGTAATTTTGATTTCTATGCTATATATGTATTCCGTGGGATTTGACTTAGCACCGAATATGGACTTGAGGTGGGGACTCAAAATATGGGGTCCTTATATAAAGTCTCTTATCGTATAACTATGTGCCACTGTAGGTAGAAAGGGATTAGAGGTGAATACCCAAATCTCTAAGAGGTGAGTACCTAAGTCTAAGAACTAGGGGTGAGTACCCGGTTCACATAACCGCTTAGTGGATCCACTTAGACATGTAGAGTCTACCTTGGCAAGTAGATTACCCTTTTCTTTGTTGTATGGGGAGACAACGGGATTCCATGTTATAGCTCGCATGGTCTTATTGTCGGTTATGGTTCCTATCTAACATATATATGGTCCTTTTTATGTTTTAAATGACAAATCCTATCTTTTACTTTAAAGGATACTCTTATGGTTTATCATACATTGATCCTTCTTAAAGACTACTTATGATTTTTGACTACTTCTCTATCATGCTATTAAAATGGTCATTTGTACAAACATGGTTTTCTATGCATTACATTGCCTACATACTTAGTACATTCCAACGTAATAATGTGTACTTTTTGCCTACACTTTCTCATAATATAGGGGTTGAGGTTGAAGATCATATTTGTCCACGTGGCTAGTTAAGCTTTTCTATCCGGCGGTGTTTGTGGTGAGTCCTCATTTATCGGGACTACTCATCGAGTTAGTTATTGTTTTCAAAGAATTTTGTTATGTTTCATATTGAGGGTGACCTAGGGACATGTCTTAGCTCCCGCCCATACTCATGAGTAGAGGCATCTAGTTGGACAAATGTTTCGAGTCTATGTTGTCATGTGACATTCTTCATTTACTATTCATAATTTAGACTCTCTTATGATGTTTTCACTTTTACTTTACCTTATGTTTGCTTATAATATGTACAAGAGGCTTGGTTGGAGCCCTTCGGGGTTTCGATTACCGTGGTAGGACTAGTCCCTAGGCCGTGTCGTGAAATACAAACTCCTTGTTGTAACAATGCTAAGGCAATTCAGGCAATGAGATCCATATAGGGACTATAGGTATTTCTTCATCAGATTTGAAAGTAGGGCTTAGACGCGACATGGAGAATGAGACACCTAGAGGTACCTCACCCAAGCCTCTTAGCCTTCATTTAGCTTCTCATAGGTAATGATATTCAATAATAAGCAGAGATAAACGAGGGGTAGAGGGACTAATGGAAACATCCTAGAGTAAGAATCAATAACAACCTCAAATCATCATCCATTTGTCCAACAATACCTCTACATCTTTAGACTTGGAGGGGGCTAAGACATGTCCCTAGCTCACCCTCAATTTAAATAGAAATAAGTACCATACAACCACTAGCAGAACCAAAAGAGAACCTAAGATAAGGAATGGGATAAACGAGTACACTGATTAGAGGTTATTCAAAAGTCTTTTCGTAACATAAGCTAGAAATGGAAAGGAATATTATTCCCAAAACATGGGAACTCACAAAAATAGTAGCCTTCAATGAAATCAACTAGCCACGTGGAGGTGAATGTGGAGTAATGTCGGTTCCTACATGGTGATATTATGTAGGCAAAATAATATGTGTTAGTACTTTGAATCTACTAAGTGGCATGCAATTCAATGGAAATGTTAAACCATTATAAGGTAAACCAAATAAGTAGATGTATGCATAAGCAATCCATATGAATAAAATTTGAAAGACGTTCATTTTTTGAAAAGATGACTACAATCGATATTTAAGACCATGCAAGCTATAATAAGAAATCCAACATAATCCCCAATGTTGGGATGGGGATACCACTTGTCGAGTACATCTCCGTCACACTTTATTAATTTTTTTAACATTTAAGGCTATTTGTGGATCAACTATCCTAAACCTACAAGGGCTCCTTACAGATCTTGAAATGTAACCCTAGACTTTGCTTGAAACCTTTGGGAGAACTTGAGAGGAGGAAGGGTGTTGAAAATTTAGGACTAAGTGTGAGAATGACGGGTTTGGGATAGCTTAGGTTCTTTAGATAGGGTCAATTTAGTCTTCAAAATGACCTAACTTCATTGTTAAAACATAGGAAAATACCAAAATACCCCTCTTAAAAACTAGTTGAAACTGACCCTATGACTCGTACTTACGACTCATAAGACTTTCTATGAGTCGTAGAGAGGACTCGTCCTTAGGGTCTGAGAAAGACCCTGAGGGCTGACCCTCAGAAGTTTCTTTACGACTTACCTCTACAAGTCGTAGATGCTTCTACAAATTGTTGAAGTGACTCATCCTGCAGGGTTGGAGGAAACCTGAGGACTGAGTCTCTAAACTTCCTCTATGACTCATCCTTATAAGTCATATACCTAACTATGAGTCATAAACTCGAGTCGTTCTTCAAGGTTTGAGAAACCTATAGGACCAGATCTCTAAAGTTCCTTGATAAGTCATTTCTATGACTCGTCATTTCTTCTATGAGTCATAACATGGACTCGTAGAATTCTCTCTTCAATTTGTCAAATTTTAGGCCTCATCCTCAGTCCTACTAGTCACTCCTACAACTCGTAGAAGTTTCTACGACTAGTAGACTAAGTCGTAGGAGCTCTTTTAGTCCATTTTCCAGAATTTGTTACTTTCTTTCGACTCTTCTACTTATAGGTCTTATAGTGTTCCATGTGTCTTTGTTGAAGAAGTTTGTTGGTAATCCTAGATCAATTTTTCCTTTGGAAAACATTAGTGTGAATGAGATTCTATCATATGAGATGGTTCTGATTGAGATTCTAGGCCGGCAAGTTAGAAGTTTGAGGAACAAAGAGATACCTTCAGTTAAGGTGTTATGAAGGATCCAAAGAGGTTAAATGTAATACATGAGAAGCCAAAGTTGATATGATGTCGCGATATCCTCATCTCTTTTCTTCCATTCTTAGTTGAAGTATTGAGTTCCTTCATGATCCACTAAATTAAATTCATGCGTTTTAGTCATTCTCATATTTTCATATGAATTCATGTTCATATAATGACTTTTAAAGTCATGTTTTAGCTTAGAATTGAATATTCCATATTTTCATGCATTTTTATATGGTTTACATACATATTGAGTTTCTATGTCTCTTTCTAAATTTGTTCATACTATTTTGAGTCCCATTTGAGGATGAATGATCCCACAGGTAAGATATTGTAAGACACCAAAAGTTGAAAAGTCGAAAAACGAGGTTTAAAGAAAGTTTCATAGAAAAATGTCACCAAATGCTGACAAAGAGACCCTTCATGGGCCGTACTCATCTTCATGGTTCATGGAAAGAGGTTAGTGTAAGTGTTAAGAATAGGAGGAACTAAGAGGAAGGGTCTACGACCTGTGATGCATTTAAAGGACCATGAAGCGATCCGTGAACCTTACCCCTAAGACCTTAAGTTGGGTGAGGACCACAATATGGGCCACGACCTGTGGTGAGCACCACGAGCAATGGTGGCCTCCGTGGAAGCCATCTCTCCAACCTAGTCTAAGCCCTTTGGATCACGATCATCAGCACAACTCGTGGTGAGCTTCATGGGTCTTGGTGGCCCTTTCATCGAGGCTATTTTGTGCTATTTAGGTGGGGGTGTTTTGGTATTTTTCCTGTTATCTCATTTACGTATTGGACATTTTAGGAATTAATTCTTAGCCTATAACTAATTCCTATCCCTATTAACACTCTCATTCTCATCCTAAAACCCAAATCTCATAATCTTCTTTCTAAATCTCTCTCTCAAGGGTCTTCTTCTGCCTCAATCAAATTTCAAGGGTTTCAGTCTCAATTCCACCAAGTCAAGAGCAATTTAGAGCTTCTAGATTCTAAGGTATGTGAGAATTCATCCCTAGATCCTTTCATCCATGGAATCCGAAGGTTTTTGTCAAATCACTTTTATGAATTTTTCTTCTAATGACCTACTTTTTATGAAATTACATTCGGTCTTTTTAATTATAATTTATCTTATGACTATTGATCAAATTATACATATTTAACATTACATTGCATGATTTCAAGATGAATTTCATTGACTCGTGCCATATGCTATTTTCAAGGAATTTTGATCATGAATTTTGAGGGATTTAAATGAATGCTTTATGAATGACTCACAAAAGGTTATTAATGATGTTTCAATGATGTTTCTATTGTTTGAAAGGTAATTCTCACGCACTCATGTTAAAGAGGTGAAAGAACATTCTCACCAAGTCATAGATTATTATGAATCAATCATATTAATGAGCTGGTCTTATGATTATTTTATTATGAAGATTGATATCTATAATTGTTTTCCTAATAATGTTAATGACTATGATTTATGACTTCTATTGGAATAATGACTAAGCAGCGAGAGGAATTTAAGGTGGAGTTTGGTCCGGTGGCCAAATTAGATACCCAAGGGAATCCAAGTAGTAACCTTTAGTCCCTAACTACGTTGCCCACATAGATTTATGATGCCAATATGGCCTAGCTAGGGAATCCACTTAAAGCTCATGATGTTATGATTTTCTCACAGAATCTACCTTGGCAAAGTAGCCTCTCCCTCCTCGATGTGGGAGTTATATTGGATTCTATCTTATAGCTAATATTGTCTTATATGTCGGTTAAAGATCCTAACCCACACCAAGGTATATAAAAAAATATATGTAATATCCCTCAAAATGCTCATAAGTGCCATAAGAATGCCTTGGGAATAGTCCACTCATCTAATGAATTATCCTTAATCTTTTTGGAAAATACGAGTTCAGAATATCAATCAGGTGGTCAAAACCTGTAAAAAATAGTCTCGATGGATTTTTAGGACCCATAGATTGAAAGATAGATTTTTCAAAGGAACTGCGCAAACTAGTAAGGTGTGCGGCAAGTACGCATCATGGACTTGCTTGCCTCCGTGTCGCAAACCAAGCAATGGTTTTCTTGTGGAATTTAGTTTTTAATAAGGGTACTTTAGACTTTTCCCTAATTGATAGTTAGTAAACCTAGACATTTTTAGGACCTAATTCAACTCTATAAATTGACCTAAAATCTCTAACTCTATTCATTGTTCTACAATTCACTTACTCAAATATTTTTTTTTCTACAAAAGACTCTCAAGGGCTCCATTGAAGACTTCTAGCAAATTCACTCAAGCTTTCCATCAAAACTCTCAAGTTCTTCCAAGTTATTTGGTGTTCTCACTTAACGTATGTGGGTATTGATTCATAGATTCTTTCATCCATGAAACCCAATCAACTTCTCAAGGGTTTTTATTAAATTAAAGTAAGATATTTTATGGGTTTTATGATCTCTATTCCTATTGCATGAATTATTATTAAAAGTATGATCATGAGTCTATTTTGATATAAATTGATTGTTATTCCATTAAATTGAAGATTTCTTTCATGGATTCTCTTATTTTGATCTTTAAGGTTCATGATGTAAATTATGAGTATTTTTAATTATACTTCCAAGGGATATTATCTATATGAATTATGTATGGGCTGATATAAAGTTTATGATCATGCATATTTTCAAGTCAATTACATGATTTTCAAAGTCAATTGATTATGAAATTGAGTTCTACTCTAAGTTCAATGTATGAATTTTATGCAAGTTATGAAGTAAGGTGACTAAGGTCCATATGTGGTAACCTAAGGCCTAAAAGGTGAATTAGGGCCATATGTGGTGACCTAAGGCCTAAAAGAGTGACTTAGGGCCCTATGTGTTGACCTAAGGCCTAACGATATGAATTATGTAAATATGATTGTAATGATGAAAGGAAAATTCTCACATTAAAAGTATATTAGGAGCTACTATATGATTTCAAACCTATGATCATGACTATGATATATGTAATTATGATTTCTATGATATGCATGTATTCTGTGGGATTTGACTTAGCACCGAGTGGACTTGATGTGGGGACTCTACCAAAAAGCCTTAGTAGCAGCCTCATATCCCATAAAATACATGCCACTTAGGTTGCCTTCATGGCCTAGCTATTGGATCCACATATATTGTATGTATGACTCACCTAGCGGGGTAGAGTCTTCCTTGGCAAGTAGATTCCCCATTTTCTTCATTGTGTGGGGAGACAACGTGATTCCATGTTATATCTCATATGGTGTTATTGTCGGTTATGGTTCCTATCCCATATATGTATGATCTCTTATGTATGCTATGATTTTAAATTATGCTTTTTCAATCTTTGGTCAAAATGATTTTTCGCATGACTATACTTATCTCATCTTATCATGTGTTTTACTTGATCATTGCATTCCATGATTTACGTTGCATGTCACAACCTTATACTTAGTATATTCCAATGTACTAATGCATTCTTTTTGCCTACATTGTCTCATAATATAGGGGTTGAGGTTGAAGATCATCTTCATCTACATGGCTAGTTAAGCTTTTCTATCCAACGGTGTTTGTGGTGAGTCCTCATTTATCGAGGACTAGTTATCGAGTTAGTTATTATTTTCAAAGACCTTTTCTATGTTTCAGATTGAGTGTGAGCTAGGGACATGTCTTAGCCCTTGCTCATATTCATGAGTAGAGGCATCTAGTTAGACAAATATTTTGAATTTATGTTGTCATGTGACATTCTTAAATTTCTATGCATATTTTAAACTCTCTTATGATGTTTCTGTTTTTTCTTTACCTTCTGTATGCTTATGATATGTACAAACAGCTTGGTTGGAGCCCTTCTGGGTTTCAATCTTTGTGTTATGCACCACACTTGTTAGTAGGAGGCTATGAGGTGTTTTAGGAATCCTCACTTCTTTTATGATCCATGTCGTGCTATAGAGTTTACCATAAGAATTCATTTCCCTAACAGTCTTTTTTTGCAATTTTCAGACAGATGGCACCAAGAAGACTACCATTTCCAAAGGATGTATTTATCATATTGTGCGAGTTAGGAACATCGATTTCAAAACTCCTATTCTTGGGTCGGTCTCTATAGTTAATGAGTTCTTCGATATGTTTCCTGATGATTTGCCCGGTATTCCTCCCCAAAGGGAAATTGACTTTGACACAGATCTCCTTCCCGATACCCAACCTATTTCTATTCCTTCTTACCGTATGGCTCCAGCAAAACTTAAGGAGTTGAAACAACAATTGAAGGTTTTTTTGGATAAGGGTTTTATAAGACCGAATATTTCACCATGGGGTGCTCCCGTGTTATTTGTTAGAAACAAAGATGGGTCACTCCAAATGTGTATAGACTACCGGCAATTAAATAAGGTCACCATAAAGAACAAATACCCAATTCCAAGGATAGATGACTTGTTTGATAAATTACAAGGAGCAAGCTACTTTTCTAATATTGACCTCTATTCTGGTTATCATCAATTGAGGGTAAGGGAGTGTAATATTCCCAAAGTTACTTTTCGGACAAGGTATGGTCATTTTGAATTTGTAGTAATGTCATTTGGTTTGACTAATGCTTACGCTATATTCATGAATTTGATGAATCGTATTTTCAAACCATATTTGGACATGTTTGTAGTGTTGTTCATGGGGAAGATGATAAGAAAGAGTTAGTTAAAGATGTTCACCAATTGGCTTGTTTGGGGGTAAGATTGAGTAATTCTAATGAGTGTGGTGTTTTGTTTGAAATGGTCTGAAATTATGATTGGTAGTAAATGAGAAATTGATGGTTGATGAGAAGATTGAGGTTCTCTCACAAAGGGGAGATGGAGTATTTCATTACTAAGGTTGGTTGTGTGTCCCTATGTAGATGGCTTAAGAGAAATGATATTGAGTAAAGTTCATAGATCTCGATGGATGAGTTAGGGAAGATTGAGGAAAGAGTGGGTATTCCACATTGTGATAATTGTGGTATGATTGGTCCATTTAAGGTTATAGACATGGAGGAAGAGCTAGAGGATACCTGGTTGTATGCAATAGATAGGTAAGAGTATATTGGTGTGACCTTTGGTAGAAGTGAATACCAATGAGGATATAGAGATTCTAAGGTAGACAAAATAATTACTAAGTGATGTTGACTTCAAGGGAGCCATAAAGTGGTTAGAATGGTAGGCTTGAATGCATGGTTGTAGATATGCGAGTGATTGTAGTAGGTTATTGATGATTTCTTGTTAAGGGTTTCAAGTGATTGTATTAGAGTGGTTATAGAACTAGGCTTCAATATAGTGTTGATGGAATATGGGTGAATGTATGATGTAATGGGTGCTTCTTTATTAGGTCTCGAGGTTTGTTGAATATAGTAGTAAGGGGTAGTACTCTTGGGATAGAATTTCCAATAGAGGTAGAGAGACCTAAGGTGTATTAGTGGAATGGCATAAAGAGGACATAACAGAGTTCGTGGCTAAGTTTTCTAATTGTCAACAAGTGAAAGTTGAACATTAAAGGCCGGGAGGTCTAGATCAAGAAATCGAAATTCCTATATGGAAGCGAGAACATGTAAACATGGACTTTTTCACGGGTTTACCTCGTACTAGAAGAAAACATGATTCGCTTTGGGTCATTGTGGTCCGAATGACCAAATCGACATATTTTCTACCGATCAAGACTTCTTATGGTGCCGAAGACTATGCTAAGTTGTACATTCGTGAACTTGTAAAAATTTATGGTGTTCCATTGTCGATTATATCGGATAAATCTACTCAATTTAGTTTATATTTTTGGAAGTCATTTCAGAAAGGTTTTGGCACTAAAGTCAAGCTAAGTACCGCTTTCTATCCTCAAACCGATGGACAAGTCGAAAGAATAATTTCTACCGGTCAAGACTTCTTATGGTGCGAAGACTATGCTAAGTTGTACATTCTTGAACTTGTGAAACTTCATAGTGTTCCTTTGTCGATTATATCGGATAGAGGTATTCAATTTAATTCACATTTTTGGAAGTCATTTCAAAAAGGTCTTGGTACTAAAGTCAAGCTAAGTACCGCTTTCCATCCTCAAATCGATGGACAAGCCAAAAGAATAATTCAAATCTTGGAGGATATGTTAAAGGCATGTGTGATTGATCTTAAAGAAAGTTGGGATGACCATTTGCCATTGATTAAGTTTACCTACAATAATAGTTATCACTCTAGCATCCAAATGGCTCCTTTTGAGGCCTTGTACGGGAGAAGATGTAGATCTCCGGGGGAGTGGTTTGGAGTAGGTGAGATGGCATTGATTGGTCCAGATTTGGTAGTTGATGCAATGAAGAAAGTAAGGCTCATAAGAGAAAGATTAAAAATGGCTCAAAGTCATCAAAAGTCCTATTTAGACACTAGGAGGAGAGAGCTTGAATTTGATGTGAATGATATGGTGCATTTGAAGAGTTCACGTATGAAAGGAGTAATACGGTTTGGTAATAAAGAGAAGTTGAGCCCTATATATATAGGACCCTATAGGATATTAAAGATCATTATCAAAGTAGCATGTGAGTTAGACTTGCCTCTTGAGTTGGCTTTGGTTCATCCACTGTTTTATGTGTCAATATTGAGGAAGTTTGTGGGTGATCCAAATTCTATTGTGCCAATGTAGAATGTAAGTATTGAAGAGAATTTGACTTTTGAGGATGTCCCAATTGAGATTTTAGACCGGCAAGTGAAGAGGTTAAGAAATAAAGATGTTGCATCTGTCAAAGTATTATGGAGGAATCAACAAGTAGAAAGTGCTACGTGGAAAGAGGAATCAGACATGATGAAGTGTTATCCGTATCTCTTTCCTTTCACTCGAGCCTAAAGGTACTAAGTTATTCATGATCAAATCGATTAAACTTCTGCGTTTCAGTTCCATATGTCATTCATATACGTGCATGGTTTATGAAAATGATTTTTCTCAAGGACTATGTCTTATGTTAAGTATGAAGTTTACATGTTTTATGCATTTTTCAAAGTGTCCTCTTGTTCATGTTGGGTTTCTAAGTCCTTTTTCTATGTCCTTTCTATATTAGTTTGATCTCATTCGAGGACGAATGTTCCCAAGGGGGACGTATTGTAATATCCCTAAAAATGCTCATAAGTGCCTTAAGAATGCCTTGGGAATAGGCGGCTCATCTAATGCATTATACTTAATCGTTTTTGGAAAATCCGAGTTCAAAATATCAATCAGGGGGTTAAAACCTGCAAAAAATAGTCTTGGTGGATTTTTAGGACTCGTAGATCGAAAGAGAAATTTCTCAAAAGAAAGCGCAAACCAATAAAATGCGGGACAAGTCTATATCGCGGACTTGCTTGCCTCCACATTGTGAATCTGGCAATGGTTTTCTAGCCAAATTTAGTTTTTTGTAAGGGTACTTTAGACTTTTCCCTAATTGATAGTTAGTAAACCTAGACATTTTGAGGACCTAATTCAGCTCTATAAATTGGCCTAAAACCTCTAACTCTATTTATTCTACTACAATTCACCTACTTAAATATTTTTCTCTCTACAAAAGACTCTCAAGGGCTTCATTGAAGACTTCAAGTAAATTCACTCAAGCTCTCCATCAAAACTCTTAAGTTCATCCAAGTTATTTAGTATTCTCACTTAAGGTATGTGGGTATTGATTCATTGATTCTTTCATCTATGAAGCCCAATCAACTTCTCAAGGTTTTCTGTCAAATTAAAGTATGGTATTTTATGGGTTTTATGATCTCTATTCCTATTGTTTAAATTATGATTCAAAGTATGATCATGAGTCTATTTTGATATAAATTAATGATTATTGTATTAAATTGAAGAGTGTTTCCATGGATTCTCCTATTTTGATATGTAGGGTTAATGATATAAATTATGAGTATTTTGAATTATACTTTCAAGGGATATTATCTATATGAATTTTGTATGGGCTGATATAAAGTTTATGATCATGCATATTTTCAAGTCAATTACATGATTTTCAAAGTCAATTGATTACGCAATTGAGTTCTACTCGATGTTCAAGGTATGAATTTTGTGTAAGTTATAAAATAAGGTGACTTAGGACCATATGTGATGATCTAAGGCCTAAAAGGAGACTTAGGGCCATATGTGGTGACCTAAGGCCTAAAAGGGTGACTTAGGGCCCTATGTGGTGACCTAACGCCTAACAATATGAATTATGTAAATATGATTGTAATGATGACATGACAATTCTCACATTACAAGTATGTTATGAAAATGAGCTACTCTATGATTTTAAACCTATGATCATGACTATGATTTATGTAATTATGATTTCTATGCTATGCATGTATTCCGTGGGATTTGACTTAGCACCTAGTGGACTTGACGTGAGGGCCCTACCAAAAGCCTTAGTTACAACCTCATATCCCATAAACTATGTGCTACAGTAGGTTACCTTAATGGCCTAGCTATTGGATCCATATATAGCATATGTATGACCTGCCTAGCGGGGTAGAGTCTACCTTGGCAAGTAGATTCCCTATTTTCTTCATTGTATGGGGACACAACAGGACTCCTTGTTATAGCTCGCATGGTGTTATTGTCGGTTATGGTTCCTATCCCACATATGTATGATCTCTTATGTATGCTATGACTTTAAACTATGCTTTTTCAATGCTTTGGTCAAAATGATTTCTCTCATGACTTTACTTATCTCATCTTATCATGTGCTTTACTTGACTATTGCATTCCATGATTTACGTTGTATCTCACGCCCTCATACTTAGTACATTCCAACGTACTAATGCATACTTTTTACTTATGTTGTCTCATAATGTTGGGGTTGAGGTTGAATATCATACTCATCTATGTGGCTAGTTAAGCTTTCCTATCCAATGGTATTTGTGGTGAGTCCTCATTTATCGAGGACTAGTTATCGAGTTAGTTATTGTTTTCTAATACTTTTTCTATATTTCATATTGAGGGTGAGCTAGGGACATGTTTTATCCACCGCCCATATTCATGAGTAGAGACATCTAGTTGGACAAATGTTTCGAGTTTATATAGTCATGTGATGTTCTTAATTTTCTATTCACAGTTTAGACTCTCTTATGATGTTTCGGTTTTTGCTTTACCTTATGTATGCTTATGATATGTACAAGAGGCTTGATTGGAGCCCTTCGGGGTTTAAATCATCGTATTACGACTAGGCCCTAGGTCGGGTCGTGACAGTATAATTCCTCATGATGATGTTTTGATGTGTTGACCATATGATTATGATGTGTAAATGTTTATAATGTTTTAATCATATTTTATGATATTGGTCATGCATCCCATGTTCATATTGATTATATCCTATTTTCATTTTTTATGCATACTTCTTACGTACTTAGAGCATTCCATGTACTAACATATATTTTTACCTACATTGTATCATAATGTAGGGTCTGACGATCACCCTCATCCTCCAGTTCATGGCTAGAGCTTATTACTATTCTCTTTTGTGGTGAGTCCTCATGTTTCGAGGATGTGATAACTTACTTTTGCTTATGTTTTTGGTACTTTTCATCATTTATATTGGGTGATCTAGGAGCTTGTCCTATTTTCCCATCTAGATTAGTAGAGGCATGTTGGATATCATGGAGTCTATGTTGTCTTTTTATTTCAAAGTTTGAGGCTTATTCTCCTTCATTGAGATTATTGTTGTTGAGACTTTATTTCTGCTTCTATAATTAAGTCTTATTGCCTATTTACCATATGTATGCTCATGAATTATATTCTAAGAGGTTTGGTTGGATTCTTTCAAAATTACAATAGTTGTGTCACACCTAGGGCCTAACTTGGTGTAAGACCCCGCAAGTCGAAAATTCAAAATCAAGGAGAAAATTCTCAAATCTTGAACCGAACCCAAATTTATGACTATCTCTATGAGCCATAAACGTTTACACGACCCGTAGAAATGAGTCATGGAGGGAGTCATTATTTTTAGTCATGACCAAAATTAAAGGGAGTTCCTATGACTCACTATTACGACTTGTTCTCACCCAGACGACCTATAGACACAGCTTGTAAGAAGACATTAGAGCCAAGTTTAAAGGGTCCCTAGAGGTCAAGTCTACGTCTTCATAAGAAGACCTGTAAGAAATATTATGAGTCATAAAAACAACTCGTAACCAAGGTCCTAAGACTCTCAAATATGGAGGTTTTTGGGACCTGTAGGATGAGCAAACAGGATGAACCGTAGACAAGATGATGGGTCGTAAACCTTACCTTTTCCAAAACTTCATAGACTCAAATTTCAGATCTTTTCTCAGACCTGAACGATGAGTCATTTAAATGACTCATCATTTCTAAGACTACCCGTAGAAAGGGATCCGTAGGATCAACTTTTAGATTTTAATGAAAGACAGTTATATCTTTTTCCAAGTTCAGTTTGATGAACCTAGACACTTTTATGCCAAGTTCAAAGTCTATAAATATTCAATTATTCAAATTCCCTTCCTATTCACCTCATTCTCCCAAAAAATTGACTAAGGCAAGAACAAAATCTCTCAAGGTTTCCTCTTCAACCTAAAGCTAGGGTTTCTAGATTTCTACAAGGTTTCTTCTTCAATTCTTAGTGAATTCTAGCAAGGTATGTGGGGATTGATTCATTGGCTCTTTTCACCCATGAAGTCTCAAATATTCCTCAAGTTTTCATTCAATTTTCAATTGATTATGAAGCCTAGTTTTGGTGAATTGCATTGTGAGGGTTTGATATTATTTTTAAATATTATCAATGATATTTATATGCATGTTCTCATATGAATTGCATGATTTCAAGTTCAATTATAGATACCCATGCATAAAGCTGTATTTTTAGAGATTTATCATTCTAAAGTTAAATTTATGATAATGAACATAATTTAAATCAAAAGATATTTTAAAGATGGTGATAAGGATAATTCTCACCGAAGTTATAGATTATTATGAATTACTAAGTAGATGATCTATTCCTAATATGTTTTAAAGGTGGATTAATAGGCAGTTACTATCTTTCCCTACTATGTTATGATCATGTTTATGACTTTTTATTGGAATATTGACTAAGCACCGAGAGAGCTTCTAGGTGGGGTTCGGTCTGGTAATGCAGTTAGTTACCCAAAAGAATCCTAGTAGCAACCTAATGTCCCAAAATACATTGCTCATGTAGGTTGCCTTTATGGACTAGCTAGTGGATCCACATAGCACAGTTGAATAATTAATTTTTGAATATGCCCTGGCAAGGTAGCCTCCCCTATTTCGATGCAGGAGTCTTCGGCCTATCTAGATACAAGAGTCATCGGATTCCATGTAATAGCTCGCATGGACTTAGTTCTTGGTTAAAGGTCCTAACCCACATAAGTTTGAGTTAAGTATTAGATTTCAAGTTATGAGTTTATGATGAAGTTCTTATAATATGCATTGACCATGAGTTTCTTATGTTTTAAATTACTTTTAAGCTTTACTCATGTTCATTATTGTTGGTCATGCATCTTATGGCATATTGATTACATTCTTGTACTTGTTCATGCATATCTCACATACTTAGTACATTCAAATATACCAACACATATTTTGCCTACATTATCTCATAATATAGGGATGGATAACACTCGCGATCATCCTATTCATGGATAGAGTTTACCCTAGATTCTCAAGAAGTTGGTGAGTCCACATTCTATCGAGGACATGAATTTTATTCATGTTGCTATGGTTTTGACTTTCTTCTTTTGTTAGGATGATCTAGGAGACTGTGATAAACCCACATCAAAGATTAGACTAGAGGCATGTTTAGATGATATTATGGTGTAGTCTGGTTGGATATTTATAGAGTTGATCTCCCTTAGTTTGATTCCCTTGTGATTATTACTTTCGCCTATATTTATCATATTGTTTACCTTATGTATGCGATGTATACTAAAATGTCTTATGGTTGGGGTCCCTCGTATCCTGATCGCCGTGTCGCGGCTTGGCCCTAGTTCGGGTCATGACACTTGGGTGGTGACATATTTCCCTGAGAGGGAGATAGATTTCGATATTGATCTTCTCCCTGATACCCAACCTTGTCCTATTCCCCCTTACTAATAGTTTTGTTGTGTATTGTGATGTTTCAAGAGTTGGTCTTAGTTGTGTTTTGATGTAAAATGGTAAAGTGATAACCTATGCTTCTAGGCAACTTAAAGAGCATGAAAAGAATTATCCGACTTATGATTTGGAATGGTAGTTGTGTTTGCTTTAAAGATTTGAAGACACTATCTTTATAGTGTCCATGTTGATGTGTTTACTGACCATAAAAGTTTGCAATAAGTGTTCAACCAAAAGGATTTGAACCTTTGACAAAGGAGATGGATTGAATTATTGAAATACTATGATATGAGTGTGTTATACCATCCGGGTAAAGTGAATATGGTTGACTACCCTCTTAGTAGATTGTTTATAAATAGTGTCACCTATGTTGAGGATAAAAAGAAAGAGTTGGTTCGTGATGTTCATAGACTAGCTCATTTGGGTGTTCCCTTGGTTGATTCGGAGGATGGTGGTGTTATTTTTCAAAATGGTTCCAAATTATCTCTTGTGGAAGATGTTAAGAGAAAGCAAGATAATGATTCTACCTTAGTTGAATTAAAGAAAGCGGTTGATGAAAAGGCCATTGAGGCTTTCTCCCAAGAGGGAGATGGCGTATTGATATATCAAGGTCGTTTGTGTGTTCCCAATGTTGATGGGTTTAGGGAAATAATATTGTCTGAAGCTCATAGTTCATGATATTTTATTCATCTGGGTTCCACAAAGATGTATAGAGATTTGATATAAGTATATTAGTGGAAGGGAATGAAGAAGGATATTGTGGAGTTTTTGGTTAAATATCCTAATTTTCAACAAATGAAGGTTGAACATAAAAGATTGGGAGGTTTAGATCAAGACATTGAAATTCCTACTTAAAAGTGGGAAGATTTGAATATGGACTTAATTATGGGTTTTCCTTGTACCCGTTAAAACATGATTCGATTTGGGTTGTTGCTGACCAAATGACTAAGTTAGCTCATTTTTTCCCATTAGGACTTTTTATTGGGATGAGGATTATGCTAAAATTTATATTCGAGAGTTGGTTAAGATTCATGGTTCCATTATCTATTATTTTAGATTGAGGTACTCAATTCACATATCAGTTTTGGAGATCTTTTCAAAAAGGTCTTGGTACTCAAGTTAAGCTCAGTACGAATTTTAATCCGTAAACCAATGGTCAAGCTGAGTGTACTATTCAAACATTGGAAAATATGTTGAGAGATTATGTAATTGATTTCAAGGGTAGTTGGGATGGTTATTTACCTTTGCTTGAGTTTGCGTATAACAATAGTTACTATTCTAGTATTCAAATTGCTTCGTTTGAAGCATTGTATGGTAGGACATGTAAGTATCCTATTGGATAGTTCAAAGTTGGTGAATTTACTTTGATCAACCCCGAGTTGGTGTATGAGTGATGGAAAATGTTAGACTTATTAGGGAAAGACTGAAGATCGCTCAAAGTATATAAAAGTCCTATTAAGATTTAAGAAGAAGGGAACTTAAATTTGAAATTATAGATTGAGTTTACTTGAAGATTTCCCCTATGAAGGGTTTGATGTATTTTGGAAAGAAATGGCGCATCCAGTGTTTCATGTGTCATTATCGAAGAAATATGTTGGTGATGCTAGATTAATTGTACCTTTGGAAAGTGTGGGTGTGAATGAGATTTTATTCCATGAGGTAGTTCCAGTTGAGATTCTAGACCGGCAAGTTAGAAGGTTGAGGAATAAAAAAGTTGCATCTGTTAAGGTATTGTGAAGGAACCATGAGGTTGAAGGTTCTACATGGGAGGCCGAATCTAATATGATGTCACGATTTCCTCATTTTTTCCCTTCCATTCCTAGATAAGGTATTGAGTTCTTTCATGATCACTCCTTTGAAATCATATGTCTAAGTCATTCTCATGTTTTCATATACATGCATGATCATGATGTTAATTTTAAGATATGATTTATATCAAGTTGAAATCTCATGGTTCATGCATTTGAAATATGTTATTGCATTTATGTTGGGTTGCTATGTTTCTTCTACCACTCATTTCATGCTAGTTGAGTCCTATTCAAGATGAATGTCCCCAGGGGGAGATATTGTGAGGCTCCATAAGTTGGAAAGTTGAATTTTGAGTTAAAAAGGAAAAAACTATGAAGATTTGAAAGCTGAAGATCGCCTAATGGACTTGGCGACACGCTCAATCGACCTTGGTATCTCGCCAAATGGTGAAGAGCTCCCCAAGTCATTTTGGGATATGGGTTCAATATTCAAGGATAGTTTGCAAGGAGAAATCCCAAATGGCAACTCGTAAATTAGGATATGCGAGCTAAGTTCCCTTGCCCAAAAGTTTAGAAAAGTTAGCAGGGAAAAGAAGCATCGGGTGAGGAGGAAGAAATGATTGGTGACCTTCTGACCTGATAGGCGATTAAGGTCGAGCTCATTAAAATCATCTAAAGATTTTCCTACAAAATTTAGTACTTTAGGCGGGATAACAAGAAAGTTGCGACTCACCGACTCAGTCGGTGAGTCTGGCCCATCTCGCCCAAATCACCTCCACCAATTTTGAGTGAGCTCATTTAAGTCAATTTTGACACATTTGACCTCAAAGCTTCATCATTTTAAGCCTAAATTCTAAGACTATAACTACCCAAACCCTTTGTTTTCCCCTCAATCACTCTTTAATCCCTAATTACAATATTTTTCTCTCTAAAACACTCTCCCAAGGGTTTCATTTTTATGAAAAGTTAAAGTTAAAGAGGAGTTAAGTTCAAGTCTCCATAATCTTTGTATTTATAGTTAAATTGATCAAGATATGTGGGAACTCATCTATGTATCCTTCCATCCATGGAGTCCCAAGATTTTGTCTAAATTCTTCTTATTGAATTCTACTTCAAACCCCTAATTCTCATGATATTGCATTAGGTCACTTCATTTATAGATTATCTCATTGTCATTGATTTTATTACGTATAAATTGAATTGAATTGCATGTTTTTAAATTGATTGGCAAGTACCCATGCATTATGTAATTTTCGTGTATGAACTTATGAAGCTATGTCCATAAATTGATGAAATATCTTATGAAAAGCTATGATACTAATGAATTATTTTTCAATGATGTATCAAGCAAGTATTTATAGTGTGAAAGGTAATTCTCAAACAATCATGATAAAGAGGTGAAAGGATTTTCTTACCTCATAAAGGATTCATAAGGATTGAAAGTTTTCTCATTCTTGTATGAATTAATCATGTTTATGAGCTACTCTTAAGATTACTTTCATGATGATTTCAATAATTATGTTTTAATGTATACCATTGGGATAATGACTAAGAACTGAGAGGAATTTAAGATGGGGTTCATTCTGGTAGACAAAGTATCTACCCAGGGGAATCCTAGTAGCAACCTTTAGTCCCTAACTAAGTTGCCCGTGTAGGTTTTTCTTTAGAACCTAGCAAGTGGAACCACACATATCTCAAGATGTTAAGATGTTCTCACGGAGTCTACCTTGGAAAGTAGCCTCTCTCTTCTCGATGTGAGAGTTACATCAGATTCCATTTTATAGCTCGCATGGTCTTAAGTGTCAGTTAAGGTCCTATATCACACCAAAGTATATGCTACGATATGATCTCTTATGTCGATTTTATGATTTATTGACCATGATTATGATGTTTAACTGTTTTCAAAGTTTTACTCATGCTTTTAAAGATATTGGTCATGCATCTCACATTCATATTATGTATATCCTATTATTGTTGTTCATACATTCTTCTAACATACTTAGGGAATTCCATGTAATAACGTATACTTTTGTTATATTGCATCATAATGTAGGGTCTGATGATCATGCTCATCCTCCTGCTCATGGCTAGAGTTTCTTTTTTGTCATCACATAATTTGTGAGTACTTATATCTGGAGGAAAGAACTAAAACAAGATCTATGTTCTTTACTATCATAATTTCTTACTTCTTTGGGTAAGTTATGAACATGTCTTATGCCCCCATTTAGACTAAAGTAGAGGCATGTTTTAAACATTCATGGGTTGTAGCTCTAATTATTTGGATATGTTACTTGAGTTCTCCTTTCTATTGAGATTTATTTTAGTTTTATCTTCCATTTATGATCTTCATTGATGTTTTGACTTACCTTATGTATGGAATATATGCTAAGAGTCTTGATTGGATTCCCTCATGGTTGTGATAACCATGTCATGCCTAGGGCCCAACTTGGGTCATGATAGTTTTCCGTTGATCTGCCAATTATCCCTCCCACAAGAGAGGTAGACTTCAGTATTTATCTTCTTCCTGATACCTAACCTATCCCTTTTTCTCCTTACCGAATGGCTCCGATAGAACTTAAGGAATTAAAGGACTAGTTGAACGATATGTTGGACAAGGGTTTCATTAGTCCATGTATATCTCTATGGGATGCTCCTATTTTCTTTATTAAAAAGAACTATGGTTCTCTCCAAATATGTATTGACTACTGGCAACTGAAAAAGGTCACTATCGATAAAAAGTATCCCATCCCAAGGATTGATAATTTATTTGATCAACTTTAAGTTGAAATCTACTGTTCAAAAATCGATATTCAGTCGGGTTATTATCAAATTCTAGTAAGAGTATGTGAAATTCCAAAGACGCCTTTTTGAACTCAGTATGGTCACTTTGAATTATTGGTAATATCTTTTGGACTAACCAATGCTCCTACAAATTTTATGAATTTGATGAATAGTGTGTTCAACCAATATTTTGATATCTTCATTATTGTATTCATTGATGATATATTGATCTATTCTTAGAGTGAGAATGAGTATGCCTATTATTTGAGGATTGACTTACAAATTCTCAAACACCATCAATTGTTTGCTAAGTTTAGCAAGTGTGAGTTTTGGTTGAGTCGATTTCTTTCCTTGGCCATATTTTCTTCAGTGAAGTTATTATGGTTAATCCTAAGATGACATAAGTGGTTAAGAATTGGCCTAAACCATTTTCTCCTTCTGATATTCGAAGTTTCTTGGGCTCAGTTGGTTATTATAGATGGTTTATGGAAGGAATCTCCTCTATTGCATTGCCTTTGACTACTTTGACTAAGAAGAAGGGGAAATTTCAATGGTCTGAGGCATCTGAGAAAAGCTTCCAAGAGTTTTAAGATAGACTTACTTCTACTCTGGTGTTGACCTTACCGAAAGGGTCTGATGGGTTTGTTTTATATTGTGATTCTTCAAGGGTTGGTATTGGTTGTGTTTTGATGCAAAATGGTAATGTGATAGCCTATGCTCTAGTCAACTCTATGTGCATGAAAAGAACTATCTAACTCATGACTTGGTGTTAGTGGTGATTGTATTTGCTTTGAAGATTTGGAGACACTATCTCTATGGTGTCCATATTGATATATTCTAGGCAACTCAAGGTGCATGAAAAGAACTATTCGACTCATAACTTGGAGTTAAAAGCGGTTGTGTTTTCTTTGAATATTTGGAGACACTATCTATATGGTGTCTATATTGATAAATTCACCTACCATAAGATTTTGCAATATGTGTTCAATGAAAAGGACTTGAACCTTCGACAAAGGATATAGTTTGAGGTTTTAAAGGATTATGATATGAGTGTGTTGTACCATCTAGTAAACTGAATATGGTTGCCAATTCTCTGAATAGGCTGTTCATGAATAGTGTTGTCCATATTGAGGAGGAAAAAAACAGTTAGTTTGTGATGTTCATAGACAAGCTTATTTGGGTGTTGGCTTGGTTTATTCGGAGGATGGTGGTGTTATTGTACAAAATGGTCCTAATCGTCTTTTGTGACTGATGTGAAGGCAAAGAAAGATAATTATCCAACTTTGGTGTAGTTGAAAAAAGCAGTTGCCAAAAAAACCATTGAGGATTTCTCCCAAGAGGGAGATGGTGTGCTTAGATATCAAGCCCGATTGTGTGTTCCTTATGTTGATGGATATAAGGAAATGATATCATCAGAAGGTCATAGTTCATGGTATTCTATTCATCTGGGTTCCACAAAGATGTATCGAGATTTGAGGGAAGTGTATTAGTGGAATAGCATGAAAAAGGATATTACGGAGTTTGTGGCCAAATTTCCTAATTTTCAACAAGTGAAGGTTGAGCATCAATAATTGGGAGGTTTAGCTCAAGACATTGAGATTCCTACTTGATAGTGGGAAGACTTGAATGACTTTATCATCGGTTTTCCTCGTACTCATAGGAAACATGATTCGATTTGGGTGGTTGTTGAACGACTAACTAAGTTGGCGCATTTTTTCCCATTAAGACTTCCTATTCACCTGAGGATTATGCAATACTTTACATTCAAGATTTGGTTAAGCTTTATGGTGTTCTATTATCTATAATTTCAGATCTAGTACTCAATTCAAATCTTAGTTTTGGAGGTCATTCCAAAAGGGTCTTGGTACTCAAGTTAAGTTAAGCACAACTTTTCACCCTCAGCTCGATAGTCAAGCTGAGCGTACCATTCAGATCTTAGAAGACATGTTTAAATCTTTTGTAATTGACTTTAAGGGTTATCGAGATGATCACTTTACATTGATCGAGTTTGTCTATAAAAATAGTTACCATTCTAGCATCTAGATGACTCCCTTCAAGGCTTTATATGGGAGGAGATGTAGGTCTCCTATTGGTTGCTTTTAAGTTTGTAAAGTTTGATAGGACCTGAGTTTGTGCATGAGGCTATGGAGAAGGTTAGACTCATTAGACAAAGATTGAAGACTGCCAAAAATTAATAAGAGTCCTATTTGGATGTGGTGAAAAGGGAACTTGTATTTGATGTGGTGATTGGATTTACTTGAAAATCTCACACATGAACGGTGCGATGTATTTTGGGAAGAAGGAGAAGCTTAGTCCCTAATATGTTATTCCATATAATATTTTTAGGTGGATTGGCAATGTCACGACCCAACCCCATAGGCCATGATGGGTGCCTGAACTGGGCACTCGCGTATATCTCTGCTATTTGTAAGTAAATTTGTCCCCTGTTTAAGTTATAGCACATCAACAAGCAGGATAACATATAAGCCGACGAGGCTTATCATAGGCACCATTGTACATACATGCATATACAACCCATACACAACCCACATACATGTCCATAGACCTTTAAGAGTAAGACTAGTAACATAAGGCGGGACAGGGACCCT
The DNA here is from genome assembly GCF_947179165.1 of Solanum dulcamara. Taxonomy (NCBI): domain Eukaryota; kingdom Viridiplantae; phylum Streptophyta; class Magnoliopsida; order Solanales; family Solanaceae; genus Solanum; species Solanum dulcamara. The sequence goes on from NC_077245.1 coordinate 62,540,853, forward strand.
GCCATACCCATGAACAAATAAATATATACATCGAGGGTTAATACCAAAACTAGGATCCGGCACAATAAAGCGCTTCTGAACTGCTGAGTGGAACTCCTACGCTGACGGATCCCCAAGGTGTGTATTTGTACCTGCGAGCATGAACGTAGCCCCCCGAGAAAGGGGGATCAGTACGACATATGTACTGAATATGTAAAGCATAGACATCATAAGGAAATTACTATTGGCGTAGGGCTGCAGGGGGGCTAGTATAACTATTAATCATTTACCGTACTCGCATCATATAAAAGAAAGTCATATATATTACCATCACGTACTGTGCCTGGGCCGTTAGGGGACTCGGTGTACCATCTACATCATTCTGTCATCATAAGCACATATATATTATTAGCTCCATGGAACGTACAACCCAATCCATGTATATAGTAAGTACATGCCGAGGAATGTACAACTCAATCTGCACATCATATACTAATACCGAGGAACGACGACCCGATCCACATATCATATAGTAATGTCGAGGAACATTTGGTCCAATCCACGTATCATATAGTAATGCCGAGAAACATTTGGTCCGATCCACATATCATATAGTAATGCCAGAAATGTTTGGTCTGATCCACATATCATATAATAATGCTGAGGAACGTTCGGTCCGATCCACATATCATATAGAAATATCGAGGAACATTCAGTTTGATCCACATATCATACAATAATAATTATATTATAGCCAGCCTGGGACTCGGTGAAAGATGTAGTATAGTATATACGAATAAAGTAGTGAGTAACCATATACAATCTAAATCATTATCAGAGACTCAACAATGTAAGAAGATTAAGCTATCGTCCGAGGACCAGAATAGTAGTGTAGCCATCTAGAGTGCCTTCTAAATTCCATTGAGTCCTGTATCACTTAGGACCTCGAAAACCCTAGACATGTACTAAAGTAATACTAACAGTTCATAAATCAGGGATACCTATCGTCACATAGTCCTTAGGACTAGGAGCTTGTGCATCCAGTACTTCTCAACCTATGGAGTTCAAGGAAAGTAGTTTAACTTACTATAATAGTTTGACATTCAGAAGTGAATAAGAGATACAGATTAAATTTAGGACTTAAAAGTGGAGTTACACCATAGCTCATATCACATTTTACTTATAATTAGGACATGCTAAAGGAAGAGAAAGAATAAGCTTTACCTAGCCTCTACTTTTCCTCAAGGAGTCATTATTTACTTATATTGTACCCGGCCCATCATGGGCTCGGTATCATAACCTTATCATTTCATTTCCTTACCATCATAGCACCACACTTATGTCAAATACATATCAAGAGGAAAGAAGGGTAGCTCTACGTACTTATGCCAAAACATGCCAAGAGAAAAATTCACATACCTTTTTCGAGATTAATTGAAATTCGGCTTGCCTTGATACCTCCTTAACCTATTTTACATGAAATTAATACTAATATTAATATCCTTTCACTTTCTAATATCTCAATCTACAACCAAGTACTAATAGGAGTCATTTCCTTATCCATTACCCTCGACTAGTTTGTTACTAGTTCGGATGCTACCAAAAATCGGGCAGCATTTCCCCTGTAACTTCAACATCCCCGAGATTTCAACTTGGCCACAATGTCACAAACTATACCAACAAAAACAACCAGCATCATATATACAAGTAAACCACCTCAACATTACACAATACAACTCCAAACAACTAGCTCAAAACTACGATATGAAAATAGAGTTTTTAATCTTTATTTCACAAAATCTTTAACCATAACAAACGGAGGGTCATTTGGCTGAAACCAGAAGAAACCACACCCTTTTAAAACAATTTAAAGCCCTGAAACACTCAACCCAACCAGCTTCACCCACAGCACCACAACGACAACCCACTACTGGACTTCGATTTAGCTACAACCACTTTAATTTAGTTTGTTTCTAACGTCAAGAATTCTTATGTAATTTTTCCACTTACAACCTTATTTAAGACATTTAATATACCTCATAACAACATCATAAACTCCAATTTGAAAGGGAAGCCCTTACCTTGCCCGAAACTCGTCAAACTCATCAAAACTTGCCTCCAAAGTTCATTTAGCACGCCTAAAACTTTGTGGCTGTTTGCTAAAGTTTTGGGCTGATACAAACATAAAGTTTCATTAATAACACATTCATAACATCGTGGTACACCCTAGATAATTAATTCACGAAGCAAAATCGAAGAACTCACCTTTTTGTTTCCTTCCAAAATCGTGGCTTTCTCCCTCTCTAGTTTCTTCTCTTCTTTCTTGTTCTTGAATTTTCTAGATAAGTATGGAACTTTAATAAGTCATAAGACATATATATATAGGACACCTAAGGGGGTGACACATGTCAAGCCCTAAGTGGTGACATATGTCAAGCCTTAAGTGGTGACACGTGTCAAGCCCTCATTGGGCCAATACACCCCTTTCCTCCGATCACAGGCTGCCACATGGCATGTGGGGTACACCACCCTTGCTCTAGCTGCTAACACATAGAACTCTCTCATGCTGCTACATGGTACTCTCTCATGCTACCACGTGGTACTCTCTTATGCTGCCATGTGGCACTTTTTTTTCCCCCTCGTGGGTTCGTAATCTCGTCTTACTTTATGAACCTATGTAATCCTTGATACATAAGTATGGTATGTACTCCAGTAACTTAAGTATGTAATATTTCCAAGTTGGTAGCTTATGTAAATAAGTCATGTCCTACGACTCATTATTCGGTCTCCAACTTCTTCCAGATTCTTATAACTCTATTTCCAATCTTCTCTACTATGGGGTATCACATTCTTCTTTCCTTAGAGTTGTTTGATAGAGTTATAGATTATCCATCTCACATGGCAACTCTTAAGAATATTAAGAGTTCTTAAGAAGTCTTAAGAAGATTTTAGAAGCTTTAAGAAACTTTAGGAAACCTTAAGAAACTTAAGAGGCTTACAATACTTCCATGAAACTTAATAGCCTTTCAAGAGACTTAAGAATGCATTCCAAGGTACAAAAGTATGGGTGTAACATCCTTCCCATCTTTATTACATTCGTCCTCGAATGTGAACCAAAACCTTCCTTAAGATCTTATACAGATTATATGGAAATTCTTGTCTATTGCAATAACACATACTTTCATCAAGCTATCACTATCAGAGTACCAAAGGTTGGGATTACCTGTAGCGTAAGGAGTAGGTATGGATACTTGTATTTCATTTCCTCCTTCTCTTCCCAGGTCATCTCTTCATGATTTCTATTTCACCACAATACCTTGATGAAAGCTACGTCCTTAGTTCACAATCTTCTACTTCGCCAACCCAGGATGGTGATGGGTTTCTTCTCATAGGATAACTGTTCTTTGACATGGATACCCTCTACGGGATATACCCGAGTTGGATTACCAACATACTTTTAAAGCATTGATACATGGAAGACTGGATGTACCACTTCCAAATTCGCTGGTAAGTTCAGCTCGTAGGCAACCTTGCTTATTCGGCGAAGGATCTGATAAGGTCAATGTATCTGGGACTAAGGTCCCCTTTCCTGTTGGATATCATTACTTTATTTATGGGGGGTACCTTCGGAAATGCCCAATCATTAACTTGAAACTCTAGAAGTCGACGTTGATTACCTACGTATGACTTCTATTGACTCTGAGCTACTAACACTCTCTCCTGAATAAGCTTCACTTTCTCGACGGCTTATTCAACCACGCCTCGGCCCATTAGTTACATTTTACCAACATCAACCCACCAATTGATGACCTACTCTTTTTGCCATACCAAGTCTCTTTCGGGGCCATCTGGAGACTAGAATGATAGTTGTTGTAGTAAATACTCTTGACAGGTAGTAGGAAATTATCCAAGCTACCTTTGGATTCAACCATATAGGCTCACAACATATCCTCTAGTGTTTAGCTAGTAAGAATAATTTGTCCCTCGATCTGATGGTACAATGGTGTACGAAGACCTATCTATCTTCCCAATCTCTTTGTGGACTAATCTTTAGTAGTTAGATGTAAATTGGGATCCTTCGTCCGAGACACAAACTATGAGAACTCTATAATGTCTCACCACCCTCTTGGCCTATAAATTCACATCATCTCGGCTAAATAGGTAGTCCTTGATTGAAGAAACATGAACCTTAAGAAACATAAGAGTCTTATGATCCCTACATGAAATTTAAGAGCCTTTTAATAGACTTAAGAACCTTTCAAGAGACTTAAAACGCGTTCGAAAGTACAAAAGTATGGGGTGTAATAGGCAAGGTATTATATGAGTTGAATTTTCCATAGGAGTTGGCATCGGTGCATCTGGTGTTTCATTATTGAAGAGGTTTGTGGGTGACCCTAGCTCAATTATGCTTTTGGACTGCATTGGTGTGAATGATATCTTATCCTATGAGGAGATTCCAATTGAAATTCTAGATCGGCGAATTCAAAGGTTAAGGAACAAGGAAGTGGTATCTATTAAGGTGTTTTGGATAAATAAGAGGTTGAGGGTGCTATATGGGAGGTCGAGGCCGATATGATGAAATGATTTCCTCATCTCTTTCCTCCCCTTCCTAGTTTAGGTATTGAGTTCCTTCATGACTCACTCCTTCCAATTCATGCGTTTTAGTCATTCTTATGTTTTCATATGCATGCATGTTCATGAAATGAGTTTTTAAGTCATGTTTTATCTTAGGATTTAATATTCCATATTGTCTGCATTTTCGATGTACCATTGCATTCATATTGGGTTGATAGTCTCTTTCCGTACTTATTTCATGCTAGCTTGAGTCTCATTCAAGGATGAATGTTTCCAATGAAAAGATATTGTAAGACCCATATGTTGGAAAGTCAGAGAATAGAGTTGGAAAGAAATTCTCAAAAAATTACATCTTTTTGCCCTTCATGAGGTCTTTCATAGGCCATAGAAAGAACCACAATCCATGGAAAGGGGTCATGGGGTGACCTAGGAAGGGGAGCCTGAGAGGTGAAGTTGACGAGTAGGAGTACGACCCGTAAAAATTTTACGGGCCGTATAAAGGTGTTATGTAAGAGGGATAAAGAAATGTCATGACCCGACCTAAGGCCCAGTCGTAACATGATGATAGAAATCCCGTAGGGCTCCAACCAAGCCTCTTGACATATTATAAAGCATACATAAGGTAAAATAAATACAGAAGTAACATAAAAGAGTCAAACCATGAATCATAAATGAAAAATGTAACTCGACAACATTGACTCAAACATTTGTCCAACTAGTGCCTCTAATAATGAATATGGGCGGGGGCTAAGACATGTCCCTAGCTCACCCTCAAACATAGAAGAAATATAAAAAGTCTTTGAAAGTAGGGAATTAACAACTCATAATTAGTCCTCGATATGTTTCAAAGACAGTATGAGTTGTTAATTCCCTATTGAGGACTCACCAAAACTTTCGCTGCACCAGAATGGGAAAGCTCAATTAGCCACGTGGATTAACTTCTGTAGGAGCACTCCTACAACCTGTAAGAAGCTTCTCCAGATCATAGAAGGTACTTGTAACCGGCCAATCAACTTTTAATGAAGGGTAGTTTTATCTTTTCCCACCCTTTCCAAGTCAAAATATTAATGCTTTTGGACCGAAATAAGCCCCTTATAAGTATTATTCATTCTTTCCCTCCTCATAATTATTCCCTAGACTTAGATCATGGTTTCAATAGGAGAAAAGCTAGGGTTACAAGAACGTTCAGCCAATTCTTCAAGTTTCTTCAAGAACATTGTTCTTCCAGGTATGTAAAGTTAGCCAGAGTATTAGACTAAGTTCATTCTCATACCCAATATATAAATGTAGTCAGTAAAGGATTTATATAGGGTTGCAACCCATGTTTCTTTGAAGTCTTGAATTAAACCTACATTCATTCTATTGAAATTCGAGTAATATAATTGAATATGTGTTTTCCTCATGGGAATTCTAATTTCCTTGATGTATAGTTCATGAGTATTTCACCCATAAACCTTAACTAGTTGAGAAATTAAAGTCATTGCATTTTTATTCATTATGCATGATTTCCAGAACTTGAGTATGTAAATTAATTTCCATCACTAATTTATAATGCATGCATTCAGAATTTCATAAAGTAAAGTATTTTGCAAGTTTATCAATAAAGATTTTAAAGGAAACTAAAGGGTTACAAATGTATAATTAGCAATGAAAAAAGGATTTTGTATTTTTAAGAAGAGCATAAATAGTTTCAAAAGAAGTTTCAATCAGTTTAAAGAAAATTTAGGTATAGTTTCAAGAAGCATTTTTGAGCATTGACTCATCACAGACAATATTTCTATTATTGAACATACTATATGTTTTGGGAGTAGTATTGGCAACTAATTTGGTATAATTTCAGATAACTCCAACCCCATAACCTACGTGCCAGTGTAGATAGGATCATATTGTTAATTTGGGTGACTCCCCACTTGGTCCCAAAAGAGGATACATAAGTTAAGTTATTGTTTATATTCTGTCAAGGTATATGATGGCTCTTGGAATATGGTAAGAGTGTTGTATCATTATGAGACTCATAATGATGGTTGTTGTAATGACCTATAAGGTCATTTTCATACTTTTGCGTATTTTTACAATTTTACCCCTTCCCATTGCTTCTTTATAGCTCATATGTGATGTTGGGATGGGTGGAATGCTCCCCAAAAGGGTTCAGTTGAGCTCTTAGAAGGTTTGGCCATTGTTTAAGCTTAAGTCTTGAAAGAGTTGACTTGAGGCAGTCATCGGAGATTTTGATGTCGGATGATGATTTCATATTCCATTAGCTCTGGAAGGGTCATTTTGGACTGGAAGGAAAATTGGTTTTGATTTTGGAGAATTTGTCTTAAGTTGGTGCGATTAGGCATTTTAACTTTGATGTTTGGGCCATGATTGACTTCAATCAACATTTTTTTAGTAAACGCACTCGGATGAAAATTCCATCCACACAGTTAGCTCTTAAGCACCATGTTTTGTTTAGAATGTGTTTTGGTTTGATACCCTAGATACTCGAAATGGTTTTAGGCCCGTTTGCCTATTTTGAAATATTTATAACTTGAAAAGATAATTTCGGTCATAGGTTATGAGAAATGACCTCAAAACAAAATTCTACTGGTTCTATCAGCTCTGAGGCGGTCAAATTAAGCTAGTAGCATGGTCAAAATGAGTATCGAGTCAATCGGTATGAGATTGGAGCTATTTAGCGCTTTTGACTTTGGATATTAGCCAATGGCTGACCTTGGTCCACATTTGTGGAAATCGCGCCCAGAAGGAAATTATAATAGTAGTTAGTTTTGGAATATCGATTTTGGTCTAGAATGGCCCTTCATTTACTTCACGAGTTTTCTAGTCTAATCCCAAGGCCGGTTATGGAAAATTACATTTGGGTATGGGACCACTTTTTCATAAAAAAGACTCGTATGGGAATTTTGAATGCGCCATTGAGTTCGGAGCGCCGAATTTTGTAGGGTAAAATATCTCATTTGCGCGTATGGGGTTCCGAATGAATTCAGAACAACCCGTCAGAGAACTTTGCATGGCAAGCTCAAATTGCACCAGCAGGCACCTGGTGTCGTCGCTAAAGCAACTCCTACTCGCTAAAGAGACCAACCAACAGGGGTTGAGTATCTCTAAAGGGACCAGTCATCGCTAAAGTAACCAGTTGTCGCTAAAGCGAAGCCCTCCTCTCTGAGGTGGTCGCTCAAGTGAATACCGAGGGCTCGCTAAAGCGATATCAGAGACCTATTTTTGGTCTCTTTTTCAAATTTGAGCCCTAACATTCAACACTCATTTTTCTCTTTATTGTTAGGTGATTTGAGTGATTCAAAAGGCTAATTTGTGTGGATTTACAAGGGCAATTCAATGGTACATTCATAATTAAGAGCTAGGGCTTCCTTTCTAGTAAACTTCCCTTTTTCTTGCATTTTTTTACTATTGTTGGGCTTGTAATTGGTGGGGGTCATTTGAGCTCTTTCAGTTCTCAGAGTGTGCCCATTTTTAGGGTACAAGTTTCTTGAGTTGTTTGGGACATTTTGACGGAGTTGGTTTTTCAATTTCGTGCGTGGGTCCTAATATCAACTTTTTGACCCAATTTTGGTATTATTTTAATTGTATTAATATGGGTATCGTTGGCCTTGTTTTGACATGTTCTTGGATAATTTGTAGAGTGGCATCGTTTGGAGGTGGCCCAAAAAGGAAAGACTAATGTTTAGCATTTTGGGTGTAGTTCTCGCTTTGAGGTAGGTTATGGCTTACTTTTATTAGACTTTTCTTTGTTAGAATCGATATATTTTTAGTTGTAATGCATGATTAGGGTGATGATTTAAGTGTTGATAGCCCATTGAGAAATTTGGAGTCGGTGATCATCGTTACTGACTAGTTGGGGTTTTAGTTGTTAGATCCTTAGTGTAGGTGATATGTTGACTTGTTTATATCATTTAGAGTTCTTAGAACTTGCTCATAGGTGATTAGAACTTAGGATGCCGCTTGGATGACTTGTTTAATTTTGGTTGGTCACTTATTGTGATTCTTGGCTATACTTGCCCCTTATTTGCTCATGACATTAAAAATGTTGGATCCGAGGACATTCTTTTAATACCCTAGAGTTTCAGGTTAGTGATATATGGTTTGGCTACTATTTGTTTTGTTTACCCCCAGCATTGTACAAAAAAAATCTTCTAAAAGAAAGGCATGAAAGATGATATTAAGACTTTTGATTGATAGATGAATATAAGGAATTTAAGAAAAGGTGGTGATATCGTATTTATGGCAATTCAATGTTGATAAGTTCAAGGTATAATTCCAGGAGGCCCTTTTATTGATTATTGGGCTACACTTTACTTCTTTGATAAGCACGATGTGTGTATTTTAGACGGCCCATTGATACACATTTCAGGTTACTAATTCAATGTTTATGAGTTAGAGATATGATTTCGGATGCCCCTTTTTATCGATGTGCTCGAGGGTTATTCCTAGCGCTTCATGATTTTTTAGATGACCATGGTCCATGACTACGAGTTTACATTTTGGATTACTTCCAGTACTCTACGAGTTAAGACTATTGATGTGATTACATGATTTGTTGGATTCACTTGATTATTGTATGATCTTCCCATGCCCATTTTCCCTGATATCGAATATTTTCTACTTCTTCCCTATTATATTTGGTATCAGCATGCTGCTTAATATATATTTATTATTTTTGAGCTCGGTCGGCCTATGATTCCTACTGAGTACTCCATGTTTTTGTACTCGTACTGCACTTTTGCATCTTTTTGATACAACTCCTAGTTCTTGCCACCTTCAGCGCGCGACTAGTTATCCATAGCTGAGCCAGATCCAGATTATGGTGAGTCAGTTCTGCATTGTGTATTTACATATATTTTTAGGTTTAGTACTTAGTAGTTCTTTTATGGTCTAGTGTCAGTTTGTCATTTTTGGTCACTATCGGGCCTTTTGTATATTTTGTATCATATTTACATATCTATACCCTGACTCGACTATTCTTTTGATTCTGCCTTCTTATATTATTAATGATTTAATTGGATTGAGATTTGACTTCCACATTGGTTGGGTTTGGCTTTCCTACTAGGGGGTTATAGTAGTTAGCACCGTGGCTCATATTCGGGTCGTGAAAAAATGGTATAAGAGCTTAGGTTCACCGAACTCACCATTTTAGGAGCAAGTGTCCAGTAAAGTCCTTTGGATCGGTATGATGACATCTGTATCCAATCTTTGGGTGGCTATAGGTGTAATACCCCAAAAAAGTTTTCGCAAAGACTCGAACATTTCTTCATGTGTGTGTAGACTCAGACCGAAGGACTTGTAATTTTACACATGAGTTAGGATTAATTCCTAAGTAATTGAAGTGTGTTAGATGTGTTTGGGGGTTATGAGGGATCTCTAACACCAAGTGGAGTCCAAAGAATTAGTCTCGACTAAGTTTCCGAATGAGTTCGTATAAGGGTCAACTTCTAATGACCATATCTCTTTGAATATATTGAACTGGGTGGACCACAATCTACCAAATTAAAGGTCTTTGAGTCTTCTTTCCAACGCCACCAAGATTGTAAATGTTGGAGTTTGGAGTCAAAAGTTATGACTATCCTAAGACAGACTAGTACTGCTGGAATTTCAGGCCTGGGTTGGGACTGCAGGAAGCCTAGGTTTGGCACCGCAGTGGTACAACGCGCCACTATCACGCCAGGAACAAGCCTTAGTAGTTTGGTCCCTGGCACAGCACGCCACTATTAGGCTTGCAGGGTTTTTATGCCTATTTTCCAGAACCCAGAAAACTTAGGCTTGGCGTTGTAAGGAAGCGACGCGCCACCATAGCGCCATAAAATAGCCTTAGTAGTTTGGTCCTTGGTGCAACGCGCCACTATCAGATGTGCAGGTTTTAAGCCTATTTTGGCTTGGTGCTGCATTGGCGTGATGCGCCACTATAGCGCCAACAAGAGTTTTGCCCAGTTTTCCAGATTTTTGAAGACAGGCAACTTGGACTTTTTTCCTAATTATATATACCCTCACTTGGAATTGTTTGGGATCATTTTTCAGTCCTCTCACCTCCCAAAAGCCCTAATCTTCATCCCCTCTTCTCTTCCAAACATCTCCAACAATATTTTCCCTCAAAAGCTCAAGGATTCAAGATCTTCAAGTCAAGTCTTGGTTTCCGGTGGGATGATGTTCATGCAAGGTATGTAAGACTAACCTAAAATATGGATTGAGTTCTTCCATATGCCCATAGATGTGTTGGATAGAAGTTGTGAAAGATTTGAACCATCTATGAAAGTTTTTCTCGAAATTTTCTAAACTATAGAATATTACTAAAATGTGTTAATGATGTTCTTGAGTTGACTTTGTTGAGAGTATGGATTCATGTATTCATTCACATGAACCCAAGATGAGATTTCTTTTTGGTCATAATTTATCTTGAGGATGAGATTGATGATTTTTATGTATAATAAAAACAATTTTATTTTTATAGTGAAATGAGGTATTCTTTTACTTGAGTTTGATAAAGAGGTTATGTTGATGAGGATGTTGTGTGATGAAGTGGATTGGAGTATAATGTGATCATGTGATATGTGATTTGCGTAATTTGATTTGATTGAAGTCTTATCAATATTTTGAAAATAAATGACCTTTTGAGAAAGAGTTTTAAATAAATGATTTGTGAACACTTTTGCATAAACTATTTATACACTATTTTTGAGTTTAAAGAATGATTATTTTTATCTATGATTTAAAAAGAGTTTAAGCATGAGTTGAGTTTGAGAAGTCTTTTAATTATTTTTGAACATGAGTATTTTAAGTATAAATGAGTTGAGCATTTTTTACTTTAAAATGTTGATTTTTGAGATTGAGTTGTGATTGTATAAATTTTAAAGAGAAGAGTTTGATGATTTGAGATGAGTCAATTTGAAAGAAGGTCCAATGAGGCCAGATTTGATTTGAGTTTTGAAAAGAGTCTAATGAGACTAAATGAGTATTTTGGGTATTTTAGTCACTTGATAGATATGAGCATATTGAGTCTTGGGAGGAGTATCGAGCACCGAATTGGGTAAGAGTATAGTCCATACTCGAACCAATAAACTACATTGCCAAACGTAGGAGGGGATTGAACCGTTAAAGTCGGATGCTTCCCATGGGATCGAACCGTTAAAGTCAGATGTTTCCCATTTTATTGTCCTGACATGATAGGACTTGATTGGTTATGGATCCATGATTGTTGATTCGTTCTTACCCTGGCAAGGTATGAATGGACGTGGTAACAACGTTGGTTTTTTGTACTATCACTCGCTCATATGGTGATAGTTGTCGGTTAGAGAAACTCCCAATTGAATGGATTGTGCTTGATATGATTGGTTTGATTGTGATTGTAGATGATTGAGTTGAATTGTAAAATATTGCATAACTTAATTTTCATATCTATTAAATTGAGTCCTTTGAATTTATGGTGGAGTTGATTGCATATGCTTGGATTGGATTGAATCGGAATATACATGGTTGGATTGGATTAGATGATATGTGATTGGATTGTGTATGATTGGATCAGATTAGGTGATATGTGATGGATTTGATTAAATGATAATGTGATCGGATAGTGTACGATTGAATTGGATTGGATCGGATTGTATATGATTTGATTAAACTGTATTGATTGGTATTTGTCTAAAAATTGTATTCTTACTTTAGACTTATGACACTTTGATTGAGTCTATCTTATCTTTCTGAGTTGAGATATTTAAACCAACATTACTCTTCCTTGAGGTATGTTTCATTCTGCCATATTACATACTCGTACATTCCATATACTGATGTCCATTTGTACCTGCATCATTTTATGATGCAGAGACAGGATTAAGAGATCATCAATAGGAGCACCATTGAGGATCTACACACTCAGCATATTGGTGAGTCCTCCCCTATATTCGGAGGACACCGCTTATGTTATTCTTGCGTCGAGTTAGCTCTTTTTATTTTGATTTGAGGTAGCCATAAACATGTCATTGGCACCAATTAGATAGTAGTAATAGAGGCTTCGTAGACTAGACAGTGATGGGTCGATTGAGTATTTTCTTTCCTTCAATTATTCTTGTCAAACTAATTTAAATGACAAAGATAGGAGTTGATTTGTTGTCCCCTGGCCTTTCTTTCTTGAGTTAGAATTGTTGATTTGGATTGCCCACTAAATTATTTCTTTATTTTAAACTTTCCGCTGATTGATTGATATGAATGGATGTGTGATTGGACCAAGTAGTTCGCTTGGAGACCAACAATGGTCTTCGAGTGCTGGTCACATCTAGGGAACACCATTAGGAATTAATTTACTATTCTTGTTTATGATTGTACACTAATGATGATGAACACCTCTAAATCGTATTTGTTTCACTATTTCTCAGCTGGTGAGGATGAGATCTACTCAGGGTGGGTGAATACCCCCTGCTCCTATAGATAGAGACCTAGCTCGGGGTATAGTTTGGGGCTGAAACAGAGGCTAGAGTAGAGCTCAAGCTATAACACCAGTGCCGAAGCGAAACATAAAGGTTGAAAAGTTTGAGCATCATCCAACGGAGGAGGATCCAGCCCATCCCCCACCCAGATTCATAGACACACCACTGTTAAAGGATACTCTATCCCAAATTCTCAGTTTCATAGAGGTTATGTCCCGAGGAGGGACCCTACCTAGAACATCAACTGGACCTCAGGTTTAGGATGAGGCATAAACTTTAATCTAGGCCGAGGCATAATATGATCAGACCCCATTTCTATAGCCTACTACTACACGTCCTCATCCGGTGATTCATCATATCCCTACAATTGTTCAACACATGGCAGCTAGGCCAATTATGACTGTAGAGGAGTAGAAGATGTTGGAAAGGGTTATCAAGTTGGCCTCTCCTAGGTTCTCAGGTGTCGCGGGTGAGGATGCCCAAGAGCTTTTGATTAGTTTCCAAGACAGGTTGCATAACCTCGGATTGGTGGAGTCCTATGGGGTTTATTACACTGTTTTCCATCTAGATGGACCAGTAAAGTAGTGGTGAAGATCTTAGCTTAGCTGCAGACCGATGGGATCGCCGCCCATGTCATAGACTTAGTTCTCTGAGTCTTCTTGGAGAAGTATGTACCTCATATCTTTAGGGAGAGACTGAGAGATGATTTCAAAACATTGATGTAGGTATCAATGATGGTCATAGAGTACGAGTCTCAATTCCATAAGCTCTCTAGGTATGCTACCATGATTATGCTAACAGAGAAAGAGCGTGTACACTAATTTATCAGAGGGTTATCTATTCCTTTGAGATTGGCTACAGAGCATATGGTTGCATCGGGTTATTCATTCTTATAGATTGTAGATCATGCCTATATTTTTGATGTTATACGTCATGAGGCCTATAGAGGCAGTGATATGAGGACTCGCTGCTAGGGCAGTTTTAGTGAACACAGTCACATGGTAGGGGTTCTTTTGACAGAGTCCATCTACAGTAATATCTACCTAGTAGAATGTCTTAGGCACCTTTATAACTTACCAATGGTGGATCAGTAGGTGTCGACAATCAGGGTAGCCAAGTTTCGGTTTAGTCTTCTCAAGGTCATACTTCTAGCTTTCAAGTCGCGGTGGTCATTCAGGTTCTGCTAGGATATCACAGGGAGGTTCATTCAAAGGGACATACTATGAGTACGGTGTGATAGGTCACTTTTCTAGGGAGTGTCCTACTATCAGCCATTGTAAATGCCACGGTCAGTAGGTTTAGGCCCCCAAGGCTCCAGTTCAGCTGCCTAGATAGAGTGTCCAAGGTGGTAGAAGTGAGTCTTAGGGTACTAGGGGTTGTTTCCATGTAGTTTAGACAAGTGCTAGAGGTAGGCGCAATTATATGTATGCCTTTTTGGGTAGGCCAAAGGCGGAGACGTTGGATGTTGTTATCACAGGTACGATCTCCATCTCTCATCAGCCTGCCTATGCTTTATTTGATCTGGGGACCACTTACTCATATGTGTTTGCTTATTATGCTACTCAATGGGATGTTTTATGTGAGCCATTGCCTGTGCCTATGTGTGTATCTACCCCTGTAGGTAATTTTTTAGTAGTGGATCAAGTGTATCGATCCTGTGTGGTGACTATCGTAGGGTATGATACTATAGCAGACCTTCTTGTACAAGATATGGTAGAAACTAACTTGATTCTAAGCATGGATTGGTTGTCTACTCATCATGCGATTTTGGATTATTTCTCTAAGACCATTACTTTATCTATGCATGGTATTCCTCTAGTCATGTGGAAAGGTGTAGTCAGTCATGTACCGTATGGTGTGATATCCTTCCTCAAGGCTTAGCGGTTAGTGGGGAAAGGGTGTCTTGCCTATCTTGCTTATGTCGGTGACACTAGTGCTGACACTTCTTCTATTGATTTTGTTTCGGTTGTCTAAGAGTTTCCTTATGTTTTTTGCACCAATCTACCTGGTCTTTCTCCTGAGCATGATATTGATTTTAGCATTGATGTTGAGTTGAGTACATAACTAGTCTCTATTCCACATTGGATGGATCCATTTGAGTTGAGAGAGCTTAAGGTACAACTCTAGGGCCTCTTGAGCAAGGGGTTTATTAGGCCCAATGTGTCTCTCTGGGGTACTCCTATCTTGTTCGTGAAAAAGAGAGATGGTACCTTACATATATGTATTGATTACACGCAACTGAATAAGGTGATAATCAAGATTAGGTACCTGATGCTGCAGATTGATTAGTTGTTTGACCAGCTCTAGGGTGCAGCAGTGTTCTCTAAGATAGACTTAAGGTTAGGATATCACCAGCTGAGGATTAGAGTGTCTGATATCCCGAAGACTTCTTTCAGGACTCGATATGGGCACTATGATTTCTTAGTCATGTCTTTTGGGTTGACTAATGCCCCCACAACATTCATAGATTTAATGAACCACATGTTCAGGCCCTACTTGGACTTATTTGTCATTATATTCATTGATGACATTCTAATCTACTTCGGGAGTAGAGAGAAGCATGAACAGCACCTGACGATAGTACTTTATACCTTGTGAGATAAGCAGTTGTATACCAAATTCACTAAGTTTGAATCTTGGCTCATTTATGTGGCCT
The DNA here is from genome assembly GCF_947179165.1 of Solanum dulcamara. NCBI lineage: Eukaryota > Viridiplantae > Streptophyta > Magnoliopsida > Solanales > Solanaceae > Solanum > Solanum dulcamara. The sequence continues at coordinate 62,556,492 of NC_077245.1, forward strand.
TTCTAGGTCATGTGGTGTCTAAGGATGGGATTATGATAGATCCGGCAAAGATTGCGGCAGTTCTAGATTGGGATACGCCCACCTATCCTACCGAGGTTTGTAGTTTCATTGGGTTGGTAGGTATTACAAATAGTTTTTGGAGGGGTTCTCTTCTATTACCGCGCCTTTGACCAAGTTAAATCAGAAAAATATTCCTTTCAAGTGGTACGAAAAGTCTGAAGCGAACTTCCTGAAGTTCAAGGCCTTGTTGACTTCAGCTCCGATTCTTACTCTTCATGTTGAGGGCTAGGGATTTATATTGTATTGTGATGCTTTAGGTGTTGGCTTGGGTTGCGTTCTGATGTAGCAGGGTAGGGTTATTGCATATACTTCCAGGCTACTGAAGGTACTTGAGCGGAACTAACCCACACATGATTTAGAGTTGACGGCGGCAATCTTCGCAACGATGATTTGGAGGCATTACTTGTATGGAGCACATTGTGAGATCTACACTAACCACCATAGTCTTTAGTACATAATCAGCCAGGAGGACCTTAATTTCAGATAGCGTAGGTGGTTGTAGTTACTAAAGGATTATGATGTCACCATTCCTTATCACCCAGGCAAGGCAAATGTAGTAGAAGATGCTTTAGGCCTAAAGGCAGTGAGTATGGGGAGTTTGGAATTCTTATCAGTCAAGGAGCAATCTTTAGCTTCGTACATTCAATCCTTAGCTAACCAGATGGTTCGTCTTGATATTTCTGAGCCTGGCAAGGTACTTGCTTGTGTATAGGCTAGGTCTTCCTTGATAGAGTAGATTCGGGCACAACAGTTTGAGGAACTAAAGCTAAGGGTGATTTATGATAAGGTACTCAGTGGGGAGTCTAGAAAGGAGATGTTACATCTGGAGGGAGGTTTGAGCATTGAGCATTGTATCTGTGTTCCTAGAATTGAAGATCTAGTTAGGCTCATCCTTGAGGAGGCCCATTATTCTAAATATTCCTTTCATCCTAGTGCAACGAAGATGTATCGCAACCTATGACAGCATTATTGGTGGTGTGGGATGAAGTGGCACATTAAATCTTTTGTGGCTAGGTGCTGGAACTGTCAACAAGTTAAGTTCGAGCAACATATTATAGGTGGTTTGACCCAGCAACTACCTATTGTAGAGTGGAAGTGGGAGCAGATACCACATACCTCCCAAGGTTTTTATTCTATTTGGGCCATCCTAGATCGATTGACTATGTTTCTCACTTCTTACCAATCCAGACTACCTATATTTCACAAAAGTTAACTCAGATTTACATCCGAGAGGTGGTTTGATTCCATGGGGTGCTAGTATCTATCCTTTCAAACCATGATACTAATTTCATGTCTTATTTTTGGGGATCTATACAGAAGGAGTTGGGTACCTGAATCGAGATCAACATAACTTTCCACCTCTAGACTGATGGTCAATTAGAGAGGACCATTCAGGTCATAGAGGACATGCTACGAGCCTATGTTATTGAATTTGGGGGTCAGTAAAATCAGTCCTTGGCTTTGGTAGAGTTTCCATATAATAATAGCAACCATTCCAGCATTGAGATTGCACATTTTGAGGCATTGTATGGTAGGAGATGTCGTTCCCCAGTGAGCTGATTTGATGCCTTTGGGTTAGGCCTTTGGGAGCTGATTTGCTACGTTATTCAATGGACAGAGTTCGTATGATTCAGGAGAGGATCCCTACTGCCCAGATGTTATGCCCCATACTTTTGTACTTCGAATATCTTTCTTAAACTTCTTAAAAGTTGTCGTGTGACCCAGATTATCGATAATGTTATCAAATAACTCTAAGGAAAGGAGGATGTGATGCGCCATAAGTGTGAAGGTTGGAAATAGGGTTATAAGGATTTAAAAGGAGTTGCGGGCCAAATAACAAGTCGTGGAACTTAACTTACTTGTGTAAGCTACCGATTTGGAGGTCTTATATAATTAAGTTGTCGGGGTACATGTTGAGCTTAAGTAGCAAGGAATACATAGGCTCTTAAAGTGAGACGAGATTACGAACTCACGAAAGAGAAATAAGGAGACGGCGCGCCTACTAGAAGCAAGTAGGTGATGCACCTACTTGGACTAAGTAGGTGATGCACCTACTTCGATGAGGTAGGTGACTCACCTACTTAGGGTGGACCCCACACTACCACATGGCAACATATGAGTGGCCGCATAGATGAGGTGGTACCCTAGGGGCTGCCACGTGTCACCCCTAGGGGGATTCCACATGTCACCTCCTAAGGAGGTGTATATATGTATGTTATGCTGAAGTATATCTCATTTTCGGCTTCCTTAGCCAAAAAAATAGAGAGAAAAATGTGAGAGAGAAAGAGGGAAGCCACGACTTGGAGGAAAACAAGGTAAGACTTTCTATTTCGTTTTGTGAATTAATTATTTAAGGTATTCCTCAACTAAGTGGGGGTGTTTAAAAATGGAAATAGATAGTTGGGGAAGAAAGATAGGTCTGCAAACAGCCACAAAAGCTCAGCCGCGTTGAGTTTCTGAAGTTAATTTTCAACAAGTTTGGGAAGCCGCTTGTTAAGGTATGGTTTGATTCTCCTCTCCCACGTTTTGTTAAAGGTGTAAGCATGTTATGGATGTGTAAATATGAGTTGGAAACGTGAAAATATATACGTTATTACTAAACAAGGTCGCAGGTCATATAGGGACTGTTTTTGCATATTCTATTTGGCTTAAAGTTTAACTAGTGTCGTTGTTATTATGGTGTCGTATTTGGAGGTGGGTTGTAATGTTGCAGGGTTGGAAATGTGTTGAAATATGGGAATAAGTTCTGTTTATTAAAGCCACATTATGCTCCATTTTATGTGGTTATGATTTTACGAAATAAAGACTGAAAACCGTATTTTGGAGTCGTAGTTTTGAGCGGTCTGTTTGGGACTTGTTTGGTGTGATGTTGAGGTGGTAAAATTGTGTATTGGCTGCTGGTTGTTGTTTTTGGTTGGCTTTACTAATTGAATATGTAATTGGAAGTTCGGATAGGGCTAGTTGTAGAGGAGATGCTACCCGAATTCCGTTAACTTCTTAACTAACTAATAGACTAGTCGAGACTAGTTGAGAAAGGAGAATAAGGAATTAATTCCAATGGGTGCTTGGTTGTGTATTTAGAAGCTGGAAAGCTAAAGGTTATTAATATTAGTATTAACTTCTTGTTAAATAGGTCCAGAGGACGACGGGACAAGCTGGGTTAAAAGCAATCGATAAGAGGTATGTAAAGCCTATCTCTCCTTTCTTTTGGCATGTTTTCAATTTAAGTAAGGAATGATATTTGCTTGAGGGTAAATCTACTCATAAATTCCAAGTGTAATTCACGGTCCTTATTTACTTCTTAATGAAAGCACTCTTACAATAATTGAACTATGGCTTCTCAAACCTTCCATACGTTAGAAAGTGATGAGTATGTGAAGCTACCCTTTCTTTTCTTTTGGCATGTCTTAGATGTAAATATTATGTATGTGAAATTGGGAGTTATTCCATTCTTAAAGCTCCGAGTATAAGTTAAGACTATTGTTCACTTCCTACCGAGTAGAACTCTTGTAATAAGTTGAGTCATTACCTTTCAAGTCTCCCAGGTGATGAAAAGTAGTACATGTAAAGCCTGTCCTTTCCTACTTCTAGAAAGACTAGACTATAGGTAATATAGGACATGGATTTGGAGGTGACTCCATTTATAAGTTCTGGTTATAACTCGTGACTTGTAGTCAGTTTTGTATATTAAAGGTCTGAAAGTAGTTAAACTACTATTCTCGAGTCTTCTATATAGTGAATATTAAGTGGAGATACCAACCCTCTTTCTAAAGTCTCTACAAGGGCAAAAGTCTCTGATTACATAAACTATAGGGCATTACCTTGATATATGCCTCTGATACTTGAGACTTCACTTGATATGATTCTTATTGACCATTAGAGGGTACTTAAGATGATTACTACCCTGATCTTCAAGTGATAGTTCGCTTGATTACTCTGTTGAGCCTAGAGGATAATTTAGTTGCATATAGTTACATGCCACTTTGATCATGCATACTGTAATACATCTTGTACTGAGTCCCAGGCTAGCTATAATATATGTATATGAGATATGGATCGGACCATCATTCCTCGGCATTATCATACTATATACGGATCGGGCCATCATTTCTCGGTGTGTATATGAGATATGGATCGGGCCATCATTCCTCGTCATTATTATACTACATAAGGATCGGTCCATCGTTCCTTGGCCTGAATATGAGATACAGATCGGGTCATCATTCTTTGGTATTATTATACGATATATGAATCGGGCCATCGTTCCTTTGTGTGTACTTGCTATATACATGAATCAGGTTGTACGTTCCACAGTGCTAATAGTTAATATAGGCCTATGAGGATAGAATGATGTATTTGTAACACCGAGTACCCTAGCGGGCCAGGTATGGTGTGTGATAAGGGTATACATGACTTTATTTTATAAGATGCAGGTACACTAATTTATTAAAGGTTACACTATGCTATGTTATGCTTTATATACTCAGCACATATATCGTACTAACCCCCTTTCTTCGGGGGGCTGCGTTTCATGCCCGCAGATATAAATATTCATTCCAGGGATCTGCCAGCTTAAGATTTCTACTCAGCTATGTCGGAAGTAATACACTGTTCTGGAGTCTAGCTTTTGGTGCTGATCTTCTAATATATATGCTTATTTATTTAGAGGTATGGCAGGAGCCTTGTCCCGCCATATGTTGTTGTTACTATTCTTTGAGGTCTGTAGTCACATGTATGTGGTTAAGTGTAAGTTGTCTCAATTGTGCCTATACGACGTGTTGTAAATGTTTTTATGTTGTGGAAGCCTTGTTGGCTCGTGTGCCATTTAATAATATCGTATGAATGAAAGAGACTACATGTACATGAAAAAGTTTTGACCCATTGAGGTTTTTTGGTGTAGTATCACATTACGCATAGTTTAATTTGGCTATATTTGACAGTTACGTATACAGGGGTCCAGGTCGGACCCCAGTCGTGACCTACGGGGTTGGGTTGTGATAGAAATGGTATCAGAGCAGTTCGTCCTTGGAGTGTCTATAGACCATATCTAGTAGAGTCTTATTTATCGATGTATTGTGCACGATATCTATAAACCGGACATTTAGGGTGTTACTTTCTTTCATATTTAAGATCGTGCGATAGAGTCGAGTCATAGGGAATGAAATTCCTCATACTAACCTGTGCTTTCAGCAGAAGGACAACATCGATAGAAGAAGTAACTGACAGTATTGGAAGTTACAAAGCACGCAGGTAAGCAAAGGCATGAAAGATATATGGAAGGTAAGGTATTGAAGTACGATTGACATGTAAAGTTAAAATGGAAAGGAAAAATAGACAGGAAAGTGCAACAGGTGCAGTTCGAGTGGACATATAAGGTAAGTCTATTTTCATACTGTTGATATTGGGTGCCCTGTGTGGATGCGATATGATATGTTATGAATATATATGTTGGCCCTGTGAGGCATTGTTGGCATTTTTTGCGTGCAAGTGTTGAGGTAGTAAGAAATACAGAGGAAACTTTGTCCAAATATTTCCAAAAATAGAACAAAAAAGGAAGCACTCTCAAGATGTCTGATTAATTATGTATGAGTATCGAATAAAAAGGGAGATAGATAGCTACGAACTGAAGGTATAGTACGATGAAAAGGTGAGAAAACATGACCACTATTAAAACGAAGTTGATATAATTCTGACTAAGGATAGAAGATACAATCAGGTACACGACAGAGATGAAAGCTCATGAGGCATAAAGAAGTATTGTGTACATGTGATTCCACCATGGAAAATAATAAGATCCTTCGTGAATAGGGGATGTATATTTGCAAAACAACTGATGCATTGCGAATTTATTAGAGGGACAAGTGGTATCCACTGGAATAAGGCTAGTATTATGACAAAGCTTGAAACACGGATCATCAAAGTATAAGTGCTCCCGAGTGGAGAATTTGAAATGATTATGAGCATGAGCTAATTACTGATTGGGATGAATGGAATGTAGCTTTGAATGCACTGCTACATTAAGGATATTACTCGAGTACCAGTGTTCAGACTAGATTTGGTACTGTATATCGAGGATTCTAAGCACCTCATGATTGTGTTAAGGTTCGTACATGGGTAATCTGAGGTATGGATGACACAAAGGAAGGTATAGATATGGTGCAGTATACCCAACATATTTGAAAAGACTGATATACATTTAAAAAATAAACTGAAAACAAACAGATAATGATATGGATACACCCTAAAGGGGGGAAGTGGATATTGGAATTACAGGTGTAAGATGAAATCAACTGACACTACAACGTGTTAATATGGACATTTAAACTTTAAGTGAGATCCCATACTGGCACGAGTTAACAAGATCTAAAGGCCAATAATAAACGGATAGAAACCAAGATGATATTTGAGACAGTATTGAGGATTATTGGTAAAGACCTTGAATAATATGACATCAAAGAGTGGGTGCATACAAAAGGGATGAATACGACAAGAGAATCACAGTGAGAACTTAAAGATATTATAAAGGATAGCCAGGATATATTTGACTAAAGGCTAAGATATTGGTAACAGAGTTAGTGGCTACCGACATTATGATATACAAGTAGAAAAGAGAAAGGATAAGAAATCTCTCCTATATTGGGGTATGAGAAAACGTAAGAGTAAGTAAAGGAAGCGAAACAAGTATGACAAAATAGACTGCAACTGTGTGTCAGTACAATGAAATGTGTAGAGTAGAATAAGTCAAGAGAAGGAAAGACTATGAATAGAGTTCAACGTATTGTACAAGAATAGTTATGCAACCTACGATTATTGGTATGCTAAGGTTAAGATCAAGTGACTACTTGATAAAAATAATAAGAATTCAGTAATTGCAATATGATGTGGGGCAAGAGAACTAGAAAGAAGAGCTGAGTAAAGGCACGGTAGAATATGCCTGGAGTGTTACAAGTTAGGGTGAGAGAAATTGTATGATAACGTAAACAAAATTGGGCATCAAAAGCCTGGTAGCCTATTACAGGAAATGGAAATCCCAACTTGGGAATGAAAAATAGTTAATATGGATTATAATACAGGCTGACCTCGCATGCTACAAAAGCATGAGTTTAGATGGGTTATGGTAGATAGGCTGACAGAGTCAACCCATTTTCTTCCAGTTAGAAAGACATATTCAGCTAAGGGTTATGTGAGATGATATAGCAAGGAAATAGAAAGATTTCAAAGAGTTCCCATATCTATTATCTCAGGCAGGGAAGTTTAATTTACAGCTAACTGCTAGAGATTATTCCGGAAGGGATTGGAAACACAGGTGAATCTTAGTACGACATTTCTCCCTTCAATTAATGGACGGGCCCAGATGTGATCTAGCAAGTTATTGATAAAGTAAAGCTTATTTAAGAAAAACTATTACCATCCCAGAGTCAACAAAAGTCATATGCAGATAGTCGACGTCGACCTTTTGAGTTTAAAGTTGAGGAAAGGGTATGTGTAAAAGCGTCACCAAGGAAAGGTGTAATAAAATTTGGCAAGAAGGAGACACTTAGTCCAGGATACATTGGCCCTATCAAATCATTTGTATGGTAGGCAGAACTGCCTATGAGTTGGACCTACCATCTGATTTGGAAGCAATACATCTAATTTTTCACAGGACAATGCTCCGCAAATATATAAATGATCCTTCTAGAGTATTTCCCATGTATGAAGTACACATACCAGAGGAGTTATCCTACAATGAGAAACCTATCGCCATCTTGGGTCAAAGTCTTGTGACAAGATAAAAATATAGAAGAAATGACCTGGGAAGCCGAAGAAGAGATGGAAAGGAAATAGTTGTACCGGTTCCCAATGTCTACAGGTGATCTAAACTCCTAAATTGATTGGGAGGCCTATGGATGAAAACCATTACAGAGAGTTCCTGTAGTCCTCGTAAGACCTTATAACACTAATTAACATTCCAGGATGAATGTTCTAAATGGGGGAAGGATGTTATGCCCCGTACTTTTGTACTTCAAAAAGATTTCTTAAACTTCTTAAAAGTTGCCACGTGACCCAGATTATCAATAATGTTATCAAATAACTCTAAGAAAAGGAGGATGTGATGCACCATAAATGTGAAGGTTGGAAATAGTGTTATAAGGATTTGAAAAGAGTTGGGGGCCAAATAACAAGTCGTGGAACTTGACTTACTTGCATAAGCTACAAATTTAGAGGTCTTATATAATTAAGCTCCCGGGGTACATGTTGCGCTTAAGTAGAAATGAATGCATAGGCTCTTAAAGTGAGACGAGATTACAAACTCATGAAAGAGAAATAAGGAGACGACGCGACTACTCGAAGCAAGTAGGTGATGCACCTACTTGGACTAAGTAGGTGATGAAACTACTTGGAACAAGTAGGTGACTCACCTGCTTGGGTTGGACCCCACACTACCACGTGGTAGCATATGAGTGGCCGCATGGATGAGGTGGCGCCATAGGGTAGCATATGAGTGGCCGCATGGATGAGGTGGTGCCCTAGGATGCTGCCACGTGTCACCCCTAGGGGGATGCCATGTGTCACTTGCTAAGGAGGTGTATATATGTATGTTATGCTGATGTATATCTCATTTTCAGCTTCCTTAGCCAAAAAAAAAAGAGAGAAAAATGTGAGAGAGGAAGAGGGCAGCCACGGCTTGGAGGAAAACAAGGTAAGACCTCCGATTTTGTTCCGTAAATTAATTATCTAATGTATTCCTCAACTAATTGGGGGTGTTTAACAATGGAAATTGATAGTTGGGGCAGCAAGATAGGCCTACAAACAGCCACCAAAGCTCAGCCGCGTCAAGGAGTTTCCGAAGTTAATTTTCAGCAAGTTTGGGAAGTCGTTTGTTAAGGTATGGATTGATTCTCTTCTCCCATGTTTTTTAAAGGTTTAAGAATGTTATGGGTGTGTAAATATGAGTTGAAAATGTGAAAATATGTATGTTACTACTGAAGAAGGTCACAGGTCATGTAGGGACTGTTTTGGCGTATTCTATTTGGCTTAAACTTTAACTAGTGTCCTTGTTATTATGGTGTCGTATTTGGAGGTGTGTTGTAATGTTGCAGGGATGGAAACGTGTTTAAATAGGGGTATAAGTGCTGCTTATTGCATCCACGTTATACTCCATTTCATGTGGTTAAGATTTTACGAATAAAGATTGAGAACCGTATTTTGGAGTCATAGTTTTGAGCGGGCTGTTTGGGACTTGTTTGGTGTGATGTTGAGGTGGTATAATTGTGTATTGGCTGCTGTTTGTTGTTGTTGGTTGTCTGTACTAATTGAATATGTAATTGGAAGTTAGGATAGGGCAAGTTGTAGAGGAGATACTGCCCGAATTCCGTTAACTTTTTAACTAACTAATAGAGTAGTCGAGAAAGACGAATAAGGAATTAATTCCTATGGGTGCTTGGTTGTGTATTTAGAAGCTGGAAATCTAAAGGTTATTAATATTAGTATTACCTTCTTGTTAAATAGGTCCAGAGGACGACGAGACAAGCCGGGTTAAAAGCAACCGATAAGAGGTATGTAAAGCCTATCTCTCATTTCTTTTGGCATGTCTTCAAGTTAAGTAAGGAATGATATGAGCCTGAGGATAAATCTACTCATAAATTCCAAGCGTAATTCACAGTCCTTATTTACTTCTTAATGAAAGCACTCTTACAGTAATTGAACTATGGCTTCTCAAACCTTCCATACGTTAGGAACTGATGAGTTTGTGAAGCTACCCTTTTTTTTCTTTTGGCATGTCTTAGATGTAAGTATTATGTATGTGAAATTGGGAGTTATTCTATTCTTAAAGCTTTGAGTATGAGTTAAGACTCTTGTTCACTTCCTACTGAGTAGAAATCTTGTAGTAAGTTGAGTCATTACCTTTCAAATCTCTCATATGATGAAAAGTAGTACATGTAAAGCCTGTCCTTTCCTACTTGTAGAAAGACTGGACTATAGGTAATATAGGACATGGATTTGAAGGTGACTCCATTTATAAGTTCTGGGTATAACTTATTACTTGTAGTTACTTTTGAATATAAAAGGTCTGAAAGTAGTTAAACTACTATTGTCGAGCCTTTTATATAGTGAATAGTAAGTGGAGATACCAACCCCTCATCCTAAAGGATCTATAAGGGTAAAAGTCTTTGATTACATAAACTATATGGAATTACCTTGATACATGCCTCTGATGCCTGAGACTTCACTTGACATGATTCTTACTGACCGTTAGAGGGTACTTAAGATGATTACTACCCTGATATTCAAGTGATAGTTCGCTTGATTACTCTGTTGAGCCTGGAGGATAATTTAGTTGCATATAGTTACACGCTGCTTTGCTCACTCATACTATAATATATCTTTTACTGAGTCCCGGTTCGGCTATAATATGTGTATATGAGATATGGATTGGGTCATCGTTCCTCGGCATTATAATACTATATATAAATCAGGTCGTCGTTCCTCAGTGTATATATAAGATATGGATCAGGCCATCATTCCTCAACATTATTATACTATATATGGATCGGACCATCATTCCTCGATGTGTATATGAGATACAGATCGGGCTGTCGTTTCTCGGCATTATTATACGATATATGGATTGGGCTGTTGTTCCTCGACGTGTACTTGCTATATACATGAATGAGGCTGTACATTCCACAATGCTAATAGTACATATAGGCCTATGAGGATAGAATGATGTATTTGTAACACCGAGTCCCCTAGTGGGCCAAGTATGGTGTGTGATGAGGGTATACATGACTTTATTTTATAAGATGCAGGTACAATGATTTATTAAAGGTTACACTTTTTCCCTGCATCCCTATTTCAGCTGTCATCTCATTTATGCTATGTTATGCTTTATATACTCAGTACATATATCGTACTGACCCCCCTTTCTTTGGGGGATGCATTTCATGCCTGTAGGTACAGATATTCATTTCAGAGATCCGCCAGCTTAGGATTTCTACTCAGCTATGTCGGAAGTAATACACTGTTCTGGAGCCTAGCTTTTAGTGTTGATATTCTAATGTATATGCTTGTTTATTCAAGGGTACGGTGGGGGCCCTATCCCACCATATGTTGTTGTTACTATTCTTAGAAGTCTGTAGTCACGTGTATGTGGGTTAAGTGTAAGTTGTCTCAATTGTGCCTATATGATATGTTGTAAATGTTTTTATGTTGTGGAAGCCTTGTCGGCTCGTGTGCCCTTTAATGATATGGTACGAATGAAAGAGGCTACATGTACATGAAAACGTTTTGACCCATTGAGGTTTTTGGGTGTAGTATCACATTACTCATAGTTCAATTTGGCTACATTTGACAGTTATATATACTGGGGTCTAGGTCGGACCCTAGTCACAGCCTACGAGGTTGGGTCATGACACCAGAGTAGGCAAAAGAGTTATGTTGATCAAATAATATGGCCTTTGGAGTTTATGATTAGAGACCGGGTATTCTAGTGAGTGTTGCCCATGAAGGGCGTGAGGATATTTTAGAGGAGGGGTAAGTTCAGCCCCAGGTTTATTGGCCTTTTTGAGCTATTGAGATGGATAGGGGAGGTAGTTTATGAGTTGGCCTTTCTCCCAGCACTTTTAGGTGTTCACCCTATGTTCTATGTTTCTATGCTACCGCGGTACATTCCAAATGAGTCTCATGTGCTTCACTGAGAGTTGGCCCAGTTTGATGAGTCTTTTAGCCTTAGAGGATGAGCTTGTATCTATTTTAGACAGGCATGCTAGAAAGTTGAGGTCTACGGAGATCTCATCAGTGAAAGTCCAGTGAAGGCATCATCCGATCGAGGAGGCTACTTGGGAGACCGAGTAGGACATGGGGACTCGATATCCTCATCTTTTTGAGCAACCAAGTATCCTTCTTCGTTGACTTTCGAGGATGAAAGTCTTTTTAGTAGTGGATGTTGTAATGACCTCCAGGGTCATTTTCATACTTTTGCATGTTTCTACCATTTTACCCCTTTCTATAGCTTTTTTATAGCTCATATGTGATGATGTTGGGAAGGGTGGCATGCTCCTAAAAGGGCTCGTTTGAGTTTTTAGAAAGTTTGGCCATTGTTAAAGATTAAGTCTTGAAAGAGTTGACTTGAGGCAGCCCTCTGAGATTCTGATGTTGGATAACGATTCTGTCAGTTTCATCAGCTCCGGAAGGTTCATTTTGTTTGAGAAGGAAGGTTAGTTTTGATTTTTGAGCCTTCTTCTTGAGTTGGTGCGATTAGGAATTTTAAATTTGAAGTTATGGCCAAGTTTGACTTCAGTCAACATTTTTTAGTAAACACACTCGAATAAAAATTTGATCAGTTTGGTTAGCTTTGAAACACCAAGTTTGGTTTAGAATGACTTTTGGTTCAATTCTCGAGATGCTTGAAATGGTATTAGGCCCGTTTCCCTATTTTTGAACCTTTATAACTTGGAAAGATGACTTTAGTCATAGGTTTTGGTAAATGGCGTCAAAACTAAATTATGTCGGTTCCATCAGCTCTGGGGCAGTCAAATTAGGCTAGTAGCATAGTCGGCATGAGTATCGAGGCAATCAGTATGATTTTGGAGGCATTTGGCGATTTTGACTTTTAAAATTAGCCTATGACTGACCTTGGTCAATATTCTTGAGAATCGCGCCCGAATGGAAATTTTGATAGTGCGGTTAGTTTCAAAATCTTAAGTTTGTTCTACAACGTCCCTCTGTTCGCTTCTCGAGGCTTCCGGTCTAATCCCAAGGATCGTTGTGGAAAATGGAATTTTATAAAAAGAAGGGGTGGGGCCTTCTTTTTCATAAAAAGACCTCGTATGAGAATTTAGAATGCGTCGTTGAGCGCCGAATTTGATAGGGTAGCATATCTCATTTGCGCGCATGGGGTTCCAAACGAATTTAGAACATGGCATGGCAAGATCATATTGCAGCAGCAGGCACCTGGTGTAGTCGCTAAAGCGACTCTTGGTAGCTCAAGCAATTATCGCTAAAGAGGCCAGGATGTCGCTAAAGCGACCAAGAAGTAGGGGTCGGGTGTCACTAAAGAGACCAGCCATCGCTAAAGCGAACTGTCGCTTAAGTGACCAATTGTCGCTTTCTCTCTGAGGTGGTCTCTTAATCGAACATTGAGGGCTTACTAAAGAGACATCAGAGACCTATTTTTGGTTTTTTTTTAGATTTGAGCCCTAACTTTCAAGACTCATTTTTCTCTATATATTTTGGGCGATTTAAGTGATTCAACAAGTAAATTTATGTGGATTTTTGTGGGAAATTAATTGGTATGTTCATAATTAGGAGCAAGGGCTTCCTTTGAGGTAAATTGCCCTTTTTCCTAACATTTTTTACTATTCTAGGGCTTGTAATTAGTGGGGGTCGTTTGAGTTCTTTTAAGGCTCGGTGTGTGCCTGTTTTTGGAGAACAAGTTCCTTGAGTTGTTTGGGACCTTGTGATGGAGTTAGATTTTCTATTTCATGCGCGGGTCTTAATATCAACTTTTTGACCTAATTTTTGTCCCATTTTAATTATAGCAATATGGGTATTGTTGGCCTTGTTTTGATGTGTTCTTTAATAATTTGATAGAGTGGTATCGTTTGGAGGCGTCCTAGAAAGAAAAGACTAAAGTTTAGCATTTCGGGTGTGGTTCCGGCTTTAAGGTAGGTTTTGGCTTACTCTTATTAGACTTTCCATGGTTAGAGTCGGTATATTTTGAGTACTAATGCATGATTCGGGTGATGATTTAAGTGTTGATATCCTATTGAGAAATTTGGAGTCGATGATCATCATTCGTGACTAGTTGGGGTTTTAGATGTTGGATCCTTAGTCTAGGTGATATCTTGACTTGTTTACATCATTTAGCATCCTTAGAACTTGCTCCTAGGTGATTTTAACTTAGGATGCCACTTGGTTGACTTTTTTGGTTTCGGTTGGTCACTTATTATGATTCTTGGCCATATTTGTTCCTTGTTTGGTAATGTCATTGTAAATGTTGGTCCCGAAACCATGCTTTCGATACCCAGAGTTTCAGGTTACTGATATATCATTTGGCATGCTATTTGTCTTGTTTACTCCCGGCGGTTTTTTAAAAAAATCTTTTAAAAGGAAGGCATGAAAGATGATATTAAGACTTTTGATTGATATATGAATATGAGGACTTTAAGGAAAGGTGGTGATGTCTTATTTATGGCAATTCAATATTGATCATCTCAGGGTATAGTTCCGGGCGACCCCTTTTATTTATTATTGATATACACTTTACTTCTTTGATAAGCTTGAGGTGTGTATTCTGGGCGGCCCATTAATACACATTTCGGGTTATTAGTTCGATGTTGATGAGTTCGAGGTATGATTTAGGGCTCCCCTTTTTATTGATGAGCTCGAGGATTATTTCGGGCGCTTCATGATTTTTTAGATGACCATCATCCATGACTATGAGTTTACATTTTGGCTTACTTCCGATATTATTTGAGTTAAGACTGTTGATATGATTACATGATTTGTTGGATTCACTTAATTATTGTATGATCTTCACATTCCTCTTTTCCCTAGTATCGTAGATTATATGGTTCTTCCCTGTTATTTTTGGTTTCATCGTGCTGCTTAATATATATTTATTATTTCAGAGCTCGGTCGGCCTATGATACCTACTAAGTACCCCATGTGTTGATAATTATAATGTACTTCTACATCTTTTGTATGCAGCTTCTGATTCGAGCCACCTTCAACGCGCGCCTTATCATCTGTAGCTAAGACATATCCATATTCTGGTGAGCTCCTGGTATTTAGATACTTGCTACATTCCCTCGTTCGCTCTGACTTGTATTTTGGACAGTCAGTTCTGCATTGTATATTTACATATATTTTCAGGTTTTTGTACTTAGTAGCTCCTGTATAGGTGACACCAGGTCTGGGGTTTTTCTAGTGTCAGTTTGTTATTTTTGGTCACTATCTGGCTTTTTGTATATTTTGTATCGTATTTATATATTTATATCTTGTCCCGACTATTCTTTTGTTATATTCTTTTGCTTCCACCTTCTTATATTATTAATGATTTAACTGGATTGATATTTGATTTCTGTATTAGTTGGGTTTTGCTTGGCTACTCGGGGGTTATGGTAGGCGCCATCATGGCCCATATTCGGGATGTGATAGTTGTCGGTTAGATAAACTCCCCAAGAATAAAAAATACTACTTTTATTTGAATTGCATCTATTGCCTTATTTTTTATAATACTTTAGTATTTTATTATACTTTCATGCACTACTTTCAGTCGAGTTATTCGCAACATTTTTTCTGTTGAGTATTCAATAAGTATGTTTCTATAATGTCATTTCAAATATCGTCATTTCCATGTACTGACATCCTTCGACGTTTCATCATTTTATGATGAAGATATAGGTGTTAAAGGTCATCAATAGACACTTTATTGAAAATCACACTTCCCTAGCTTTTGATGAGACTTCCTTGCTTTCAGAGGAACTCTTTTTCAATTTATTTCATTTATTATTAGTAGTTCTTTTGAGGTACTAGTGGACATATCCCAATACCTATCTATAGTTATTTAAAGGCTTCATCGATAGAGTAGAGAGTCAGTTCAGTATTTCAGTATTATGTTTTAACATTGATTTTGCCTTATATATTCAGAGTATTTTAAGATAGTTTTATGAGTTTATTCTTAGTATTTAAATTGCTCACTACTTTTAAAGTTATTGCCATCAATTTAAGTCTACCCCTTACTAGTCAGCTAGGCCAAAGGTTCAGTTGAGACCAACAATGGTTTTCGAGTACCGGCGACACCTAGGGTGTAAACTTGAGGTGACAAACCATGTATCAGAGAACAAAGTTTAAGAGTCCTAGAATGTCTATGAAGTCATACCTAGTACATTTCTTCTTATCAGTGTGAAGTGCACCATATCTATAATGAGGAGGTTAGAGGACATTAGGAAGTATCACCCTTCTTTCATACCCTAAATTCGTGCGATAGAGTTTAACTCTATTAAAGTTCTTTTAACTTGTGTGATTTCACATTTTCAGATCATTCCTCCAAAATGCACCTCCAGTCAAGGGAACGTCGCAAATACTTAGATTCAACCAACTATCATGGCCCCACATTGGAGAAACCAAACAAGGATGGAGGTTGTCTTTCTAACCAAGCAAATGATTTTGGAACTCATGAGGTTCCACAAACACCTGTTCCACATCCTTCCCCCACTTCTGAGGTGGGATTTAGAGGAGAAATAACTATGATCACTCAGTTGATGACTGCCATTCAGGCCTTCACAGCACTCCAAACATTAGCTCCAGCTCCCAAGAGTCTTCAGCTGCTACAAGGATCGGGGACTTTTTAAGGATCAGCCCACCAATTTTCACCGGGTCCAAGGTAGAAAAAGATCCCTAAAACTTCATTGATGAGATGTGAAAAAATCTCAAGGATATGTATGCTACTAAGTTCGAGTGTGTTGAACTTGTTTATCAAAAATAGGCCTTAGATCAAGCTATTATTAGTTAAAAGTGAGAGAAAAAAACATTTCGAAGGTAATCTCTACAATCGTTATGGCCACAATGAGTTCCTTATTATGTCTTTCGATTTGAATAAAGATCCTGCAACATTCATAAACTTCATGAACAGAGTATTTAAACAGCGCATGGACATGTTTTTTTATCAATTTCATCGATGATATTTTTATCTACTCAAGAGAAAAAGAAAGAGCATGCCAACCATCTCAGAATTATCCTCCAGACTCTATATTTGGTGAAGGTATTCGAATTGATTCACAAAACATAGAGGCAGTAAACAATTAGCCCAAACCCATATCCCCGACAAACATAAGAAGTTTCTTGGGTTTGGTTGGTTATTACAAAAGGTTTTAGAGGGATTCTCATCTATATTATTTCCATTGACTAAGTTGACTTAGAAGAAGACTAAGTTCCAATGGTCTGATTTTGTGAGAAAATCTTGTAGGAATTAAAAATCAGATTGACTACTACTCGACTATTTTCCCTACCCAAGGGAATAGATAGTTTTTTTGTTAAATTTAATGCGTCCAAAGTTGGACTTGGTTTTTAATTGATGCGGAAAGGTAAACTTATAGCCTATGTTCTAGACAGCTTAAAATCCATGAAAGGAATTATCTAACTCATGTTCTCAAGTTGGTGGTAGTGGTATTTTCTTTGAATATATGGAGTCATTATCTCTACGGCGCACATGTGGATGTGCTTAGTCATATGTCTTTGATCAGAAAGATCTAAACATAAGGCAGAGGAGGTGGCTTGAGTTTCTCAAGGAATATGACATAAGCGTTCTCTACCACTTCGGTAAAACTAATGTTATTGTTGATGCCCTTAGTAGGTTATCCATGGAGAGTACTGCTCATGTTGAGGAAGAAAAGAAAGAGTTGGCTAAGGAAATGCATAGAGTTTCATGTTTTCCAGTTTTCCTTATGGACTCGAAGGTGGTTTTATTGTTTAAAATAGGACTAAATCATTGCTAGTGGTAGAAGTGAAATAAAAGCATGACCAAGACCCCATCTAACTTCAGTTAGAGGAAGATGTTCATAAGTAGAAAGTGATGGCTTCTTCACAAAGGGGAGATGGTATGTTATGACATCAAAATAGAATGTGTGTTCTAAATGTTGATGCTTTTCAAGAGAGGATCATGGAAGAGGCCCATAGCTCTAGATATTTGTTTCATCTAGGTTACACAAAGATGAAACATGACATGAGAGAAGTCTATTGGTAGAGTGGAATGAAGAGAGATATTGTTGATATTGTTTCTATGTTTTCGAACTGTCAACAAGTTAAAGTTGAGCATCAAAGTCTATGTGGTGTAGCTCAAAATATAGAGCTTCCATAGTTGAAATGGGAGATGATCAATATGGATTTTATTTCAAGCTTATCGTGATCTCACAAACAACATAATTTGTATTGGGTGATTGTATATTGGATGCCTAAATTAGCCCACTTCATACCAATTAAGACTATACTTTCAGCAGAGGACTATGCCAGCTTGTACATCCATGATATAGTCAGACTTTATGGTGTCCCGCTATGCATTATTTTTGACAGGGGTGCCGTGTTCAACACCATTTTCGAGGTCATTTCATAAAGTTCTAGGTTCAAGGGTGAATCTTAGTACCACATTCCATCCCCTTACAAATGGCCAGTCATAGCATACTAGTCTGACACTAGAGGACATATTGAGAGTTTGTGTTATTGATTTTAAAAGTAATTGGCATGACCACTTGCCTCTTATAGACTTTGTGTACAACAAAATATTTCACTAAAGTATTCAGATGGCTCCTTTTGAGGCTCTTTATGAGCGGAGAAATAGATCACCAATAGGTTGGTTCGAAGTTGGTGAACCTGAGTTGATAGGGATGAACTTGGTTCACCGGTCATTGGAAAAGGTGAAAATCATCCAAGAGAGGTTGAAAATTGCAAAAAGTCATCATAATTCCTACACTGATGTTAGGAGAAGAGATTTAGAGTTTGAGGTGAATGATTGGGTGTATCTGAAGTTTCACCCATAAAGGTTATGATTAGAGTTAGGAAAAAGGGGAAACTTAATCCCCATTACATTGGTCGTTATCAAATTACAAAGAGAGTTGGCAATGTATCTTATGATTTAGAGTTACTGTTAGATTTTGGGGATGTTCATCCAGTATTTCACATTTCCATGCTCAAAAATAGCTTAGGAGACACATATCTAATTATTCCTATGGAAAGCATTGCTTTGAAAGATAGCTTGTCTTATGAGGAGATTCAGATTCATATTCTTAATCATTAAGTTCACAAGTTGAGAACTATGAAGATTGCATCAATCAAAGTTTTGTAGAGAAATTAGTTTGTTGAAGAGGCTACTTGGGAAGCCGAAGAGGATATAAAAGACAAATACCCTCATCTTTTAGTTCCTCCTAGTGTTGATGTTGAAGGTAATACTCATTTCCCAATCTCATATTTTATGTCTTTTCGAGTGTTTGAATGTTTCACTTCTTACATTGCATTCCTACCTTGTGTAAATTCTTAGGTTGGTCATCAGTCGAGGATGAATGATCCCAAGGAGGAGATATTGTAACACCCAAAAATATTGTAACTCAGATCTGTCTAGCAATCCCCCAAGAGACTTAAGCTTTTTCTGAAGCCTAACTTTTAGGATGCCATCTACTGACAATAGAAGGTTCTCTGGGTCGTAGATGGGCTCATGGAGTCAGACTTCAAAAAAATATCACTAGGGAACAAGATCTATGGACCAAGTTACGGATAATAGAAACTTATATGGGTCGTATACTGTATGTATACCAAGTTCAGACTCTTAGAAAGTCTAAGTGTGAAAGATGGGCCTTCATATGACTCATAAAAGGGTTTACAGACCGCAAAAGGTCCAGTAGACCCAACTTCAAAGAGTCTTTCCCCAATTATCTTCTACAACCCATAGAAGGGTCTATAGACCGTATATGGTTCCATAAACCTAACTTCAAAGTATCCTCTTAGTGAACCTTCCTATGAGTAGGATCTACGGCCCTTATGGCGGTCTACAACTAATAGATAAGGTCACGACCCAAGCTAGGTCATAGGCATGACACAAAAATTGGGAACCCCATGGGTATCCAACCAATACTCTTAGCATACATTACATACATAAGGTCAGTAAAGAAATAAATGAGAAGCATAAAAAGGAAGATAATTCTCAAAAAAGGAATCTCAACATGAGAGGGGTACAATCCCAAAATCGTCTAAACATGCCTCTACTTTTGTTAGACGCAGCTTAGGACATGTTCCTAGCTCACCAAACTTAAAAGAGAAATGTCATAAGGGAACATGAAAGAAAGTCATAAGTGTCATGTCCTCGGATCATGAGGACTCACCAATAAGAAATAGAACTCAATAGATAGTCATGGGAAGGACAATGAACGTGATAATCAAATCTTACATTATGATACAATATAGGTAAAAAGTATGCGTTATCACATGGTGCACTATGTGAGAAGCATGCAGGAATAATGATAATAAAACATAGTAAATATGAACATGGTATGCATGACCAATATCTGTAAAACAACATGAGTACAACGTGAAAACATCTAAAACATCGTAATCATGTGGTCAATGTATCATAATCATCAAAAGAACTTATACCATTTCATATACATTTGTGGGATAGGAACTTAACAATAATTTAAGATCATGCGAGCTATAAAATGGAATCCGATTTAATTTCCACATCGAGAAGAGAGATGCTACTTGCCAAGGTAGTGTCATGACCCAAGCCTAGGGCCTAGACGTGACATGAAGAATGAG
This sequence comes from Solanum dulcamara, assembly GCF_947179165.1. Lineage (NCBI taxonomy): Eukaryota > Viridiplantae > Streptophyta > Magnoliopsida > Solanales > Solanaceae > Solanum > Solanum dulcamara. The sequence goes on from NC_077245.1 coordinate 62,576,841, forward strand.
AAACCCAAAAATACCCCAAACAAGTCTCTTAGCATTCTTTTAGCCTTTCATAGTTAATGACAATAAATAAATAAGAAGAAATCATAATAGTAAAACTTCAATTTACATATGTCCAACAATACCTCTAACTTTTAGATTTAATGGGGCTAAGACAAGTCCGCATCTCACTCTCAATCACAATAGAAGGAAATGTCATAGTAAGTGTCTAAAGATCTCAACATATCATAAGCTTGAAAGATAAAGGAGTATTGTTCCCGGAAAATGGAAACTCACCAAAAGTAGTCTTCAAATAAAATCTCAATTATGCACATGGAGGAGAAAGAGGAGGAGCACCGATCCCTACTTAGTGATATCATGTAGGCAAAATAGTATGTGTTAGTACTTTGAATATACTAAGTATATAGGGATGCATGAACATTGAGAATAAATTAAAATATTTATGTATTATGAAATATAATGCAATGTATGCATAATCAATCATATAGATATCATTTAAAATATTTATTTTATGGGAACATTACCATAACTGACATTTAAGACCATGCAAGCTATTACATAGAATCTAACATAACCCCCTACGTTGATCGGGGAGATTACTTTTTGGGTAGAACTCTGTCAAATTAATTCATTTCTTTAACTTTAATTTTAAGGGATATTTGTGGATCCATTAGCCTAAGCCTACGATGGCTCCTATTTTGGCACATAGTTAATGAGACAAGGAGTTGCTACTAGGATTCCCTTACCGAATCCCACATCAATGCCTCATTCGGGGCTAAATCAATTCCACGGAATAGTTTAATACTTTAAAATTGTCATAACATATAGCTTGGGAATTCAAAACATCACATTTGGTGGAATAGCTCATTAAAATCTTTAGTGATTCAAATATGCAAAAATTATCCTTATAGCATAAAAAAGCCATCATTCATAGCATTTCATCATTTTTTTATTTTATAAGACTCCTTTTTTATCATATACATTGCTTTCATAAATATTTATTTGGAGTCAAAGCTTTCAAGTCAAACTTCATTGAAAATATAGTAAAACTAGGTGGGTTTAAGTCACTTCAACTTTCAAACATGTATGTAAATGAAATTATGCATAAATACTCTGAAATCTATTAATTAAAAACATGATTTAAACAACCCACCATGAATTTCAAGAATCTTTAAAGTGATAAATAGAGAAATTACTTGCAAACCATCAATTCATACATATGAAATTATTTTGCATCAAAATAGACGAGTAATCATTAGTATAATCATGATTCATGCTATTAACTAGAAATAAGAATTACCCGTAAGAAAATCTTAGTTGAAATCAAGAGTTTAGTTGAAAGAGTTTTGAACTACATGGGTGGAACAATCCATGGATAAACACCCACATACCTTAGAGTAAAGTTTAAAGAAAATAAACATAATTTATCATATAATCAAAATACTTTTGGCATGAGAGTGGAATGAAACTCTCATTGAAGCCTTCATACCTGGAATCCAAAGAGTTACTCAGAATCAAAGAACTTAATGAATACTCTTGAATCCTAGCCTTTTCTCCTCGCCAGAGTGTGTTGTGTACTACCCAGAGTACATGAATAAATGGAATAGTATTTGTACACTACTAAGAAATAAAACTATATTTTGAGAATGAATAAAGAAGTGTATAGACAGAAGAGTTGCTTGAGAAAGCTTGATGAACAAAATGATGAAATAAGGTGGGTATTTGTAGGTGTGAAGGAGGGACCTAACAATAATTAAAATAATTATAAAGAAAAATCTAAAAATTTAATAGAGGATTGTGATGCCATGGGTGATGTCAAATGAAGGACTATTGATGTCATGGGTGATGTCAAATAGATCTAGATCTTGTATGGTTGGTGAGATGAATCTTCTTTATACGAAATACCCTTTTTCGGAGCTATGTTTACACAAGATAACTTCCTAATTAGGATTTGATGTCTGTATATGAATTGTATCTCTAAAAGTCTTCTTTCATGTAGTTTAAGAATAAACTAATTTGAGCATCCTACAATGAGATTTGAATTTTCTTCTACAATTACTCCATTTCGTCACAACACCAGGTCTTGCAAAGATTCATTTATTTGAACTAGTTAGCCTCCGAATCTTAAGCTATGGTCTTCATGAAAGTTGTAGGTAATGATGTTGGGGTTATTTAAAAATTTAAATCACCTAATGTGAACTATTCTCTGAAAAGTTATTCCCAAAATATAGAAGTAATATCATTTTTATCGAGAATTGAAACACCATATACAACATTTTTAGGGGGTGTTACATTATCTTCTCCTTGGGAACATTTTTTCATGAATGAGAAAAGACTTAGATTGAGTAGAGTATAGTGTAAACCAACAACCCATCACTAGTGTGATGGTGAAATTTAAAACATTGGTTGAAATATATTTCATAATTTTGCATGCATATGTCAAGAAAAGTTAGAATGCTAGGATTTTCAAGTAATTGAGCAAGGACAACTTAATACCTTGGGCTTGAGTAGACGGAAAAAGGTGAGGGTATCGCTTAATCATATTTTCTTCTCTTTCCTATATAGAACTTTCTACTTGTTGATTCCTCCAAAAGACTTTAACAGATGCAACTTCTTTGTTCCTCAATTTCTTAACTTGCTAGTCCAAAATTTCAACCAGGACTTCTTCATAGGTCAAGTTTTCTTCAACATTCACTACTCCCAAAGGAATAATGGAACAAGGATCACCCACACATTTTCTCAACATAGACACATGGAACACCGGATGAACCATGACCATTTCAAATGGTAACTCCAACTCATACGCAACCATGCCAACACATCTCACGATTCTCTAAGGCCTTACATACCTAGGGCTCAATTTCCCTTTCTTACTAAACCGAACCATACCCTTCCAAGGTGAAACCTTTAGATATACCAATCATCTACATTAAACTTAAGATCCCTTCTTCTAGTGTCGAAATAGAACTTTTGACAACTTTGAGCCTTCTTCAACCTTTCTCTAATGATCTTTAGCTTCTCTAAAGAATCAAGTACAAAATTGGGGCCCAATAAGTTCATCTCACCTACTTCGAACCAACCAACTGGGGATCTACATCGTCTCTCATACAAAGACTCAAATGATGCCATCTCAATACTTGAGTGGTAACTATTATTATAAGAAAACTCGATGAGCGGTAGATGATCATCTTAATTTCCTTTATACTCCAATACACAAACCCTTAACATATTCTCTAGTGTTTGAATCATCCTTTTGGCTTGCCCATTTGTTTGAGGATGGAATGTGGTGTTCAATTTTACCTTGTATCGAGGCCCTTTTGAAATGATCTCCAAAAGTGAGAAGTGAATTAGGTACCACAATCTGGAGTAATTGATAACAGCACACCATGCAACCTCACCAACTCCCGAATATACAACTTGTAATAGTCTTCAGCACTATTAAAAGTCGTAACCAGTAGGAAGTGAGCCTACTTAGTCATTCTATCAACAATTACCCAAATTGAATCATGACGCTTCCAGGTATGAGGCAAACCCACTACAAAATCCATAATCACATCTTCCCACTTCCAAGTAGGGATTTCAATATCTTGGGCTAGGCCACCCGACCTTTGATGTCCAGCTTTCACTTGTTGGCGTTAAGAAATTTGGACATGAACCTTGCTATGCCCTTCTTTATTCCACCCCACCAATAGAACTCTTTTAAGTCTCGGTATATTTTCGTCGAACCAGAATGAATGGAATATGTAGAATTATGAGCTTTCATCAAGATCAAAATCCTTAGACCATCCATATCCGGAACACATAGCCAACCTTGGTAGTATAGCACTCCATCTCCCCCTTAGGAAAATACGTCTATATTCTTTTCCTTCACCAAATTTTTTAACTCAATAAACGTCGGGTCAAGATCTTTCTTTGACTTAACATCTACCACCAAAGAGGATTCAGACCCAATTTGAAATCTGTACCACATAACTTCACCCCTAATCTTACCAACCAGTGAACATCTTTCACCAACTCCCTCTTTCCTTCATCAGCATGGGCCACACTCCCCATAGACACTCTACTAAGTACATCAGCAACCATATTGGGTTTACCCAAATGATAATGCACACTCAAGTCATAGTCCTTAAGGAGCTCTAGCCACCTCCTTTGCCTTAGATTAAGGTCCTTTTGGGTGAACACATATTGAAGTCTTTTATGATTGGTATACACATCCACATTCACCCTATAGATGTAATGCCACCAAATCTTTAGAGCAAAAACAATGGCTACCAATTAAAGGTCATGGGTAGGGTAGTTACACTCATGCACCTTTAATTGCCTAGAAGCATAGGCTATGACTTTACCGTTTTGCATTAAGACACAACCTAAACCAATCTTTGAAGTATCTCAAAAAACCACAAACCCTTCTAATCCTTCTGGTAGAGTCAAAATAGGAGTGGAGGTAAGTCGATCTCTCAAGGTCTGGAAACTCTTCTCACACTCATTCGTCCATATAATTTGGGTTTCTTTTGGGTCAATTTCATCATAGGAGATGAGATAGAAGAAAATCCTTTGATGAACCTTCTATAGTATCCAGCTAAACTAATTCTTGACTGCCTACATTTTCTTAGGATCAACCTTGATCCCATCACCGGACACTACATGACCAAAAAATGCCACCTCCTTTAATGAAAATTCACACTTACTAAATTTTGCAAATAATTGCCTATCCCTCAATGTTTGAAGGACAAATCTCAAGTGATTCTTATGTTCTTCCTCACCCTGAGAGTAAATTAAAATATCATTCATGAAGACCACCACAAAAGTATCAAGATAAGGTTTGAATACCCTATTCATCAAGTCCATGAACACTATCGGTGCATTCGTCAACCCAAAACTCATCACCACAAACTTGAAGTGACCATACCTTATTTGAAAAGCCATTTTGGGAATGTCACACTCCCTCACCCGTAGCTGGTGATAGACAGACCAAAGGTTGATCTTGGAGAAGTGACTTGCCCCTTGCAATTGATCAAACAAGTCATCTATTCTAGGGATTGGGTACTTGTTCTTAATGGTCATCTTATTTAATTATTGGTAGTGTATGCAAATTCGAAGCGAACCATCTTTCTTTCTCACAAATAACACAGGAGCATCCCATGGCGAAATACTTGGTCTTATAAACCCCTCTTCTAACAAGTCCTTTAATTGTTCCTTCAACTCTTTCAATTCCGTCGAGGACATCCGATAAGGAGGAATAGAGATAGGTTGGGTATCGAGGAGGAGATTGATACCAAAATCAACTTCGTTTTCGGTAGAAAAACTGGGAAGGTCATCAAGAAATACATTGGGGAACTCATTGACTACGAGACCGACTCAAGAGGAGGATTTTCAGAGTCAACATCCCTAACCAACACAATGTGATAAATACAACCCTTAGCAATTAATTTTCGGGCCTTAAGATAAGAAATGAACTTATCCTTCACTACCAAATCATGACCCACCCATTCAATAGCAAACTCATTTGGAAATTGGAACTTGACTCGATGAATCCTACAATCTATAAAACCATAAGATGCATGTAACCAATCCTTCCCAAGAATGAAATCAAAATCTACCATGTCAAGCTCAATGAGATCACAAGGAATAACTTAATGCAAGATAGACATGAGACAACCCCTATAGAGCTTTCTAGCAACAACCAACTCACCAATGAGGTAGACACTAAATAAGGCTCTAATAATATTTCAGGTGACACATCAAACCTATTATCAATAAATGGAGTAACAAACGATAAATTTGCACCCGGATCTAATAATGTATACATATCAAAATCAAAGATCTTTAACATACCGGTAACGACATTAGGTGAGTTGTAGCACCCCCTTTGGGAGAATGCCACTTACAAAATAAAAGGTAGTTTTTTTTAAATCACAAATAGTCAACACCATTGCGGGTCCATAAAATACACAAAACTCGAACCAGTAGTTATTACAAAACTATTATCTTCCTTTGTGTAAGATAACAAGCCAACATATACAGGCATGACTTGAGTTAAATAGCAAAACTAGTTACCTTGTTCAAGTTACAAGCATATAGTTTTGTTTTCACAAGCCTTCAAAATTGTATACATAAGTGCCACATATATCATGTACACGTCCCCCAAAATATTTACAAAAACTAGATGCATATGCAGATGTGATCTTCACAAGGGCTCTAAAATTTCTACTCCAAATGTCCATCTTCATACCTCGTCCCACACATTACCTACGATAGAAAACAACTATCGCTAAGCATAAAGCTTAGTGGTGTAAAAACTTTGGGCTTGAAGCCATTAAATTCTTCAATTCCCTTGTTCATCGCAGATGGCTCAATAAGGTAAAAGTAAGCCCAAGTGAACAAGTATATCAAAGTATCAAATACAAACCTTGAAGAGTTTCAAAATCAAAATGAATATTCGAAGGCTCAAGTATCAAGAAACTTATAATTCAATTCAAAAGAGTTGTCAAATAATCAATTTCGCCCAATAGGTATTTCATGCCTTCACACTAAGCATAATCAATATGAAGACGAAACGAAGCCCCAAAATCAAGAAGGGTCATCACCTAATATCAAGAGAATCAAGAACCATGTTGAAAGTGGCTTTCCACTTATACTCGAGAATGAACGAAACCCTATCGTCAAGACAAAATATAAATCCAAAGTCAAGATGGTCAAGATCCGAATTGAGAGGCATGCCAATATCAATGACAAGTCACCGTAACAAGAAGGACAAAGTCCCAACAAGAATGCAAAATGATCAAGCAATTCGTACAAGTAGGCGATTTAGCGAAAGTTTTGCAATACTTGAGATAATAATCATACCACGATATAAGACAAAGAGTAGGAAAACAACCTATCAAGAAACTTCATATTTTGGAAAGTAAAATATTCCAAGTTCAATTTTATACACGAACCTTGGCATTTTAGCACATAACAACAAGTTCTACCACAACTCGAGGAACTCAATTCCTCTCCACCATACACCAACCAAAATCCACTTCATCAAATAGCTTCTCTTAGCTTGTATAAGTACATATACATATTAAATACATAATGAAATATCTACTTAAGTTTAAGAGTCTCATCATATCGAAACTAAACATGAAATCAATAAAAATCAGCCCAAACTATTCAAATTGGAATTTTGGACAGCCTACTGTCTTGTATTATTGCTCAGTTTCGAAGGGGTAAATGGGGTAAATAGGCTTTATGGTATCAATTAAAGTTATAGAGATATGTCTTATGGCCGCATATAATTTATAATCATCCCTATAATAATTATGTACAAGAAGATATGGCTAAAATACAAACAACAGTCCGTGTAGAAGTTTCGAAACAAAATTTGGGCAGCACCTCCTCTATACTTCATCACCCTTTTTAGAGAAGATAAAAGAAAAACTGGGTTTTATAGAAAATGAAAGTTATATCCCTATGAAATAGCTTTCCAAAATATATTGAATCACTCAAAATGAAGTTTTACACAAAGAGTTATACTAGTATTACTAACAACAGTCCCATTCAAAAAACGGGTTTGGTAACAAGAACAAGAACCTCCTCGCTGCCCCAACTATAAATTTTATGTTTCTAAATACCGTTACTTAACCAAAGGATACCTTAGACAATTAATTTACGAAATGAAATTGGAGGACTTACCTTGTTTTTGTGCTGCCATTACTCTCTCTTGTTCTCTAAATTCTCTCAACGTCTAAGTATAATTTGCTAAAGAAAATGACCTCTTAGTCATCTTAACATGTATATATATTCTCCCTTAAAATGTGACACATGGCATCCCCTAAGAGTGACACCTATCTAGCCCCGAGGGTGCCACATCATCCATGCGCCCAATCCAAAGCTGCCACATGGCAGCGTGGGGTCTACCCCAAGTAGGTGTGTCATCTACTTAGTCCAAGTAGGTGCATCACCTACTTATTTCAAGTAGGTGCTACGCCTCATTTTCCCTCTTCCGTAGGTTCGTAATCTCATCTCACTTTAAGAACCTATGTAATCCTTGCTACTTAAGCTCGACGTGTACTCAAGTAGATTAATTATGTAAGACATCTCAATCAATAGCTTATGCAAGTAGGTTGATTACCATGACCCATTATTTGGCCTTCAAATCCTTCCAAATCCCTCGACCTATCTCCAACCATCACAACTCATGTAGAACTTCATAGATAACGTGGATCACCTGGCAATCCTTTAGAAAAACCATAAAAAGAAAATTGGGGTATTACATGCGTCCTCAACCTCTTATCTCCTATGCAAGGCATAAACACAGTTGGTGCGTTGGCCACCTCCTTGGCTTGTTGACCATGAGGAATTTGGCCTTGAGGCCTACCACCACCACCTCTATAATCCCTAGCATAGTGGTCCGTCTTGCCACACTTGAAGCATGCATTGGAGCCTTCTAAGCATTCCCCTTTGTGAGTCTTTTCACATTTTTTGCAAACGGGGAAAGTTTGAGCACCAACATTCTCTCTTGGAACCATTGGTATATCACATTTGTCCTTGTTGAACCTTGGAGGAGGAGTATTGGTGGAACCTTGTCCCACAAACCGTTGCCCACCTTGGCCTTTGCCATTGTTACCATAATCAGACCTTTGAGGGTTAAACCCTCCACCATCCACTCTAGCCTTTTTGAACCCCCTTGATCTCTCTCTCAGCTTCTCTTGTTCAATTTTTTCTGCATAAGTCTTAACCGACAGATGTCCATATCCTTGACCAACATGGCCGTTTTTCACTCCTTGGAAACCAAGCTTGACACATCGAAAATAAACTTGCTCATCCTAGCTCTTGGTCAGAGACCATGAAGGGAGCATACTTTCACAACTTAGTGAACTGAGAGCATACTCCCTCATGCTCATACTCCCTTGATGGAGGTTGATGAACTCTTGGATTTTGGCCTCCTTTAGCTCCAATGGGAAGAAGAGGTCAAGGAAGGCACCTTCAAACTCTTCTCATCCTATCGGTCCTATTTCTTCATCCCTCTCAACAACCCATAGTTTGTACCACACTCGAGCTACACCTTTGAGTTCATAGGACAATAGCTCGACCTTCTAATTTGATGGCACACCTATGATAGCCACAATCTAGTACACCTCATCAATAAACTCCATAGGGTCCTCATCTAGTTTATAACCATCAAACTCGGACATATTTATCCTTTGGAAATCCCAAATCCTAGAGGCCAGATTTTGCATTTAGAGATTAGGAATAGTTTGATTTCCTTGGTTGGCTACGACTTGAGCCAAAAACATTATGATATTGAGAAACTCGGCATGGGTTCCCCTTCCTCATGATATGGGGCATTGGGAACTGGAGGAGCTTGGTCTCCATCGTCAACTTTCTCTTAGAGGTTCTCTTCTACGAGTCATTATACTAGAACACAAAATGGGTCGTTAGTTAGAGGAAAGCTTAGGACACTCTAAGGAACGACATGAATTTGAAAGAAGTGAAAACTTTTCTAAACGTCCCATAGTCTACTATTCATAGTTATGGCGCACTTCACAACTATGAAAAAGATCCTATTTGACGCGTTATGTTGGACTCTGAGTACCATTCAAAATATCAGGCCCTAATACCATATTTTTCAAGCCTACGTCCTAGATGTGACATGGAGTATGAGGAACCCGAAAGTACCTCAAACTAGCCTCTTAGCATTCTTTTAGCCTTTCATAGGCAATGACAATAAATAAATAAGCGGAAATCATAATAGTAAATCTTCAACGTACATATGTCCAACAATACCTCTAACTTTGAGATTTAACAGGGCTAAGACAAGTCCCCAGCTCACCCTCAATCATAATAGAAAGAAATATCATAGTAAGTGTCCAAAAGTCTCAACATATCATAAGCTAGAAAGATAAAGGAATATTGTTCCCAAAATATGGGAACTCGCCAAAAGTAATCTTCAAATGAAATCTAAACTATCCACATGGAGGAGAACGAGAAGGAGCACCGGTCCCTACATGGTGATATCATGTAGGCAAAATAGTATGTGTTAGTACTTTGAATATACTAAGTATATAGGCATGCATGAACATTAAGAATACATTAAAATATTTATGTAATATGAAACATAATGCAATGCATGCATAATCAATCATATAGATATCCTTTAAAATATTTATTTTATGGGAATTTGACCATAACCGAAATTTAAGACCATGTAAGCTATTACATGGAATCCAACATAACCCCCTACGTTGATCGGGGAGACTACTTTTTGGGTAGAACTCTGTCAAATTAATTTATTTCTTTAACTTTAATTTTAAGGGTTATTTGTGGATCCATTAGCCTAAGCCTATGAGGGCTCCTATGTTGGCACATAGTTAATGAGATAAGGAGTTGCTACTAGGATTCCCTTACCGAATCCCACATCAATGCCTCATTCGGGGCTAAATCAATCCCACGAAATAGTTTATTACTTTAAAATAGTTATAGCATATAGCTTGGGAATTCAAAATATCAAATTTGGTGGAATAACTCATTAAAATCTTTAGTAATTAAAATATGCAAGAATTATCCTTATATCATAAATAATCCATCATTCATAGCATTTCATCACTCTTTCATTTTATAAGACTCCCTTTTTTCAAAGACATTGCTTTCATAAATATTTATTTGGAGTCAAAGCTTTCAAGTCAAACTTCATTAAAAATATAGTAAAACTAGGTGGATTTAAGTCACTTCAACTTTAAACATGTATGTAAATTAAAATTATGCCTAAATACTTTGAAAACCATTAATTAAAAAATCTGCTTTAAACCATCAATTCATACATATGAAATTATTTTGCATCAAAATAGACTAATAATCATTAGTTTAATCATGATTCATGCTATTATGTAGATATAAGAATTACCCATAAGAAAATCTTACTTGAAATCAAGAGATTTAGTTGAAAGAGTTTTGAACTACATGGGTGGAACAATCCGTGGATAAACACCCACATACCGTAGAGTAAAGCTTAAGGAAAATAAACATAATTTACCGTATAATCAAAATACTTTAGGCATGAGGGTGGAAGAAATTCTGTCATTGAAGCCTTACATACCTGGAATCGGAAGCGTTACTCAGAATCGAAGGACTTAATGAACACTCTTGAATCCTGACCTTTTCTCCTCGCCGGAGCGTTTTGTATACAACCCGGAGTATATGAATTACCAGAATAGTATTTCTACACTAATAAAAACTAAAACTATATTTTGAGAATGAGTAAAGAAGTATATAGAGAGAAGAGTTGCTTGAAAAAGCTTCATGAACAAAATGATGAAATAAGGTGGTATTTATAAGTGTGAAGGAGGGACCTAACAATAATTAAAATAATTATAAAAAAATATGAAAAATTTAATAGAGGATTATGATGTAATGGGTGATGTCAAATGGAGGACTATTGAGGTCATGGGTGATGTCAAATGGACCTAGATCTTCTATTGTTGGTGAGATGAATCTTCTTTTTATGAAATACCTTTTTTCGGAGCTATGTATGAACAAGATAACTTCCTAATTAGGATTTGATGTCTGCATATGGATTGTAGCTCTAGAAGTCTTGTTTCATGTAGTTCAAGAATCAACTGATTTGGAGAATCCTACAGTGACATATGATTTTTGTTCTATAATTACTCCATTTCATCACAACACCAGGTCTTGCAAAGATTAATTCATTTTACCTACTTAGCCTCCGAATCTTAAGCTATTGTCTCATGAAAGTTGTAGGTAATTATTTTGAAGTTATTCACAAATTTGAATCACCTAATGTGGACTATTATATGAAAAGTTATTCCTAAAATACAAAAGAAATATCATTTTCATTGAGAATTGGAACCTATATACAACGTTTTTAGGGGGTGTTACAGGTAGACTCCGAAAGCACATATTTAACTTAAGATATTTGTGGATCCACTAGCTAGGACATAAAGGCCAACCTACCGGGGCTAAGTCTTTAGGGACTATAGGTTGCTACTAGAGTTCTCTTGGGTCGCTACTTGAGCTTCTGGACCAAATCCCACCTCAAAGTCTTCTCGGTGCTTAATCATTTTTCCGACATAACTCATAAAAATATAGTCATTAACATAATTAGGAAAGGCTATAACAAATACCAATCCAATATTATAAAATAGTCACAAGAGTATCTCATTAACAAGATTGATTAATACAAAAATGAGAAAATCTTTCAAACCTTATGAATCCGTGAGTTGGTAAGAAAACGTTTCACCATCTTTAATATGAATTTTTGAGAAAACCTTTCACAACATTTATACTTTCTTCAGAACATATTTGAAATCATAATTCATCACCATCATAATATTTCGTAGATACTTCATCAATTCATGGACATTACTCCATATGTTCATTCTTGAAAATAACATAATATGTGGGTCAATGGAAATCAACTTGAAATCAAGCAATTTAACTTGAATTATGCATAATTAAGTCAATAATAATGAAATAAACTATAATTGAATTGAAATAATGCAATTTCATAAGAATTAGGGCTAGAAGTTAAGCATAGAAGAAGAATTAGAGAAATCCTTCGTAAGAATTAGGGCTAGAAGATAGGCATAGAAGAAGAATTGGAGAAAAGCCTTTGGGACTGCATGAATAGAAGGATCCATGGATGAATGCTGACATACCTTGAATAAATCAAATTTCTAAATGCACTTGAATTGGAGACTTGAACTATACTTTGAAAATCTCTTACTTAAACCTTGAAGAAGAACTTGAGAGGAATCTTTTAGAGAGAGAATTATTGTGATTATTGATTAGAGAAGGAATGGGGGGAAGTTTGAAGGTTTTGGGTAGTTATAGTCTTTAGAAAAAGGCTTAAAACATCATAGTCTAGGAATTAAATGAGTCTGAAAGGATTAGAATAGCTATACTTAAAACTATCGAGGTCCAACTTTGCGAGGTCGGTTGAGCTCTCCGTTCTGATCAGTGAGTCACCGACCTTTTCACTTAACTCGTCAATTTTCCCAAAAACCTGATCACAAATCTCTGATTTTCTTGGTGAGGTCGTCCTAGCTTGCCGACCAGTCACTAAGTCTCTAAAGTGACCCTTCGTTCACCCAGCTCTATCTTTTTCTACCACCTTCTCTAAATATTTATGTGAGGTAGGTTAGATTCCATAGTCCATTTGGCGAGTCGCCAAACATACTTCAAACTCACCAAGCCTTCCTACTTGCTGAGAAATTTCTTAGAACTTATTAGCGAGGTCACTGGCCATTTGGCAAGTCACTAATACAAACTTGGTGAGTCGCCAAGTCCTTTAGGCAAGCCTCATCCTCGAATTTTCACTGTTTTCCCTTTTTAACTCAATAATTCAACTTTTCAATATTCGGGGCTTCATAATATCTTTCCCTTGGAAACATTCTTCCTCAAATGGGCTCAACTAGCATAAAAGGAACAGGAAAACTGACATAGTAACCCAATATGAATGCAATAACATAGTAAAAATGCATAAGACATGGAGTATTCAATTGCAAGGTAAAATATGATTCTTGAAACCAATTTCATGAACATGCATGCACATGAAAACATGAGAATGACTTAGACATATGATTTTGAATGTGTGACCATGAAAGAACTTAATACCTCAACTAGGAATGGAAGGAAAATGATGAGGGTAACGTCACATCATATAGGCTTCGGTCTCCCATGTAGCACCTTCAACCTCTTGGTTCCTCCATGAAACATTAATGGATGCAACTTCTTTATTCCTCAACCTTCTAACTTGTCGGTCTAGAATCTTCACTAGAATCTCCTCATAGGATAAAATTTCCTTCACACCCACACTATCCAAAGGAACAATTGATCTAGGATCACCCGCACTCTTCTTCAACAAAGACACATGAAATACCGAATGCACCAATGCCAACTTCAAAGGTAAATCTAACTCATATGACACCTTTACAAACCTTCTCAAAATTTGGTATGAGCCTATATATCGGGAACTAAGCTTCCCCTTCTTGCCAAAATGCATTACATCCTTCATGTGTGAGATTTTCAAGTAAACCCAATCGTCAATCTCAAACTCAAGCTCCTTTCTCCTTACATCAGAATATGACTTTTAACGGCTTTGGGTGCTCTTCAACCTTTCTCCAATGATTTTAACCTTCTCCATCATCTTATGCACCAACTCGGGACCTATCAAAGCAAGTTCACTAACTTCAAACCAACCAATAGGGGATCTACATCTCCTACCATAAAGAGTCAAACGGAGCCAATTAAATATATGAATGGTAGCTATTGTTGTAGGAAAACTCGATCAAAGGAAAATAATCATCCCAATTACCCTTGAAATTGATTCCACAAGCTCTCAATCTGTCTTCCAATGTTTTAGTAGTACGCTCAGCTTGAACATTAGTTTGGGGGTAAAAAGTCATGTTAAGCCTAACTTGAGTACCAAGACCCTTTTGGAAAGACCTCTAAAACTCATATGTGAATTAAATTCCTCGGTCTAAAATAATAGATAATGGAATACCATGAAGCTTAACCAACTTATTAATATAAAGTCTAGCATAATCCTCGACCGAATAAAAAGTCTTAATGGGAAGGAAATGTGCCAACTTAGTCATTCAGTCAACAACAATCAAACTCGAATCATGTTGTAACGAATATGAGGAAAACCCGTAATGTAGTCCATATTCAAATCCTCCCACTTACAAGTAGGAATCTCAATATCTTGAACTAAACCTCCCAATTTTTTATGCTCAACCTTCACTTATTGACAATTAGGACATTAACAAATTCCACAATATCTTTCTTCATGCCATTTCACAAATACACTTCCCTTAAATCTCTATACATATTTTTGGAGTCCAGATGAATAGAATACCTTAAACTATGAGCTTCAAACAATATCATTTCCCTTAAGACATCAACACCAGAAACACACAATCGGCCTTGATATCTAAGCACACCATCTCTCCCTTGAGAGAAAGCCTCATTGGCTTTTTCGGCAACCGATTTCTTCTGCTCAACCAAAGTTGGATCATTATCTTTCTTTGCCTTAACATCCGCCACTAGAGATGATTCAGAACCATTTTGCACAACAATACCACCATTCTCTGAATTAACCAAGCAAATACCCAAACAAACTAGTCTATAATGTCACAACCTATATCCTTCTTTTCATCCTCAACATGGGCAATACTATTCATGGAAAATCTACATAGGACATTAACAACCATATTTGTTTTACCCAAATGGTACAAAACACTCATATCATAATCTTTCAACAAATCAAGCCATCTCCTTTGTTGAAGGTTCAAATTATTTCGGTTGAGCACTTATTACAAACTCTTATGATCGGTGAATACATCAACATGGAAACAAAAAAAGATAGTGCCTCTAAATCTTCAAAGCAAACACAGTCGCCGCCAACTCCAACTCATGGGTCGGATAATTCTTTTCATGCACCTTAAGTTGCCTAGAAACATAGGATATCACCTTACCATTTTTCATCAAAACCCAACCAAAACCAATGTTTAAAGCATCACAATATACAATAAACCCATCAGAGCCTTTCGATAAGGTCAACACCAGAGCAGAAGTAAGCCTATCTTTCAACTCTTGGAAGTTGTTCTCACATACCTTGGACGATTGGAATTTCACCTTTTTTAAGTCAAAGTAGTCAAGAGGGATACAATGGAAGAGAATCCTTCCATAAACAGTCTATAATAACCGACTAAGCTCAAGAAACTTTGAATATCAGAAGGAGACAAAGGTCTAGGCCAATTCTTAACCACTTCAGTTTACTTAGGATCAACCATGATACCTTCACCAGAGACAACATGTCTAAGGAAAGAAATCGACCTCAACCAAAACTCACACTTACTAAACATAGCAAATAATTGGTGATCCTTAAGAACTTGTAAGATAATTCTCAAATGATCAGCATGCTCCTCTTCATTCTAAGAATGAACCAGGATATCTTCAATGAACACAATAACGATCATTGTCCAAATATTGCCTAAACACTAGGTTCATCAAGTCCATAAAAGTTGCAGGAGCCTTTATTAGTATAAAAGACATAACCAAAAAATTCAAAGTGGCCATATCGAGTTCTAAATGTCATCTTTGGAATATCACATTCTCTTATAGAAGTTGATGATAATCCGATCAATGATCAATCTTCGAAAAGTAGTTTTCTCCTTAAAGTTGACCGAACAAGTCATCAATCCTTAGAAAGGGATAATTGTTAATTATGAATTTTTTCAATTGTTGGTAGTTGATACATGAAGAGAACCATCTTTTTTCTGACAAAAGAGAATCGAAGCACCCCATAGAAATATTCCGCTTGATAAAACCTTTATCCAACAAATCTTTCAACTGATCTGTCAACTCCTTAAGTTTTGCAAAGGCCATATGGTAAGGAATAATAGAGATAGGATAGGTATTAGAAAAAATAGCAATACCGAAGTCCATATCCCTTTCGAGAGGGATACTTGGGAGATCATCGAGAAATACTTCTAGAACTCATAAACAATCAAAACTTACTCAAGAGTAGAAGTTTTGGAATTTGTATCCCTAACCCAGACTAGATGATAGATGCAATCCTTGGAAATAATTTTCTGAGTTTTATCGCACAAGATGAATTGACCTTAAATAAGGAATTAATATCCTTCCATTCTATGACTGGCTCATTTGAAAACTAAAACTTCACCACACGGGCTCTACAACATAAGGAAGCATAATATGCAGGAAGCCAATTCATACCAAGGATAACATCAAAATATCCTTCCATTCTATGACTGGCTCATTTGAAAATTAAAACTTTACCACACGGGCTCTACAACATAAGGAAGCATAATATGAAGGAAGCCAATCCATACCAAGGATAACATCAAAATAAATTATATTCAAGCTCTAAAAGATCAATTGAGGTGATTTTATAAAATAAAAAAAACTGAGACCAAACAATCTCTATAGACTCTTCTAGACATAACTGAATCACCAACAGGAGTGTAAACCAAAAAAGGTTCTATCAGGATCTCAGGACTAACAACAAATGTCATAAAAAGATAAGGATTAACAAATTATAGAGTATCACCTGAATCTAACAATGTATAAACATCAAACTCAACTAGTTTCAACATACCAGTCACAACATCGGGCTAATCCTCTAATGCTTGATGAGTTTGCATAACATAAAACCTATTTTGACACTGACTGCCACCTGAAGTAGTACCCTACTGAGCCGGATAACCTATATCCTGAGTCTGATCCTTGGGTCAAGCACCATCTCTACAATTCTTTTCATGGTGACCCAACTTATCGCATCTAGAACATGGACCCAATCCCGCCAAGCATTCTCCTCCATTTTTCCTTTGATATTTCTTTCATGTAGGGATGACCTAACCACTTAGAGCTTCACCTTGAACTTTTGGGTTAAACACCCTATCTTTATCAGACTTTGGATCCGAAGGGTTGAAAGCATTTGGCCAGAATACTTTGGCAAAATTGAGGACAACCACCATTTCTTGACCTAGAGTGTGAAAAGTCACCACCATCGTACCTTGATCTCTTGGACTCCCTAGCCTTCTCCCTAAGCTTTTTCTCCTTAATTTGTTCGGCATGAGTCATAAGCCTTTAGATATCCATTTCCCTAATTAGGATAAAGGTTTTGCACTCTTTAGATACTAAGTCCAACACACCGAAAACAAACTTGCTCATACGAGCTCTTGCGTTGGATACCATAAGTGGGACGTACTTTTACAATTGGGTGAATTTGAGGGCATACTCCCTCACACGCATGCTTAGCCTCCCCTAGCTCAAGAGGAAAGAAATTGTCAAGAAACACCTCCTTGAACTCATCCCAAGAAATAGGATTTGCTTCTCTAGACTACTCAACTTTTCATTAATTAAACCAAATTCTAGCATCCTCTTTCAATTAGTAAGCGACCAACTCTGCAATCTCCATCGATCTTACCCCTATAATCTCCACAATCTTGTGAATTCTTTGAATAAATTCTTATGGATCCTCATCCACCTTTGACCAATGACACTCCAGCAGGCTCATGCTCATGAATCACGAACCCTCATCGCCATTGTACCCACATATGGGTTCACTGGCACAGCTTGAGCTTCTGCATGAGAGACTTTCTCATTCAAAAGGTCATTTGGAGCTTGTTTCCCCTCCTCAATATTCCTTCGTACGGGGATTATTTGTGGAGGTATAGTTTTAAAATTGTAAAAAGAGAGTGTTAGAGGGAAAATCCTTAGATTTGAAATCTATCACACGATCAGATTATGAAAGAAGTGGAATTTCTCAAAATGCCTCATAGCCTCTCATTCACAGATGTGGTGTGATTCACACCAATGAAAAAGACTCTACTTAGCGCAGCATGTTAGACTCCCTAGGACACCTTAAATCTTATGCTCTGATACCAAATTTGTCATGACCCAAGCTAGGCTCTAGATATGACATAGCAATTGGAATCCTGAGGGACTCTAACCAAGCCTCCAAGATGTATTGCATACATAACATAAGTAAACACATTAATGAAAGCATAAAGTGAAAGATAAGTCTCAATGGGGAATCTCAACATAATAGGGTTACAATCCCAAAATCCTCTAAACATGACTCTACTTCTATTAGATAGGGCTTAGGATATGTTCCTAGCTCACAAAACATAAAAGATAAAAGTCATAGGGGAACATGAAAGAAAGTCATAAGGGAACATGAAAGAAAGTCATTAGTGTCATTTCCTCAGATCATTAGGACTCAACAACAAGAAATAGAACTCCATAGCTAGCCATGAGTGGGAGGATAACCATGATCGTCGAATCCTACATTATGATATAATGTAGGCAAAAAGTAAGTGTTAGCATATGGAATACGTTAAGTATATGAGAAGCATGCAGGAACAATGATAAAAAGACATATTCAATATGAACTTGTGATGAATGACCAATATCTATAAAACAACATGAATAAAACTTGCAAATATTTGAAACATCAGAATCTTGTGGTCAATGCATCATAATCATCATAAGAACTTATACCATTTCATATAAATATGTCGGATATGACCTTAACCTACAGTTAATACCATGTGAGCTATAATATGAAATTCAATGTAACTCCCACATCGATAAGAGAGAGGCTACTTAACATGATAGACACCGTGAGAACATGTTTAACTTGAACTATTTGTGGATCCACTAGTTAGGCCATAATGGAAAACCTACAAGGGCAATATAGTTAGGGACTAGATATTTCTACTAGAATTCCCTTGGATAGCTACTTGAGCTTCCGGATTGAGCCCCACCTCAAAGTCCTCTCGGAACTTAATCAATATCTTGACAAAATTCATGAAAACATAGTTATTACTATCATTAGGAAAGGCTATAATAAATACCAATACAACATCATAAAATAATCATAACAATAGCACATTAACATGATTAATTCATACAGGAATGAGAAAATCTATCAATCGTTATGAATTCATAAGTCGGTGAGAAAATGTTTCACCATCTTTAACATGAATGTGTGACAAAACCTTTCACAACCTTTATTAATTCATCATCATCATTACTTTTCATAGATACTTCATTAATTCATGACCATAACTTCATAGGCTCATACTTGTGAATAAATTAATGCATGGTTCCATGGAAATCAACTTGAAATAATGAAATTTAACTTGAATCATGCATAATTAAATCAATGATGATGAAATAAATTATAATTGAGTTGACCCGTGCATTTCATAAGAATTAGGGCTAGAAGATAAGCTTAGAAGAAGAAATAGAGAGAAGCCTTTGGGACTCCATGGATGGAAGGATCCATGGATCCATTCCCACATACCTTGACTAAATTAAAGCCCTAAATGCACTTGAATTGGAGACTTGAACTAGAATTTGAACATCCCTAACTTGAAGCTTGAAGAAGAACTTGGGAGGATTCTTTTTGAGAGAGAATTATTGTTGATTATTTATTGGAGAAGAAATGGGGAAGTTTGAAGGGTTTGGGTATAGTCTTTAGCAATAGGCTTAAAACATCGTAGTTTCGGAAGTTAATTAGTCAGATAGGATGAAAATAGCCTTACTTAAAACTGTCGAGGTCTCTTTTTGTGAGGTTGGTCGATCTTGCAGTTCTGATCAGCGAATCACTGACCTCTTAGGCTAACTTGCCAATTTTCCCAAAAACTGAATTAGAAATCTCTGATCTTCTTGGCGAGCTTATCCTAGCTCGGCGACCCTATCAGCGAGTCACCAAAGCGATGCATCCTTCACCCAGCTCTACTTGTTTCTACCAACTTCTCTGAATATTTAGGCGGGGGGCTTAGCTCACACAGTCCATTTGGCGAGTCAACGAACATACTTCTAAATCACAACCGTTCGTGCTTATTGAGAAATTTCTATGAACTTACTGGAGAGCTCACTTACTATTTACTGAGTTGTCAATACCAACTTGGCATGTTTCCAAGACCTTTAGGTGAGCCTCAGCCATGAATTTTCACTATTTTCCCTTTTTAACTCAATAATTCAAGTTTCCAACTTTCGGGGGCTCACGTAGACCCAGCATTAGGAAATTCCAAAAACTCCTATAGCTTAACTTAGCTTCTATAAGAGGGCTCCTACGAAATATAGAAGCTTTTACGGACCGTAGGAGGTACACATAGATGGCCCAGTCAGCTTTTAATAAAGGGTAGCTTTTTTTTTCCCACCCTTTTCAAGGCAAAACCTTGATGTTTTTGGACGAAAATAAGGCCTTTGTCAGTATCATTAAACCTTTACCTCCTCATAATTATTCTCCAAACTTAAAGCGAGGTTTCAAGAGGAGAAAATCTAGGGTTTCAAGAGCGTTTACCAAATTCTTCAAGTTTCTTCAAGAACATTATTCTTATAGGTACGTGTGGCTATTCAGATTGTTGGACTAAGTTCTTCCTCATGCACAACATCTAAATTTAGTCATTAAATGGTTTATATAGGGTTTTAACCCAAGTTTCTTCAAAATCTTGAATTGAACCTCCATTCGTTCTATTGAAATTCGAGTACTATTATTGAGTACATGTTTTCCTCATGTGAATTCTAATTTCCTTGATATATATAGTTCATGATTATTTCCTCCATGGACCTTACCTAGTTGAGTAGTTAAAGTTATTGCATTGTTATTCATTATGCATGATTTCCAAAGCTTGAGTAAGTAAAGTATTTTGCATTACTAATTATAATGCATGCATTCAAAATTTCAGTAAATTCAAGTATTTACATGTTTATCAATAAAGCTTTTAAAGGGAACTAAAGGGTTCCAAATGTATAATTCGCAATGAGAAAAGCTTTTGTATTTTTAAGAAGAGCATAAATAATTTCAAAAGTAGTTTCGGTTTGTTAAGAGAAAAGTTTAGTATAACTTCAAGAAGCATTTTTGAGCATTGACTCATCACATGTAGTATTTCTATTATTCCGCATAATGCATGTTTTGGGAGTTGTATTGAAACTTATTTGTGTACGAGTTTAGATAACTCCAACTCCATAACCTACGCCGCTAGTGTAGATAGGATGGTACCAGTAATTCGGGCGACTCCTCACTTTATCCCAAAAGAGGACTTTTAGATGGATCCATAAGTTAAGCTATTTTCTTATATTTTGGCAAGGTACAGGATGGCTCTAGCAACATAGGCAAAAATTTGTACCATCATGAGGCTCATGTGATAGTTGTTGGTTAGAGAAATTCCCCAAGAAAAGAAAATACTACTTTTATTTGAATTCCATCTATTGCCTTATTTTTTTTGGTAAAGCTTTAGTATTTCATTAAACTTGCATGCATTACTTTTAGTCATTTTATTCACAACAGTCTTTCAGTTGAACTCCTGAAGGACTCTAACCTTTCTATTCTCTACCATTTAGGCAAGGCGAATATGGTAGTGGATGTCTTGAACCAGAAGGAAGTGAGTATGGGGAGTCTAGCCTTCCTTATGGTCTCAGAGCGACCTTTGGATTTAGACATTCAGTCTTTAGATAATAGGATGATTCAGTTGGATATTTCAAACTCTAGGCAGGTATTGGCCTATGTGGAGTTCAGACTTCTTTTTTGGATCGGATTTGTGGTTGTTGGTTTGAGGATGAGGACTTCGTAGCTCTTTGAGAGTGAGTTCTACCAGGTAACGTCAGGTAAGCTACCTTATATTCTATGGGGGTTTTGAGGTTTGATAGTCTTATCTGTATTTTGAGAGTTGGAGGTTTGATTCAACTGATCCTTTTTGAGGCCCATGATTCTAGATATTCTATCTACTCGGGTACCAAAAAGATGTATTGTGATCTAACAAAGCACTATGGGTGTAATGGTATAAGAAGACATATGCATACTATGTGTCCTATAACTTATGTTGCCAACAGTTAAAGGTCGAGCACTTGAGGCCTGGTGGTGAGCTTAAAGATTACCTATTCCAGAGTGGAAATGGGAGTGTATTACCATGGACTTTATTATGGGATTTCCACAAACTCCTAGAGGTGTTGGTAGCATTTAGGTCATATTCCATCGATTGACCAAGTTAGCACACTTCCTTCTTGTTCATACTTCTTTCAGTGCTGAAAGGTTGGCTCATATCTATATTTAGGAGGTGGTTCATTTTTGCGAGGTGCCTATATCTATCATCTTAGATAGGGGTTCGTAATTTACATCCAGCTTTTGCAGGATCTTTTAGGAGGAGTTGTGTACTCGTGTCGATCTTAACACAGCTTTCAATTTGTAGACTAACAGGCAGTCAGAGCATACTATTTAGGTATTGGAGGATATGTTGTGTGCTTGTGTTTTATATTTTGGACGTTAGTGGGACCAGTATTTTGCTTTGGCAGAGTTTGCGTACAACTAAAGCTACCACTCGAGTATTCATATGGCACTATTTAAGGCCTTATATCGTAGGCGTTATGGCTCTCCGATTGGTTAGTTTGAATCTTTTGAGCCCAGGCCTCTTGGTACAGACTTGATTTAGGAGGCTTTGGATAGAGTTAGGGTTATTCAATACAGACTTATAGTAGCTTAAAATAGTCATAAAAGCTATGCGGATCATAGACGCTGACCTTAGTGTTTTGAAATTAGTGATCAGGTATTCCCCAACTCACCCATGAAGGGAGTGATGAGGTTTGGGAGGCGGGGCAAGCTTAGCTCCAGGTATATTGGGCTATTTAATATTTTGAGGACTGTTGGTGATGTTTCTTATGAGTTGGCCCTACCTCTAGTATTTTTCAGCTGTTAATCTAGTTTTCCATGTCTTTATGTTTTACTGGTATGTTCTCAATGAGTCTCACATTCTCGGGTATGATTCATTTGAGTTATGATTCATTTGAGTTGGATAATCGCTTGACCTTCGTGAGGAGCCAGATGCTATTTTTACCAGAGATATTTGATAGTTGCGATCTAGAACCATTCATGTTGTAAAGGTTCGTTGGAGTCATCGTCCAGTCGAGGAAGCTACCTGGGAGACACAGCAGGAGATGCATGGCTAGTTCCCCGCTTATTATAACTTCAGGTACTTCTTGAATCTTACTTTTGCGAACGAAAGTCCCTTTTAGTAGAGGATTTCATAATGACCCTCTAATTCATTTTTGTATAAATGCCTTCTTTTTTTCATTAAGAGTGTTCCTTTAGAGACCCCAAGTCATTTATGACTTGCTAGTACTGACCGTTCAAATCATATGGAAGTTAGTTTCAACTAAAAGGTTTATGGTTTAGATTTGCTTGCCGATACAGTAATTTTATGGTTCCATGAAGCTATGTTAAAGGAGTCTTCAACGAGTTAGAGTCATGGCGCTTGTGAGACATTGAAGCGTCCTCAGTGATGTCTACTTAATATAGCTTGATTTTGGACCAAATTATAACCTGTGTAGAGCGATTTCAGCTAGTATCAATTCATATGTGCCACCATTTTCAAAGCTCCCTAAGAAGAACATGAACATAAGGGTGGTGTACTTTCCAATTCCTTTTCAGTTTGGATATTATGTCCTTTAGTTTCTTTTGGATTTGGGCTATTATTGGGCCTAAGAATATTTGTATTATTTCTCGGGTATTTTACTTAAATCTCATAGTGAAAAAGCTCAATTATAATTTATTCCGACTTTTTTGGTAATTACCCAAATTCCCTCTTTTTCCAGATTTCTGATACATACGAATGACGCTGATACATTGCGATTTGATACATAAGTTCTTTTCATGATACATCGCTAGTTGATATAAACCAAACATTGTAATATCAATAAAACTTATGAATCATCTTATAAAACCTAATATATCATGAATACAACAAAAATAGTAGTAAAATGTATGTCTTACTGATACATTTTGTATTTGATTTGTATCAACTAGCGATGTATCATGAAAAAGGACCCATGTATCAAATTATGATGTATCAGAAGAGGGATTTTTAAAAATTTTATAAATGGTAGAGAATAATTAAAAATATAGTTATATAAGGTGTGTAATTTGGTAATTTTCCCTTGTTTCTTTTGTTATACATATTTGGGCCATTATGGCATGTTTTAATTTTATAAAATGATTTCTTATGACCTTAATTCACATCAAATACACTTCCCACACTTAATAGTCAATCTTTACACCTAGGTACAATCAAATTCACTGGGTTTGGATCTAATTTCATATGTGGAACAGTTCAAACCATAGTCTGAAAGTTCGAAGCGTTACATGAATTCTGGTCAATTTTGTTGTGTTTTGTAGAAAAAAAATATTTTTAAGTTAGTAGAATTGTGACGTGAATGGTATATAAAGAAGGAAAAAGGCTCATAAATATTCTTCTTCTACCTTTGGATTTAAAAATACCCTTAGGGGTCATTTTGTGTGAAGGATAACCCTAAATAGTTGGGATTAAATTATAGTGGCACTTAATTTGTTGTTTGGCTGGCAAGTTTAGGATAACTTATCCCGGGATTAATAATTAGTACTGGGATAAGTCATCCCTCCTCTTGAATGGTATACTAATCCAGAGATAAAATAGATAAATTATAAAGATATCCCTTTTAATTCTTTTTATACCTTACTTTTCACATTCATATATATTTACATTATTTTTAGTACCATATATAACAACATTCACAGCCTTCACTCCTTATTTTTATGATAATTCTTCATATTTTTTCTATTAAAAAAATTACACTATATAATATATTTTTATTTATAAATTTGTTTGACTAATTTTTATGTTTATTTATATTTTAATTTCCCATAAATCTTTTTTTACTTTAACAAAATTAAAATAAACATTGTATTTTAATTTAAATAAGATGAAAGTTTTATATTCAAATACATATGTACATCATGGAAATGCACACATAAAAATATTTAAACTAAAGAAGATGAAAATTTATTTTAAGAATGAATATTGAATAACTAAATCTTGCAATAAAGTGAATGGTATTTTCTTAAACAAACAATATATTCTTAAAATTTATGCAATTCATATTATTTTGAAGACAACAAACCAAATACTCAATAAGAAATAATCTCATCATAACTTATCCCATCATAACTAATCCCAACATAATTTATCCTAACATAATTAATTTCATCATAACTTGTATTCAAACCAAACGATCCCTTAAGGTTTATTTTTGGGCTCAAACATACCCTACAAACTAACAGATATATTCAGATTAAATTTAGCACTTTTAAAAAAAGTCACATGTCATTTTCTAATTGGTGCTCCCTTTTTAATTTAGAATAATTTCGTTTTGCAGCACACTTGTGAATCCTTCTTCTACTGTCAAGGTAAGTTCCTTCTTCCTCTTCTTTTTACAGGAGCTCTTTTTCTCTTTTTCGTTTTTCCTTTTAAATAAATGTGAATGTACAACAAGTGCTGTTTTTTTTAATGAATCAAAGTTTATCATAAACTTTCTAAAGTTCCAAAATAAATTGATGTAAAATCACCAAATAGGCGTTTGGACTTTAGTTGATTGAAAAGCCAAAGAATTTATATAATTTGGGAGTTGAACCAATTAGAAAATGTTTGGGGTTTTAGTACTGGGATAAGTCATCCCTTCAGGTTTGGGGTTTTAAAATTTGGATGGGGTTTAATTATTGAATTAAATTGTAGAACCAATTAGAAAATGTCACATGGCTTTCAAAGAGTTAAATTTAACCTTAATATTTCTATTAGTTTAAGGGGTATGTTTGAGCCAAAAAATAAACCTGAAGGGTATTTTTAGACCCCAAAATAAAAGAATGGTATTTATGAGTCTTCTTTCATAGGTTAGGGGTATTTATGAGTTCTTAAATAGTATAGTTTTATGAGAATCTATCTTGTGTCACGATCCGACCTAGGGCTTATTCGTAACACAGCGATCAAAACTCCGAAGTGCTCCAACCAAGCCTCTTGACATATCATTAAGTATACATAAGGTCAGTAAATACGAAAACAACATAGAAAGAGTTTAAATCATAAATCATATAGAGTATAGGAATTCGACAATATAGACTCTACAACATACGTCCAACAAATGCCTCTCCTAGTCAATAAAGGCAGGGGCCAAGATAGTCCCTAGTTCACCCCTCAACATGAAAGAAATAAATTATTTTAAAAGAAGAAACAACTCATAACTAGTCCTCGATCGATGAGGACTCACCATAACTCCGATGATATGGAATCTCAACTAGCCACGTGTGGGAAGATGATCCTCAAGCCTTATATTATATGACTATGTAGGCAATAATATGTGTTAGTACGTTTGAATTTACTAAGTGTGAGAGCATGACATGCAATATAAATAATAATATGCAATGATCAATCTTTGAAACATGATAAAGAGAATAAGTAAAGTCAAGAGAAAACCTTAAGGATCAAAGCATTTGAAAGACATGGTTGAAATCATAAAGATCGTAAAGAGCATATATATATATATATATATATAAACCATAACCGACAATAATACCATACGAGCTATAACATGGAATTCTGATGTCACCCCATACAACGGAAGAAAGGGCAATCTATTTGGCAAGGTAGACTCTACCCCACTTGGTGAGTGTCATGTACATACGATATTTGTGGATCCACTAGCTAATCCATAAAGGCAACCTACAATGGCACGTAGTTTAAGGGACTAGAGGCTGCTACTTTTGGTAGGGCCCCCACCTCAAAGTTCGTTCGATGTTAAGTAAAATCCCACGGAATACATAACATGACATAGTAAGAATGGTTAACATATATCATAAACTTGTATATAGATTTAACATTCATAGAATAGTTCACTTTCATAACACACTTGTAATGTGAGTATTGACCTTCCAATATTACAATACCATATTTACATAATACATGATATTAGGTTCCTTGGTCACCACAAAAGGCCCTAAGTCACCTTTTCCATAATTTGCATGAAATTCATAGTTTAATCATAATTGAAATCTGTAATCATAATTCATACTTGAATTTAGAATAAAAATCATATACATAGTCAATTTGAATGAAAAATATGATAATACTTTGAAATCATTGAACCCATGAACATACTTCATACTATCACCATTGAAAATAACTTCATGCATGGGCAATCATAATTCAATTTGAAATCATGTAGTAGAAATATATTTATAATGATTAAAAACATAATTGAAATAGCCCAATGCATTTTATCAAAATTAGGGTTACAACCCAATTGAAATTTATGAGATTTTCGAATGAAAATCTTGGGACTCCATGGGTGAAAGGGACCCATGAATCATACCTTGATTGAATTTGAACTTGGAATTGAAAAAGGAGACTACATGAGTGACCACCACGGAACCCACCACGATCCGTGAAGGGCTATACGGCCCTGGTTGTGAGGTGTGGTCCTAGCCTTGGAATTATTTTCTGAGGTCTCGGGGGAGGGTCACCACGAAGGGTTTCACGGCCCGTGGTGCTCACTACAGTCTGTGGTTCTTTGTCGTGGACCTCACCCTGTAAGACTGAGCTTCACGATTACCACCACGGGGTGTGGTGCATACCACGACCCGTGATGGCCTTCCGTGGTCATCATTTGGTGCCAAAATTGCAGGTTTCAGAATTTTCATATTTTGATCCTTGTTTTCTGACTTTCCAGATTCTGGGGTCTTACACCTTGTACATTTATCTTAAGTATTTTCTTATATTGTATCATTTAACTGCGGTTATAAAAGATGATAAGATACCATTTTAAAATTAACTATTACCATCTCTTTCTCTTTATCTCTATCTTTCTATAAATATTTAATTAGTTAGTAGACTTTCAACAAAGTCATGACTTGATATTTTGAACCAAAACAAATATAGATTCATGATAATTAAAAATTCATATAAAATACAAAATAAAGAGAAAATATAAAGAGAACATACAGAAAAATTAATATTGCAACATCATTTTTACGATCATAATCATTAAAAAAATAAAAATAAAAAATATAAAGTCAATGAACAATCTTCCTAGCTCTTGTCGATATTCACTCCCATAAGTCGATCACCATTCAATAACCTTCATTTTATTCTTCAAGTCAACTAAAGTATGAATATAATAAGCACCGGATACATAATAACTTAAAAGGCTAATATAGTCATTAATGTCTCTATTTAGCAAATAATGTCATGAATATGACTATTAATTATTTTAGGGGTTATAATAAGAAAAAGTTGTGAAAAATAATGTAAAAGATCATTAAGTTTTACATAAAATTTAAACAAATGACCTTTTAATTTCTTGACATTGTATATTTTGATATAATTAAGAGGGTTAAATTAGTGTTTTTAGTGAATTTATTATAACAACTAAATGAGAAAAAAATAGAGTAAATCCCCCAAAAGGAGAAAAATAAATTTTATTTGCTCTATAATATCATTCTAGACTATATATGTCAAATACAAATTCTATATTTGATTATTTTGTTTCTTTGTTTAATTCTGATTGATTCTTAGGAGAAGAATTTTGAGATTGAGTAGATGTTCCATCTGGATTCAATGGATTAGGACTACAGCACCAAAGAAACATATATTCAAAACTTGACAATAAATGAAGATAATCTAATAAATAGAAATTTCACTGGATTTTGACTAATTCTTCCTACGTATTGAAAAACAGTCTAAATCAAAATAATATTACAATGTAATGAATAAATCTAAAACTCCCTGCAAATACAAAGAAAAAGATAAATCCACGTCATTAATAAAATTAACTACCTATTAATCTTCACGTATCATCACTAATGAAAATGAAACAGAGAAAGAGAAAGGTATTAAAATAGGAAATAAAGAATTAAAAAACAACAAAATGCATACCTTCACTTCATATTCTACATCTATGTATGTCCATGTATGTAAAATATGAATTATTTATCACTCCAATTGTAAAAATCTTATTTATAACTCCATTAGTAAAAATCTTAGAAATAATTTACCCTTCATAAATATGAATTATTACGAAAGTTGTAATAGTCTCATAAATATGGATTATGAAAGATTGTAATGATAACAACTATTGATGAGACTATTTTTTATTAATTTGTGAATGCAATATTAAATTATTGACAAAAAAATAAGATAAAAAGATTAAAAAATTAAAACATTGACAAAAAAAGATAAATAGGATCCTTGGCCAAAGAAAAATATACATGTCACTTTTCTTTTACCTAATTTTATATTATATTTATATATATATAAAGAGAGCGAGAGAGCGAGAAAGAGATTTTTATCGTGAATACTCCTCTATTAAAAGCACAAATCCCAAGTAAGCTCCTGCAAAGTTATTATATTAAACTATTTAATTTTTTGGATCATTAAGCTATCTAAGATTTTTAAAAAAAGATAGAAAATCAGCGAGAGACATGACATTATAGATGTGATTCTTTAAAATAATGTAAACAACAAAATAATATTAAAAAACAAAACAAATAAGAGAAATTAAGTTAAAAATTCTTTTACCATGGTCACAACTCAAGCCTAGAGCTTAAACGTGACACGGCGAATGAGACACCCGGCGGTACCTCACCCAAGTCTCTTAGCATTCATTAAGCTTCTCATCGGTATTTGCATTCAAACAAGCGGAAATAAGAGAGGTAATGGGACTAATAGATTTAACGTAGAATAGGAGTCAAAGTCAATTTAAACATCATACATTATGTCCATCAATACCTTCTACATTAAAGACATGGCGGGGGCAAAAACATGTCCCTAGCTCACCCCCAAGATAGAAATCAAAAGTACCAAAAAGCAACTCAATAGTCTATACATGACATAAGCTAGAAAAGATAGGAGTGTTATTCCTGAAACATGGCAACTCATCAAATAGTAGTAGCCTTCAACGATTGAACTTAGCAATGGGGATGAGAGTATTATGGAGCAACGCCGGTTCCTACATGGTGATATCATGTACGCAAAAGTATATGTTAGTACTTTGAATGTACTAAGTATGTGAACATTTTATACAATGAAGAACATTAAGACATTTATAAGAAATGTGCATGAATGAATACATGCAAGAGAAATCATCATATGAAACCTTTAAAACATTCATTTTGTGGAAAGATGATCGTAACCGATTTAAAACCATGCGAGCTATTATATGGAATCCAACATAACCACCACGTTGGCACAGGGAGACTACTTGCGGGGTAGAACTCGATCAACTTTACTCATTCTTTAACTTTAACTTTAAGGGCTAATTGTGGATCCACTGGCCTAAATAGACTACAAGGGCTCCTATGTTGGTGCATAATTAATGCAACATGAGACTTTGCATAAGGACCCCTTAAGTCGAGTCCCCGTCTACATGCTACATTCGGTGCAAGGTTAATCCCATGGAATAACATTTAGATATCATAATAACATAAGTTAAATATGTGAGAATTGTCATTTCCCATTGAATCCTTTCTTTGGCTAAGAAGCCCTTCATCATCATTAAATCATTTCGAAAGACTCCCTTAAACATAAACATTTGCTTTTATAATTTCATTTGGAGTCAAAGATTTTAATTCAATCTTATTTCAACATAAGGAAATTAGGTGGGTTCATTTCATATATCCTTTAAATACAATTAAAATAATACTTTCATGCAAGAGAGTGATGGAAATTCATCAATTTAAGACATCTAAAAATAACCCACCATTTACACTTTAAAGCTACTTTCAAGTCTTCATATAAGAACCTTTATAAATCATTCTTTTCATGAAATTGGAAGTCAATACATATCAATATAGGTAAATAAACTTCAAATTAGCCATCATATATGCATTAATAAATCATCATATAAAAGCCCATAAGATTTAATCATTTGAAATTGAAATATTAAGTTGAGAAAATATTTGATCTCCATGGATGAAAGAACCCATGGATGAAACCCACATACCATGGGAAAACAAAATCCCTAATAAAAACTTGAGAAGAAATGGAGACTTGAAAATGTCTTCAGATGAAACCCTAACTTGGCTTGAAACTCTTGGGAAAATTTGAGAAGAGAAAATTTGTATGTCTTGAGACCAAGTGTGAAGAATAAGGGTTTTGAAAAGTTTTAAGGTCTTTAGATGGGAGAATTTTTCCCTCAATTTTGAATTAAAATGCAGGAAAAGACCAAAATGTATGTTTAAAATCTGATCAGAACTGACTTCACGGGGGAACCTTTACAGTCCGTGGTGCTTACCATGGCCCGTGGTGAGGTCCCATGGTTTTTGACTTAGGAAAATGTTTTAGGGAGTCTATGTAACACCCCATAAAAACTTTGTATATGATATTCCAATTCTCGATGAAAATGATATTGCTTCTGTATTTTGGGTATAATTTTTAATAGGCTTGTCCAAATTAGGTGATTCAAATTTCTGAAAAACCCAAACATCATTACCTACAACTTTTGTGAAGACTATATTATAAGTTTCGGAGGTTAAGTAGGTCAACTAAATTAATTGTTACAAGACATAGTGTTGTGACGAAATGGAGTATTTGTAAAAGAAAACTCATATCTCATTGTAGGCTGCTCCAAATTAGTTTATTCTTAAATGACATGAAAGTAGACTTCTAGAGGAACAATTCATATAAAACACCAAATCCTAATGAAGAAGTTATCTTTTTCAAACGCAGCTCCGAAAAAGAGTATTCTGTTAAAAGAAGGTTCATCTCACCAACCAGGGAAAGATCTAGATCTATTTGACATCACCCATGGCATCAATAGTCCTCTATTTGACATCACCCATGATATCAAAATCTTTCATTAAATTTTCAAATTTTTCTTTATAATTATTTTAATTACTGTTAGGTTCCTCCTTGACATATATAAATACCCACCTTATTTCATTATTTTGTTCATCAAATTTTCTCAAGCAACACTTCTCTCTATACACTCCTTTACTCATTCTCAAAATATAGTTTTAGTTCTTAGTAGTGTAGAAATACTATTCCGGTGATTCATATACTCTGGGTAGTAGACAAAATGCTCCGCGAAGTAGAAAATGCTAGGATTCAAGAGTGTTTATTAAGTCCTTCGATTCTGAGTAACGCTACTGATTCTAGGTATGCAAGGCTTCAATGAGAGTATTCCTTCTACTCTCATGCCTAAAGTATTTTGATTATATGATAAATTATATTTATTTTCTTTAAGCTTTACTCTAAGTTATGTGGGTGTTTATCCATGGATTCGTCCACCCATGTAGTTCAAAACTCTTTCAACTAAATATCTTGATTTCAAATAAGATTTTCTTATGGGTAAATTCTTATTTCTACTTAATAGCATGAATCATGGTTAAACTAATGCATATTGGTCTATTTTGATGCAAAATTATTTCATATGTATGAATTGATGGTTTGCAAGTATTTTCTCTATTTACCTCTTTAAAGGTTTTTGAAATTCATGGTGGGTTATTTAAAGCATGATTTTTGATTGATAGATTTCAAAGTATTTATGTATAATTTCATTTATATTCATGTTTGAAAGTTGAAGTAATTTGAACCCACCTAGTTTTACTTGATGTGGTTGAGTTGGATGATCGTCTGAGTTATATTGAGGAGTCGTTGCTATTTTGGCCAGAGATGTCAGACAGTTGTGATCTAGAGCCATTCTTGTGGTTAAGGTCCATTAGAGGCATCTTAAAGTCAAGAAGGCTAACTAGGAGACCGAGGAGGAGATGCAGGCACAGTTCCCTAACTTATTTGAGCCTTCAGGTACTTCTTAACCCTTATTTTCATGGACAAAAGTTCTTTTAGTAGTGGATGTTGTAATGACCCTCAGGTCATTTTTGAAATAAATCAATCATTTAATCATTTAGAGCATTTTTTTAGCAACTGCAAGTCATTTCTGACTTGTTGGCACTGACCATTCGGTCGCCTAGTCGTCCGTTTGGATTTTAGGCCCATTTTCCTATTTTGGAGCTTTTATAAATTGAAATTTTGACTTCGATCATAAATTCAGGTAAACAACCTCGAAATAGGATTCTGATAGTTCCATCAGCTCTAAAATGGCTAAATTAAATTAATAGAATGGTCAGCATGAGTATCGAGGCAATTCATA
Organism: Solanum dulcamara; assembly: GCF_947179165.1. Lineage (NCBI taxonomy): Eukaryota > Viridiplantae > Streptophyta > Magnoliopsida > Solanales > Solanaceae > Solanum > Solanum dulcamara. Next base: position 62,610,324 of record NC_077245.1, read on the forward strand.
TGAGTTTTGGACCAGTTGCCATTTAAGCCTTTTAAATTGGTGAATACTTGACTTTGGTCAACATTTTTGGAAAATGTGCCCAAATGGAAATTCTAATAGCGTGGTTAGCTCTGAAATATCAAGTTTAGTCTAGAATGACCTTTCGTACATGTAACAAAGCTTCCAATCCCATTTTGAGCCCGTTTATCGATTTTGGCTTAAAATGGTGCTTCGACGTGGGACCCATCTTTTGTTGAGATGACCTTTGTTAGAAATTTCAACTACATCATTAAATCTAGAATGTCGAAATCAGTAGGATAGTATAGTTTGTTTGTACGCATAGGGTTCTAAAAGAATCCCGAGCACCCCATCGGAGACTTTAAAATGGGAATGATCTGTTGGTGAGCTGGTGCACCGTATCTAGTGCATCCCCATGTCTATAAAGGTGGCTATTTTTAAAACTTAGTTTCATTTTCATGTGACAATTTCTTCTTCATTTGTATCTCAAATTGATCTATTCAAAAGCCCATTTCATGTGGAATTTTGAGGAGAACATCATGGTAGTGTCAAAATTGATCGTGGGTAATCCATTCGAGATAAATTTTGAGTTTTTGCTACTGGTTCGGATGGTTTTTGAGCTTATATTTTTAGAAACTTGGGAAGTTGATTTCTAGGGCATTTAAGGCCCGAATTGAGTGGTTCTTGGGTCTAAATTGTGGGATATTTTGCGAGGAGCGTGTTTGTAGGATAGGAAAGTGACTTAGGAGCTTCATTGGGGTGAGTTTTTCAATTCTAGTTGTTTCATTGTCCACTTTTGGATTGGAATTTAGGGATTTTGGAAAATCATATCTTGGTCAATATAGGTCCGAATTTGATGATTCAAAGCTCCAAATTGTAGGGTTTTTTGTGAGGATCGTTATGGTGTAGTTGGTTTCAATTGTAGGACCTCCATTTGAGGTAATTGATCTACTTTAGCTGCTGCCCATGTCTTTAATGGTGATCAAAACATATTTTTTGTGCATGTGTGTGCTTTGGCTGTATTGAGCATCGAATTGTGCTCTTTTTTGAAGTACAAGTTCAAGGTGGCATAGAGGACCCTTGTACAGAGTTAATTCCCTAATTTACAGAGCAGGTCCCACATTCCCATTTTTTATTCCAAAATTGGTCCATCTTTGAATTTGATAATTTTAATGTCAAAGCGACCATATTGACATTGTGATTCTATTGTTGATAGCGTGGCAGCGCTCTGAGTCGTTCGGAAGGAAAAAGATCCAATTTCGTGAGTTGGAGCTCGCATAGTCATCCCAAATGTAGTTTATGATTTTCCAATCTTTAGAATGAGCATGTTTAGGCATTTGTATACTGAATTTTATGAGTTTGGAGGGGTTTGGGAGTCGAGCATCCTAAATTCCTCGAATTTATGTCCTAGGCGTTATTTTCATAGAAGTTTTAGACTATTAAAGCATGTCCCTTGTCATTGTTGATCATCCATACCTTGTGGTGTGTGGTGTGCCTTTGGTTTATGTATTTGGAAGTATTTTTAGCCTTAGTCTAGGCTTAGACTAGTGTTGCCTTAGAGTTGCGCAATTTTGGTGTCGTTGGGCCTAAGAACTTCTTTGACTTCGTTTCAGACAGCTTAGCTCCCTGTAGGTTGATATAGCCGACCTGAGTCTCATAGTATGAGCTTTAGTTAGGTAGTAACACAGCTTTGGAACCTTACCTCCATAATGTCCTATTATTCTATCGATCCTATACCACTTGGTTCTTTGTTCTAGAAGTCTATTCGTCGATTCTGGTTGGATGTGGTTCGGGCAGGAGTGATTTATTGATGGCACTCAGATTGGGGGTATTCCCCATGATGTTAGGTTGGCCGCTGATCCTAAATATGACCGATTTGCCTCTGTTCATGGTTTAAGTCCCCAATACACCCCACCGGGCGGGGTTTAAGTCCTTGCCTAGGTATTATTTCTTCAGTTCAAGTCCTTGACCTTACTTAGCCGTGATTCGAGTCCATTGCCATTATCAGCCTTGGTTAAAGTCCATAGCTACTTACTAGCCTTGGTTTAAGTCCATAGCTACTATTACCTCTGTTCAAGTCCTTGGTCTCTTTTGCACATGGTTCAAGTCCACAATTATCCACACCTTGGTTCAAGTCCTTGATTACTATCAAACCTCAGTTTAAGTCCTTGGTTTGTTTTGCACGTGGTTCAAGCTCATGATTATCCACACCCTATTTCAATTCCTTGGTTGCTACCAAACCTCGGTTCAAGTACTTGGTCTCTTTTGCACGTGGTTGAAGTCCACGATTATCCCTATCTTGGTTCAAGTCCTTGGTTATTATCAAACTTCGGTTCAAGTCCTTGGTATCTTTTTCACGTGGTTTAGGTCCACGATTATCCATATCTTGGTTCAAGTCCTTGGTATCTTTTACATGTGGTTCAAGTCCACGATTATCCACAACTTGGTTCAAGTCCTTGGTTACTATCAAACCTCGGTTCTAGTCCTTGGTATATTTTGCAGATGGTTCAAGTCCTTGGTAATTATCAAATCTCAGTTCAAGTTCCCGATCCTCTTATGATTATTCGGTCCAAGTCCTTAACTATTGTTCATCCTTGATTAATATTTCAAGCTTACAGAATGATTCGGTTCAAGTCCACGGGAAGTTGTGGCATTGTAAGAACTTCATCAGACTCTCTCATTTTACTTCAACTATCATTGCTCCTATTGGGCTAATGGAAGTCCATTCAGGTTATTACTTTTAGACTTGTGCACGAGTGTACCCATCGGGTTTATGAGAGCCCAATGGATTTAGCTTCTCTCCTTCTCCTTGTGTGTTGAGTACCCTCATGTACATAGCTAGCTTGATTTCTTGTTTCTGTCTTTTGTTGTGGTTAGTTTCTCGCATTTCAGTTTACTTTTGCTTTCCTTGTTAGTTAGCCTATGATGCCTACTTGTTACCTGTTGTTTTGGTACTCATACTATACTTTGCATCTGTTTTCGTAATACAAGTCCGAGTACTAGCTATCAGCGTTGATTTCGAGCCAGTTGTAGTCGTGACCGGAGATGAGGGTTAGAACATAGAGTTCTGAATTTATCAGTCTCTCTCTCTCTCTCTCTATCTATCTATCTATCTATCTATCTATCTATATATATATATATATATATATATATATGTCCTTTACTCTTTGAGACAATCTTGTTTTTGTGGTCCACTTTTGGAACTTGTAGTCATTTTATAGTAGCTCTGTACAAGTGACTTCCAGATTCTGGGAGGGATATTTTGGTTTGTATATATTTTGATTTGTTTCTGCTTTTCATTTGTGCTCCTATTCTTTCATTACTACTTTTAGTTTAAATTGCTGGTCTTCTACCTTGACATTCCATTACACACAATTCAGGAATATTAATCGGCTTGCCTACTGGGGGGAGGGGGTCATAGTAGGCGCCATCAATACTTGAAAAATTGGGTCATGAAAAAATATTAGTAGAAAAATAAAATTAAAATCGAACTTCTTTTATCTATTAGAAAAATATCAAATTATAATTGAACTAAATGATTAAGAAGATTAAGTGTGTTGAGTAAATAGGTGGAGGCTCTTGAAGCGTTAGGCCAAAAGTTGTACATATTTAGTAGTCCACCCTTTTTAACACTAGTTTCTGGACAAGTGTATTGTACGTGTGTTCCGTGTAAACTTTTGTAGATGCGTTAGAACGATTAAAATTTTATAAAAATATGTGTGTAATTAGTAATAAAATACAACTATTACAAATAAATAGTTAAAAATATGATTAGAAACACATAATGAGGGGCACATTTTAATATTTAAAATTAATTTCTTTGAAAGATTCAACTGTAAATTTTGAACTTTAATTAGTAGTTAACAAACTTCAATAAAGTCACAAATATCCATTTTGAGCCCAAATAAAAATATAGACATTTGGTTAAAGAAGTTTAATAGGGGAAACACACACACAAAAATATAACAAAGAAGAAAAAACACAACATAACATCCTTCGTAAGACTTTAATCATAACAATATAGGTGAAAAAAATAAAGCATGAATCAAAATTGTCACAACATGATTTCTTAGGTCATGATGACGCCTACTATGGCTCACCAGTAGGCAAGTGCCCATATCCCTGAACTGCGAGCAATAGGATGTTAGAGTAAAAGACTAACCATTTAAACTAACAACAGTAATGAATGAAATAACAGGAACACAAATGAGCTGTAGAAGTAGATCAAAATATATACAAACCAAAAGATCCCTCCCAGAATCTGGAAGTTACATGTATAGAGCTACTACAAAATGAGTAAAAGTCCCAAAAGTGGACCAAAAAAACAAGACTGTCTTAAAAAGCAAAAGACAGATAAAATTTATATACAGAGGGAGATAGCTAAATCCAGAACAGTGTGTGCTCACCCTCGCCTATGGTCAAGACTGCAGCTTACTCAAAATCAGTGCTAATAGCTAGTACTCGAGCTTGCATCACGAAAATAGATGCAGAGTGTAGTATGAGTACCAAAATACTAGGTACCCTGTAGACATTATAGGACGACTGTGCAAGATAAGCAAAAGTAAACTAAAATGCGATAAAACTAACCACAACTAAAGACATAAATAAGAAAATAAGGTAGGTATCTACACGAGCGTACTCAACACCCAAAAAGAAAGAGAGAAACTAGCTAAATCCTCTAAGTTCCCATACACCCGACGGGTATGCACGTGTGCAAGTCTAAAAGTAACAACTGAAATGGACTCCATAAGCTCGGTAGGAGAATAAATAGTTGAAGTAAATGAGAGAATCTGATGAAGTTCTAACAATGCCACAACTTCCCGCGGACTTGAACCAAATCATTCCATAAGCTTGAAGCTTCAACTAAAGCTGAAAGGAGTCAAGGAATTGAACCGAAGAATCATAAGAGGATCAGGGACTTGAACCGAGATTTGATTGTAAGCAAGGACGTGAACCAAGGTGTGTCTAATCAAGGACTTAAGTCGAGGTAATAGTAGTTATGGACTTGAACTAAGGCTAGTAAGTACCTATGGACTTGAACCACGGCTGATGGTGGCGGTGAACTTGAACCACAGCTAAGTAAAGCTAGAGACTTGAACTAAGGCAATAATACCAAGGCAAGGACTTGAACCGCGCCCGATGGAGTTAATTGGGGACTTGAACCACGAACAGATGCAAAACAGACAGAATTAGGATCATGACCAACCGAGCTTCATGGGGAGTAACCCCCTCCCAATTCGAGTGCCATCAATAAATCACTCCATCCCAAACCACATCTAACCAAAATTGACGAATAGACTTCTAGAACCAAGAATCAAGTGATACGGAATAGATAGAATGGTAGGACATTATAGAGATAAGGTTCCAAAGATGTGTGATGGCCTAGCTAAGGCTTAAAATATAAGACTCAAGTGTTATATATTAGTCTACAGAGAGTTAAGCTGTCCGAAATGACGTTTGAGAAATGTCAAGGTCGCCCAATGGCACCAAAATTACGCAAGTCCAAAGAAATACTAGTCTAAGCCTAGACTAAGGCCACACATGCTTCTAAATACATATACCAAACATACAATACCCTCCACAAGGAACAGATGATCAACACTCAACAAGAGATATGCTTAACTAGCCCAAATTTTCCAAAAAGAAGAGCCTACGACATGATCTATAGGAATTTAGCATGCTCGACACCCAAACACCCCAAATACTTACAAATCAGTACACAATTTCCTAAACATGCTCAGTATAAAAAGGGGAAAATCATAGCCTACCTGTGGGCCGACTGCGTGCTCCAACTCAAGCAACTGGAGCTTTTCCCTTTTGAACGGCCTCAAAACGTTGTTGCGCTCTCAACTATTGAATCACAATGTCAATACAATTATCTTGACATTAAAATTATCGAATTCGGAGATGAACCAATTTTTTAATCAAAAATTAGGAATTGTGGGATCCGTAATTTACAGAATTGACTCTGAGAACAGGTCCTAAATGCTACCACAAGCTTCTGTTCCAAAAAGGAACATAATTCAATACTCAAAACAACCACAACACCAACATTCATTAATTTTCTCAATTTAGCTCAAAAATAAGAAAGGGCAACAAGAAAATGGAAGAAATTACCTTGAATGAAGCTTTTACACTTAATTCTGAGCACACCACCTGATTCCCCTAAATAAAACCCGCACTTTAGCCCTTGGAATCACCCAAATCACCACAATATTGAGAGAGAAAACATATTTCAAAGATATAACAAATAACTAAAAATTTGAACATTCAAACGACCCTTAGATGTCGCTTAAGAGGACCCCCGATGGTCTCTTAAGAGACCACCTTAAAGAGGCGGACCTCACTTAAGTGAGGACTCCGTCTCTTTAGAAAGTGGTCACTTTAGTGACCACTTGTCTCTTTAGCAACATTTTCCTAGGGAACCTAGTTTCTTTAGTGATCAGGAGTCACTTTAGCAATGATATTAGACTCAGCTGGTGCAAAATGGACTTTGGCATTTCCAATTCTCTGACAGGGTGCTCGAGGATCCTTCGGAACCCTGTGCGTGCAAAATGAGATATGCTACCCCACAAATTTAATGTTTCGGATTCAATGGCGCAATCAAAATTCCCCTACGAGGTCATTTTAATGAAAATTATATCCCACACCTAAGTGTCATTTTTAGTCAAATTTCACAACAAGCCTCGAGATTAGATCGGATGCCTTAGGAAGTGAACGAAGGGTCGTTCTAGACCAAATTTGATATTCCTGAACTAATCACACTGATGGAATTTTCATCCAAGTGCATTTTCCTAGAATGTTGACCAAAGTCAACTATATGCCAAATTTCAAAGGCAAAAGCGTCAAATTGCCCCAAACTCGTACTAATTGCCTCGATACTCATGTTGACCATGCTACTAGTCTAATTATTTCATTTTGGAGCTGATGAAATTGTTAGAATTCTATTTTGAGATCATTTACCTGAAGTTATGACCGAAGTTAACTTTTGAAGTTGTAAAAGCTCTAAAATAGGAAAACATTCCTGAAACCCAAACGAATGACAAGGCGACCGAACAGTCAGCGCCAACAAGCCATAAATGACTTGGAGTTGCTACAGGAATGCTTTAAATGATAAAATGAATGTTTTATTTCAAAAGCCACCTGAAGGTTCTTTACAATATTCACTAGTAAAAGAACTTTCATCCACGAAAGTAAGAGTCAATAAGAGCCTGAAGGCTCAAATAAGGTGGGGAACTGTGCCAGCATCTTCCGCTCGGTCCCTAAGGTAGCCTCCTAGACTGGATGATGCCTCCAACGGACCTTAACCATAGGAATGGCTCTGGATCGTAACTGCCTGACATCTCTGGCCATTATAGCAATTGGCACCTCAATATAACCCAAACGATAATCCAAGTCAACCGCATCATAATAGAATACATGGGACTTGTAGAAAACATACCGGTGCAACATCAAAACATGGAACACTAGATGAATAGCTGAAAAGGATAGAGGAAAAGCTAACTCATATACAACCTTGCTAACTATTCTCAAAATCTCAAAAGGTCTAATATACCTGGGGCTAAGCTTGCCCCACCTCCTAAATGTCATCACGCCCTTTATGGGCGATACATAAACGAATACTCAATCACCCATGAAAATCTCAATGGTCAACACCTACGATCCACGTAACTCTAGTGTCTACTCTTAGTTGTCCTCTATTCTGAATCACCCTCACATGATCTAAGGCCTCCTACATCAAGTTTGTACCATGCTTCCTAGGCTCCCTAGACTCAAACTAACAAACCGAAGAGTGATAACGCCTACCATATAAGGCCTCGACCTAATCCATCTCAATATTAGAGTGGTAGATTTTTTGTACACAAAATCCGCCAAGGGAAAAAACTAGTCCCACTAACCCTCGAAATCCATAACACAAGCCCGCAACATATCCTCAAGAACCTGAATAGTGTGCTCTGACTGGCCATCAGTTTGTGGGTGAAAATTTATGCTAAGGTCGACACGAGTACCCAACTCCTCCTAAAAAGTCCTCTAAAAGTTGGAAGTGAACTATGAGCTCCATTATGAAATGATGGAAATAGGCACACCATGAGGACGAACCACCTCCTAATTATAGATACAGTCTAACTTCTCAACACTGCAGGAAGTATGAATAGAGAAAAATTATGCTGACTTGTTCCAATCCACGATGACCCAAATACAATCAAGACCACAGAAAGCGTGAGGCAACCCCACAATGAAGTCTATAGTAATACTCTCCCACTTCCACTTGGGAATGGGTATTATTTGAAGCTCGCCACCAGGCTTCAAGTTCTCAGCCTTAACATGCTGACAACTCAAACAACGTAAAACATAATATGCGATATCTCTCCTTATGCTGCTCTACCAGTAATGCTGCCTCAAGTCATGATACATCTTAGCGGTGCTCGTATGGATAGAATATCTAGAATCATGGGCCTCACTTAGGATCAACTAGATCAAAAACCCAACTCTCAAGATGCAAAGATGACTACCAAACCTCAATACCCTATTTGGATGTAAGGTAGTCGGGCCGACGTCATCTCCTAAAACCCGATCTCGAAGTGCAACTAAATCCTTATCCTCAAACTTATAGTTGCGAATCTGATCCAATAGAGATGACTAAACGCCCACATAAGCTAGCACACACTTGAATAAGAATTGTCAAGATGAATCATTCGGTTAGATAAGGACTAGATGTCCAAATCTAATGGTCGTTCCACGGTAGAAAGAAAGGCTAGACTACCCATACTCACTTTCTTTCGGCTCAAAGAGTCTGCTACTACATTCGCCTTGCTGGAATTGTCACGACCCAACCCCGTAGGCCGCGACTGGGGTCAGACCTGGACCCCCCGTACACATATCTATCAGCTATGGTCACATTGAACTATAAATAAAACAATATATCATATAACAGAGCCCCACTGGGCGATAACATTTTCATAAACTGTAGCCCTTTTCGTTTGTATCACAACATGACAGGGCACGCAAGCCGACAAGGCTGTCATAACATAATAATATACATCATATATCCTGTAGACCCAGCTGAATCAAACTGACATACACAACCCACATATACATGTCTGCAGACCTCTAAACATATAAATGACAACATATGGCGGGACAGGGCCCCCGCCGTACCCCTGAATGGATAAAACAATTTTATACATCCGTGGACAGTATCAAAAACTAGGCTCCGATACAATGGAGCCTCTTCCAGCTGAGCTGTATGGAATCCTAAGCTGACGGACTCCCAAAATCTGTATTTGTACCTGCGGGCATGAACGCAGCCCCCCGAGAAAGGGGGTCAGTACGATATGTGTACTGAGTATGTAAAACATAATATAATACAACTGGAAGCATATCTGAGATATAGAAATAGGGGATAAGATATCAATTCAGAAACCTGTACCTGTACTTTGTGAATTACAAAAACATGCATGTTCGAGTCATATCATATAGCCGGCCCTTTTGGGGGTCCGGTGAATCATCTCTGTAAAATCATCTCTGTAAAACCATCATGGCCCAGTGCCATCACCACCTTATTACCACACATCATCATATATTTATACACGTATCCTGGCCCTCTATTGAGGGACTCAGTGAATAATGCAGTGAACTGTGCACGAGAACATATCCTGGCCCGGGACTCAGGGAAAGAAATATTACAATATACACGAGTAGAGTAATGAGCAACTATATGCAATTTAAATCATTATCGAAGACTCAACCGTAGAAGAAAATTTAGCTATTGTCTGAGAATCAGGATTGTAATGTAATCACCTTAAATGCCCTTTAAATGCCATTAGGGGCTATACTAGCTAGTGTTTCGGGGTCCTTACACACGTACTAAAGTAAAGCCAAATCGCTTATGCAATTTAAGCGTTATCAGAGTCTCGACATAATAAAAAAGTTAAGCTTTTATTTGATAACCCGAGTAACGGTGTAGTCATCTCGAGTGTCCTCTAAATGCCATTATGGGCTATCTCAATTATAATCTCGGGGCTCCTAGACATGTACTAAAGTAAAGCCAAATCGCTTATGGAACCAGAAACATTTGTTAACATATAGTCTGTAAGACTTGGAGCTTGTACATTTGTTACTTTTTAACGTATAAAAGTTTCCAGGGAAGTAGTTCGATTATTATAAAAGTCCGATATTCAGACGTAAATAAGAGCTGCTAAGAATGTAGTTACCCCGAAACTCATATCATGTTTAACCTACAACTAAGACATGCCAGAAGAAGAAAGGGAATAAACTATATATAGTCTGTACTTTCCTCTATGGGATCTGCATACACATATTTCATACACGGCCCATCATGGGCCTCCGTGAATCATTATGGCATCATAATCTCACTTCCGTACTAAATACGTATCAAGGGAAATGAGAGATAGCTTTCCACACACTATTGTTTAACACGTAGAAGCCTTACTAGGCAATACTCAATCCTTGCAGAAATTCCAATACTAAGCAGTGGATAAGGGTTATGAGGCATACTTGGAGTTTTGGGAATGGAATTATCCCCATATTCCACACACAATTCACTTAAGGCTAAAACTTGCCAAAAGGAAAGAAAGATAGTTGTACGAGCTTATACCAAAACATGTCAAGAGAAAGCTTTACATACCTCTTGGGAGTTACCCTTTATCCTGCTCGCCTCATCGTCTTCTGAACCTATTCAATATAAAGTAATACGAATATCAACTACTCTTAACTTTTCAGCATCTGAGGTTACGCCTTAATGTTAATGGAATCTATTTCCTTAGTTGTTTCCTCGGCTAGTCCTTTAGTTTGTTAAGGCGTTAACGAAAATTGGGCAGCACCTCCCCTATAATGTGCCCTATCCAAATTTCCAATTAGGTCCCTAAGACCTACAGCCAACCAACAACAACAACCTGCAGCAATTCATACTAACAATATACAACATAAACTCCAAACGACTTATTCAAAAAGATGATATCAAATAGGGTGTCTAGTCTTTATTTTACAACGCCTTTAATTATACGCAACGGGGGGTCATGTGGACTCAACCAGAAGCACCCTAACCCACATTAGAACATATGTAGGCCCTGCAACAAGACACCACACCCCTGCAGCAGCAACTCACAAGAACAACGCCTTACCTTGACGACAATTCGACTATAACGACTACACTTTAGTTTATTCCGAACGCCAAGTATTTCTAAGCCATTTTCATATTTCCAGCCACCAATAGGGAGTGTAACATGATCCATCAGAACACATAAATCTCAAATTTAAAGAAGAAACCTTACCTTACGTTAAACTTGTCAAACTCGCCAAAACTATCCAAAATGTGAAATCTGGACAGCTTACTGTTTTACCTTGTCGCTTCGTTTCGAAGGGGTAATGGAGGGAAACAGGATTTACGTCCTTCATGAAATTTATAGACATGTGACTTAGGGTCGCAAACAATTTCGAATCATCCCTACATCAATTTTGTACAAAAAGATACGACCAAAATACTCACAGCTGTCCGTGTAGGATTTCCAAAACCAAATCTGGGCAGTACCTCCTCTACACTTCATCACCCTTTTTAGAGATGCTACAGGTAAAACTGGATTTTAGAATCTGAACGAAAGTTATCGGCCTCTGAAATACCTTTCCAAAACATATTAAATCATTCGAAACGAAACTGTACACAAGAAGTTATACCCATATTACTAACAACAGTCCCTTCCAAAAACGGGTTGGTTAATTATTTCTTAACGTTTTCTCCTTCAACTTTCTCTTATTTCTTTCCAAGTGTAAACTGCAACCATGGTTCCTTAGGCATCCTAATACACATGTATACACCCCCACATGGTTGAAAAACATTGTAGATAATTAATTCACGGAGAAAAATTGAAGAACTCACCTTTAATTCTTCAAAAACGTTGTTGCCTTGTTCCTTTTGGTTCTTCACGTTTTTCCTCTCACGTTTCTGTCCAATTTTTCCCAAGTGTACAGCTGAAGAAATGACTTCTTAGTCATCATAATATACATATATATGCATATATACATCTCCACGTGCTTAAGGAACACCGTAGCTAATTAATTCACGGAAGAAAATTAAGGAACTTACCTTAAACTTTCTCCAACCATGGCTGCCTCTTCTCACGTTATTTTTTTCTATGTTAGCTGCTGTTTCTGGATAATGAACAGCTTAAGAAGCATATATACATATATATATGAGGTGACACGTGTCAGCCCTCTAAGGGTGACACGTGTCAGCCCCTTATTGGGCCACCTCAACATGCGGCCAATGGGGTGCTTCCACGTGGCAGTGGGGTCCACCTCCCCCAAGCAGGTGGGTCACCTGCCTGCTCAGGTGCTGCCACGTGTCACCCTCCCATTGGCTGCCCCGCGAATTTTTTTTTCTCTTCCTCGTGGGTTCGTAATCTCGTTCGTAATCTCGTCTCACTTTAAGAGACTATGAAACCCTTGCTACGTAAGCTTGGTATGTAATCAAGTAACTCACATATGTAAGATTTCTAAATTAGCAGCTTACGTAGATAAGTCGAGTCCTACGACTCGTTACTTGGCCTCCTATTCCTTCCGGACTCTTATGATTCCCCTTCCAACCTTCTCTACCACGGGGTATCACATCCTCCCTTCGTTGGAGTCATTTGATAGTGTCGAAGCATATCCGGTTCATATGGTAATGTCCAAGGAACTTATGAGACATTATGAGTTTAAAAGGTGTGGGGTGTAACATCCTTCCCCCCTTTAGAACATTCGTCCCCGAATGTTAAATGCAACCTTCTGTAAGACTTTATATAAATTATAAAGGGTTTCCTTTCCTTTATGCTATCACATGCATTCCCATCTATATTATTAACATATGAGTTCTCAAGAGTTGGAGTTACCTGTAGACATCGGTTACAGGTGCAAATACTTGTATTCCATGTTCTCTTCAGTTCCCCGATCATCCTCTTTCTGGTTTTGGTTTTTCCACCATAACTTGACGGAAGATACGTCTTTAGTCTACAATCTTCCAGTTTGCCGATCCAGGATGGTGGTAGGATTTTCCTCATAGGATTCCATCTACTGGAACTCATTTATGGAATATACCCTGGGTGACTCGTCAGTATCTAATGGACTAGGCGTATAGTTTCCAACTGAGGTGGTAAGCTTAACTTACCAGCCACGTTTCCCACCTTATGAGTAACTTGATACCGTCTAATATATTCTGGGCCAAGTTCCTTTTCTAGGTGACCCTATGATGAACATCCAATGATCAACTTAAACTCTGTATGTCGACGTCGATTATTTGTATGTCATTCCTGCCGACTCTGGCTTTTAGTCAATAACTTACTTAATCATGTCGAGGCCATTGGAATACTAGTGTAGTAATTATTATTGTAGGCAACTTGATAAGTGATGGATAATCATTCCGGCTACCTTCAAAGTTAATCTCCCGGCTTGTGACATATCTTCTAGCGTCTAATAGTGCGCTCAGTCTGTTTAGTATCTCGAGGGAGAAATGCGGTACTAAGACCTGTCTGTGCTCCTGACCTCTTCTTGGACTGATCTCAAGACGTTAATTATAATTGAAGTCCCTTTATCTGGGATATTGGATAAGGAAACCTCATGGAACCTTACCATTCTCCATGTTCTATAACTCCCTCTAATTTCAGCAGCATAGGTGCTCTTGATTGGATGCAAATGGGCTGATTCATTAGCCTAATCACAACAACTCATATAGCACCCTACTCTTACCGAGTATAAAATGGGTGCGTAATGACGTGGATAATTTGGGAACCGTTAGCCTCGTATAGTCTTTCTCGACTCTTTTCAGAACTTTAATTGGCCTATATTGTTATTCTGTGGTTTTCCACTCGTTAACTGGTTCTATGTTGAAGAACTGTGGCATTCAAGTGTGTTGTCAGTTAGCAATTAGCTAATCCTCCTTATGTTGCTTAAGTTCTTGTTAGAATTGCCTTAACGTATCTTATAATACTCTGGGTACATCATCTCATATCGTTTCTCCGTTGCTAGTTCAAATTCTTCCATCTCGCGTGATCATACTAGCACTAACGCATTAAGTTCCATCAGAATTTTGAAATTAAGCATGCTAGGGCGAGATAATATTGGGATGGGTGACCTTCCTGGGAAGTCTTCGTGTATCATTTCACTGTAATCCTTTCTACGATGTGCGGACACTCAATTTAGCCCAAGATTTACCTCAGTGTTGTCTCGTGAGTCTTTATGTTTTGCCCTGTCCTTCCTTTGTTATCTTGCGACCAGTATCGGCGTAGACCTTTAGTTCCGCTATGACCATGTCCCTTTTTGGTCAGTTTGGTTTAACTTCCCCTATTGTATTCCCCCCTTTCTGTACGCACCCATTCATTAGGGTGGGCTACTGAGTAGCGCTAAAGTTCTTTCATATAGTGACCTTTGGAGCCATTTTGAGTTTTGGCTATTATTAGCTGGCATAGCTTTAAAGGAATTTGACATATAAGCTCCCCTATCCTTTATTCACTTTGTGTTCTTCTCATTTTCTACCATAGGAGGCTTTCTATTCCTTTGTCCTTGGTTATACATTTATCGCAACATCATTTGCGACCAACTCTATAACCAACATTTTGGCTTTTGGTCTAGCATGTTATCATTATCCTTCGTAGTGTCTCTTGAATTATTCGATATCCTTTCATTGGTACATTCTTCTGTTTTTATACGCAGCCACCTTCTAGTGTTATGTTGTTCAGGGTCTCGTCACAAACTTCTTAACGCTGCCTTATGTAGCATTCTGGCTTCCGTTCAATTACTGGTGGCTTCCAGACCTTTCTAACTTGGTTCGACAGGATATCTTATTGAAGTTTAGACGTCTATCTCACATTTATTGCTATATCAATTGCCTCCTCCTACCTTTGCCATTTTCTCATTAACTTCCCCCCTTTAGGGGGTACCCGCACTTTCCTCTATTTGTACTTTGTAGTCGTTCAATTTCAATTAGGCAGTACTAGTATTCCGACAATAACTATTCCAAGTTTTCTTGAAGCAGTGGCTTTGTCCCAACCTATATCCTTTGTTTCTTGGGACGAATAAAAGTTGCATCATTTGTTCCTTAAGTTTTCCATCCTCGTCCCTTAAGGGTTCCACTATTTTTGGGGCGACGTTGTGTACACGCGTCATTTTTTTTTTATATCTTAAGCCCCATGCTCTTACTGCGTTCTCAATGCAGGTCTTTAACTTAGGCAACGCGTACTATGTGCGTCTTACTAGTGGTTCCACTTTATCCCTGCATACTCGTATCACACCGTTCAGTTCATACTTACATATCCCCCTTTTAACTCGTATATATATTTGGTTCCTAACATCTCTTTGAGGTGCTTCTATTCAAAGATCTTTCCCCAATTAGTCGGTGGAAAACTATAAACTGTTATCGTAAACCCTTTTCCAATCATTGTTGGAAGAGACTCGAATCCCTTAATCATCATAGTACTTCCATTTTTATACTCGACCTACCTGGTTTCCTTTTGAGTTTATCTCGAGTTAGGAACAACTTATCTAATTTACAATTAGAAGTTGAGGGCTTGGTATTTTTTTTTCCAAAAGAGTGAAACTCATTCGCAGGACATCCTATCCTTCATTCTGAGCCCTCTGTTTATATTCCTACAATACAAATACAGTTGGAGATACCGTAACCTAAACTTTACTACTTAATTAAGCTTTTGTTCCTCCGAAATAAAATTCTTCAAGTAAAAAGGGTGCCCCTTGTCAGCGACCTGAATGATACCTCTTACAGCTTTAGTTAAACACAGTAGGGGTACTTGGTATCAATTCCTCAGACATCTCAAAAAATTCTATGTTTCATTCCCTATTCCTTGTTCTGGGAAAATTTCGGCAGAGTTTCCTCTATATTTCTTACTTATCCCAAAACCTACACGCAGAAAATACCAACAATGCCTCACAGGGACAACATATATATATATATATATACATATCACATCATAGCCGCACAGGGCTTTCAATATCATCTCATATCGCAGCCACACAGGGCTTTCAACGTCAACAATAATATAAAAATACCGGACTTACCTCATATGTCTAATTTCAAACTGCCTCTGTTGCACTTTCTGTCTGCTTTCCTTTCAGGTTTCAATTTTATATTTCAATATCTTACCTGACGAATATCTTTCGTGGCTTTACTTTACTTACCTGCATGCTTTGTAACTTTCCATGTCATCAATTACTTTTTTTATGTTGGTGTCGTCCTTCTGTTAAGATCCAAGGTTAGTATAAGGAATGTTTTCTATGACTCGGATCTAAAGCACGATCTCAGATGTAGAAGAAATGTAACATCCTAAATGTCCTATAGCTTCTTGTTTATAGATGTGGCGCGCAACACATCGATAACCAAGACTCTATTAGACACGGTCTGCAGACACTCCGAGGACGAACTGCTCTGATACCACTTCTGTCACGACCCAACCCCGTAGGCCGCGACTGGGGTCAGACCTGGACCCCCCGTACACATATCTATCAGCTATGGTCACATTGAACTATAAATAAAACAATATATCATATAACAGAGACCCACTAGGCGATAACATTTTCATAAACTGTAGCCCTTTTCGTTTGTATCACAACATGACAGGGCACGCAAGCCAACAAGGCTGTCATAATATAATAATATACATCATATATCTTGTAGACCCAGCTGAATCAAACTGACATACACAACCCACATATACATGTCTGCAGACCTCTAAACATATAAATGACAACATATGGCGGGACAGGGCCCCCGCCGTACCCCTGAATGGATAAAACAATTTTATACATCCGTGGACAGTATCAAAAACTAGGCTCCGATACAATGGAGCCTCTTCCAGCTGAGCTGTATGGAATCCTAAGCTGACGGACTCCCAAAATCTGTATTTGTACCTGCGGGCATGAACGCAGCCCCCCGAGAAAGGGGGTCAGTACGATATGTGTACTGAGTATGTAAAACATAATATAATACAACTGGAAGCATATCTGAGATATAGAAATAGGGGATAAGATATCAATTCAGAAACCTGTACCTGTACTTTGTGAATTACAAAAACATGCATGTTCGAGTCATATCATATAGCCGGCCCTTTCGGGGGTCCGGTGAATCATCTCTGTAAAACCATCATGGCCCCAGTGCCATCACCACCTTATTACCACACATCATCATATATTTATACACGTATCCTGGCCCTCTATTGAGGAACTCAGTGAATAATGCAGTGAACTGTGCACGAGAACATATCCTGGCCCGGGACTCAGGGAAAGAAATATTACAATATACACGAGTAGAGTAATGAGCAACTATATGCAATTTAAATCATTATCGAAGACTCAACCGTAGAAGAAAATTTAGCTATTGTCTGAGAATCAGGATTGTAATGTAATCACCTTAAATGCCCTTTAAATGCCATTAGGGGCTATACTAGCTAGTGTTTCGGGGTCCTTACACACGTACTAAAGTAAAGCCAAATCGCTTATGCAATTTAAGCGTTATCAGAGACTCGACATAATAAAAAAGTTAAGCTTTTATTTGATAACCCGAGTAACGGTGTAGTCATCTCGAGTGTCCTCTAAATGCCATTATGGGCTGTCTCAATTATAATCTCGGGGCTCCTAGACATGTACTAAAGTAAAGCCAAATCGCTTATGGAACCAGAAACATTTGTTAACATATAGTCTGTAAGACTTGGAGCTTGTACATTTGTTACTTTTTAACGTATAAAAGTTTCCAGGGAAGTAGTTCGATTATTATAAAAGTCCGATATTCAGACGTAAATAAGAGCTGCTAAGAATGTAGTTACCCCGAAACTCATATCATGTTTAACCTACAACTAAGACATGCCAGAAGAAGAAAGGGAATAAACTATATATAGTCTGTACTTTCCTCTATGGGATCTGCATACACATATTTCATACACGGCCCATCATGGGCCTCCGTGAATCATTATGGCATCATAATCTCACTTCCGTACTAAATACGTATCAAGGGAAATGAGAGATAGCTTTCCACACACTATTGTTTAACACGTAGAAGCCTTACTAGGCAATACTCAATCCTTGCAGAAATTCCAATACTAAGCAGTGGATAAGGGTTATGAGGCATACTTGGAGTTTTGGGAATGGAATTATCCCCATATTCCACACACAATTCACTTAAGGCTAAAACTTGCCAAAAGGAAAGAAAGATAGTTGTACGAGCTTATACCAAAACATGTCAAGAGAAAGCTTTACATACCTCTTGGGAGTTACCCTTTATCCTGCTCGCCTCATCGTCTTCTGAACCTATTCAATATAAAGTAATACGAATATCAACTACTCTTAACTTTTCAGCATCTGAGGTTACGCCTTAATGTTAATGGAATCTATTTCCTTAGTTGTTTCCTCGGCTAGTCCTTTAGTTTGTTAAGGCGTTAACGAAAATTGGGCAGCACCTCCCCTATAATGTGCCCTATCCAAATTTCCAATTAGGTCCCTAAGACCTACAGCCAACCAACAACAACAACCTGCAGCAATTCATACTAACAATATACAACATAAACTCCAAACGACTTATTCAAAAAGATGATATCAAATAGGGTGTCTAGTCTTTATTTTACAACGCCTTTAATTATACGCAACGGGGGGTCATGTGGACTCAACCAGAAGCACCCTAACCCACATTAGAACATATGTAGGCCCTGCAACAAGACACCACACCCCTGCAGCAGCAACTCACAAGAACAACGCCTTACCTTGACGACAATTCGACTATAACGACTACACTTTAGTTTATTCCGAACGCCAAGTATTTCTAAGCCATTTTCATATTTCCAGCCACCAATAGGGAGTGTAACATGATCCATCAGAACACATAAATCTCAAATTTAAAGAAGAAACCTTACCTTACGTTAAACTTGTCAAACTCGCCAAAACTATCCAAAATGTGAAATCTGGACAGCTTACTGTTTTACCTTGTCGCTTCGTTTCGAAGGGGTAATGGAGGGAAACAGGATTTACGTCCTTCATGAAATTTATAGACATGTGACTTAGGGTCGCAAACAATTTCGAATCATCCCTACATCAATTTTGTACAAAAAGATACGACCAAAATACTCACAGCTGTCCGTGTAGGATTTCCAAAACCAAATCTGGGCAGTACCTCCTCTACACTTCATCACCCTTTTTAGAGATGCTACAGGTAAAACTGGATTTTAGAATCTGAACGAAAGTTATCGGCCTCTGAAATACCTTTCCAAAACATATTAAATCATTCGAAACGAAACTGTACACAAGAAGTTATACCCATATTACTAACAACAGTCCCTTCCAAAAACGGGTTGGTTAATTATTTCTTAACGTTTTCTCCTTCAACTTTCTCTTATTTCTTTCCAAGTGTAAACTGCAACCATGGTTCCTTAGGCATCCTAATACACATGTATACACCCCCACATGGTTGAAAAACATTGTAGATAATTAATTCACGGAGAAAAATTGAAGAACTCACCTTTAATTCTTCAAAAACGTTGTTGCCTTGTTCCTTTTGGTTCTTCACGTTTTTCCTCTCACGTTTCTGTCCAATTTTTCCCAAGTGTACAGCTGAAGAAATGACTTCTTAGTCATCATAATATACATATATATGCATATATACATCTCCACGTGCTTAAGGAACACCGTAACTAATTAATTCACGGAAGAAAATTAAGGAACTTACCTTAAACTTTCTCCAACCATGGCTGCCTCTTCTCACGTTATTTTTTTCTATGTTAGCTGCTGTTTCTGGATAATGAACAGCTTAAGAAGCATATATACATATATATATGAGGTGACACGTGTCAGCCCTCTAAGGGTGACACGTGTCAGCCCCTTATTGGGCCACCTCAACATGCGGCCAATGGGGTGCTTCCACGTGGCAGTGGGGTCCACCTCCCCCAAGCAGGTGGGTCACCTGCCTGCTCAGGTGCTGCCACGTGTCACCCTCCCATTGGCTGCCCCGCGAATTTTTTTTTCTCTTCCTCGTGGGTTCGTAATCTCGTTCGTAATCTCGTCTCACTTTAAGAGACTATGAAACCCTTGCTACGTAAGCTTGGTATGTAATCAAGTAACTCACGTATGTAAGATTTCTAAATTAGCAGCTTACGTAGATAAGTCGAGTCCTACGACTCGTTACTTGGCCTCCTATTCCTTCCGGACTCTTATGATTCCCCTTCCAACCTTCTCTACCACGGGGTATCACATCCTCCCTTCGTTGGAGTCATTTGATAGTGTCGAAGCATATCCGGTTCATATGGTAATGTCCAAGGAACTTATGAGACATTATGAGTTTAAAAGGTGTGGGGTGTAACAGGAATGGTAGAGAATAGAGAAGTATTAGTCCTTTAGGAGCTCAACCCAATGGTGCTGCCTCAAATTAAGATCTCTTTGACTCATAATATACTGAAGGTTCATGTGATCAGTGTAGATCTCGCATTGAACTCCATACAGGTAGTGCCTCCAAATCTTAAGCACAAAAACTACCACCGCCAACTCTAAGTCATGAGTGTGGTAGTTGCGCTCAAGCAGCTTAAGTTACCTTGACACATAAGCAATAACCTGGCCCCGCTGCATCAGTACACAACCCAAACCAATGTTGAATGTGTCATAATAAATGGTGAATCCCTCGCCCTCAACTGGAACGGTCAAAATAAGAGCGATGGTAAGCAATTCCTTGAGCTTCAGAAAGCTCATCTCACACTCCTCTGACCACACAAACGGAACTCTTAGAGATTCAACCGAGTCAGAGCTACTTCTATAGTAGAAAATACCTTAACAAAGCACCTATAGTACCCTGCCAATTCGATGAAGCTACGAATCTCAGTCATCGCGGTGGGCATGGCCTAATCACGAATAACCTTGATTTTCATCGAATCTACCATAATGACATCCTTGGACACCACGTGCCCCAAGAATACTACAGACTCCAGCCAAAACTCACACTTTTAGAACTTTTCATAAAGTTGCTGATATCTCAAAGTCTGGAGCACCACCCTCAAATGTTGCTTATGTTCATCTTGGATCCATGAGTATATCGAAATATCATCGATGAAGACTATGACAAATGAGTCCAAGTAGAGGCTGAATACCTGAGTCATCAAGTCCATGAATGCAACAGGGGCATTAGTCAACATAAAAGATATCACTAGGAACTCATAGTGTCGTAACGAGTCCTAAATGCGGTCTTAGGGATGCCCGCTTCCCTAATCCTTATCTCTTGGTAGCGGGATCTCAAATCAATATTAGAAAATACCATGGCACCCTGAAGTTGGTCAAATAGATCATCAATACTAGGCATGGGGTAACAGTTCTTCACCATCACCTTGTTCAACTACCTATAATCAACACATATCCGCATTGTACCGTCCTTGTTCTTAAAAAATAGGATTAGGTCACCCCAAGGAGATATGCTAGGCTAAATGAATCCCTTACATAAGAGATCGTGAAGCTAAACACTAAGCTCCTTGAGCTCCAAGGGATCATACGGTAGGGTGGGATGGAAATAGGATGGGTACCTACAATAAATAAATGGCAAAGTCAATACCATGATTTGGAGGAAGGACAGACAGGTCGGTAAGAAACACATCTACAAACTCTTGGACTATAGACACTCAATCAACCGTAGGGCCCTCCCTACTAACATCTCTTACATAACCAAATACGCCAAACATCCACAAGCCACTAACTTCCAAGTCTAAATAAAAGAGATCACCACAACCGTCATGCGACTACAAAAGCCTTACCATACTACCGATGAAATACCAGGCATGGCTAAGGTAACAGTCTTGGAATAATAGTCCAAGACCTCACAGTGAGGTGATAACCATTCCATGCCCAAAATCAAGTCAAAATCCAACATATCAAGCATAATGAGGTCGACCCTAGTGTCTCTCCCCCAAAACGTCACCACATAGGATCAAAAGACCTGATCTACTACTAAAAAATCACCTATCATAGTCGAAACATGCAATGCCTCAGCTAAAGGCTCTGGACTCATACTCAGATACTCAGTCGAGGGGCATAATATACATATATATAAGAATAAGTGGATCCTAGATCAAATAAAGTAGATACAGGCTAATGACATAATAGAATTGTACTTGTAATAACATCGTCCGAGGCTTCAGATTCTACTCTAGCTGGAGTTGCATAAAAGTGGCCTTGGGGTCCTCTATCCCATGCATTAACTCAGCCTCCTAGCTTGCCTCCACGGGAACCTCCTCATGCATCCTGATGACCACCCTGCGGTCTTGGCCCTGGCCTCAACCTCTAACTAGAAGCGTTGCTGCAGGTGCAGGTCTAGCTGCATGTGGAGCTGGTGCAGCTTACCTACAGACAGGGAACTTACGGGACTAATGATCTAGCTCCCTGCAGTAAATAGAACCCCTATGGTTATAGGCTCGCAGTTGGAGATCGGCCATCTCGGGTAGAAGGACCTGCCTGAATACCACCTCGCCCCTGACTCAGACCGGCACTAGATCCACCCTGACGGTGCTGGTCACCCACTAAAGCATGAAGTGTGTCATAGAACAGGAGATTAGACTAGCCCTGTTGGAACCTCTGGCGGGATATTTCATATAAATCTCTGGGCCTAAAATTGGGCCAACCTTAGCTATCCTCTTGCCTATCTCTCTTGTCGCTGCCCTCTTGGGCCTCATGATGGGGATGCTCAAATGTCCGGGCATGGTCCACCACATCCAGAAATGAGCGACCCTCTGAGACTAAAGACTGAGTCTCAATACATAACTGGAGTCTCAACCCTCTGACGAAGCAACGAACTCTGTCCTTCTCAGTAGGTAAGATCATGGTAGCATGCCTAGATCTTGTAATCAGGCCTCGTACTTTGATATGATCATGGATAACTACTCCAACCGCAAACACTGATCTTGGAGCTGATCTCTAATTCTCTTAGGGAACGGGCCAAAATACCTCTTAAAACGCAGCCCACGACACCGGTGGAGACCCAGCTGGCCTGGTCTCTAAATATGAACGCCACCGGTGCCGGGTAGGACCATCTAGCTGATAAGTAGTAAAGTCAGCTCCTCTTGACTCCACTAAACCCAAATTCTATAGCCACTAGCGGAAAGTAAGTAGAAACTCATGGTCATCCTCTCCCACAGCCCCAAAAAACCTCAATGGTGATAGTCTAAGGAACACCCTAAGCATCTTCTACTCTTGAAGTGGTATAACGCCTTTTAAGTCATCAGGCTGAGCGGCAGGTGTCGGTGGCTACTGAATTACTAGTGCCTCTAGTGCAGGTTTGCCCTATGGCACTGGTGCGATTGGAGCCAGAACCTGTTGCATAACCCAATAGTGGCTAATATCTGGGCAAACATTGTTGTAGGTCCGAAGCTAAAACTGGCTTGGGCGGTGGCTGGGTTTCCCCCGGGACCACCAACTGCTGATGTATTGGAGCTACTGGTGGCTCCACCTCCATCTTTGGAGTCTGCTCTCTGGCACAACCTCGGGGTCGGCCTCTACCCCTAGTTGGGTCTCTATTACGCGTGAGAGCCATCGTGTAAAAGAGTGGAACTAGTGAGATTTCCAGAAACTGATAAGACACATACTGCACCATAGTGATACAAAAGAGACAAGTTCCTAAAGACGTCATGTAGCCTCCCGAACATAAGTCACGGATGTCTCTACATCGATCCGTAGGACTCTACTAGATGTTAGCACTGTACAAGTGAGTAACGTGAACCTAGTGCTCTAATATCAATTTGTCACGACCTAATTTCTCAGTTCATGATGGAGCCTACTATGACCCATCAGTAAGCAAGTCGACCCATATCCTAGAACTGTGAGTAGTGGGATGTTAGGATAGAAGACCAACTATTTAAACTAAAAATAGTAATGAAATAACAGGAACACAAATGAGTGGTGGAAGCGGATCAAAATATATACAAACCAAAAGATCCCTCCCAGAACCTGGAAGTCATATGTACAAAGCTATTACAAAATGAGAACAAGTCCCAAAGGTGCACCATATAAACAAGATTGTCTCAAAAAGTAAAAAATAGACAATATATAGAGGAGACGGCTAAATCTAGAACATTGTGTGCTCACCCTCATCTCCGATCAAGACTGCAGGTGGCTTGAAATCAACGTTGATAGCTAGTACTAGAACATGCATCACAAAAACAATTGCAGAGTGTAGTATGAGTACCAAAACAATAGGTGCCCAGTATGTATCATAGGACGACTAAGCAAGATAAGCAAACGTAAACTGAAATGCGAGAAAACTAACCACAACTAAAGAAATAAATAAGAAAATAGGGTAGGTATGTACACGAGCGTACTCAACATCCAAAGAGAAAGAGAGAAACTGGGTAAATCACCCGGGCTCTCATAAACCTGACGGGTATGCTCGTGCACAAGTCTAAAAGTAACAACCAAAATAGACTCTCATAAGCCCGATAAGAGAAAAATAGTTGAAACAAATAAGAGTATCTGATGAAGTTCCAACAATGCCATAACTTTTTGCGGACTTGAATCGAACCATTTTATAAGCTGGAAGTTTCAACTAAAGCTGAAAGGAGTCAAGGACTTGAACCGAAGAATCATAAGAGTATCACGGACTTGAACCAAGATTTGATAATAACCAAGGACTTGAACCAAGGTATGGATAATCATGGACTTGAACCGTGTGTAAAAGAGACCAAGGAATTGAATCGAGGTAATAGTAGCTATAGAATTGAACCAAGGCTACTAAGTAGCTATGGACTTAAACCATAGTTAATAGAGATGGTGTACTTGAACCACGGATATGTAAAGTCAGGAAATTGAATCAAGGCAATAATACCAAGGAAAGGACTTGAACTACGCCTGATGGAGTGAATTGGACACTTGAACCACGAACAAAGGCGAATCGATCTAAATAGGATCAGCGGCCAACAGAGCGCCACGGGGAGTACCCCTTCTAATCCGAGCTCCATGAGTAAATTACTCCAGTGCAAACCATATTTAACCAGAATCGATGAATAGACTTCCAAAACCAACAATCAAGTGATGCAGAACAGATAAAATGGTAGGACATTATGGAGATAAGGTTCCAAAGCCTTGTTACGACCTAGCTAAGGCTCAAACTATCAGACTCAAGTTTGCTATATCAGTCTACATGGAGCTAAGCTGTCTGAAATGAGATTAGAGAATTGACAAAAATTACGTAAGTTTAAGAAAACACTACTCTAAGCCTATACTAAGGCCACACATGCTTCCAAAGGCATAAGCCAAACAAACAATACCCGCCACAAGGCACGGATGATCAACACTTAACAAGAGACATGCTTAACTAGCCCGAATTTCCCCGAAAAGAAGAGCCTATGACATGAATTCTAGAAATTTAGCATGCTCGACATCCACACACCCCAAACACATACAAATTAGTATACAAATGTTTAAACATGCTCAGTATAAAGAGGGAAATATCGTATCCAACCTGTGGGCCAATCGCATGCTCCAACTCAATGAACTAGAGCTTTTCCCTTCTAAACGACCTTTGGAATGCTGCCATGCTATTAAAAATAGAATCACAATGTCAATACAGTCGTCTTGACATTAAAATTATCAAACTCAGAGATGGAATAATTTCAAAGTCAAAAATCAGGTATTGTGGCACCTGCTCCATAATATACAGAATTGACTTCAAAAACAGGTCCTAAATGCTACCACATGCTTGTGTTCCAAAAAGGAACACAATTCACTAATCAAAATAGCCACAACACCAACATACATCACTATTATCAATTTAGCTCAAACACAAGAAAGGAAACTAGGAAAACGGAAGAAATTACCTCGAACAAAGCTTCTACACTTAATTCTGAGCACGCCACCTGATTCTCATCAAATAACGCCACAGTTTAGCCCTTGGAATCACCCAAATCACCTCAATATTGAGAGAGAAGACATATTTCAAAGATATAACAAATAACTGAAAATTTAAACATTAAAATGACCCTCACGTGTACCCCTAATGGTTGCTTAAGCAACCACCTCAAAGAGGCGGGCCTCGCTTAAGCGAGGACCCTATCGCTTTAGCAAGAGGTCGTTTTAGCGACATCCGCCCAGGGAGCTTGGTCGCTTTAGTGACCCTCTGTACACTTTAGCAACCAGGAGTCGCTTTATTGACGGCACAAGACTTAGCTGGTACAAAATAAACTTTGGCATGTCCAAGTCTCCGACGGGGTGCTCAGAAGTTGATCCGAACTCAGTGCGTACAAACGAGATATGTTAGCCCACAAAATTTGACGTTCCAAACTTAATGGCTCATTAGAAATTCCCATACGAGGTCATTATAACGAAAAGTGGGTCTCACACCCAAGTGTCTTTTAGCCAAATTCTAAAATGGGCCTAGGATTTAGACTAGAAGCCTCGGAAAGCGAACAAAGGGTCGTTCTAGACCAAACTCAATATTCCAGAACTAACAGAGCAGACAAATTTTTCATCCGAAGGCGTTTTTCAAGAATATTGACCAAAGTCAACCATAGCCAAATTTTAAAGGCAAAAGCGCTGAATGGCTCCAAACTTGTACTGATTGCCTCGATACTCGTGCTGACCACGCTACTAGCTTAATTTGGCAATTACGAGAGATTGTTTACCTAGTTATAAAAACTCTAAAATAGGAAAACGGGCCTAAAACCCAAACGAATGACTAGACGATTGAACAATCAGTGGCAGCAAGTCATAAATGACTTGGGGCGCTACAGAAAATTCTAAACGACGAAATGAATGCTTTATTTCAAAAATGACCTAGAGGGTCATAGTAATGATATAAGAAATTCACTACTTTAATCAAAGAATTAAAAAAGATAGTCCTGTATAGATCATGAAACAATAAAAGATTTAATTTTTATCGAGAAGAAATAGAAAAATATCAAAATATATTTTAAAGTGTTAAATTAAAATTTTGGAGGTTATGAAATATAAAAAGCATGGGAGTTATGGATATTAAGAGTAACAACTAAATATATAATTAGATATGAATTATGATGGTGAATATTTAAAGTTAATAAAAAGAAAAATAATAAATAAATAAAGCTCAATAAAAAAGTCTTCTTTTAAAGTCCCCGTTTAACCTATGATTCTCTAAGATGCAAAAGGAAAAAGGAAATTAAACGAAGTATGCAAATAAATTTTAGGTGCTGACAATAATTGCTAAGAGTTATTTGTTGTATTTATAAAGTTTTAACGTTATCTAATATTTATAGGTATTGAATTAGTATATTTCTTTAACAAAATAAATTACAATTTTTAATTACTTTGTCTTTATAATATTATATTTAAAAGTCTGCTAGTGGAAGAGAGAGGAGATAAAAAAAAACTAGTATATGCATTAACTATCACGTTAAATTAGAGGATTACGAGAGTTTTAGTCTCCTCCAATTTCACGATGAAATCATAAAAAGAATATGGAGATGATTTTTTTAAATAAAATAATTAAGAAAGTGAGAGAAAAAAGCTTTTTTAAAAAGTAGAAAAAAGATAAATAGTATTCTTCGCAAAAAAAATGTGTCATATATATATATATAACTTTTCACTTTTATTTATTTAGTATAATATAAAATATGATATGATTATTATTAATATTTTATTAATTAAATTTTTTATAAAATTTTAATTTAGTGTAGGAATAAAATAATAATCCAACTTTACATTTTAAAGTTTTTCAATTTTAATAATATATAATTATTTTTCCTCAATTTTCCCCTTCTATCCAGGGATGTGGGTTAGGAGTTATGAGTCTTAACTATATGGATTTTCTGCCAAATATCCAATTGGAGTTTTCTATCTTCATTTTGCAAACATTTTGAGCCACTCACCCACTAACGCACAAGAACCGTAGAAAATAACAAAACAAATGGGTGTGTTTGGTGCGGAGGAAAATGTTTTGTTGGAAAATAAGTGAGTTTTTTATTTATTTTTTAGTATTTGATAAATAAGTAAAAAATTATTATCCCAAGATATTTATATGTAATCCAATAAAACATTATGTGGGTAAAACGAGATGGGGAGTGATGGTTTGGGGTGGGATGATCAAGGGGTTAGGATTGAGAATGTTATTTATGAAAGTTGTTTTTCCTATTTTCACTAAGAAAGTTATTGTCTCACTTTTAACTTGAGCTTGTTTTCATAGAAAAAATATTTTTCAAAATCTTTTAACCAGCCAAAGATGAAAAACTTGAAAAATATTTTTTTAGAAAATGTTGTTAGTACCAAACACACTTTAATGTCCATGTGATGTAACCACCTCATCTCCAAATGTCCATACAACTATTCCTTTTCTCCAAGGCCTTTGATTTCCTTAGTGCACTTTTTCCTACTCCTTTATTTAGGATTCTTTTGTTCATTTATTGGCAAACCCAAAATTTTGGCAAAATAGGAAGCTCATCCTAGTAGGGAATAGGGATTGTTCGGTTTGAAGTTGATGCCTTTGTAGGTATCTGATGCCTCAATCGATATTTTTTTTCCATTACAACGGGATGAGAGAAAGGTAGTGGAAAACGAGCTCATGCCTCCCTCAAAATTTATTATAAATAAGAACTTTATTCCGTTGCAACAAATTTTAATGTGGTAGGAGAAAAAACTACATTCACGAATAAATAACGAAACAAAGATTTTATTGATGAATATTTGTGATTATAATTTTGTCTCGTCCTTGATTCTTCTCTCTGAGTTTTCATGATTAGAGGTTTGTTAGTAATGTATTTCTCAAACATAAGACGATTCTGACCTCTTTAAGATTTATATGATAGCTAGGAATGTCGGACATTATTTTTATTTGAGAAAGATATATTTAATGTCTTGATCTCTTTATTAATATCCCAAGAGTTTATTGGGATTTCGTGAGGCCTGTTCAAGGGAATATGTTACCTTTTATATATAATCATGAGCTAGGGTTTAACGTAGAGTAGCATCCAAGAACCTAACAGTGAGTGAGTTCATCTTGTAGAATCCCACAAAATTTTAATGTCTACGAATGTTCCCTACTTCAAGATTTGTCGGAGTGTAGACTTAATGAAACTCAAGTTCTTAAAATACCCATAAACTAGAATTTCCATCTTTGATGTATTGTGACTCCAGATTAGTTGCATTTGTAAACGTGATTTGTGAGAGAAGAGATGAAGAGCATATTTGATCCCAACGTGCATTCCAATTTGTTGAAATGCTCCTCTTAATGAATATCCAAAGATTTTATTTGGATTTTGAGATGCCTCTTCAATGGAATATGCTACTCTTTATATAGACATGAGTTAGGATTTAGGTCGAGTAGCCTCTAAGAACCCTAGCAGAGATTAAGATCGTCTTATAGAGTTCCACAAGTTTTTGATGCATGTCTACAAATGTCTCATATGACTGATTCGATCCCATTGGACATGCCAATTTATTTGCAATAAGTTTAAAGTGATGAAAATAAACTGCAATCACAAATAAGATATCATGAAATAAAAATTTTATTACTAAATATTTATGAGCATATTTTTTTCTCTTGATTCTTCTCTTTGATTTTTCTTCGTCATTTGAGGCTTGATTGTTGAGTAGTTCTCAAAAATAGGATAATTTAGCCTTTTTGCGATGAATTTCAATGCTAGAAACGTCAGATGACGACTTTGACAAAGATAGTATTTGATGTCTTGATCTCTTTTTGAATATCCAAGAGTTTATGGAATTTTGAGATGTATCTTCAAGGGAATGTGTTACCTTTACATAGGCATGAGTTAGGATCTAGGATACAGTAACATCCAAGAACCCTAATAAAGGTTGTAGAGTCCCAC
Organism: Solanum dulcamara; assembly: GCF_947179165.1. NCBI lineage: Eukaryota > Viridiplantae > Streptophyta > Magnoliopsida > Solanales > Solanaceae > Solanum > Solanum dulcamara. The sequence continues at coordinate 62,640,122 of NC_077245.1, forward strand.
AAATTTTTGATGTCTTCAGATTCTCCTCACTTCAAGAGTTGTCGGGGTGTAAATTTGATGAAAATTAAAGACAAATTTGACGTATCCAAAAAATGGAGCTTCCATCTTTGTAGGTTTGTGGCTCTAGATTTACAAATATGATTTTTTAGAGAAGAGATGGAGGACATATTTAGTCTCACTAGGTATGTCAATATGTTTGCAGTAAATATTAAAGTGATGAAAAATAAATTATAGTTACAAATAAAATTTGATGACATAAATTTTATTGATGAATATTTGTGCATATAATTTTGTGCCTCCCTTGATTTTTCTCTCTGAATTATCTTCATGAATTGAAGATTTTTTGTAGTGTATTTAGCGAATATATGATTATTTAAACTTTTTGTTATATATTTGATCGCTAGAAACATCTTGTGGGGGATTTGACAAAGGAACTATTTGTATCTTAATCTATTTATAAATATCCCAAGTTTACAAGATTTTGAGATGTCACTTCAAGAGAATATGTTATCTTTATAGAGGCATGAGTTAGGGTTTAGATTAGAATAACCTCCAACAATCCTATCAGAGATTACACTCATTTTTTATAGTCCCACAAAATTTTGATATCTATAGTGGGTCTCTACTTCAAGGCTTGTCGAAGTGTAGACTTGATAAAAGTTAAATAGAAGACTTAAAATACTCACAAAATGGAGCTTCCATCTACGCGATTTTATGGCTCTAAATTTGTTACATTTGCAAATCTTATTTTTGAGAGAATTATGAAGAGCAAATTTAATTCCACCGGGCATGACAATTTGTTTGTAATAAATTTTGAAGTGATAAAAAATAAACTGCAATCACAAATAAAATATGAAGAAATATAGATTCAATTGATGAATATTTATGAGTATAACTTTGTTCCTTATTGATTCTTCTCTCTAAATTTTCTTCGTAATTATAGGGTTGTTAGTAGCGTATTTCTCAAATATAGGATGATTTGGACTTTCTTGTAATATAGTTGATCGTTAGGAACTTCGGATGACATCTTTGATAAACTCAATATTTGATACCTTGATCTCTTTTTGAATATCCCAAGAGTTTATGAGATTTTGAGATGCCTTTTCAAAAGAATATGTCGCCTTTATATAGGTGTCAGCTAGGATTTAGGATAGAGTAGCCTCTAAGAACCCTAACTAATATTAGGCTCTTGTAGAGTCCCACAAAAAATTTATATCTACAGATGCCTAACACTTCAAGTCTTGCCAAAGTGTAGAATTGATGAATTGATTGAAACTCAAAGATGAAACTTGAAGTACCCACAAAAAATGGAGCTTCCATCTATGAACTTTTGTGGCTCTACTTCTAATAACAGACGCTAGGTATCTTTAACCGATCGGAAAGTGAAGCCCTTCCTTCCAATCCAAGCCGGCGAAGCCGCCCCTATATCTAACCACCGCTCACCCCGATCACGATCTTCATAGAGTTCTCGAGATATTTTCTTACGTTGCTTGAACCTCATTCTCCTATCTTAAATAAGGCCTGAACGGTGGCATAAAAGCCCTATATCTGCAGATATGATTTGTGAGAGAAGTGATGAAGGGCAGATTTGGTTTCATTGCACGTGCCAATTTTTTTACAATAAATTTTAAAAAGGTGAAATATAACTTGTAAATATGATGAAATAGAGATTTTATTGATGAATATTTGTGAGTACAATTATGTTCCTTCCTTGGTTCTTCTCTCTGAATTTTCTCGGTGATTCGGGGTTGTTAGTAGAATACTTCTCAAATATAGGATGATTTAGACTTACTTGCGATGTATTTAATCACTAGGAACTTCGAACAATACTTTATTTTAAAAATACAATATTTAATGTCTTGATCTCTTTATAAATATTTCAAAAGTTTATTGCAATTTCAGATGCCTATTCAAGAGAATATGTATCCTTCATATAAGCGTTCGCTAAATTTTAAGGTTAGAGTAGCCTCTATGAACTCTAGCATAGATCAAGCTCATCTTGTAGAATCCTACAAAAATTTTATGTCTACACCTATTCTTAGCAAATTTTAACTTCTGCCATGAAACATATGTCTATCAGGGGTGTTCACGAAGAATCAAACTAAATCAACAAGAGTCAAATTGATGAAGAAATCCTGTCATCTTTTGTTCAGTTTGATATTGATTTTTAATTTAAAATTAAAAATCAATAAAGTTTGTATCTAAGAAAAAAAATTGAAATAATTGAATCAAAATATTAAAATTAGCTATTCAAAAGCTATATAAACACTAGTATAAGTTACAATTTTCCTTGCATGTGAACAAACCAATATATGCTAAAATGTTGATCCTTGCTCACTTTGTTTGACTCTGTAAAACAAAAGTATAATACTCGATTTGTTACATTTCATGTAGAACTAATTTATTAATCATGAGGATTAAACATGAAACTCACAAAAGCAAGTTTTCAAAATTTGTGATACGAGTCATGGTATTTTTGTGACTATAATGATGATATGAAATAAAAAGTTAAAATAGTGTAGCGATATATAGATCTAATTAAAGAAGAAAGTGTAAAATTAATTAAAGGATCAAGAACAATGATTGTGTACCTTATAGCTGCAGCGGAATTTATTGATCTTACAATCAAAAGAATCGGCCTAAAGTCTACTTCGAATCATTAGGAAACAAACGTTTTTCCTTTTCACAAACTAGATGCCTTTTTATTTTTAAGAGTGTAGGGAGAAATATTTTTCACGTCCTATATTTCTCTGTTGAAAGAGAGATATATAGACTGAAGAGAAAAAACAAAACAAACTGTTGTTCTTTAACTTCTACGCTTAGCCTTCACGTGCGGCAGTTTTAGGAGAGGTATTTTGATTTCTCTAGGAAACCTCCTCCTATCTTATCTCATATAAATGGGTTGGGTCAGTCCATATTGGCGATTCATGATCCAAGTTAATTATCCAATATCTCCCACTTTGCACATGGTGCACTAGATCCAAAGCATTACCATTGCGGCAACACATGTAATTCATATAGGCAAATAGTTCGTGCGACCTACGAGCATCAAACGCTATACCCATTAAGGTTTTACAAGAGCTCCACATAGAAATTCAATCACATGCGGAAAAAATTCACTAGTAAAACTCTAAGGATGCCACGATTCAAACACGGGTGTGATGGTATTCGCCTTTTACCACCAAAACAAGTCAGCCAAACCCAACTAAACGGAAGAAAATATGCAAAAGTAAAAAAATATAATAATATAAGCACATAAAACTTATTCAATCTCAATAAACCCCCAAAATCTAGTTGTCACGTGTACAAGCCACTCATAAATGCGGAAATGAAAGATAAATACAAGTCTCAAATGTCTTTGTTTCTCAAATAGAATAAAGCATAAGTAAAGGAATACGAGAGTCCTCCGGATGAAAAACATCTACCTCTCTATAACTCCTTAGGAAGCCTCGGATGAACAAGAAGGGAAATCTAAGTCACAATTCAGGCTCAAAACCTACACAAGTGTAGAAGCAATGACTGAGTACCAACAACATGGTACTCAACAAGTAAACTAAAAATACAAGGTAAATCTAATAGAATACAAAAAACTCCTTTTATCCCTATCGAACCTCCATAACTACAACATGTACAGAAATCCGCCCAACTGAACATTTATAATGCACAGTTCACAAGAGTTTCATGAACATAGTTCAACCATTGCAAATCATTAATCAAAAGTATCACATGTATCAATCAGAAGGATCAAGTTCATCACACATAATGTCAAGATTATCATGCACAATCAATTATCGAAAATCAATTACACTTGCTAACAATGAGCTCAGCATCAAACACACTCACTGACAATGACCTCGGCATTATACACTCTCACTGGAAATGACCTCGACATTACACACTCATTGGAAATGACTTAGCTGTTACACACTCGTCAGAAATGAACTCGGCGTTACACACTCATTGGCAATGACCTTGGTATCATACACTCACCGGCAATGACATCGCATCACACACTCACTAAGAATGACCTCGATATCACAATATATCCATCGCATCACCGTATTCCAAAACTAATGCAAATTGGTATGTTCAGACAATAATGAGGAAATAACAAGTTCAAATAATCACAATCACAACAAAGTTATCAAATTATGTCATCAAATACATGTCAATATCAAGATCAAGGCAATTTATACTTTTCAACACAATAACATCAACACATTGCCTTTTTCATTAAACCCATTCGATAATTGAGATTAATTCATTTGAAAAGGTAACCCGTCAACTCATTCTCATTACTCCCCAACACATACAAGAAAGAGAGTTGAAGAATTCTACAACGTTTACTGAGTTTTAGAAGTTCACTTGCCTTAATTAAAGCATAATCAATCCCAAACTTGAGCCTTCTCCTTTTTAATGGTAGCCAAATGATCAGAATCTAGTCAGATAATGATTCACAATAAGATTCTAGAACTAAAAACACTAATTTCACAAAATTCAGAAAAAAAAGACAAAACAACTCAAAAACCCAATTCCAAAAATGGTGTTTAAATCCGGAAACTGTTTCATGAAAATGTTCCTTAAAGAATTCGGAATTTATTAGTGAAAACAATTTCAAAAAATTGAGTATATTCAACTCATAAACACCATTTTACCATGAAAACCTCAATTTTTGCTAATCTAAATCTCAATTCTTGATGTTAAAAATCACTATGGATGATGGGGAATTGAAGTTTTAGGCTCAAAAATACTTACCCAATAGATTCATCGCAAAAATATCATCAAAATTGCCTCAAGAGGTGATCCAACATTAATAAATGGAATAAATGGGGTTTAAACCCAACACCCATACCAAAAACCCCTGCAGATGTCACATCGCAGGTCCATGCTCACTATCGCGGTCCTCGTGAAAGCCACACTGGATCGCAAAATTGATGTCGCTAATGCTGACCCCTTTGTGAAAATGATGGTCTCCATTAAAGGAAATGTTGTGAAAGCGACACTCCTTTCATGATAGCGAGAATAGGCACCATCACAACAAAAATTACGAAGTCTCAAATATTCTCTGAATGGACCTTCAGGATTCATTTGGAAACCCGTAAACACAAACTATACATGCTACTCCACTAAATTTGACATTCCAAATTTATTGGAACTATTGAAATTTGGGTTCAAGGTCTCCTTAACCCTAAACACATTTAGTCACAACTAAACTAATGTAAGGCTCAAAAATACCAAACCAAGCGCAGACCTCTAGAAAAACAACCAAGACCTCACTTAGGCCTAAAATCATCTCCCAGATCCAATGGAATCATAGGATATCCATTTAGAACATTTGAACTCTGAATGTTGACCGAAGTTAATTCAAAGGCTAAAATCTCACTAATTTTCAATTTAGGATATCAATTCCATGGTACAACCCCAAATATGAAATTGACAACTCTCTTAGATCAATTTCAACATTTCAGAGCAAATGGAACCAATACAATCCATTCTGATACTCGAAAGTCCAAAAGACACCAGAAACAACTATTTCACAACTTAAGCCTTTTAAAACTCAAAACTTTCCAAAAATCACAACTTTTCAAAGAATTTTCAAAATCAACATCGTAAACTGGTCAAATATGATTCAAAAATGCTAATTTCATGAAATTTCTAAAAATGACCGACTAGGTCATTACATTATCCACCACTACAAAATATGTTCATCCTCTAACATAAGGTAAAGGAAGTACCCGAAGCCTCAAAAAATAGGGATATTTGGCGCGTATGTCAAACTCCATCTCCCAAGTCACCTCTCTGACTGAATGGTACTTCAAATGTATCTTCACTGAAACAATCTTTTGGGTCCTAAACTTTCAGACCAGCTTATCCAAAATAGATATAGGCTTCTCCTCAAATTTTAAATTTGGACCGAACTTTACTAAATAAAGCGAAATCACATGGGACTCATCTGAAACATACTTCCAAAGCATGAAAACATGAAATACAGGGTGCATGAATGATAAGCTAGGTGGCAAGGCCATCCTCTAGGACAACTCTCTTATTCAGCCTAAAATCTCAAAAGGACCAATGAATCTAAGTCTAAGCTTTCCCTTCTTTCCGAACCTTATCACACCATTCATGGGTGATACTCTAAGCCAAACATAATCTCCCTCCATGAATTCTAAGGCTCGAACTCTCTGATCTACATAACTCTTCTATCTACTCTGGGTTATCAATAGTCTACCCTGAATTATATAGACCTACTCCATAACATCTCTAAGATAGTCTATATCTAAATATTCCATCTTAGTGGAGTCAAACCAACCAATCAAAGATCTACACCATCTGCCACTCAACGCCTCAAATGGGGCCATATGAATACTGGAGTGGTAACTTTTATTATAGGAAAACTCTGCTAAGGGCAAATGCTAATCCCATCAAGCACCAAAATCAATCACACATGCTCAGAGCATATCCTCTAACACCTGAATAATCCTCTCGGACTGACCATCTGTATGAGGGAGAAAATTTGTACTTATATCAAACTAAGCACCCATGACATATCGTAAATCCCTCCAAAGTGAGAAATGAACAACAAACCTCAATCAAAGATGGTAGAAATAGGCACCCCATGTATTCGGAATATCTGACTAATGTAAAGCTTGGCTAACTTCTCTGTTGTATACTTCACCCGAACTGGGATAAAATAGGCAGACTTGGTCAGCTTGTCAACAACCACCAAAATAGAATCACTACCACCCACGGTGATAGGTAGACCAGCAACAAAATCCATAGTGATCTTCTCCCATTTCTAAGTAGGAATGGTTATCCTCTAAGATACGCCTCCAGGCCACTGGTGCTCATACTTAACTTGTTAATAGGTCAAACATCTAGACACCCTTCTTAATGACACACCACCAGTAATGCTGACGTAGATGATAGTATATCTTTGTCGCCCCGTATGAATTAAATATCGAATATAGTGAGCCTCCTTTAGAATCATCCTGATAAACTCGCCCATATTAGCACACAAATCCCACCTCTGATCCTCAAAACACCATCAGATCAAGTATAGCCTCCTTGGCTTGCCCTCTTCACATTTTTTCTCAAATCAGACATAACTTCTCATCATCAAATTGGCACTCTCAGATCTTCTCTATTAGTGAAGATCGGACCTTAATGAAAGCAGTCAAAACACCAAACTCCTTCGAAACCTACAATCAGAAAAGATTATTGGATAGCCTCTGAACATATCTTGTCAAAGGTCTCCTATCAACACTAATTATGGCTTAACACCCTATATTAGGAGTCTTTCTACTCAAGGCATCACCAACCACAATGGTCTTTCTCGGATGATATAAGATTTTCATGTTGTAGTCCTTTAGTAACTCAAGCCATCTACGCTACCTCAAGTTCAGATCTCTCTGACAGAAAATGTACTGAAGAATTTTTATGATCGGTAAATGATTCACATGCACATCATACAATTAGTGACGCCAAAGATTCAACAAAATTACCAGAGCCACTAACTCTAAATCATGAGTAGGATAGTTCTTTTCGTGAGCCTTCAACTTGCTAGAAGAACAGGCAGCCATTTTCCCCTTTGCATCAACACTCCACATAAACCAACTCCGAAAGTATCACAATATGAAGTAAAGCAACATCTTCCTTAAGTAGAGTCAAAACAGGAGCCAAAGTCAATAGAGTGTTGAGCTTTTGAAAGCTTGCCTCACACTTGTTGGACAAATGGAAACTCACGTTTTTCTAACTCAATCTAGTCAAAAGGGATGTAATAGTGGAGAAACCCTACACGAAGCATCAGTAGTAACCTACCAACCCCATAAAACTACATATATCAGTTGGAGAAATAGGCCTCGCCCAATCTCTAATTTCCTTAATCTTGGAGGATCCATTTTAATACCCTCCTAAGAATGACACCGAATAAAACCAAAACTCACACTTGGAGAATTTTGTATACAACTTCTACTTCCTCAGCATCTGAAGTACCGACCTCAAATGGAAAACATGATCCTCCTCAGTCTTGGAATACACCAAAATGTCATTGATAAACATGATCATAAAGGAGTCCAATACGGGTGGAACACCCCGTTCATCAACTCCATGAACACTGTCGGGGCATTAGTCAACCCAAAGGATATTACCAAGAACTCATAATATCCATAACGAGTCTAAAAAGTTGTCTTAGGGATATCTGATGCCCTAATATCCAACTGATAATTGCCAAACCTCATATCTATCTTGGAGAACAATGCCTCTCATTGAAGCTGATCAAAAAAGTCATCAATATAGGGAAAAGGATAGTTGTTGATAGTCAACTTGTTCAAATGTCTAAAATCGATACACACCCTCACAGACCCATCTTTTTTCTTCACAAATAAGATGGTGCACCCCAAGGTGACAAACTAGGGAGAATGGACCTTTGCTCAATAGGTTTTGCAACTATTTCTTCAACTCCTTCAACTTAGTTGGAGCCATATGATATGGAGAAATGGAAATGGGCTTAGATCCTAGCTCAAAATGAATAGCAAAGTCAATATCCCTATCTAGAGAAGTACATGGGAGATCAGTAGGGAATACATCTGCAAACTCCTAAACTACGAGAATGGACTCCATGGAAGGTGGCTCAAGATAGTGTCCTAGATGAAAGCTAAGTAAGACAAACACCCTCTATCAATCAATCTCTGATCACAGATGAAAGAAATAACTTTACTATAGTAATAACCACTAGTATCCTTCCATTCAATCCTCAGAACACCATGCATCACTAAGTTTACAATCTTAGCATAATAATCAAGAATCGCATGATAAGGAGAGATCTTATCTATGCCTAAAATAACATCAAAATCTACAATCCCTAATATAATCATATCCACCCAAGTATCGTACCTATCCAAATAAATTAGACATGATCGATACACTTGATCTACCACTAAGGTCTCACCCGTGGGTGTAAAAACATGAACATACACATACATAGAATAACATATCAAATCAAACCCAGAAGTAAAATAGTAGACACATAGAAGAATATAAATCCTGGATCAAATAACATAGAAGAAGATCAATGGAAAATGGGAAGATATATGTGATAACAACATCAAAATCCTCATCCTTGGGCCTCCCTGAAAAATCATAACACTAGGCCCCTTTTCCACCTCCAACCTGAGTAATACTACGACCTTCTCCCTGTTGGACTAAAGTACTACTATGAGGGGTTCTCTTGCCTCTACCTGATTGACCCCTGGCTAGAGATGTTGAATCTCTGACTGAAGCAGCTGAATAAGTGAGCTAGGGTCCATAGTGAGTCTTCAAGGGGTGCTGTCATATCATATGACTTGTATCTCCACACCCAAATCAAGATCTCGATATGGATGGCGGCTGCTACGCACAAGATGAACTACAATGGCCACCTTGGCCAAAATTGTAGGAACCTTGGGACACCTGTCTACTCTCAGCCGCCAGTATAGATGCATGTATAAATCCATGATGCTAAGAAGAACTACTACCCCTATGGGAACCCCTACCTATGGATAAAGTGCCAGAAAACTGACCGAAAGCACAGGCCCTCTTGGGGTCCACAAACTCCTCTCTAACCATCAACTCTACCTCCTTGGTGGTGCTCACTATGGATGGAAGGAATCCCCCTCATGGAACACATAATACCTGATGGAAAAAGTCAATCCCCTTATGAACCTGCAAACTCTCTCTACCTCATCCTGAATCAAAGTCGTAGCATATTGAGACAACTAGCAGAAATGAGCCTCATGCTCAGTAATCGTAGAGATACCATATCTCAAGTCCTTAAACCTCAATCGGCTCTCCTCACACACTCTCCAAGGGATGAAGCAATATTAAAAAGCATTGGAGAACACACCCAGTATACTGGAGGAGATTCAACTTGTCTAGACCTCACATAAGTCCTCCACCACTCCCTGGATATTCCATAGAGCTGTATTCCAATAAAATCAACACCACGTGCATCAACCATACTCACCGCCTTAAGCATCTCATAGCATAAATTTAGAAACTCGTGAGCATCATCGATATTACCACTATGAAATTCAGGTGATTTTATCTTTTGAAACCTCTCATAACTATGTTGATCATCTGCTATCAGAACTACCTTAGGATCAACCTATACACCAACAGTTGGTGCAGGAACAACTAGTGGCTGACCCACCTAATAATGAATAATAGGACCCTAATATTGACCTAGAGTATGCTTCCCCACTCTCGTCGTAGAACCTTGTGGCGCTATAATACACCCAACATCCTCATCAAAGTATCCTAAAGCAAGGGAGCTACAAACTCAAGAAGAATCTGGTCCCCACCAATCTCCATTTGTGGCTTTAGGGAAGGCTTTCTAGCACATCCGTTGGATGGTACCACTCCTTGAGCACAACCTCTAGCTGGTGGCACTCCATGATCACAGCCTCTAGCCTAGTCACTAGCCTTACCCCTAGCTGGGGTCTCAATAACTGCCTTAGGGTTTTCCTCCCCTCTACCACTAGAGATAGAATGTCTGGTCCTTGTCATCTTTCGAAATAACATGCAGTAACTCAGTACCGGCAAAGGTAACCACGCATGATAAGAAAGAACAAATAAAATAAAGTTTTCTAATAGTCTTCATAACTTCTCAAAGATAAGTACATATATTTTCTTACCGATCATCGAAACTCTACTTAGACTTGGCTTGTACCCATATGAGACCTATAAACTTGGGCTCATATATCATTTTGTCATGACCCAAATACGGATATGATAGAACTCATCTTTTCCCACATACACAAGTTAGCCAAACCAACTAAATGAAAAAAATATACAAAAGTAAAATAAATTTAATAACATAAGAGCTGAAAACTTACTCAATCTAGATAAACCCCAAAAATATGGTTATGACACATACAAACCATTAGTAAATGCAAAAATAAAAGAGAAATACAAGTCTCAAATATCTTTATTTTCGAATAGAACAAAGCATAAGTAAAGGAATACGAGAGTCCGCCGAATGACAAACAACTACCTTTTTATAACTTCTTGGGAGGCCTCAAATGAACAAGAAGGGAAATCTAAGTCATGGTCCAAGCTCGAAACCTACATAAGTGTAGAATCATGGAGTTAGTACCAACACCACGATACTTAGCAAGTAAATTAATAAGACAAGGTAAATCTAATAGAATACGAGAAATCCTTTCATCTTAAATGAACCTCATAACTATAACCTGTAAGAAATCAGCCCAACCTAACGTTCACAGTGCATAATTCATAAGAGATTCATAATCACAGTTCAACCATTCCAAATCATTAATCATAAGTATCACATATATCAATAGTAAGGAACAAGTTTATCACACATAATGTCAAGATTATCATGCATAATCAGTAATTTGGCATCAATCGCACTTGCCGGAATTGACCTCGGCATCACACACTCACCAATAATAACCTTGGTACTACACACTCTTCAATGATGACCTCGGCTGTAATACCCCGAAAGTTAGAAAGTTGGAAGCACAGAGAAATTTCTCAAAATTTTGAACTGACTCATATTTATGATTCATTCTATGACTCATAGAGCTCGCTACGACACATAAGATTGAGTCATAGAGTGACCTCCTGAGTATTGTACACTGTTACCCTCATGAGAGGTTCTACACCTCATCAGTATGAGTCATCATCCTGTTGACGATTCATAAGAACCACTCATTCTAAAACTTTAGAGTCCAAGTTTTAGAAGTTCCTCAACATTGAGTCTACGACTCGACAAGACAAATTGTAGAAACAGACTTATAGAAGTGCATTGTAACCAAACTTCAGAGACTTTAAGACAACTTATCATCATTTCTACGACTCGAAGAGTCGTCTCTTAGGGTCAAAATTTCAGTTTTAATGAAGGGAATTTATGTCATTATCCAAGTCTGGTTCAATGAACCTAGACATAATTATGGCTAAGTTCAATCCTATAGACGAACATAGTTTGTTTAGTGGTCGTAATCTTATTAATCTGACCTAAATTGGTATACGCCAATTCCATTTCGCCGGATTGATGGATTCTTTAAAATTTTCCTCATTCTAAGTCTTTCTCCTAAATTCTCCCAAGACAAGACTCCAAATCCTATCAAGCTCTCCTTCAAGTTTCAAGCTAGGGTTTCAGATTTCACCAAGGTTTCTTCTTCCATTTTTAGTAATTTCAATCAAGGTGTATGAGAATTGATCTATGGGCTCCTTTCACCCACGGAGTCCTAAAGTCTTCTCAAAGTTTCCTTCAATTTTTAATTGATTTATGAACCCTAGTTTTGATGAATTGCATTGGGATATTTAAATTTCATTTTGAATTGTTATCAATGATTATTCTAAGCATGTTTCTACATGAATTGCATGATTTTAAGATGAATTTTGAATTTCCATTCATAAAGCTATTTCCAAGTTATGAGTATGAAGTTAAACATGATTTTTATGAGTTCATTATGAGTTTAACTATTTTAAAGGAAAGTTTGAATGATTTAAAGTTGCAATTATGATTTAATGATGAAATATAATAATGATGATCAAGTTATGATCAAAGAAAGTTATTATAGTGTGATAAGTATAATTTTTACACAATCATGTTTAAATATGGTGATAAGGACAATTCTCACCAAAGTAATGGATTTCTATGAATCACTAAAGTTACTGATATATTCCTAATATGTTTTATAATGATGAATTGATAGGTAGTTACCATATTTTCCTATTATGTTATGATCATGTTTTTACGAATTTCCATTGGGATATTGACTAAGCACCGATAGGACTTATAGGTGGGGTTTAGCCCGGTAAAGTAGTTAGTTACTCAAGGGAATCCTAATAGAAAGCTAAAGTACCAAACTACATTGCCCACAGAGGTTGCCTCGATGGCCTAGCTAGTGGATCCACATATAGCACAGTTAAGTTGAGTTGAGTGTCATGATGGAATATACCCTAGCAAGGTAGTCTCCCTCTTCTCGATGAGGGTTTCATCAGATTCCATGTTACAGCTCACATGGCCTTAAGATGTCGGTTAAAAGTCTTATCCCACACAAGTTTAATAATGAAGTTTTATGATATGCATTGACCATGAGTTTTCATATGTTTCCAATGTTTTGAGACTTACTCATGTTCATTATGATTGTTCATGCATCTTATGGAATATTATTCATGTTCCTTTACTTATTCATGCATATCTCACATACTTAGTACCTTCTATGTACTAACGCACAGTTTGCCTAAATTGTCTCATAATGTAGAGATGGACGATACTCATGACCATCCTCTTCATGGCTAGATTTTCTTTAGATATCAAGAAGTTGATGAGTCCTCATTCTATGGAGAACATGACTTTTATTCTCATTGTTTATTTGACTTCTCTTCTATTATTTTGGGTGAGCTAGGAGCTTGTCCTAAGCCTCCATCAGATTCTAAACTAGAGGCATATTTAGACAATATTATGATGTAGTCCATTCAAACATTGGTTGATTGATTTTATCCCGTAGTCCCATTCTCTTGAGGTTTACTTCTACTTATCTTTATCATATTTCTTTACCTTATGAATGTGATGTATGCTAAGTTGTCTTGGTTGGGATCCCTCATATCTCGATCGTCGTGTCATGGTTTGGCCTTAGTTTGTGTTATGAAAAACTTAGTATCAGAGAACAAGGTTTAGAAGACTCCTACAGAGTCTAACATGTCGTGTTAAGTAGATTCGTGTTCATTGGTATGAAGCGCACCACATCCATGAATAGGAGGCTACGAGATGTGTTAAGAAAGTCTTACTTTTTTCATGATCTATGTCGTGTGGTAGAGTGGTCTCTAAGTCTTTCCCTCTAACGCTTATTCTTTGCAATTGTTAGAAAATGCATCCATGAAAATACCCCAGTAGAAGGAATGTGGTTGAAGAGGAGAAACAAGCTCTGAATGATCCTTTGAACGATCAAGTTTCCAATGCTGAGTTATGAGCGGCCTTTTAAGTACTTACTCAAGCTTTTACTACCTAAGTTAATCGTGAAGTGTTTTCTCCCATGAAACAAAATGTGGGTACAACGGCGAAAAGAGTTCATGATTTGATGAGGATTAATCCTCTAGAGTTTTGGGGTTCTAAGGTAGAAGAGGATCCACAAAAGTTTGTTGATAGCATTCACAAAATTATGGATATCATGGGGGTTATCCCAATTGAGAGGGTAGAGTTGGCCACGTATCAATTAAAGGGTGTTACTCATATTTGGTATGATCAATGGAAAAGTGAGAGGCCTAGAGAGGCAGATCCCGTGACTTGGAATGAGTTCAAAGGGGTATTTCTTGATTGCGTTTTACCATTGGAGTTGAAGGAGGCCAAAGTTCAAGAGTTCATCAACCTTAAGCAAGGTGGAATGAGTGTGAGGGATTATGCCCTCAAGTTTACTCAATTGTCAAAATATGCTCCAGTTATGGTTGTCGATCCAAGAGCTCATATGAGCAGGTTGTATCGGGAGTGTCGTATGTGGTTTCTAAGGAGTGCAAAATGATATATTAATTTGGGAGATGGATATCTCTAGACTTATGACCTATGCGGAGCAAATAATGAGTGAGAAGTTAAAGGAGAAAACTAGAGAGTCCAAGAGGTCAAGCATCGATGATGGTGATTTTTCTAATGCTAAATTCGGTGGAGGTGTACGTCCTTATTTTCGCCAAAGGTATTTTGTCTAAGGATCTTCAAATGCCACTAATCCAAGGTTTGACAAGGATAGGGTGCCCAACCCTAAGCCTCAAGGAGGTGCTCCTATTGGCCAAGTTACTCCTGCATGCAAGAAGTGTGGGAAGAACCACAAGGGTGAGTGTTTGGAGGGATTAAAGTGTGCTACTGATGTGGTAATCTGGGTCATCATGCTAAGAAATGCAAGGTCAAAGATGGTCATCCTCAACTCCAAGTTGATTATGGAGGCCAAGTTGCACAAGGTTCTCAAGTGCAACCAAAGGGTGGTCTATGCAACAATCAATTTCATGCTCTTCATGGTAGACAAGAGGTGGAGGAGACTCTTAATGTTGTTACCGATATGTTATAGGTCTTTCACTATGATGTTTATGCCTTACTTGATCCGGGTACAAATTGTTCTTTTGTTTCCCCTTATGTGGCCATGAGATTTGATGTTAGCCCTGAAACATTGCTAGAGCCTTTTTCTATTTATATGCCCGTATGTGAGTCAGTTGTGGCTAAAAGAGTCTATAGAAGTTGTCCGGTTTTGGTTTTCCATAAAGTTAATCTATGTGATATAGTTGAGCTTGAGATGACCAATTTTGATGTTATCCTTGGTATGGATTAGCTATATGCATGTATGTCTCCTTTGATTGAAGAACCCGAGTATTTAAGTTTTAATTTCCAAATGAGCCAATCTTAGAATGGAAGGGTAGAAATTATGTGTTCAAAGTGCTTGAAAGCTCAAAAAATGATTTCCAAGGCATGTATCTATCATCTTATAAGGATTAGGGATGAAAACTCCGAAGCCCCTACTCTGGAGTCGGTCCCCATTGTTAATAAATTTTCGGATGTGTTTCTCGATGATCTACTCGATGTCCCTCCCGAAAGGGAGATTGATTTTGGTATAGACCCTCTTCTGGGTACTCAACCCAGTTTTATTCCTCCTTTCGAATGGCTCCGGTGAAATTAAAAGAGTTAAAGGATCAATTGAAAGACTTGTTAGATAAGGGTTTCATTAGGCCAAGTATATCCCCATGTGGTGCTCCCGATTTGTTCGTTAGAAAGAACGATGGTTCAATACGTATATCCATTGACTACCGATAATTGAACAAAGTAAATATTAAGAATAAATACTCAATTTCTAGGATAGATGATTTGTTTGACTAATTGTAAGGGGCAAGTTACTTCTCTAAGATTGACCTCCACTCCGGTTATCACCAATTAAGGGTAAGGGAGAGTGATATTCCCAAAATGACATTTTGAACATGGTATGGGCATTATGAGTTCCTAATTATGTCATTTGGTTTTACTAATTCCCCTTCTACATTCATAGACTTGATGAATGGGGTATTCAAACAATATTTGGACATATTTGTGATTGTGTTTATTGATGACATTTTGGTTTATTCTCAGAATGAGAAGGAGCTTGCTAATCACTTGAGGATTGTGTTTCAAACTCTAAGGGATAAGAAATTATTTGCCAAGTTCAATAAGTATGAGTTTTAGTTAAGGGGGGTTAATTTTCTTGGTCACATTGTGTCCGGTGAAGGGATCATGGTTGATCCTAAGATAACTGAGGCGGTAAAGAATTAGCCTAGACCATTGTCCACTTCTCATATTAGGAGTTGGGCCGACCCGGATACTATAGGAGATTTATGGAAGGGTTTTCATAGATCTCATCACCTTTGATTAAGTTGACTCAAAATAAAGTGATGTTTCAATGGTCGGAAGCTTGTGAAAAGAGTTTCTAAGAGTTGAAAGATCGTCTCACTACCACTCTTATCTTGACCTTACCGGAAGGGTCGGATGGTTTTATTGTATATTGTGATGCTTCAAGGGTTGGCCTTGGATGTGTTTTGATGCAATATGGTAAGGTTATAGCCTATGATTCTAGGCAACTTAAGGTTCATGAACGAAATTATCCAACCCACAATCTAGAGCTAGCAGCAGTTGTGTTTGCCTTGAAGATTTGGATACACTATCTCTATGGTGTCCATGTAGATGTGTTCACTGATCATAAGAGTTTACAATATGTGTTTAATCAAAAGAACTTGAACCTTCGGCAAAAGAGATGGATTGAATTATTATAGGACTATGATATGAGTGTGTTATACCATCCGGGCAAAGTTAATATCGTTACCGATGCACTAAGTAGATTTTCCATGAGTAGTGTTGCACATGTTGAAGAACATAAGAAAGTATTAATTAAGGATGTTCATATGTTGTCACATTTAGATGTGCGGTAGGTTGAATCTGATGATGGAAGTATTCTTGTTCATAATGATTCAGAATCATCTCTTGTGGTAGATGTTAAGGCTAAACAGGACCATGATCCGGTGTTAGTTAAGTCAAAGAAGTTGGTTGCCGAAAAAACCATTGAGGTTTTCTCCCAAGGAGGAGATGGTGAGCTTCGCTATCAAAGCCGTTTGTGTGTGCAAAATGTAGATAGTTTGAGAGAGTTGATATTAAATGAGGCTCATAGCTCTCAATATTCTATTCATTTAGGCTCTTCCAAGATGTATTGTTATTTGAGACAAGTTTATTGGTGGAATAGTATGAAGAAGGAAATAGCAGAGTTTGTAGAGTGTCCACATTGCCAATAAGTTAAAGTTGAGCATCAAAGATCGGGAGGTTTAGCCCAAGACATTGAAATTCCTACTTTGAAATGGGAAGATGTGAATATAGACTTTGTAATGGGTTTTCCTGATACTAAGAGCAATATGATTCTATTTGGGTTGTTGTAGATCAGATGACTAAGTCAGCTCATTTTCTATCAGTTAAGACTTCTTATGGTGCCGAAGACTCTGCAAAGTGTATGTTCTTTAGTTGGTAAAATATTCACGGTGTTACCTTGTCTATCATATCGGATCAAGGTACACAATTTACTTCACACTTTTGAAAGTTATTTCAAAAAGGTCTTGGTACAAAGGTTAAGCTAAGTACCGCTTTCTATCTTCAAACCGATGGTCAAGTCGAAAGAATATTTTCCATTGATTGAGTTTGCATATAATAATAGTTATCACTCTAGCATTCAAATGGCTCCTTTTGAGGCATTATATGGGAGAAGGTGTAGATCTCATGTGGGATGGTTTGAAGTAGGTGAGATGGCCTTGATCGGTTTAGATTTGGTAATAGATGCTATGAAAAAGGTGAGACTCATAAGGGAGAGGTTGAAGACGTGTCAAACTCATCAAAACTCCTATTCAGATGTTAGGAAGAGAGCTTGAATTTGAGGTGGATGATTGGGTCTATTTGAAAGTTTCAAGCATGAAGGATGTAATGTGTTTTGGTAAGAAAGAGAAATTAAGTCTTGGATGTGTTGGACCTTATAATATATTAAGACATATTGGCAAGGTGGCTTATGAGTTAGATTTGCTACTTGAATTAGATATGGTTCACCCGGTGTTTAATTCATCTATGTTGCGAAAGTTCATGGGTGATCCAAATTCCATTGTACCATTGGAAGATGTGAGCATTGAAGAGAATTTGACTTATGAAGAAGTTCCAATGGAAATCTTAGACTGGCAAGTGAAGAAGCTAAGAAATATATAAGTTGTGTCCGTTAAAGTATTATAGAGGAATCGACAAGTAGAAAGTGCTACTTGGGAGGTGGAGGCGGATATGATAAAATGATACCCATACCTCTTTCTCTCTACTCTAGCCTAATGTAGTAAGTTGTTCTTATTCAAGTTAATTGAGCTCTTACATATTCAGTTCCTCCTATATCATTCATATGCATGCATGTTCATGAAAGTTAATTTTAAAGTCATAATTTATGTTAAAGTCTGAAGTTTCATATTCCATGAATTTTGAGGTGTTGTTATTATCGTGTTGGGTTGCTAGTCCTTTTTCCATGTCTTTTCTATGATAAGTTAATGTCATTTGAGGATGAATGTTCCCAAGGGGGAGATATTGTAAGACCCAAGAAGTTGGAAAGTTGGAACCAAGGAGGAAATACTTAAAATTTTGAACTGACTCATGTTTACGAGTCACTCTACGACTCGTAGAGTTTGCTACTTTTGTAAGAGTGAGTCGTAGAGTGACCCCTTGATTATTGTATAGTGTTACCCTCAGGATAGGATCTATGAATCAACAGGATGATTCATCTTCCTATTGATGAGTTGTAAGAACCACTCGTTCCAAAAATTCAGAGGCCATGTTTCAAAAGTTCCTCAAGGTCGAGTCTACGACCCGATAGGAAAAGTCGTAGAAACCTTTACAACTCATAGAAGTGAGTCATAACCAAACTTCAGAGACTTCAAGATGACTCATCATTATTTCTACGACTCATAGAGTTGTCTTTAGTTTTAATGAAGGGTATTTGCGTCATTTCCCAAGTTTGATTCAATGAACCTAGACACAATTATGTCTAAGTTTTATCCTATATCTACCCAATTCTTTAAAATTTCCCTCATTCTAAGTATTTCTCCTAAATTATCCTAAGACAAGACTCCAAATCCTATCAAGCTCTCCTTCTAGTTTCAAGCTAGGGTTTTATATTTCACCAAGGTTTCTTCTTCAATTTTTAGTAATTTCAATCAAAGTATGTGGGGATTAATCCATGGGCTCCTTTCATCCATGGAGTCTCAAAGTGTTTTCAAAGTTTTCTTTTATTTTCAATTATTTATGAACCCTAGTTTTGATAAATTGCATTGGGCTATTTAAATTTTGTTTTGAATTGTTATCAATGACTATTGTAAGCATTTTTCTACATGAATTGCATGATTTTAAGATAAATTATGAATGACCATGCATAAAGCTATTTCTAATTTATGAGTATAAAGTTAAAGATGATTTTCATGAGTTGATTATGAGTTTAACAATTTTCGAGGAAATTTTAAATGATTTAAAATTAAGATTATGATTTTAATGATGAAGTATGATGATGATGATCAAGTTATGATCAAAGCAAGTTATTATGGTGTGATAAGTATAATTTTCACACAACCATGTTTAAAGATGGTGATAAGGAAAATTCTCACCAAAGTTACGGATTCCTATGAATCACTAAAGTTAATGACCTATTCCTAATATGTTTTATAAAGATGGATTGATAGGTAGTTACCATCTTACTTTATTATGTTATGATCATGTTTTTATGAGTTTTCGCTGGGATATTAACTAATCACCGAGAGGACTTCTAGGTGGGGTTCGGTCCGGTAACTCAGTTAGTTACCCAAGGGAATCTTAGTAGCAACCTAATGTCCCAAACTACGTTGCCCACGTAGGTTGCCTTTATGGCGTAGTTAGTGGATCCACATATAGCACAGTTGAGTTGCGGTGAGTACCATGACGGAGTATACCCCGAAAAGGTAGCCTTCCCCTTCTCGTGAGGGTTCCATCGGATTATATATTATAGCTCGCATGGTCTTAAGATGTCGGTAACGGTCTTATCCCACACAAGGTTAATCTCAAGTTATGAGTTTTATGATGAAGTTTTATGATAAGCATTGACCATGAGTTTTCATATGATTTTCAATATTTTGAGACTTACTCAAGTTCAGTATGATTGGTCATGCATCTTATGTAATATTGTTCACGTTCCTTTACTTGTTCATGCATATCTCACATACTTAGTACCTTCTATGTAGTAACACATATTTTTTCTACATTATCTCACAATGTAGGTACGTACGACACTCACGACCATCCTCTTCATGGCTAGAGTTGCTATAGATATCAATAATTTGGTGAGTCCTCATTCTATCGAGGACATGACTTTTATTCTCATTTTTTACTTGACTTCTCTTCTATTGTTTCAGGTGAGCTAGGACTTGTCCTAAGCCCCCATCAAAGACTAAACATAAGGCATGTTTAGACAATATTATGATGTAGTCCATTTGGACATTGGTTGATTGATTCTATCTCTTAGCCCCATTCCCTTGAGGTTTACTTTCGCTTATCTTTATCATGTTTCTTTACCTTATGAATGCGATGTATTCTAAGATGGCTTAGTTGAGATCTTTCACATCTCGATCATCGTATCACGACTTGGCCCTAGTTCGGGTCGTGACAATCATACACTCGCTGGTAATGACCTCAACATCACACACTCGCCGAAAATGCCCTTGACATCATAAAATGTGTATACCATCATCGTGTTTCAGAGCTAATGCAAATTGGCATGTTGACACAATAATGAGAAAATAACAAATTCAGGTAATTCACAATCACGAAAAAGCTATCAAACTGTGTCATCAAATACACATCAATATCAAGATCAATTTAATGCACGCTTTTCAACACAACAACATTGACATATTACCTTTTTTGTTAACCCCATTTGATAATTAAGGTCAATTCATTTGAGTATATAACCCATCACCTCATTTCGAATACTCCCCAACACATATAACAAAGGGAGTTGAAGAATTCTTCAAGGATTACGTAGTTTTAAAAGTTCACTTGTCTTAATCAAAGCACAATCAATCCAAAACATGAGTCGTCCACTTCTGAATGGTAGCTAACTGACCACAATCTATTGAAATAATCAATCACAATAAGATTCTGGAGATAACAACACCAATTTCACAAAATTCGGACAAAAGGGTCAAAATGGCTCAAAAACCCAATTTTGAAAACAAGGTTTAAGTTTGGTAATTTTTACATAAGATGTTTCGTAAAGCATTTGAAATCCATTAGTGAAAATTATTTCAAAAAATAGAGTTGTATTAAACTCATAATCACCATTTTACCATGAAAACTCAATTTCTTGAAAATCTCAAATTTTGCCAATCGAAATCTCAATTATTGATGTTAAAAATCACTATGGATGATGGAAAATTGAAGTTTTAAGGTCAAAAGCACTTACCCTATAGATTCACCACAAAAAACTCTTCAAAATCACCTCAAGGGGTGATCCAATAGTTAAAAAATGGAAGAAATGGGGTTAAACCCCAAAACCTATATCAAAAACCCCTAACGAGACTTGTACCGGGAGGAGTCCTCCCATAGGTTTAATGCTTTCTAGTTTTTAGTTAGCCTCTATTTTGTAATGGGAATGAGTTAGCCAACCTTAGTAGGTTAGCCGACTTATGAACCAACATAGGATCGGAGGTAAGGTTTATGTCCCCCTCCGTGTATTTTTACTTTATTTATTTATGTTAAGGCTTGGGGGTGCTGCTCAACCCCTGTCTGTGCACGAGAGGTGGGAGCCTCGTGTAGGGTCTGTTCCCCCCCCCCCCCCAAAAAAAAAAAAAAAAAAAACCCTAACTATGCCGCGATCATGGGCCCAGACTTGCTATTGCAATCCTCGTAAAAGCCGCACTAGATTGCGAAAGCAATGCCCTCTAATTTTGACCCCTTTGAGAAATCGAAGGGCCTCCTCTAAAGTAGAGGTTGCGAAAATGACACTCCCTTCGTGTTAGCAAGGGCAGGCACCAGATCACAGCAGAAATCACCAAGTCTCAAATATTTTCTAAATGGACCTTAAGGATTCGTTGAGAACTCCATGCATACAAACCATAAATGCTATAACACTAAGTTAGTTGTTCCGTACTCAACTGAACCATTGAATATTAGGTTTGAGGTCTCCTTAACTTGAACTTCATTTAGTTGTAACTAAACTAACGTAAGGCTTCAAAATACAAAATCAAGCTACAAACCTCAGAAAATTCAACCAAGACCTCACCTTGGTCTAATATCATTTCGCGGATCCAATGGGATCGTCGAAAATCTATTTCGAGTATCCAACTCTGAATATTTACCAAAGTCAACTCAAATGCTAAAATCTCACCAGTCTCCAACTTAGGACCTCAATTCCATGATACAACCCCAAATCTGAAACCGACAACTCTCGTAGACCAATTTTCATATTACAGAACTAATGGAATTGAAGAAATTCTATTCAGAGACTCGAAACTCCAAAAGACACCGAAACTACTATTTTACAACTTAAGCCTTTTAAAACTCAAAACTTCCCAAAATCACATTTTTTCAAAGAATTTTTGAAACCAACAATGTATACTGATCAAATATGACTTAGAAAAATCATCGGAAGATGTAAAACAATAATTTCAGGCAAATTTCTAAAAATGACCTAACCGGTCATTATAAAAGATCATTTTACTCATAATACCCCAAACATCATTTGTTATTCAGTAGCTAATTATCTGATACCTCATCCTCAAAAGAGTGAACTCGAGTTCATATTTAACTTTATATGCATAATTACACTAGACACTATATGGTTAGTGTAATAGCCAACTTGTGTATACAAGTTACATTATTTACTTTAATCATATTTTCTTTCTACTTGAATCTATCTATTCCAAAATCAACTACTTTCCTAGACATGCACTGCATTTTCAAATCATTCATGGCTATTAGTGACATTCTAAAGTAGCAAAAAACCAATTGAAACTTCAAAAAATAATCAACGATTAAAGGGTATTTCAATAAAAAGTTAATATAACTTTTTTGGTTCTCACACAATAAAGAAGCAGGGAATAATTATTTTAATAACCCACTGATCGCGTAGCACACGTGGTATGGAACACGTGCCAGGATGTTCTCACCTCATAATGGTGCATATGCTTTTAATTATTCAACATCGTACAAAGATTGGTCCAAGCACCTCTAGATGTCTAACCCGAGTTTCTCTCTACAATGATCCTCAAACTTATCTTCTTATAGAGACACTTGCCTGGCTTATAATAAAAATTATAACATGGTAGTAAAATCATCTCTTCACATTTTTCGACATACGAAGCGATTGTTGGTGGAGAGAGCCAATCTTGCAACTTGTCAGGCACTCTTTATTTCTTAAAACATTATCACATGTATATGAGATATTAAAAAAAAATCAATAGTCTTATATTGATGCGAATATTATAAAAATCAAGTAATTTTACAATATATAAATCATATCCTAGAAAAACCTAGAGCCTTAACATGCTTCTCAAACAAGTCTTTAGATATCACCTTTGTAAAAGGATCAACTATCATTTCACTTGTAGAAATGTATTGTAAATTTATTTTTCTACTTGTTACTATGTCTCTTAAAAAGTTATACTTGATGTCAATGTGTTTTATCTATTTTGTATACTTAAGATCCTTAGTACATGTGATAGTTATGTGACTGTCCCAATATAAAGTCATGGGACCCTTAGAATTCTTTGTAATATTCAAATGTTCAAAGAATATCTTTAACCAAACAACTTCTATACTCTAGATGATGCACAAGCTACGAATTCAGGTTCCATGGTTGATAAAATTTTTCAAGTTTGTTTCTTACTTTTCTATGAAATAGAACCACCATTAAGTAAGAAAGCATAACCGGAGATCGATTTTCTATCATATCGGCTACTATCCCAATCAACATATGTGTAACCTCTTATAAATAAATAATATCCACTATAGCATAATGAATGATTTGCAATTCCCTTCAGGTTTCAAAATATTCTCTTTACTACTTCCCAATGGTCTCTTCTAGGATTTGCTTGATACCTGCTAATCATACCTAAAACATAACAAATGTCTAGATGAGTACACATCATAGCATACATCAAACTCTCGACAACATTATTAAATAAAACTCGAGACATGTCTTCCTTTTCATTTTTAGTCTTAAGACACATTTAAAGGCTTAAAGTTTCACCTCTTGCTACAAGTTTATCCATGGATTTGCAACTATTCATTCGAAAGCTTTCCAATATTTTCTTTATGTATGTTTCTTAAGATAAACTCAAAATTTCTTGGAACGGTCTCTTTGGATCTTAACACCCAATATATAGTTTTTTTCACCCATATATTTCATATCAAATGATTTCAAAAGAAATGACTTGACAGTCTTCACATAGTCCAAATTATTTCCAGTTAATAAAATATTATCTATGTAAAAAGAAAGAATTACAAACTTTTTGTTAAAATATAGATGCAATGGTCTTCATCTATCATGGTGAAATCTAACGAAATGACCTCATTATGAAATGTCAGATACCACTGTCTTGAAGATTTCTTTAGGCCATAAATTGATCTTCTTAATTTACAAACCTTCGTTTTTTTTCCTTTTAAAATGAAACCTACTGGTTGTTCGATGTAGATTTCCCCATTTAATTATACATTGAGAAAAATCATCTTCACATACATTTGGTATGATTCTAGATATAAACATGCAAGAACAGCTAAAAGTAAACTTCACAACTGGTGAAAAAATTTTCTCATAATCTATTCTAGCTTCTTAAGTAAACATTTTGCCACCATTCGTGCTTTGTGTCTTTCTATTGACCCATCCGATTTGCATTTAACTTTGAGAATTCATTTATTTCCAATAGCTCTACATTCCTTAGGAAGGTCAACATAATCCTATACTTTGTTGGTTTTCATGTACTCTAGTTCTTCTTTCATCGTTTTCAGGGCTTGATAAAGCTTCAGTCACATAATAAGGTTTATTCAATTCTATAGGATATACCAAGAAAATATATTTCTCAATCTCATAAGATCTTTTTGGTACATCTTTTCTGGTACTCTTATGTGATTAAATTCAGATTTATCTATAGCATTTTCAAATTCAAAACTCCCACTTGGACCAGGAATCATATCTTGATCCATTGATTTATCAAGTATGTCTGATGACATTATCTGATCTTCTGAATTTAACATTTTGTAAAGAGGCTCACTATCTTTTATTTCACCCTTTTTGAAAAAATTATTTTTCAAAAATCTGGCATCTCGTGATTCAATTTTAGTGGTAATTCCATCCTCCAATTCACCAATGAATACATACCCTTTGAAATATTCTAATTATCTTATAAAGACACATTTATTTATTTTTTGGACTTAGTTTACCAAACTCACTAAAAACGATCTTAAATATATGCAACACAACCCCAAGGTTGTAGATCATTCAAGTTTGTTTTATAATTAGTCCAAAGTTTATAAGGAGTGGAAGATACTGATTTAGAAGGAATTTTATTAAATATATAGGCTACAGTCAATAATGCATCTCCCTAGAAAAAGATAGGCAAATTTGCCTACACCATCATGGAACTTTCTTTCAGCTACACCATTTTGTTGAGGTGTACAAGGAGTTGTTAAATGTCTCATAATGCCCTTTTTAATACATAATTCTTCAAATTATTTTGACAAATATTCATGTCCTCTATCGGTTCTTCAAGCTTTTATAATTTTATCTAATTGATTTTCAACTTCATTCATATATGTTTTAAGGTATTCAAGTGCTTCAAATTTATGAGAAATCAAATAGACATAACCACAGCACATGAAATTATTAATAAATATAATAAAATATGTAGCATTAGACCTTGCCCTCATATTTATTAGACCATAAATATCAGGATGGATTAATTGAAGTGAGAACACCACCCTTTTAGCCTTACCAAATGATTTACGTGTAATCTTTCCAGTAAGATAATTTTCACAATTTGGCATGTCCATTTTGGAGAAAGAACCTCAATGTCCTTCCTTTGCCAACCTATTCATTCGATCTTAACCTATGTGACCTAGTCTTTTATTCTATTTAATTACATCAATATCATTATTACTTAATAACATGTCATAACACAACAATCAACATAATAATCATAAGTTGAAGGATTAATCTAAAACGATGAAAATACCATAACGTAATGAAGTCCAAAACCATATTAAACATTCTGTAGAATTATTCTAACAGCACTGCGACTAAAAAAATAAATCAAAACCAACATCTAAAAGGAAAAACACAAATACTAAGTTTCATCGAATATCTAGAGCATATAAGATGTGAGGCAACATCAAAGATCATCCACAATGAAACTGTCTATTTCTTTGACTTCAAGTCTAGCCTTATTTTGTACATAAATCCACCTAGATCTAGGTGAAACTCAGCAAAACTATACAAATGCTTCTCGATCACAACTCAGGTGGTCGGTGGATCCTGAGTCTAAAATCCTCATAGAATTAGATTTAGTTAGTAAAGAAGTGCTAGAAACATATGTAGCACTTAGAAATGCATTTAGAAATGCTGCCCTTTTTGGCTTGGTACATTCACAAGGAAAGCTTGGAACTTGGAAACTATAGCACTTCATTTTGCTCTTGTCTCTCTTATTGAAAAATCATTTTCCCTTCTTGAAATTTGGCTTGTTCTTTTTCTTAGAAGGTCCTTCTCCAGTCTCTTTGTTCTTCCCATTTCATCTCAAATTATTATTATTTTTGAAGCCTGAAGACTTATTACCACTTAATTCTGCCACAAAGGCATTAGAACTAGCTTTAGTAGCACCAAGTCGCTCATCTTCAAGTTCAACATGATGGGCAACATCAAAAAGGTTTTGATACAATCACTATGGGTCAAGTGATAAGCCTAAATACACCTCTAAAAGAAGTATTAAGTGGTTGTTGTTCAAATCAACAACCTATTAGAGGTTATGGTTGACCCCACGAGGAATAAGATTTAGACTTAGCTTAATTATTATTATTCATATTCTTAGTCATATTATTTCCATAAAAGGGGGGGTTGTAAAAGTAGTTGATTGTAATGATCGCAAGTAACAAGTATCAAAGTAACAAATTAATGTGTTTGAATTCAATAAAAGATGAAAATAAAATATATGTGTTTCCCATGAATTCTTAACTCAATGGAACCTTATATTAGTAATCCCTGTGTAGTGTGTAACATCTAAGATCGGTATGTTAATTTCACCTAAGTGGTTGGCCCTCTAAATAAGTGATTATCACCATGCAACTTGGTCCATCTATGGGTGTATGCTTTACTAACCCTTACCAGTGATCCCAGAATAGCTATCCCTTGGTTCATTCAAGCTATTAGATAAGGGTTGATAACCTCAAATCTCTGTTGTATAATCCATTTTCTCATTCGTTACCTCTTTGGTCTGACAAGTAAGAATAAGGTGAGTTCTAATATTTACAACCGTTAGAAATCAATCAAGGTAAAGGGAAAAGCAATGCATGTGTGTGCACTATTCAAGAATTACTAGTTATTTGGTCTACGTCGTTAATTCTCCATGGTTCCCACAACCCTAGTTGTGCAATTATCTATTCATAATTAATTGATCATGCTTCATAATAATTTGGTAAAATAAATCAAGCACTTAAAAGAATGAATATGGAATTTTGAAATCTAAAATTGAATTGCAATGCTAAAATTCGATTAACAAAAGTATAATTACAATCCCACAAATTCAAGAATTAAAGCAAAAGTATTTTGTTTTAATCCTGAAACTCAAAAAATGTGCATGATAATAAAATAAATCGAAAAAGTGAATTTGTAGACATCTAATCCTAAATAAAAAAATCTAGAAAAAATAGGAAAAGTAGGATTTCAACAGTTTTCTACAACCCATGACCTACCGACCATAGGTCTTTGTAGGCTCGTGGGTTGGTAGTAAATAATCAATCTCCAGGCTCTCTTATACAAATGGTACCTATGGGCCGTAGGTCCATATACGGCTTGTCTTTCTAATTTGTAGTCTGAGTCCAGACTTTCATTCCCTGATCATCACCTATGATCGTCTTCCTATGGCTTGTAGGAGATCTTACAGCTCGTAGTTTCAGTCGTGACTTCAGGATCAACTTCAATTCCTCAGATAGCTCCCCTACGAGTTCTACCTATGACTCATGGAAAGGACCACGGCTCATAGGTTGTCTTGTAGATGGCCAAAAATATACTTTCAACACTACCTTCTTCCATCTCCACTACCAAAACCTACTTTCTAGTAAATCAAAGACAAAATAAACTCAAATCCACTAGAAAATGCTTAAAAGACCTGCAAAATCCAAGTTTAAAGAATTATAAGTACCGTAAATCCATGGTATATCAACACCCTCAACTTAAAATTATTGCTTGTCCTGAAGAGACACTACCATCACACAACGACACTTAGCAAAGTAAAACCAAGAACCTATGGAAACGATGTGGTATTTTACAATCACGACACCTTCATTTTTCTTTCAACAAATCAGTGCAATCAGTTTATTGTCTATTTAACACATGTGAATCGATACAAGAAATGACTATACCAATAGATAAGATTACATACACAAACAAACAATTATCATGACAATACATTTATGACAGTGCTACTTGTTACCTCACCGAGAAGAAGTCCTATAGTTTTCACACATATCAAGATTTTTCTCAAAGACGAGGACTCGGTATACACTCACTCTCATAAAAGAAATTCAAACCAAGCATGCACAATACCATAATCTTGCCCTTATTTTTAGTACTTAGACTATCAAACAGTTAAATTAGGATCACTATAAGACTTCTTGGCTTGTAATATAGGCTTGGGACATGTATGGTATATATGGATGATAGTGACCTTTGCCCTTCTCGACACTACATTAACATATCTTCACTTTTCTCAACCAACACTCACTTTTTCAATCCCTTCCTTTGACCTTTTAACAATATTCGGATGAGGCATTAATTCCCTTTTAACAACATTCGGATGTAGCATTAATTCCTCATTTTTCTTCTTATATTATCTCTTATTTTTATTATTTTCTTTTTCTCTTTATCTTTCTATTTGCGGCCATACCCATTTGTTTTCCTTTTTCTTATTGCGCTCTTCTTTTCATACCCATTTCTTTTCTCATTTTCCTTTAGAGTAGCCACCCTCAACTTAGGATTTTAGCCTGAGTTGAGGTGCGTAATGTCTAAGGAAGGATCAGGGCCAAAATATAGGTCAACAATGAACAATGGAGAAAGTGAATTAGGTAATGAAATAAGGGGTCAGCATCAGGCTCAAAGATTTGGATCAAGGGATACACAATTATTTAGTAGGTTGTATTTAGGCTAAGTTTACTATCTTTAAGAATGGCCTATGATCCTTTCCTAATAAACAGTTCAATTATCATAGCATGACTAATGGGACAAGTTCTGGATTGACATACACAAAAAAGATTATGCAACAACCTCACACATATGGCTCTGAATTAGTTTGTGGGCCTCCATTAGTCTGTGTTTGTCTCTGCATAAACTTTTGTAGCAGCTCACCTAAAATGGTGACCAAACTTGTTGGATATGGACATGGTATACTATCAAGGGTAGGTCTGGCAGTAATAATGTCAGCCTCATACAACTCCATAGCAAGGGTATCCCTCTCCGAAACAGCCTCCTAACTCTCATGTGTTGCAGCCTGATCCTGAAATAATTCAGGTAGTCTCACCCAAGGCTGCATAGCAAGTTTTTGGAAATTCAATTTGTTTCATCTTTGATCAGCTAACATCATGAATCATAGTCACCTATATCAATTGGTCTACCCTCGTATGATAGGTACTCTAGAGTCCATGCAAGGTCGATATATC
The DNA here is from genome assembly GCF_947179165.1 of Solanum dulcamara. NCBI lineage: Eukaryota > Viridiplantae > Streptophyta > Magnoliopsida > Solanales > Solanaceae > Solanum > Solanum dulcamara. The sequence continues at coordinate 62,670,087 of NC_077245.1, forward strand.
AGACATATGAATAAGATGGTCTAGTTTGCCGAAATTCTCTTTCATGAATTTTTGCAATGATGCACTAGGGGAAGTTAATATCATATCCAACCATAATACTCACCATAATCAATGCACATTGAATCATCAAATAATTGTCTTTTGTGGTAAGGCATAGGCGAGATCGTACTACGGTCCACCAAAATTTCACTGTGAAGTTCAGTATGACTTTCTTTATTGAAATTGGGTCGGATACCCACTCAGCATTAACTTCGTGCTCAATAATGTAACCCACTACCTATTTAAACACTTCTTCTTTTTTAGCCGTATCTTTCATAATGTTTTGATTCTGGAGAATGTTCATCCAGTGATCATACTCCACTATGGGTGAGGTCTACTTGTATTTCAGCCTATAAAAGAAAAGACGCATGGTGCACTCTGATATGTCAATGGAAACAGCTCAAACTAAAGTACTCAGTAGTGGATGCAATCAATCTCCTTGGCCTTAGGTTGTTTGGTGTTGGTCACCGTCACTGCATAGGACTCATTGAAATCATAGATCATGTTTGGACTGTATTGACCCAATAGGGATGCTATCCACTCACACCTGTGCAGAGTAAAAAGATCTTGAATATCGTGCACTGGCGCTAAGATGGCTATCAAAATACAAGGCTCTTTAGTGATGCCCTGAGTGGATTTGCCTTTGTCATTATGTGCTAGAACATCACGGTATATTTTAAATATTCTAGCATACACCACCTATTAGGCTTCCCCTATACGTACAAGTAGTGAAGGTCTTTTCTAAGTTGTTGGTTCGCCTTGAGAGATAGGTGATGATGGTGAAGCTTCAGAGTCAGACTGTGATCCCGAATCTCCACTACCACTCTCTTCTCCCAAAGATTGTTTCCCCTTTTCAGACTAGGGGAAGTAGGTGTTGATGTGGTACGGGGAGGAGAGGATATTCCAACTAGCTCCGGTACCATTTTAATTTATTGGCTTCACTTTTGAGTTATCTAGAGCTCGGTAGGTGAATCAGACCCAATGGATGTTCCTTCTCTAAGTCACTAGTTTTGTCATCTGTGTCCTCATCTTGTGTACGAGACTTTAGTTTCTAAACCATGACCTTTTTGGATGGTGCATCTGCCTTTCCTCCGTATTTTGGATTTAACTTTGGCGGCATAGTACCTGCAAGAAGAATATTAGTACTGTAAACCAACTATACAAAACAAGAAATCAAACAGAAAATCAAAGAAAGTAATAAAATAATTTTGGTATTTTACTGATAAGGACCAATGGATCGTGGGAAGTATCACAAGCCATGGAACCCTCTCGTAGGTCTCATGCAGACTTACTGGTTTCAAGGCTCAATTGCATAAGTCCTATCTACAAGTTGTAAAAGGTTATATGACCCGTAGATAGGTATCATGTTGTTAATTGTTTTAACTTCAAACAATGAACCTCAAAGGTTTGGGCTACGAAAGGAAACTACTAGTAGTGAGATAAATTACGGCCCATAGAAGACCTCCATAGGCATAATACCCAGGCCAGTGTCCAAGAATAAAAAAACCAAGCCATCAACTTATTTCATTTCAGTAGCCTATCCTAGATATTAGCATGAATTAATATACACACACTTATAAACCATCATTCCTATGGTTTGTTGATTTAAAAATCATATAATAGCTAGGTTAAGTTAAATTCGCTCATTATCATTAGTGAGTGTGTGTGTAGGCTTACCCTAATGAGAATGATTAATTCAGTGAATGATATCGAGCAAAAACAACTCGAGTCCTTGAAAACCTAATCTGACCCACCGTTGGTACCCTCTTGGCTTTTTCGAAATGAAATTTTGTGGATTCTATGTTCAAATTGATAGTGGGAATCAAAGGGGGTGATTCTTATGGTGCGTGTAAGAGGAAAATTTGAGGGGAAAGTGAGGACAATTTAAATTGAAATCAATTGAAACACAAAAGGAATCGTGGGTGGGGTCAGGGAGTTTAAAGTGACTAGTCTAGGATGAAGACCATCAACAGACCGTAGTCATGTCTATGATCTGTTGATGGGTTTCATATTTGGACTCAACACTTAGGAATTTTTAATAAAGTATCTGGAGTCTATTAGCACAAACTACGGACTATAAAGTTATGTACGATCTTTCGTGTGCACTTATAGACTTAAAGCTGCAGCAGGTCCTGGTCTATGACTTCTATGGAAAAAAACTACGGTCCGTCAATGTATGCACGACTCATAGAAACTGATCATAGACCAAGTCCTTTATGATGTCAACTTACCTAGTGTTCTATGAACAATGTCTATGAGCCGTAGAACCACCAACGATCCATAGATATAATTCGTAGAGCCTTTTGCAATTAAAAAAATTGCTTTTTCTTTTGATCCCTGTACATATAACTTCCATTAGGCCTACCTTTTATCTTTCTCTACTCTATTTTGACACGAACCAAAGTTAACCTATAATATCCTCAAAGTAAAACTAAAATAAATAAATTACAAAGAAACAAAAACTAAAACATCTTGGGTTGCCTCCCAAGAAGCGCTTAATTTAATGTCGCGGCACAACGCAAGCCCATGGGTACTCAAACTTCTCCAAGAGTCGATACTTTCACCATCTTGATCTCTTCCTTAGTGCCCATGTAAGCTTTGTTTCTTTGACGGTTTACTTTGAACCTCGTTCCATCAATATTCTACAAATCAACCGCACCATTTGAGAATACTTGAACCACTCAAAATGATCCTACCCACTTTGACTTGAGCTTCCCAGGAAATAAGTATAGAACCAAATCTCGGGTGAAAATGCTCACTTTTATAACTTTTAGTCATGATACTTTTTCATTCTCTTTTTGTACAATTCTGAACTTTCATATGAGTTTAGGTGAAACTCATCAAGCTCATTAAGTTGATTCATCCTTTGTCTTGATGCAGCATCCCAATCCAGATTTAGCTTTTTGAGCACCCACATGGCTTTGTGATCTAACTCTACAGACAGATGACAAGACTTTCTAAACACAAGTTGGTAAGGTGACATACCTATGAGAGTCTTGAATGCAGTTCGGTAGGCCCATAAAGTGTCATCAAGCTTTCTCGACAAATCTGTTCTATTTGCATTAACTGTCTTTGCTAGGATTTGCTTGATCTCACAATTTGAAACTTCGACTTGCCCACTAGTATGCAGATGGTAAGGAGTCACCACACTATGTCAGATCCCATATTTTTCAAGCAATGCTAGAAAAACCTATTAAAGAAGTGGGAACCTCCATCGGTGATTATTGCCCTTGGTGTACCAAATCTGGAGAAGATATTTTGCTTAACGAATGCGGTAATACACTTTTCTTAATTGTTAGAAAGCACTACAACTTCCACCCATTTAGACACATTGTCGGCCGCAAAAAGTATGGGCTTCATCCTATTTGAACTCACAAACGGTTCCATAAAGCCAAGACCCCAAACATCGTACAATTCAATCACAAAAATAGGATTGATTGGTAGTTTATGCATCCTCAAAATACCTCCTTCTCTTTGACAATGATCGCATAATTTGGCAAAATGATGAGAATCTTGATAAATAGTAGGTCAATAGTACCTGCATTGCAAAATCTTATAGGTTATCTAGATACCACTATGATGAACTCCAACAGGCGACGAATGACATGTTTCCAAAATAATCATCATCTCGATCTCAGGTATGCAGTGACGAATAATCCCATCAGCACACACATGGAACAAATATGGTTCTTCCCAGAAAAACTTCTTCGCATTAGACATAAACTTTTAGCGTTGGTGAAAAGACAAACCTGAAGGAACCACATCACTCACCAAGTAATTAGCAATATTTACAAACCACATACTTAGATCATGTGACACCGCCAAAACAATACTTATCTAGGAAGTTTCATCTATTCCAACCCCATCTGCCAGCTTCAGCATTGGCTCTTCTTCTAGTCTGGACAAGTGATCAGCAACCTGAGTTTTAGTCCCTTTTCAGTCTCTCACCTTGAAATCGAATGCTTGCAATAGTAGAACCCATCGAATTAGTCTTGGCTTACAATCTTTCTTTCCGTAAGGTATCTCAAAGTTGCATGATCACTGTGCACAATGAATTTGGTGCCAAGCAAGTACGATCTGAATTTCTCAAATGCAAAGACTAAGACAAGCAATTCTTGTTCGGTCACTATATAGCTTCTTTGATAAACATGTAGGGATTTTCTAGAAAAGTATATGGATGAAGAATCTTTTCATGCCTCTTCCCTAACACTATGACAAGTACTACCCCATTTGCATCACACATATTTTTGAATGGTTGGTCCCAATCTAGTGCAATGATATGGGTGCTGAAATCAGCCTCTTTTACAATTTTTCAAATACCTTCAGATAGGCCTCATCAAAAACAAACTTCATCTTCTTCTCGAGTAGTTTGCATAATGGTTTTGCTATCTGAGAGAAGACTTTGATAAATTTATGCTAAAAGGCAACATGTCCGAGAAAACGCTTCGAACAGCCTTTACAAAGATAGGAGGGGGTAATGTTTTAATCACCTTAATATTTGTTCGATCAATTTTAATATCCACGTTTGAGATCTTTTGGCCAAGAATTATGCCTTCTTTCACCATGAAGTGACAAGTCTTCCAGTTAAGCACATGACTGCATTCTTCACACCTCTATAGTACATCATGTAGATAAGTGAAGCAATCATCAAATAAGTTACCAACCACAAAGAAATCATCCATGAAAACTTCAATAGTGTCTTCCACCATGTCTTAAAATATGGGCATCATGCAACGTTGAAAAGTCGTTAGTGTATTACACAATCCGAATGGCATTTTCTTGAAAGAAAATGTTCCATACGAGCAAGTGAAAGTAGTTTTCTCTTGGTATTCGAGTGTGATTGATATCTGATTGTATCCTTAATAAAAATTAAGAAAACAGTACCATCCTTTACTAGCAAGGCGGCTTAACATCTGGTCGATGAAATATATTGGGAAGTTATCTTTCTCTGTCCATGCATTCACTTGCGATAACTCATTCATACTCTCCAACCAGTGACTAGCCTCATCAGAATGAGCTCATTCTTTGCATTCAGCCCCACAATGATTCCTCCCTTTTAGGCACACATTAAACATGACTTACCCATTTACTGTCAACAATCAGATAAACCACTCCAATATTTAACCATTTGATGATCTCTTTCTTGACGACTTCTTGCATAGGTGGGTTAAGTCTTCTCTTGTGCCTAATGCTAGGTTTTCAATCTGTCATGAGTTGGATATATAAGAACATATGCTCAGTGGGATGCCTATGATATAAGTTATAGACCATCCAATTCCTCTTTTGAAATGCTTCAATACATATGTCATGCTACTACTTGTCTTTTGTTTAGATCAGCAGCTATAATGACCGACAAGGTGTTGTCAGGCTCGAAGAAGACATATTGCAAGTTAGAAATAAGGGCTTTGAGCTCTAATGTTGGAGGTTCTTCAATGGATACTTTTGCAGGTGTGGTTGCTCTATTCTTCAAATATAAGTTGAGTTTTTTTGATGCAAAATTGTACTTTCCCATACTCAAGTGCATTAACCATCTCCTCGTACTCTCCAATGTTCTCTCCATCAAAATACATGATCACTACCGCTAGTGCTTTAACACCCAATCTCTCCTCAATAGGTACTTTAGGTTACACCTCATCAATAAGATCGATCACTAAAACTACTCACATATCATTATGATTCTTTATTGACTGATATACATTGAAAAAATCACCTCTTCATTATCAATTCAAAACTTCAGTTGTCCAGTCTCTATATCAACCAGAGCACATCCAGTGGCTAAAAATGATAGGAACCTCAAAGTCAACCTCATAGTCGAGAATAACAAAATCCACTAGGAATATAAATTCAACCTTCACCAAAATATCATAAACAATACCTACGGGCTTTTTCACTATACGATCTACCATAAGTAGTTGCATTGACATTAGTTTGGGTCCCCTAAGCCCAACTATTGAAATATTGCTAGCGGCATCAGATTAATGTCAGCACCCAGATCACACGAAGCTTTAGCAAAATTGAATGCTCCAATAGTACATGGAATAGTAAAAGCTCCAAGATCCTCTTTTTTTGTAGGACTGAAAGGTTGGGTATTGCACTACAATGATGCAAGTTGTCAACAGATTAGAACCTCATTATTCTCTTCTTTGTCACAAGGTCCTTTATAAACTTTGCATGCCCAGGCATCTTCTCCAACTCTTCAATCAGAGAGACATTAACTGATATTTGTTCAACATAGTGATGAAATTGTGATATTTTCCATCCTCAGCCTTTTTTCTCAATCTTGATGGGAAAGGTGGATGAGGTAGCGACATGGGAGTTGGAGTTGGAGTGGCCTCTTTCTCTTTTACAACCACCACATGAAACTTTTTAACCCTTTTTTAAGTTTGTTTGTTGCTCAACTTCTTGCCCTCAGCTTTTTCTTCTGATTGGATAGCTCTCTCATCCCCTGTAGAATTAGAGTCATGTGCATCATCCGCAATTACTTGTATTGGTGGATCCGTTATTTGGGTACCACTTCGGGCGATTACTATAATGCATTGCCCGTCATTTTTTGGATTATGGACTATATTGATTGAGAATTTCCTTTTTGGTGTGGATTATGAGGAAATCTGACCCAATTATTACTTAATATGTTTGATGGATATAGCATGATATTCTACTTTCTGATCCATACCCGATAGATCATTGCGTATCTCATTGAGATTTTCCTTAGTAGAGTCATATTTCTTCATCATCTTGGTAATCTTGTCTTCAATCTTTACAATTCCTAATCCTCTATATCAATTGCCTGATGGGATATATGCACCACTCTTTTCATTTATGTTAGTGTCTCTCCTTACCCAGTCACTTTCTCTGCCTTTTCCCCGATATCGGTCAATATATGTATTTCGGTTGAAGTTGTTATCACGATTGTAGTTTCTCTCTTGATTGTAGTTGTGTCTCAGTTATACTTTCCATCTTAGTTGAAGTTGTTTTCACGATTATAGTTCTAACCTTGATTCCCTTGACCTTGGCACCAAGTATCCTAATTGGGAGCTTAAGCGTTAGTCCGAAAACCCCCCATTTGCTCATTCATATACTATGCATCCTCCTTATATCCAAAATAATTGTGTATTGGCGCTCTGCCTTGGTAATTTTTTACATTGACTTTTTCTAATCCAATGTTTTTGATTGCCAACTTAACCTCCGTTTTTAATTGTGCTATTTCTTGGAGTACTTCCTCGTTTGCTAGATTTTTTTTTGGTTAGTTCCAACTCTAACCCACCAGTAGGCAAGCCTAACCTATAGCTTTAAACTAGAAGTAATGGGCTATCAAGAGGAAGGTAAACAAATGAAGTAGAAGACAATAGTAAGGACCAGAAAGAGGGATAAATTAGTAAATACACAAAATAAGAAAGCCACTTCCAAGACTTGGCATCAGTAAGTAATCGAGCATCTAGACAAAAATAAGAGTACAAGTCATTTACGAATACAAATATAGAAACAGAAAGTCTTAGAAAGCAAGTAAAGACTAGACTTAGCCTAAAATAGATGGAAATCAGCAACTCAGGATGCCAGGAGCTCACAAAATCTTCGAATCCAAACTGCTTTGCACAAAATCTAAATCGCCGGCGATAACCCATACTATGATTTATAGGGTACAGAAGTGTAGTATGAGTACCAAACAAATGGTATTAAGTAGGCATAGTCCGACTGATCTCCACAGATAAAGAAAGTATAATTAACATATAAATAAGGTAAGTTACAACCAGCACAAGTAACTAAACAGGAGCTAACACAAACTAGAATAGGAAATAAGAGTGAAGAGATAGAATAAATGGAGAAAAGAAACAGCGTCAAGGAACATACCTGAAAGCGCAGGACAATAACCTATTTACAACAAGGAAGCACTATAGAAGTCAACTAATTAAGAATAAAATGTCGACGATCACCGCTAACTCCATAGTCACCTAAGGACTAATCCAACTCAGCCTAACAAGGGGTACCAACAACAAATCCTGACTAAGACCCCCTATTAATAACTAAAAATGCAACATAAGGTAAGTACAATTATAATCAAATAATAACTGACCAGACGCTCATACCCCTAGAAGGTACAGACTATAGCAAACATACCCACGACACCCCAAAAATAGGGGGACCAAATTGCAAACAAGTATACTGATAATAGGCGATACATATGAATGCAAGTTCATTGTAAAAACCAGTAGCATCATTAGTGACTCTGAGAAATCATCAATAACCAAGTGAATAGACACACCCCGATCCTCGATCGGCCAGGTAGGACCTATGTAGATCCCTCATCCGATACAGCGGTACTCACATCCAAAGGGGCCTATAGAGGATGCAGGAAGTCTGTATATACTGCATGGGCCCGAACCAGGTCTTAAACATAACATATAATATCCCAGTTGTGGTACCAAAGAGCAAGTAGCCAAGACAATGCATAAAAGGGCTACACCAGGGCGGATAGTCAAGTAAAGGCTAAGAGCATCCCACCGCGCTGAATATCAAGTAAAAGTTGAGTGCATCCTCGATGCCTCTAATGCTGCCATTAGAAAAGAAGTAAGTCTTTGACACCTCATAAGTCTCAAAAACCAGTGTATCCAATTAAACCAGATTGTACAACTCCCATTAAAATTAATTTAAAAATATTAAAAGCTTGAGAATATGCCTTCTCAAAATAGTAGTGAAAATCCAATGAACAAATCAGGATCGTACTACAAAATATGTAAAAATACTCAATCAATTCAATCATTCCATCATGAGCATCCAAACAAGGTACATGCAATTAAAAATATAATAACAAATCTTACCACACTACCAAGGCAAAGGAAACTGACCTGCGATCCAATCGCTCTTCTAACACGGCCTCGAGCTCAATAATATAACACTAGTCAATAAGGCATCACAAGCCAACCGCTAAACATAAAGGGGAGCAATCGAAAAATGACTCAGAATCAAATAGAGGGAGAAATATCTCTAGAAACAATGCCTTGCCCAAAATATACCACTCTAGCTCACAATTGAGCATCGTTAAGAGAAACTTATGGCTACCACGAACCACTGAGGTCTTGGACATTCACGTGTACCATTCAAAAAATTATCTAGGCACGAACCAGGTCTTATACATAACATATAATATCCCCTTCATGGTACCGGAAACTGAGTAGATAAGATAATAAAGAAAAGGGCGACGCCGTGCCAGATAGTCAAGAAAGGCTGAGAGCGTCCTGCCACGCCGAATATCACGTAAAAGTTGAGTGCATCCTCGATGCCTTTAATGTAGCCAGTAAAAAAGGTTTACATCTTCGACGCCTCTTAAGTCTCAAAAACTAGTGTATCCAACTGATCCAAGTGGTAAAAATCCCATTAAAATTAGTTTTAAAATAGCAAAAGTTTGAGAATATGCCTTCTTAAAATAGTAATGACAATCCAATGAACGAATTGGGATCTTAACACAAAATATGTAAAAAAGCTCAATCAATGCAAGCATGCCATAATGAGCATCCAAACAAGGTACACGCAATTAGAAATATAATACCAAATCTTAACACACTACCAAGGAAAAAAAACTGACCTGGGATCCAATCGCTCCTCGAACACGGCCTTTGAGCCCAACAATATAAAACTAGTCAATAAGACATCATAAGCCTATCGCTAAACATAAAGGAGAGTGATCGAGAAATGGATCAGAATCAAATAGAGGGATAAATATCTCAAGGAATGACGCGTTAACCCAAACATACCACTCTAGCTCACAACCAAGCACCATTAAGCGAAAACTACGACTATGATGAACCACTGAGGTCTTCGACACTAGAGTACTTCATCCGAAATAAGCCTTACCCAAAGCTACGCCTAGCAATAAGGGAAATAAAGCACATAATAAGGAATCTAAGGCACAAACCTAGCCTAACGCCATCAATATCAATCCTAATAAGAATAATAACGGTAAGTCAATACCACAAACAAGGCCCATAGCCTACACTAAGGATTTCATGAGATTATTCTAGTCTAAGGCTCTATTGGGAACCAAGAAAATGGAATAGGAGGAAGAAAATCCTATGCTCGGCAAGTACCAACCTAAATCACATACAATTCATACTAAATAGTATCTAATAAAGATCAGACAAGTGGGAGACCGTACTGTACCTAGAAATCGATCACGCGCGCTCTGAATCCACCAATTTAAAGGTTTCCACCTCTGAATCACCCCTAATTACTGCCATTCTAACAAAATATTGTTCATGATGTCAATATGGATATTCAGACACCAAAATTGCATTAATCAGAGATGTACCAAAAATTAGGTCCAAAATAGAATTATGGGACCCATACCGAGAATCTCTAAAGCGACTCCGTAAAAAGGTTCATTTCATCTCACTAACCTTATGTACCAAGAAGGAACACAATTTGATACTTGAAAATGAAAAAAAATATCTCATACAAGAGAAACTCCATTAAGGCTAAAGAACAGAGAGAGGGCAGTTCTTTCAGAATGGAAATATCCTCAAACGACGAGTCTCCAATATCCCCCAAGGAATTCAATACATAGCCTTGATGAAACCCAAAGCATAGCAACTGAAATCATTCAATTTGGAGTTAGGGAAGAGGACTGAAAATTAGTCTTATCTTATTTCAAAGACCAAGAAAAATACCCTTTGCGAACGAGGAAGGTAGGCTCAAAGGCCTTTGAGAAAGCAATGCCTAGATTTCGAAAGCCAGAATGCAATCATCGCTAACCTTGGCGAATGCGGTTGGAAGCCTGCTAACGCGATACCTAGGCCACCAAGGCTATACGAAAGCAACCCTAGGCTTACGATCTTTGGCCACCACGAACGTGACTATAGGTATGCAAATGCAAAGAAGGCCAGGTGTTGCACCAGCAAGTGTTGCATCAGCCCAAGATCAAGATTTGAGAAACTTCGATGGGTGCCAGAATTCATTCGGAACCCCATGCAAACAAATGGACTATGCTACCCCACTAAATTTGACATTCTAAACTCAACAGTGTAGTCAAAATTTCCATATATGGTCATTTCAACAAAAATTGGTCCCAAACTCAAGCGTTGTTTTTAGACAAAATCCATAAAGGGACACGGGATAGATCGAAAGCCTCAAAACATGCATGATACATCGTTCTAGACCAAACTCAATATTTTGGTGTTTGCCGCGCTGACAGAATTTCAATCCGAGCATATTTTCCAACAATATTGACAAAGATCAAACTTAGGCAAAAACTTAAAGGCTAAAATGCCTAATGGCTCAAACTCACTTTGAAAGCCTCGAAAAGCGAGCCAACCATTCTAGTAGCCTAAAATAATATTTCTAGAGCTGATGGAACCATCATAATTCCATTTTGAGACTATTTTTCAGAATATTTTACTGAAGTCAATAATTCAAACTCCAAGAGATACAAAACATATAAAATGGGATATATCTCAAACTAATGACTAAGCGATCAAACTGTTAGTCCCAGTAAATCATTAATGACTTGGGGTTGCTACAAAAAAGCTCTAAATGCTAAAAAGTTCAAAAAATGGAGGAAATGACCTGGAGAGTCATTACAACATAAGAAAAAGAGGGATAATTGAATATACATAACATAAGAAAACCTCTCCCAAGACTTGGCATCAGTTAGTAATTAAACATCTAAAAACAAAATAAGAGTACAAGGCGTTTACAAATATAGATACAGATTGTCTTCCTACGCAAGTAAACACTAGTCCTAGCCTAAAATAGATGGAAATCGGCAACTTTGGATGCCAGGAGCTCACCAAATCTCTGAATCCAAGCTAATCTGCGCAAAATCCAAATAATCGGCGATAACTCGTACTTTGATCTACAGGGTGCAGAAGTGTAGTATGAATACCAAATAAATGGTACTGAGTAGGCATAAGACGAATGAGCTCCACAGATAAAGAAAGTATAAATAATATATAAACAAGGTAAGTATAGCTAGCACAAGTAACTAAGAAATAGATAACACAAGGTAGAATAGGAAATAAGAGTGAAGAAATAGAATAAATGGAGAAAAGAAACAACATCAAGGGATATACCTGAAAATGTAAGCCAGCAGCCTATTAACAACAAGAAACCACTATAGAATTCAGCTAATCAAGAATAGAATGTCGACGATCACCGCTAACCCCATAGTCACCTAAGGACTAATGCAACTCAGCCTAACAAGGAGTACCAACAACAAATCCAGAATAAGACCCCCCTATTACCTAACTACAAATGCAACATAAGGTAAGTACAATTATAATCAAATAATAACCGACCGGATGCTCATACCCTTGAAAGGTACAAACAATAGCAAACATACCCCCATCCCTCATAAACTGGGGGACCAAACAACAAACAAGTATAATGGTGATAGGCGATGCGTATAAATGCAAGTTTGTAGTAAAAACCAGTAGCATCATTGGTGGCTTTCATAAATTATCAATAACCAAGTGTATAGACCCACCCCGGCCCTTGGTCGGCCAAGTAGGACCCATGTTTCTCCCTCATTAGGTACATTGGTAATCATGGCTAGAGGGGGCCATAGGGGATGAGGGAAGTCTGTATATATTACCTGGGCCTGAACTAGGTCTTATACATAACATATAATATTCCTGTTGGGGTAATGGAGAGTGAGTAGCCAAGTTGATGCAGTAAAGGGCGACATCGCGCTAGATAGTCAAGTAAAGGCTAAGAGCATCCCAGATGTAGCAATGTAGAGTAAAAGTTGAGTACATCCTCAATGTTTCTAATATTGCCAGTAGAAAAGGATCCTCGACACCTCATAACTCTCAAAAACCGATACATCTAAGTGGTTCAGGTGATACGAGTCTCGTTAAAATTAGTTTTAAAATAGTAAAAGTGTAAAAGTGTTCCTTGTCAAAATAGTAGTGAAATCAAATTAATGAACCGGGATCGTACCAAAAAACATGTGAAAATACTTAATCAATGCAAGCATGTCATCACCAACATCCAAACAAGGTACACGTAATAATAAATATAATAACAAATCATACCACACTACCAAGACAAAGGAAACTGATCTGGGATCCAATCACTCCTCAAACACATACTTGGGCCCAAAAATATAACACTAGTCAATAAGGCATCACAAGCCTACTGCTAACGTAAAGCGAAGTAATCAATAAATGGCTCACAATCAAATAGGGGGATAAATATCTCTAAAAATGATGCCTTACCCCAAATATGTCACTCTAGCTCACAACCGAGCACCGCTAAGCCAAACCTACTGTTAGAACGAGCCACTAGCACAAGATACAACATCTAAAACAAGACCTACCGGAAGGTACGCCTAGCGATAAGGGCAATAAAAACATAATAAAGCATCTAAGGATCAAACATATCCTATGGCCATCAACATCAATCCTAATAAGGATAATAACACTAAGTCAATACCACAAACAAGGCGCATAGCCTAAACTAAGGATTTCATCAGACTACCTAGTCTAAAGCTTAACCGGGAACCAAGAAAATGGAATGGGAGGAGGCAAACCCTATACATAGAAAGTACCTACCTAAATCACATGTAATTCATACTAAAAAGTATCTAATAAAGCTCAGTCAAGTGGAAGACTATAAGCCTACCCAGAAGCCGATCACACGTGCTCCGAATCCACCAATTTGAAGCTTTTCATCTCTAAATCACCTCCAATTACTATCACGCTAACAAAATATTAATCACGACATCAATATGAATGTTTTGACACTAAAATTGCATTAATAAAAAATGGACCCAAAATTGAGCCTAAAATGAGATTATGGGACACGCACCGAGAATCCTAAAATCGACTCCATAAAAGATTCAGTTTATCTTACTGACTTATGTCCCAAGACGCGATAAAATTTGCTGCTCGAAAATGAAGAAATCAGCCCATGCAAGAGAGACGCCATTAATGCTAAAGAAAAGAGAGAGGGTTATCCCTTCAGGATAGAAATTACCTCAAACGATGATCCCCAGCATCCCCTGAGCACTCCAAGGTGTATCCATGCTACAACCCGATGCTTAGCAACTGGAATCACTCAATTTGGAGTCCCTATCTCAAGATATCGTGTTTTAAGGTTGGAGAAGAGGACTAAAAAATGGACCAGGTCTTATTTAAAAGACTAGGGAAAATACCCCTTGTGAACTCGGAGAAGCGGCCCCGCGAATGTGGAAGGCAGGCTCACAGGCCTTCGCAGACGTGGTGCCTAGCCAACAAACACTGAAGGCAGCCATCACTGACCTTCATGAACATGGCTAAAAGCCTGCAAATGCGATGCCCAAGCAACTAAGGCTTCGTGAACGCGGCCCTAGACTCGAGAATGTGGAAGCCAACATCACTGGCCACCAAAAACACAGCCATAGGCATGCGAATGTGAAGAACGGTAGGTGCTGCACCAGCCCAAGATCAAGATTTGAAAAACTCCAACGTGCAAACAGACTATTCTACCCCACCGAATTTGAAGTGTCGGATTCAATCTCGTAGTCAAAATTTCAATCCAAGGTCATCTCAACAAAAAGTGGGTCCCTCACCCAAGTGTTGTTTTAAGTCAAATCAACAAATGGCCTCGAGTTAGACCAGAAGCCTCAGGACACGCACGAAAGGTCGTTCTAGACCAAACCTGATGTTCTGGAGCTAACCGCACTGACAAAATTTCAATCTAAGCACATTTTTCAACAATATTGACCAAGGTCAAACTTAGGCCAAAACTTAAAGGTTAAAATGCCTAATGGCTCAAACTCGCACTGAAAGCCTTGGAAAGCGAGGCAACCATGCCACTAGCCTAAAATAACCCTTTTGGAGCTGATGAAAATGTCAAAATTCTATTTTGAGGCCCTTTTCCTAGAGTTTTGATTGAAGTCAATTGTTCAAACTCCAAGAGCTCTAAAACACAAAAATGGCAAAAAGCTCAAATGAATGACCAGAAAACCGAACTGTCAGTCCCAACAAGTCATAAATGACTTGTGTAACTACTGAAAATCTCTAAATGCTGAAAAGATTGGAAAATGAAGAAAATGACCCGAAGGATCATTACATTAAACAAGATTTACTCATCAATATTAACTTTAATCATTTAAGCATGAGATATTTATATACTTCACTCAAATAGATCAATTTTCATAATAACTTCATATTTAGTGTAGAATCGAAATGGTTACTAAGTTTTTGATCATCATCTACAGTCTAAATATTTAACCAAAAGTGAAAATTATTTCTTAGTGAGTATATTAATGAAGACTTTATATTACTAAGCCTCAATTAATTTAAATAAAATAATTTGGATTAAAATTAGAAAGACAAACTACATAATTCATATCTTGAAAGCTGAATTAACAATAACAAAATTACAAGTCATTTAAAGATTAAAATCCTCCCACATGACTTCAAGACAACGAATATACACCCTAAAAGTCTGACTAGGCCAAACCTCGTGAGAAACATCAATTAATCTATCACTTCAAGATTCACATTGAGCATCTTTTAAATAAACTAAGGCTTTGAAATTCCAAATTTCAACATAATCAGCTAGTTCAGCCTACACTACTAAAAAGAGGCCAAAAATCAATGGAACCAAAAGCGACGGACAGCGTTGCTACAAAAATGCGACGAATAAAATGACATTGTCCTTCATTTTTATTTATTTTTATTCTTTTTAATTAAAAGCGACGGACAGAGATGCTTAGTCCGTCGCTTATTTCGACGGTTTTTTACGCCAAAAATAAATATTATTTATATATAATTATTTTATATATTTTGATAAAAAATAATTATTTAAAAAATAAATATTACAACGCCCTCCAACGTAAATAGTTAATTTTTATTTATTATTTTTTTTAAAGAGCGAGGGACAGAGACACTAAGTTCGTCGCTATTGGTCAAAAGATTTGGTCAAACAATTTAAAATAGCAACGGACTGCATCGCTTTTTGGTCAAAATGGCGGTCAAATATTTTTAAAAAAGCAACGGACTTAGCGACGCAGTCCATCGCTTTTATTAAAATATATGGATGGCAGATCGGATTTTATTCTTTTTTGTCTCTCTCTAAACTCTCTCTTCTCTCTCCCTTCTCTCTACAAATTTGCCACCCCCGTCGCCGCCCCTCATCCCACCTCAGTCCCCCCACCTCCATCGCTGTCCCCCGCCAGTCCCCCACCTCCATTGTTGTGTCGCCGCCGTCCAGTGGTGCTTTAGGATTGTTTATTCATGTTTAAGAGGTTAGGTCTTAAACTTTATAAAAAAAATCAATTTTTTTTATTTTTCATTTGTTAGTTAGTTAATTAGTTGATTATATTTAGTTTGTTGTAGGTCATTTGTATATTGGATTGTGAAATTAGTGAATGTAGTTATAGTTTTGATTTTAGGGCTTAAGTTAGATTTGGGTTGTTGAATTAGATTGTAAATTTTTTAGTAATTTGTGATGTTAGTTAGTTAATTAGTTTATGCCATTTAGTTTATTGTAGTTTATTTGTATATTGGATTATAAAATTAGTAAATCTAGTTATAGTTTTGATTTTAAGCTTTAAGTTAGATTTGGGATTTTTGAATTAGATTGTAAATTTGATAATAATTTATGATTTATTAGTTAGTTAATTAGTTTATTCCATTTAGTTTTTTGTAGTTTGTTTGTATATTGGATTGTAACTTAGGAAGTTTTGAAGTTTGAAACTTAGAGAAGAATATTGAAACTTAGATGCTTGAGTTTTAGGACTTTAGAACTTATAATTAGAATAATTTAGATACTTGAATGTTAGGATACTTAAATTTAAAACTTGAACTTAATTAGAACTTTGAAGTTGAATATTTTGTTAACTTTAGATATCTTGTTGAAGTTAAGTTTTCTTTTGAACTAATTAAGCTAATGTTGAACTTTATTACTTTTGAAGTTAAACTTAGATACTAATTTTGAACTTTAATTTACGTTTGTATAATTTTTGAACTCTTTAGATTTTAGAACTAATTAGAATAACTTAGATACTTGAATACAGGAAGTTTTGAAGTATAAAACTTAGAAAAATATTGGAAATTGGATACTTGAATTATAGGACTTCAATTTAGAACTTATAATTAGAATAACTTGGATACTAATTTTGACCTTTAGGTTTGTATAATTTTTGAAATCCTTAGACTTTCGAACTAATTAACCTAATTTGAGTTAAAAATTCAAAGTCATGCAGTTGAATTTTAGGACTTTTGAAGTTAAACTTAGAAATTTTTTAGGTTTGTATAAATTGTGAACTCTTTAGATTTTAGAACTAATTTGAATAACTTAGATATTTGAATTTCAGGATATTTGAATTTAGAACTTCAACTTAAACGTCATGAGCTTTGAACTTAATTTTTACTTGAATTAATTATAACTTGAATTAATTAGAACATGAACTTAATTATAACTTGCATTAATTAGAACTTGAACTTAATTATAATTTAAATTAATTAGGACTTGAACTTAATTATAACTTTAATTTATTATAACTTGAACTTAATTATAACTTGAATTAATTATTATATAAATTAATTAATTTTAACTTGAATTAATTATAACTTGAACTTAATTATAACTTGAATTAATTAGAACTTGAACTTAATTATTATATGAATTAATTAATTATAACTTGAATTAATTATAACTTGAACTTAATTATAACTTGAACTTAATTATAACTTGAATTAATTAGAACTTGAACTTAATTATTATATGAATCAATTAATTATAACTTAAATTAATTATAACTTTAATGAGTGACATTTGTAGTCTCGATGAATTGTAGTTTTTATGAACTAATTAAGCTTGAATATGTATAATTTTGTAGATGGGTCATCATTTGTGGATGTATAACATGCATTATGAAGTTGGTGGTGGTTTGAAACCTGAATTTATTGACGATGTAAGAATTTTTATCGATCGTGCAATGACACTTGATATTTTTAAGAGAAATGGATTGGTTAGGTGTCCTTGTCGTGAATGTAGGTAATTGAAATTTTTTAATCTAAATATAGGTATGGTTTATTTGTATGGTAATGGATTTAAGCCTAGATATTTTGTATGAGTTGATCATGGAGAAATAGATGGATTTAATAATATATTTTATAATTTGCTGCCCGTAGATGAATAAAATATGCTTGCACCACATGGTCAAATTAGGATTGAACATGATAGGGTTCTACATGATAGAGTTCAACATGATATATTTTAATGTGATAGAGTTCATGAAATGGTCAATGATGCTTTCGGGGTTCAAGGTGGGATGGAATCCGAACAATATTTTGATGAAACTCCTAATGAAGAAGTAAGACTCTTCTATCAACAATTAGAAGAGGCTAGTCGTCCAAGCTAATTCGGAAATGAAACAAGTCTACCGAAAGCCCTTGGTACTTGTCTAATCAATCACACTGATAGCTTCAATAGTTCACTGAAATTTATGTAAAAGAAGTCCGCATTCTGCTTTGTGCAGTTAGGTTAATGAATATTAAATCAGATTGGAGTATTCCTCATACGGCTATGGACTCAATGGTAGATCTTTTGGCGAACTGGTTAATCCTGAGTTTAACATACCTAAGAACTTCTATCAGGCAAAGAGATTGGTTTCCAAGTTAGGATTGTCGTATGATAGAATTCATTATTTAGTTAATGGTTATATGTTGTTCTACAAGACTAATAGTGAATTAGAAAATTATAAGTTTTGTAGACAAGCTCGTTATAAGAGGACTCTTGATGGAAAGATTATCCCAATTAAGGCGATGCATTATTACCTCTTATTCCTATATTAAAGAGGTTGTAAGCATGGATGAGTTCTGCCCCACATATGAGATGGCATCGTGAATATAGAAGGTTGTTGGGTGTCTTGTCTCATCCATCTGATGGAGAAGAATGGAAACATTTTGATACATGTATCCTGATTTTGCTAGTGAACCAAGAAATGTAAGATTAGGGTTGTGTGTATATGGCTTCACACCATTCTCTAATGTTGCCTCACCTTATTCTTGCTGGCCTATATTTCTTACCCCGTACAATCTTCCTCTTGAAATGTGAATGACAAGTCCCTACATCTTTCTAAGATGTGTTATTCCGGGTTATCATAATCCTAAAAATTTGATTGATGTCTATCTACAGCCATTGATAGATGAGCTAAAACAATTGTGGTTTGAAAGCGTACTGACTTATGATATATCAACTAAGCAGAATTTTGTTATGCGTGCTTTCTTAATGTGGACTATTAATAATTTTCCTACATACGGAATGTTGTCTGGTTGGATGACTGCTGGAAAGCTTTCTTGTCCTCATTGCATGGAAAATAGTAAGGTATTCACCTTAAAGCATGGCAGAAAAAATACATGGTGTGATTTTCATCATCAGTTCTTGCCAATGGACCACAAGTTTAGAAAAATAAAACATGCATTCAGAAAGGACAGGATTGAAAATGACCCTCCACCTCCATCACTAACAGGGCATCAAATTTGGGAGAAAGTTTCTAATTTCGTAAAGTTACAGAAGCTTCATCTTGTAGGCTTCCCGGATATGGTGTTGAACATAATTGGACCAAACAGGGCATATTTTGGGAGTTGTCATATTGGAAAGATAATCTCCTATGACATAATTTTGATGTGATGCATATTGAAAAAAAAATATTTTGATAATTTATTTAACATACTGATGGATGTTAAGGGTAAAACAAAAGACAATGCAAAAGTTAGAATGGACAGAAAGAAATATTGTAAGAGAAAGGAGTTGTGGCTGCAAGAATTAAAAAATGATAAAAAAAAGTTAAGCCCTAAATCAGTTTTTCATTCACATTAGATGAGAAACATCAAATTTGTGAGTGGGTTAAAAATTTGAGGATGTCGGAGACCTATGCTTCGAATTTAGGAAAGCGGGCAGATATGAATGAAGGAAAGTTGATAGGTATGAAAAGTCATGATTGTCATGTAATCATGGAAACTTTAATTTCTATCGCTTTTAACCATCTACCTGACCGGATATGGAAACCCATCACAGAGATCAGTCTTTTCTCTAAAGATTTGTGTTCAGAAAAGTTATTGCATAGTAGTTTAGACAGGATGGAGAAAAATATTCCTGTTATTACTATTAAGTTGGAGAAGATCTTTCCATGTGGTTTGTTTGATGTGATGGAGCATCTTCCAATTCACCTTATACAAGAGGCCCGCCTTGGAAGCCCAGTTCAAACAAGATGGATGTATCCATTTGAGAGGTAATGTTATTCTTAATTTATATTCATTAAGTTATTTTTTCGTATATATGCTATAATTAGTAGCTAACTACAGCAATTATATAAATACAGAAAAATTGGCACTTGCAAACAAACAATTAAGCAAAGGGAAAAGATCGAAGGATCAGTTGTTCAAGGTTATATTGCTAGAGAAACTGGTGATTTTTATTCTTACTACTTTGGGAATGAAGTTCCATGTAGGAGAACTAGGACCAATCGCAATGATGAAGGTGATGCTGATCCTTTGTTTCCCCCGATATCAATCTTTAATCAAAATGGTCGAGGATCTAAAAAATGTGGAAAATGAGGCTTCACTAATATGGAAATACAATCAGTTGTGACACATATTTTGCTTAATTGTCTAGAGATTCAACCATATCTCGAGTAAGTGATAAAGTATGTTATCAAATTACATACTAATTGTTTATTAACTAATGAAAACTCTGAATGTACAATTATTAGCTTGTTCATAAACACATGGGGTAATGAAACCATACATACGAGGTTTTTCAAATGGCTAAAAGAATATGTAAGTGTGCAAGCTGAATCAATAAGTATAATAATGTATTTCATTTATACTAAATTGTATTATTTTGAATAAAAATATGCAGATTTACGATGAATATTCAAATGTCGAACATTTGCAATTAGTAAGAGAAATCGCACTTGGACCTGAGTCTCAAATTCAAACAATGAATAAGTATTGTATGAATGGTTTTAAGTTTCAAACTGAACAAGTTTTTACGTTTAAGAAAACTAATAATAGCGGTGTCTATATACAAGGTAATGCTGATGGTTCTGGCCAAACTATTGACTATTTTGGTGTTATTCATGAGATTATTGAAGTAAGGTATTCAGGCTCGCCAAAAAAAATCATATTATTTCGGTGTAAGTGGTTTGACCCATCACAAAGAGGCACAAGGGTGGACCAACAACATAACATTATTGAAGTTAAGCACACCATACAATATAGAAGTTATGATCCTTTTATCATTGCACAAAATGCAAAGAAAG
This sequence comes from Solanum dulcamara, assembly GCF_947179165.1. Classification (NCBI taxonomy): domain Eukaryota; kingdom Viridiplantae; phylum Streptophyta; class Magnoliopsida; order Solanales; family Solanaceae; genus Solanum; species Solanum dulcamara. The sequence continues at coordinate 62,691,376 of NC_077245.1, forward strand.
TCTATTACGCTCCATGTCTGTTGCATAGAGACAAGGCTGATTGGTGGATTATAATAAAGACAAAGCCTGTGAGAAGAATTGAAATTGGAAATGTGTTAGATGTGGCATACCAAAATAATTTCTCAATTGTTCAACAACAAGTTGATGTTGAATTGGAAACCACACTAGAACATTCTCAACATATATTAGAAGACGTTTCTGATGATAAGATAATGGTAAATGTCGAGGATGAAGAAATTCGAGGAGGAAGAATGGGACGACAAAAATGACACAAGTGAAAGGGAGAATGGGAGAATATTGATGAAAATGAAACAAGCAAGGAGGAAGAGTGGTAAAATGGTAGCTTGCAGCTAGTATGTAAGTTAATTTATTTAGCTAATACTAATTTTATTTAATTATTTTATATATTGTAATATAATTTGCATACAGATGTCTGGTGATGGTGATAGATCTCAAGATCATATTGGGATGACCCAGCCTAGTTCGAGTAGGAAAAAGAAATCTAGGAGACCTATAGAGGTTGAGGATATACCAGGCTTTGTTTCATCTGCGTCGGAGTATGTAGAGCATCGCAGCACAGATACACACATATATGTTGTTCCATTTGGGATAGCAAATCCCTTAGATTATCACCCTCATTATCGGAGACCAGCAGGCGCTTCTTCTTCATCGCAGTCCTTGACTCCACATCGCTACACCATCCTACCTACGAAGGCTTATCGTCGAGTATGGCCATTATCGGCTAATAGGATATCCTATACGACGCCATCTCTTTCTCCATCTCCCTCAGATTTGGCATCTCCTCACCTATCTGCCATGGGACTTAGAGACACGAGTATTGAGTCAGATGCTATGGCTGCTACTCCTGCACTAAATCAGCATTATGTGCCTCCTAGTGTATCACATTCACCTCCACCTTCTCTGGATGCTACACCTGATGAGCCGCTTGAGCTTGCACCTGGTCAGAAGGACAAGCTCGGAAGATTCATGATTTAGCCCGATGGATCATCATAAGTTATTTTATTTTATTTATTTCTTTATTGTTAATTTATAATACTTGAACTAACATGTTTGTCTTGCAGATGGCATCCTTCTAAAACAGCTACTAGGGCTCTACAGGAGAGTGTTCAAAGGCTCTATATAGAGCCCTATCACTCTTGAAGAGTGATTCCAAATAGGATACGACAGGCCATGTTTAATGAATTTAAGGTATATATATGTTTGATTATACATATTTTAGTTAATTAGCTTATCTAATTTTTAGTATACTTTATTAATTATCTAACACTACTAATTCTTTTTTCAGACTTCATGCACTTGGCAGCCGAAAGACAATATGGTCATTGCGACCACATTTGAGAGGAAAGCGAGTGCTAGACTGTCTAGCTAGCTTAAGGCAGCCCGGGATTCCATGACACCTCCTAGTTGGATGTTACCACATATTTTTTAGGAGTTGTGTCGATATTGGGAGACCGATGAATTCAAGTCTATGTTTGAGCAAAAAAAAGAGGTAGAGGTAGTTTAAAGGGTGGCTCGTTGCACACCGGGGATGCAAAGAGTGTTGGGATGATTACAAGGGAGATGGTAAATTTTCTAAATTTGAAATTTTAATTCATATAAATTTAGTTCCTTAAATATTATTTGATTAATATCATCTAAATTGTATTCTTATTTATAGAAAAAAGAATTGGGGCGCCCTCCCCTTCGATGCGAGGTATTCAAGAAGACTCATGTCAAGAAGAAGATCAATGAGTCAGATTCGGATGAGTGGGTGGAGGAAAATTCCGCACAAAGTTATGTAAGTTATTTAAAATAAATAGTGCATATATATGAATTAAAATTTTATGATGATAACTTTTATTTTTAAATGCGGGATATGGACCAGTGGTGCATTGATGAGATGGGGGATTCGGTGCAGCTCACGCCAGAAGAGTCCACTAGAATTTGGACTGAAAAGTGGTAGGAGGGACGTATAAGGGCAGGATCTATGAGATGGGCTCTCAAAACCACGTTCGACGACTCTAATCTAGTCTATAAGATATTGGATCGTCATGCCAAGCCAAGGCACTTGACGGTGTTCAGATAGCTGAGATGTCGAGGAAAATCTTAGACCTTACACGTGCATTGGCAGCTTTGAGGAAAGAAGACTTGCTGAACAAAAAAGAACGGATCTAACCATCGAGAAAATCAAAGAACAAGTGTTCAACCTCGCTCGTAGACCATCCCGTTCTTCAAGAGAGTCCACTTCTGGCGATGATTCATCAGAGGATGAAGAATACATAGCCCCCATTCCTCATTCGCTACATTACTCCCACCATTTTTTTGAATATTTTTGTTAAGTTTGGATATTTGACTAACCTTGAAAGACTTTTACAAGTGTTTAGTGTATTAATTTTCCATCTTTGAATGTTTTTTTAAGTTGTGGAAGATATTTAGAATTGATTTTGTTGTTTGAGCTTTTTGTTTATTGTGTTGTTTTGACTGTAATTGATTTGAATTAATTGAGCAGGTTGGGCAGCAGAAATTGTAGGATTCTGCTGTCAAAAAAATTGCAAAAAAAGCGACGGACAAGAACCTATTGTCCGTCGCTTTTTCTGTATTTTTTTAAAAAGCATTCATAATTTGCGATGGACAGGGTCGCCTAGTACATCGCCTTGTTCTTCGTAATTAAGAACAATGAAGAACAAAGCGACGTACATAGCGATGTTGTCCGTCACAATTCTGAAAAATTAAATTTTCAAAATTGCGAGGACTTCGTCGTTATGTTCATCATGCTGAAGAACAAAGAGGCACAGTCTGTCATAATTTTGAAAATTAAATTTTTTAAAAAAAATATACAAAAGCGACAAACTGCGTCGCTTAGGCTTATTGAAAAGCATCGAGATGAAAAAAGACAGAAGTGATTGCGTCGTTTTTGTCCGTCAAATTTTGACTGTTTTTTAGTAGTGCTATTTAAATTTAAAAAATTGAATTTAATCACGGGCTAAAATATTAGGGGACATCTTCAAAGACTTAAAATCTTTAAAATTCTTCTCTCTTTCCCTTCAAATAACCCTTTGATTCCTTAATAGATTTTGGGTCGCCCTTGAAACACCAAATCGTATGATTTCACACCCTCGAAAACATGTCTGACATCGACGTGCTCTTCTATATTGTCCTTTTGCTCGATTTTGAGAACTCGAACTCCCACTTGGAGTAACGCGAGCTTGTCCTTATTCAGCCAAGTCTAAAATAGGAACAAGAAAACAATAAGAATTGTTATACCATTCAATGTGACAACATCTATCACTATTTCTTGTAGAAGACAAAAACTATTTAAGGAACGTAAGACTAAACGAATTTATCAAGATCAATTTAATGCACATAATGTATTTTTTAGAAGGCAAAAAAACTTTATAACGTAACTTAACTCTTATAAAATAAATATTTCAAGATCAATTATCCAATTATTTTTTAAAAAAATCAAATCTCATTCGATTTTATATGCATAATATATCCACGAAAAAGTATAAACGAGTAGATCTTGAAAATACATGTTTCAGGCCAAAGTTTTGAATGAAAAATTCCCCAAATTTGAAATACTGACCTCAGTTTTTACAAAACTGTTCAAAATTTCATCTCAACCTTTAAAAATCATCTCTTTTATTTTTAATCCATTTTACACGCATAATATATCCACAGAAAGTTATAAATGAGTAGATCATGAAAATACAAGTTCAAGCCAAAGTTTTGAACAAGCAATTTCCAGAATTTGAAATACCTTCAAAATTTACGGCCCGACTTTTTAAAAAATCATATCTCATTCATTTTTAATCTGTTTTACATGCATTAACATATCCACGGAAAGCTATAAACGAGTAGATCATGAAATACAAGTTTCAAATGAATTTTTGAACCAAAATTTTTCAAGATTTTATAAAATAGAACGCAGTTTTTCCAAAGTTACACTAGGATGAATTTGAAACCAACTAAGGCATTTAATAATAGCACAAAATATTACCATCTCACTAAAGCATAATGTCACGACCCAAGCCTAGGGCCTAGATGCGACACGGCGAATGAGACACCCGAAGGTACCTCACCCAAGCCTCTTAGCATTCATTAAGCATTTCATTAGTAATGATAAATAATAATAAGCGGAAATAAAAAAATTTATCCATTTATGTCCAAACATACCTCTACTAATAGACTTGACGGGGGCTAAGACATGTCCCTAGCTCACCCTCAATATAAGTGTCACGAAATGCTTTAAATAAAGTCTTACTATTCTACATAACCAAAGCTTAGAATAAAAGGGGATATTGTTCCCGAAACATGGGAACTCACCACTAGCAAATCTTCAACTAATACGAGTTAGCCACGTGGAGGAGATCGAGGAGCAACGGCGGTTCCTACATGGTAATATCATGTAGGCAAGAGTATGCGTTAGTACTTTGAATGTACTAAGTATGTGAGTATGCTATGAAATGAAGAACATAAAAAAAACATGACTAAGCAATATGCATAAGCGAATGCATGCAATAAACATGATCATAGGAAACTTTAAAATATTCATTTTTGTGGGAAAGTGACCCTAACCGACATTTAAGACCATGAGAGCTATTACATGGAATCCAACATAACCCCCTACGTTGGCAGGGGGAGTCTACTTGCCGGGTAGGACTCCGTCAACTTTAACGTTCTATAACTTTAACTTTATTGGCTAATTGTGGATCCACTAGCCTAACTAGCCTACAAGGGCTCCTATGTTGGCGCATAGTTAATGCATCATGAGACTTTACTTAAGGACCCCTTAGGTCGAGTCCCCATCTACATGCTACATTTGGTGCTAGGTCAATCCCACGGAATAACATTTAAATATCATAATAGCATAAGCATTGTATAACTTTAGACATCAAATCATTTTTGGTAGAATAGCTCATTAAATATTTCATTTGATTCAACTATGTGAGAGTTATCCTTTCACGTTAAATCCCTTCTTTGGCTAAAAGCCTTTTCATCATCATTCAATCATTTCTCAAGACTCCCTTAATCATGGGCATTTGCTTCATAAACTTTCAATCCAACTTCATTTCTCTTTACTTTAATCATGAGGAAAACTAGGTGGATTTTCTTCATAAAACCTTTAAATGTATTTTGAAGAATTATTGCAAGCAAGAGAATGATGAAATGCATCAATTTAAAACATCTCAAAATAATCCACCATTCATATTTAAAACCCTCCTTCAAGACTTCATAGAGGCACATTAGCAAATCATTCAATTCATGCAATTGAGAGTCAAAATACATCAATATTGGTAAATAAACTCAAAATACACCATAATTTATGCATTTAAAGTCGTCATATAAAAGCCCATGAAGATTCACCCTTAAAATTTCAATATAAATTCTAAAAAGAACTTTTGGACTCCGTGGGTGAAAGGAACCATGGATGGAAGCTCACATACCTTGAGGAGTCAACTCTTGAATGAAAAACTTGAAAAGAAATGGAGGCTTTATCTTCTTGGAGATGGAGGAAGAAGGCTTGAGAGCACTTGGGAGGTTAGGGCTTTTGTTCCCTTTTGTTCTTAGAGTGTGAGTAAGAGTGAATGAGGAAAGGAGGCTTAGGAGTCTCTTACTAGGTGAACTTTCCTCCCAAAACGACCTCACTTTGGGTAACATACAAGGAAAGGCCAAAATGCCCCTTAAAAATCTGGAAAATGGGCTAAAACCCTGCTGGCGCCATAGTGGCGCGTCGCGCCACTGCAGCGCCAAGCCAGAATAGGCTAAAAACCTGCACATTTGATAGTGGCGCGTTGCGCCAAGCCCCAAACTACTGAGGCTGTTTTCTGGCGCTATAGTGGCGTGGGGCGCCACTGGAGCGCCAAGCCTGAATTTCGCCCAGTCCTGGAATTCCTGCAGTACTAGTCTGTAGTAAAATTGCCATAACTTTTGACTCCGAACTCCAAAAATTGCAATCTTAGTGGCGTTGGAAAGAAGACTCAACGACCTTTAATTTGGTAGGTCGTGGTCCACCTATTTCAATATATTCCAGGAGATATGGTCGTTTGAAGTTGACCCTTACGCGAACTCATTCCGGAAACTTAGTCGATGGGAATTCTTTGGACTTGGCTTGGTGTTAGAGATCCCTTATGACCCCTAAACACATCCAACACACTTCAATTACTTAGAAATTGATCCTTAACTCATATATGAAATTAGAAGTCGTCGAGTTCAAGCCTATACGCCTATGAAGGATGGTTCGGATCTTGACATGGAAATTTTCAAGGCGTTACAATATCTCCCCCTTGGAAACATTCGTCCTCGAATGAGATTCATTAGCATAGAGGGGGACTTGGCACGAGGACTAGCAGCCCAACATATATACAATGACACTTGAAATGCATCAACCATGAAATCATTAAATTTAAGCATAAAACATAACTTTAAAATTTAACTTCATGAACATGCATATGAGGACTCAAAAGAATCGTATTATAGAAGTCTTAAACATTGAGTGTGAGTGACTCAGTACCTTAGACTTGAGTAGAATGAAAATGGTGAGGATAACGTTTCATCATAACCGTTTCCGCTTCCCATGTAGCGCTTTCAACTTGTTGTTTCATCCAAAGGACTTTAACAGATGCAACCTCTTTGTTCCTCAACCTATTAATTTGACGGTCCAAAATTTCAACCGGGACCTCTTCATAGGTCAAGTTTTCTTCAACATTCGCTACTTCCAAAGGAACAATAGAATTAGGATCACCCACACATTTTCTCAACATAGACACATGGAACACTGGGTGAACCATGGCCATTTCCAATGGTAACTCCAACTCATAAGCAACTTTGCCAACGCGCCGTACGATTTTATACGGCCCTACATACCTAGGGCTCAATTTTCCTTTCTTACCAAATCGAACCACACCCTTCATGGGTGAAACCTTCAAATACACCCAATCATCCACATTAAATTCAAGATCCCTTCTTCTAGTGTCGGAATATGATTTTTGACGACTTTGCGCCATTTTCAATTTTTCTCTAATGAGCTTCACCTTCTTTAAAGCATCAAATACCAAATCGGGGTCCAACAAGGTCATCTCACCTACTTCGAACCAACCAACCGGAGATCTACACCGTCTCCCATACAAAGCCTCAAATGGCGCCATCTCAATACTTGAGTGGTAACTATTATTATAGAAAAACTCGATGAGCGGTAGATGATCATCCCAATTCCCTTTAAACTCCAACACGCAAGCCCTTAACATATCCTCTAGTGTTCGAATTGTCCTTTCGGCTTGTCCATCTGTTTGAGGATGAAATGTGGTGCTCAACTTTACCTTAGTACCGAGGCCCTTTTGAAATGATCTCCAAAAGTGAGAAGTAAATTGGGTACCACGATCCGAAATAATGGACAACGGCACACCATGCAACCTCACCAACTCCCGAATATACAACTTGGCATAGTCTTCTGTACTATAGGAAGTTTTAATCGGTAGAAAGTGAGCCGACTTAGTCATTCTATCAACAATTACCCAAATCGAATCATGACGCTTCTGGGTATGAGGCAAACCCACTACAAAATCCATATTCATATCTTCCCACTTCCAAATGGGAATTTCAATGTCTTGGGCTAGGCCACCCGACCTTTGATGTTCGGCCTTCACTTGTTGGCAATTCGGATATTCAAACACGAACCTCGCTATGTCCTTCTTCATCCCACCCCACCAATAAAATTCTTTTAAGTCTCGGTACATTTTTGTCGAACCGGGGATGAATGGAGTATGAAGAATTGTGGGCCTCCTTCAAAATCAAGCTCCTTATGCCATCCACATCCAGAACACATAATCGACCTTGGTAGTATAGCACCCCATCCCCCCCTTGGGAAAAGACCCCTACCTTCTTTTCCTTCACCAATTTCTTTAATTCAACAAACGTCGGGTCAAGATCTTGAGTTGACTTAACATCCACCACCAAGGAGGATTCGGACCCATTTTGAACAACTATGCCACCATTATTGGTACCACACAACTTCACCCCTAATCTAGCCAACCGGTGAACATCTTTCACCAACTCCCTCTTCCCTTCATCAACATGGGCCACACTCCCCATAGACACTCTACTAAGTGCATCGTCAACCACATTAGCTTTACCCGGATGATAATGCACACTCATGTCATAGTCCTTGAGGAGTTCTAGCCACCTTTTTTGTCTTAGATTAAGGTCCTTTTGGGTGAACACATATTGAAGACTTTTGTGATCGGTATACACATCCACATGCACCCCATAGAGGTAATGCCGCCAAATCTTCAAAGCAAAAACAACGGCCGCCAATTCAAGATCATGGGTAGGGTAGTTACGCTCATGCACCTTCAATTGCCTAGAAGCATAGGCTATGACCTTGCCATTTTGCATTAAGACACAACCCAAACCAATTTTTGAAGCATCACAATAAACCACAAACCCTTCTAATCCTTTCGGTAGAGTCAAAATAGGAGCGGAGGTAAGTCGATCTTTCAAGGTTTGGAAACTCTTTTCACACTCATTCGTCCATATGAATTTCGCTTTCTTTTTAGTCAGTTTTGTCATAGGAGATGAGATGGAAGAAAACCCTTCGACGAACCTTTTATAGTACCCGGCTAGACCCAAGAAGCTTCTAATGTCCGAAGGAGACAATGGTCTAGGCCAATTCTTCACAACCTTCGTTTTCTTAGGATCAACCTGGATCCCATCACCGGACACTACGTGACCAAGAAATGCCACCTCTTTCAACCAAAATTCACACTTACTATATTTTGCAAACAATTGTCTATCCCTCAATGTTTGAAGTACAACCCTCAAGTGATTCTTATGTTCTTCCTCACCTCGAGAGTAAATCAAAATATCGTCAATGAAGACTACAACAAAAGTATCAAGGTAGGGCTTGAACACTCTATTCATTAGGTCCATAAAAACCGCCGGTGCATTCGTCAACCCAAAACTCATCACCAAAAACTCGAAGTGACCATACCTTGTTCGAAAGGCCGTTTTGGGAATGTCATACTCTCTCACCTTTAGTTGGTGATACCCGGACCGAAGGTCAATCTTGGAGAAGTGACTTGCCCCTTGCAATTGATCGAACAAGTCATCTATTCTAGGAATTGGGTACTTGTTCTTAATAGTTACCTTATTCAATTGCCGGTAGTCTATGCACATTCGAAGCAACCCATCCTTCTTCCTTACAAATAGCACAGGAGCACCCCACGGTGAAATACTGGGCCTTATGAACCCCTTTTCTAACAAGTCCTTTAATTGTTCCTTCAACTCTTTCAGTTCTGTCGGGGCCATCCGATAAGGAGAAATAGAGATAGGTTGGGTGTCAGGGAGGAGATCGATACCAAAATTAACTTACCTTTTGGGAGGGACACCGGGAAGGTCATCAGGAAAGACATCGGGGAACTCATTAACTATGGGAACCGACTCAAGAGGAGGACTTTCAGAGTCGACATCCCTCACCCTCACAATGTGGTAAATACAACCCTTAGAAATCATTTTTCGAGCCTTAAGATAAGAAATGAACCTACCCTTCAACACCGAATCATGGCCCTCCCATTCAATAATGGACTCCTTGGGAAATTGGAACTTGACTCGACGAGTCCTACAATCTATGAAAGCATAAGATGCATGTAACCAATCCATCCCAAGGATGACATCAAAATCTATCATATCAAGCTCAATGAGATCACAAGGAATAACTTTATGAAAAATAGACACGGGACAACCCCTATAGACCTTCCTAGCAATAACCGATTCACCTACGGGGGTAGACACCAAATAAGGCTCTAATAACATTTCGGGTGACACATCAAACCTATTTGCTAAGAATGGGGTAACAAATGACAAGTTTGCACTGGGATCCAACAATGCATATACATCAAAAGTAAAGACCTTTAACATACTGGTAACAACATTTGGAGCCACCTCAACTTCTTGCCTCCCTTGCAATGCATAGAAACGATTGGTGTGTTGGCCACCTCCTTGAGCTTGTTGGCCATGAGCAACTTGGCCTTGAGGCCTACCACCACCACCACTTCTACAATCCCGAGCATGATGACCCGGCTTGCCGCATTTGAAGCACGCGTTTGAGCCCGCCAAGTACTCCCCTTTGTGGGCCTTCCCACACTTCCCACATGAGGGAAAAGCTTGGGTACCAATGTTGTCTCGGGTCATTAAGTTAGGGCCCTTGTCTTTGTTAAATTTGGAAATGGGGGCATTCGTAGAACCTTGCCCCAAGAATCGTTGACTGCCTTGGCCCTTACTAATGCCACCATAATCGGACCTTTGAGGGTTGAACCCTCCACCATCCACTCTAACCCTTTTGAACCCTCTAGACCTCTCCCTCAACTTCTCTTCTTCGATTTGTTCGGCATAAGTCATTAACCGGGAGATGTCCATCTCCTTGACCAACATGGCTGTTTTTCACTCTTTGGAAACCAAGCTTGAAACACCGGAAACAAACTTACTCATCCTTGCCCGGGAGTCGGAGACTATGAAGGGAGCATATTTGGACAACCTTGTAAATTTGAGGGCATATTCCCTCACACTCATGCTTCCTTGTCGGAGGTTGATGAACTCTTGGACCTTGGCCTCCCTCAACTCCAATGGAAAGAAACGGTCTAAGAAAGCACCTTTGAACTCTTCCCATTCAATCCTCCCAACTTCCTCACCCCTCTCCACAACCCATTGCTCGTGCCACACTCGAGCCACACCCTTGAGTTGATAGGCTACTAGTTCGGCCTTTTCATTTGATGGGGCACCCAAGATTAACACAATCCGATACACCTCCTCAATAAACTCCATAGGGTCCTCATCTATTTTAGAACCATCAAAATCTGGTGGATTCATCCTCTGAAACTCCCGAATCCTAGTGGCCGTATTTTGTACTTGGGGAGGGGGAACACGTTGATGCCCTTGGTTGGCCACAGCTTGAGCTAATAACGTGATGACGTTTCGGAACTCGGTATGGGACACCCCTTCCTCGTAATGTGGGATATCCGGAACCGGAGGAGGTTGGTCCTTATCGTCAACCCTTGCCCTTCGGGGTGGTACCCTTGCCCTTCGAGGTGGTCTTCCACGAGGCATCATCTAAAGAAACATGAAATAGTCTATTAGTAATAGGAAGGATTAGGATACTCTGAGGCACGACATGAATTTGAAAGAAGTGAAAAACTTTCCTAAACGCCTCATAGCCTCCCATTCATAATTGTGGCGCGCTTCACAATTATGAACAAGACACTATTTGACGCGGTATGTTGGACTCCAAGGACCATTTCAAAACCTCGTGCTCTGATACCAAGTTTGTCATGACCCAAGGACCATTTCATTTTTAATATGTTTTACATGCATTAACATATCCACGGAAAGCTATAAACGAGTAGATCATGAAATACAAGTTTCAAACGAAATTGTTGAACCAAAATTTTTCAAGATTTTATAAAATAGAACGCAGTTTTTCCAAAGTTACACTAGGATGAATTTGAAACCAACTAAGGCATTTAATAATAGCACAAAATATTACCATCTCACTAAAGCATAATGTCACGACCCAAGCCTAGGGCCTAGATGCGACACGGCGAATGAGACACCCGAAGGTACCTCACCCAAGCCTCTTAGCATTCATTAAGCATTTCATTAGTAATGATAAATAATAATAAGCGGAAATAAAAACATTTATCCATTTATGTCCAAACATACCTCTACTAATAGACTTGGCGGGGGCTAAGACATGTCCCTAGCTCACCCTCAATATAAGTGTCACGAAATGCTTTAAATAAAGTCTTACTATTCTACATAACCAAAGCTTAGAATAAAAGGGGATGTTGTTCCCGAAACATGGGAACTCACCACTAGCAAATCTTCAACTAATACGAGTTAGCCACGTGGAGAAGATCGAGGAGCAACGGCGGTTCCTACATGGTAATATCATGTAGGCAAGAGTATGCGTTAGTACTTTGAATGTACTAAGTATGTGAGTATGCTATGAAATGAAGAACATAAGAAAAACATGACTAAGCAATATGCATAAGCGAATGCATGCAATAAACATGATCATAGGAAACTTTAAAATATTCATTTTTGTGGGAAAGTGACCCTAACCGACATTTAAGACCATGAGAGCTATTACATGGAATCCAACATAACCCCCTACGTTGGCACGGGGAGTCTACTTGCCGGGTAGGACTCCGTCAACTTTAACGTTCTATAACTTTAACTTTATTGGCTAATTGTGGATCCACTAGCCTAACTAGCCTACAAGGGCTCCTATGTTGGCGCATAGTTAATGCATCATGAGACTTTACTTAAGGACCCCTTAGGTCGAGTCCCCATCTACATGCTACATTTGGTGCTAGGTCAATCCCATGGAATAACATTTAAATATCATAATAGCATAAGCATTGTATAACTTTAGACATCAAATCATTTTCGGTAGAATAGCTCATTAAATATTTCATTTGATTCAACTATGTGAGAGTTATCCTTTCACGTTAAATCCCTTCTTTGGCTAAAAGCCTTTTCATCATCATTCAATCATTTCTCAAGACTCCCTTAATCATGGGCATTTGCTTCATAAACTTTCAATCCAACTTCATTTCACTTTACTTTAATCATGAGGAAAACTAGGTGGATTTTCTTCATAAAACCTTTAAATGTATTTTGAAGAATTATTGCAAGCAAGAGAATGATGAAATGCATCAATTTAAAACATCTCAAAATAATCCACCATTCATATTTAAAACCCTCTTTCAAGACTTCATAGAGGCACATTAGCAAATCATTCAATTCATGCAATTGAGAGTCAAAATACATCAATATTGGTAAATAAACTCAAAATACACCATAATTTATGCATTTAAAGTCGTCATATAAAAGCCCATGAAGATTCACCCTTAAAACTTCAATATAAATTCTAAAAAGAACTTTTGGACTCCATGGGTGAAAGGAACCATTGATGGAAGCTCACATACCTTGAGGAGTCAACTCTTGAATGAAAAACTTGAAAAGAAATGGAGGCTTTATCTTCTTGGAGATGGAGGAAGAAGGCTTGAGAGCACTTGGGAGGTTAGGGCTTTTGTTCCCTTTTGTTCTTAGAATGTGAGTGAGAGTGAATGAGGAAAGGAGGCTTAGGAGTCTCTTACTAGGTGAATTTTCCTCCCAAAACGACCTCACTTTGGGTAACACACAAGGAAAGGCCAAAATGCCCCTTAAAAATCTGGAAAATGGGCTAAAACCCTGCTGGCGCTATAGTGGCGCGTCGCGCCACTGCAGCGCCAAGCCAGAATAGGCTAAAAACCTGCACATCTGATAGTGGCGCGTCGCTCCAAGCCCCAAACTACTGAGGCTGTTTTCTGGCGCTATAGTGACGTGGGGCGCCACTGGAGCGCCAAGCCTGAATTTCGCCCAGTCCTGGAATTCCTGCAGTACTAGTATGTAGTAAAATGACCATAACGTTTGACTCCAAACTCCAACAATTGTAATTTTGGTGGCGTTGGAAAGAAGACTCAAATACCTTTAATTTGGTAGGTCGTGGTCCACCCAGTTCAATATATTCCAGGAGATATGGTCGTTTGAAGTTGACCCTTACGCGAACTCATTCCGGAAACTTAGTCGATGGGAATTCTTTGGACTTGGCTTGGTGTTAGAGATCCCTTATGACCCCTAAACACATCCAACACACTTCAATTACTTAGAAATTGATCCTAACTCATATATGAAATTAGAAGTCGTCGGGTTCAAGCCTATACGCCTATGAAGGATGGTTCGGGTCTTGACATGGAAATTTTCAAGGCGTTACACATAAAGACAGCATATCTACCCAGATGCGTGTAAAAATCATAGTGTTGAAATGAAGGCATTATACATTTATTTAAGGAAAAAATAACTAGATACATTAAAAATCTGAACCTATATGTATCACAAAAAGATGAACAACAAAAAGTCGGAAAAAAATAAATCAACAATCCGATCTGCTGAAAGCAAAAAACAAATGATGACGACATCCTTCTACACTTTCTTCTTGTTCTGTATCAACTCCCTTGGGTTATTTTTCACTTTCAACAATGACGGCATACATGGATCTCGATCCAAAGCCCTTGCCGGAGCCACCAGCAACAAAACATTTTACAGATAAAATTTTGTTATCATAAGATATAATTAAGTTTCTAGGTTAATTCAAAATATTATTTCTAGATACATAACCAAAACTTATCCATTTTCGTAGAATTGGAAAATGGATATCAAGGAAAACAATGTAGAATTGAAAAATGCAGTTAATTTCGTCATTTTTGAGCTCTGACAAAGTTGAAAATCAAGATCTCGATCAAATTTAATAATATGGGGGGAAAAGGTATATTTTCATATTATCAAAAATTTATACATGAAAAGCTATAAAAAAAATTAAAAATTGATAATTGATGACTGAAAAGATAAAATGGATGAAGAAGAAGAAGATGAAGAAGAAAATTTGAAATTTGAATTGTTTGAATTTTCTAAAATTTTGGGAGAGATTGATATCAATTTATTTTCTTGATTTGTGAAATTGACATTTAATTTTATCTTTAATTTCATTTTTAAACATAACAGCCAAGTTGTCTAATGTATCCAAATGGTTCCTATGTATCCGGATGACACAAATTTGAAGGGATTTTAATGAATTGAAAAAGAATAGGGATAGAATATAATTTGCTCCTTACACGATGAGATTTATGTAAGTTATTATATACTCCATTCATTTCCAATTTGTTTACTTAACTGACAAAACAAAATTGTTTCAGTCACCACAATTATTTCTTCATACTTTTGAGTTTTGATTTTTCACAATTTTCAGCTGATATATTACTTTATGTTTGGACATCCCTTTTCTTATTAAGAAAGCATAAAAACCGCAAACTCATAAGTATTTGATTTTTTCATTTGGCCACTATTCTAGAAACTAAGGATGGAATATGGTACTTTGATAATGCTTCACTAACAAGTTGTAGAAAAGAATAAAGGGAAAATGAAGAATAAGCTGGGGATATTACTATAACCAACTCATAAAAGTATTCTTCCAGTATAAAAGTCAATATTGCTGAATATTCTTCAATAAATACATCTAAAGGTACATACTTTCTCAATTTTTATATGTGATCACTTATTAGTAATTAGAGTTTTTTGAGAGAGAAAAAAAATGAAAAGATATCCCCAGTACTCTTGTGATTGAGACCAAAGGGGCACAACGTCTATATGACATTCAAAGATCAAATGCAATATACCTAACCACCTATATATAGTGACTAAATACAAAATTTTAACTAGCCAATATAGTCTTTTCCGTACAACATCTTATTTTTAAAGAACTTACAAAATGGACAATATTCTTTAAAAAGAAATAGGTACTAGCGTTGCTTCTGAAAAGATATATGAAAAAGTGAAGAAAAAAGAGAAGGAATCACCAAAATGAGCCCATGCCAACAATGGGTGCTTGTAAATAAGTGATATGAGAATAAGGATATTTCTCTGATAAACGCATAAACCACACAAAATAGAGGAGGTAAGAGGAGGATCTTAGTAGTTCAGTTGGTTGGGTATTCGAACTTTCATGCACTTTGTTGGTAAGGATCTTTGTCACGATCTAAAATTCAGAATTGTGTTGGCATCTATCCCAGTCCTATCAATAGGTAAATCAACCATTAGACAGTTGATTTAAAAATATAGAAGTCGTGTAATTTAGATACTCAAAACGAAAATAAGTCTTTAAATAGATTTTTTTTCCATAAAAATCAAAGTAAGATACAAAGTGTGGAAACAATAATAACGACACACTAAAATTTGGTGACACAAATACACGCCACTAAAAATCTCAAAATATGACATCATGTACTACAATTTCTAAGAATGAGAAAGTCAGGAATAAAACATAAATATTAGGAAGTATGGAAGTTGCAGACAGCCAAGCAGCTACCTCCAATACTTCGGAAACTTTGACCCATATTTTAGCTAAGTTTCAAGAAAGAATTCACGCATAATTATGTGTTTAAGAACATAATTGATATGGATGAGCTTATATGTGTGATTAGAAACTTTTCAGGTCAAAATGTCGCAAGAATCAATCCAAATTGACAACATCCAACAAATAACAATGATCACTCTCGAATCCCTCGAGACCCGAATCAACATCCAACTAATTCAAAATTTACCTTTCAGACATAACAAAATCGTCGAAATTTCATTCCAAGCTCCTTTACCTAAAATATTTATTTGGTCAAATTTCTCAACTTTCAAACATTCAAAGCTGAAAAATCCACCCAATACCCATCTGCTCACCTCGACAATCATGCATCCCATTTCCGCTGATCACAAATATCATATAGAAGCTACGAAAAATTGTAAAACTGAAAAAGAAAATGCAAAATCACAAAATAGTATAATTTCTTTCCCACCTTGTAAATGCATCTCCCATTTTTTCTTTTCGTATCCCTGATTTAAAAAAAAAAAATAGAAGAGGTAAGAAAACATAAAACAATCACAAGATATATACATATCCTGTTACGTTGAACTGAGAGGTCGAAGTGCACAAATACCTACTTTTGGAGCTAACATTCAACTGATGATCGTCTTATTTTTTTTTTATAAGGTTACCCGCTTTTGAAAATGACTCATATATACGTAACTAAGGTTAAAAATTCACATCTAAAGTGCATGTAAAAATTGCCTTAAATCTCAAACAAATGTGTCTTGAATTTGTTTTGGCAAAGGTTCTTTTATTTTTCGAATTTTAACGAATTTTAACGAATTAAACTCAAATTTACTTAAAATAAGCTAAAATTTAAAACATAAATTTCATATATCATAAAAGAACAAAGTTCAATAATTGATTTGTCAAAACAACAACAAATTTAACAAATTCATTTAACACTATTTTATTTTAAGTATGTATGAGTTTCAATCATACAGACCAAGACACATGTTAAATTGACTAAAGTTTCAGGTGTGTGCGTTTGAATATTTGCAATGAAAATTAAAAAAAATAGTAATTTAAAAATCAACACTCGAATCTACTCCAAATAAGCTCAAATGAGAAAAATAAGTTCCATGTATCATAAAAATATAAACTTCAACCATTAGTTTGTCAAAAATAACAACAAATATAACAAACTATTTAACACCATTTTAATTTTATGAAGTGAGTTTCCCATACACAAATGAGACACATATTAAAATAAGCTAATGTTTCAAGGCGTGCGTCTGAATATTTTTTGTCAATAATAATAACTTTATTTTTCAAAATTTCAACACTCAAATCTATTCCAAATAAGCTCAAATTTAAGACAGAAGTTTCATATGTCATAAAGAACGAACCTTATTCATCATTTTTTTTCAAATAGCAACAATTCTAACAAATCGATTTAGCATTCTTTTATTTTTTTCATTTATGAATGCGCTCAGTCATATATGACTTAATAAAGTTCCAGGCGTGTGCATGTTAATGTAGAAGAATAAACAGAAGAAGCAAAAGAAGTGTGTGTTTTGCTTGAAATTTTCCTACTACTAGATACTCGTGCAAAAAGAATTTATATTGAGTATTACTTAAATGGGACAGCGAAAATAGGAAACCCCATATAATTTTTACAAAAGGTTGAAGTGTACAAAATAACCCATGTTATTTTTCAAATTTCAACACCTAAATTTACTTCAAATAAAAACTCAAATTTAAAGCAATTCATGTATCATAAAAAACAAGCCTTAATCCTCAATGTGTCAATTAATGAAAAATCTAACAATTCATTTAGCATTCTTTTAATTTTCATTTATGATTGTGTGCAGTCATAAAAGACATGTTATAATTGATTAAATTTCGATGTGTGGACGCCCGAATACAAAAGTGGAAAAACCAAAAGAAATAAAAGCATGTGTTTTCCTGAATGTTTCCTAATAATGTGTTATGTGTACTCATGCAAAACAATAAAAAAGTTATGACGAATATACTACTTAAATGAGGTTGCAAAAATAAGATACGACATGAAATTTTTAGAATAAAGTGTAGTCCACAATGTTTTATATATTCCTATAAGGCCTATATATAAGGGATTCCTCTTCTTGCTTGTAACTCGATCGGTTTCAAACAAGGTCTTGTTCATTATATAAGTGTCTCTATTCAATAAGTCCATGGGAGAGAACGAATGGTTAAACGGGTATTTGGAGGCAATATTGGACGTTGGAAGTGAAAGAAATTTGTCAAGACAAAAGAAAGAAGGTGGAGCAATTGGTATTGAAGAGAGAAGCAGCAAGTTGAAGCATTATAAAATGGAGGAAAATTTGAGGTTTGAAATCCAGAAAGAGAAGCTGTTTAGTCCTACTAAGTACTTTGTTGAAGAAGTTGTCAACAGCTTTGATGAGTCTGACCTCCACAGAACTTGGATCAAGGTCAGTTTACAAATTAAATTAATTATCTTTCATCTCTTAACTATATATTACTTTTCCTTCATATATCATTTGACGAAATTTTAACCATCTAATTAACTTTTGCTTCTCTCCCATGCATGTTCTTTACTCATTGGTAAACCACAAAGAAGCGCTCGAGACGTTTTTGTCTTTAAAAGTACTAAATAAGGATTTTCATTTTATGGGCTAAGTGAAAGGTTGTCAATGATGTTTCATCAGTGTAGTTGAGAAAATTAAAGGAGAAAAAGGAAAGTCATGCACTCGTCTCTATTTCTTTATTGGTTCTATATTCTATTCTGCAAAAAAAATAAAATAGGAAGTATATATATATATGATAAAGAGAAATTGATGGAAATTAAGAAAAGGACATTGTAGGTAGTGGCAACAAGGAATTCTCGTGAGAGGAATAATAGGCTCGAGAATATGTGCTGGCGCATCTGGCATCTTACCCGCAAGAAGAAACAGGTACTTTCTCTTCTTTTATTTAAGGAAAATTACGCGAGATGCATACATTACTAGTTTATTATTTTATATGGGTATAGTTTTATTTTCTTACTATTCGTGGGTATATTTTGCTGAGCTTTGCTATAATTTTCACTATACAATTAGTGTATTGTGTTTGTATAATTCGCTATACAATTCATAATTTTTATATAGCGTTATATATTTCACTATACAATTCGTGTACAATATTTGTATAATTCACAGTGTTTTTATATTTCGGTATATAAATAATTCGTGGATACACCATTTGTATAATTCGCTACAGCATTTTATATAATGACAAATTTATGTTTGCTAGTATAAGTAATTAGGGAAACTATACCCATATGGAGTAATTATGCTTAAAAGGTTTGTCATATATGAAATTTTTCCCTTTAATTTACTAGACTCATGTGCCCGTGCCAGTATTTATTATTTTTTATCTCAATTTATGTGACACTGATAGAATTTAGAGAGTCAATATAGAATTTACAGAGCCAATTAAATTTTAATATGATTTTTAGATATTTTAAGTTGTTAATTATTATGATTTATAGTACTTTTATGTAATTTTTATATGATATATGTTACTTTCCTAGTTTCAATTTATGCGGCACCAATCAAATTTTGAATTTTTTAATTATTATGATTTATATTACTTTTACGTCATTTTCAAACAATATATGTTACTCATCTATCCCTATTTATGCGGCACTTAGTCGAGAATCAATCAAACTTTTTATATGTCTTTTAAATATTTTAAGTTGTTAATTATTATAATTTATATTATTTTGAAATAATATATATTAGTCCCTTTGTCCCAATGTATGTAGCACATATAGACTTTTAAAAGTCAATCAAATATTGTTAATTATTGAGATTTAGAATACTTTTTATGTAGTTTTCAAATTAAATAATATATGTTACTCCTTTTGTCCTATTTTATGTGACACCGATAAATTAATTTCAAGAATTAATCGATTTTTTTAAAATATTTTTTAAAAATATTTTAAGTTTTCAATTATCATGATTAAATAAAATTAAAATTAAAACGGAAGAACCACAAAAAATTATAGATATACCCTCGAGCTGCCCAAGCAGGCATATCAATCTGGAACCCTCTTGAGCAACGAAAAACACAAGTTCTGTAGTTTTCAAATTGAATAATACATGTTACTCCTTTTGTCTCATTTTGTGTGACAACCAATAGATAAATTCAAAAATCAATCGATTTTTTTTATGTTTTTAAAAATATTTTAAGTTGTTAATTATCATGATCTATAGTATTTTTTTTGCAATTTTTAAATATATAAAAAAATAAAAAAATAAGACAAACAAATTAAAACGGAAGAACCACCAAAATATTGCAGATATACCCTCAAGCTGCTCAAACAAGCATGTCAACCTGCTGCCTACTTGATACATGTTACTCTCATTGTCTCATATTATGTGACATCAATAGATTAATTTCAGGAATCAATCAATTTTTTTTAATGTTTTTAAAAGTATTTTAAGTTGCCAATTATCATGATTAAATAAGATAAAATTAAAACAAAAGAACCACAAAAAATTACAGATATACCCTCAAGCTGCTCAAGCAGGCATGTCAACCTGCAGCCTGCTTGAGCAGCGGAAAGCACAAGTTCTGCCGTTTCCAAACTGAATAATGAAAGAACCATAAAAAAATTACAGATATACCCTCAAGCTGCTCAAGCAGGCATATCGACATGTTGTCCGCTTGAGCAGCTTAACTCCTTATAATATAGTATAATATTTATTTATTAGTATTAGAATTATTATGTACTACTCCCTAAAAGAGTATTCCTTTCTAATTGAAAGGAAGAAACTGATAAATGTTAACATGTTAAAGCAAGGAAGAAACACTCTCATTTCTTTGATGGAATTTGTTTACTTGGTCAACTTCAAAGATATTTGCCAGATATTTGAATATCTTTAAAAAAAAAAGTTTCTTTAATTTTGTTCTTTTTTTAAATAAATAAAAAACTTCAAATAAACACTTCTTCGACGAAAACAAAAAAGAAGAAGAAGAAGAAACTGAGCTTGCAAACTCTAAAACAAATGCCTAAATGTCTGGAGTCAACAGAGCATTGAAAAACTATTGAGTGATATATTTAGTCAACAAATGCCTAAATGTCTCAACTGTTGAGTGATATATTTTTCAGTGTCATGTCAACAATTAGAGTGTGTTTGGTACGAAGAAAATGTTTTCAATTTTCTCATATTTGGTTGGCTTAAATGTTTTGATTTTTTTTTTTCAAATCAACTTATTTTTCTCAAATTTAAGGAAAATGATTTCCTTCCAAAATCTAAGGAAAACATTTTGCAAAACTCTTCTCCAACCTCAAATTACAATGTTTTCTTCTTACCTCACCCCTACCATGACCCCTCTTCCCCCCAAAAAAATTAAAATTTATTTTTTAAGAAAAAAATAAAAGTTTATTTATAAAAAATATTTCACATTTTGAAAATTTTATTTTTTTTACTCCATCCCTTCCCCGACCACCACTACCTCCCCAAAAAAAATAAATTAAAACTTTATTTTTTAAAAAAATATTTCAAAATTTAAAAATTTCATTTTCAAAAAATCAAATTATTTGAAATTTACGTGTGAAGTCAATTGTGGTCGGATTTCGATTCGAAAGTCGAGATCGAATTTAAATTTGAAAGTCGATTCTTGGGTTGAAAGTCGAATTGGGTCCCACATCAGATGTCGGGGTCGGATCCCGAGTCAATTACTAGGATTGATTTTCATGTTAAAAACTATTTTCCTAAAAACCATTTTCTATTCTCTAGCCAAACATAAAAATATTTTCATTCACTAACCAAACAATAGAAAATATATTTTCCGAAAAATATTTGTCACTTACCAACCAAACATGAAAAAATAAGTTAGAAACCAAATTGTTTTCCAAGAAAAGGTTTTCTAGGAAAACATTTTCCTTCATACCAAACACACCCTTAGTACTTAATCTTAGTATACTACAGCTAAAAAATAATCTTTAAAGAAGAACTCCCATTAGAAAACACATAAGTATACTACTTGGCAGCTTGAAGATAATTTCTTGTCACTGAGAAATTGCAGATAGCCTGGGATGATGCACAAAAACTAGTAAAACGGCGACTTGAACTAGAGAAAGGTCGTTTTGATGCAGCAGAAGATTTTTCTGAACTTTCAGAAGGTGAGAAGGAGAAAGGAGATATAAATACATCAGAGTTTCACCATGTCATATCAAGGATTAACTCGGATACACAGATGTGGTCTGATGAAGATAAACCAAGGCAACTCTACATTGTCTTGATCAGGTACATTCAGATTGTTGTAATAGTGAAGTAATAAATTGTTACAGTAGCTAGTGAAGGTTTAAAAAACACACCAAGAGCAAGAAAAAAGGAAGAATAATAAATGCAATATGACAGATACAAGTTTAAACAAGAAGTATGACAATCAAACAAGTTACATAGTACTATCAAACATTGGTCAAACAAGTTTTATGCTATGTTTACTGTTTATTGTAGTATCCATGGATTGGTGCGTGGAGAAAACATGGAACTTGGCCGAGATTCTGACACTGGTGGTCAGGTAGTGATATTACCTGTCATCTTTGTTTAAAGAACTTTAATCAATAAAACCATTGCCTATAAATCTTCTATTCTAGTAAACATGTTCAACTGAAAACACACAAGAAAAAAGTTTGAAAATGTTAATCCAAATAGCGGAAAATTAACACTTATGAGCTAGTAACAAGACTGGACATGTGATCCCTAATTGACAACCTAAAAAACTCCCCTCTAGTCTATTCTTCTGTCCCAGAGGGTTTACTGTATGAAATAGGTACACTCAAGAACTTTCATGCAACTTTGTGTTTTATTAAATGAATGATCAGGTGAAGTATGTAGTAGAGCTTGCTCGAGCACTTGCAAACATGAAAGGAGTTCATCGGGTTGATCTCCTGACTCGGCAAATCACATCCCCAGAGGTCGACTCTAGCTATGGTGAGCCAATTGAGATGCTCTCATGCCCATCTGATGCTTTTGGCAGCTGTGGCGCCTACATTATTCGAATCCCCTGCGGACCACGTGACAAGTAATGCTGCTATTCTATACTTGGCACGTCTTTTAGAAAATGTGGTTCAAAACCACTAATCACTTATCATACTTGTCTAGCTATCTTGTTCAATCTTCCATATTTTGAACATTATCTTTGTGACAGGTATATTCCAAAAGAATCACTCTGGCCTTACATACCAGAATTTGTTGATGGGGCATTAAGCCACATTGTGAATATGGCAAGGGCTATAGGGGAGCAAGTCAATGGTGGAAAAGCAGTGTGGCCTTACGTAATTCATGGGCACTATGGTGATGCTGGAGAGGTAGCAGCCTGCTTATCTGGAACCCTAAACGTACCAATGGTGTTAACAGGACACTCACTAGGAAGAAACAAGTTGGAGCAATTGCTTAAACAGGGCAGACTCACTAAGGGGGACATCAATACCACCTACAAGATAATGAGGAGAATAGAAGCAGAAGAGTTGGGACTAGATACCGCTGAAATGGTGGTAACTAGCACAAGACAAGAGATTGATGAACAATGGGGTTTGTATGATGGTTTTGACATTCAGCTGGAGAGGAAACTGAGAGTTAGGAGACGGAGAGGAGTGAGTTGCCTCGGGAGATACATGCCGAGGATGGTGGTATGCACTAACTCAACTAGCTAGTTCTTGTTCAAACAACGCCAAATGGCTTCTTATGAAGATATGAAGAAATTTGAAGTAAAGTCTGTTTCTGATGATTATGAAAACCAGGTTGTACCACCGGGGATGGACTTCAGTAACCTGAATACACAAGATTCACTGGAAGGAGATGGAGATCTCAAGTCATTGATTGGCGCAGACAAAAGTCAAAAGAGACCTATACCACATATATGGTCTGAGGTTGGATGTCCTTCTCATTTACGCAGAAGTCCTTCTTAATCCTTTCTTGAACCCAATACCAAAAAATTTGCAAACACTTCAAAATGGATAACAAGAAAGAAGCAACAAGATGTAGACTAGATTCAAATAATTGATCACAACTAATTTAATAATGTTTTGTTCGTCTGGGGTTTCCTATAAAATGTTTTTAGCCAATGTCTCCTGTATTTTCATGAATGCAGATTATGCGATTCTTCGTTAACCCTCACAAGCCAATGATACTTGCACTTTCACGTCCAGATCCTAAGAAGAATGTAACTACTTTGCTCAGGGCTTTTGGAGAATGTCAAGCACTTAGAGAACTAGCCAACTTAGTAGGGCTAAGTTTATCTGCAACCTCCTTCAACTATAACAGATGCTAGTGGACTAGTGCAGAGTCTGATTTAATTATAAATTATGTTGCAGACTCTGATCCTAGGTAACAGAGATGACATTGATGACATGTCCAGTAGCAGCTCTGCAGTACTCACAATTGTAATAAAGCTCATTGACAAGTACAATTTGTATGGCCAGGTGGCATATCCAAAGCGTCACAAGCAACCAGAGGTTCCTGATATATATCGCCTGGCTGTAAAAACTAAGGTAACTCAGAGAAATAATATATAAGGATGTCAGGACTTGGGGATTTTCTCACGAAAGAACAGATGTATCTAGGTCTCATGGGTTTGTAGTCGTTGTCTATGCCTTGTTCATAATAGAGATGCCACTATCCATTGGATCTGTGTGTGCAGGAAAATAATCAAGACAGGATAGAGCTATTTCAGTGATCCATTAATATTCATTTTCTTCCATGCTTTAAAAGAAGATGAACTGTAGAATCGACACTCTTCTTTAACAAAAAACCTTCAATTCCATGCTATGAGCCTATGACTGCTAATAACTCTTAAATGGTGATTTATCCTTGAAGGGAGTGTTCATCAATCCAGCTCTTGTTGAGCCATTCGGCCTCACTCTTATTGAGGTAACTTGTAAATTACATCACATGAAGTTTTAGCAGCTGATGATATGCATGAAAAATGTTATAGTTCAGGAAAGTCTTCTTTCTGCAGGCAGCTGCTTATGGTTTGCCTACAGTTGCTACCAAAAATGGAGGGCCAGTAGATATACTCAAGGTAAATACTACCTGGTTTAAACATTAACGTTGATGCACAAGTCCTGAAGATATTTTAGATATAAGGTTATCCATTGGAAACCTGAAATTTGCAGGATAAAAGTTATGAATTACAAAGAAGTGCACAAAATCGTCATAACAAACACTTCATGCAGCACACGACTTTTAGGCACTTCCGAAAAGTGATGCCCCAAGCTTTCTCTTGCAAACTTCCCTTTCTTTTCTTTTTTTCAAATAGTTATATTTTTAATTCCATGTACACCTCAAAGTGGTGACTTACTGTAATATATGGATATGAATATAATGTTCAATCAGGCACTAAACAATGGGCTACTCATTGATCCACATGATCAAAAAGCCATAGAAGATGCTCTTCTAAACCTTGTTGCTGACAAGAATCTATGGCTGGAGTGCCGTAAGAATGGCCTAAAGAATATCCACTGCTTCTCATGGACAGAGCACTGCCGGAATTACCTCTCCCATGCTCAACACTGCAGAAATCGCCACCCTGTCAATCGTCTTGAGGTCATGAAGCCAGCTCCTGAAGAACCTATGAGCGAATCACTAAGAGATGTTGAAGACCTTTCTCTTAAATTTTCCATTGATGTGGATTTCAAGGCCAATGGAGAGCTTGATATGGCAAGAAGGCAGCATGAACTTGTTGAGATACTCTCACGGAAAGCTAATTCAATTAGCAAGCCTGTTGTTAGCTACTGCCCTGGGAGAAGGCAGGTCCTATATGTAGTGGCAACTGACTGTTACAACAGTAACGGATCTCCTACTGAGACCTTATCTCTAACAGTCAAGAATATAATTGAAATTGCAAGATCCAGGTCCAGCCAAATAGGTTTAGTTTTTCTGACAGGCTTGAGTCTGCAAGAGACTAAAGAAGCGGTAAACAGCTGCCCAACAAATTTCGAAGATTTTGATGCATTGATTTGCAGCAGTGGAAGTGAAATATACTACCCATGGAGGGACTTAGGACTAGATGACGACTATGAAGCCCACATTGAGTATCGGTGGCCAGGTGAGAACATTAAATCAGCAGTGATGAGGCTTGCTAAAATCGAAGAAGGTTATGAGCATGACATTGCACAATGTTCTAGTGCATGTAGTTTTCGATGCTACTCATATAGCATTAAGCCAGGAACCGGAGTAAGATTGCTAAGCTACTCTTGAAGTTCTAAGTTATACAATACAAATAGAAATATAC
The DNA here is from genome assembly GCF_947179165.1 of Solanum dulcamara. Classification (NCBI taxonomy): domain Eukaryota; kingdom Viridiplantae; phylum Streptophyta; class Magnoliopsida; order Solanales; family Solanaceae; genus Solanum; species Solanum dulcamara. The sequence goes on from NC_077245.1 coordinate 62,717,612, forward strand.
AAATGGGTTTTGCTATTTGCATCCTGATAATAAATTACATGTGACAGGTACGGAAAGTTAATGACCTTCGTCAGAGGCTACGTATGAGAGGCTTCCGTTGCAATGTTGTTTACACACATGCTGCATCAAGGCTGAATGTGACACCATTATTTGCATCGAGATCCCAAGCACTGAGGTAAATCCTTTTTCCTTTACTAATCTTTGGTCTAATGATACTGTTCTTTGGTTAGCAGATACTAGGAAAGATTAATTCAACATAAAATTTGTCACAATCACTCCTCTTCTGCATGTAATGAAGGTATCTCTCAGTTAGATGGGGAGTTGATCTTTCTAGGATGGTTGTTTTTGTGGGGGAAAAGGGAGATACAGACTATGAAGCCCTGCTTGTGGGCCTTCACAAGACTGTGATTCTAAAACGAAGTGTGGAATATGCAAGCGAGAAACTTCTTCCCAATGAAGACAACTTCAATACAGATGATATAGTTCCTCTAGAGAGTACAAATATATGTGCAGCTGAAGGATATGAACCCCAGGATATCTCTGCAGCCTTGGAGAAGTTAGGGGTCATGTAAAGTCTCGGATGATGTTTCTATTTGACTATTTCCTTTGCAATATCACAAGCAAAACTTCAGTCAAAAAGTGAGCACACAAGTAAAAGTTTGGGTTTCAATCTTATACTTTGTACAAATATCAAGTGACATATACAAGTTCATAGTTTAACAAGAGTTCAAAACACACTGAACGCATATAACAACTAGTTTTATCCGATATCTATTAGAGGATTGCATTTTGATAATCTTCAATTTTAGTATACTATATACTACAGAAAACACCATCATTGTCCAATTTATCTCATGAAGTCTGCACATGCTTGAATGTGTTGCTAGTTGAAGTACTTGCCTGACCCTGGTCATTTTCATCCACAAAGATCCAAGTCTATCTTGAACTCCTTTCCACAAGAACATTTGATACTGTGGGAAATTTTCTGAAAGCAAAAATTACTAATAGTGAGTGAAATGGAAAAATAAATTGATAAATTAACTGTCTGTTGGGATTTTGAATCTCTTTAAAATCTAACATTGATACCACAAGTTGAATGCCATATCAATGTGCAAAGAAAGAGTGGATATTTCTCAATACCATCAATTTTGCAATCTGGAGTTGTAAAGAGTGCAGATACTCTGCCTCTCCAGCTTTGTCTGAGAGAAGTGCTTGGTACTCCTCTTGTAAGGATTCGCTATCCATTTCCCTGAGCTGTTCCTGCAGATAATGCATGATGGTTGATCATAGACTTTTGGAGGCTGATGCTTTGAACTGTAGCAAGTATATTTTCTCTCAATTATTTTGATTCAAAAGTTAGAAGTTATGAACATCTTCTTTTTCCTCAAATTCATGATATCAACTTTCTGATCTCCCAATAAGTTAAATTTGATGCATTTTTCTGGTCAACTATCCAAAGCACCTGTTTTTTGGTGTAATTGCAAATGCAAAGATGGATTTTGACAAGAAGTTATTATCATTGTCAAAAGAGAAACGGTTTGAGCTAAGATTGAACATAATAAATGTAATACAGATTGTAACTGACCTTGAAATCATTCATCTTTGACTTCAGAAGCTCAATACATCTCCTTACCTGTCAAAGCAAGATGCCTTTCAGATTCTTGTATTTGAACTGAAACTGAAAATAACTGTATTTGAATGAGAAACAAACTAAAGAAAATCTCAGACAATAATTTCCCTCATAAAAATATTAACAATAGGACTCGATTTTCCATTTTCGATATGAAATTTTCCTTTCTTCTGTCCAGGAGTCAGGATTGGGGGATTTAGGTATTGATAAACCATAGATCTTAGTGTGGATTATGAGTATAAATAACCATTAAGGCACCAAAGGCATCCATGGAAGAGGAAAAATGTTGCAACTACTGTACTGGTTAATCAAGAAAGTCAACTTCAGCAGAAAGGACAATACAGGGGGAATGATAACCCTGTAATAATTCTGCTTTAAAATACAAGAATCTGAGGGGTAAGGGTCAACTTTACATTCAAATGTTGGAACTAGAAAAGGAAGAAAGACGTCAACGAACATTGAAGATCTCTGACCTCCATACTGACATACCAAGAAAGAGACTCAGCAGGAGAATGTGTCTAGACTGAAGGATATACTTCAATGGTTCATCAAACAACTAATGGTAATTTCAATATAGTTTTTGGGTCTTTCTTTGTTTGTCAGTTCCCACGGGGAAGGTCCAATCACCACACAAAAACGGAATGGTCAGAATTGTTTAAGCAAACCTGGCTGTTCTCTGTGACAAGTTTGAACTTCAGCTCACTCATCTGGTTTAGCTTTGTTTTAGCGTCTGCCAAATTCATCTTTAGAATTTCTTCCGCATTATCCTGATTCTCTGTAAATCAACATGAATTTTCTTCAGACAGGATGAAAAGGAAAGAGAAAAAGGATAAAAAGAAAGAATATGAAGTTAAGGCAGAGGTGAACATATAGTCTACAGGGTGATTCCAAAATTAGCTTGTAGCATATTGAGATGCTACTGTTGCTAAATGGTCATTTTTATCATTTGCATTAACCCATCAACATCATGAAATGAGAATATAAACTAACAGTGCTTGGTCATACCTTCAATTTCACCAGTTTCCTCACCAATTTTGTCCGTCGCCTGAATGCTTTAGCCATCAGTTCCAGCAGAATATTTATGATAAGAGTGAGAATCATATTCAGATAAGCCATTTTATCCCTTTTTTTGGTGGTAGAATGACAGACTGTCTAGGCAGCAAGTAGTTACTCTACTGATATATCATACTGTCAGAGGAATGACAAGTACTATAATAGTTTATGGAGTTTCTACAAAGTCGGGTTAATGCAGGAAACATCATATCACCAGTTAGTTTATGCTCAAATTTGAATGTCAGATCACCAAGCCATGACTCATACCTCAAAGTTTTCCAGAAATGTGTCATTTGAGAATCAGAAGAAACTATAAGTATTGCAAAATCAAAATACATCAAGTCCAAAACCGCTATATCTTCAAAGCTAATGGACAAGAATTCTAATAGGGAAGATGCAAAAGTAGTTAACTTGAGTGAATAAAAAATTGAATCTAAGCAGCTTGTCTCGGCCAAAGCCTTGGGCTTCATAAATATCAAGTCACATTGATAGTTGCACTTGAAAACTTCAGAAATTTTTTAAACCCACAACACATTCAAATATTGCACTTGAAAAGATAAGCATAACATAAAATAACATAATTTGAACTAAAATGATACTATTCTCAGTAACTTCTGATACTTAATAGAATCTTATTTGCTTTCACAACTTGAAATAGAATGTATGCATTTGATCATGTTAGAATATGCCTCTTGTAATTACCTTGACCTGGCTTTTGAGCATTTTTTCCCTTCATTGTGTGTTTATATACACAAACTAAAAATTCTCACTTGGTTTATCTGTTGGAAATTTATAATTCCAAGACAATTTATAGAGAAGAGAAGCAAAATTCAGGAAAAAAAAACATTAGGACTTAGTAGAAATACCTGGCCATTCTCTCCAGCCCACAAGTTCTGTTTGCAATCTTTGAACCAACCCTAAAAGTAGGAACCCTTGCTTGTGATCAAAATAAAGCTTATATAGTTGAACAATCTAAGTGGAAAGCAACGGAGAAGGGGACATGGAAAAAAACCTGCTGTTCTCTGAGCTGAGCAGTTACTTCTTTAACAGTTTTAGCATAATAGTCACTGTTATGACAACCATATGCACTTAGCATTATGTACCGACCATAAGAAATCTCTGATATATGCTTTTCAAGTTACCTTTTCTGTAGAAGTTTTGCTGACAGGTTGTGTCTTTCTTGTTGAAGGAGCTCCGATGTCTGTTTGACAAGAAAGGACCAAAGAATTTATGTTATATCACATGATTCCCAAAGACTAACCCAACTTTCCTTATCAAAAGATAAGTTTATCCAAAGTAAAAACTTGCAAACCTATTTCCTAAATGACCAAAATTATTCCCCCTTCTATGCAAATAATGCTAAGAATTTGAACTCCAAAGATTGTTCTTCATTTAAGTACTTCAAGAACATTGCAGTTTATAGCTCGTCGGTCAAATAATAGACTTCTTCCGTAATATGCATTACTTCATCCTTCTTTCAACAGTATGTTTCTGGAGAAAAGACGAGGCCAAATTTTCAATTTATACATAATTTTCATCCCCCACTTCTGAAAATTTTTCGTCCCCCACTTCTGAAAAATACAGAATCGTAACTAGCCTAATCTTTATGTCAAAACACATTTACTTCTAAACTTCTGATTTAGAACCCATGTCTAGTTGGATTACGCCATTATGGTTGTGAAGCTGAGAACAGACAGAGTACCTATTTCTGGTTTCATGTACCAAAATTTAGAAACATCACTAATCCTATCCATCAAGGGCGATGTGAGACTTTTAGTTTCAGCTCCTTTTCAAAGTTAATTGATACCAGCTCATAGTTTTACCTGGTTGAGGGTGGATGAATCAGCTCCTAAAGTAGCAATTTTTCTTTGTTTTTCCAAAATCATGGAACAGATCTGCCCCTTTTTCTCCAATATCCTGGCAATTTCCTCTCTGAGATGGCTTGACTGACATTTCACTGCATTGTTAAGCAGTTCAGAAAATAAGTTTTAGGTATTGCAGAGTTCTGTTATTCCACATGGAAAGTAATATTTTATTATTAGAAAAACATGAGGGAAAAGAGAAACCAATAATGTCTAAGGTAGAAAAGTATTATTAAGATTCAGAGCTCCACAATATGCAATTATCATGGAATAGACCAAATTGTAAGAGATGAAGCAGAAAGTGAAGCAAGGTCAAGATAAATTCTAATGGTTTCAACCTTGTGAAAACAATAAAAATTCTGGAAGTGCCCAGCCACAGCCCACATCAAAGAAGAAAAAAGACAAAAGGAACAAGAAAAACTAAGAAAAGTTGGACATGATGAACTTATGTTCCCCCGGAGTGAAAATAAACAGGTATCATATTCCATCTTTAAAACTAATCACCCGTGGACAAAATTCTCTGCAGAAGAAACAAAACACAAGATTGCAAAGGATATTGCACATGGATAAGCAAAAAAAAAAAAGAAGGAAAATGTGCTTTAACCATTGCAGGACTGTCGTTATTCTCCCTCTATCAGGGTAATAGATGAATATGCAATTGAATCTCATCATTTGGTCTTCTTAGTCTTTCTAGATCTGATGTATGCCTCAAAGAGGTCATTTTATCATGCATTATGACCATAGCTTAAAAAGATAACAGTGATAGAGGGGTAGTGTGGCGGCCCATTATCTGCCAAGTTTCGAACCTGCATTATTAACCGTTTGGGATTTCTCAGTTATATATAAATAAAAAATAACAGTGGAAGAAGGAAAGATGGAAAAGGCTGTGGAAATCAAAATAGCAAGTGTCGCAAGAGGAAATCCTTGTTTAAGGAGCCCTAGGCATATGACCAAAACACATGATTACTGTATGTAATGTCCACAGTCATGATCTCAGATGAACTTAGCAACAAATTGTACAACTTGAACCAAAAAAACAGAATAAATAATAAAAGCCAGCAATAACATAACTTCACCGAATGAAATGTCTAAATTGGCCAACCAATAATATTCAAACTAAAGTTGGCACAAGAGCTCCCCTACAATTTCAATGCAATACATGAACATAAACTATTCATACGCACTCTTACTTCTTCTAGTAAATCAATAGAACATAAGTAAGAAGGCTACGATCCATATTATGAAAAAAATAATACAACTTAGCAACAATGAAGATACCGAACAGCCTTGAATATCACTAGTCCAAATCTATGTGCAGAAATGACTAATTATTTTTGCAATACATCATCATTAGAATGCTAGCGCAAAGAATCAAACGCAACTGCTTACTCACAAGATAAACTGCTAAACATACTCACAAATTGCATAAAGTTTTCACAAATACAAAGGGCAAGAAGTCCTGAATTTTCTGTTTCTGCAATGTCATAGGAAGCAAGTGTTTAACCTGAGTTAATTTCATTTTCGAGATTTTGCAGAGTAGTGATTTGCATTTGCTCCTCGGCTGTTATCTTAACTGCTTCATCCTCCACATCTGAAAGCTCATCAATTCAATTTCAGTCTCCACACGCACACTATACACACCGTGATACAAAATTAAAAAGGACATGAACATAATTTACGGATTTTGAGTAAACAATTTCGACCGAAATAAAATAGCCCTAGATTGATGAGAAAATCTGAAGGTTGACAGGTTTGGAGATTGGAGAGATGAGTACCATTCATTTGAGTGCGCAGAGTCTTCATGCACTGCAAATACTCTTCCATTTTCGCAGAAAACTCAATGAGCAGAGCTATGGAGTGCAGATTTTGTACAGAATTCGCGAGTTTCTCAAGGGAAATTTTTTGAAGTTTCAGAGACTGTTAAGCTCATTCTGCCTTGGAGGGAAAGATATCAACTGTTTGGCATTTTATATGAACCAGATTAGATAGGCTCGTGCAACCGCGGGGCCCGACAATATTATACTAGTAGCATATTTCATTCAGGAAATTACGTGAGCTTCTCTATAGCTCTTGATTTTTTGTTCGTCATAATAAAAATCTTTCAACACTAGCCTTTCTTTCTCTTTATATATAATACTGTCTATGAACGTGCAAATACTCTCTATCAATTATCATATAAAAAAGAATTTTAATGATTAATTCGGAGTCCCATCTTGACATTCGACTTGGGACTCGACCCAACATTCGACCTCGACATCCGACACCTGAATCAAGAATCTACTTCCAAACCAAGACTTGACCCTGACTCCCAACCCATTTTCTGATCCAACACTTGTTTCAGGACTCGACTTCTGACTCGAGATTTGATTTCGATATTCGACTTTGGACTCGACTCGAAATTTGATCCCGACATTCGATCTCAACAACTGACACCGAACGCTGATTCGAAACCGCACTTTCGACACCAACTCTCGACCTAGGACCCAAATCGAATCTCAAATCGGGGCCTCGACTTCTGACCTAACATTCAACCCTGCACCAGACTTTCAAATCGGGATCTGACCCCACCCGATCCTAACGTCCGATATGAGACAGACCCCGACTTCCGACTCCTGACCTAGCCCAACTTTCGACTTGAGATCCAACCCCGACATCAAACCCTGAATTTGACTTGCGAATCGGGATCTGACCCCGAATCTGACCTAGGACTCGATCTTGACTTTCGACATAGGACCCGACTCCAACTTTTGATTTGGGATTCTATTTCAAAATCAGGATCCGACCACGAGATCCGACTTTCAAATCGGAATCTGATTCTGATACTCGAACTCAACGATCAATTAAGGACTCACTCCGATACTTGACCTGGGACCTGACCTCGACTCTCGATCTGAAACCTGACTCCAACACCCGACACTAAACCCCACCCTAACACCTAACCCGAGACCCAACCCTGACACCCCAAAAATTTACCTTTATTTCTGACTCGGGATTCGACACTCAAATTGAGATTCGACTCCGATCCGATCCGATCCGATCCAAAATCTTGGAGTTGGATCTTGAATCATCTTAAATTTAGGAAAAAAAGTTAATGATGGAAGGTTGTATCTCATTGAATTTTTGATTGAACATTGCCTTTATTAAAAGACTCTATAATAGATAAAATTATCATTTACTTTTTTTCTACAATAGACAAAATTGTCATTTACTGTTTTTCTTTAAATACTTGTTATTTAATTATTATGCAAATATGTAGGACTTTGAAATTAATTAAAGTTATAACGATTAAATATTACTCCTTAATGATATAAAAATTGTTCAATATTTAATGGATATTTTGGTCGATCAATATTATTAAACGTGTACAAATTCCTTAATAATAGTTTATTTGAAATAGATTTAATGTTAAGCTCCTAGTATTAATAGGATAATATGTTTCCTACAATAAACTTAGTCCTAATAGAAATATGCTTTGTTTAGTCCTAGTACAAAAATTATATTTATTCCCATTAGTAATTTTTTAGATGGAGAAAATTTTAACTTAAAAGGGAAAATAAGTAAATCAACTTTTAGTGGATATTTTTGTCAATTAACATTTATATTCGTGCTTTTATAACAGTACTAGTGTCTATGAACGTGCTTTGCACGTTACTCCCTATCAACTATCATACAAAAAAGAACTTTAATGACTAATTCGGAGTTCCATCCTAACACTAGACTCAGAACTTGACCTCGACACCCGACACATAAATCGAGAATCTACTTTTGAGCCAAGACTTGACCTTGACTCTCGACCCATTTTCTGATTCAACATTTGTTCCTGAACTTGACCTGATACCCGACTTCTAACTCGAGATCCAACCCCGACATCAGACCCTGGATCTAACTTGTGAATCGGGATTTGACCCCGAATCTGACCTAGGATTCTATCGCGACTTCCGACATAGGACCCGCTCCAAATTTTGATTTAGGACCTGATTTTTAAATTAGGACCTGACCACGAGATCCAACCTTCGAACTGGGATCTGATCCCGACACTCGAACCCGACGATCGATTAAGGACTCACTTTGATACTTTACCTGGGACCCGACCTCGACTCTCAATCTGAAACCCGACTCCGACGCCCAACATGAAAACCCACCCTGACACCTAACTCGGGACCCAACCTTGGCATCCTAAAATCTTACCTCGATTTCTGACTCGATATCCGACACTCAAATTGAGATCTGACCCTGATTTGACCTAGAATTCAGGAGTTGGGTTTTGAATCATCTTGAATTTAGAAAAAAGGTTAATGATGGAAGGTTGTATCACATTTAATTATTGATTGAACATTGCCTTTATTCAAAGACTCTATAATAGATAAAATTATCATTTACTATTTTTCTACAATAGACAAAATTGTTATTTATTATTTTCTTAAAATAATTTTTATTTAATTATTATGCAAATACGAAGGACTTTGAAATTAATTAAAGTTATAACTATTAAATATTTACTCATTAAGGATATAAAAGTCGTTCAATATTTAATAGATATTTTGGTCAACCAATATTATTAAACGTGTAGAAATTTTCTACTCATAGTTTACTAGAAATAGATTTAATGTTAAACTCCCAGTATTAATAGGATAATATGTATCCTACAATAAACTTAGTCCTAATAGAAATATGTTTTGTTCAGTCCTAGTACAAAATTATATTTATACTCATTCGTAATTTTTTAGATAGAGAAAATTTTAACTTAAAAGGACAAATAAGTAAATCAACTTTTAGTGGATATTTTGGTCAATCAGCATTTATATTCGTGCTTTTATAATAACTAGTGTTTATGAATGTGTTTTGCACGTTACTCCCTATCAATTATCATAAGAAAAAAGAACTTTGATGACTAATTTGGAGTCCCATCCCGACACCCGACTCGAAACCCGACCCCGATATCTGACCTCGACGCCCGACACTTGAATCGGGAATCTACTTCCAAACCAAAACTTGACCCTAACTCCCGACCCATTTTTTGATCCAACACTTGTTCCAAGACTCGACCTGAAACCCAACTTCTAATTTGAGATCCAATTTTTATATTCGACTTTGGACCAGACTCGAAACTCGACTCGACATTCCACCTCGATACCTGACACCGAACCCTAATTCAGGACCGCACTTTCGTCACTAACTCCTGACCTAGGACCCAATTCAAATCTCGAATCGAGACCCGACTTTTGACTTGAGATTCGACCCTACACCCTACTTTTGAACCGGGATCTGAGCCCACCCAACCCTAAAATCCAACATGAGATCGACCCCAACTTCCGACTCTTGACCCGACCAGACTTTCGACTTGATATCCAACCCCGACATCAAATCTTAGATATGACTTGCGAATCGAGATCTAGCCTCGAATCTGACCTAGGACCCAATCCCGACTTCTGACATAAGACCTGACTCCAACTTTTGATTCGGGATTCGACTTCTAAATTAAGATACGTCCAAGAGATCCGACTTCAAATCGGGATCTAATACCGACACTCGAACCTGACGATCCATTAAGGACCCACTCTGATACTTGACCTGAGACCCACTTCGACTCTTGATTTGAAATCCGACTCCAATATCCGACACAAAACCCCACCCTGACACCTAACTCGAGACCCAACCCTAATACCCTAAAATCTTACCTCAATTTTTGACTTGGGATCTGATACTCAAATTGAGTTTCGACTCTGATTTGACCCGGGATCCAGGAGTTGAGTCTCGAATCATCTTGAATTTTTGAAAAAAGATTAATGATAGAAGGTTGTGTCTAATTGAATTGTTGATTGAATATTGTCTTTATTGAAAGACTCTATAATAGATAAAATTATCATTTACTTTTTTTCAACAATAGACAAAATTGTCATTTATTATTTTCTTTAAATAATTGTTACTTAATTATCATGCAAATATGTAGGACTTTAAAATTAATTAAAGTTATAACTATTAAATATTTACTCCTTAAGGGTATAAAAGTCGTTCAATATTTAATGAATATTTTGGTCGACAAATATTATTAAACGTGTAGAAATTTTCCTACTCATATTAGTTGAAATAGATTTAATGTTAAGCTTCTAGTATTAATAGGATAATATGTATCCTACAATAAAAGTAGTCCTAAGAGAAATATGTTTTGTTTAGTCCTAGTACAAAATTATATTTATACTCATTAGTAATTTTTTAGATGGAGGAAATTTTATCTTAAAAGGAAAAATAAGTAAATCAACTTTTAGTGGATATTTTTGTCAATCAACATTTATATTCGTACTTTTATAATAATATAGATAGATAGAACAAATACATTATAGGAAAACTACACAAAATAGACCAATTGTGAAACTATTTATCCAAATTGGACCAACCTAAACTATTTACCTTAATAGACTCATGACTCAAACTATTTACCCTGTTACCCTACCTTCTCTCTTTTAATTTTACGCATGACGTCAGCATCACTTCTCCTCTTTGATACCATCAGAGTATATTATACTTTGATGATATCCAACAGTTTCTTCTTGATACCATCAGAGTATAATGGTATCAAAAAATTTCGCTGAAGTACTGTCTATTCCTTCTTGATACCATCAGAGTATATATATACTCTCATGGTATCAAATGTGTATTTACGCCAGTGCCCCTTTCCTTGTTCCTCTTTGATACCATCAGAGTATATTATACTTTGATAGTATCAAGCAATTTATCAAGCAGTTTCTTCTTGATCCCATCAGAGTATATTATATACTCTCATGATATCAAATGCGCAAGATAGTTGAAAACAAGGGATATGAAAGTTATGGAATATCCAATGGTAAAGAGTTTTCTCTTTTGGGGTATAACAATAATCATACCATACATTATTGCCTCTCTAAACTCTCCATATTTAATTGAGAAAATTACACCTAATAGACCAATTATGAAACTATCTACCCAAATTAAACCAACCCAAACTATTTACCCTTAATAGATGCATGACCCAAACTATTTATCCTCTCACCCTACTTTTTTTCTTTTAATTTCGCGCATGACGTCATGCTGACATCAACATCACTGCTCCTCTTTGATACCATCAGAGTATATATACTCTGATGGTATCAAGCAAGTTCTTCTTCATACCATCAATATACTCTGATGTTATCAAGGAGTTTTGCTGAAGCACTGTCTCTTCCTTCTTGATATCATTAGAGTATATATATATATACTCATGGTATCAAACGTGTATTTACGCCAGTGCCCCTTTCCATATTCCTCTTTGATTCCATCAGAGTATATTATACTTTGATGGTATCAAGCAATTTATCAAGCAGTTTCTTCTTGATATCATGAGAGTATAATATACTTTGATGGTATCAAGAAGGAATAGGCAGTGCTTCAGCGATACTGTTTGATACCATCAGAATATATTATATACTCTCATTGTATCAAATACGCGAAATAGTTAAAAATAAGGGGTATGAAAGTAATGAGTATCCAATAGTAAATAGTTTCCTTTTTGGGGTATAACAATATTATCCCTATTCAATCTCCTTTCAACATTTTTCTTCTTTTTATTTTTCTCTTTTTTTATTTTTCCCTTTATTTATTTTTCTTTTATGTATTGTTCTTCTTATATAAAAACTTTTTTCTTTTTTGTCTAACTTTTATTTTCTTCTTCTTCTTTTTTCATTCTTCTTTTTTTTTCTTTCATTTATTATTATTTTTTTTAAAAAAAATCTTCTCTTTTTTTTAACTCTTTTATTTTTTGCTAACTAGTTTAGTGTACATGCGTGCATCACGTCAAACCATCAATCAATAGAAAATATACAAAAGAAAAATAATCTCATTATAATAATATTTGACTTTAGATAAAGTATACGTTTTTGGGAAAATAAACTTATAAATAATTAATAAAATTACGTACTTTGACAAACATAAACAATTGAAGTGGGGAGAAAATCCATTGTCCCAACCAACTTAAATATGATCATTTCTTAATTTTTTTCAGTAGATAGAGTTGATGAAGTACGTCATGAATACATTGTAACATAACAAAAATCAAGCTATTAGAAAATAAATATTTTTAGATAAATATAAACCACGGTCGTCAATATTGGAAGAACACAAACAATATTGCATAATACTGTTAACAGAAGTATATGCCAGATTGAAAGACTATTGTAAATTGCATTTAAAAGCCATAATTTGGAGTGGACAAAAAAATAGAACTCCTACAACAACAGTATTAGGAATAGGACTCCTATATGTGTAGGACTCCTAGCTGTTCAAAATCGAATCGAAATCGATAAATCAAATCGAAAAAAAGTTATTAGTTTATTAGTAATGGATTATTGATTTAGTGGTTTCGATAATAGTTTTAATTTTTTTTATTATCGGGTTATCAGTTCTTAATGGTTTAAGGTTTTTTCTTAACGGGTTAACTGATAACCCAATAGTAAATTAATAATTTATATTTATTACCATTCGGTATATAAATTTCTTCACTTAGGGTTTATTTTTCATATTTTTATTTCTTGATGTCTCAAACTCTTGGTTATTATACAATGTTTTACATTTGCTTTTGAGCAAGACTCAATTTATCAATACATGTGCATGGTTCATTTGGTTTGTCACCTTATTTCTAATAAGTGATTTTCAATGGTTTTTTTTATATCAATTCTTAATGGTTAAACCGATAACTGAACCGATAATGATTAATAATCGATAAACAGATAACCGATAAGGCAATATCTTAATGGTTCTATAACAGTTTGACATGTCTATAAATCAATAACCGATAAGTCAAACCGATAAACTTCAAAACTAAATCGAATCGATCGATACGCAATCCTACCTCCTAATATTGTTTACTTTGCCAAAATTAATGGTACGAAGTGGTAGGACTCCTACTGTTGTTTACTTTGTCAAAAATAGTTAATTTTAAATTACTATAAATATTAAGAGTTCTTATATTATACAAACAAGTAAAAAAAATAATTAATAGCGTATATTGTTATTACCTTATTATTTAACTCAAAATGGTCCTTAGTCTCAAAGTTTCCTTAGTATTACCTTTTGCTCAAAATCGTCCTTAATCTCAAAATTTCCTTAGTATTACATTCTGCTCAAAATCATCCTTAGTATAATGTTATTTCTTTTATTTTAAAATATATTTTATTCGTATCATATATTTTAGGATCCTTAATTATTAATTCTCCTACTAACTCTTACCATATATTTTAGCATTCCTTAATTATTAATTTATAATAATTTGAAAAAAATAGTTAAGGAATGTATACGTATCATATATTTTAGGATCCTTAATTATTAATTATCCTACTAACTCTTACCATATATTTTAGCATTCCTTAATTATTAATTTATAATAATTTGAGAAAAATAGTAAAGGAATGTCCTTAAAAATATTGATTGAACGTTTTGCCCTTCATTAAAAGATTCTGCTTGTAACACCCCCTAAAAACGTTGTATATGGTGTTTCAATTCTCGACAAAAATGATACTGCTTCTGTATTTCGGGCATAACTTTTCGTAGGATTGTCTACATTAGGTGATACAAATTTCTAAATAATTCCAACATCATTACCTACAACTTTAGTGAGACCATAGCTTAAGATTCGGAGGCTAAGTAGGTCAAATAAATTAATCTTTGCAAAACTTGGTGCTGTAATGAAATGAAGTGTTTGTAGAAGAAAAATCATATCTCACTGTAGGATGATCCCATTCAGTTGATTCTTAAATAACATAGAAGGACACTTCTAGAGCTACAATTCATATGAAGACACCAAATCCTAACTTGTTCAAACGTAGCTCCAAAAAATGATATTCCGTAAAAAGAAGATTCATCTCACCAACCATGGAAGATCTAAATCCATTTGTGTAATGACCCTGAAAGTCATTTTTGGAAATTTGTAAAATAACCATTTTACCCCTCCCTTTAGTTGCCTCGAGTCATTTCTGATTGGTACTGGATGCTGATTTTTAGAAAATCTTATGAAAAGTTAAGTCTCTGGAAATTTTGAGTTTTCATAAGCTTTAAGTGTTCAAAAGTTATATTTGGGGCCAATCTGAGCGACGGGTCTCGAAACAGAATCTCATCGATTCCAACAACTCAGGAATGTTGAAATTGGCCTAGGAGATTTTATGAAATCAGTTTTGAGTTGTCACTAAGATTTGAGGTCTTGAGTTGAGAATTTGAGGAATTTTAGGCCAATGTTTGACTTTGGTCAACTTTTGGAGTTTTGATACTTGGAATGGAATTTCGACGAGTCCGTTGGATTTGGGGTATGATTTTTGGTCTAGAAGAAGTGTTGGTTGAATTTTAAGAGGTCCCGAGCCTATTTTGGTATTTTGAAAGCCTTAGTTGGTTTAGTTGTGACTTTTTGAATTTCGAGTCAAGGAGATCTCGAATTCAAATTTTGATGGTTCCATCTGCTCCAAAATAACCAAATTATGCTAAAAGCATGATTGCCACAAGTATCGAGGCAATCGATGTGAGTTTGGAGCCATTTGACTCTTTTAACTTTGAAAGTTAGCATATGGTTGACTTTGATCAACATTCTTGGAAAACACGCTCGGATGAAAATTCTGACAGTGCGGTTAGTTCCAAAATATCAATTTTGGTCTAGAACGACCCTTCGTTTGCTTTTTGAGGCTTTCGGTCTAATCTTGAGGCCCGTTGTGGAATGTGACGTAAAATGACACTTGGGTGTGAGACCCACTTTTTATTAAAATGACCTTGTATGAGAATTTTGAATACTCCATTGAGTCCGGAATATCAAATTTAGTGGTTAGAATATCTGGTTTATTTTTATCGGATTCCAAATAAATTCCGAGCATCCTGTCAGAGATTTAAGAATTTTCCAAAATCAGATTTTGCATTAATCTGGTGCAGACCGTTTTTGGATTTTCTCTCAACTTTAAAATCCAATATCTTGGGCTATAGAGCTCCAAATTGGGTGTTTCAAAAGACAAAGTTGTGAGATTTTTTGAGGAGAACACATTGAGAGCTCGGAAACTGATTTGGGGCATTTGATTGAGGTAAAATCTTGATTCTAGTTGCTGCAATATCCATTTTCGGAATTAATTTTTAAAGAATTTTGAATTTTTTTTTCTTGGTCTATATAAACCCGATTTTGATGATTCAAGGGTCTAAGTTCAAGAGAATTTCGTGGGAAATCCGTTGGTAAACTCAGAATCGTGTGGGGAGGCTTCGTGTGAGATAAATTTACGAATTTAGCTACTATTTTGGCCATTTTCGAATTGAAATTGTGTGAAATTTTGGAAGATTGTATATTGATCATTTGAACTCCATTTTTAGTGATTTTTAAGGCTAGATTGTGGGGTTTTTCACAAGAAACGTCATGCTGTATTTTGTTTGGATTAGGAGGCTCTAGTTTTTTAAGAATTCAATGATCAAGAAGATGCCATTTTCATCTTTTCGTTTGAATTTTGTAAATATTTGTTGCATGCTCGTTTTGTGTAGTTTTTCAACTCTGTATCGGTTAATAAATTGATTTGTGAGCATGGAGTGATGTTTAGAACCTATTTTGGGGTCAAATCTAGAATTTTGGATGTGGGTCCCATATTTTCCATTTTGGACCCCAAAATTGGTCCGTCTTCTAAAATTATGAGATTAGTGTCTAAAATATCGTATCGATGTTGTGATTCTATTTTGATAATGTGGCAGCATTCTGAGATTGCTCGAAAGGAAAATGCTCCGATACTGTAATTTAAAGCTAGCGTGTTCAGCCTACAGGTAGGCTACAACTTTCCTTTCTTTGGATTGAGCCAGAATGTGTGAAATTATGCTGAGATTAATGGAATTTTGGTTGGGTAGCTTATCTATATATCTTAGGTGTTCATGCTTTAGGCTTTTCATCTAGTTTCTTGGGTATTTGGAAGCATGTGTATCTTGTCATTATCTGTTAGTATTGTAAGAAGAGTTGAATGAGCATATTGTTGATATTGTGGAGTATATTGGCCTTAGTATAGGTTGTAGACCTTCTTTAGTTGCCCCGACGTCACTCCGGCGGACTTAAATCCTATTAGAATAGAGTAGCGGGTTAGTGCCTGGTAGTTGGCCTTAGCTAGGTGACACCCTTTCTCTTAATAGCACCCTCATACATAACTCAGTATGATCATGACTTCAAAATTCGAAGGCAATACTATATTTCGTGACTATTTGGCTTTGGCTCTGGTTCAAGTTTTGGCAGCATATCAGTTGGCGCATTAGGCAGGAGATTCTCGGTACTATTGTTTTCTAGTTGGAAAGGAGAATATTCGACACCACAGGATAAGTCATCTGCGAGCATTCGGGTACCTAGTTCCAGCCTCCATTCTGAATTATCGGGAGCATCCGGGTACCCAGTCCCGGCCTCTGCCGGCTTGCTAGTATGATGAGCATTCGGGTACCTAGTCTTGGACTCAATCATATTGATGTGTTACAACGAGCATTCGGATACCAAGTCCTAGCCTCAACCGCACTGATGTATTATGGTAAGCATCTAGTTACCTAGTCCCGGTCTTGGCCACGTTGGACATTCAGGTGAGCATCTGGGTCCCAGTACCGACCTCAACCCCTAAAGAACCCCTAGTTCGTTAACTCTTGGATATTTTGGATTTGGAAATGATGCAGTTCTTCGGTTCCTGACATCGTAGATTCTTGATGTGGGCTTATGGGGGTTCATCCGGGTTTTTATTTAACTTGCGCACAAGTGTCCTTGCTGAGCTTATGGGGTCCCAATTGGGTATAGTTAGCTGTAGTTCTCGTAGACAGTAATTTTTTCACTTTAGATGCTTATGTTGATTCCTATTTAGGCTTATTCCTCTTTTTTATATTGTTTTCACCCTTTCTACTCAGTCGACCTATGATGCCTACTGGGTACCTGTTGTCCTGGTACACATACTGTACTCTACATCTACTTTTGTGATGCAGGACCAAGCACCATATAACGCCGTGGATAGATCGAGCCTGTTGCCGTCAGCTTCAGAGACTAGGGTGAGCACTTGGCATTTTTGGATCATTTCTGTCTCCTTTAGTATGGATGGACCGTCTTTTGCTTTTTGAGTCTAGCCAGTTGTTGTATATATATTTTCGGTACACTTTTGGGACTTGTTGTCACAACCTAAGCCTAGGGCCTAGACGTGACATGGCGAATGAGGAATCCAAAAGTACCTCAAACAAGCCTCTTAGAATTATTTTAGCCTTTCATAGGTAATGACAATAAATAAACAAGCAGAAGTCATAATAGTAAATCTTCAACTTACATATGTCCAACAATACCTCTAACTTTTAGATTTAACGGGGCTAAGATAAATTCCTAGCTCACCCTTAATCATAATAGAAAGAAATGTCATAGTAAGTGTCTAAAAATTTCAACATATCATAACCTAGAAAGATAAAAGAGTATTGTTCTCGGAACATGGGAAATCACCAAAAGTAGTCTTCAAACTAAATCTTAACTAGCCACGTGGAGGAGAACGAGGAGGAGCACCGGTCCCTACATGGTGATATCATGTAGGAAAAAGAGTATGCGTTAGTACTTTGAATGTACTAAGTATGTAAGCATGCATGAACATTGAGGAAACATTAAAACATTTATGTAATATGAAACATAATGCAATGCATGCATAATCAATCATATAAATATCCTTTAAAACATTTATTTTGTGGGAAAATGACTATAACAGACATTTGAGACCATGCGAGCTATTACATGAAATCCAACATAACCCCCTACGTTGATCGGAGAGACTACTTGCCGGGTAGAACTCCATCAACTTCAGTCATTTCTTTAATTTTAACTTTAAGGGCTTTTTGTGGATCCATTAGCCTAAGCCTACAAGGGCTGCTATGTTGGCACATAGTTAATGAGACAAAGGGTTGCTACTAGGATATCCATACTAAATTCCACCTCAATGACCCACTCGGTGCCAATTCAATCCCAAGAAATAGTTTAATACTTCAGAATAGTCATAGTATATAGCTTGAGAATTCAAAACATCATATTCGGTAGAATAGCTCATTAAAACCTTTGGTAATTCAAATATGCAAGAATTGTCCTTATTGCATAACTAATCCATCATTCATATCATTTCATCATTCTTTCATTTCATAAGACTCCATTTTGATCATATAAATTATTTTCATAAACATTCATTTGGAGTCAAAGCTTTCAAGTCAAAATTCATTGAAAACATAGTAAAACTAGGTGGGTTCAAATCACTTCAACTTTCAAACATGAATGTAAATGAAATTATACATAAATACTTTGAAATCCATCAATTAAAAATCATGCTTTAAACAATCCACCATGAATTTCAAGAACCTTTAAAGAGATAAATAGAGAAATTTCTTGTAAACCATCAATTCATACATATAAAATTATTTTGCATCAAAATAGTCCAATAATCATTAGTTTAACCATGATTAATGCTATTAAGTAGAAATAAGAATTATTCATAAGAAAATCTTACTTAAAATCAAGAGATTTAGTTGAAAGAGTTTTGAACTACATGGGTGGAAGAATCCATGGATAAAACCCACATAACTTAGAGTAAAGCTTAAAGAAAAGAAACATAATTTATCATAAAATCAAAATACTTTAGGCATGAAAGTGGAAGGAATACTCTAATTGAAGCCTTACATACCTGAAATCCGAGCTTTGCTCTCGCTCGACTCGCTCCCACCTGTCTTCTTCCCACTATAGTAAAAGATCTTTCACTTCACCATAGCAGGAACCTTACTAGCCTTCTCGACCAGTTAGTCTAACCACAGGGATCCCCTCCTGCTTATCCACCCACGTTACTTAGAATCAAAGAACTTAATGAACACTCTTGAATCCTAGTCTTTTTTCCTCACTGGAGCATTTTGTATACTACCCAGAGTATATGAATAACCAGAATAGTATTTCTATACTACTAAGAACTAAAACTATATTTTGAGAATGAGTAAAGGGGTGTATAGAGAGAAGAGTTGCTTAAGAAAGCTTGATAAACAAAATGATGAAATAAGGTGAGTATTTATAGGTGTGAAGGAGGGAACTAACAATAATTAAAATAATTATAAAGAAAAATATAAAAATTTAATGAAACATTGTGATGTCATGGATGATGTCAAATGAAGGACTATTAATGTCATGGGTGATGTCAAATGGATATAGATCTTTCCATGGTTGGTGATATGAACCTTCTTTTAGTGGAATACCCTTTTTCGGAGATGCATTTGAACAAGATATCTTCCTCATTAGGATTTGATGTTTTCATATGAATTGTTTCTCTAGAAGTCTACTTTTTTGTCATTTAAGAATCAATCAATTTGGATCATCCTGCAGTGAGATATAATTTTTCTTCTACAAATACTCTATTTTGTCACAACACCATGTCTTAAAACAATTAATTTATTTGACCTACTTAAACTCCAAAACATAAAATATAGTCATATCAATTGCCAAACTGTCCATCAAATCTTTAATACTGTCACTCTAATGCTTGCTTAACGGTCTCATATCACCGGTTGGAGGCGCTGTTTCCGGCGATTCACAGTCCGGTCTTCTGATGCATTAAGTTAAGACTTCAAGGCTGCAAATTGCTCTCTCTCTCTCAAAGCGCATAACTTTCATTTCCATATAGATTACGATTTTTAGCTTATGGCTGCTATGGAGCCGGATCCACCTCCGGACCTCCAAAAATTTCCTTCAAAAGATGGAGTGGTAGATATCGACGAGACGAATCCAACGCAAAAGGAATCGTCTCAATCCGACACCCGAAGCTCCGGGAATGTTGAAAAAACAGCCGCGATTACTGTTCATCTTCTCTAAGAACATGCTGCCGTTGATCGAGAAATCGATTTTAATTCAAATTCTGTGATTTGTTTTGAAAAAACACCAATTGGGGATGTTAGAGAAACATCTAATCTACAACATATCAGAAATTCAAGTGATTTCACCGTGGCAATTGAGAGAAACGAAGCTGCGACTGTTCAGGGAAATTCTGGCGAATCGCCAGCCAATCGGACTGCGATTTGGACGTCTTACGGCGACATTCGAGATGGCGCACCACCTGGGTTTTGTAACCCACCTCGAGGCGCCCCTCATACTAAAAGCCCAACTCCATTGGACGACGGTGGCGCCGGCAATACACTGTCGAATTCCGACGTCGGAGTTCCGGCGACATTCGAGCTTCCAGACCAATGCCATCTTGTAGAGGAGCTCAATACGAGTACAATCATACAAAAATCGCCACCATCCTCTAAGTCAAACTTGTCGAATATCAATTCGAATAATTCCGGCGGTGAGGCGATTTCGGGCAGTGGCGGCGCCGCCGCAAGTGATGGTGAAAACTCGAAATTGTCAGTGGGTTTTGTGGATGATCATACAAGGAACACCATTAACCAAAAAGCCCCATCATCCACAACTCCTAACACTTTGAATTTGGAAATTAGGGTTGCACCACCACCTGCCGGAGGCGGCGCAGCGGCGGAGCCCCAAACTCAAAATTGGCAATGCCAAACTGCTCAACACAATGAGGGGAGTCCACCAATGCAAAAAGCCCCATCAGGTATGCCTCATTTCAATTCGAATTTGACTTTTAGGGTTTCCAATTTGTCTAGTACTGACACCAGTGGTAGCGCCGGATCTCCGGCGACCGGAAAAAATATTTTTGAATTGAATTTTAATCCCCAGCATCAAACTAACCCACAAGAACAAATATTTTCCAAAAAAGATCCCTCCAACAATTCAAACGTCGATTCTAGTCTTGATCCTAAAGAAAAAACCACCGGAACCATCTTTCCGGTGAACGCCCAAAATAAGTCTCAAAGTAAAAGTAACCCTCATACTCTTAGGAACGAAATAAACCAAACAACACAATTTTTAGGCACCTCCAACTCAAATTCTAAAATTCCAACTTGTGTCACTAGGGGCGAAAACAGTCTTATCGTGCCCGAAGCTGTTTTGGTTGATCGTATCACCACCTTGGGCAATCCTAGCACCTCCACTAATCCTAAACATACCAACCACCCTCCCGTTTCAGACTTTCCCCCCATCTCATCCAATTTCCAAAAATTTGACCCAAAAAACTCTAAAAATCCGATAGTGTCCTTTACCCCCAGTGCGCTACCTCCTAAGACTAAGTCCCCTAACAACCAACCCACCACCACAAATCATCCTCCACCCCCTATAGCAAAGCAATCCATGGCCACAAGACTAAGAGCTAAACAAGCCGAGCATACAACCAGAATTGACCTAACACCTCCAAAAAGGGTGACAAAACAAGGTTGTCCAGCTATCATGTTTAAGAGAGAAGACTACATGGTTAAGATGGCTGAATCATGTAAGTATACTCTCATAGGCAAGTTCTACAGTCCAATGCCCAAGATGGAGGTAATTCGAAAGAAGTTCATTAGTCAAACTGAACTTCGAGGCAAGGTCAAGATTACCCATTTTAATTCTAGACATATATATATTGACCTTGATAATGAACACGATAGAACTACTGTACTAGATAGCAAGCGAATGTATATTGATGGTGTCTTTATGAGATTTCAAGTTTGGACCCCTACTTTCGATCCAAACTATGAAACCCCCATTCTCCCTGTGTGGGTCATACTCCCGGAGCTCCCATGGCATTGTTTCCATAAAGAATTTGTTACGCTCCTGCTTGCGGACGTGGGACAAGTGTTGCACTTGGACATGGCCTTCATGCAAAAGACGAGGGGGAGCGTGGCAAAAGCAAAAGTCCAAATGGACATCACCAAGCCTAGAATCCAAAGTGTATGGATTGGATTCGATGAAAATGATGATCCAAATGGAGAAGGAAGATGGCAGGACATCGAATATGAAGATGTCCCCCTTTACTGTACTTACTGCAAACACCAAGGTCATACTCCTCTTGCTTGCCCCGTCAGCAGAAGAGATACAGAATGCAACAAGGCCAAAGACAAGGAAGAAGAGCCAAAGAAAGATGCGTCGCCAAAAATCACAGGTATGATCTCTACTCCTATTGTCTTAACTAATGCTATAAGTTTCAGGCAACAGGTACCACTAGAAGAAACTACCACCACAAATCAGGAAGGAAGTCGCAAAGCACAAGAGGACTCAACCAACCAAAACAGGAATCAAATCTCAAACAACCAATGGGAAACCCAAAAACGAAGAAACTTCAAAGGTAAGACTCAAACTGTGCAAAACACCCAAACGATACAAGGCAACACTCAACAGGTATATAGACCCACTCAAGCCATGAATACAGGTATTGATTTTAATATTGTTGCTATGACTGACGCAATTCAAAATGGACAGCACGAGCATCAACCAGGTATTGACTCAATGCTCCCAATCCCCCATGGCTCCCCCAGTAGTTTTAATGTATTGAATGTTTTAACTGCTGCTGCTGAAGTAGTTAACGGAGGTGAGGATGGTGGGATTCAGGAGAAGCCAACTAACCTGCAGGAAGGGGTATCCAGAGGGGGGGTTGTGTCTCATGTTTTGCATGAGAACCTTATGGTTGACCCTAGGAATGACTTTAGAGCTCCTGCTACCACTTCACATATTCAGCATTCTTCTTCCCAGCATGTTAATAAAAGAGATTCAGTTGATGCTCAAAAAATGGCCTCCAAACTGCCCCCTGCTGTGACCATTGGATGTGAGACCACAGTTGATTTTGGAAGGCTTTCAAGTCCTTCTTTGAGAACTGAGCAGCAGCAGTTCAGGAGTGTAGATGTAGGGGCAAACCAGAGCCAAAAAATGACTCAACAGGTTGCTCAGAACCTGCAAGTCTTGGGAGGTTCTGCAACTGTTGGCTTGAGGGAAGCTATACATGTCCTGGATGCTACTTCAGCTGCTACTATGGAAGAAAATAGGGTGCACAATAGGGCCATTCAGATGCAGAAACAAAGACCTGCAGATGCTCCTATTCCCACCAAGAAAATGACCAATACTGCAACCCCCTATCAGCCTCAAAACTCCCAGGAAAATAGGGTGCACAATAAGGCTACCCAGATGCAGGGATCAAGACCTGCAGCTGCAGGTTTGGAGCAAAATTTGCATGGTTTTGGCCCTATTTCAGCTTCTACTCTGAAGGAAAAGAGTGTGCAAGTTGTGGCCCCTAAACTAATATCAATTCAGCACAACAGTCAAGGTGTAGATCACACTGAAAATGTTGAAAATGACCAACATTATGGTTGCAGTTTCAGCATTACTTCAAGTGATCAAACCTCTAGTCTTAGTTCCCACCAAGTGCAACATTCTAACTCCAAACAAAAAGACAATGCAACCATTAGTGGTATAGAATTCTCAGCTAGTCCTAGTCCCTATAACCAGCAAGCTACCTCTAAAACACTACGGAAAAAGAGAACTAGAAAGAAGAAACAAGAAAAGAAGCAAGAAGCTGCAACCCCTACCCCTCCAACCACTGCTGATACAGGTGGAAAAGATAACAATGGTGAGGTGTTTTCAAACTCTTGCTCACAATATGTACTCTTAGATCAAAGCACACCAATAAGGAGCCCTGATTTTAGTTGTGAAGACCCTCTTAATCTTACCCCTTTGAATATTCAGCCAGCTCCTTTTACGCAACCTGAAAATGCCACCAACATCCTTTGCACTAACAATGATGCTCAAACTTCAACTCCTGATAGTGATGATGAATATGGGGTTATTCATTCGGAGGATGAATATGACCAAGACTTTCAAGGTGAGGTTGAACTTGAGAATGAAGAAGAGACTGATGAACAGTCCAATAGTATAGCTGCACCATCCAAGACCACTACTAAGGTCACGAATGATGAGATGAACCAGCTAGCTAATAAGCAAGGCCTATCACCTAGAGGCATTCATCACAATCCAAAATTTACAACTATTCATGCTCCTATTAGCAGACCAAACACTAGGCTCCACAACCTTAGATCCCATCAATGATTAACACAATTGTTTGGAATGCTAGAGGTATCAATACCAAAGGAGTCATAGACAGACTAAAGTCACTCAAACATATCCATCAAACGTCCATCATTTCCATCCTAGAACCTTTTTCCAACAATGCTCATCTCCAAACCTTTAGAATCAACCTTGGTATGGATAAGTCCGTTTGCAATCCTAATGGCAAGATTTGGATCTTCTGGACTCAAGATGTTGATTGTAAAGTTATTGATGTTGACGACCAACAGATCACTTGCGAGATAAAACACGTAGAGCATCAAAATGCATTTCTCACGACTTTTGTTTATGGAAAATGCAAAGATACTCTTAGAAGACCGCTTTGGGATAGGCTCCTGCACCACGCTTCCACTAACCTTCCTTGGTGCACAGTTGGGGACTTCAATGTCATCACCTCCATTACTGAGAAACTAGGTGGAATCCCTTACAACATGCAAAAAAGCTTTGAGTTTATAAGCGTTATTGAAGCATGTGGCCTAACGGATTTGGGGTATCATGGCTCAGACTACACTTGGTGTAATCAACGAGATATGCATAAAAGAATATGGAAGCGACTCGATAGAGCTATGGTGTCCGATAATTGGTTAGCCGCTATGCCTCACACTTCAGTCACCCATCTCCCCTCTACTGGTTCTGACCATAACCCTTTACTAATAGAGATGAATGCTAGGCAGGATTCCGCTATTAAATATTTTAAATTCTTGAATTGTTGGGTGGATAACCCTACTTTTCTCGAAACTGTAGAGTCCTGTTGGGACAGACCCCTGACTGGGAATCCAATGTGGTCCTTCCACCAAAAAATGAAAAGGCTTTCCTCCACCCTTAGCAAATGGTCGCGAGTGGAATTTGGCGACATTTTTGCCAAGGTTAAGGAATATGAAGAATTGGTGAAAAGTGCCGAAGAAAATATGTTAGTGTCCAATAATGAAGAGAACAGGATGCAATTGCATGCTCTCAACGCCGAATACATCAGATTTCTTAAAATTGAAGAGAACATTCTCAAACAAAAAACTCAACTACATTGGTTCAAGGATGGAGATGCTAACACCAAGTATTTCCATGCTTTAATCCGTGGTAGGAGAAGGAGATTGTTCATTCACAAGGTTACCAACGAAGAAGGGGATTGTATTCAAGGCGACGAACACATTGCTAGAGCAGCATGCGATCATTTTCAGAAAATATTCACAAGTGATGAATCTCGGATTCCGGAGAACATCTTGAATTACGTTCCTAGAATGATCACAGATGCTCAGAATGAAAGCCTTCAAGCCACGCCTACCATTGAAGAGTTGAAACAGGTAGTCTTCTCTATGAATCCTAACTCTGCAGCTGGTCCGGACGGTATGAATGGAAAATTCTTCCAAGCTTGCTGGGAGATTATTTTGGAGGACCTACTAGCAGTGGTTACTTCTTTCTTCGGAGGGTATGCTATGCCTAAGTTCTTTTCTCATGCTTGTTTGGTCTTGCTCCCAAAGGTAGATCACCCCAACACACTCTCTGACTATAGACCCATTAGTCTCAGTAACTTCACCAATAAGATCATATCAAAACTCATTTGCCTCAGGCTTGCTCCAATTCTCCCCGGTCTTATTTCTCTCAATCAGTCCGGGTTTGTAAAAGGAAGAAGCATCTCCGAAAATATCATGCTAGCATAGGAGATTATCCACGATATCCGAAAGCCTGTTATTGGCGAAAACGTGGTTATCAAGTTAGACATGGCCAAAGCATATGATAGAGTCTCCTGGTCCTATACTTGTCTAGTACTGAGAAGGATGGGCTTCGGTGAGACCTTTATTGATATGATTTGGCGAATCATGTCTAACAATTGGTACTCCGTTATCGTTAATGGGGCTAGACATGGTTTTTTCCACTCCACCAGAGGGCTCAAACAAGGTGATCCTCTTTCTCCCGCCTTATTCATTTTGGGAGCGGAGGTGCTGTCCAGAATGTTGAATAGTCTTCATAATTACCACTTCTACCATGGTTTTCATATGGAGAAAAGAGGCCCACAGATTAATCATTTGAGTTTTGCGGATGATGTTATCATCTTTTCCTCCGGAAGGAAGGAAATTCTCCAGATTATTATGAAGACCTTGACTCTGTATGAAAAGACATCAGGGCAGCTTATAAACAAGAATAAGAGCCACTTCATGATGCATCCCAATGCACTCCAAGACAATGTGGAAACGGTGAAACAGGTTACGGGTTTCACTCAGAAGCATAGTCCCATCACCTACTTAGGATGCCCTTTGTACATTGGCAGGCAGAGAGTCATGTACTACACGGACATGGTCTCTAAGGTTGTCAACAGAATTAGAGGGTGGCACTCCAAAATCCTCAGCTACGGCGGTAGAGCTACACTCGTGAAATACGTACTTCAGTCGCTCCCAATTCACCTTCTTTCGGCCATTACTCCCCCCCGTACTACTCTCAAACAGATTGAGAGAGTCACCGCTGATTTTTTCTGGGGGTGGAAGGATAACAAGAAAAAATACCATTGGGCTTCATGGAAGAAACTTTGTTACCCTTATGACGAAGGAGGTATTGGGTTGAGGAGAACTACAGATGTGTGCAAATCTCTCCAGTTAAAGCAATGGTGGATCTTTAGAGCTAAACCAACATTGTGGGGTGATTTCCTTAGAGCCAAATACTGTCAAAGAGCGAATCCCATCATCAAAAAATTCCATACTGGCCAGTCGCTTGTGTGGAAACACATGATGCACAACAAACACATTGCCGAACCTCACATTCAATGGAGGCTTCACTCGGGTTCGTGCTGTTTTTGGTGGGACGATTGGCTAGGTATCGGACCCTTAGCCAACTATAGGCAGGAGTTGGGAAGAGCAAACAATGCGAGGGTGGCTGATTTTCGTATAGATGGCCAATGGAACATTGATATGCTAAATCAGTTGGCACCAGCGCAGCTCGTTCCTCTCATTACTTCTTCCACACTTCAGCTGCAAGGAAACACACCGGATCAGGCCATTTGGAAGCTGAATACCAATGGGAACTTCACATGTTCCTCGGCATGGCAGCTTGTGAGGGAACATCGGACCAAGACACTTTCCGACCATTACACTTGGCACAAAAACATCCCCTTTAAATGCTCTTTTTTGTTGTGGAGGGCTTTTAGAGGCAAGCTGCCAACAGAGGAAAAGATCACTGCATTTGGCTATGGTTCCACACCATGCTATTGCTGCCACAGTCCAGGTCCGGACACCATAGAGCACATTTTCAGCACTAGCCATTTCGCTAGGAATATTTGGCACTACTTCTCAAATTCCCTAGGCATAAGGCATGAAGCCACACCCCTCAAACCTCTTGTTATGAGCTGGTGGCTTCGCAAGTACCGCACAGAAGCTCACAAACTTATCCTCCATTCCACCCCAATATTTATATGTTGGAATTTGTGGAAGAATAGGTGCGCGAGCAAATACGGGGGGAAGAGTTCTAGCTTGGCGAGAGTGAAATTTGCAGTTTTCAAGGACATCTCAAATCTTCTTAGAGTCGCGTATCCCTATATCCATTGGCCCTCGAACTGGAGCGACACCATCTCCTACATAGATAAGTGTACTCATGAGATGAAGATCACCCAAGTCTCGTGGATTAAGCCACAACTCGATTTCGTCAAGCTGAACACTGACGGCAGCGCGTTGGGTAATCCGGGGGCAATTGGGGGGGGTGGCATTGTAAGAGATCACATGGGTAAATTCATCTTCGCCTACGCCATACCATTAGGGGAGGGAACCAACAATCAAGCTGAACTAGAGGCGGCAGTTTATGGGCTTAAATGGTGCATTCAACAGGGTTTTCAGCACGTTATCTTAGAAGTTGACTCGGAGTTGCTCACTAAATGGATCAATCATCAGACTAAACCTCCGTGGAGCCTTCACCAGGTAACTCAGGACCTTGTTGGTATTTCCAAATTATTTGTTCGCTTTTCTTGCAGGCATGTATACAGGGAGGCAAACTACACTGCGGATGCTCTCTCCAAGCACAGTCACACTCTTACCACTCCAGGCCACTACACCACCCTTCAGCAGCTACCTCGTGGTACTCGAGGTTACTACATGCTAGATAGAGTCGGTCTGCCCAGCTTCAGACGGAGAAAGACCAAACGGATTAAAAAGCCTCCATGATCTACTATTTAGTGTTGCATCCTTGGATTGAGCACCCAATTGCAGTGTTTGTGATTTTCCATGTTATATCTTAGCCATGTTATTTGATGTCCATCGTCTATGCTAATTTTGTTGTATATATAGCATTTATGAGGATTCATCCCCATTTTTATTTAGATTTTTCCTTTATTTTATGTAAAGGGAGAGTCTCCCTTATTTATGCTTTCCTAGTTTCTTTGTATCGAGAGGAGTCATTTTCTTTAGGTGCATAGTTTCTAGGTTTTCTTTTCATGTGCTTGTATCGGGGATGAGTTGGCTGCCCTTAGTAGGATGGTCGGCTTATGAACCACCATAGGATTGGAGGTTAGGTCTATGTCCTCCTCCGTGTATTTTTCTGTTTTTTATGTATAATACAGCTTGAGGGTGAGCGGCTCAACCCCTGGCCGCGCACGAGAGGTGGGAGCCTCGTGTAAGGTCTGTTCCCATAAAAAAAAAAAAAATAAAAAAAAAAATAAAAATAAAAAACAAATAAAAAAAAAAAAAAAAAAAAAATATAGTCATAAAAGTTGTAGGTAATGATGTTGGAGTTATTCATAAATTTGAACCACCTAATTTGGATTATCCTATGAAAAGTTATGCCTAAAATACAGAAGATGTATCATTTTAATCGAGAATTAGAACATGATATACAATGTTTTTAAGGGGTGTTACACTTGTACTCGTCTTTTATTTTGTAGCAGCTTTGTACTTATGACTTCCAGGTTCTGAGAGGAATATTGAGTTATTTATATCATGTTTTGGTTTACTTCCGCTTTTTCTTTCTGCTTATCTTTATAATTTGCCACTCTTGTTTTGTTTCTTCCCTCAAACCCATAACTTGAAGTTTTGAGTTGATGTGTTGGCTTACCTACTGGTGAATTATAGTAGGTGCCATGATGACCTCAAGAATCGGGTCGTGACAAGTTGGTATTAGAGCCTCAGGTTCGTTGGTCTCACTTGTACAGAGCTAACATCTAGCAGAGTCTCGCAGATGGGTGCAGAGACATCTATAACTTATCTTTGAGAGGCTACAGGATGTGATTAGGAACGTTCTCTATGTTGTATCATTTCATGTAGTGTTGTGTATTATTGGTTTCCTGAAATCTTATTTATTCCACTTTTTTACAGGGATGGTTCGTATGCGAGGTACCACTGGTCATGATGACATACCATGTCCTGGCAGGCCTAGAGGCCAGCCCCGTGGCATAAGTACAGGAGCAACACCAGCTCCCGATTTAGATATAGTGCCTGAGCATGTAGAGGAGTACCAGGACACCCCTATTCCTCCTCAGCCAGAGGGGCCACCACCAGTATCATAGCCCCCAACCGCACCAGTTATGAACCAGTACTATAGGCAACAATTACGCAGCTCATCACAGCTATTGAGGTTGTACCACAGGCCCCGTCCCTAGTAGAGGGCACACCAGTACATCGGGATCCTCCCGTCCAGCCAACACTTGAGGTTCAGCCGTCTCCACTAGTTATTGCACCCCCGTTAGTAGTTTTGGAGGGTGTGATGTCATCATAGGAGCAGAAGATGTTAGGGGTCTTTTAGAGGCTGTCACCCCTAATATTTTCTAGGGACATTGGCGAGGATGCCATGGAGTTTTTGATTACCTGTTAGGAGAAGCTCTATTTCTTGGGTCTTGTGGAGTCCAGAGATGCCGACTTCACTGCTCACCAGTTCAGAGGGGTAGCTAGATAGTGGTGGCGCTCTTATTTGTAGTCCAGGCTAGCTGGGTTACCACCATTGATATGGGCCTAGTTCTTAGAGGCTTTCTTGGCTCGATACATCCCTAGGAGCATCAGGGACCGACTCCAGGATCAGTTTACCCAGTTGGAGTAGGGCCATATGACGATTGCCAAGTACGAGGCCAGATTTCATCAGTTATCCCGACATGCCACTATGATTCTACCCACTGAGGAGGAGTGGGTACGATATTTTGTCACGGATTGAGACCTTACCTGAGGTTGGGGATTAAGAACTTGGTTTCCGCGGGCTGCTCTTTTCTAGATGTGGTAGATCATTCCCGCACGATTGAGATTATTTATTGCCATGTCCAAGAGGTAGCATCAAGAGACCCAGGCATCAGGACAGCTAAAGTAGGTCCCAGTGTAGGGGCCATGACAGTTATGACTGGCCCCGCCAGAGTTCCAACAGGATAAGTACCAGCAAGGTCAGTCCAGCCGACTGGTTCACGCCGCCCTACCAGCAATTGAGAATAGTCAGCCTCATTCAGGGGGTTCCACCATAGAGAAGAGTTCGAAGGGATCAGGTCTGCTTTATTTCTACCATAAACGAGTTATCACGAGCCATTTAGTTGATTGTGGCTCACTAGAGCACTGGGCTAGAGAGTGTCCTGGCCGAGCTAGACCATTGGAAGTAATGCCACCTCCACCAGGAGGTGTATATTGGGGTTAGGTCCACGGCGATAGTCAGCAAGGTGTTTAGGGAGGACCCCGAGGAGGTAGGTTAAGTGGAAAGGCAAATAGTTATGGGGGAGGCCGACAAATCCATTTCTATGCTGCTCCAGCGAGGGAAGAGGATGAGACATTAGATGATATTATCATAGGTACTATCCTTATTTGTCTACAGATTGTTTCAGCGTTATTTGATCTACGTTCCACGTATTCCTACGTGTTAGATATTTTCCTCCATGTCTGGTTATTGCTTATTAGTCACTTGAGGTGCCGTTGCATATATTAACCCCGATAGGAGATTCTTTTATAGTAGATCAGGTTTGTAGATCCTGTGTGGTGACTATTCAGGGGAATGAGACTCAGGCAGATCTTATTTTACTGGATATGCTAGACTTTGATGTTATTCTGGGCATGGATTGGCTATCCCCTCATCATGCAGTTTTGGACTGTTATGCCAAGACCGTTACATTAGCCATACCTGGCATTCCTCCAATCTTGTAGCACGGCTCTTATAGTTGCTCACTGACTGGGATCATATCCTTTATGCGGGCCTAGTGGATAGTTGTATCCGGGTGCTTGACGTACTTAGCATATATCCATGATACTTCCAGCGAGGCTTCTTCTGTTGATTCAGTCCCTATGGTTAGGGTTTTTAGTGATGTCTTCCCTACTGACCTACCTGGCCTACCCCGTAGAGAGAGATATTGACTTTGCCATAGATTTGGAGCCAGGCACAAAGCCCAATTCTACTATATGGCCCCCGAAGAGCTCAAGGAGCTCAATGTATAACTTGAGGATCTTTTATATAAGGGCTTTATTCGCTCGAGTGTGTTGCTGTGAGGTGCACCCATCCTTTTTTTAAGAAGAAGGATGGGACTATGTAGATGTGTGTTGATTATAGACAGCTAAATAAGGTGACGGTGAAAAACTATTACCCTATACCTCATATCAATAATCTATTTGACTAGCTACAGGGGCGGATGTGTTTTCTAAGATTGAATTGAGGTTCAGCTACCACCAGTTATGGATTAGAGCAGCCGATATTCCTAAGATTACTTTTCTGACTCGCTATGGCCACTACAAGTTCCTTGTGATGTCTTTTGGGCTTACTAATGAGCCCGCAACTTTTATGGACCTTATGAATCGAGTATTCAAGCCTTATCTTGAATCCTTTATGATTGTATTCATTGATGATATACTGGTATACTCACGGAGCAGGGAGGAGTACGCGCAACACTTGAGGGTTGTGCTCCAGACTTTGAGAGATCAACAACTTTATGCTAAATTCTCAAAGTGCGAGTTTATGTTGGAGTCTATGGCATTTCGAGGACACGTGGTGTCCAGAGAGGGTATCAGGATGGATTTGGCAAAGATTGAGGCTATTCGTAGTTGGGCTAGGCCCACATCTATTATGGAGATTCACAACTTCATTGGATTGGTTGGGTATTATAGACGATTCATCGAGGGTTTCTCCACTATTGCATCCCCATTGACCCATTTAACCCGCCAGGATATTCTGTTTGTATAGTCGTAAGAGTGTGAGAGGAGCTTTCTAAAACTCAAGCAGTTGCTTATCACCGCTTCTATATTGATTCTTCCAATTGAGGGCGAGAGACTCACCTTTTATTGTGATGCCTCTAGCATTGGTTTGGGTTGTGTACTGATATAGCAAGGCTGGGCTAGTTAACATCCCCTTTTGTCTCCCTTACCATTGATTTTATGATGGTTTCATTCCTTATTAGATAGGTGGCTAGACCAGCTTTATTTGGTGTTGGGAGTTGTGGTGCTGGTGGTTTTGGTTGGATTAGAAGGTTGTCGTAGTTAGAGGTTGTCCCATGGTGTTAGTGGTTGAATGGTTCTTCATACAATTGTGCTTAACTAGCTTTGATTTAATTAGTAACCTCTCTCTTCCATTCTAATTTTCTTGGCTTAGATGGTTGTCCTCATTAATTTGCCTCGATTGGTTCGTAGTTGAAAGGTTGGTTGTCAAGGTAGTATGTGATGGAGGTATAGCATCTTTGGAGTTATGGTAGATTGTGCTTATTGATTCCTCTTTATGCCCTATTGGTATTTCCAGTCCTTAGACTGTGGAATTGAGGTTTACTCTCTTTTACCTACCTGGTGGGGAAGTTGGTTGGAAATGTCATATACAGGATGGGGTCAAGGTAATTCGTGGAGTGTGAGATTTTGAATTTATTCAGGATAGAAAGCTTGATTTTGGCATATTCGGTAGATTGCGGTGTTGATGAGTTGGAGTAGATGCCCTTGGACTATTATTGATCAGTTGTCCATGCTTGTACATTGCCTACTGACTTGGTTTCCCTTGTACTAGGATGATTGGTTTAGACTTAAGGCGACAGAGTGTTTTGTGGGCACACGATGCCAGTTTTTCAGAAGTTTCTACGGTTGAAGTGAGTCACTGGGGTTGAACTCAGTGTGGTCTTGTTATTCGTGGTACCATCATCCTTTGGAGAGGAGTGTTCAATTCCAGAAGATGAGTTTCAGTTTAGGTTCTTGTTTTTTCAAGTTGAGATTGGGATTTGGGGCTTTGCCTGGGGTGTCTCCTTGTTTTGGTTCTTTTTATCCTCCAATTTTCAGATAGAGTATGTAACTCCTTTGAGGTTGGTGTTGTATATTTTGGTAGGTAATTTCCCGATTGCATTAAAGGTTTTTAGGATAGCTAAGGATGGTAGAACGCCCTTAGTGGCTTGGAGAAAAGGATTTGGAAACATAAGACAAGTATTTGGAATTTTGAGTGAGTTGTATCTTCCATGGTCCTGTATTACTCATTTCGATGGTTTTGGTTTTGTTTGGTCACCCTCAGTTGAAATTCGGTGTTTTTGGTCAAGTTCGGGCTAAGCAAACCAGAGTTGGAGCCCAAGAAAGGACTTGAAGAGTTTTTAGAGTTGGAAGTGAATTTGAGGATTTTCTTCTCAGCCTAAGTTCTGTGATGGCGTAGTTCGACCCAAGAGGGTGTTCGAGCTTCTGGGAAAGCATGCACGCCCAGAATTCTTGTCCTTTCGTGCCTCCATGTAGTGACAATACTTTTATTTTCGCGAACGAAAGTTCTTTTAGTAGTGGATGTTGTAATGACCCTAAAGGTCATTTTTGGAATTTTGTAAAATGACTATTTTACCCCTCCCTTTACTTGCCCCGAGTCATTTCTGATTGGTACGGGGTGTTGGTTTTAAGAAAATCCTATGAAAAGTTAAGTCTTTGGAAATTTTGTGTTTTCATAAGCATTAAGTGTTCAAAAGTGATATTTGGGGACAACCGGAGTTATGGGTCTTGGAACGGAATTCCGTTGATTCCAAAAGCTCTAGAGTGTCGAAATTGGCCTAGGAGAGTTTACAGAATCATTTTTGGAGTTATAACCAAGATTTGAGGTCAGTTGAGAATTTGAGGAATTTTAGGTCAATGTTTGACTTTGGTCAACTTTTGGAGTTTTGATACTCGGAATGGAATTCCGATGACTCCATTGGATTCAGGGGATGGTTTTTGGTGTAGAAGAAGTGTTGGTTGAATTTTTAGAGGTCTCAAGCCCATTTTGGTATTTTTAAGGCCTAAGTTGGTTTAGTTGTGATTTTTTGAGTTTCGACTCAAGGAGACCTCAAATTCCAATTCTAATGTTCTATTAGCTCCAAAATAACCAAATTATGCTGGAAGCATAATCGACACAAGTATCGAGGCAATCGATACGAGTTTGGGGACAAATGACTCTTTTAACTTTGAAAGTTAGCCTATGGTTGACTTTGGTCAACATTCTTGGAAAACAAGCTCGAATGAAAATTCTGACAGCGTAGTTAGTTACGGAATGTCAAGTATGGTCTAGAATAACCCTTCGTTCATTTTTCGAGGCTTCCAATCTAATCTCGAGGCCCGTTGTGGAATGTGGCTTAAAATGACAATTGAGTGTGGGACCAGTTTTCATTAAAATGACCTCGTATAGAAATTTTGAATGCACCATTGAGTCTGGAACATTAAATTTAGTGGGGTAGCATATCTGATTTATTTTTATCTAATTTCGAATGAATCCCGAGCACCCCGTCGGGGTTTTGGATTTTTCCAAAATTAGATTTTGTAGCAATATGGTTCATACTCCATGTTTGGATTTTCTCACAACTTTAAAACCCAATATCTTGGCCTATAGAGCTCCAAATTGGGTGTTTCAAAAGGCAAAGTTGTGAGATTTTTTGAGGAGAACGCATTGGGGGTGCTCAAAAACTGATTTGAGGCATTCTATTAAGGTAAAATCTTATTTCTAGTTGTTGCAATGTCCATTTTTGGAATTAATTTTGAAAGAATTTTGAGAATTTATTTCTTGGTCTATATAAACCCGATTTTGACGATTCAAGGGTCTAAGTTTAAGAACATTTTGCGGGGAATCTGTTGGTAAACTTAAAATCTTGTGGGAAGGCTTCATGTGAGGTAAATTTATGAATCTATCTATTGTTTTGGCCATTTTCGGATTAAAATTGTGTGAAATTTTAAAAGATTGTGGCTTGATTATTTGAGCTTCATTTTTAGTGATTTAAGAGGGTAGATTGTGGGTTTTTTTAAGGAACGTTATGGTGTAATTTATTTGGATAGGGAGGGTCTAGTTTTTTTCAAATATCGTTGATCAAGAAGCTGCCATTTTCATCTTTTAGTTCGAATTTTGTCAATTTTCATTGCATGCTCATTTTGCATTGTTTCCCAACTCCGTATCGGTTACCAAATTGATTTGTGAGCATGGAGTGACATTTAGAATCGATTTTTGGGTCAAATCCAGAATTATTGATGTGGGTCCCATATTTCCTATTTTGAACCTTGAAATTGGTACATCTCCAAAAATTAAGAGATTAGTGATTAAATGACTGTATCGATATTGTGATTCTATTTTTTACAGAGGGGCAGCGCTCCGAGATCTCTCCGAAGAGAAAGGCTCCGACACTGTCATTTGGAGCTCGCATGTTTAGCCTATAGGTAGGCTACGAATTTCCTTTCTTTATATTGAGACGGAATGTGTGAAATTATGTTGAGATTGATGTAATTTGGGTTGGATAGCTTATATGTATATCTTAGCTGTTAGAAATCATGCTTAAGGCTTTTCATCGGCTTTCTGGGATATTTGGAGGCGTGTATATCTTCTCATTATCTATTAGTATTGTAAGGAGAGTTGAATGAGCATATTGTTGATATTGAGGAGTATGTTGTCCTTATCATAGGTTGTAAACCTGCTTTAATTGCCCCAACGTCGCTCCGGCGGAGTTAGATCCTTGTAGAATGGAGTAGCAGGCTAGTGTCTGGTAGTTGGCCTTAGTTAGGAGACACCCTTGCTCATAATAGCACCCTCATACATAACTCAGTATGATCATGTATTTGGGATGCAGCGACAATACTAGATTTCAAGACCATTTGGCTTCGGCTATGGTTTAAGTTTTGGCGGCATATCAGTTGGCGCATTGGGGAAGCGATTCTTGGTACTATTGTTGTCTAGTTGGAAAGGAGAATATTCGGCACAATGGGATAAGTCCTGACCTCCTTTTTAAATTATTGAGGAGCATCCGGGTACCCAGTCCCGGCCTCTACCGGCTTTCTAGTATGACGAGCATCCAGGTACTCAGTACTAGCCTTGATCATATCAATGTGTTATGGTGAGCATTCGGGTACCCAGTCCTGGCCTCGACCCCATCGATGTATTATGGTAAGCAACCGGGTACCCAGTCTCGGCCTTGGCCACTTTGGATATTTGGGCGAGCATCTGGATCCCAGTCTTGGCCTCGACCCCTAAGGTACCCCTAGTTCGTTGACTCTTGGAGATTCTGGGTTTGGAAATGATGCAGTTCTTTGGTTCCCGACTTCGTAGATTCTTAATTCCCTATTCTTGGTAGTTGTACCTATTCTATGTACTCAGCGGGATTATGGGGGTTCATTCGGGTTTTTATTTAAGTCGCGCATGAGTGTCTCTACTAGACTTATGAGGGGTAGTTGGGTATAGTTAGCTGTAGTTCTCGTAGATAATACTCTTTTCACTTTAGATGCTTATGGTGATTCCTATTTAGGCTTATTCCTCTTTGTCATATTATTTTTACCTTTTCTGCTCAGTCGGCCTATGATGCCTATTGGGTACCTGTTGTCTTGGTACTCATAGTGCACTTTGCATCTACTTTCTTGATGTAGGAACGAGCACCAGCTACCGCTGTGGATAGATCGAGCCTATTGTAGTCAGCTTCGGAGACTAGGGTAAGCACTTGACATTTTTGGATCATTTCTTCTCCTTCAGCATGGATGGCCCTTCTTTTGCCTTTTGAAACTAGCTAGTTGTTGTATATATATTTCTGATCCACTTTTGAGACTTGTACTCATCTTTTATTTTATAGCAGCTCTATACTTGTGACTTCGAGGTTCTGGGAGGGATATTTAGTTGTTTATATCATGTTTTGGTTTACTTTCACTTATTCTTTCTGCTTATATTTATAATTCGCCACTCTTGTTTAGTTTCTATCCTCAAACCCATTACTTAAAGTTTCGGGTAGATAGGTTGACTTACCTACTGGTGGGTTATAATAGGTGCTATCATGACCTAAGGAATCAGGTCGTGACAATTTGACATCACCAATGACATCAATAGTCTTCTAGTTGACATCGCCCATGACATCACAATCCTCTATTAAATCTTCAAATTTTTCTTTATAATTATTTTAATTATTGTTAGGTTCCTTTTTCACACCTTTAAATACCCATCTTATTTCATCATTTTTTTCATCAAGCTTTCTCAAGCATCTCTTCTTTCTATACACTTCTTTACTCATTCTCAAAATATAATTTTCGTTCTTAGTAGTGTAGAAATATTATTCCGGTGTTTCATATATTTTGGGTAGTCTACAAAATGCTCCGGCAAGGAGAAAAGGCTAGAATTCAAGAATTTTTATTAAGTCCTTCGATTCTGAGTAAAGCTTCGGATTTCAGGTATGTAAGGCTTCAATGAGAGTATTCCTTCCACTCTCACACCTAAAGTATTTTGATTTTATGATAAATTATGTTTCTTTTTTTAAAGTTTTACTCTAAGGTATGTGAGTGTTTATCCAGGGGTTCTTCCACCCATGGAGTCCAAAACTCTTTCAACTAAATCTCTTGATTTCAAAAAAGATATTTTATGGGTAATTTTTATTTCTACTTAATAGCATGAATCATGGTTAAACTAATGATTATTGGTCTATTTTGATGCAAAATAATTTCATATGTATGTATTGATGGTTTGCAAGTATTTTCTCTATTTAGCTTTTTAAAGGTTCTTGAAATTAATGGTGGGTTATTTAAAGCATGATTTTTAATTGATGGATTTCAATGTATTTATGCATAATTTCATTTACATTCATGTTTGAAAATTGAAGTGATTTGAACCCACTTAGTTTTACTATGTTTTTAATGAAGTTTGATTTGAATGCTTTTAATCCAAATGAATGTTTATGAAAGCAATGTCTATGATCAAAAGAGAGTCTTATGAAATAAAAGAATGATGAAATAATATGAATGATGGATTCTTTATGGAATAAGGATAATTCTTGCATATTTGATTTACCAAAGGTTTTAATGAGCTATTCACTGAATATGACATTTTGAATTCTCAAGCTATATGCTATGACTATTTTGTAGTATTAAACTATTCCATGGGATTAACTTAGAATCGAATGGGTCATTGAGGTGAGATTTGGTAAGAGAATCCTAGTAGCAACCCCTTATCTGATTAACTATGTGCCAACATAGGAGCCCTTGTAGGCTTACGCTAATGGATCCATGAAAGCCCTTAAAGTTAAAGTTAAAATGTAAAGTAGACGGAGTTCTACCCTAGGCAAGTAGACTCCCCGCCCAACGTAAGGGGTTATGTTAGATTCCATGTAATAGCTCAAATGGTATTAATGTCAATTATAGTAAAATTCCCACAGATAAACGTTTTAAATTCTATTTATATGATTACTCATGCATGTATATATCCACATATGTATGATTTAAATTATATCTACTTGATTACTCATGCATGCATTCATTTATGTACTTTACCTTATAAATGTCTAAATAGTTTACATTTTATTCCATGCCAACATTTTTAGTTCATTCAAAGTACTAGCACATACTCTTTTGCCTACATGATATCACCGTGTAGGGATCAGTGCTCCTCTTTGTTCTCCTTCACGTGGATGGTTGAGATATCATTGAAGGCTACTTTTGGTGAGTTCCCATGCTCCAAGAACAATACTTCTTTATCTTTCTAGCTTATGATATATTGAGACCTTTAAACATTTAATATGACATTTCTTTCAATTATGATTGAGGGTCAGCTAGGGACTTGTCTTAGCCCTGTTAAATCTAAAAGTTAGAAGTATTGTTGGACATATGTAGGTTGAAGATTTACTATTATGGTTTCCACTTGTTTATTTATTGTCATTACCTATAAAAGGCTAAAAGTATGCTAAGAGGCTTTTTAGGTACTTTTGAGTTCCTCATTCGCTGTTTCACGTCTAGACTTTAGGCTTGGATCGTGAAAAACTTGGTATCAGAGCCTAAGGTTTTGAATGGTCCTCGGAGTCCAACATACCGTATCAAATCTTTTTCATGGTTGTGAAGTGCGCCACATCTATGAATAGGAGACCGTGGAATGTTTAGGAAAGTTTTCACTTCTTTTAAATTTATGTCGTGCCTTAGAGTATCCTAAACTTTCCTCTAACTAACGACCCATTTTGTGTTCTCTAGATCATGACTCGTAGAAGATCACCTCCAAGAGAAAGGGTTGACGATGAGGACCAAGCTCCTCCTATTTCTAATTCCCCACATCATGAGAAAGGGGTAACCCATGCCGAGTTTCATAATATCATTATGTTGTTGGCTTAAGTTGTAGCCAACCAAGGGCATCAAGGTGTGCCTCCTCCCTAAATGCAAAATTTAGCCTTTAGGATTTAGGATTTCCAAAGGATGAATCCACTCGAGTTCGATAGTTCTAAACTAGATGAGGACCCTATGAACTTCATTGATGAGGTGTACTGGATTGTGGCTATCATGGGTGTTCAACCGAATGAGAAGGCTGAGCTAGTGTTATAATAACTCAAAGGTGTGGCTCGAGTTTGGTATGAATATTGGGTTGTTTAGAGGGATGAAAAAATGGGGCCAATAGGATGGAAAGAGTTCAAAGGTGCCTTTCTAGACCGCTTCTTTCTATTGAAGATAAAGGAAGCCAAACTCTAAGAGTTCATCAACCTCCGTCAAAGGATTATGAGCGTGAGGGAGTATGCCCTCAAATTCACTAAGTTGGTCAAAGTATGCTCCCTTCATGGTCTTTGACCCAAGAGCTAGGATGAGCAAGTTTATTTATGGTGTCTCAATCTTAGTGTCCAAG
The DNA here is from genome assembly GCF_947179165.1 of Solanum dulcamara. NCBI lineage: Eukaryota > Viridiplantae > Streptophyta > Magnoliopsida > Solanales > Solanaceae > Solanum > Solanum dulcamara. The sequence goes on from NC_077245.1 coordinate 62,758,068, forward strand.
GAGTGTCGTATGTCCATACTGGTCAAAGAGATGGATATCTCTCGGTTAATGACTTATGTAGAACAAATTGAAGAAGAGAAGCTGAGGGAGAGATCAAGGGGGTTCAAAAAGGCTAGAGTGGATGGTGGAGGGTTTAACCCTCAAAGGTATGGTTATAGAAACAATTGCAAAGTCCAAGGTGGGCAACAGTTTATGGGACAAGGTTCCACCAATTCTCCTCCTTCAAGGTTCAATAAGGACAAGGGTGCTAAGCCAATGGCTCCAAGAGAGAATGTTGGTGCTCAAACTTTCCCCGTTTGCAAGAAGTGTGGAAAAACTCACAAAGAGGAATGCTTAGCCAGCTCTAATGCATGCTTCAAGTATGGAAAGCTGGGCCACCATGCTAGGGATTGTAGAGGTGGTAGTGGTAGGACTCAAGGCCAAATTTCTCATATTTAACAAGCCTAAGGAGATGGCCAATGCACCACCTACTTTTATGCCTTGCATGGGAGACAAGAGGTTGATGACGCACCTAATGTCATTAGCGATATGCTAAAGGTCTTTTCTTTTAATGTGTATGCATTATTAAATCCGGTTGCAAATTTATCATTTATTACTCCATTTCTTGCTAATAGGTTTGATGTGTCACCCGAAATGTTATTAGTGCCTTATTTGGTGTCTAGCCCCGTTGGTGAGTTGGTTGTTGCTAGAAAGGTCTATCGGGGTTATCTCCTGTCTATCTTGCATGAAGTTTTTTCTTGTGATCTAATTGAGCTTGGCATGGTAGATTTCGATGTCATTGTTTGGATGGATTGATTATATACATCTTATGCTTCCATAGATTGTAGGACTCATTGAGTCAAGTTCCAATTTCCAAATGAGTCCGTTCTTAAATGGGAGGGTCGTGATTCGGTAGTGAAGAGTAAGTTTATTTCTTGTCTTAAGTCCCAAAAATTTATTGCTAAGGGTTGTATTTACGACATTGTGAGGTTTAGAGATGTCGACTCCGAAAATCCTCCTCTTGAGTTGGTTCCCGTAGTCAATGAGTTTCTCGATGTCTTTCATGATGACCTTCCCTGTGTCTCTCCCAAAAAGAAAGTTGATTTTGGTTCGATCTCCTCCTCGATATCTAACCTATCTTTATTTTTCCTTACCAGATAGGCCCGACGAAATTGAAAGAGTTGAAAGAACAATTAAAGGACTTGTTGGAAATGAGGTTCATAAGGCCAAGTATTTTGCTATGGGGTGCTCCATGTTATTTGTGAGAAAGAAGGATGGGTCGCTTTGAATGTGCATGGACTACTGATAATTAAATAAGATGAATATGAAGAATAAGTACCCAATCCCTATAATAGATGACGTTTTTGATCAATTGCAAGGGGCAAGTCACTTCTCTAAGATTGACCTTTGGTCTGACTATCACCAAATAAGGGTGAGGGAGTGTGCCATTACCAAAATGGCTTTCCAAACAAGGTATGGCCACTTTGAGTTTATAGTGATGTATTTTGGGTTGACGAATACACTGGCGGTGTTTATAGACTTGATGAATAGGGTGTTCAAACCTTACCTTGGTATTTTTATGGTGGTCTTCATTGATGATATTTTAATTTACTCTTGGGGTGAGGAAGAACATAAGAATCACTTGAGAGTTGTGCTTCAAACATTGAGGGATAGGCAATTGTTTGCAAAATTTAGTAAGTGTGAATTTTGGTTGAAGGAGGTGGCATTTCTTGTTAATATATGTTTGGTGATGGGATCAAGGTTGATCCTAAGAAAATGGAGGCAGTTAATAAATGCCCTAGACCGTTGTCTCCTTCAGACATTAGGAGCTTCTTGGGATAGACGGGTACTATAGAAGGTTCGTCGAAGGGTTTTCTTCCATCTAATTTCCTATGATGAAATTGACCCAAAAGAAAGCTAAATTCATATAGACGGATCAGTGTGAGAAGATTTTCTAGACCTTGAAAGATCAATTTACCTCCGTTCCTATTTTGACTCTACCGGAAGTATTAGAAGGGTTTGTGGTTTATTGTGATTTTTCAAAGATTGGTTTGGGTTGTGTCTTAATGCAAAATGGCAAAGTCATAGCTTATGCTTCTAGGTAATTGAAGGTTCATGAGCGTAACTATCTTACCCATGACCCTAAATTGGTAGCCGTTGTTTTTGCTTTGAAGATTTGGCGGCATTACCTCTATGGGGTTCATGTGGATATATATACCAATCATGAAAGTCTTCAATATGTGTTCACCCAAAAGGACCTTAATTTAAGGAAAAAGAGGTGGCTAGAACTCCTCAAGGACTATGACATGAGTGTGCACTGTTATTTGGGTAAAGCCAATGTAGTTGCCGATGCACTTAGTAGAATGTCTATAGAGAGTGTGGCCCATGTTGATGAAAGGAAGAGGGAGTTGGTGAAAGATGTTCACCAGTTGGCTATATTAGGGGTGAAGTTGTGTGGTACCAATGATAGTGGTATGGTTGTTCAAAATGGGTCCGAATCCTCTTTGGTGGTGGATGTAAAGTCAAAGCAAGATCTTGACCCGATGTTTATTGAGTTAAATAAATTAGTGAAGGAAAAGAAGGTAGAGGTCATATCCTAAGGGGGAGATAGGGTGCTCTACTACCAAGGTCGACTATGTGTTCTGGATGTGGATGGTCTAAGGAGTTTGATCTTGATAGAGGCTTATAATTCTACATACTCCATTTATCCTATTTCGATGAAAATGTACCGAGACTTAAAATAGTTCTATTGGTGGGGTGGCATGAAGAAGGACATAACATTCGTGTCCGAATGTTCGAATTGCCAACAAGTGAAGGCTGAACATCAAAGGCCGGGTAGCCTAGCCCAAGACATTAAAATCCTTACTTGGAAGTGGGAAGATGTGACTATGGATTTTGTAGTGGGTTTGCCTCATACCCGGAAGCGTCATGATTCGATTTGGGTAATTTTTGATAAAATGACTAAGTTGGCTCACTTCCTCCTGGTTAAGACTTCTTATAGTACTGAAGACTATGCCAAGTTGCATATTTGAGAGTTGGTGAGGTTGCATGGTGTGCCATTGTCCATTATTTTAGGTCGTGGTACCCAATTTACTTCTCACTTTTGGAGATCATTTCAAAAGGGCCTTGTAACTAAGGTAAAGTTGAGTACTGCATTCTATCCTCAAATCGATAGGCAAGCCGAAAGGACGATTCAAACACTAGAAGATATGTTAAGGGCTTGTGTGTTAGAGTTTAAAGGAAATTGGGATGATCATCCACTACTCATCGAGTTTGCCTATAATAATAGATACCACTCAAGTATTGAGATGGCACCGTTTAAGGCTTTGTATGGGAGACAATGTAGATCCCCGGTTAGTTGGTTTGAAGTAGATGGGATGACCTTGTTTGGCCCCAATTTGGTACTTGATGCTTTAGAGAAGGTGAAGATCATTAGAGAAAGGTTGAAGATGGCTCAAAGTCGTCAAAAGTCATATTCCGACACTAAAAGAAGGGATCTTAAGTTTAATGTGGATGATTGGGTGTATATGAAGGTTTCACTAATGAATGGTGTAGTTCGGTTTGGTAAGAAAGGAAAATTGAGCCCTAGATATGTAAGGCCTTATAGAATCATGATATGTGTTGGCAAGGTTGTGTATGAGTTAGAGTTGCCATTGGAAATGGCCATAGTTCACTCGGTGTTCCATGTGTCTATGTTGAGAAAATGAGTGGGTGATCCTAGTTCCATTGTTCCTTTGGGAGTAGTGAATGTTGAAGAAAACTTGACCTATGAAAAAGTCTCGGTTGAAATTTTAGACCGGCAAGTTAAGAGATTAAGGAACAATGAAGTTGCATCTGTTAAAGTCCTTTGGAGGAATCAACAAGTCAAAAGTGCTACATGAGAAACGGAAGCGGATATGATTAAGCGATACCCTCATCTTTTTCCCTCTACTCAAACCTAAGAATATGAAAAATGCATTATGTGAGTGGCCTATTCCCAAGGCATTCTCAAGGCACTTGTGAGAATTTCTGAGGAATGTTACATGAAGTCCCAAAGATTCTCCAAGTTTTCATTAAATTTTTAATTAATTATGAACCCTAGTTTTGATGAATTGCATTGGGCTAAATTGATTTTATTTTTAAATGTTATCAATGATCTTTATATGCATGTTCTCATATGAATTACATGATTTCAAGTTGATTTATAGATGCCCATGCATAAAGCTATATTTTCAAGCTATGATTATGAATTTAAGATGAGTTATGAGTTGATCATGAGTTAAATGATTTTCAATGAAAGTTTTATATGAGTTAAAGTTGATATTTATGATTCTAAAGTTAAAGTTATGATGATGATCAGAGTTAAGATCAAAAGATATTCAAAGATGGTGATAAGGAAAATTCTCACCGAAGTTATAGATTTTTATGAATCACTAAATAGATGAGCTATTCCTAATTTGTTTTAAAGATGGATTGATAGGCAGTTACTATCTTTCCCTACTTTGTTATGATTATGTTTAATGAGTTTCCATTGGGATATTCACTAATCACCGAGAGGGATTCTAGGTGGGGTTCGGTTCGATAATGCAGTTAGTTACCTAAGGGGATCCTAGTAGCAACCTAAAGACTCAAACTACGTTGCCCATGTCGGTTGCCTTCATGGCCTAGCTAGTGGATCCACATATCCCAGTTGAGTTGAGTTGAGTTTCCTTTGGAGTATGCCCTGGAACGGTAGCCTTTCCTATTTCGATGCAAGCGTTGTCGACCTGTCTTGATATAAGAGTCATCAAATTCCATGTAATATCTTACATGATCTTATTTATCGGTTAAAGGTCGTATCCCATACAAGTTCAAGTTAAATCTATGAGAATTCAAGGTATGAGTTGGAAGTTAAAGTTCTTATTATATACATTGACCATGAGTTCCATAAGTTTTAAGTGGCTTTTAAACTATACTCATGTGCATTATGATTGGTCATGCATCCTATGGAATATTGATTAGATTCTTTACTTGTTCATGTATACCTCATATACTTAGTACAATCAAATGTACTAACACATGTTTTTCCTACATTATCTCATAATGTAGGGCTGGACGACACTCACGATCACCTCACTCATGGCTAGAGATTTTCTTTAGATTTCAAAGAAGTTGGTGAGTCCTCATTCTATCGAGGACAAGACTTTTATTCATGTTACTATTGTTTACACTTTCTGCTATTGTTAGGGTCAGCTAGGCGCTTGTCCTAAGCTCCTGTCAAAGACTATACTAGAGGCATCTTTAGAAAATATTATGGTATAGTCTGGTTGTACATTTATAGAGTTGATCTCCCTTAGTCCCGTTCCCTTATGATTATTACTTCCTCTTATCTTTATCATGTTCTTTACCTTATGTATGCGATGTATGATAAGATATCTTATGTGGGTCCCTCATATCCCATTCACCATGTTACAAGTAGGCCCTAGTTTAGGTAGTGAAACTTAAGCAATTGAATGATCAGTTAAATAACTTATTGGATAAGAGATTCATTAGACTGAGTATCTCTCCATGGGGCTATGGTTCTCTTTGTTCAAAAGAAAGATGGTTCTCTTTGTATGTGTATTGATTATCAACAATTGAAAAAGGTCACAATCAATAATAAGTATCCCAATCTAATGATTGATGACTTGTTTGATCAACCTCAAGGTGCAAGTTATATTTTCAAAGATTGATCTTCGATCAGGTTATCATCAGAAGTGAGGAAATGTGATATTTCAAAAATGGATTTTAGAACTTGGTATGGTTACTTTTGAATTTTTGGTTATGTATTTTAGACTAACGAATGCTCCTGCAACTATTTTGGATTTGATGAACAGGGTGTTCAAGCTATATTTAGATATGTTCGTCATTATGTCATTGATGATATGCTGATCTATTCTTGGAGTGAGGAGGAGTATGCCGATCATTTGAGGATTGGCTTGCAAATTCTCAAGGACAATCAATTATTTGTTATATTTAGGAAATGTAAATTTTGGTTGAGGTAGGTGGCGTTCCTTGTCTATATTATCTCCAGTGATGATATTCAAGTTGATCTTAAGAAGACTGAGATGGTTAAGAATTGGCCTAGATTCCTTTCTCCTTTAGATATTTGAAGTTTCTTGGGCTTAGTTTGTTATTATAGACGATTTGTGGAAGGTTTTCTTCTATTGCTTCAATTTTGACTACACTAACTCAAAAGAAGGTGAAATTATAATAGTTCAAAGTACATGAGAAGAGTTTCCAAGAGTTGAAAGATTGGCTCACTTCAGTCCCAGTCTTGACCTTACCAAAAGGATTCGATGGGTTCGTTGTGTATTGTGATGCTTTGAGGATTTTTCTTGGTTGTATTTTGATGCAAAACTATAAGGTGATAGCCTATGCTTCTAAGCAACTTAAGGTGCATGAAAAGAACTATCCAACTCATGACTTGGAGTTAGCTAAGGTTGTGTTTGCTTTGATGATTTGGAGGCACTATCTCTATGGTGTTCATGTTGATGTGTTCACCGATCATAAGAGTTTGCAATATATTTTCAAGCAAAGGGATTTGAATCTTCCTCAAAGAAGATGACTTGAGTTGTTGAAGGATTATAATGTAAGTGTTCTCTATCATCTAGGAAAAGCAAATGTGGTTGCCGATGCTCTTAGTAGATTGTCCATTGATAGTATTACTCATATGAGGATGCAAAAAATGAGTTAGTTCATGATGTGAATAGAATAGCGCATTTGGCTATTCTCTTGTTAATTCCGAGGATGTTGTGTTGTTGTGCAAAATAGCTCAGAATCATATTTTGTATCATATGTGAAGGAAAAATAAGATAGTGATCCAACTTTGATTGAATTGAAGAAGACGATTTCTGAAAAGGCCATTGAGGCTTTCTCCCAAGGAGGATATGGTGTGCTTTGTTACCAAGTTCAATTATATGTCCCTATTGTTGATGGTTTGAGGGAGATGATATTGTTCGAAGCTTTTGGTTCCTGATATTTTATTTATTCGGGATCGACAAAGATGTAGTGTGATTTGAGGGAAGTTTATTGGTGGAATGACATGAAGAAGGATATTGAGAAGTATGTGGTTAAGTGTCCTAATCTTCAACAAGTAAAGGCTGAGCATAAAAAATCGAGAGGTCTAGCTCAAGATATTGAGATTCCTATCTTAAAGTGCAAAGATTTAAATATGGACTTCATTATGGGTTTACCTCATACTCATAAGCAACATAATTCGATTTGGGTTATTATGGATCGAATGACCAAGTCAGCACATTTTCTTCCCATAAAGAATTCTTATTTAGGTGAGGATTATGCTAGACTTTATATTCGAGAGTTGGTTAAGCTTCATGCAGTTCCATTGTCTAATATATCACACCGAGGTACTTAGTTTATTTCTCAGTTTTGAAGATCATTTTAAAAGGGTCTTGGTACTCAAGTTAAGCTTAGTATAACTTTTCACCCTCAGACTGATGGTCAAGACGAATGAACTATTCATACTTTGGAAGATATATTGAGGGCGTGTATGTTCGACTTCAAAGGTAATTGGGATGACCATTTACTATTGCTTGAGTTTGCCTATAATAACAGTTATCATTTGAGTATCCAAATGACTCCATTTGCGGCATTATATAATAGGAGGTGTAGATCTTTGATTGGAAGGTTCGAGGTTGGTGAGTTCATTTTGATTGGTCCGGAGTTGGAGTGTGAAGCTATGGAAAAAGTTTGGCTTATTAGGGAGAGGTTGAAGAGTGCCCAAACCCGACAAAAGTCCTATAGGGATGTGAGTAGAAGAGACCTTGAATTTGATGTTGATGATTGGGTTTACTTAAAAATTTCACCTATGAAGGGTGTGTTGCATTTTGTCAAGAAAGTAAAGTTGTCTCATTTGATAGGCCCATATCAAATTTTGAGGCGTTTTGCAAGGTAGCTTAGGAGTTGAATTTTCCTTCGAAATTTGAATTGGAGCATCCGATGTTTCATGTCTCTTTGTTGAAGAAGTGTATTGGTGATCCTACTTCCGTTTCACCCTTGAAGATTGTGGGTGTAAGGGAAATTCTATCTTATGAAGAAGTTCTGGTTGAGATTTTTGATCATAAAGTCTAGAAATTAAGGAATAAGGAAGTTGCTTTCGTCAAGATCCTTTTGAGGAACCAACTAGTTGAGGGTGCTACATGATAGGCCGAAGACGAGATGATGTGTCATTATCCTCATCTCTTTCCCTCAGTTCCATCTTGATGTATCAAGTTTCCTCATGTTCACTCTCTCAGATTCATGCATTTCAGTCATTCTCATGTTTCCATATGCATGCATGTTCATGAATTGATTTTAAGTCGTGTTTTAGCTTAGGATTGATTATTCCTTAGTTTATGAATTTTAATATATTGTTGCATTCATGTTGGGTTATTAGATATCTTGCCCTACTATATTCATGTTAGATTGAGTCCCATTTGAGGATGGATATTCCCAGGAGGGAGATATTGTAATACTTGGGAAGTTAGAAAGTAAAATGAAAGAAATTTGCAGAAAAAGTGATTTGGTGCTGGTTTCCACGAGCTAACCTACGACCCATAGGAAGACAATCATAGAAAACTTAGACACTTGGAAAATTTTGGAACCTCAGGAGTTGACTTACGAGGGTCAGCTACGGACTGTAGTGGGTTCTAAGGGTCATAGGGTGACCTGTAGAGTGAGGATCAAAGACTTGATTTTTGGAAACTTCAAAGTTGTACAAGATGAGTAGGTTCTACAACGTCTAAAGCTTTCGATGACTCATAGACTTGGGTCGTAGGATTGAAGACCATTTCCAGTAGCTATAGTTTTGGTACATGGCTTCTACGGTGCCTCTAACGACCGATGGAAAATCTTACGACCCATAGAAATAGGTCGTAAAAGTGAAGTGCAATTTAAGTAGCTCTAGAATTGGGACACAGGTTCTACGAACCCCGTTAATGACCTATGGAAGACCTTACAAACCATAGGTCCCATATGTAGGGTCATTCTAGCAGAATTTATCTAGGGTTATTTTAGGAATTTTCCATCCTTTTAACTCCTAAACTACGTTGTTTTTAACAAAAATGGATGACCTATAATGTTATACCCCGTACTTGTGTACATTGGAACATGTTTTTTTTCTTTTCTTTTTCTCTAAAAGATTTCCATGTGAACCATGTTATCTATGAAGTTCTATGTGAGTAGCAATGGTTGGAAATAGGTTTGGAAGGATTGGAAAGGAGTTGGAGGCCAAGTAGTAAGTTGTGGTAATAGACCTACTTGCATGAGCTACCAACTTAGATGTCTTACATAATTAAGCTACTTGAGTACATGGCGAGCTTACGTAGCAAGGATTACACAGGTTCCTAAAGTAAGATGAGATTACGAACCTACAAAAAGGAGTAAGTAGGTGATGCACCTACTTAGAAATTGGGCCCCACCAAGACACGTGGCGGCAGAAGGGACATGTGGAAGCAAGAGAAGAGTACATGTGGCAGCAGGTGACGCACCTACTTAGACCAAGTAGGTGACGCACCTGCTTGGACCAAGTAGGTGACGCACCTGCTTGGGTTGACCCCACCCCACCACGTGGCAGCCATAGAGTAGATGCATAGATGGGGTGGTCTAATGAGGGCTGGAAAGGTGTCACCCTTAGGGGATGCCATGTGTTACCCTCTAAGGGAGGATATATATACATGTGTTGATGACTAAGGGTCTTATTTTCATTTTCTACACTTAGCCAAATTTGGAGAAAACTAGAGAACAAGAGAGAGTAGCTACGACAACAGCTCGAGTCAAGGTAAGCCCTCTAATTTTTCTCCGTAAATTAATTATCTAAGGTGTTCCTCGATCAAATGAAGGTTTTTAACAACGTAAATTAATTGTTGGGGCAGCAAGAGAGTGCAATGAACAACCCACTAAATTTTCAGCCACATTAAGGAGCTCTCGAGGTCAATTTTTAGCAAGGTAAGTTTTTTCCTTTCGAATCGGTGTTAATGATATTGTAATGGAAATATTACTTATGTTAAATGAAGTTGGAAGTAAGAAAATTGCATAATTATGATTGACGTTGTAAACAAACGGAATTGAAGTCGTTCTAGTTGGATTAAAGTTGAGTAGTGTTGTTATTATCATGGTGTTGTATTTGAAGGTAGTTTGTGTGTGTTAAAGGGGATGGAAACCTGATTAAAAATAGGTATGGGTGCTTCTGGTTTCAGACACATCATGACCCATTCTGTGTGGTTAAGATTTTAAGAAATAAAGATTGAAAACCCTATTTTGGTGTCGTGGTTTTGGGCGAGCTGTTTGGAGCTTGTATTGCATAATATTGAAGTGGTCTAATTGTACATGGCTGCTGGTTGTTGTTGTTGATATGTCTTTACCAATCAGAGGTGTAATTGGAAGTTCGGATATGGTAAGTTATAGGGGAGATGTTGCCCGATTTCCGTTAACTTCTTAATTAACTAATAGACTAGTCGAGAAAAGCGAATAAGAAAATGATTCCTATGGATGCTTGGTTGTAGATTTAGAAGTTGGAAAGTCTAAGGTTATTAATATTAGTATTACTTTCGTGTTAAATAGGTTCAGAGGGAGACGAAGCAAGCGTGGTTATGATTAATCCATAAGAGGTATGTAAAGCTATCCTTTTGTTCTCTTGGCATGTTTTAGCCATAAGTGGTTTATATGTGAAATGTGGGGATAGTTCCATTTTTAAAGTCCGAGTATGATTTATGACTTTTATCCACTTCTTGATGTTAGAACTCCTACAAAAATTGAGTATTGCCTCTCGAGTCTTCTATATGATAGAAAGTAGTAAGTATGTAAAGCCTATCCTTTTTTTCTTTTGGCATGTCTTAGATATAAGTGAAATGTAATATGCACTTTGAGGGTAATTCCATTCATAAGTTCTGGGTATAACTCGTGACTCGTATTCACTTCTAAATGTTAAAAGTCTTAAAGTAGTTGAACTACTACCCTCGAGCCTTCTATATGTTGAGTAGTAATTGGATGCGTGAGCTCCTATTCCTAAGGGCTCTATGATGATAAATGTCTCCGATTGTATAAGCTGTGTAGCATTATCTTGATGCACATCTATAATGCCTGAGGCTCTACTTGATATGATCCCTAGTGACCTTTAAAGGGTACTTAAGAAAATTACTACCCTGATCTTCAAGAGACGATTCACTTGACTATTTCATGGAGTCTCAGATGATGATTTAACTTGCATATGGTTACTCACTACTCTACTCGTGCATGCTGTTATTATATTTTCCATCGAGTCCCATAATGGGCCGGGTATATTAATCGTGCACAACTTCACTACATTTTTACCAAGTCCCGGGCCGGGTATGATATATGTATACGATGATATGAAGATATGATTATTCACCAAGTCCCTTGCTAGAGGGCCGGGTACAATATATGATGATATGATGACATGACTATGAGACCGAGTTTCATAATGGGCCAGGTATGGTATAAATATACACTATTCTCTTCACCGAGTCCCTCACTAAAGGGCCGAGTACGGTATATATATATATGCATATAATGACATAATAACACATTTATAACAGTGAGTCCCACAATGGGCCGGGTACGGTATATAATGATAATACACATGACTCCATTTTATAAGATGCAGGTATAGTGATTTATTAATTGTTATACTTGTCCCCTACATCCCTATGTCAACTGTAATCTCCTTGTGGTATTTTATGCTTTACATACTCAGTACATATATCGTACTGACCCTCTCTTTTTTCGGGGGGATACATTTCATGCCCGCAGGTACAGACACGTATTTTGGGGATCCGCCAGCTTAAGATTCCACTTAGCGAGTTTGGGAAGAGCTCTATTGTATTGGAGCCTAGCTTTTGGTACTAATCCTTTGATGTATATATTTGTTTATTCGAGGGTACGGTGGGGGCCTGTCCTGCCATATGTTACTGTTAATACTCTTAGAGGTCTGTAGACATGTGTGTGGGTTATGTATATATGTGTGTTCATTTGTGTCTATATGACTTATGTTTGGGGATGTTTCCTTTGTCGTGGCAATCTTGTCGGCTCGCGTATGTGTTTATAATGGAACGACCCCACATGTTACGATAGCCTCGTCGACTTATGTGTTATGTTGCCTATTGATAAGTTGTGACCCTCTTAGGAGACAGGTTGTGCCAATATATGAACATACGACAGGTTTACTTACAGCTAACAAGGATATACGCGAGTGTCCAGCTTGGACACCTGTCACGACCTACGGGGTTGGGTTGTGACATATAAGTAACCAAAGCCTTTAAAGCTTCCCCATTCCCTCCTATTCTCCTAAAATCATCTAAGGCATAAAAGGTATTCTCGCAAAGGTCATCTTCTCCATCAAACTAGGGTTCCAAGATCACTCTCAATTACTTTTGGGCTTTGAATATCCAGGTATATGGAAATTCACCAATGGTTTCCTTTCATCCATTGGGTCGCAAAATATCTCAATCTTTTCAAGTTTTATTTCACCTAATTCAATTAGGGTTTTATGTCAAATCTCAAGGGTCCTTTTTATTTTGATTTAATTTATAGGATCTACCTTTACAAGTATTCTCTCCTTTTTCACTGTAGGAGTTACACCGAATTCCATGTTGTAGTTCACATAGTCTTATTATTAGTTATAGTTAATATCCCGCAAAATGACTATGTTTTCCTTAAAGCTTTCCATGATGAGTTTTAAGAAATGCACTGACCTTATATAATGATTTATGATTTACTTTCTTGTTTAAAAGAATTCTTGGTAATGCATTTCATGTTTACACCTATTATGATATCATATTTTATGTTATGCATATTTTTGACATAGTATATTCTATGTCCTAACACATACCTAATGCCTATATTATTTCATAATATAGGTCACAATGCTCCTATCCATTCTCGTGGCTAGTACGGATTCATGTTGGTGTTGTATACTTTGGTGAGTCCTCATAATTTGAGGGCGTAACCACTATGTCATTTCTTTCCTGACTTTTACACTTTCTTATGTTTTGAGTGAGATAGGGCTTGTCCTACGTCCCCATCTTCTTTAGTAGAGGCATTGTCAGACTAAACTATTATGCTTATGTTCATTTCATATGTTTTGTTTTGAAATCTCTTTTATCGAGATTTCTACATTTTGAGACTTACCTTTCACATTTAAGTTTTCTCTTGATTTCATATTATCTTATGTCATGCTATATTATTCTAAGAGGCTTGATTAGGGTCCCTCAGGGTTCAAATTGCGGTGTCATGTCTAGGGTCTAGCTTGGGTTGTGACACCTTAATAAGGACTTTTTGGATGGATAAATGAGTTGAGTTTGTGTCCCTTATCCTAGCAAGGTATTGGAAGGCTCTAGCAACGTGCATAATACGTTGTATTATCACGAGGCTCATAATGATGGTTGTTGGTTAGAAAAACTCCCAAAGAAAAGAAAAATAATTATTTTTAAGGAATTGCATTTATTACCTCACTTTAGTTGTAAAGTTTTAATGTTTCATTACACTTGCATACTTTACTGGTGTCGAGTTATTTTCAACATATCTTTCAGCATGACTATTCTGTTTAGTTATTATTTTCATTCAGTTATATTACATACCATAAATTCTATGTACTAATATCTTTTAATACTGCATCTCTTTAAGATGCAGACATGGGTATTTAGGATAATCAATAGGTGCTCCATTGAGAGGACACTTCGTCAGCCTTTGTTGAGACTTCCTTTCTTTTGGAGGACTCCTTTACAGTTATTGCTTTGAGCATTTAGTAGTTCTTTTGAGGTAGTCGTGAATCCTGTCCCGATACCTATCCTTAGTTATTAGAGGCTTCATGCATTAAGTTAGGGAGTCAATTCAGTTATTACAGTTTGATGTTTAAACATTATTTCTTCTATTACAGAGTTATTCACAGATTCTTACTTTAACAGTAATAAAGATGCTTGAGTTATATTAAATGTTTTAAATGCTCATATTATTTAGCTTCCGCATTTGAGTTTAGTCTCCCGCTCATTAGTCAATCAAGTCAAGATCGCTTATGGACCAACAATGATTTCTGAGTGCTAGCCACTCTCAGAGAGTAGACACGGGACGTGATAGTGGTAGTGTCAAGTTACCCATAGGGATTGTTGTCTAGAAGTCCTTGGGCTAATCAGTCTTACCTCTAATGCAATATTATAGAATATGTCATAAATCAAGTTTCATTTCCCATGAGGGGTAACTTATTCTTTGAAAGTTCTGGGGCTAAGTCTTTCCTCTAAGGCAAGAGTTATAAACTATATCATAAATTAAGACACAACGTGATATTGTCACGTCTTACCCATGGGCTGTAACTTGTTGTTTTGAAGTTCTTGGTCTAAGTCTTGCCTCTAAGACAATAGTTATAGAGTATCTCATAAATCAAGTTCTCTTTCTCATTGGGCGTAACTTATTTTTTGAAATTCTTTTGGGCTAAGTTTTGCCTCTAAAGCAAGAATTAGAGAGCATCATAAATGAAGACACTTTTTTTAATTAGAGAGTGAGGCACCTGACCCCTATTATTAAACAAAGAATATTACATATGTTCATGTCCAAAAGTGACATGACCCAATTCTAACAAAGAAAAAATAGGACTTAAACTAAGGACAATACATCAAACCGACATAGGCACAAACCAATTTGTTTTTGGGAAAGTGATGAAAAATCTGGAATCCATTAGAGCTTTGGTTATCTTCATCATGAGGAAAAGGACGCTGATGCTTGTCTATCCATGTCACCTCCTCAGTTACTAAGATCTACATAGATCTGAGTGAGCTACTGATAGAGAAATTAGCAACAGCAACGAACACTCAATAGACTCCGGGTGAGTATATATACGACTTGAAATTCATAGATCTATACACTCATCCATTTTAATCAACCTCACTCAGAAGATTTGTACTTTGATTTAGCTATAGAGGAATGATGGAATCTTGGTTATTCGATGGTTTGAAAGAATAAGTTTGCCTCGTACAAGCTAATTACTCTCATATTTTAATCTGTAATTACTTTCCTTATCTAAAATCTATGGATTGAATCTCAAATTAAAAATTGGTACCACCATCTGGCATATAGCCCAAAGGGAAAAGAAAACAAATTAAGAACTAGTGCTTTTTCCTTTCAGAACACAACCTAAAGTTTTATAGCTCGAAAGAGTCTTCTTGTGCAGCTGAGCAAATTATGTATATGTTCCTTTGTAACTAGGCACCATGATTAACCTCTTTCATAAATTTTCAATATTGATACCTGTTCTTCAATGGGTTGAATCCCAAAGGGATTAATACCACCATTAAGAGCATAGGTATTTCAACTAAAAAGTATTATGACCACTATTATGAGATTAACACAATGTGACTAAAATAAGACAAACTCGGCTTAAGTGAGATACTGTTTGAAATATTAAGTCACAGTTTAGTACCAATTGAACACCTCAAAAGCACTCACTTGGTGCATGTACTATCAACCAATTGAAATTTCTTCTAACTTAAAAGAAATTAAATAACTAAACTCACTAACTTCCTCACTTATAAATTAGTTAAATCTGTATTGACCTCCAAGGTCATTTCCATACTTTTTGTGCTTTTACAGTTTTACCCCTTTTCATAGCTTCTTTATATTCTTATGTGATATTGGGATGGGTGGCATGCTACCCAAGGTGTTCGGTTGAATTTTGAGGCGGTTTGGCCATTTTTGAGGCTTAAATCTTGAAGGAGTTGACTTTAGTTAGCATCCATAGATTCAGGCATTGTATGAGAATTTCAACAGTTTCATCAGCTCCAAAAGGTCTATTTTGGTCAGAAGAAAGGTTGGTTTGGGTTTTGGAGTCTTCGTTTTGAGTTTGTGCAATTTTTTATTTTAACTTTAAAGTTTTGGCCAAGTTTGACTTCGGTCAACATTATAAGTAAACGTACTCAGATAAAAATATTGTTAGTGCGGTTAACTCCAGAATGACGAGTTTGGTCTAGAGCAACCTTTGGTTCGGTTGTTGAGGTGCTCAGAATGACTTTTAGACCATTTGTACGTTTTGAATGCTTTCTTTGGAAAGTGTTAACTTTGGTCAAGATTTGAACAAAATGACCTCCGCTGGAAAATCCTTCGATTCCATTGAGTCAGAAATATCATTTTTAGCTGGGTAGCATAGTCCTTTTATGTTCTTGGGGTTTTGAATAAATTTCGGACCCCATTGGAGAAAAATCTCATTCCTCAAAGTTCAGCACCAGCTAAACTACTGGTGTAGGCCACTTTGCTCTTCGCGTTCGCGAGCCAAGGGCTGTGATCATGAAGGGCAGGGTCATTTTTCATCACGATCATGGGGATGGGTTCTTCTATCATGAAGAGTATTTTGATTAGGCCTCACGATCGCAATAAACAAATTTACTAGCTTCAGTGAATTAAATCCCTGTTTTCAGCAGGCTGTCCCATTTTGGGACTTAGAAAAATTGTGATTTGGATATCAATTCTGGACCATTTTCAATTATTTTTGTTATGGTGTGTTGAAAATTCTTGCGGGGACATTCCGAAACCCTTTTCCGTCTTATAAACCTTGTAAGTTTTGCGTAAATTCATTATTTCCTTATATTTTTGGCTATCCTAGGGCTTGATATTTTTGGGTTATTTTGAGCTCTTTCGATGCTCAAAATGTGCCTATTTTTGGGGCATAAGTTTCTTGAGCTATTTGGGACCTTTAACAGAGTTGTTTTTTTGATTTTGTGTGCGGAACCTATTGTCGAATCTTGAACCGATTTAGGTCCATTTTAAATAATAGTAATATGGGTATCGTTGGTTTTTTTTGATGTCTCCTTTGATAATTTGATATAGTGGCATTTTTTGAAGCCAGAGCAAAAAGGAAAAGCTCAGGTTTAGCGATTTGTGTGCGATTTTGGCCTTGAGGTAGGTTATGACTTCCTCTTGTTAGACTTGGCGTGGTTGGAACTAATATATTTTGGGTGGATCCTATTTAACATTTTGAATTCAATGATCATCGTTAGAATCTAGTTTGGGAAATTAGCCGTTGGAGCCTTAGTCTAGGTGCTAGCATTGCTTGTTTACTTCATTTAGAATTCTTAGAATTTACTCCTAGGTGATTTGAACTTAGAATGCCGCTTGTTTGTCTTGTTTGGTTTTGGTTGGCCACTTGTTATGATTTTGGCTTATGCTTATGCCTTGTTTGCTTACGATATTAAAATGTTGGACCCGAGGCCGTGATTTTGGTACATCGGAGTCTCAGGTTAGTGACATGGTGTGTTTGATATGATTTTTACTTGGCTTGATTGATGTATGATTTTGACATGCTACTTGTCTTACTTACCTCGCTGATGTTAAAAAAAATCTTTTTAAATGAAAGAATAAAAGATGAGATTAAGACATTCAGTGGATGAATAAATATGAGAAATTTAGGCAAATAGGGTGATATCTTATTTATGGCATTTCATGGTTGATGAGCCCGAGGTATGATTTTGGGCAGCCCTTATATTGACTTTGGGCTACACTTAAATACATTTGATAACTCGAGGTGTGAATTTTGGGTGGCCCATTGATACATATTCTTGGTTATTATTTCGATGTTGATGAGCTCGACGTATGATTTTGGGTGACCCTTTTATTAATGTGCTTGAGGGTTATTCTAGGTGCTTCATGATACTTTTGGAAGATGTTGAGCCATAAATACAAGTTTACATTTATGCATTCTTTCGGTATCTTATGAGTTGAGAATATTGATGTGATTACATGACTTGTTGGATTTACTTGATTATTGGATGATCTTACCTTACCCCTTTTCCCGAGATCGTAGTTTTATGCTCCTCCCCTCTTATTGTTAGTATTATTTTGTTGCTTATTATATATTTATTCTTTCTAAGCTCTGTCCGTCTATAATGCCTACTGAGTACCTCATGTTTTGGTAATCATACCGCACTTCTACATTTTTTTGGATGCGGCTCCTAGTTCTAGCCACCCCCAGCGCGTGCTTGATCATTTGTAGTTGTGCCAGATCTGAATTGTGGTGAGCTCCCTGTGTTCAGAGACTTGCTATATTTCCTCTTTTGCATTGACTTGTATTTTATATTTTGGACAGTTAGTTCTATGTTGTATATACATATATTGTCAGTTTTTATACTTAGTAGCTCATGTATAGGTGACACTAGGTCCGGGATTTGGTCTAGCATTAGTCTGTCATTTTTGGTCACTTTTGGGCCTTTTTGTATATTTTGTATCATATTTATATATTTATACCTTGGCCAGATTTCTTGTGTTATATTCGTCTTACATCCGTATTTTATGTTAATAATTATTTATTTAAATTGAGATTTGAACTTTTGCATTAGTTGAGTTTGGCCTGCCTACTAGGGGGTTACAGTAGGCGCCATCATAGTCAAAATTCAAGTCGTGATAGAGTGGTATCAGAGCTTAGGTTCACCGATCTCACCATTATAGGAGCAAGTGTCTAGTAGAGTCCCATGGATCAGTACGGTGACGTCTGTATCCAATCTTTGAGAAGCTATAGGACATTGTTAGGAATGTATTCACTATTATTGTTTCTAATTGTACGCTAATGATGATGAACACCTATAAATTCTATTTGTTTCAGTCTTTCTCAGATGACGAGGATGAGGGCCTTAGGGCCTTCAAATAGAGCCCCAACTCGGGGTAGAGGTCGAGTCAACATAGAAGTTGGGGTAGAGCTCAGGCCGAAACACCAGTGTCAGAGCTAGATATTGAGGTTGAGAAGTTTGAGTATCAGTTGGTAGAGAATAATCCAACTTAGCCCCCACCCAAATTCGTGGCCACACCGGTGTTACAGGATACTCTCGCCCAGATCCTCAGCTTCATGGAGGGTATGTCCCGACCAGGTACCTTGCCTGGCACATCAGCTGTACCTCAGGTCGGAGAGGAGGTATAAACTTTAGGCCAGGCTAGGTCACAGTATGATAAGACCGCAATCCTACATCTTACTACCACATCTCCTCATCCGGTGATTCAGCCTATCCCTACAATTATTTAACACATAATAGCTAGGCCGGTTATGATTGTAGAGGAGTAGAAGATATTGGGTAAGTTTATCAGATTTTCCCCTCCTAGGTTCTCAAGTGCCAAGGGCGATGATGACCATGATTTTCTTGTTAGTTTCTATGAGAGGTTGCATAACTTTGGAATGGTGGAGTCCCACAGGGTTGATTATACTACTTTCCAGTTGGATGGATCAGTACAATAGTGGTGGAGATCTTATCTTAGCTGCAGACACGCGGGATTACCGCTGATGCCATGGAGTCAGTTCTACGAGGCTTTATTGGAGAAGTATGTACCCCACAGTTTGAGGGAGAGGCCAAGAGATTATTTCAAAGTGCTGGTATAGGAATCGACGATGGTCATAGAGTATGAGTCTCGGTTCCATGAGCTATCTAGACACGCTACCATGATTATGCCGACAGAAAAGGAGAAGATGTACCGATTAATTAGAGGCTATCTGTTCCTTTGAGGTTGGCATAGAGCAAGTTGCATCAGGCTATTTATTCTTGTAGATAGTAGATCATGCCCGTAATATTGAGGCTATACGTAGGCCTACAGAGGCAGTGACAACAGGCCTCGCCACCAGGGCAGTTTCAGTGGACGCCAAAAACATGGTAGGAGTTCTTTTGGAAGAGGCCATCCACAACAGTATCCACCTAGTAGACTAGTTTGGGCAACCTTACAGCTTACTAACAATGAATCAGCAGGTACCAGCGGTCATATCGACCAAACTTTGGGTCAGTCTTTTCGGGGTCAAACATTTGGGAATTTAGGACTGGTGTCCATTTAGGTTCCTTTGGGACATCATAGGGAGGTTCTATCAGTGGGTCATGCTATGAATGTGGTGTGATAGGTCACTTTGCTAGGGAGTTTCCTACTACTAGCCATCGCAGACACGAAAGTCAATAGGGTCCACTAGGTCAGCAGGTTCAGGGCTTTAGTTCTGCCACCTAGAAAGGGTGTTTAGGGTGGCAGAGGTGATTCTCAGGGTACTAGGGGTGGTCCTCAGGAGGTCCGGATAGGTGGTAAAGATGGCTGCAGTCATATATATGCCTTTACGGGTAGGCCGGAGAAGGAGACATCGGATGCCATCATCACAGGTATGATCTCCATCTCTCATCAACCTGCCTATGATTTATTTGATTTAGAGTCCACTTACTGGTATGTGTCTGCTCATTATGTTACTCGAAGGGATGTCTTATGTGAGCCATTGCCTGTGTCTATGTGTGTAGCTACCCTCATAGATGATTCTTTAATAGTATATCTACTGTATTGATCCTGTGTGGTGACTATATTGGGGTATGATACTAGAGAGGACTTGATTGTGTTGTCTATGGTAGACTTTGACTTGATTCTAGGCATGGATTGGTTGTCTACTCATCATACGGTTTTAGACTGCTTCTCTAAGACCGTTACCTTGTGTATGCCTGGTATCCCTCCGATCGTATGGGTAGGTGCAATTAGTCATGTACCTTGTGGTTTAATATCCTTTATCAGGGCTAAATGGTTAGTGGGAAAGGGGTGTCTAGCCTATCTTGCTTATGTCCATGACAGTAGTGCTAACACTCCTTCTATTAATTCTGTTCTGGTAGTTTGAGAGTTCCCTGATATATTTCTCACTGATCTACCCGATTTTTCTCCTGAGCATGATATTGATTTCATTATTAATGTTGAGCTGGGTACACAGCCAGTCTCTATTCCACCGTATCAGATGGCTCCAGTTGAGTTGAGGGAGCTTAAGGTACAACTCTAGGACCTTTTGAGTAAAAGGTTTATCAGGCCCAGTATGTCTCCCTAGGGTGCTCCTGTTTTGTTCGTAAAAAAAAGGATGGTACCTTGCATGTGTGTATTGATTACAGGAAGCTGAATAAGGTAACCATCAAGAATAGGTATCGATTTCCATGGATTGATGACTTATTTGACCATCTCTAGGGTGCAACAATGTTTTCTAAGATAAAATTGAGTTCAAGATATCATGAGTTGAGGATTAGGAAGTCAGATATCCCTAAGACTGCTTTTAGGACTCGATACGACCACTATGAGTTCTTAGTAATGTCTTTTGGGTTGGCTAATGCCCCCGTAGCATTCATTGATTTGATGAACCGTGTGTTCAGGCTGTATTTGGACTCCTTCATCATTGTATTCATTGATGACATTCTAGTCTACTCTGGGAGCAAAGAGCATCATGAGCAACACTTGAGGATAGTACTTCAGACCTTGTAGGATCAACAGTTGTATGCCAAATTCATTGAGTGTGAATTTTGGCTTGAGTCTGTGGCATTCTTAGGGAAAGTGGTGTCCAAGGATGATATTATGGTAGATCCAATGAAAGTAGCGGTTGTTCATGATTGGGCTAAGCCTACTTTTCCTACCGAGGTTAACAGTTTTGTTAGGTTGGAAGGGTATTACAAACTATTTGTGGAGGGGTTCTCTTCTATTGCAGCGCCTTTAACCAAATTGACTCAGAGGATTTTTCCTTTCTAGTGGTCTGATGAGTGTGAGGCGAGCTTGCTGAAGCTCAAAGCCTTGTTGACTTCAGCTCCGATTGTTGCTCTTCCTATCAGGGAACAAGGATTTATAGTTTCTTGTGATGCTGTAGGTGTTGAAATAGGTTGTGTTCTGATGCAGTAGGGTAAAGTTATTGCATATGCTTCTAGACAGCTGAAGGTACATAAGTGAAACTACCCACACATGATTTAGAGTTTGCTAGTAGCCTTCACATTGAAGATTTTGAGGCATTACTTGTATGGAGCCCATTGTGAGATCTATACTGACCACCATAGTATTCTATACATATTCAGCCAGAAAGACCTTAATTTGAGATAGCACAAGTGGTTGGAGTTGTTGAAGGACTATGATGTTAGTATTATCTATCACCCAGGCAAGGCAAATATAGTAGCAGATGCTTTGAGCCGAAAGACGGATAATGAACATGATAAAGCTTAAAGAATTCAAAAACATATGAAACTCATGGCCAATGCATATCATAAAAATTCATCATAGAACTCATAACTTAACTTTAACTTATGTGGGATAAGACCTTTAACCGACATCTAACACCATGCGGGCTACTATATGGAATCCGATAATCCCCATATCGAGAAGGGGGAGGTTATCTTGCCAGGGTATACTCTGTCATGTTACTAATATCAACTCAACTCAACTGTGCTATATGTGGATCCACTAGCTAGGCCATGAAGGCAACCTACAAGGAAAATGTAGTTTGGGACTTTAGGTTGTAACTAGGATTCCCTTGGGTAACTAACTGCATTACCAGATCGAACCCCACCTAGAAGTCCTCTCGGTTCTTAGTCAATATCCCAACAGAAACTCATAAAACATAATCATAACAAAATAGGGAAAGATAGTAACTGCCTATCAATCTATCTTTATAAAATATTAGAAATAGCTCATTAACTTAGTGATTCATAAGAATCCATATCTTTGGAGAGAATTGTACTTATCACCATCTATAACATGAATGCGTGACAATTGGATTTATCACACCATAATAACTTCTTTGATCTTACCTTTGATTAGTATCATAACTTTCATCATAAAATCATAATCTCAACTTTAAATCATAGAAACTTTCATTGAAAATCATTAATACTCATGATCAACTCATAAAATTATCTTTAACTTTCATAATCATAACTTGAAAGTTTTTTATGCATGGGAATCCATAATTCAACTTAAAATCATACAATTCATATGAAAACATGCATATAGTGATCATTGGTAACATCTAAAGTAGAATTAAACCAGCCCAATGCAATTCATCAAAATTAGGGTTCATAATCAATTGAAATTGAATAAAAACTTGAGACAACAAAGGGACTCCATGGGTTAAAGGAAACCTTGGATCAATCTCCACATACCTTACTTGAATTCAGTAAGAATTGCAAAAGAAACCTTTTAGAAATTTGGAAACCCTAAGTTTAGCTTGAAGAGAAACCTTGAGACAATTCTTTGGTCTTGCCTTAGAGAACTTAGAAGAATGAATTAAGAATGAGGGAAGTTTGAAAGAATTAGGTAGATATAGGGTTGAACTTGGCCATGATTGTGTCTAGGTTCATTGAACCAAACTTGTATAATGACATAAATGCCCTTCATTAATTACGAAATTTGACCCTAGGGATCACCTTTTATGGGTCGTTAAAGAAATGACGAGTCGTCAAAATGGATTATCCTGCTAGCTTTTGAAAAGGCTTGAAAATAAGGTCTCTGAAGTTTGCAAACAGGTCGTGTCTACGACCCGCAAAATATCTATGATTCGTAATATGGACTCGTCCTATAGGTCCCAAAACCTGCAATTCTAAGGGTATCTGAAGTTTGGTTACAAGTCACTCCTACGACTTGTAACAACTTCTAAGGCTCATCCTGTCAAGTCATAGACTTGACTTTGAGGGATTTCTGAAACTTAGACTCAGAACTCTTCCTACGAGTTGTGTATTTGGGTTGTTGAGAAGATTATGGGTCGTAAACTTAAATTGTAGGACCTTCCTTTGAGGTTGGTCATGATCAACCACAAGACTCCTTCTATAACTCATTTTTACGGGTCATAGAAACCTCTACAACTCATAGATATGATCATGACCTTAGGTCCAGTCAACATTTTAAAGATTTCTCTTTGGTTTCCAACTTTCCGACTTTCAGGGTTTTACACCCCAAAAGTTAGATAGTCAAAATGTAGAAATCAAATAAGGCAAACTCAAACTTTGGCCATTGTGTCTAACCAAGTGGACTTGGAAATTCGCCGAATAGGTTCGATGTTTCACCAAAGGGTCCAAGAAGCTCGCCGAGATTTCCTGAAAAATCACTCACGAACAAAGATTTTTGGTGAGAATTGAGAAGGTTTGTTGACTCGCCCAACTTCCTTAGGCGATCTATGTTTCCTTGATAAGAAGTTTTGAAAAGTTACTAAAAGAAAAAGAGGTTGGGTAAAGTGGAAGGCAATTTCATCGAATCAACAATAGGGCTGGCGAGCTAAGTCGAGCTCACCAAAAGGTTCAAAAAAAAAGTGCTCAGACGTAAGGTGAGTTGACAAGGAGAGCAAGGAAAGGCAACTAGCCGTATGGTTTATCTAGACAAGTATTACTCGCTAAAACTTTTAGAGGTAATCTGTAGAGAAATTGATCAAATTGGCGAGGTAGACTGGAGGTAGGCGACTCGCCGATCGAGATGGCGAGCTCAACCGACCTCACAAAAGGATGCCCCATCAGTTTTAAGTGAGGTTATTTTTAAGTTTTTCCTAAACCTATAACTACCAAAACCCTCTAAATTCCCCTCATTCTCTCCCAAGTTATTGAAACTAAAAATTCTCTCTCTAGGATTCAAGTCTTCTTCTCTAAGGAATTTCTCTCTAGGTGAATTAGGGATATTCAAACTTCAAGTTCCATTTTCTGAATTACAAGGCTAGGTTTCTTCAAAGGATGTTTGAAATTCATCCATGGAGTCCCAAGGGTTTTCTCATTTTTCAATAGTTTTCAATTCAATAATTTTAGGGTTTTCATGAGATTCCATTAGGTCAATTTAATTTTGATTTATTTCAATGTTAACGATACAATTATGCATGTTTCAATTTAAATTGCATGGTTTCAAGAGAGTTTTCATGGACCCATGCATTATTCCATTTTCAAAGTATGGATTTACGAAATTATGATCATAAATTAATAAAGGATTTATGAATGGTTTATGATGATGATGAATTATGATTTCAAGGATGTTCTTGAGAAAGTATAAAAGGTTATGAAAGGTTTTATTACACATTCATGTAATAGGTGAAAGATTTTCTCACCGACTCAAGGATTCATAGAGATGAAAGATTTTCTCATACTTGTATAAATTACTATGTTAATAAGTTACTCTTATGATAGTTTTATGATAAGGATTGGTACTTATTATTGCCTTTCCTAATGTTTTTAATGACTATGATTTATGAATTCTGTTGGGATATTGACTAAGCATCGAGAGGACTTTTGAGGTGGTATTCGGTCGGGAAGCTCAAGAAACAACCCAAAGGAGACCTAGTAGCAACCTCTAGTCCCAAACTATGTTGCCTCCATAGGTTTGCTTTAATTTCCTAGCTAGTGGATCCAGAAATAGCTCAATGTTAAATGATGTTCTCACCGAGTCTACCTTGGCAAGTAGTCTCTCTCTTTTCGGTGTGGGAGTAACACCGGATTCCATGTTATAGCTCGCATGATCTTACATGTCGGTTAAAGGTTATATCCCACAAATGAACTATGTTTTGTTCTCATGAGATCTTCTGATGATTTCAAATGATGCATTGACCACATGTTTTGACTTATGATTTCAAATCTTATGCTTTTAAATGATTATTGGTCTTGTATCAGATGTTTTATGCTCGTTATGCCATTATGTTTACATTATGCATATTTCTCACATACTTAGTACATTCTACATATGCATACTTCTTACCTACATTGTTGTCACGCCCAAAACTCAAGGTGAGCGACTGACACCTTATGCCAAAACTCAGGCCCGAGCCGACCTTGCTGAACTATTTGCTACTAGTGCATGGAAACCACACGCAATCAAGAAAACAAACAAGTATATCTCAGCTAAAAATTAAGCCCTCAACTGGTAAGGCCCCTGTCAACAAATCTATAAAAGAAAAAACTACTCCCAACAGTTCATATAAATAAATAGCCAACTAGCACACAAGTCCTATTTGGGATATCAAGGCGACCATGATCTCTATACCGAAACTGAAAGTAGGTATCTATCAAGGCAATACATCAAACAGCTAACAAGCCTTAGCAAACTAACAAACTAAGCCAACATGGCCATAACATAGCTATACAACCCACACTCTAGTTTGCAAGCATCTAGGAGTAGTAAAGCTTGGCAAGATAGGGCCCCGTCTTACCTAAAAATATATTCAACAAAAGCTAACAAACCTCATAAATCTGGCAGCTCTGGAAGAAAGGGGCTAGCCAACCAGCTAGAAGTCAATCTAGTTTTGAGGAAGTCTACCGAGTCGTCTGTCAAGACCTGCAGTCATGAATGCAGTGCCCCCAGGCAATAATGCATCAATACAAAATAATGTACCGAGTATGAAAGGCAATAGACTAAATGAGTATGTATCATAGTATACTAAAAGTAATGAGGTAAGGAAATAAAGAATAAGATAAGCATACTGACCTGCTCATTAATCTAAACATACCAAATATAATCAAATAACAACCTAACCTAGCCCCCATAAGCTCGGTAGGTATAACCAACAAATAAGACAAACTGCCTAGGCCCTTATAAGCCCAGAAAGTGCTAATTCAATTTATATAGCCCTATTAGTAGTGCTCTAGCCCCGTTGGTAGTCATGTAGCCCTCTTATGTAGAAGTATAGCCCCATAGGCAGTGGCATAGCCATATTAGGCATCAATATAGCCTTGTAGTCAACTCATAGCCCTCTTACAACAACATAGCCCCATAGGCAACACATATCCTTACTAGGCATCAATATAACCTTGTAGGCAACTCATAGCCCTCTTAGGTAATAATATAGCCCTGTAGGTAGCACATAGTCTTCTTAGGAATCAATATAGACTCATAGACAACTCATAACCCTCTTAGTCAACAACATAGCCCTGTAGGCAACATGTAGCCTTCTAAGGCATCAATATAGCCCTGTAGGCAACAATTACATTCCTATAGCTAACCACAATATCCCCAAGGGAAATAATAATAATTCAATAGGATAAAATTGGGAAATTTAGTTATAGGCAACCTATATCAATAGTCTCTAAGTCGTTCCCAACATAGGGCCACTACAAACAAAATAAGAATCCGGACAATAGAGAACTATAGCAACTCGAGCAACCAACAACCAATAATCATGACTATAAGTATATCAATGATGACAACCACCTTTTAGTATAGCTGCTAAGCTTTAAGAAAATATATTGAAAGAAGAGAATAGCCTTAACATACCTTTCAACTAAATCCCTAAAGGTGTTTAAATAAATCTTGACCAACCAAATATAATGTCATAAGTGTGAGAATCAAAATGCTGCAAAGATGCCATAACCAATTGGTAAGGCATCAAAGTCACACTTGCGACCATCCAAGTCCAAATCATGAAATTAGGCCAATATGAATGATAAACAACAGCTATATCTAATGAAGATATTTCAATAACATCTCAAAGGAGCGATGAGCCCCCGAGGTAATATAACAAGGTGGACTTCACGTTGCTCAATCCAATAACTATCATACATGACTCTAATAAGATTAACATAAAAACCCCAATCAGTCCATCACCTTAACACCATCAATACACAAGAATAACCAAACATAGTAAGATAAATGGGCTTTCCAAAGTCACGGTATCCAAAACACCACTTCGTGGCTCGGAGATTGTAAATAAATGATACTAAAACACGTAATTATGAAGGAGGGTCATGAGGGGGACATTTCCTTGACAAAGGGACTAAATTCCAATGCTAAATAACCTACCTCCTTACAGTAACAACAACCAAAGCAAAAACTAACAAGAAACTACTATAAGTCATCGGCTAGTGCGACTTTTCATAACTAGGAGCTTAGAATCTCATTTTAACAAATAAATAAGTGTACAATATCCTTACCT
Source organism: Solanum dulcamara (assembly GCF_947179165.1). Taxonomy (NCBI): domain Eukaryota; kingdom Viridiplantae; phylum Streptophyta; class Magnoliopsida; order Solanales; family Solanaceae; genus Solanum; species Solanum dulcamara. The sequence continues at coordinate 62,785,672 of NC_077245.1, forward strand.
TTTCAATATATATCCATATCTACTACCAAATACTCGACAAACACCTGATATGTCATTTACACAACACCCATGAAGATATGCCATAAAATTTATGGGGTAAACTATACCAAGATGACAAGCTCAGTATGTACAACAACTTCTGTTAAACTTCAGAGTTGAAAAAATCAATATTCATGGAGGATTTAGGGACTTTCCCTTTGATTTTATATGAATTTTGGTTGCTTATACTAAGTTCAAACAAAGCTTGAACAGATTATATAAAGTTGAACCAAAATAGGGGCCTGGGACCCACCTAGATGTGCCTACTTGCGTAATCTCACAAAAATGTAAATATCTCTCTATTCGGAAGTCGTATGGACAAACGGTTTGATATGTTGGAAACTAGACTTGTAGACCTTCAATATGATATTCATAGGACCCATAATTCTTTGCATATTGGGATAAAATCTCAGAGACATTTGACCCAAATTTCCGAGAAATCCTTAAAATAAAACTTGCGATAACTTTTGCCAACTTTTATTTCGCAACCCGCTTGACTTCAAAACATAGAATACGAACCTTGAACACTTAAAATATGACATACAAAATAATTATTAGTTTATTAGTCACTCTATGTCTTACCAAATAGACACAGGTTAATTTAGACATTTCAAAAAGTTGGGGTGTTACATCCTTCCCTCGTTAGAAATATTCATCCTCAAATGAAAAATCTGAGTCACGCAGTTAATTCTTTAGGAGTTACCAAAATTGGCAGAGTCTTGTTTGTAAGCATGACTTTAGGTGAATCTGAAATGTATAGATTCCCAACGTAGGCATCTTAAAGGATGACATAAATAACTAAACACCATAGCTCCGCAATGACAGTGCGAGCAAAAATACAACATCAACAACCATAATAATAAGGAACAATATAACAACCAACTAGGTGTTTTACCTTGGTGTACTACTATAAATTGAGATTACATCACCCTGGGTATGAAATAAGTGAGGATATTTAGACCTAATTCCATTCTCAACTTCCTAGATCATCTCTTCTCTATTCCTATTTCTCCATAATACTTTAATCGAAGCCACATCTTTGGTTCTCAATTTTTTGACCTATCGATCTAATATGGCAACTGGAGTTTTCTGGTAGGACAAATCCTCTATAATATGGATATCCTCAATAGGTACAACTCAAGAAGGGTTTCCTATGCACTTTTATAGCATCGATACATAGAAAACCAGATGAACAGATTCTGGCCCCGAAGGCAACTCAAACTCATAAGACACTCTTTCTACCATCCAAAGGATCTGGTATGGACCAATGAATCTTGGGCTAAGCTTTTCCCTCTTTCCAAATCACATAACACCTTTCATAGGTGAGACTTTTAAGAATACCTAGTTATCACCACAAAACTCTAAGTCCCTTCGCCGTATATCTGAGTATGACTTCTATCGGCTTTGAGCTATCAACAACCACTCCTGAATAAGCTTAACCTACTCCACTGTTTGTTGTACTAAGTCTACTCCAATCAATCCTGACTCACCTACCTCAAATCATCCAATGGGAGATCTACATTTTTGCCCATACAAAGCCTCATAAGGTTTCATCCTGATGCTAGAATGATATTGTATGCGAACCCAATAAGAGGCAAGTGGTCACCCCAACTTCTCTTGAAGTCTAGCACATATGCCCATAATATTTCCTCGAGCGTTGAATTGTGCGCTCAGCCTGGCCATTTATTTGAGGGTGAAAGGTTGTACTAAGATTAACTTGTGTCCCCAGTCCTTTATGGAATAACTTCTAGAAGTTAGCGGTAACTTGTTCCTCTATTAGAGATAATAGATATTCGGCATCGTGCAACCTAAAAATCTCTCTAATATAAAGCCATGTATAGTATTTGGTTGTAAAAGTAGCCTTAACTAGTAAAAGTTGATTTGATTTTGTTAGCCTATGAACAATTACCCAAATAGAGTCAAACTTATGACGTGACTGAATAAATATTAATTGTTTCCCACTTCCACAAAGGAATGGCTATCTCCTGGACTAGCCCAGTAGGCTTTTGAGGCTCAACCTTTACCTGTTGGCAGTTAGGACACTATGCCACAAGCTCAGTAATGTCCTTCTTCAT